>NC_141474.1:9447594-10756761 GCF_009769465.1 Tauraco erythrolophus | reverse complement strand
TCTGTCCCCAGCTTTCTTACAAGCCCCCTGTAAGTACTGAAAGGCCACAATAAGGTCTGCCCGGAGCCTTCTGTTCTCCAGGCTGAACAACCCCAACTCTCTCAGCCTGTCTTCACAGGAGACATGCTCCAGCCCTCAAATCATTTCTGTGGCCCTCCTCTGGAACTGATCCAACAGGTCCATGTCTTTCCTGTCTGAGGACCTCAGACCCAGACACAGTACTCCACATGGAGTGGAGTGAAGGGGCAGAATCATCTCCCTCAACGTGCTGGCCACACTTCTTTTGAGGCAGCTCAGGATACAGTTGGCCTTCTAGGCTGCAAGTGCACACTGCCGACTCATGTGCAGCTTTTCATCCACCAGTACCCCTAAGTCCTTCTCCTCAAGGCTGCTCTCAATCCTTTCATCTCCCAGCCTGTATTGATACCGGTGACTGCCCCGACTCATGTGCAGGACCTTCCACTTGGCCTTCTTGAACCTCATGGAAAGCATTTGAATGAAACAGAAAACAAAATGTTTCACTACCTAAGTCTATTGTGCGCACACTGAATACTGCACAGAGCTCTGACTCCTCATTTTGAGAGAAAAACAGAGGAATTAGAAAACAAAGGACGGATGAGAAATGCTGAGCAGAGATTTGCAATGTCTTCTGTAAAAGAAGAGAGTTGATAAACTATTGTTCTTCAGCTTGGGGGGCGGGGGGAGGGTAAAAAAAAAAACAGTAAGGAATACAATAATGCTGCCTTTGGTTTATCAGGTCTAGTGATAGCAATATTTTTCTCTCTTCAGATGCTAAAAAGCTCCCATTCTGCTCTTGAGGAAGTTCTAGAATTTGAAGTCTACTGTATCAGACTACTAATCCATATTCTTCTATCTTCTTGCATAATCCTTTTTATAATATGCAAGAGGTTTGGGAATACTTAGATATCTGCACTTTCAAAATGTCCTTGTGATGTAATGAAGTACAGTGTTTTAACTTTGTAGATACCTGATTATGACAGAGATTTCAGGCACTTAATTCCAAATAGAAAATGAGCTTCTAATGACACAAAGTCTAGTAGGAGGCCAGTAACTAGCCGTGTACCTCAGGAGTTAATACTGGGTCCAATCCTGCTCCACATCTTCATTAATTATCTGGATGATAGGGCAAAGTGCAACCTCAGCAAGTTTGCTGATAACTGAGGAATAGCTGATGCACCAGAGGGTCATGCTGCCACCCAAAGGGACCTCGACAGGATGGAGAAACGGGCTGACGGGAGCCTCATGCAGTTCAACACAGGGAAGTGCAGAGCCCTGCACCTGGGCAGAAATAACGCCATGCATCACCGCATGCTGGGCACTGAGCTGCTCGAAAACAGCTTTGCAAGCCAGACCCTGGGGGTTCTGGTGGACATCAAGCTGAACTTCAGCCAGCAACACGCCCTTGCAGCAAACATGGTGAACAGCATCCTGGGCTGCGTTAGAAGCAGTGTTATCAGCTGGCTGAGGGAGGTGATGCTTCCCCTCTACTCAGCACTGGTGAGGCCATACCCAGAGTACTATGTCCACTTCTGGGCCATCCATCCATAGACATATCGGAATCCAGCAAAGGGCCATTAAAAATCAGGGCACCAGAGCATCTGTCACATGAGGAAAGGCTGAGAGTGCTGGGAACGTTCAGCCTAGAGAAGGTTCAGGGGGGATCTCTTCAATGTGTACAAATACTTGAAGAGACGGTGTTAAAAAGAGAGCCAGGCTCTCTTCAAGTGGTGGCCAGTGACAGGACAAGAGGCAATGGGCACAGACAAACACAGGAGGTTTTGTCTGAACACTTTCTCACTGTGAGGGTGACTGGGCACTGGCACAGGTTGCCCAGGAAGGCTGTAGAGTTTCCATCCTTGGAGATACTCAAAAGTAGTCTGGATGTGGTCCTGAGAAACCTGCTCTGGGAGACCCTGCTTGAGCAGAGGGCTGATGACCTCCAGAGTTTCTTTCCAACCTCAATCATTCTGTGATTTTGTGAAATGGTGTTTTCAGACTAATTGGGACTGAATCATTTTACAGTTTGGCTAAATATTCTCATGCTCCTCAACAAGAATTTTCAGTGATTAGCGTAATTTAATTAGCTGTGATCATCAGCATGTATTTATACAATATAATGACCTAGAGCATTAGAAGAGATTCACAGGTTTACCAAAACCTGACACAATTCTTCATAAATCATTACCTCACCTTTTGCTTAGAACATGCTGTAGTTTCAATTCTAGTTCTTGCTTCTCCTAAATGTATCAGCAATTAGTACAGTAACCTCTTTTCATTACTAATTTTCACCATAAGCATGCTCCATTAGCAGAGAAATCCGTAAGAATTAAAGTATGTATCTGGCTCACAGGAAAAACAATTTGGATTAACAAGACAAGATCATCACTGAATGATTATTTTAATATTACTCTGGCAATATGACTATTAGAGCATGCTTGCTCCCCTTCACTCTTCATCCCTTGAAATGCAAAACAGTCAATATTCTGATACAGGTCTAGCTCAGATTCACAAACCCAAAACCTTTCGTCTCAAGAAAAAACCAAATCACAAAAATCATGCTTAGTGCAATTTACACAGTAATTGATTTTAAAAAAGAATAATGAGACATAGATTATGAAAATGCTTGATGGTTAACCAAAGGTGAGGACCAACATCAGCTTTTTGTTCTGTAGAAAGTGTCTAGTTGATTACAGCAGTATTGCTTTTCGGCATCCTTAGTTTACCACAGAGGAAACTGGATACGTGTAGGTGAGGCATATTACGTCGAACAGTAAAACCAGAAGCATATTTTACTAATATGAATTCATAAACTGAATTTGTATGTTAGAGTAAAATTCCTAAAATCGAAACAGCCCTCAAAAGGTTGATTCTGTGAATCAGAAACAAGTATTCAAATACTCAGAAGACAGATGAGAAAATAAGAAACCTGTTTGTAGTCAGCAAACAGAAAACATGGGAAGGCTTCCCAGAAATACAGCAACCTTAATCAGCTGTGTTCTGTTTTCTCTTTAGCCAGAAAAATAAAAACTGTAACTATAATGAGGATCCTTTATGATATTCATAATAAGAATTTTAAGTTGTTTTTTGTTTGTTTTGAGATTACAAATGTATTTCCTCAAAATATCTGTATGCATAGCTATACATTCATCTTAAATTTCTAACTTTTTTGCATTGGTATAAACACATTGGTATAAATGCTATTAAATCCAGATTTTTTTGTTATCACAATGCTGTAATAGAAACACTGGAGCTAAGGAAAGCTGGTTATTGTAAATTTACTAAGTTTCATGAACTAGAATTCACTTTAGTTTTTGTAAAAGAAAGGGTACAAATTGCCCTATCATCTACACTGTTAACAAGAAAACTTACAAAATTTAGGTTTAGGTTTTTGCTTTGTAAAGAACTGTCCAGCTTTTACTTTGGAACGGTCATTGCAACAAATATTTTTAAGGTATTCCTCTACATGATCTTGCACTCCCGTCCAAGAATTACCTCTTAAAAATGTCAAAAAGCAATATCCCAATATTATTTATCAGATAATCTTTATCCTTTGTTTCACACCATTAACACATATCCAAAGACTACATTTCTTATGCATCTTCTTTCTAACAAAACTACAGATACTGGGAAGTTCTCTTGCCTGGTTTCAACAGATAGTGGCACTAATTCACATAGTATCACCATCAGCAGCTGTAAGAAGTGAAAGTTGAAGGTAACACTCAAATAAATATGGTAATTCTGACACAATTTTGAAACATACAGTGTTTAACAGCTCACCATTTCTCATGAAAACAACTGCCTTCATCTTTGCTTCCTACTCCCACTCCAACTTCAAACCCTCAAAGCTGGTGAAGCAGTAGGAGGTAAAAATGAAAAGTAATTATTTTCTATAAAATATAGGACATATTCAGTTAACTTCAAGATCACCAGAACACATTCTATCTGTTTACAGTTTCTTTGTCCTCACAAGAAATAAAGTCTTCTAATTTCTCTCTTTTTCTATTGAAGAAACAATAGCATCCGCTCTTGATTAACTGGGGTTTTTTTAAAAAAAAAAAAATACCTGTGGCTGAAATGGTGGAGCAGTAGGCCCCTGCATGCCTTGCGACTGTTCATCCATTCTATCACATAAAAGCGTCCCCTATGTCCTGAAAAGAGAAATATAGTTATTACACTGTAATTCAATTGTATTTATGATCAATGAACATCAGCAGAGGAACTGAAGAATTCATTTTCTCATTCGCATGCTTGAGTTACTAACATTTAACTATTCCAGCCCTACACTATTTTGGGAAGGAAGCTTTCTTATGTTTAGCTGTTCTATAAAATGAAATAAACCATTATACACATGTGAATTTATTATTAAAAGATGGGCATTAAACTACTTGAGCCAGACAAGTGGCTCTGATAAAAGCTGTATCATGCCAGTATTCTTCAGAGGCACCACTTTACATAGGCGTCTGCTGGCCAGTATCTTAGACCTACGGGCAGCATGGGAAATCATACATCATCAGAAGAGTTATAACTGCTGCATGCATACTGTTTGTGTTGCATCAATTTATCTGTAGAATTTAGTGAGTATGCAAGAGTAGCTCCATCTAAACAGAAAAAAGCTAAACACACACAGGCATTACATTCTGACAAGCTGTTAAGGGGGCTTTGAGATACGCTGCAAGGAGCTCAGCCTCTGCTCCCAACTATGAACCTCTAATATCCCATCAGTAAGATAGGAGGAAAGATGACTGCCAAGTTCCCAAGATAGAGATATAAGGTTGCGATCGATAACAAGGGTTGCAAAATGTGCAGAATCATTATTAGGAAGAACAGAAGAGACAACAATGCAAATGCTCATGAAGCTTTTTTCTCAGCTAAGTAAATACTGTCTCAGGCTACACGACACTTCATTGAGGGGGAGCAGGTGCAGCACCCAGTTTTACTGGTGCCTATGGGGGCCATCTCTATTCAGAGGAAGACGACAGAAAGTCCACTGTCATCTCTGAATGAAAACAATGAAATAAACTTTTATACAAAAAGGAGCCAAGCCCTGAACAACTTTTTCATCACACACACATGAAGTGCCTCTGTCTATTACCTGGACAAACCTGCCAAGGCCTTCAGAGGAACAGAAGTCATGTGTCTGACTAGAAAACTCTTGGTTTTCAATTATTTATTTACTTCTTCTTTTCTGCTCTAAATATCCAAAGTTCTAGAGATGGTTTAACAAAACACTGTTCTGATATCTCCTAATTTTTAACATTAGGAAATTTCCTATGAGAAATACATTCAGATAAATAAAAAAAAATACTTCAAATACTACAAACATGTCCTTCTGCACTGAGATACTCATGTTGCACAAACCTTTCTTTAGAATGAGCATGTAAACATTTCTCAAATAGCGTTTAACTTCAGCATGAAAGCATACAGTCTATCTCTGTTGAAACACACAAAAACAATCTTCCTAGGAATTTCTTCAGAGAATATTAAAAAGGTTAGAAATAACTCTCAACAGAAAGTAGCAAACCTTAGAAATGTTCAAAGCCTATTGCAAAGTATTTGAGAAGCTCTAACAAATAGCTTGTGTTCACAGTACTGTTGTCACTCTTACAGCATCATTATGATAACGCTTCTAACAGACAAAATAACCACAAGGCAGCTTTCTAAAGTTTCTCAATATACTGCCCTAGCGTACTAAGCAGTGGATTGGATGCACAAAATAAATCATTAGCAATTTGCTTTCACTCCCCCGTTTAAAGCAATCATCCTATGCTATTCCAGTACCATCAGCTATTTGTGACACCAAACTGCAGTCATCTTCCAGAGCAACTACAGATCCCCACTGTTCTGCCTTCCTGTCCTCAGTACTCCTGTATAAAGCATACAGGTCAGGACTTTGTTGTTTTGCCTGAGTATCAGCTGTAATTAATCCAAAGATAAGAGATACAAAAAAGCCATTTCAGGCAAGTCAAGAGAAAAAAAAAAAAATCAATTATCAAACTGAAGTGAGAGGCAGAGAACAGGAGGTCGGAATTCCAAAGATTTCTAAGACTGTCAGAATGAGCGTGGCGAGAAAGGGGGGAACAGCTAGCAGATACATGCTGCACGCCACTGGCTAGGCAATCTTCTAGCCAGCCCTAGGACACCAACATTGGCAGCTCTTGCAAGTTCTACATCATCTCCCATACAACTTCCCTACTAAGGCAAGAAATCATAGCAAAAGCACTGAAAATGAAACTGTTGTCATAAAACTGCACCTAAATTCTCCAGTTTGATTCACGGGTTTATGCAGCTGTGACAAATTCTGGAGGAGGAATGCATGGCAATCTTAAGGAATCTTCTGCTAATTTCTTGCCGTAGAGATCTTTCTATCACTGTCAAGAATTTTTTTCTGAAATGTTATTTTGAAAAGTCTCTATAAGAATTTATAAGAATAAAAAACAATGCTTTTTGATAGCATCAATATTTCTACTTAAAGTTTTGCAGTGTTTTACTAATATGTTTACATATTGAAGACTGTTGATCACGTAATGCACCAATAGATAATTCCTATGGGTCACAAACACTTGTTTCAAAAATCCCCAGGGAAAGCAAGTAAATTAAAAACTCTCTATCCTCTATTTTTATTTCTTTTTTTTTCCTATTTTTTATTCTTTTTTTTCTATTTTATTTTTATTTCTTTTTTATTTACTCTTCCGGTACTTAAAAGGGGCCTACAGGAAAGCTGGAGGGGGACTTTTTACAAGGGTGTATAATGAAAAGACAAGGGGCAATGGATTTAAACTGAAAGAGGATAGATTTAGATTGGATATAGGGAAGAAATTTTTCACTCTGAGGGTGGTGAGGCACTGGAACGGGTTGCTCAGAGAAGTTGTAGATGCCCCATCCCTGGAAGTGTTCAAGGCCAGGTTAGATGAGGCATTGAGCAACCTGGTGTAGTGGAGGGTTTCCCTGCCCATGGCAGGGGGGTTGGAACTAGATTATCTTTGAGGTCCCTTCCAACCCAAACCACTCTGTGATTGCAGACATTTATCCAAGACAAATGAAATTTAAGCTGAAACATTTATATGATACATGTTGATTCAGGAACTGTACAACTCATTCTGTCTTTTCTGAATGGTCAGAGGCACTGACTGGAAATGTTTGGGAATTGGTACCTTTTTTTTTTTTAATTTAGGAAAAGAGTAGAAACTGGAGAAGTCACGTCATTACCACTGTCAGTAGCTCTGCCCTCTGTGGCTGGTTTTCATAACAAAAGCAGGCAAACTAAAGAGGTAACAAATGTTCTACCTAGGAAGCATGGAAGATTTATTAACTTGTAGATTTGTTGTTGTTTTTGCAGAGGAAAGGCAAAGATTGGTATTTTCAGTCCATATATGGAAGTTCTTTTATTTTGTGTAACTTGTTTTTGTCTTTGAAGACTGCATGATAGATTCACATTTTAGAGTAATTTGGCATTTTGATCATACAAAATGCCAAGAATGCAAAAAAATGCCAAGGATGCAAAATGAATCTTTTGTACTGTTTGTCAACATAAGCAAGAATTAGATTTTGCTGCTTGAAGACTGTTTGCACAGCGAGGCATGCCTTTCACCCTGATAATAAAATCCTCAGGTCAAAACATACTGGTATAATATTTAACATCTTTAAATTTAAATTGGGGCAATATTATCACTCTTCCAAAGACCGTTTTCAAGTTCTAATTTATGGTGAAAAGACACTAAAAATACTGCCAAAAAGTCACCGCTTGTTTAAAATTGAAAAGTGAATACAAAACACATCTAAATGTGACATGTCTATCGCCTCTTTAAACAAGATACAATGACCTTCTGCAAATTCATCACCACTATATACATTGGTTCATGGAAAACAAATAACAGCTGAAGTGAGAGGCAAGCCAACTATATCACCACCACCCAAAACTTCCAAAGTGCCAAAATTAACTGATGTTTTTAAACACTCTCACACTTATGCAGAAGGAAAGGACGACTTGCCTTCTTCACCGCATTACTTGCAAAGACAGGAACAATGAAAGACTCTGAATCATTTATCTTGCAAAGATTACTTTGATCATTTTGAAAATTAAAATCATTTGGACTCAGACCAACCTGTACACAATAGCGATCACAGGAACACAAGCATTGTCCTGGTTTTAGCTGGGACAGTTAGCTCTTCTTTTTAGCAGCTAGAAGAGCTCCGTGTTTTGGTTTTACTCAGAGGCTCGCTCTGAGAAGAATGCTGACAGCAAGTCGATGTTTGTGGTTGGATGTGAAACTCCAAGGACTTTTCAGTGTGCCAGAGTGCAGGAGCACGGCGGCATAAGGGGGGAGCATAGTTAGGACAAGGGGGACACGATTCCCCTTGTGATTTGTGGTGGAACTTAAGATTGAGGGCCAAACTGGCCAATTAGTATTCCATATCATGCAGCGTCATGCCCAGTATAAAAGTGAGGGTCAACCAGTCAGAAGGGGTTTGGCGCTTTGGCTCTTTCGCCACTTTTGCTCTTTTGCGCTTGCTGCGCTGTTGCTCTATTGTTTTTCTTTCTTTTTCTCTCTCTCCCAGTACTCCCACTCTCAGAGTACTCTCTCTCTCTCTCTCTCTCTCTCTCTCTCTCTGCCCCTCTCTATTTCGGGGCCTCGCGTTCGTCCAGGATTGCAGCTTCGGGACGAGACGGGCTTCGCATACGAGGGGGTGGTGAGCATCTACACTGTGTATTAAATCATCTGTATTAAATTGTTCTTATCTCAACCCACGAGTATCCCATTTATCCTTTAATTCTCTCCTTCATCCCTGGGGCTGGGGGAGGGTGAGTCAACGACTGGGGGGGCGGTTTGGTTGCCCGAGCGGCCTAACCCACAACAAGCATATCCACTAAATCTTATACTCCAGTTATGGTTGCTAACACTTTGCAAGTACGAGGAGACTTTTGGTTAACAACCTATATTTTAAATCTTTGTCTTTTTCAGTTGATTGAAACAGCAGGTGGCACCTACACATAAAGCATGCAGGACGAAGTACCTGGGGGTACAGACAAGACCAATTTTTCATTCGAAATTGCAACTGCATCGCAATTTGTCTGACACTATTTATTCCACGTACTGAGTCCACAAGACAGGAACTCAAGTCCTTACCAGTAAGTTAGACTATCAAACTGCAACTGCCTGAACAGAGAACACCTTCTCCTTCCTTCATACACAGACCTTGCTGTCCTTATTCGTTTCCATAGTGGCCACCTGTCAAAGCTCTCGGATACCTGCCTGCACATCCAAAGATCATGCAAAGACACAAAGTAGGCCTAAATGCAAGGGCACATTCCTACACCACAACAGAAGCTCACATGCCACAATCAGCACTCAGCTTTCCAGGTGGTTCCCACCAGCCTGCTAGAGGAGAGGTGAGACTAACCACAACTGTTAGTGAAATCAGAGCAGAGGACCTACACCTGAACAGGAATCAGAGTTCATCATTGACATTTCACTGGAATATATTTTAAAGTAGTATTTTTTAAAAGAAAAAAAAAAAAAAGAAGATACCTAGGAAAAACTTGAAATCCTTGTGAATTTTAAGTCTTTATAAACATGATCAAATAATTTCAGGAGAAGCAGCTTAAACGCACTGCCTAATCACATGAAACATGCTTTTTAAATACTAGTTTCATAGCTCAAAGTCCATAAACCATTCACGCTGAAATACATTTCACGGTATTCAGGCAATAATGTTATGGCTTTAACAGACCGCAGCTCTACAACAACAAACAACTACAATGCTTTCCTGTAGAAAACATCATTAATAGTCTCAATGACACATGGTGCCCATTAGCTACCTGCCGTATACCTGTTTGTTAATTGTGGATCTTAAGCGGGGATATTCAATAATTAATGTCAAAGAAGAAACGGCTACACTTTTTTTGTAAAAAAGTATATGCCTAAAAGTATATTCAGAGTGGTAAAGTTCTGCTGAGAATCTGAAAACCTGTGTCTTCTTTTCTGCACAATACAGATGTAACTACTCCACATAATTGCTAACACTGAGAAACCTGAAGTTACGCTGTTCACAAGGTGCTGATCAGGCACACGGTCACTTCAGTTGCTGTTCACAGAGGACGGAATGTACTATGTTTACTTCGGGATTACACCATTAAATAAGGCAGGTATTTTTAGTTTTTACTATAACCATTATTTTAGTTAGGTTACAGCCCAGACTCTTGAGAAACAACTATCCATTTAACACCCTAATACTCATTATTTTTGGTGTTAGATTCTCCAGTATCTAACATGGATTTAAAATGACAAATTTTAGATTCCTAAACTTTTCAACTATCTTTACTAATTAAATTCAAAGATCAGGATCATCCTCAGCAGAGGGAAAAAAAATCAATACATATTAATACTAGTTTCCATATAAGTGTACAGGCTAAAGGAATATTCCCATTTGCTTACACCACATAAGCAGCTCTCCAAAAGCACAATTTAAACCTGGGTCGAATATTCAAATAGTCACCTTTCCTGAAATTAAAAAAAAAAACGAAAACATGCTCTGGAAACAAGGGCTTAGATTTCCAAATGCCTTTCTAGATAACCAAAACACAACTACTCAAACCACCACACCAGTGTTAATGCCAGCAGTTTATGTCAGGGAGCCCAAGCACACCAGTCCAACTCCAGCTGTGCTCTCCATCACCTGGAGAGCCACACTGACCTAAGCACAACCCTCAGCTCCTAGATCAAAGCCACAAACCTTTTGGGAGGAGACAAACTTTAGACCCAGCACTAACAACTTGGCCCTTAAGCTTGACGCAAGCAGGTTAAGAAACAGGCGTCCTACTGGTTTATAGAACAAACTGCCTTAGCAGTCATTCTTTACCTGTTTAAGGCAAAAGGTTGGTCACTTGGAGGGTACTGGCTGGTCAAAACTGGCCCACACTTCTTCAGGTCACAAGATCTTCAGATCTTCACTGATCAACCCTCTTCAGCACCCACTCACTGCTGGCACCCAGGAGGCAGGTTGCAGTTTACTAATTTTCAAAGTGATTTTAAAAGCAGTGGCTCAGGATGCACATGGGGAAGATCCTGGATGAAGCAAAAGAATGTCGGCAGCTGTAAACCAAGCATCCCGACTTTATCATTCATGTTATGTTAAACGACAGCACAGCTAGAGTTTTCCAAAGAAATGGGAAGTCGGAAGTCATGTCCAATAAAGCAAACCAACTTAGAACATAAATCTATCATAATTCTTTAACATTAAAATGTAATTTTTTTCCTGGAGCTCTGCATAAATCACTGAACAGGAGAAACACATACATTTGATGTCCTAATAGAAACATTTTACTTGCAGAGTGAAAGTCATGTCAGTTTCACAGATAATATTTTCAGTGCATCCCTAAAGCCCAGGAAATACTTAGAAAACAACAGCCCTCACACAGTACTCCAAAAGCAGCTCTCAGAACACTGACATGTCCAAAGCCTTTACACATTTCCTGTATCTGAATATCTCAAAAAAAAAAAAAAAAACCAAACACAAGAAAACCAACACCCTCAGCAGTTTACTTAAAACTTTGCTCTCTTACTTCAAATTGGTTTTGCTGCAGTTTCCTCCACACACCAGAACGCAATCAGAAAGATGAAACTCAACTGGGTTGTAGTTCGCAAGCTAAAATACATTTCAAGAAGCTATTCAACACCTTTATACCACTGGCACTCCAAACTCAGTATTTAATATGGGTATATTTAACACAAGTAGCACGAGATTCTAATTGGGGAAAAAAAAAAAAAAACAACAACAAACTTCCCAATAATAGGAATGACAGCATAGGACATACAGTGTCTTTTTGGTAAATTATTCCTGACTAACACAGACCATTAAAATGAAACCTGGTTAAATACACCCACATTACTATGCCACACACTCATAAAGTTACACACTCAGCTTAAAGACAGCATTAGAAGCGACGAAATAATGATGAAACACTTTGAATATTTAAAAATAATAGCCAGTCAACGCCTTTCCATTAACTATCATGATATGTGACTGATCATGTTGCTCTCATGAGATCCCACCTAGAGTACTCCGTTCAGCTCTGGGGCCTCCAACTGAAGAAGTACACGGAGCTGTTGCAGCAGGTCCAGAGGAGGGCCATGAAGATCAGAGGGCTGGAGCACCTCTCCTAAGAAAACAGGCTGAGAAAGTTGGGGCTGTTCAGCCTGGAGAAGGGAAGGCTCCGGGGTGATCTTATTGCAGCCTTCCAGTACCTAAAGAGGGCCTACAGGAAAGCTGGAGAGGGACTTTTTACAAGGGCGTGTAGTGACAGGGCAAGGGGCAATGGATTTAAACTGAAAGAAGGCAGATTTAGGTTAGATGTAAAGAAGAAATTCTTCACTGTGAGGGTGGTGAGGTACCGGAACAGGTTGTCCAGAGAAGCTGGGGATGCCCCATCCCTGGAAGTGTTCAAGGCCAGGTTGGATGGGGCTTTGAGCAACCTGGTGTAGTGGAGGGTTTCCCTGCACATGGCAGGGGGTTGGAACTAGACGATTTTTAAGGTCCTTTCCAACCCAAACCATTCTATGCTCCTGCCCAGTCAACGTCGTCTATTTCTCAAAAATACTAAACTTTTTATCAGTCTGCTGTTAATCACAAATTACAAGAAACATACAATCCACAATGCAAAGTTGTCAATAAAATATTACAGTGAGTTATTCAATTTATAGTGTAATGTAATGTTGCTGATTATTTAAACTACTCATTCATTCAATGAACACGTACTTGATATATGCCAAATAATTACCACGCTAGTTTATTTTTCTCACTCCACGAACAGCTAAGTTAGATATATGCATTAATAAAGCAAAATGCATCCAAGCTGACACTCACTTGAACTCCACCAAAGCAATCAAGACCTTAATTGGCAAGGGATAAAGCAAACTCAAGACTGGAAGACCAAGTTAATCATTAGCACAGTAAAATATGTAATTTATCCCAAGTAGCATACATACATATATACATAAACATTTTGTATATGCATAATAACATAGAAATATGCACATATATACCTGTGTCTATGCATATTTATAGATTATGCATACACACCTACATGTGTGTACACACAAAATATTTACTATTAGCTGACAATGGTAAAAATGAAATATTTGCTTTACATTGTGAAGAAAAGAAAAGTCTTCTAAAATGCGAAACTTACATACTCATTTGTACAATTGTCTGCAGAAGCATCCACACAGAAGAGTTGCGTTTGCAACTTTTAAAGCACTGAGAGTGATTGAATATAGATGCATATACAGAAGTAGGATTAGCCTTCATTTTAGAATCACAGAATCATTTAGGTTAGAAAAGACCTTTAAGATCATCGAGTTCAACCATTAACTTAGCACTTCGAAGTCCACCACTAAACCATGTCCCTAAGTGCTACATCTACACATCTTTTAAATACCTCCAGGGATAGTGTCCTAACCACTTCCCTGGGCAGCCTGTTCCAGTGCTTGATAACCCTTTCAGTGAAAAAATTTTTCCTAATATCCAATCTAAATGTCCCCCAGTGTCACTTGAGGCCATTTCCTCTTGTCCTACCACTTTTTACTTGGGAGAAGAGACTGAAACCCACCTTGCTACAACCTCCTTCAGGTAATTGTAGAGAGCAATAAAGTCTCTCCTCAGCCTCCTTTTCTCCAGGCCAAACTCCAATTCCCTCAGCCACTACTCATGAGACTTGTTCTCCAGACCCTTCACCACCTTTGTTGCCCTTCTGCGGACATGCTCCAGCACCTCAATGTTTTCCTTGTAGTGAAGGGCCCAAAACTGAACTCAGTTTTCAAGGTGTGGCCTCACCAGTGCTGAGGAGGACGATCACCTCCCCAGTCCTGCTGGGCACACTATTTCTGATACCAGCCAGGATGTTACTGGCCTTCTTGGCCACTTGGACACACTGCTGGCTCATATTCAGCCAACTGTCAACCAACCCTGGTCCTTTTATGCTGGGCAACTTTCCAGCCACTCTTCCCCAAGCCTGTAGTGCTGCATGGGGTTGTTGTGACCCACGTGCAGGACCTGGCACTTGGCCTCAGCCCATCAATCCAGCCTGTCCAGATCCCTCTGTAGAGCTTTTCTACCCTCTAGCAGATCAACACCCCTGTCCAACTTAGTGTCACCTGCAAACCTACTGAGGGTGCATTCAATCCCCTCGTCCAGATCATTGATAAAGATATTAAACAGAACTGGCCCCAATATTGAGCCCTGAGGAACATCACTTGTTTCCAGCTGCCAACTTAACTCCCTTCACCACCAATCTTTAGGGCTGGCTATCCAGCCAGGTTTTTACCCAGTGAAGCTCATACCCATCCAAGCCATGAGCAGCCATTTCCTCCAGGTGAACACTGGGGGAAACTGCATCAAAGGCTTTACTAAAGTCTAGGTAGACAACACCCACAGCCTTTCCCTTGTCACCTTGTCATAGAAGGAGATTAAGTTGAAAGGCAGGTCTTGCTTGACTATAAATCCATCCTGACTGGGCCTGATCACCTGGCACCTGGACTGTTTAGAAACAGCTTCTAAAAGTCTTTTATTTTTTAATATACTACCAGATCAATACTCCACGCACAATGGCAGGACATTCCTCTTCTCTGTAGGGACAGCCTCGACTGTGGACAACACAAATTCTCAGCTCTTTTTAATCTACAAGTAGCTATCATCTATCCATATGGAAATAACTAATACTAAATTCTTCAGCAAATTTAGATCCAAATTCCCTCCCCATGGGTGGTGGAGACAGAAGCCAAAACATGCAGTTAAGCTAATTTAAGGGCTTTAGCAAGAGCAGAAGTAACTATACACAAACAAAATCTACTTACAAAAAAGTAAGGGATTATGCTAAGAGTTCATATGCAAGTTTCTCATCCATTCATTCCAATTTATCAGGCATGTTTTCATCCCAAGCCTGAAAAGACACATGCCAGTCACTGCCATTCCCCAGCTATTAAGAGTTTGTTCTCTGTCAGTGCTGTCTGAATAGAAGATGAAAGTCCAAGCTCTCTTGCTTCACAAGTCCACTTCACTTCCTCTTCATTCATTTGCACAATTTAAAAAGTTATCTTTTGTTTACTTCTCTCTCTCCATTTCAATTATGTCACTCAAGTAGATTGCTTATCTTGTGAGGTGCTCCCAAAGGGTTGTACATGCACTGACTTGCCCTTTTTTGAACCACTTGTTTGTTATTTATAGGAACTGAAGAAAAAACAGGAACTGCTCGGGCAGCAGGCTTCTACATTTTCATTTAGCTTCTATTCACCTGGAAACAAATTTCGTAACTCCTTTCTTCATGCTGAATAGTCAGTTATAAAGGACATAGGTGGATCATGATCATGTCACAGTGAAGTTTTGCAGTGAATTAAGTATCGTACCTAATCACGATAATAGCAAGAAAGCAAATCCTCAGCCCACACCACACTCCATTGTGCTACTGCCTCTGTAAGGATGTGGTTCTAAGACAGTATGAACCGAGTATGTGATGCTGCTGCTTCCCCTGCCTTCAGCCACATCTCCAGACCCTCTTCCTTCCAGTGAGGAAGTTACCTAACCAGACTCCTGGTTAGGTAACTCAAACTAGCCGAAAACTAATCTTGACAAAAAGTCACATTTCCCAGTTCAGTTTCCCAGATTGTTCCATTGCAGAGACAAGGACAGAACTGTGATGGCAAAAGGGAGAGGGGAAGACATAACTGGGGGTAGAGCAGCCTTAACTTAGATCTGTTAAATCTATTGTTAAATTACATCTCTAAAATGAAATTATACAAGCCAATCTAAGACCTCAGTGACACCAAAGGTCTTGCTTCTCTCCCTTTCTCTGCCACATGATCCTGCGTAGCCACCTGAAACTCTTGGACCTTTTGCTTAGCTGATTCAATTCCCTAACGCAGCTGGGGTTTATGTTCTGCAAGCAGTGAGCTGAATCATATGGGAGCCTGTTGAGTGCCAGAGAAAAAGTAAGTAGGGGAAGTTCAAAGATGGAAGAGGTAGGAAGAGGACTGTAGAAGAATCAGAATATCGCCCTTCTGGGAACAGAGCACCAGTACATTAGCTCACCACATTTTATTTTACTTCATCCTCAGGTAGGGATGCCAACTTAAAATAGCTATGACAGGAAGGCAAAAGCCAGCACAGAGAAAAAGCAATTTATTCAACACCAAGCCCAGACTTTTGTCAACAAAATACTGAATGTGAAACTAGAAACAGGAAACAAAATAAATGGAAGGAGAATAAACTACGGTAACCTGTCGAATTGAAAAAAAAAAAAAAAAAAAGACTTTCAGAGAAAGGAGGCTAAGACATGATTTGGAAATCTTTACAATTCCAAAACATCACAACTCCAGCATACACAGAGGGAGAATAGGAGACCTTTCCCTAACGAAGGGATGGTTTTAAATGTATCTGTAAAAATAAGTTATTCATAAAGACATGCTGAAGACTCACTAAAAGCACAAATAGCTGAGCTTCACACAAGACTTTAAAAAGATGCAGGACAAATTAAAAGGCTGAAAGCATTGTCAGATAAACCTGTTATTGCTAGGCATAGTGGAAAAAAAACCCAGTTTGGAAGGCTGGCTGCATACAACTGTGCCACAACCATGGCTAATAATGTTCACGCTGCAACAAGTGAAGTAGAACACATTTAACAATAAATTCCACATAATCCTTAAAGAAACGTCTAAATATCTTAGAAACCAGTGCAAGACAACACCTTGTGATGTTAGAACACATTCGCAAGCTGAAAAAATGTATCTGTAGTATATAGTTTAAAATCTGTGCCACCCTAAAGATATTGAAATGAATGAAGCACTATACAGAATCAGAAAATAAATACCAGCCATATTATTAGGCTTTCTAACTAGCATTCCCTTTGAATCCTGAAACCACACACGACAGCAGTGAGTAATCCAGGATCCCTGGGTACAGGAGCAAAGCAGGTAGCAGCCAGCACACTCACTTCAGAAGCAGGCCAACGCTCAAGTTCCCAATTGTTTCTATATTTTACATTAAACCACCACTGGCTAAAACACGCAAGATCCATTCCTGGTTCTGGAGTATCCTCAATGACTAGCTGCACATTAAGTGCTCTGTTTGCAGGCTGCTTGCTGCTCCTCTCCTGAAGTCCTACTTATCTCCATGAACTTCACAAGCAGCTCACGTACCTAACACACAGTTCTGAATTTCAGTCAGGGCAAGTACTGGAAGTTCACTGCTGCAAAGACAACTCCTTTTTTGGACCTGCTCTCAGATGAGAATGAAAAGGGTACAGAAGAAGGGCCTCTACAGGACAGAATGCTACACATTTTCTCACCACAAGTTTTTACTTATTTTAGAATTAATTTTAAGTTCACCTGTGATATTTTTCCCTTCCAGCTTTCGAGGAATCAATAATTTTGTGAACTTTGCGCACTGATGACAGAAGATTAAAATGAACTGAAAAAGACTGGTTCATCAACACTTCACAGCACCTAACTCAAACCTCTCTCAAAGATTTCAGCAAGGATCTAATCTACAAGCTTTACATGTACTTTTACGACATTATAAATTAGTTAATCTGATCCAACACTGATCTATCTATTAAATAAGATAGCAATAATTTTGTTATAAATCATTCCAAGCAGATTAAAGCAAAGAGGCTTGAATGCAAACTCCCAAATGCCAGATGATGCAAACAGTCTATTCACTTTGTCACCTATAATCAACAGTGAGAAGTCTCTACTATCACAAGATTAGCTACGTGCAATTGGGTTTTAACATGATTGTTCATAGTATTTCTTACAAATTCCTCTTTTGAATGCCTTGTTTAAAATTTTATAACAAATTCCCTTACATAAGCATGTGTTCTGTTTGCCCAACAGGGAATAACGGCACTTGAAATATACTGTGTATTTTCTAGCTACAGAAATCAAGACTGAATCACAGTTATGCTTCACATGCCAGAGACAAAAACGCTCAGGTTTACCCTCATCAGAGAAGCAACTCATCTTAATAGCATTGCTTCTCTTCAGCTTTTTTAACTAACCTGACAGGAAGAATCCTTTTAATACTTACTAAAAAGGAAACAGGTAGCGATGTGGTACTTCACTCTAGGGCTGAGTTCCTTCCCATGTGCCTGGGGCAGGGGCGTCAAACGGTGATAAATACAGCAAATCAGTGCTCTAAATCACCACTTTGGTATTTTGGTCAGTTATTTCCATCTCTGTTGTAAATCACATGGAACGTAGCTAAACCGAACAAATTTTCTGGAAATTAGTCAGTTAACTCCTATGACTATTCATAGTATTAACTTGCACAAGATAACCATAATCCACATCACTCCTAAGCACTAGCCCTCAGGAATCAGGAGGGATTTTTTGATAAGTCCCCCCAAAAAAAAAATTATCCCTTGGAGGTAGAGAAGAAGTTATTGCAGTTTGACTTTCAAGGTAATGCGAACTCATCCATTCAGCACAGATGTCTGGAACAACGCCAAACTTCAGAAGGCAACAAGGCATCGATGGTGATAGAACTAAATGCAGGATATTATACTAAGTTTGTTAAACATGGGAGGTTTTTTGCACACATGAACAAACTGCCTCACCAATTTGTCTCTGTGGACAAATATACTGGACTGGCTATGTTTTGTGCAACCGAGCTCAACTCTGTTGCACAAAAAAGGTACGGGTGGGCTATATGGCTCGATCTCACAATTCAGAAGATACCAAAGGTCACAGTAAACTGAGCAACCGTCTCTTGTGCTCTTATTTTTCATCTGAGTTTCTCATACACTTACAGGCCTTCAGATGAACTCTTAGATTTTTTTTCTTCTTCAGAAACAAGCTTTTATGGTGGCGATGAGATTCTACTTGTCTAATTCTTTTAGACTCCCAAAGGCACTGTGTAAATCAATCAAAAAAAGATTTTTGTCCACTAGAATTCCTTGATTTGTTCTCAAATTTTTTTTTTTACTCCAATGACTATTCGGTATGTTGAATACAAGATACCTACGACAAAGGCAGCATCTCTATCCCTACAGGGAAAACCTCGAAGTGTGCTTTAACAAGACATCTACCCAAACATCAGATATTTATAAACGTAGTGTCTTCATGTTTTTAAATTAAAGAACAGGTGTTCTTAATATATTATTTCCTCCGGTACAAAAAAAGGAAAAAACAAACAACAAAACAAACAAACAAACCAGGAGGGCTTCAAGTTCTTATTTTAAAGCTGTTGGACATGCTTGTAAGTTTCCCTCTTTCCACAACACAAAACATTTGCGTAAGTTTTTCACAGCCCAGGAACTAATGACTGTTTTCTACCGCATTTAATCCCTCTCAAGACAGGCTGAGTCCAAAAATTTCTACAGCACTGCAACACTGAACTGTCTCCTACACAGCCCTGAAAGTGAAATATTTTTAAACTTCATTCTTCCTAATTTAACAGAGCTGCAAATATCCACTTGACATCTAATCATCCAAAGCATCTATCTTACAGATTAAGATAGCACTCACTGTAATTTCTGCACCTCGAGCTTGTAATACAGCTTTATAAAGGAAATATATCCAGTACATTCAGTAAAATTACTATGTGTGTGACCCTCCCTGAGGAGCGATGCTGCCATTGAAATCTGAGAAAACAGTGCTATCACCTCAAAGGTGACAAAACTTTACCTCAATGGTGCAGGAAGTGAAAAACTTTATGATAGTTTTTTCCAGCATCAAGCATTAAATATTTGTGTGATTTAATGCACAGACACCTCATCATCTTTTATCAGAAGTAGGTTTAACATCCTAAATACTTTTATCATGCAAGATGCAATGCTGCTCACGAAATCCAGAGCAGAAAAAAGCACATTCCACTCAAAGAACAATACTCAGAACTTCAGAATCCTAAAGCCAAGCAGGTATGGTTCTCACGGACACAAAACGGAACTCAGGGCCAGCGCTCTTGTAACCGAGATCAGGCGCTACACAAGATAGACAAGCGGGGCGGGGGTGGGGGAGAAAAAGAGAACACCGCAAGAGACGGAGGATGCCTGGCTTCCAGCGCTTCCCACTAGGCCTCAGCTCTTCACAGCCTCGCACAGCCACCGGCGCCGCCGCCATCCGGGAGCCTGACGCACCGGTGAAGAAAGGCAAACCCGGCAGCCACGGAGGCTGGTACGCGCAGAGACGAGAAAAGGCTGGCACCTGCGAGAGGGGCCCTCACGGCCGGGCACCCCCTAGACCCTCCTGCAGCCCCGGGCGCTGCTGGTGCAGGGCCGCGGCGGCTCCCCGCAGCCGGCGGAGCGGCCCGGGCAGCAAGAGCGGGGCAGGGCGGCAGCGGCCCGGGAAGCAGGAGCCGGGCAGTGGGGCAGGCTCCTGCCTGCCACGAGGCTCTCTCCACTCCCTGCCCCGGCCATGGCTCCCAGTGACGGTGCTGGTTTTACTCAGCGCTGTGTGACACCCTCCAGCCGGGGCCCATCAGCTGCCCCGGGAGCATCTGCCTGACACCAGCTTCCCAGGTGAGACGGGAAGCTGCGGAGCCTGGAGCAAACCAGCTGGAAACAACGGAAAACATCACGGACAGATGCTCCACTTGCTGTACTAACCCCAAGAGCCCAGCCAGGGGCAAAGGCACGGGGGGCCGCGTGGAGCGGCACGGAGGCACGGCCGCAGGCAGCCCGAGGCGCGCCGAGGTGGCCGCGCCGCCGCCGGCAGGGTCTCCGGCCGCCCGCTCGCCTCTCGGCGGAGGCAGCCGTGCTCCGCAGCGGGGCCGGCCGCCGGCCCGAACCACCACAGCAGCCGCTTCCCCAACCGCCAGCACAACGCCCCGGCGCCCCCGCAGCAGCCTGCCCTGCCCTGCCCCGCAAGCCGCGGGGCGCCGGGCTGGTGGCGATGCCCTCCCGCGAGGCGCAGGCACTGCCGCGGCTCGCCAGGGCCGGCCGCGGCCCATCCCGCCCCCCCAACGCGGCGCAAAAAGTTTCTCACTTCCAAACCCACACCGCTCCCTCCCGCTGCGGCGGGCGGAGCGGCAGCTGCTGCGCCCAATGGCACTGTGACTGAGAGGCCCGGCGACCAATGGGAGGAGGAGAGAGGCGGGACCCTCGGCGGCCGTCCGCCCGGAGCGGCGGGGGGGAGCGCCTCCAGGAGAGCGGGCACGGCCGCCGGGACGCCCGGCACGGCCCCGGTCCCACGCCGCCCGCTCGGCGGCCCTGCTACCGCCCCGCTCACCGGGAAGCCTGGCTCCACCTTCTCCTGGCGCAGGGGCTCGGAACCGGCCTCCTCTCCTCCCCGGCTTCTCTGTCGCCTCCCGGCCGGGCCGGAGCTGGCCGCGGGCGCCTAGCGGGGCTCCTGGCGGGCGGCTCGGGCACCCGCGGCGGCCCCGACCTCTTCTCCGCCCCCTGCTGCTCCTGCCGGGCCCGTAAACATCCCGGCAATCCCCGAGGAGGGAGGCGGAGCGGCCGCCGGGCCCCGCCTCGCACCGCCGCCCCACTGCCGGCCCGAGGCGTGGGGTCTGCCGGCGCTGCGGGCTGCTTCTCTTTCCCGGGCCCGCGCCCCGCTGCCCGCCGGAGGGAGCGCGGCACCGGCAGAAGTTTCCGTCGGGCGCTGAGCAGCCGGGACCCCGCTGCGCTCCGCCCCGCGGGGGTGGCCGGCGGTGCCGCGCACGGCGCTGTCCCGGAACGGCAACGCTCCGGCCGAGGGCTTGGCCGGCAACCAGCCGATAAAGCCAGCGAGCCGCCAGCGGCCCGGAGCGCCGGCCGGCTCCCTGCCGCTCTGCGTGCGGGGCAATTTGCAGCTCGTTTGAGAATTTCTTGGCTTGTGAATGTTTTGAGACAGGGACCATTCATCTGATGCATGTTTATACTGTCAAGCACAATGGGGCCTTCATCCACTCTGGCCGTGCCGGCGCTGCGGCAGCACAGCCATTGGGGAAAGCGCAGCGCTCCCCTGGCAGACCCAGAAGTGTACGGGAGCACGAGGAATACAAACTCGGGGCCCCTGGAAACCAGACTGGTTCTTCTGCAGTTCAGTGAACAGCACAGGTCTAAGGCCTTGGCCCAGTCCGCTTTGGAAAACGCCGCGTGTCAAACAACAGACTTCTCATTTTGTATACAAATCTTGCTACTCCATCTACAAGACATTAGGTATTGGCTGAGTATACCGGCTGAAACTGACTCGCACTCCTTTGTGCTATTCTTGGAGAAATGAAAGTGACAGAAACAAAAAAGACTAGGCTCGATGAGTCCTGTCCCACCAGCTTCTACTTTTGCAACAACAATTCCAGAATACTACTATTTTTCAGGTTCCTGAAAGTTTAGCTTGCTTCAGGATGAGGAAAAGCAATTAACTTCACAGAACAGAGATGTTAAGAACTGATGATGGGGAAAAGGGATGAAAGCTAACCACAATTTCCCCAGTAAAGTTACATATTATTGCGATCAAATGGCTTCTTCCTCAGGTGTGGAAACCCTCTGGAAAAGAGCGATGTCTGGTACTCCAGTGAGAAAACAGTAATTTAAAACTGTCTTGAATCAGATGTACTTTATTTTTTCCAAAGCAAAGTCTCAGTTCTCATAAGGGTTGAGCTGTGGGTTTTTTTCCTTGTAACAGATAACGTTATCCTCGATTTAAGACTCTTGCAGAATAAGTAGGAAATGGGCCAGCGTGTCTGGGAAATATCTATTCACCTCCCTCTGTACACACTTATACTGTCTGCTTCTAACACAAACTTTTCAGCTTTGAGAAATCTGCAGTATATTCAGTGATACAAAGTCTAACAAAGTTTGAAAGGAAATTATTTTTTTGTTGGCTATCATTTCTCTGATGTTAACATATTTATTAATCCTTCTGCACATTTCCTCTTAATTAGCATTGGATTATTTGATGTCACTAGCCAAGTACAGTGACAAGGTGACCGCTCTGCCTGTGGAATCAGACATACCCCATAATCTTCCCCTTTGAAGTACATTTTGTAGTTCTTTAAAAAGTACAGTCTAAAAGGATGAATTGGAATAGTGATTAACAGATTTTATTTTTTTTTCCACAGGTAAGCTATCTTGCAAAAGCAGTTTTTTGAACAAGAATTCCCTGGATTGTTTTCTTGTAAAAAGTGCATCGCATACCTAAGAGTGAAAACTTGATAGATCTGCCATATAATGTTAAGGATTGTCTATTTTTAGCCCATGCCAGGGCTAAACCATAGCCAGCTGTTCTATTACCCAATGACCTAATCCCACTCAAGAAGGGGAATCGGAAAAAGGAAGGAAGACCCGTGGTTTGGTATAAGAACTATTTGATAATTGAAATAAAATAAAATGAAAAATAATGATAATAATAATACATACAGACAAGCGATGCAACAAGTGTAACCGCTCACTACCCCTTGACCAATGTCCAGCCCATTCCCAGCTAGTGGTCCCAGAGCAGGAAATCCCAAAACGACAATCCCAGCAGAGAAAGAGTAGGCCTCGGGAGCAGAACAATGGGCGAGACTCTCCAGAGGCCATGACCGTTGAGGAAGAGAGACCATCCCCAACAAACTTTCCAATTTATGGTGAGCATGACATTACATGGTATGGAATACCCATCTGCCAATTTAGGTCTCAGTCTCCCTGGCCACACTCCCCCCAGATTCTTGGGCATCTGAGTCATTAGAAAAAACAAGTTGAGAAGTCCTTGATCACTAGGAATACCTGCATCCGACAGCTGGCTACAGACTAAAACAAAGTGTCTAACCAACTTTATTCTCACCAAATCGGTTGCTGCAGACTTTTTTAAAATGCAGCTTACTTTAGAAATGCAGCTTTTCTGAAGAGAAAATAGATTCTATGATTCTATCCCAGCAAAACCAAGACTCAAAAGAAATACAATGAGCAATTCCACTGAATGTTTTCCATCTCCAAAAGTCCCTTTAGTGTCAACCAGAAATTTAGTTGTGCAAGAGTCATGTATTTGCAAAACCTCTGATGGAAAAAGTAGAGACTGATATTTGGTGTGTAGCTCACCCTAAAATACTGAGTCTTATTAAATATAATTTTTTTACAAGTAAAGGCAATTACTAGTATGTTGTCCAGCTATTGCTCTTTTCTAGATTCACTCAGATGGAAAATGAGCAGTTCACAATCACCGAGCAAGACCTAGGTAGCATTTGAAGCCTTCTCTACGTTCATGCATTTAAAGCGAATAACCCAGAGCGTACTTGCCTTTTTTTCTGGTATGTTTCTCTCTGCTTTTTTTTTGGTAGGTTTTTCTCTCTTTTTTTCCTTGCTTAATCAGAATGTATTGGGCTTTTTTTTTTTTTCTTTCATCCTATCTTTATACTCACTGCACTTACTTTCATTCTTGTTCCTTGATTTTCTCCATGCTGTTATTTCTCTGTAGCTACTGTTATTACATTTCCATAATGTCTTGACTTCTCTGTTTAGTTGCCAGAATCCAATGGCCACTTTAGCCTGACATTACCCATTGCTGCAGCATCTCCTCTTTCCTGTATTCCAACCTTACCCTTCAGAAAGGATGGCTGTTTTCATTTCTTTTTTTGATGGTTGAGAATCAGAAAACCTAAAAACAAAGAGGCTGCTTCAGTTAATTAGTCCATCATCATGACTAGGCAAAAAGCCTTTAATGTAACTACAGCGCACTCATTAATCTTAAATTTGCAAAGTCACAAATCTTCTACATATCACAGAAGATTGTCTTCAGACCTGTGCTGTACAAATGTTTATTTATAGAAGGATGTTTTTCTTTGCTTTTCAATGCACAATTTCAGTTAAATAAATTCATCCAGCATTCTCTGTAATGGAGCCTTTATATCAGACAGAATCAGAAAGGCAGAAGAAGTTCCAGAAGATCCAGTAGCCTTAGGGATTGTTAAGGAGCAGGCTTATCTCTGGCAAATGCTTCTCTTGGAGGCTGGAGGGGACACTGCCTAACCAGCTAGAAAAGGATTAAAGAAAATAGACAAAGACATGCTGCAATTAGGGATCTAGAAGGGAGAGCATGGCTTGTTCTTTAAGTCTTACCAACTCCTGAAGGTGTTGCCAGCAAATGCTCTACACCTGGAATCAAACAGGCCACAAGCAGAAGGAATGAGTACCTCACTATTTGTCAATTGATTCTGCACTTCACTAGCCTTGCTATTATAAATCTGTTTACATATCAATTTAAGAAAGCTCCACCAGTCTTTTTCTGATCATTGAAAGCAGTATCATTGAAATCTGTGAATATATATGGCCTATAAATATGGCCAGGGTTCAAGGATATCAAAAATATCAAATGGTGACAAAGGATATTATTTGGAATGGCAATGTTACGCTTGGGTTGTCACTGAACTAGAAAATGGTGTCCTTTGACAGGATTAAGCTGTCGGACTTAAAAGCAGCTAAAGACTGTTAAGTAGCAACATGAAAGTCAACTAGGAGCTCAAATGTTTAGACCTACTCCTCAGATGATTCCTAACTTGCTTTTCGCTGTTATCCATGCCTCCGTACATCTAGATTCTTGAGATGTTCATTAACAGAATAAACTTAAGACTCAGGAAAAATATAGATTTCAAAACTTTAAAACTTTCAGGCAGGAGAGCTTACTAGGACAGTGGAGGATGGGAATAGATGTCTTTGGGGTCAGAGAGGTAGGTGCATAACATAACAGCTCACTGGTTAACAATTCTTTTGGTTTCTTTAAATCAATAAACTACAGGAAATTAATCAAAAGAAGCAACTGCTCTGCTCTAAGTCCTTGAAGCCTGAAAATCCAGGCTTCAAGTTTCCCTCTATCCTAGTTCTTTGTTACTATCAGTAAAAAGGCTAGGATAGCTGTCTGCGACATGATAGGGGAAATCAGAAAGGCTATAAAGGCAGGCGTAAAGAGAGAGGTCTGTTATATCTGCACTGGATAAATATTATGATAAGACCTTATGCAGAACTCAAGCTTTTAGACAACATAAATCATTAAATGGAGCAATTCATCAGAGAAGCTTGAAGAACTCCTGATTTGGGCAAAGCAGGGCACCAGACCTTCTTCAGAACTTCTGTATCAAAGAACCGTTTCAGAATTTTGATCATAATATATTCGAATTCAACACCCCTGTAGAAGTGAAAAGGCCAAATAAATTTACCATAGAAACACTGAATGTTGAAAAGAGGACTACATAAAATCAAGGAAGTTTGTTAAAAGTAAATTAAAAGGAATAGCCAAAGGGGAAAATGACCTGTATTAGAATTTCTGAGTAAGAATCTGTCATCTATCAAAGCCAGTAAGAGCTCTGCATGAGAATAAAGGGTAGTATTAAAAACAAAGGAGCACTCCTAAAAAAATCGTGTTCAGATGAGGAAAACAGAAAATAGCAAAACCTCTGGCAAGCTGAATGTGAAACTATAAAAGGCAGACCAAAAGCATTCGAAGGAAAATGTTGGTAATGGTATAAAACTTTATTGTAAAACCTCTTCCAAACACATCAGCAGCAGGAAGCCTGCTGTTGCAGACTTTGCAGGGTCAATAAACCATCATGATTTCAAGACAGAAGGATTCAACCAAGATAAGGATAGAAAAAAATTGTTTGCTTGGGCAGATGGAAGCCTGCCATGTTTTCCCAGGCGCTGCCCTTCCTAGCAGGACTCATGATGACTTCTTGCTGCAAGGCCTGGATACAGCAGTGTCATTCCCAAGATGCTGAGGCCAGTTTTGTCCTATGGATTAACTGGCAGCTTAGTTGCAGCGCAGGCGTACGTGCTTCTGCCACAGTGCTGACCATGTAACTTTTATGATATGATGAGCACCCTGAAACCATGGATCTGTTCATAAAGATGAATGTTTTGGCTAGTGTCTGATGGTACAACTAGCCACTTAAAATTTAATTTTGTTCTCCAAAATTGTGATTTTAAAATAAGTTCTCTGTGCAATACTTTTTCCTACAATTTTGTGGCATATACATAATCACTCTGAAATATTTCTTTTTTCCAAAGTTTTCCTTTTCTCTCTCACAGTTATTTTTGTGGGTTACCATAATATGTGTATTTTCATTTAACTGTAGAAAGAAAACATTGGTGTGTTTACTATAGTTACCGCAGTAAGCCCAACCTAGCTTGGGCACTAGTAATAAAGAGAAAGAGAGTTTGGTGCAGGATAGTTGACCAGGAGCTCATCTCAGTATAGGACAGGCTATTCTGCCCATCCAAAGTCCCTCTCCATTGCAGCTAGATGAGCAGGCTTCGGGTTTGGTAAGGCCCTGGGCCATCCACATCTTCCCTCAGTATGTCCTAGCGTATTTCTAGCATCCCCCATGTTCCTCAAGGGCAGGGCTACACCCCCTCATTTTAGAAACTTCTGTAATAGACTACTCAGCTAGGAAGTTCAAATTCAGTTTAGAGATATTTGTACAAGTCACACACGATAGCAATGACTCTGTTCAAGAACCCTGGAGGTAACATCTTACCTCAGTTGCTCATATTTAACAAATATTTATCATAAACCCTTATGCATCAAGCTACTGTTCTTCTCAAGATTACTTTTTTTTTTTTGGCTAGGACATCCACTATGTCTATTCTAAAGGTCCAATCCCTTTTGAACCTCACAAATCTCTGGGCCTCGTGAACGCTGTGACAGTGAACCTCTAATCAATGACTGAGAAGTATTCCCTTTATGTATGTTTAATTTTCCACCTTGTAAGCTAATTGATTATCCTGCTCTGAATGCCAGAATCTGTCTGCTAGTACATTTTTCCAATGGTAGAAATGATTTAACTCGTGTCTGGCAATAACTTCATATGTGTAGGTGTGGCACTTAGGAACATGGTTTAGTGGTGGACTTGGCAGTGTTAGGTTTACGGTTGGACTCAATAAACTAAAGGTCTTTTCCAATCTAAATGATTCTCTGATTTTATACACGAGGTTCTTTCACAGAAAAGCAGAAACTTACTCATATAAAAGAAAGTCTTAGAAAAGCAAGTAAGCCTTTCTGCTTCCAAATAATTGTTCTGTCTGTCCAAGGCAATAGCGTTTACGATATGACACAGGATTAGAAACTGCCTTCAAGTCTATGAACATGCGCTTGCCAATAAAACATATAAACTGTGTATTTGGTGTCACCGAGGTCCAGCTTCTTAGCTAGCGTAAATCGACAGCTGCTCTGACTTCAGTGGAGTCATGCTGATTTACACAGCTGAAGACCTGGGCCTTAGCGATTGGATCTGGGAATTTTAACCAAAAAAAGAGAAAATTCAGTCAAGTTTGTCCTTTCCTTCAGTAAGTTATAGCTGCCAGAAATCATGTTATGCTTGAGTCATTAGTACTATAAAATTACAAAAAAAAGTAGTAAATTATTAAAGAAAATCCACAGCTGTTACATTTTAAGTTAAATAAAATAAATACCCGTATTTATGGATCCATGTGCAGAATCACAGAAGCTTCAGTGGTGTCTAGAAAATGAAAAATAGTATCTAAAAAATTTCCTGAAACCTTAACCATAACTTTTATTTTCCTTTCCCACTTGACTAAATCCTTGGGTAGATCAGACATCCACACTGTTGTACTTGCAGTGTTGAATCCCTGAGGAATCTGCGGAAGCGACTTATTTTTCTTTACGTAGTAACACAGGTTAAGTTTAGAAAAAAGTTTGTAAAACATATTGGTATCGTCCAATGGAAAGTGATAAGATCAAAGCATCTTGACTCTTTAGCACACAGGTAACGTGTGAAGCCACAGACCTCATGGAGGTGCATATTCAAATGTGTGAAGTTATCCGCTGTATCACAGCGGGTGATACAATTGGACAGCTATTCAAAATGCACAATTAATATCTTCTCACCTGAATTCCACAAAATGTACACCTTTGTAGAAAGGCAGCCTGAGGTTCATGATTACTTAAACCCCATTTAGTGTTTACATTTGGTCCGGATACAAGACAAAAAGGTAAATACATTGCACGTAGGCTCTTTGCTCAGGGACTAATATAAGTCTTCACAAAAGTCTTCTGAATTCCAATGTTACTCTATAAATTTAATTCAAATAGCTTTATTCAGTCTTTATATAAGCTTGACCAAATTTCCTAATCTCTTGTTCCAGCCTTTCAGCTAGGAATAAAATGAAGATAAACCAGCATGCATTCTCCTAGCATCCTTTCTCTTAGCCTGTGTCACAACCGGTTAGAGTACAACTCTTCCAAACAAGATTTGTCTCTCACCATGTCTTTGCACTTTGCCTGGTAGAACGGAGCCTATGCCTGTGCTGAAATGCAAATGAATAATAATTTATGATGATGTTGGAAGGGTGTTGACAGAAACAGAGCTAACGACACTAGCGGGGAATAACTGCATTTATAGTAAAACTAACTGTTGTCAGTCAAAAAAAGCAAACTTAATTTCCAGTGTTTAATCTTTATTAGCTGAAACTCCCAGCAGAAAGAACATGATTTTCAGTGGCAATTTTTCTAGAATAAGGACTGCAGAATTTTTCTACTGACTTCAGCACACTTTGGAGCCAGCTTTAGAGAAAAAATAATCCACAGAACAGGTGAAATAAATATTGTTGGCATTTTACAATAAAATGGGAGTGCATTTTATAGGGGGCTAGCAGCTTGTAATTACCCTTAGTAAAACTAATCCTTTCCCTGTGCTTATTAAAATGTTTCATGTATCAGCAAGCCGTGAAAAGGACTCACTACCAATCTCTTAACTTGCACTAAAACTGAAAAACGTCCACTTGAGTCATAGTTCCCAGTGCCAGTCCTGTTTCTCTGCCTGCTATTGGAATTCAAAGCCTCTGAGGGAATTAAAACTAACACATTAGTTCCTAATTAAATCCAAAAGGGATGTGAAATGTTACCAAATAACTTTATAGTATTTCTTGGGAATATAGTCTCAGGAGTATAAGAAAGGAGCAATGGCTTTCAATTTATGATTTTCCCTCTTCTAACACACAGAAAATGCCTGCAATGTTCTTTTGACCCCTTTTAATTTCTTCAAGGGGAGCATTTGACTCTTCAAGCTTCCTCTTGCAAATATATTTTTTAAAGTTGCTGCAGGTTTGTAATAATTTAGTAGGATAAAGAAGTACAGTCATTACTATTGCCGTCCTTTTTTCTTCAATTAGTATTTCTAATCACATTAGACATGTTTTCAGTATCCAGAGAGGATGCCTGATCCCTACAGCTATCGTGAACCATTAACTTTAATTAAAATTTACAAGTCTAATGTTGTTACATCTGCTAAAAGCATTAACTGCCATGTTAATTACCAAAATGTTAATGTTGCGTTAAAATATGAATGTTCCCTTTTGACAGATCATCTGTGGTTTAATTATTTATTTTTGGTAGAATACCTCCTAAAAAAAGAAAAAGGCATAAAAGCATAAGTGCTGACTGAAATAATGAGACATAAAGGGAAAACTTCATCTAAATAGAAAACTTAATACTTTCAAATACCAGTTGTTAGCAGAAACTCATTTGTATTCTTTGCTGCATCTAAAATAAATACATGATGCTTGTGTCATGTCTAAGATGTTATTTATAACTGCAGCTATTACTTTGTAAGGATTATGTAATCTGCGGGACTTGGCCCTTAAATCCCCATAGCTGAGCATTGTCATTGTTTTAGCCCTACAATAGGTACTTCCTCCAAAACAAGACTTCAGGACTTCACATCAACAACTTCTATTGAATTTCTGAAGGTTTCCCCATATAACTAATTTCAAAAGAGATTTACTAAAGGAGATGTCTAGAACTCAGTCCTGAAGTTACTGTACTCCCTTGTGCCAAGAGTACAGGATCAAAGTCTAAGACTTTTTAAATCCCTACAATTAACAACAGGTATAGCAAAGTATTTGCAGTAATTCGTCTAAAGAAAACAGAAATCACTGGCTAAAATAAAGCTGTCACTTGCTATATTTTAAGATACTCCTCTATCGTATTATTCTTAAAGGCACTGTCATTAAAATGAATAAAAAAGAAAGTTCTGGTAAACCAATGTTAAATATAAGATTGTTACATGTTTCTCTCACATTTAATATTAATTTTAATGGCTGATGTTAACAGTCTGTCAAGTAATTTCTTAGTGTGATTGTAGATAGGTACCATTAAGATTTCATACCATAATCTATTTTTTTAATTTACACGAGGAAACCTTAATTTTGCCTGTAGATCTTCTATGTTAAATGTCAGATGCACATTCTTCACTCTGTACTCTTGGACGTTGGAAGTAGGCAGCTGTTTAGTGACAAGTGTATTGTCGTTTTTGTAGGGTGGGGAAAAATACATTTTTAGAGATCAGATGTCCAGTTCAAAAATTTAGCTGGCTTATTAGAATAATAAATTTTTTAAAATCTACAACTCACAGTGTTCAGAATATAACATTTCAAATTACTGTTCCAAGCTTATTTCAGTTTTTTTTTTTAAAGAAACTAGATCTCTAAGTTCCTTCTCATAATCTGAAAATGACAAATTCAGATAGATCACTGCAAGTTGTCAGTGGACTGCCAGCTAGCAGGACAGCATGTATAGTGTAACACCTCTTGCTCCACCACAGCCTGCCCTTTTCTGATGTCCAGATTGTCTCTCAGCTGCATGGTGGAGAATTAGATAGTTCTACTGATAAAATAGGAGTTTTCATACAATATGTTTTGAGCTCTTCTTAGAGGTAGGCGTTGTACCATTCTAATTGGATTGTCCTAGCAGAAAAGTTACATTCAGTTATCTTTCCAAGTTAACATTGTAGGAAAATGCTTCAATAAAGCATCATTTGTCTTCCACAGAGTTTGGAGGACTTGTGTCCATATCCACTTGCATGGCCTTTAATAAAAGACCATGGAATGAACTGGTCTGAAGCAGAGAAAAGCTCTGCAGTCTCCCAGACCTTCAGAACCAAAGCTGGTCTGAGAGTTTGTGGAATCTATCCCCCTCCCCTCCAGAAAAAAAACACAAAAGCCAACAACTTTCTAGCTCAGACATTGTAAAACCCAAGCTACAAATGGTTATGTTCTGGTAGATTTGAGCCATACTACATTCACATTCATTAAGACTAGCGATAATACTTGTTCTGGTGTGCTCTGATCTCAAGGCTTTTTAAAATACTACTTCAAACAGAAAATATTTCCATTTAAAAATAATAGTTATTATTTTGAAGAATGTAGCAAGTTGCTAAAAAATGTTTTCTAATAGTCTGCCAGAAGGCAACCTATCTCCCAGGCTTTGTTTGTTTGTATAGATTTCATCGCCTGCAGCAATACTTCTTAAAGTCAAGTTTACAGAAACTTTTGTCTCTCTTGGGGAGATGAATACTCATTATTTATTTGGGAATATTCAAACAGTCTAGAAAAGACAAGGAAATATTTCAAATTGTTCATTTGTAGTTAACCCAATATTAACTTTTGTGTTTCAGAGGTCTAACTCACATAACTTCTCGCAAAGTTCTATATTACCACACCAGCCTTGGAGCACAGCATTCACCTCTCTCTTTCGGGAGCTTCCAGTTCTTCCAGCATGGGGAAACTACTTAACTCCTTTTTTCCTGAGGAAAAATAGAAACATATTTTTTATTTAGTTGCTTGTGACTGCTTGATTGACTGTCATTATAAAGCAGAGCGTGAAGAAGAGTGCTGTACAGTCACTGAGACACATGGACAAGCAATACACTTCCCTTTTCATTTATGCAGTTCTTAGAAGTCATTTTATTTTGTGAAATGTAAATTAATCCCACTGTACCATGCCCACAGAGTAGCTCCAGCAAAAATGTTGCCTTTTCTCATGCATCCTGATTAAGGGAATACAGGATCTTATTTGAGGATGTAGCTTTAAGGAAACAACAGACCACCTGTATTCAACAGGTTCTGATTTGTCACAGAATGTACACTAAAAAAATAAAAAATAATTTGTGTTTAACAGTAATGCCTGCCTTAAAATTTGCATATCTTCCTTCCCTGCCTATTTTTTAATCTTTTTTTTTTTTTTTCATACTGCATATACTATTAAATGGGAACTTTAAAAGATTTCTCTCGTTCCTTTCACGAAACTTTTGGGTGGAGGATGCTTGTCTGAATACACTGTAATAGCTGGCAATCAGTGTAGCACACTATCCACTGAAAAACTATGTTATTGAATTGTAAAACAGTGGAGTCTTATTATTAATAGTTAATTAAAAGGCCAATGTAAGGTCATTATTTTATGATGTTTTTCAAGATATGTTCACAACAGATTTTATCAGACAAAACATCAAAAGGCAAGCTGCACAGTTTTGATGTGCATAACTTCTTGATAAGACTGACAGACTCAGTTTCAACAGTAAACTTTTTTTGACCTTTCTTGTGAATACACTTACATTTTTGAATGAACACAGTGAAAAGCAATGCATTCTTAGAGTTATAGTGGAATTCTGAACATCTCTCTGTTGCTGAATCACTGTTGTTAGAAATCTAGATTTACTTTAAAGAGAACAATATTGATCACACATACCTGATTTTGTCCACAAAGGAGCTGCATGCAGTGTATGCGTATGTAAGACCATACCTAGCATCAAGGATCTGATTTATATGGGACTAGACTATTCACGTTTAATTTGAGCACATGAACTGTGTACCTTCCAGAACAATACAGGTTTCTGGTTCATTATATGTATGCAACTTGTGTCTATATGTATTTCTATATTTGTGTGTCATATACACGTGTATATATCTATCTGTATATATATTTTTATAAAATGTTATATTTATAATTAGCATGTCAGAAATAAATGCAGTAAAAGTGTTGTATCAGGTCAAGGAATACTGAAAACAAAACTATAAATTTCAAAAGTGAAATCTTGGCTCGTTAAAGCTAATGGAAATCATCATTTATTTCTCTATGACCAGAATTTCTCTTCAAAGACTTAATTTCCGCCTAACATCATGCTTTCTGTTCTAATTACTTATTCCTCTGTAATTACCCAAAATAATGTTCTAGCAGTGGAACAAACAACGTTTACTTGACATTTAGCAGACATCTTCCATCAGTCATTTTTCAGAACTGAAGCTTATACAATTCTATTGTAATTCTGGATTTTTGAAAAAGCATAACATCAACTGCATAAAGCAGTTCTTTATTGTTTAGAAAACAAATCTTGTAGACTTTTAAATGAATCTTTGTTCTCTGTTTCACATCTTAAACACTGAAAGCTTTGTAATATCTCCTTGTCTGCTGTAAACTTCGGAGCCTCTCAAGGCTAATATGTGGGAGTAGTTTCACCTTTTTTGTGCAGTCTCGCTGAGGAACAGTATTAATCACTCTTCTGTAAGTGTCTTATACCCAGTGTACTCAAAAAATGCTCTTGATTAGGTTAAGGCTTCTTACAAGCTACTTCATTCTCAGACTCTGTAAATTTGGAGATATTTTAAGATTAATGCCTTATATTCTTTTAGAGTGTACATTTGTATTATTTTTGTAACTTCCTATATAGCTGATTATATGGTTAGATACTGTTACATATGATATACTTAATTTTCAGAGTTCACAGAGCAAATGCTCATGCAAGACCTTCTGTTAAGCACTGATGTATTAGGGCTACTACAAGAACTGAAAGCAACCCAATGCCCTGTTTTAAAACTGAACATTGTACCAGATATCTTGCCATGTATTGAAATACCTGCAGCAAGGTGGCAACATAACCAAGTGTCTTATGAAAACAGTGGTCTGGTACACGTAGTTCATACATAGTTTTGGGAATTTGATACAGTGGAATGTAATGATTGCATTGAAACTGAGTGCTAATTTTACTATATGTGAGCTGAACCTGCAAGTTAAGTGACTGCTATTATTTACTAATGATAAGTTTAATGTAGCATAACGCTGCTCCATCTGCAGTGTTATGAGATAAACCTACACGTACAAACTTATTAAAAATGAAATACTGATTTTAGAATATGCATGCAAAAATATGAGCATATATACTATTATTAAATAGTCTAGTTAAACACCTAGAAATGTACCATTCTTTGTTCTATAAACTTCACCTCTGTGGATGGACAAACATTCAAGACCCATTCCTAGTGCCTTAAATTTCTTTAATCTAATCAATCTTCCCCATCTCTCTGATTTGTTCTTTTAGTCTTGCCTTATGCAACAGAAAACGGGAATCTCTGGTGGGGTTTCCTTTTGTGAGTGAAAAATGGAATATATAGTTTTGCTTTGTTCCAGATACTTCCACAAACTCTTCTGCTTCATCTGGCATGACATTTCAGCTACAATTGAATTTGGAGGCTTCCTGGATGGCTCTCCCTAAAAAAAAAAAAAAAAAAAAAAGTATGAATGGAAACTTTACTCCAAAATATCCAATTCACATTAAATCAGAGTGATCCAACAACGATTTTCCTACTCCTGTTGCTCCTCGCTTGCTGCTTTTTTCCTAGTAAAAAGTCATTTCAATTACACACAAGCTGCCGAATGAAATCTATACAGGTACACTGACTATCCCCTCCTGTTCATGAGTGTTCAAAGGATGTTGTTGCTCTTTAACTCCTTATTCCATCTGATTTCCTAAAGGCTGACAATTAAACATTCAAAAAAAAAGTTAGGTTGCTAGAGATAATTATTGTAGCCTATTAAATTGCTAAAATATTACTTTTAATGTATGAACTGATCTTTAATTAAACAAACATCGAAGAACAGAATTGCAGAGAAATCAAACAAAGTACATTAATTTGCCCAGAAAAGACTTTCCTGTTGTCAATATTTCACACAAGTGAGAACAAGCAGTCTTAAATTCGGAAAAGAAAAATTGCACTTGTTCATTTGTTTTTTCTTAAGAAAACATGACTTGGAATTACCATTATTGTTGTTGTAATCTTTTCTATACCTGTTTATTGCCATATCATTTGTTTCTAACTGTGACCAGACTGCATTATGAAAGTCTGCCTACCTCCTCATTCCTACCGAAAACAGGTAGTATGTAGGGAAACATATAGGTAGGATTTTTTGTTTAACCGATAACTAACAGAAGATGCCCAGTTTCCCAGTACTACATTTTTCAAAAGTTAAGGTATGCAGGTCATTCAATAGCAACGTTAAAAGTGTGGAGGAACCATCCTCATGTTCAGCTTTTAGGTCTTCTGCAAGAACAGAATGAAAAGAGGACATGGTTTTGGACTGAAAAATCTGATAATCCTAAGTAGGTCCTGATTGTCAGTGAAAAGGACAGTGTACATAGCCTTTAACAAAATAACACAGTTTTACAGAAGTGTGGGATACAGTGTTTGTTCCCTCTAATGCTCATCTGGGTTTCCTTTTCATGCAATCTTCTGTTTGCTGCTTACATGCTTCACAAGAACATACAGTATAACTTTTTGTTCTGTTGAAATTTTATACTTGCCTAATAAAAAAAGCGATAAACCTCAGTAGTCTTGAATGGAAGGTGATAAACCACAGGAATAACAAGGTCTTCTGGTATGAGCTGGAACTTTATTCTTGGAAAAATCTGAGGAGAAGGACATCCATCTGCTTGACTACAGAATGATGACGTTGACAATGTCAAAGACATTTAAGGCAATGATAGGATACGTTGGGAGCTGTATATTCAGAGATTGTAACAATAACATTTGTTACAATAACAATAACATCCAGAAACAGACCTGGAATTAAAAATAGTCTATTTTAACCCTATACCAGTCACCTTAGAGTCAATAAAAATGGCTCTTCATAGTTGTAGGTTTTCCTCACAACATATGGCAGAATTCTTAGAAGTTCACAAAAAATTTGCTGAATTGAGACGATAATACTAAAGACAAAAAAATATTGAGAGGATCTCTGATCAGAAGCAATTATTATATCAGCTACCTTAACCTATGTAACAAGGCAAAACAGAACACGTTTCTTCCTTTTGAACTGCTGCCTCCAAACCCCTGCTCCAATCTTCCTGAACCCTTGCCACTGCCTTAATAAATTCCAGAGACCACTGGGAGCAAGGTTTGGAAACACTTCAGCAGATGAACCACTTTCTGAAAACTGAAACCTTTGTTTCAAAAACATATTCAGTACAAGCTGACTCACAGCAGGCCTGAAGTTAGAGCCTCGTTCTCTCTTTTCTGCACTCAGTCTAAGCAGAGAAAACTTGGAGAGAGAAAAATATTGTTTTAGTGATGAGGATACAAACAAACAAAACATGTAGGAAACATTGGTATGCCTCTGCACAGATGCAAGAAAAAAAATTAGCATTCATTCAAAGCTGCTTCTACTTTCTGACAGGTAATAATGATTGTTAATGGGACTGACATTTCCACTGTACAATCAAAACATATTCTTCAAAACCTATTGCATAATTAACATTACTTACACACAATTCACATCAAATAACATCAAATTAGAAAGACTTATGGGGCTAGAGAATAGCATCCTGTCCAGGTGTTAAAAGTGAGCCCTGATAATGTACCCAAGGCCATGATGGGTTGCTTCTCTCAGTCACAGAAGTCCTCATTGCATTCTACTGTTGCTTATAGTAAAAGGTTGCACAGGTTGCACATATGAACACACGACACTCAGGGACTCATTGCTTTTCTGTACCTTTTCCCAACAAGAATAGTAATGGACTAGCCATACAGAGGACGGGTTGCTACATCTGGTAATCCATATGAAATGGTAGGAGAGACAGGAGGAGAGGCAGGAGCAAGGTTCATGTCTCTACTCACCTGATTAGTAGGATGATGTTGCTTGAGTAGCCTAAGATAAGGCAAGACAATAAAGGAGTTAAAATTCTTAATTTTGTTATACCCTTAACAAATCACATACTTGATGCAAATTCTATTTGTCCTCTAAATAAGATTCTCACTCATTTTCTAGAACAGAGACTAATCTATGCACACATCTATGTGCAGGCGTTCTCAGAAGCACTGCATCTACTGCATATAAACACTTCAGCTATGCCCTGATGATAAGCCAGAGGAAAGACTAATGCAGAGTTAACCATGTGGCCTCTTTGCTGAACTAGAGACATGAAAAGCTGCAACAGCTTCCCAATGAAACACTAAGGCAAAGAGCCTAAGTACTTTTCATGTGGAGGTCAATCCTTACATGAACACCATTATATGCTTGGAGTGCCTGAGTGATGACCTGGGAAGTGCCTTCCAAACCTAGTGTCTGTACGGTTGGGAGGAACCTTGGAGACAGTAACCCAATCATATGTTGTTCTTTGCAAACTCTAAGAAGGAACTTGACATATCTTTTGGATTTGCCATGGAAGAAGGAGGGGGAAGGGAGGTTGCTGTCAAATAGCTGTTAGAAACATGCTAAATAAAAAGTCTAGATAAAAATAAAGAACTTTCTTCTACAGACTTTTATGTTTCCAAGAATTCATTGTGAATTGAACAAGAAAAAAAATAAAGCAAGCTGAAAATGTGCTGTCAGGACTTTTATAACACCAAGCTTTTTTATGATTTTTTAATGCTCTGATGACAGATATATGAAAATGAGTGCAAAATGCACAGTAGAAAGAAAATAAAACCTCACTGCAGAATTTGCATAGACAAAGAAGAAAGTATAATTTCCTAGCACTGACGACAGCATAAGCACGGAGTAACTTTCAGGAGAATTATTTTTGCAAAACACCAGTATGTTTCACATGCTTCAGTTTCTAATATGTCATTGTTAAATCAAAGAGTATTTTTATTTCTTTTCAGGCATGTAGAAGAGTTAAGAAACGTGAAGCAAATTGTAACACTACTAGTAAGGCTTTTAAAATAATAAAGTAACTTGTTTATATTATTCCTCTAGAGCAAGCCAACAGATAAAATAGCCTACAGAAGTCCAGCACAGTACATGAGCATGCACAAAATATGGTAATTAAATATTGCATGAAAGTTTATATAAACGTGTAATTATATCTGATGTTTCAGTTTATCACTTTTTGAGGATTTATGCAGGAGATTGGTGGTACACAAGTCATATCTTTTTACTGAATCTGAGCAGGACTAAGTTTCACTCCATTTAGTCTTTGTTTCCTTTTCTTATTCTGCATACCAAACATTAAATATTTTAAGCTAAATTTTAGGAAAATTGCATACTTAAGCTTTCTTAGAGTTGAGGGCTTGTTACAGAATGTTATTCCAGACTACCTATAGTGGATTAATCCATGCATGGATTGCTCAAGTATAGAAACACATTATTCCACATTAGGAAACAATTTAGAATTTTACTTATTTAAAATATGGCATTTATATCACATAGAAATGGATCTGAACATATGTTTTTATTTGGGTGTCTACAATTTAGCTGCATTTGAATATTGAAAATAATGTCACTGTTGAAAATAGTCATAATATTGCACATCTTCACATACATTAAATGATTCTAAATTGTAAGTTGAATATCATCTTGCTAGCAGTTAATCCAACATATAGTTTCTGGCTATCATTTATCCATACAGTGTTATAAGCACTACAGTAAAAACAAAAATACAGTATTTAAAGAAAAAAAGTCAAATTTCTATGGAAGCATTTGATTTCATTGAGTGAAATTGGAGAGTGGCTTCAATTAGCAAGGTACCACGCCACAACTCTAGTTCCCAAAAGCAGGCAGCAATGATCAACCAAGCTATTGAATTCTCAGTTTGAGTAAATTAATTTTTGCCTCCAAATAATGTGTTCTATGTCAAAGTATTTCTCTGCCTGTTCCTCAGTTAAGATGCTTATGAGTCCTGTATCCCACTATATTTTACTTCTTTTATGGAGTTGTATCATGTCCTGGATACTTTGGGCACTTGTATGGATATAAATATAAAATTACATTCCATGATCTACAGCCACAACTGTTCTAGAGGAGAGTAAAGATGGTTTAACTAGTCATGGTGTATTTTTTAAGAAATTAAGGTATTTAATTTAGCACAAACATTCAGCTGAAAGCAAATATTAGGGGTTAATAAGACTAGATCAAGAAAATGTTATTTTAGGGAATGTTAGAGACCCAGGATCAGATTTCCACAGTTTAGCCAGCTGTGTCAACTGAGCTACAGTACTTGTCCACAAGCATCCTCACAGCCTATAGGAAATATGTAATTCAAGTAGCATCTCTCAAAAAAAAAAAAAAAAAGAGAAAACTAAAGTCCACCTGCTTTACCAAGGCAGACACAGACACTTTCAGGGCAAACACACAGCAATGTTTTAAGTCAGAGTAGCCTTACAGAGTCTCAGGCCAAATTCTGCAGAAACATGCATGGTTAATGAACTACTTTGTAAGATTTCTGAAGAGTTCAGGGACCATGTTGTCCCATTCCCAAGAAGAATATCCCATTCGTCTGAGCTGGAGCTAGCACTGGCAGAAATCTGCAAGTATTTCGTAAGCATGTTGCTAAACTCCATCTCTTGGAAGGTGGGAGGGAGAAGTAAGAATAGCCAGAGTACATCATGAGTGTATGGCTCAAACATATCTAAATGATAGGAAAGAAATAAGCAATAAGGCATAAGCTTAGGGGGACTGAGAGAAAGAGGTTCATGCTACCAAAAAGAGGAACAAACAAAAGCAAGTTTCATTATATTGGTTCCTGAGTTTTAAACTTTCAAGAAAAAAAACCCTGAAATCTGTTTACCTTCCTCAAAGCTCATTTGGGATATCTAAAAGACCTTTTAAAACTTCAAGTAATTTTGATTTTTATTTCCTGTAAAATCCACTCCCACATCCCTGTCAGCATTCCGGACCACCTGAAAAACCTTGGTGTAATAGCGCTACCATAATAGTTGCCTCATATCATGACCGGGTATTTTCAAAGGGGTTGGAGAGGCTAAAATGTAGTCTGGCCCAGACTGAAGCTAGCACAGTGACACCAAAGATTAACTTGGCTCATTTTTTTCCAGTTTCATTTATGTTCTCTTGTTTCATACTTTTAACATGAAAATAACTTCAAGGGAAAAATCTTCTATAATATGTTTGTTGGATGCCAAGACCGTAATTCCGAGAACTCTGTAATGAAAAGGAAAAATAATACCAAATCCAGAAGCAGTTTCTTATGGTAACTTTTATAGGTTTCAGTGCAGTAAAAACACACTTGAAAGCACTTAGGATCCATCTTAACATTGTGTGCTGTATCTTTCTCTTCTGTGACATTTCTCCTGCTTTGGGATGCTTGGATGGATGGTCCAACAGAAGTTTGTAATAGACCTCACTGCCCATGAGAGTCCTCCTGCAATAAAGGTTAGTGCTGTGCTCCCAGATCTCTACAAGTCTTTGTGATCAATGGCACTATTCACACTCTTCATCACAAATTAGGTAAAGTCACCTTTCTCTCCCCCCGTTCCCTTCTTTGGGAAGGAAACATTACACCATTCTGGGTCCAAATCAAGCCTTCCTTCCAGGAACCAGTTTTCAAAACAGAGACAACTCCCCCTGCAGGTTCCCAGGAGGCTGGAATATACCACAGAGAGATATTAAAGCAAGGTTTAAGCAAGCTGCATCAGCATTGGAATCAGCAAAGTATTTAATGCAGGCTAATTTACCCGGTTTCTCAGAGGGTGCTGGAAAGATTTAGTAGTTAATTATGTGTCGAGGCAGCACGCCCAGGGCACTGCGCTGTGACAGGAGACAGAAGGACCTGTTCTCTGCTCTGTAGCTGATCTGCTTCATAACCACGAATCACTTAGCCTGCCTCTCCTCCCCTTGTGAATCTGTCTTGCTCATTAAGAGTGTAAGATTTTTGGGGGCAAGGAATGTTTTTTTGTTACAGGTGAAATCCTTGATGTGTTGCAATCAACAGTAAAACTCCCAAGCTCTAAGCCTTCCAAGTTTTAATTCCATGCATTCATAAACTGTTCAGCACAGTAAGGGCCCTAGGTGCTATAATGCAAACAATTCATAGCTTTAAAACATCTCTTAAATTATTATTTTAAAGCAAAACAATAGAATCTTTCATAGCTAGGAGGGTATATTTATTTATCCAAATATTTTATTAAATCCCAAGTCTTTCATAGAGAGGAAAGTAATTTTTTAATTGTAAAAGAAATATGTGAAAAATAGGCATAACATTTTTTTCTTATCCCTTGACTAGGCACACTTCAGATTGTCTGGGTTCCAATATGTGATGATCGATCTATGTGAGGCATTTGGAAGAGACAGAGAAAAAGGGGAACAAGTTAGGAAAAAGGGAAAAAAAAAAGTAGGCTGCAGGTTTGGAAGACATTCAAGTAGTTTGAAATTGCTTTGAATACACCACTCTGAACTCTTGAGGTATGACAAATTTGGGCTTTGTTTTAAACTGGCATAGTCTGCTGTTACTGAGAATGCTTTTAATATTTCAGCTTAAAGATGTCCTTTAGGGTGTCATATTGCAAACATGCTTTCTGTTTTGTTTTCAATTTTTCTTTGTTGTTGGAGTTGCAATGTAAATACACACCCTATTTTCCTCTGTGTCTTCCTCATATTCATATGAAAGTCTTCTCTATGAAGTATCTTCCTCCCAGCACTGTAGCATATGGGAGTATATGCATGTAGCCTGCCTCCATTCTGAGTTTGACAATGAAAATGTTCTTAACAGTTTAACTGTACAAGGGCAGAAATTGTAAAGGTAGGCAACGACATATGAAACTCACTTGCAAACATTGAAGATGACTTCCTGAGCAGGCCACAGCAAAATGTTGAAGGAGCAAACAATCAGGGGCAGTGGGGGAGACAGAGGAGAAGAACTCCCATGTATGATAAAAGCAAAGGAAAAAAGACACATTTGTTGATACAAAGAATTTCCTACTTTTATTCCTTTCTTGCTTCACTATGGCTCTGGTTCCTTCCATGCAGGCTTTCCTTTCCTCCTTTACTTAAGGTGAGAATTAAGCAACTCAGGATTCCTTGAATGACCTATTGCTTCATTTTGCTCAACAGCCACTACTGTTCAATTCAACAGGTTGAGTACCATGATACATGCTTCCAGGAAAGTCTTGCTTTCCTTATTTTTCATGAATTCACTCTTAATTCACCCAGTCAACACCTATCTGTACTGTCCTATTTGAAAGCCAAGGATGAATTCATGATTACTACTGATGCAGGTTGGTGGCTACCAGAGGCGAAAAACAGGAGTGCACTGTAAGAAAGTAAACCTACATTATGTTTTTATGAAATGTTTTCTAAATTGTGCTTTTTAGACTGCAATATTCTTTGATAGCAATTATGTTACCATAGCAACTACAAGTACTTGTTGTGGACCACTGTGCAAGGGACTGTACAAAACAGAAGTGGTCCTTGCTGTAAATTCAAAAAAAATTCAAAGATGCAGATGCTTGGAAGAAAAAGTACAGATTATTGATCCACAAGATAGTGTGTGATATCACTGTATCAGCAGACTCATAACTGGCAAATGTATTGTAGATATCGCAGTAAAGGAGAGGTTTGAGGAAGGATAGAGCGTAAGGGCACAAAAATGATTTTTCGAATATGCTAGCTGGTGTCCGAATCTGCATGTGGAGTTGTCAGAAGGCAGGATTTGCCACTTTTAGTATGAAAAAGACTGAGAGGATTCAACGCTTTCCTAAAATTTATGGCTGATACTGAAAAATTGTGTTATTCCTGTTAAAATTTATCATCAGTTGTGGGTTTTTTCAATTTCATACTTCAACAATTTTACAAAACTTTGTATTACTATAACCAAAACCAATATCAAATAATTATTCTACCATACACTTTATTTGTACATTAGACATTACATTGACTTTAGGTGTTGAAATTAGGTGTGTTGGTTTTGTACTAGAACACTTGTCATTGCTTTCCTGAATTTAAATTTGATTATAAAAAAAATCTGTCATTAAATTTTTGAACATGCTTAGATTATTAAATTTCAAAACAAAGCAAGAGGTGAATTAAGTGCTGGAAAAAAACCCACTCAGCATTAAATCAATCTGTCAGAATCAGAATTGTCGAATGCATCACTCTAAGCAGCACTGGTTTTGCCATTTTCTTGTTTGCCTTTAAAACCTTCTTTGAATAATCTTCAACTACATTTTTTTTGCTTTATTTTTCTAAGAGAGCCAAAGTCATCTTTAATCTTGAATTTATGAGCATAAATCAAACAAATCTCATTGTTCAGGCATGGTATAGGCAGAGAGGGGTTGTCAGCATCCCACTACTAAATTCAGCAAATGACAGCAATCACTTTTCTGATGCTGAAATACATCTCAGATACTTGTTTCTGTATTTTCTGGCCCAATTCTACTACTATGTAGAGAGTAACCACACTTTCCATTTTCTGAAGGTTGTATTAGAATAACCACTTTACCAATTTGTAAGACTCAATGCTATTTTTAGTATCTGAGTTCTTCAAGGTGAATGAGATTTGCACTGGAGAACAGACAAATTTCTTGAGATGTTCTTATGTCTGACCAATCTCACTGTTTTAATATTTTCCCTGAAGATTAGAAAAGCTAATCACCTAGGGCTAGTGAGTAATTAATTTTTATTTATAAAATAATTAATTACATCCAGAATATGCTAGGATTTTTAATTGCTGTTGTGGAGTAGGGTGCATTTTTTTCCAAATCATAGAATGGTTTGTGTTGGAAGGGACCTCAAAGATCATGTAGTTCCAATCCCCCCGCCATGGGCAGGGACACCTTCCCCTAGATGAGGTTGCTTAAAGCCTCATCCAACCTGGCCTTGAACACTTTCAGGGATGGGACATCCACAACTTCTCTGGGCAACCTATTCCAGTGCTCACCATACTCAGAGTGAAGAAGTTCTTCCTTATATCTAATCTAAATCTACCCTCTGAGTTTGAAGCCATTGCCCCTTGTCCTATCAATATGGACATTTCAAGAATTGAAAGCCCAAAGTTTTATCTAGATTTTGATGTTATATTTCAGCAACTGTTTAGATGTACTGGTCAGTCTTTCTGGGGAAAATTGGCCACACTCACCCACAGTTGTCATGTTTTTATCATACTGACTCCAGCTAGAAAAAATGCCAAGTTGGAACCACTCTTTTAGGAGGTATGAACACCCTTTGTAGCAATGCCATTTGGAAGATCACACTAAGTCTAGTTTTGTTTTCAAATGTGAATACTAATATTTAAAAAGCATCAATAAATGCAAAGTAGTCTTTTGAAGAAAATTAGCCCATTCATGATTGCAGTGAGAAATACACAGAGTAAGTTGCAAAGTAGATCACACAGAATTTACGTCCTTCCACAGCTAAGTGGCAATTACTGCTAAAAGTCTTCCCCATACTAGTCCTTTCAAATACTCATCCTCCCAATAAACGTATACAGAAAAGAGACAATTCCGTAAGCTGTTCATTCTTCCAGCACTTAAGGAAAGTTGTTTTTTCTCCTAACAAGAAAAAAAGATGTATTTAAGGAATTGAATAGATAACTTGACACAGGAATAAGATAAAATGTAATTCTCTCAAACCAGAGGATACACTGAATCATTTAAGAACTCTGCAGCAGAATTCACTTCTTGGCAAACTACTTAAGCATATTTCTAGGACAGTGATTTGTCTTTTTTTCCTTCCCCTGGCACTTCAAGATAAAAATGCTAGAAATCTACCATGTGTAAGTGCCTGGTTGTTGTGCTCCATCATCACAATATACGCACACTAAGTGTGAAATACTTGCTTGTATTGTTTTCCTTCCATTTCTTAAATTCAAACAGTTTTTCACTTCAAGGTATTCTAATAATCCATTCTCACATCTATTTTTTGATTGTCTCCTCTATTCTACACATTATTCTACCCACCCTGTTTGAAGACTACAGTGCAGCAAAATATCCAGTTTCCCTAAAACATGACTCCGAATAACAATTTACTAAAAAATAGAAGTACATATATGTATTTATATGCAATATTAGGCTGTAATTCACACATGATCTCATTTAGAAATTAAGAAATACCCAAAGATTGATCAGTGAGGGAACATGAAAGTTATGGAAGTAGTTTGCACATGGTGTGAGGAAAAAAATTAATCTAGATAGATTTAAAAAGAATGAGCCATGTGTACAAAATGAGAATGAAAAACATTTAACAGCACATTGAGCAGACATAAACAAGACAGAACTGAAAGGAGTATTGACACAATTAAGTAATTTAATTATAAATTCCATTTGTGTTAATGAATAAGAAAAGAGAAATCTCAATTAGCTATGAAAAAATATGAAATATTTGACTATCACCTAGATGTGGGAATCAAAGAAATGCTGATAAAATGATTACTGCATAAATGACAGACAAAGGTTAATTTTGTTCTCGATGGTTAAAAAGGAGGAAAGGAACAATATGATGAAAAACTAAGGGTTTTTTTTAGCTGCCTTACATATGAACTAAAATCCAAACAACCATAAGATCATGTCAGAATAGCTAAAGACTTAGCTTGGATAGAGGGAAACAAGCATGAAGATGAAAGAGTGAGAAGATGGATCTGCATGTCACCTGCACAGCACCAATTCTTGAAAAGCAGATTCCCTGGTTAATGGAAAGAGCTTATTAGAAAGCACAAAATCAAGGAGGCCAGAGAACAAGATTTAAAGGAAGGACACTTACCTTTCAGAACACGACCACCGGTCATGAGATTTTGCTTGGGTGAAGTAGTGGCTTTGGCAAAGGTATTTCAATTATGGTTAAGGCATACAAGTGTATTTGAGAAGAACTAGGATTAAATAGATACATTCTTCTCATCTTTTCTAAAAAGAAAGAACACTTTCAGATATCTTTCTGCATGAGAGACTGGTCATTCTCACGGGCTCTCAGCTTCCCTAATCCCACAGCGTTATATTGGAAGTATGAGAACCCAAGACTGATTGTTGTTCAATCATACTACTTTGGAGTGCATTTATAATGAACACCAAAGTCTGACTCTGAACTTGGCCTTGTTTTCAATGGGATCTGACTGGGTACAGATGTGACAAACTGTGCCCTAAAACTTTTACTGCGGGTTTTAATTTCTAATACCATTCATGTGCTCATTTGCAGGTCTAGACCTATAAGGCTTTGTTAGCTTGAACAGCTGTGTTTTTATGACTGGACTAGATTTGAATGAAAGTTTAAAAGCTTGTGTGTACTTATTGTATATGTCCAATTAATCTTCACTCTGCAAGAATGAGGTTTTTCCCCTCTTTTTGCTACATCACAGTTCCTATGCTTGCTTTGGACTGCAAAGCTGGCTCACACTTCAAGTTAACAAGGCTGAGGTACTGCCATAATAATCCCTAACATGTTTTAACAGATGTTTATAGCTGCTGGCATACCTAAGCTCTTGTTTTAATTCATGAAGTTACTTGTTAAACCTGAGTAAGATACAGGGTTTCTGGTGCTAAAGGGTAATTTTTTGCTGTATTTGATTGCTAGTATATGAATGCCAACACCTGAAGTGTCTCAAACTGTTCAAAATACACGACTAGTACAGATACATGGATTTTAAATCTCATAGCAACACAGTGGAATCATTTTGTCTTCTTCATGTTATAATACATATAGAAAAGAGATCAAGACTTCTTTATGCTGGATACTATTTGCATTAGAACAGGCTTTTTCTTCTACATCAACAGACTAAACAGACAGCAAAACTGATGTCTCCCCTCTCATTCTGTGGGCAAGTAATTGAAGCACGGACAGGCTAAATAGTTTGCCCACGACCATGCAGCAGACCATAGCTCAGCAGACTGAACAGCTCTTCAGGTTGCTGGCAGGGCCTTAGCCTAGAGCAGTCCAGTGTTCTGATACTTTGCTACAGTCTTCTCATCACTTCTAATAGCACAATTTAAACTAACAAACTTCACATTTTAGATTCAGATCTTCTCTACTGCATACTCATTATAGATGTTCACATAGTATAGACTGCGTGGTCAAAATGGACTACTGTATGTTGGTATGCAACACTGCCATTTACCATAATTGACATCGGACAGAAGACTGGCAGATCAAGACTTCTCCTGTAAATGTAAGATCACATTGGCATTTTTAAAATCTTATTTAAAATACTTTGTGTGTACATACATGTATCTCTCAAATTAGGACAAAGCATCAAAAAGGAATATATAATCTGACCAAGACTGTCACTGTGTAACAATCTACTTTGTGATAAATTTTGAGGGAAGCACATTTAAAAATCCAGTTCTGGATTTATAAAATCCACATGAACCTGCTTATTCAAAAAGGGCCAACAGAAGATTTTTGTAACTCCTCATTTAATTCATCAGATTGCTCTGCAGATGGCAATAAAACTTATTTTCTATTTAAAGAGTGTCTTGCCTCATCATAGTCAAGGAAATACACTTTTCAACTTAACCAAAAACTTGGCAAGGAGAAAATGCTACACTAGGACCAAGTAATACCATACAAAAAGCCTGTCTTCCATCTTTCTTGTTTTGCTGTGCCAGAAATATTTTTAAAAGACCACAAAGTAGACTTTTCATATTTTACTGCAAAATATTCACACTCACTTTTAAACACACATGCTCTCAAGACTCCAGCAACTGGCTCAGCCTGGCTTGCACCACGTAAAACAGAAGTTTCCCTTCCCCACAAACAGGTCTGTGGGAAGTTAGAACATCTCTATGCTGTCAGGTGAGGGGCAGGCCAGCATAGCTGGCTAATTGCCTACTCAGGCCTTGCAGCGTGAAGGGGAAGTGTCCTAGGAGGAAACCAAGGTCTTTCAGAGCACATCCTCAAAACTTTCAGATAGAGCTGTTGAATCATTTTTCCACAATGGAGAGAAAGGGAAAGGCTTTCCCAGAAGACTGGGAAATCAGAGCTCTCAGGTTAGGTGTCAGAGGATCCAAGGCAAAGGATGGGAAGATAAAAGGGGAGAAAGGCTGCATTTAGCTCCAAGATGAGTGCAGAGCCACTCGGACAAAGTACCCTGTTTCCAAAAGCAAGTGACAGTGAACAGCAAATCTGAGACGTTTTCCTGGAGCCCTGGGGCAGGATTAGGCTACAGAAGGGCTGACAGTCTGCATAAATGGCTTTATCAGAAAGGCAAGTTCTGTATCGTACTGCACTTTCACACCAATATTTGACTGTCTTTTCCTGGAAGCTCCTCTGGGAAAGAAAACAGCAAACAAGGAATACGCAGATGACACTCAGGCTTTGAGAGTTTGCTTCTTAGCTGTTATCAGTGCCGAGTGGTTTGCAAAGGTGTACTTTTCTTTACTGGCACATATATACTGTTCCTGTGATAGTGAATTCAGGACAATTATAATTTAAATATTTTAGCAAAGCTGCAACTCTAACTCAAGAATTGTCATCACTTGGGGCCAAAGGGAACTACCACCACTCTTACTTGTGCAGCACTCACTTTCTATAGAAACATTTTCACAGTAAAAATTAACAACTCTATATGCCTTCTCAAGATTGAAAATTTGCTAGCAAGCTAAACAATAAAATCTTGGAAGACTCTGAAGCATTTCTGGTAACTCTTCAAAAGAATACTTAACTGTGTTAATTCATCTGCTCAGCAGTTCAGCTATATCTTTTCCTAATCAGGTGATCGTTGTTTTTAATGGGTAAAACCCCTGTCATCAAACAATAGAAAAGATCTCAGAAATCATTTATCAAGTCATTCAAATATATAGCTAGAGATATGACAAATATTTCCTCACCACCAGAGATGGTTTAAAAGTGTATTTACAAATGTAAAATATACAGCAGAAAAATCTTTATACTATGAAGTTTTCCAGCTCCAAACATGCTTCTAGGAGTGAAACCCTCAAGGCAGAATCAAGGCAGATCTTTAGGGAGCTAATGGCATGAGCATATATTGAAACACTGGGAGGTATAGGATGACTGTGCATAGCTCAGCAAAGGCAAGTGACAAACAACAACCTATTGTATGCAACAAAAATTTGTGCATACATTTGTTTTTCCTGCAGAGTGCAAAAAAGTATTATAAATATATATCCAAAGCCTTTTATTAAAGTAAGTTTCATCTTGAATTTTCATATTTAATGTATTTAGATTTGAGGAAACTGTAGTGTGGTAGCATCTCCTGTACTAATGGCAATGGGAGCAATAGTTACAAAGGAAACAAATGTACATTTTAAATGAAATTTAGTAAGTTTTACCATGCAAGAAGGAGGAAGGAACCTGAGGATAACAACATAGATCATATGCTACTTTGAAATCTAATTGCTAAATAATTTTATAAGACAAAAATCTTCAGTTAACCTGAACACTGAGTGTTTGCCAGTACCTTCTCTTATTCAGTTGCTCAGGCAAAATGATAATCCTTAAAACAAAACTAGGATTACAGACAAAACTACTCTTTTGTTAGAAGTCTATATAACTGTAATTCTACGTTATTTAAAATGTCTTGAGAGATCATAGATGCCTATGCCTGAGGCAGCAAAGAACAAATCTAAACGCAAGTCCTTCCTGTAAGGGTACTGCTGCAGTGCACCAGCTATGCTCCAGTGGGATTGTTTGTCATCAAATATACATGAAAGACCAAGCCCCCTACTCAGCTAGACATGACAATTTAACATTGCCTCTTCCACTGCAGTGACATGATCATAAACATATTATCAAGTCCTGCAGTGTGATCAACAACAGATGTAAAATTAAGAGTTGACAAGTTTTAGCAGGTAGCTGAGCCTTACATATCTTCTGCCAAATTTAATTTTTGCTTCCAAAAAATCTTCCAGGCAACTCTTTTTTAAAGACTTCAGAAAGGACTCTTTTCCTTTCCTACTTTTGCCCTTAGTACCAGTCTTCTGAAAAATTAGTATTCAGATGTTGTTTCTTTCAGGACAATTCGCCTTTTTTGTTTGCCTTTATTTTAATATTTTGCACAGAAAAGTAAGTCCAGGAAACAAGTTGCCTTTACTTTTATTCACAATCTGAATGACAACACACTGCATGAATTAAGGCAAAATATTAAACCAGTAAATGATGTATTGCAACCCTAATTTTTAGAAAATATATAGGAAACAGACATACTCTAAGGGGAACATTAAGATCAAAATCCAGCAGCACAAAGAAATGCAAAGAGAAAACCAAATATAAACATATCTAGTACTAAAGACATGTCACACTAACTTAGTCACCAGCTAGTAGCCAGGCAGTCTAATGAGACTTTTACCAGAGATCTGAAGATATGATTTTGTCTGACAAGTTCAAGAGCACTTCAGACTCAATATTGTTTGTGTATAATTCCAATTCATATCAAATAGATATAATAATTAAGCAATAAGCCATGACAGGTAACGCACCTATTATCTGATGGCGAACTCCCATGGCTTTATAAAGCATAAGGTACCAATGAATGTGTCTATTCCCTCTGGGTATAATTATATTTCGAAAGACATTTCCTAGAGTTGCTGGTATGGCTTCTGTTTGGATAAATCTATCTTCCATGGACTACAGCGATATTTTTTCTTTAAAAATACGCAATATACTTTAAAAGTATACCATAATTGACAAGTGTCAATATGAGGATTTAGCTGTGCTATGTCAAGTTCAAAGTTTAGTCTTCAACTTACGATATGGCTAAATCATTACAATATTATTTTGAAACATGAACACCAATCTTCTAAACCAAATTTTAGTCCTCAAAATAAGCATCATTCATACTTAATAGTCAAATCTTAAAAATAAAATATTTTCTTCATTAACTCCTCTATTGGGAGTTCACTGTGAAACCCATGTTAATGTGGTAGGAACAATGGCAGTATAACAATTACATTCATGTGATTTATTGAAGAACTTTAATCTATCCAGTACCACTGTGAACTGTTTTTTTTAGTCTAAAAAAGCCAAATCACAAGACAGCCATCTGCAGCATGGGAAAAAGAAAGGAGAATGGCAAAGAGAAAGGAAGAGAAGGCTTGCTCCAAAATGTGGGGAACATTTAGCCTAAGACATTAAGGCCTAAAACACAATGAAAGAGCAAAGCATGAACAACTGTAGTGCCTGGATCTTTTAAATTAAAATGGCTTTTTACCTTAGCAAATTAAATAAATATCTAGTGTGGTGGCTGAGAAATAGCATCTTTTAAAAAGTCACGTTCCCTGTCAATTATACTGAACTTCCCCATTATGGTATGGCCAAGGAGCACGTAACAGAGCCATGCTGACAACGTATGGTTGCATGCCAGCCAGATGAACTCACAGGAGGACATGACTTCAAAAGCATTTCACAGTCTTGCTCCTACTGCCCTAATATCTTTATAGATTTATTTTTTTTACTGCTCTAAATTGAAAAATTGTTTCAATTTTTTTAGCTGGGATTCTTCATTTAGATGTTCCTCCTCTTTGAAATTTCTATTTGCAATGTTGTATGAGACACTCCCCCTGTATAAAAATTTATAAATCGAATTTTGAAACTTGAAAATATCTTGGGTCTAACCACAGATAACTGAGAGTTTGTAAGATAGGCCATGAATAGAGTTCAATGAATGTTTAGGCCATTTAAATTAAAAGTTTTCAGGAGCTTGAAAACAAAACTGAGTTTCCTCATAAGGAAAAATCATTATGGTTGTGTTATAAAGTATGGGTAGTGAAGTACTGAAGCAGATCAAGAGGTTATGAAATCAACTCTTCTAAAAAGGTAGTGATAACTATAGGCAACTAGGAGAGAATATTGGAATGAAAAGGTGATAATCCAGTTTAAGAAGCTTGAAACAAAAACTGAGAATTGCAATTAATGAATAAAACAGAATTGGGAGGAATGGGGAAGGGATTGCCATAAAAATCACATAAAATGAGTTTGACATTTCCTCTAGTGAATGATGGGGACCCAGACAAAAAATGTTAGGTTTGATCTGTTTTCCTATACTTTTTCTTCTGAAAAACAAAAACAGAAATCCTGCTGACAGATTCAGGGCACACTTCGCAGCAGTTAAAAGTGGTGATTGCTCTACTACTATTCCTTCCCATTTTGTTCTATTCAGTTATGACTTCCATGACCTCTGTCTACACCTCCTGAAAAAGGATTCCAGGACACCTAACACAGGAAAGCAGTCCTAACCAAATTTATTATTTCCAGTTATTAAATAGCAGATCCCCTAAAACTACCTCAAGATTTCTTTCCTTGTTTTTCACACATTTTTATCCTATATCAGTTTGCTCCTTCTTACCTTTATTTTTTAAATTAACCATTTCTAACTGCCACTTGTTTGTTTTATCCTTCATTCATTTTTAAAATCTGGTATGATACCTCAATCATTCATTTTGATATCGGTAGGCCATAGCGGAAAGCTGCCACTAATACTCTATTATTCTGAGATATTTCACTTCTTATATTCTGAAATAAATGTTTTGTGCTTCTTCATTCATTTGAAAGATTTAATACAAGAGAAGCCTACCAACATCTCTGTGATACTTTTCTTTCTATAACCATTCACGGACCTGAAAGTCACTCACAAAAAAAACATTTTTAAAATATAAATAAAATATATTAAAAAACACTTTTTATTATTATAAATAAAACTTATTTTAAAAACTTCATTTTTATAATTACGAAACTATTCAAGTCTAAAAAACCTTTAATTTTTGCCACCTTTAATTGCCAGATGTTGACTGCTTCAAAACATTAAATGTTACTTAAATGACAAATTTGTCTCAGTCGACATTTCCTCCAAAACACAGAATTCAGATATGCCCATATTTAGTAGAAGAGTGTTACCAAATGAAATAAATCATAGATGAAAATGAAGTCAACTAATTGAGTTACTATTTTATCCTTATTATGTTTAAGTTTTCCCAATTGTTAGTAGTTATGGAAAAGAATATACTGATCCCAGATCCCATGATCTGCCAATAGTTTTTATTTATAATTCTCAATCTCTATGCAGCATAAGGAAACAATATGTTTTGTAGCTCATCTGCACCCAAGTAGTTCTGTGCAGAGTCAGTGTATGTACAGAGATCTTCTTTCAAGAAGCCTGAACAAATTTACCTGAAAGCTTTCCTAAGCTGTGCAAAGGCATTCATATAATACTTTTACACAGCTGAAACTTTTGCTGAGATTTGTAAAGGACAACACTTCAAAGAGTTTTGGAAAAATCTTTCCTTCTCAATACACTGCAATAGACATCTCATTTAAATGATCAATTTGGTTACACATTAGGGTATCTAAAAAGCATTCTTTTCAGAGTTACTCTCTGGCATTACCCTTGACAAATATCTTGGTTTGCTTCTCCAGTGACAGACTTAGCTACCATGTGTGGGTTTTGTTCCCTTCCCTGTTTGTCATGCCACAGACAGCAGTGTTCTGCCACCCTTTGTTCCTTTTCCTTCCCTCTCTCCCACTTCTTGTTACCACAGGCCTTGCTACCTCCCTGCACAAGACTTAGTTTTTTGCTTTTTATGGAAAAACAGATCATGCTGTCATCATATAAAGGCAAAAGTTGGCCTTAGATGTTTGGAAGCTTCAAGGGCTAAATTGCAGAAAAATCTAGTACTGTCTTTTCTAGAACAGCTGGAGTCACGTACTGTCCTGTATGTGTGTCTGGCTGGTACCAAGCACGGAACACTGAGGTTCAGTACTTGAGTACGGAAAGTCCTTGGGGCTGGGGCTGCATCTCAATTTTCCTGCAGTGCTTGGAGTATTTACTAAATAGTTAATAATCAAAATAACAGGTTAGCACTTTTTCTTCCCAGAGTAGGTAGTAGAGTGTACCCTCATGTATAAAGAGTCTGCCAGTTTGTTGTTACAAAACCTGTTAGGAATCACAAAGGATTAATAGAATTTTTATGTCTGGGACAAGTTCTCTAAGGAAGTAAGAGTTATGTCATCTGCCTGCCCTCCCCTAGTAACTTTTGCATCTATTGTCCATCACAAAAGTAGAGTCTTTAATATTGTTAATAATATGTAAATACAGCTTGTGAGTAGAAGCCCCTTTGATGGGAGAAGCAGCCACAGCAGCTTAACTGCAACCCAGTCCAATCCACACAGGAAATAAATGCTCCAGAAGTTTGGAACAGCATTTATACTTCATTGCAGGTCACAAGACAAATTCATAGGAAAACAGTATTCACTGGTTCTGTTCCTTGTTTAGTTAATTGCAAGTTCAAGCTACCTCTTAGGAAGTGCCATACTCTAATCTCTCTAAAGGAAGTGCTGTGTTACTTTTAGATACTATTACTTTTTTAAAACAGTGTAAGTAATATTCACATTTTATAGTTCTTTAGGATTAATCCATAGTGGACATTAAAACATCTATAGTTAAATGCATAGGCAAGAATTATACACTGAATGTCTAAATGGGAGGATTCTGCTCCCAGTAACAGGCTTCAGTAAGCACCTTTGGATCAGTTGTTACTTTTGCAAGCCCCTGCCACTGGATACTGGATTTGTGCTTCTCCCGTTTATTAGCAAGCAAACTGCAGGTTAATATGAAGGCATTTGTAAGTAAATAGCCAATATTAATAGTTGGCAGCAGAATTAAATTTTCTTTGCAAGATCTAAGCCTAATTTCATCTATAGATAATGCTTATATGGAAAGTTTGACAGAATTATCTCAATATATGGACAAAAATTGGTTTTAAGTTGATCAGTACTGCTTCACCTGTAGATAGGGGTTTGTTCTAACCTCTGTGACCCCTCAATGTTTCTACTATGCCTATGTATCTGGTATTTACAGCCTGCTTATCCGTATTACTAAGTGTTTTATATATTATCTTCATGAATATGCAATGAGTGCAAGACTTATCCAAATACACCAACAATATATCATTAGTAAACGGTAATCTTTCATCCATAGTGTCCTAATTAGGTGTAGTCCATTTCCAGCAAAAACTGAGACATGCTTTAATAGTGCAGTTATTATTTTGAATTGAATGGGTTATATAAAGTCTGTAATAGGGTATACAGTGTTCAATATATAGTTTCATTAGTTTTATTAACATTGTCATGCTGCATGTTATAAACTTCAATAACCTTGGTGCTGCTACCTTAATATTCCATGTATTCTGTAACAATAGACCTCACACATTAAACATCCATCGTGTCAAAGCTAGTACGACTTGTTTTTGTAGTCTGTATTGTAGGAATACACTTTCTACTTACACTGCAATGTCTTACAACACAATGAAGAATTTTAGGGTTTTCTCCCCCCCAAGCAAGCAAAAAGTGGAAATAAAACTTGACAGTCTGCAATGATAACATTGTTAAAGTTTGAGTTCAGCTTGCACAGCAAATGGTTCTCCAAGGTACAGTGCAGTATAAAACCAGCTCCTTACATGTATGTTCCAAAAAAATTTACTTAGCCATTATGTTTTGTCTTAGTGTACAATATAAAGCAGGTGCATTTGAGCGTTAATTGTGTTTGTCTAGAAATTTCATAGTCAATACTTTGATTTTTTTTAATTTAAAAATAATGCCTTTCCCACAAAAGCAGATAAATGTGTCAGATTCATAGTAGGAGGGTTTCCCACCAGAAGCTTTCCTCCTACTCAACTATCTTATTTAAACTTTTCTTCTGCCTGGAGCTGGCTCTGGCTGGATAAAGAAAATAGAATGAGAACCAAAAATAATTGTGCATTAGGCTTTAGCATCATACTACAAAAAACCACAAATGAGTAAAAATAGATTTTAAACTTCCTGTTACTGATTCATCATGTACAACCACGGTCAGATTTTGGTCCATTGTCTTACCATCTATTTCCTTCTGACACTTCCATAAATCAAAATCTGACTGAAACACCTTTTCAAATTGAGTTTATATGACAGGCATGATCTTTGCGATGTTATAACATGATCCAAATACATACTATGAAGTCAAAATTAAGGTTTTGCACTTCCTCTCCCCCATCTTGCCCCTTTTTACTGTTTGCACTCTGCTGACCCAGTCATTATCTTTTGCTTACTGAGATTTCTGTCTCCCCTGATTTCTTAGACATTTCATAGCTGCTGGTTAGATGTTATTACCATGTGACATGTTCAACCTTTAAAACAAATAATTTACTTTGAAAGTTGAAAACTGTTAGAATGATGAACTCAAATGTTTATCACTGAGTTCTTCAGGCCTAAAAGTACTGTCAAACTCTAAAACATACAAGTATAATAAAATTACCCTTATTTTCAAGGTCTCAAAATGGATGGTAGGGGTTTTTCTGGCAGTTTGCTCAGTCCTCCAGTAGCCTGTCTGGGGTGCTGTTTACAAAATAGCATTTTCAGCTTTTATCTGACTGCCACATTTGTAATAACCAACAGATAACCACTGTGTTGCTACCTGTCATTTCCATTCATGTTTCTGTGGGAAGCAATGTCAGATCAGCTAAAACTAGTGGCCAAGCCATATCAAGAGAAGAGAAGGAGCTCAGACAGGGTAAGAAAAGTTCCTGAAATCCCAGAGCAGTAACGTGGCACCAAAGCAACAAGCATTCTGTTGCAAGAGAGCCTGAGGAACTGCTATGCACAGTGGAAGAAAATGGTACTTAAGTGGTACTTTTCTCTTAGCTAGTTCTCAAGAAAACATATAAACAGCTCTAATTTAGTTACTAGTCTGAAAGAAGATGGAAAAAATGTAGAAGCTTATCATTTCATCAGTCATACCATGGTGAAAAGATGAGTATTCACAGAGTCATGGCTGGCCATGGAGAGGTCATTCCCTCTACTGTAGTCTCAAAGCCCCTCCATCACTTACCCTAGATAAGAAGAGTTCTGTTACAGCAATGTAACTAGTCTGTTGAGGCATGAGTAGGCTCATGTGAGCTGTGCAATGGTGAATCACAAACACTCAAATTAGATCATGGGAGGAGAACAAGCTGTGCTTGAACTCTTTTCTCTTACATGGGTCCTTCAGCTAATGTGGACTTTTCTAAGAATTTTACTATTGTTTTTCTATTAATCAGTTAAACAACACCTCCCCTAAGACTATTTTCAGGTGTCATATAGATGTGTTTTTTCAGCCTCTGGAATTTTGATTCTAGGGAGAGATAGCAACAATATCTTAGAAACTGAAACAAGGACCAGGCCTTTTACCTCAAGTTTTTCCTTGAAATCAAATCATGTCTCTTGCATGTCAACTGAAAGGGCCTTTCTGCTAACAGGAGTTTGAGATTGATAGTGAATGTTATTTAATTTAATAGTAAGTTTAGTCACCTAGTTTGGAATCAGGTCTGGCTCTGAGCCTTCAAAAGTAGTAGGCAGCTAACATCTAGTATTGTTGCTGTAGTGGAAAGAGAAAAGCTGGACAGATCTCCAGTTTTCTCCACTGTAACAGCGTTACTCTGTTCTATTGTCCAGGAAAAAAAAGAGTTTGGGATGTGTTACTGCAAAGTGTTTGGATAGCTGCAAATCCTGTAGAAATCACTGAGCAGAAAAATGCTAAAGACTATTTAGAATAAGGAACTGTGCTAAATATGCTAGTGTTGTAGTAAAAAAAGTGCTTTTAGCATTTCATACTTTTCATGTGATATTCAGAGTAGCAAAACAATATTCCAACTGATTGTTCTATGCCATTTCATTTGTACTTCCCAGCAAAGCTTCTGGATAGGCTTGAGGGTTAAAATTATTTGATAGAGTTCAAAATCTCCTCTTCTGAAATGAAGAAAGCAATCATTGCCTCCAACTGTAAACGCTCTATTACTTCTATGGTATTTAGGACACTAAAAGAAAAGAGCCCATAGAAAAGGGCCAGGGATTTTTAATGTCAGCACAAGGGAATGTCATCATTTGTTTCCTTTCAGTTAAAATCCTCAAAAAATAAAGAATAGCAAGCATTCATTGCTCTAATAACATCTTTTTTAAAAAAGGGAGATTCGCTCTATAGTTTCTCTGAAGTCATACAAATATTATACAAGAACCATAACTAACAAACAGCAGAGTGAGTTTCTATTTAACATCAGCTTAATATGATCTTAAACCTTATTTATTTCAATAAGGACTGGTATTATGCTTTAAGTGTGCAGCCAACAAAATCTGGGCATGCAGCTAAGCCTGGGCATGAAAAGTTTTCAGACTAGAACATGTGAAATCCTACATGTAACTTCAAACTCACAATTAACTTCCCTAAAATGTAAATGCTATTGATAAACAAAAAGTTTCCAACAAAATTCTGATCATTGTGTAGCATGAAATTATAATTCCCTAAACAAAAATGTATATTGTTATTTTCTAACTAGACTAGAATCTCAAAATCTCACTCTAATTCTTGCCACAATTGTCTTTCATTTAAGATAAGTTGAGTAAGTTACTAAAGTCTCCCAGGCAATAGTTTAAGACTGTCTATGATATGTATTTTCTTCTACAATACTTAATATTTTCTTCTGGTTTGCCTCTTCTTTTACTACCACTTAGTGACACATATTTTCCGTTTCTCCTGACCCCATACATGCCCTCTGTAGTATTTTTTTAAAAACTCAGTATCAAAGTCTTTCTTCAGGAAAAAAGGGAAGTTGAATTTGGACCCTTAGATTGTTGAAGCAACAGAGTAACAAGGCAGCAGGCATTGTCAAAACATATTTAAAGACAGAATTCTTCAGAGTGCCTCATAAGAACAAAAAAAAAATTACTTGATGTTACAGTACCCTGTGGGATTTGATTTTTGTTTTAAATCAGGAAATATTGTTCCTGAAGAAATAGCATATTGATTTGTTAAATCTCTGATATAAGAATAGCTTTTATGAATTGAAATGTGAATGGCATATTTTCTTTGAGTGTTAGGGAAGTCTTCAGAGAAAAGGATCTTCTAAGAGACGCTGCAAGCATCAAAACATGGCTTATTTGTAAAATGTTTGGTCAAGAAACACTGTACATGTTAGTAGGAATTTGTGCTTTCTGCCAGGACAAGATGCATAGCCATCCTGAACTACATAAAACAATTAATTCACAGTTTTGAAAGATATGCCAGGGCAACAGCATCAGGCCATCTTGTAGGAAAAGGAAGGAAATACTAGAAAAGTCAAAGAACAATGAGAAACCAACTAAGAAAATCTTGAGCATAGATCAAAGGCAAGCAAGAAGCTAGACCTGTTTTCAGATTTTTTCTAAAAGGGAAACGTTTTAAGCCAGAAGTAGTTATTTCTTGAAGCAGAACAGTTTGATTCAGTACTCGAATCAAGATCAGAACTTATTTTTTGTAACTATGTCTCACAAGGCTCAAAAATCTATTGTCTATATAGTGACTTTTGTTCCACTGTTGTTCATCATCACAGATTGTTCTTGTATTCTTTGCAGCTCTGGCTTTAAGCATGTGAGTTCTTGCTATGTTTACGGTATGTATCTGTCTCTCCTAAATATCAATAACCAAGGTCCTGTCTGCATGTTAACTTGCATTTGTACCCTCTGCAGGAAGGACTAAGACTTAAGTATTTGGTTTGTAGTTGTCTCACCCTCTAGTGGCAGAAAGGCCTTAGTTCTCATAGATGAAGAAAGAGATTTTTTTTCCTTCGAATGGGCCATGCTGTGTTGCCTATTTACAGAAAGCTGATAACTGACTTTTTTTCCCCCTTTATTTTTTTCATAAAACTGCAGATCATTTTCTTCGACACAGATCTATCACTTCTAAAGGAGCAATGCAAAATATGCTGACCTGCAGGCACTGAAATGATTAAAAAGGTGCTAATGAAGAGTAGTTGTGTGCTCAGATGTACTCCTCCAGCTATGAGAAACAACTGCTATTAAATCCTTCCTATACCACCACAATTAGTAATAGCATTATGCTGCTGCCTGAAGACTAACAGAGGTAGAAGCTCTATTTTCCTCTAAATTCAAATTCCCTATTAAATTTTCATTTTAAAACAGACCATCTTATTTTGATCCAAAAAAAGTCTAAAAATCATAAAGCAAAGTTTTTATGAAAATAGAATGCTGGCCAGATGTTAGATGAAAATTTAATAAATTTCCTATGCTGCTTTTGAAAAAAAAAAAGAGCATTGAGCAGCTTTGGCTCCCACAGAAATACCTCTGATGCTTTACAGGATTAGACCCTTTGAAACAGAATTAATTCAACCCTGAATCTTTTAAGTTGGTGATAGTTTTGTTATTACTATTTGGTACATACAGTTGGACCAAAACAGAACAGAGAAGGCCTTATACTTTGCAAGGAAAATACATGGCATTGACAATACTTACTCATAGGTAGCCATTGACTGAATGGAGACCTCTGAAGATACTAATCAGCTAGTTAACTACAAATTAGTTCCAAACACAATTTGTTTTATTAAGAAGAAAGGCCCTTGGCAATATTTTAGAGGAGGATGTATAAAGTACAAAACCACAGGGAGTAGTAGCTTACTTACCAGCGTGCTAGCACATTTGTTAAAACAGTTTTATTATTCCTAAAAAGTTTCTTAAAATCTTAATTCTTACTTGTAAACATGTTGTTACTGACAACCAGATAAAGTTCTACCACATCACATGAAGCTCTGATTTTTTCAATTTATTAATAATAAGTGTAGATTATGGTGCATCATTCTAGTTGTCTACATTCCCCACTATGATGTTTCATTTTCTTACACTTTAGCCAGATTTAGCCAGTTGGACTTTTCTCCCACGCTAATATAAGATAAATACTTCTGAAGATTAGGCCACAGTCTTTTTGCTACATCCAAAAATTCTACTGGCATTTTAAATGAGAAATCCTCCTGGTAGAGCACAGAAAAGTTTGTATCTAACCACGTTTATGAGACTGTGAAGCATCCATAAAAAGCATGAAACCGTCAGGGTTGCTTCAAACACCTGCATCATTGAGCAACTACATAGGCATGTGAGCAACATCAAGGGTCACTACATCCAGAAAGCCCAAATTGCAGAATTAAGATGAAAAATTAGTTTAGCAGTCCATACAGCATACGATGCCAACACTATTTTCATTCTAAGCATGCAGTATCATTTTTGCAAGATTAATGTCACACATTTGCACAATCATTTTGCAGGCAGTGATCAACAGTGCATTCAGAAAGACTTCTGGAGAAAGGAAAGCTTCAGAGAGAATAGCTGAGAGTCACAGGGCCCAAGGTTTAGACTCCAGAGTGAATCTGTTGTCTTTAGCTACAAAGTCAAAGTTTAACCTGTTACCACACTGCTGGATAAATTTGAAATTGTACAGCCTCACTGTCACACCATAGGCTCTAGGGTGCAAATGCTGCCTTGGGTATAGCTAGTTCATTTAACCTACTGCCCTACTTGTTGAATACTTTCTCAATTTTCTTATGTAGTTTAAAAGTGTCTAATAAAAATGTTTTACTTAATGTTTCCTCATATATGGGTCTCAAAGCATAGATAATGGGAAACAGATGACACTAGTGAGTTCATTTTATATATATATATGATATTTTTTTTCTTTTGGAAAAGAGATTGAATTCTTGTGAGTGGGATGGGTTTAATTACACCACAGACTTTGATCCTGTTCACAATTCCAGTGTGAATTTGGGCAAAACTTCACTGAGGTGTGTCATGGATGGTTATGATTTAACAGCAACATACAATTATAGGCGAAGGTAAAATAAGAAAGAACATTTCAAGATTAAGAGTTGCAGCAAAAAAAGTCTCTGAAGAAAGGAGAGGCTATTAGAAAGGTAGTTAGAGTTTATATGTCATAACAGTGTATCAGCCTACCACCGTTATTTACTGCAGAGTCTACAGAGTGAGCGTTCCGGTCATGTAAATAAAGTTCATTAGAAAACAATAATGCAGTATCAGTGCACAGGGAACAAATCATTTAATAGTCTACTAATATTTTTATGGATGTTACATTTGTCATTATACTAAGCATTTTTAAGAAACTTTAGATTCCTAGTTCCCAGTGCTGTACGTTGGATTTCACTTTTACTAACATCAAACTAATGATAATACATGTACTGCAGTAGTAGCACAGAAATACCTCCATGCAGGGAAGGGTTCCCCAGGATCAGTGGGAGTACTGCCAGCACTCCTTGCTCTTAAGGGCAATACACAGACACCTGGTTAACACCCATTGCACTCCCTTTGACAGGCTGCTGAATTTGAGGGTTGCTACAAATAATATTGATTAATTCCAATCATTTGTTCCATGTGTGTAACTAAATACTCGTCTATGATCCTATCTCCCTTTCAAGCAAGATGTAGTACAAAATCAGGACACATGAACAAGATTCACAGAGACTCCACAGTTTGGAGTCTGGAGGTCTGCTTGTCTTGAAAGTCACTCAAGTGCAATCATTGCCTAACTTGATTAAAGACAGAGGAGTGGCAGTGGTATGTGTAAGGTCACAGTTAGCTGACATTCACCACAAAGGAATTTGCACACTGGACAACACTATCTTCTAAAGACTTGATCCTATGAACTCTTCAGTTCATTACATACAATTGTTTGAGTGTAAACGTACAGCAAATAGCACTTCTTTCTGAGGAAGATGTTGATATTTACTTGTTCAGTCTCCTAGAGCTATTCTCCATTTTGATATTAAATAACAGGATTAAAATTTACTTTAGAGTCAGACTATGTTTCCAGAGAATTCAAACCACACATTCTGAATTTCATCTGTACACAGCACAAACAGAACATTACAAAATTATATAATCTACAGCCATACTAGCATTCTGCCTTCTGAGATTGGTAACTGGTCAGTTACCCGTTGCTCACCAACATAGGCTGCAGCTCCACAGCAGGTTGTTGCATCTCCCACAGCCAGGAGGAAATGGCCCACCTTTTGAAGGAAGGGCCTAAACCTTAATTAATTACATAATTACAAATTCATAGCAGCTGGACACATATCCATAATTTCCCCTTTTTGTTTGCCACTTTTTTTAAGGCTTTAAGGTGAGCAGAGACCCAGTTAAATAGCTTCAAAGATTCTTCAAAGATTTTAACATTCTGACTCCATAAATTCTCACTTCCCTCTTTCTGTCAGGGTAGCAGCTTTACCTTCTTTGACAAAGGAATTCTCACTCTGGCTCCAGCTCTTCTGGCTCAGGCATCAAGGTCTCTTTTTTTCTCCAATCACATCAGGGTCACCAAATGTTGCTCACCAACACAGGCTGCAGCTCCACAGCTAGGAGGAACTGGCCCACCTTTTGTAGGAAGGGCTTAAACCTTAATTAATTACATAATTACAAATTCATACCAGCTGGATGCATATTCATGGTTATCCAAATAGTGTTATTCAGGACAGAGAAAAATAACAGCTTTCTGCAGGATCTGAAAGGAAACCTCTCTGAACAGGACTGCCATTAGCACTACAGGTGAAGAACCACCCTAGGACATACTCCCCTATTAGCCAGAGAGGAAATAGCAGCCTCCGTTCTGACACATGTCAGCATCAGCACCGAGCAGGGGAGCAGCGATGCGGATACTGGCATGTGTTCCCACCGCTGCGTTTGCTCTCACTGCATTTTACAGTCAGAGTCAATTGACAGTCACCACACAAGGGGATTTATGCTCTGGGCAAACTATTATCCTACTGAGGTGACCATGTGGAACTGCGTGCAGAAGGTGAAATTGGGTTTTAAATGCTATTAACACGGCTGTGAAAACATTGTTGGACTCTGCTCTCCTTTCCTCTTCAGGCTTTAGGTTGCCTGAATGTTTTTACCTAAAGGCAAGGAGCATGAAACCGCTTTTACTGTGAGCAAGAAAATCAGGATTAAAAAAAACCCTAGAAACACTGGCTTGAGTTTGAAGCAACTTTTTTTCACAGCTTTCTAAGAGCTGCCCAGGCTGATTCTTGCTTATCCTCTTCATGACTCAAGCACAAATTAAAAACCCCATTGCTTTGTATTCATACATTGGCAGTATAAAACAAAATCTGGGCATCCTTTATTGCTATCTCTGTCCCTCATATAGCTACTTTAAAGTTGTGCTGAATATTAAGTAACATAATTTGGAAGCACAGAAGAAATAACATCTGTTGTAACCTGAAATACCAAAAGTAGGCCTTTTCATTCCATGCCAGTCAGCAAAATAATAATATATGTGTAGAATGTATTTCATATATGGCAGTGACATATTTGCAGGATATTCAAATTATAGTTTCATCCTTTGACCATTTGTGCTCTTGACCATTAACCCAACTGCTTCCATTTGTTCCAACGCTAATTCCTGAGCAAATAAAAGCAAATTACAAGAAGCAAGACAAAATTCAGCAGCTGTAGGGATATTTCACTCGTACTACACTAACATAGCTGAAAATCTTTAAAGTCTTTTAGAAGGAAGCAGAGTTGGTATAAACTATACACTAAGCTCTGATTTTATTGGTTTGTGCCTCTGGTTAAGTTCAGTACCTCAAATAATTCCATTTAACTACATTTCAGCGGTCTTACACAGGATAAGGAAGTTAAAGACATGCATAAATGTTTCCACAACTAGGATTATAACATATGGATGCAAGTTGGAAGTAGAAAGAGAAGCTTAAATTAGTTTTCTTATCAGGGTTCTGCTGCCCATTAGCATTATAGCGTGTTGCACGGGACAGCAGCCTTACGGAGTTCCTGCAGCACACCATCACAAGCCAGGCTCAGTACACTTAAACATAAACATTTTTCTTTTCACCTGGCAGCTCTGAAGCCAGAGCACATTTGCCCTAAGGCTGGCTTAGAGGTTTCATCCCTTCCTTCACCGGAGGCTCTCAGACCCACACTTCCCTCTCCCAACAAGCAGTTCCAGGCTACCGGTGGGTGTCCTGCACACGGGAGGGAAGGTGCCCATGGGCCCGGTGGGAGCTGCCACCCCTCACACAGACGACAGCTGAGCCCTGCAGGGCACAGCCCAGCCTGCCCACGGTGACCCAGCACCACACCAGGGAGGGCTGCAGGTGCCACAGGCAGTGCAGAGAACGACCGAGACCTCCCAGCACAGATGGGCTTTACATGGGCAAAAATGATGCAGAGGAAACATAAATGCTTAAAGATACTGGGGGAAAAAACAAACAAACAAACAAACAAACAAACAGTAAAAGAAACTAGAGGATTCAGTTTGCTTGAAGTAAGAGGTTTTCATAGTTAAATATTATTTAGTTTAAAGACAAAATCCTTCAGAGGCTGAAGGGTGAGGCCTTTGGAAACCAGTTATCGGAGAGCATGTTTCCAAAAAACATTTTTTCCTGTTACTTTTCTCTTCTGAAAACAAACAAATAACCAAAAAAAAGTCCAACCAAACCTCTGGACATTTTTAGAACTGTTCTGAACTTAATCTTAGTTCTGTAAAATTGTTTTTTCACTGATATTATACATTACTTCATTTTTCAGTTTTGCTAAAGACCAGAAAGTCTAACAGCCCATTAAAATGCTATTTTCTGTTTTTTTACAAATCCAAATGAATAAATTAAGGAAATTTAATCAAAAAGCTCCAGGTATCACCAGAATTCAACAGTTCATTCTGGAAATATGTTGAATTTATACAGTTTGAATAGGTTCAAGGACACAGCCATACTTTTGAGTTCTCGGGTTTTAATCTCTTACTGTTATAAGACAATGGGGCAAAAAGATCTCAAGATCTAGATGTTATTTATAAAAGAGATGAGCACTCCAAGTCATTTAGTATTTTAATGCTACTGGTTTAGTGGTAAATTGTTTGGAGAGCTTCTTGAATTGAGTCCATCCACAACAACTGCAGTGGTTTAAAATTAGTGCTTTGAACCACTGATTACTATGTATTTAGCGTCTTGTTAGTCTGCTGTTACAGGTTAAACAGCAGAAGAAAGGGATTCACTCAGGACAATTCTAGCATTGCTGTATGGGGAAAGCAGTCCTGGGCAGATAAACTGTTTCTAATAGCTTGTAATGAACAACAATAGCTCTAACTTCCTAATTTGCTCCAGTCAGATTCAGAAAAAAACATAGCTGTCCAAGGGTTCCATTATTAAGAAAAGTTTTGACAAAGTGGGGTAAAAGATTACTTCAGCTATCATACTTACAGCTTGTCTATGTAACCTCACACATAAGAAGCAAGGCACCTTCAAATAAAAAAGCAGAAAGAAAGCAGTAGCTTCTTTAAGACTGATGTTCAGAGCCTCAGTGCAGCAGCATTTTATATCATATGTGCTGGCAGGCACATAAAAGACACATAATCCCATTCATGCACTTTACAGTGTCCATTTAAATTTCTTTTCTGTAGCCCCCTTTTCCTTATAAAGTCAGAAAACACTCGGCTGGACAGCCAGAAAAGAAAATGAGAAGTATTGTGTAACACTTGTAGCTGCAGCCTGAGCAGTAATTATGCAACTATCTTTGCAGATGAAAAATATTCACCTCCAAGCTGCCAAGTTGGTTACTTTCTAAATTTATCTTACTGTCCCTACCGACACTACATGCGTGGCTCCTTGTTGTGATGGGATATGTGTTTGTTTGGTAGAGTCCTCTTTGAATTAAACTGAAATCATGAGCCTGTATATGTTTATGTCTTAAGATATAATAGTAATCAGGGCTCTCAGCTCTCACCTTTCCTGACGTTGCATTTTATTTTACTGATTTTAGAATATTGGCCAACATTTTGTTATTTTGCTAGATAATTATTCCTGAAAAATTCTTGTTACGGATGATTCTCTATTGCCTTTCAGTTGTGGGATCTAGATGCATGTGGCAACAGCAACCTACTTGGTCATTTACTCTCAGGTAAGTCCAAATTTCTGAAGGAAAACAGTGAAATAAGAATTCATAGGATGACAAATAGAAAACTACCACAACTCTCCCAGTGACTGCTTACATTTGCAGTCTGATAACCATTTCTTAGATTGTTCTTTCCCATATTATTTATTTGCTATATGCAGCAGTCCTACAGATTCAAAACACTGTGCATCTGTTCAGACTCAGAAATATATGTTGAAGTGGGAAGCATATTTAACTTTTATTTTCTAGCAGTAAAATAATGATTGACAGTATTTTTATCCTCTGTTAAAGTCCAATTTGAAAAGAGGACAAACTGGAAAATAACACCGATTTTTGTCAAGCTAGATCAAGCTATCAGTCTAGCCCTCTGATCCTAGCAGTAGCAAATACCAGAAATTTCAAAGGATGCTTGCTCACAATCCCATTTCCAAAAACAGAAGCACACTTGAGCAAGAAACGAGAGTAGGTAAAAAGCTATCATTTCTAATATTAATCAAATTTGTTAAAATTAGAATTGAATGTATTTGATATCATTTGTTATAATAAAATCAATTTGTAGAGGGGAATACCCTTACAGTAACATGCAAGCAATGAATACAATGATTGCAGTAGATTTGTTTTGCTAGATACTACAGGAAAAGCTAGCAAAATAATCTGTACACTTAGATGTTTCAAGCGCTACATTTTTTTGGTCTAAAGATATGAAAAGAGAAAAAACATTCAAAAGTACAAATTCATAACATAAAAACTACTCCAGAAAAATATTTTACTGTAGAGGAGTATCAAAGCAAAAATTATGACAACTGCCTTCGCTAGAACATGTAAGCATGGAGAGTTGCTTCCCATAGATTTGAATGACTTAAATGAATATGAAAGTACTGGTTATCTGAAGGCAAGACAAGGATGTGTATATAGGTATGTGTCGAGATAAGTCTATGTCAAGTGAGAAGCACAGAAGAATTGTTCAACATTGCAGAATAACTGAATAAAATCTCCGACTCTATAGTAGCTTCTGGAAATTCCAGTAGTATAATTTGTGTCCTGTATTTGGGTGAAGGAGGAAGAAATATTTTTAAGTCAATTTAATGCATGTGCCAGGTGCTTGGATTAGCAGCTCTGAAGAATGAAGTCCAAAGCACAGGCGGCATGGCTGTCCTATATATTCTGTCTCATTCTGAAGGTTACACTTTCTGTAGAGGCAAGAGAGTAATTTAATCTCCATGTTCATTCACCTCCTTGCTCAAAGCCCACAGAATCAGAGACACAATATTCACCAATCTCAGTGGGCTGCAGTGTCAGCCTTCTGTCATTTGACCTGGTCCTGCAAGCCGTTTCTCTCCTGGGTAATTCTGAGTGAGGTGTTCTAGGACCAACCAATTTGACTTCTTTTTCGAGAACAGAAATGTAAAGAAATGCTGCATCTAGATGTGGATAAGTATCCACTAGATAGACCCCAAACACTTTTCTCACTTGCAACAATCCTGAAAACCTAAATTTGTACTTGCATTCTCTCAAATGTTGTCTGAAATTATCCCTTTCTTTTCTTTCTCACATAATGCTGCCTTTTCAATATGTTTACTCTCTTAATGCAAGAGACAGATCTTTATCTTTCAAAAAAATTGGATGGGCTAATGCAACTAGTCAGATGAATCACAGCACTGTGTGCAGGACTGTCTCCAAACACAGAATAGTGTTGTTAAGAAAAATCAAACTTTACTGTTTCTAATCAGACACAGAGAAATTAAATTGTCCTGGTTTTACTTTAATCAGTGATGATTTTGCTGTTGACTTCAGTGGAGATACTACCTCATCAGGAATATTTAATTAATTTATTTCTCTAATTCAAATCAAGTGAAAAAAGCAGCACATGAACAATAATTTAGACTAGAAGTATGTCTGTAAGCATTAAAGCAGGGGGAGAAGGAATCCAACTTATTAAAGAATGCAGTGATTTACAAAAGAAAAATTATAGTACACAGTTTTTTCTTGGCCCTAAACACCATCAAGTTCTTTACTTGATTTGAATAACTAATGTTTGTAATATTTTTCTATGGACAACAAGGGGAAACCACATTATGGCTGTGACACAAATAATTGCTTTCCTACATTTACTTACTTTCTGCAGTAATAAAAACACATAAGGCTCAGCTTAAGAATTTCACAATATACTTAAATTTCTGATCAAGCTGATTTGAGCTAAGTCCATCAAGCTAACCTTTTTCAATAGAACTTTACAACATACTATAAAAGTGTTGTTTAAACAATGCTTCCCATAATTGCCACCAATAAATGATACCTTTTTATTGCTGTTAGAACACTCTTGGTTACCAGCTTCCAGAGATCGCTGCAGTAACCTGTACGTAACTTTGTGTTATGTTGTTAATGATTGTATGGTTTTCTTTTTAGAATTCAGAAACTGGAAAAGTTTAAGAAAACATGCAAAATGCTGAGGATACACGTAAGTGAAATATTTAATGTCCATCATTCATAAAAGTTACATTGTTTACATAGGGTTCATTAGTATATAATAAAAATGTCATCTTAATGAAAGATTTTCTGGCAAGTCTTTTATATGTTAATTTATTTAACATACGCTTTGGCTATACAGCTAAATAGGAATATATTTTAAAAAATCTTTCTGCAAATAGTTGCTCAACAGTTACAAAACCTCATTACTAAGAATTGGTTATTGTTACACTTGCTTGTTGGCTTGTAAAAATCATCTGTGATTTGGACTGGACATCTTAGGACCAACTTTTTGTAACATACTTGCTCATTGCATAGTGACCATGTAAACAGCTCAGGGATCCACAAATTATATTCCTGTACTCTAAAAGTAATTGAGGATTTTACACACTGTACTGCTTATGTTTTCTTATATTGATAAAGAATTTGGGGATTGTTTTGTTGCTGATGCTGATGGGAATTTTTTTAAAAACATGTCAATTTTATACAAGAAATTAAAAAATTAAAAAGTTAACACCAAAGGAAATAATTTTGCACTGTGCAACAGTATTGCTACCTCATTCTTTTTGATTTTAGAGATATATAACATATTGGAACTGCACTGTACTGCTCCTTTTCAAAAGAAAAGTTTAAATTAGTTGGAACAATTAGCTATGTGTTTACATAAAGTTAACTATGTTTGCATCAAATAAAATGTTTATTAATGAAAGCTATTATACAAGAAACATCAAAGAGAAATTCATCATACAGAAATGTACACTATGTGTGACAGATGGAAAAGTGCATGCAGATTTGTCTCATTTGGAAAAAAAGAATTCAGAAACAATAGTACTAAATTTACTGGGTTGTGACTCCTATGATCTCAAATGAGTGAAAAGTTCTCTCTGAATTTACAAAAATCCATTTAACAGATATGACTAGTACACATTAGCAAGCAAGTGGAATGAATGCACTCAGATTTTATTTTACAAGTACTTGTGCTTGACAAATGTGATTTTTTTTTTTAAGAAAAGTTTTCTTCAAATATGGGCTGGGTAGATTGCTGCCAGGTTGCTCTGATTTTATACATAGTTTCTCTAAATTTGTTTTTAATACCACACAATTTGTTGAAGCCTTCAGTTCTGTTAATTAGACACCATAAAATAACATATGTTTTGTTAACATTCAGGAAATGACATCAAGTCTTTTATTTTTATTTTTTGGCTCAATAGATTTTTAAATGTATGATTATCATAACCTAATATTGTCTTTGTCTTCACTGCAGTGGATTTCCGATCAAACTTTTCCCCTTCTTTTAATACTTTAGGGAATTTTCAAACGTCGGGATGTTTGGCTGTAATGCCCCATGATTTGTTCTCCCTGAAAGAAATCATAGTGACAATTTATTAAACTACAGAGCAACCTGGCTTTTCGGGGTCTGCAAATCTATTTTGTGTTCAATATACCTAGCATTAAATCCTGATTCATTTCACCATATTATTTAGGTTATATTTGTCATGCAATTACTTTAGCTGCTAGTTTCCTGGCTTTTTTAGAAGTCTAAGAGAGGGTTTCAGTATCAAATCAATGGGGCATTACTTTGCACGTTCAAAAAAGGGGGTTAAAAGGCTAAAATCTAAATTGCACCAGCAGTAGCATATACATTGAATACGAAGAAATTGAAAACATAAGAAGGAACCGTATTTTAAAATATTTTAAAGGCCGTGTTTCTGTGTTTAATACCAATTGTTCATGGGTACCGTAAAAGCCAAGAGACGCACTGGTATATGTAGAGTTTAAATTAAAAAAAACAAAACAAACAAACAAAAAAAACTGATGGGAAATAAAACTCCTTAGATTCAAAATGGTTTATTCACACAAATTTAATAAGATATATCACAATTGTTTGGTCCATAAATATTTAGGGGAAATAGTTTCTATACAATGCATTTATCAATAAACAAAGAAACATGGACAATTTTGCTAGACCACTTACTGTACTATAAACACGAAGCTCAATATATAAGATTATTGGATTTATCAACTATATCTGAAAGAGTGCACAACTGCTTTCTATGACATGTTTGTCCCCTCTAACAGGATACACCATAAAAAGAGTTTCAGAAATAAGAGGTAAAACAGTACAAAACTAGTGAGGTGTCAAAAGGGCTTAAAACAGTTAATTTAACAAACAACACATATATCCTGATTTTTCACAAACTTACTCCCAAGGTATATCATAAGGCACATAGTAGAACTGAGTTTTAATTAGTCTACTTAATAAAGTAGATCTCTAGTACCATATATTGTTCTGTCAAAGAACAAAATTTATAAGTATCAATATTTTTACCTGTAAAAGTGTATTAATAAAGATCTCAGCCTTACCAAGGTCGTTTGGTCTGGTTAGTGGTAAATGCCCATAAGGTAATAGAAATAGGAAAAGTCAAGATTTAATATCCATAGAAGATGATAACCATACTTGCTAAATATATAATGGCAAACACACCTTTCTTCTATTACAGTGTTAACATCTCTTCCATCATCTTTTTTTTAAAAATAAGCTACTTTTCTGTGCTAATTTTCTAAAAACCCTGAGCAAAAATTACAATAATGCACTTTAATGTGGGCAGTGAACTGTCAATATGTAACCACACATTTATACAGCCAAAAAGGACACCTTTGAAATATATTAAATAGCCACTTCGACCACCAAAAAAGAGATTTGATGGTGTCTAAAAAGTGGGGTATATGTGCAAAGTTATTCTTAACAATCCACTAAAAGCAAGACATAGATCTTGACTGGTTTTTGTTCGGTTTTGTTTCTGAGACTCTCCACAATCTAATTGGTGTTCAACTATAATAAAAGGATACAAATGAACATTCACCACTGCCCAGACCATTCAGACTTTTAGCTTAAATAAAATTAAAAAAAGAAAGATCACTATTGTAAACTAAGAAATGTATTCAGATCAGCATCCACAAGGCTTCTGAGTTTAACTGCTTTAAAATTATTCACTGCCAATTCCCATTATCGTAAGAATTTTTGCTAACATTTTTTTCTTTTATACAAAGTTTAAAAAGGTAAAGTATGTGTTAGAGGTATTAATGAACTAAAGATTTCAAGTTCACGTGTTAAACAAAGTGTCCAATACAATCTTAGGAAACATCTAAAGTAAATTCAAAATAGTAACGAAAAAGTCGTACTGAAATCATTTTTCTTAAACATCTTAATAAATTATATTTTGCTTATTTCCATTTTCCCTGAAAAAAGTATGATTTACCAAAACCTCATTTTAACAGTACACATGCATACGTCTTCTTGGAAATTATTTTTGTGCTCACTAAAGTAGCCGAGCAACCTCCTGTTTGCTTTAATGGGCATCAAGGCCATGTAGTGAACTACACTTCTTGTTTTTAAAATTCCAAATCAGAGCTGCTTGACAGATAAAAATGAAAAACCCTCCCTATGAGATATTTCAGATCAGCAGGACCCCTCACTTAGGTTGTTATTCTGCTGTTATTACTTTAATAATATCCTTATGGGAGTGAGCTCATTCTGGAGAGTGTTTTCCAGATCTTGCCTTCTTCATGTACAGGACACAAATTTGGAGACCAACAGCCTGATCTTGCCATCCTCACCCACATGCACTCTCACCATTGGGTCTCTCTCTCCATCCAGGCAGAGCTTTCAGTGGTGGCTAAGAACATCCCAACTGGGTGAAGAACTGGCAGAGGAGCATTTAGCTATCCCAGTGAGACTCCCCAGTGCTCAGGGAGGATCAGGCTTGTGACTAATGCATTAGAAAAAAGCACTGGCACTTGCAGTCTGACTATTCAATGATTAGTTTAATTCATTTTGTATTTATTTTTCAACATTTAAAAAATAAATCATACAAAACTTTTAGATACATTATAAAAATAAGATGAAATTCAGAGTTCTTAAATGCTGTAAGTGAACATACAATCCTGAAGCAGCATTCTTTTGGCTATAATTAAACTTATTTTTATCTGATTATCAAGGAGAGGAAATAATCTTTTTTTTTTGGTGGTGGTGGTGGCAGTAATTTTTTCAAGGTTCTGGAAATAAGTAACATACAATTTTAAGAGGCACTTATTAGGATGATTCATAACCTTCTCTTCAGTTATTTGATGAATTTTTAAAAAATTTGAGTACAATTTAACAACAATAAATGTTCATTTATTATAGCAACATATTACTTCAAACTCATTTGCCAAGTGGCTGCAGATGCTACACATCAAGCTGTTTATTTTCCCAAATATTTTGTGGGTTTCTTTTTTTTTTTAAAAAAAAAGGCTTGAAAATAATAAAAATAATAATTATAATAATAATAATAAAGAAGAAGAGTAAGAATTAAAAAAAAAAAAAAAAAAAACGGAAATGTTAGAAAAGGTTCGTTAAGGTAGTTTGTGAGGGGCTCCCGGGTTCGTGGCTGTCCAAGTTAGAGGTCACTGATGTCACTACAGTGATAGTGGGATTGGTCAGGTCTGTTAAAGTGGTCGCAGTGCCGGGTGGAGTGAGTGCGCCGCTGTCTGCTGAGGGCGGTGCCGGAAGTGAGGTGCCGTCAGCTTTATCGACACCCCCATTCTCCTGCCGCAAAAGGTTCCTTCTGAATTTGGCTCTTGCGTTTTGAAACCAAACCTGCAAACCAATCCCAATTGATTTCTTTACCGATGCTTGTTTTGTTTTGCTTATTTTCGTCTTCGTTCTTGCTTTTAAGTAATTTTTTGATGTTTGTTTTTGTGTGGCAAATCAACTAAGTCACTCTACAGCTCCACTTGCTACTGGCGGTATTGGCTCTTTCACAGACAGGACCCTGCATAGGAAGCCCAGTGCTACGCGCACTCACTGGAACGTTGCAGCCCAGTGTGCAGACCTCATAGGGCAGCCTTAAGAAAAATCTGCTCACTCGCTCACCCGAGGAAAGCAACTTTCTTGATGGCCATGTAGTGTACTCTCTGGTTGGGTAGGTTTGGGGTCAAGACATGACAAAGTTTGAGGTGAAGAATGGATGAGCAGATTTTTGCCAAGGCTGGAAGTTTGTCTTGATCATTTTAAAAGGCTGAAGAGGAAGGAGTGGTGGTTACACCATCCCTATCATAAAGATTGTTGACATGGGTCACCTAGTCTTTCTGTTCTGTAAGGTTCACTAAGAATATTTTAGGTGACTTGTAACACGGACAAATAATTGCCGCTAATAGATTCTCCTTCTACCTGGATCGCTGCCCTTCTTTGACACTCTGCATATAATACACACCTTGCTTTAACTTCACTGAGCTAGCACATAACGTACAGGCATTTTTTCAGTGCCATTTGCAGGGCTGTCCTTCACAGGGAAGTGAGTTTTTGCGACATAGGCTCTTAATAATAACAATTGTCTAACAGGCATTGAGAGAGGGAGCCAGCTGGTCCTGGAGGATCATGTTGTTCAAAGCTTGCTTCCTACATATTAGGGGATCTGCTCACTGAGAGGCCACATTAACTACTTCAGGAGAGCCCAAAGGCTCCACCCAATGTGTATAAAATGAGTAGATTTGATACCTCTACCCGTAATAAGGTCACCACAGAGAGACTACAGATCCCGGGATGTCTACTGGGTTGGTAGGCTCTGGAGATAATTTTCTCATGTTGAGGATGCAACTAATTACAAATCACATTTCAGTATTTGGCTGCCTGGGGGTAGGAGGGCGTACATTTGGCACTCCTGTCATATAATACCATACCCCTCTGCACACCCACTAGGGACACATCTAGCAAAAGCATTTCTACATACATAGTTATCGTTACACGTAAGGGAAATGCTATTGACTGGCAGGGGTAGGGGAAAATTCTGTCAAGCCTGTGATGTGGCTTCTTACCTGAAGAACTCTCTTGGTCAGGCCTGTTTTCTGGGCAAGCTGCTTGAGGTCCTTGGCATCTGGGTTGTGGTTGATAGCAAAGTAGGACTTCATGGTACGAAGCTGGTGGTGTTTGAAGGAGGTGCGCATGCGCTTTGTCTTCTGGGATGGGGGATAAGGCTGCTGGTCTCTGTCCAGGTGATCTGCCTCATTCTCATTACAACCTGTTCAATAAACAAAATTAAACATGGAGTTAGTGGCCATGCATCATATAGGATAAATCAATCAAGGCAAAAATCTTGGGTCACATACTGTCTGGAAGGAAGGAAGCAAGCAAGAAAGGAAGGAAGGAAGGGCTAAGATGGTGCAAGGATAAGTACAGATGTGGTAATTAAACGAGACAAAAAAGATCCAGAACACAACCTTTTCCTGTTCTCAAAACATGCTATGTCCCCCAGGCCTGTACCTGCTAAGGGCAGACTTAGAAAGTTCTCTCTCCTTTGGCATTTATTTTCAAACAAGTCTTTTCCCTGTGGTGTTGGTTTTGCTTTGGGCGTTCAAAGAGTCATTTGAAATCTCATTCAGATTTTGAAATCTCACTCATTGAAACACTCTTAGCTTGAGAGAAGAATAAAGGTCAAACCAGCATTTTGAATGTTCCTGAGCTTTTCCCCCAAATCACAAGCACCTATAAAAAGACATGTACAGCAGGAAAGTTCGTTGTGACAGTTCATCAAGAAAGCACAAAATCTGGAGTTTTTTTCTGATAAAATAAATGCTTTTGGACTCTGCCTAGGAGTTTATATGAACTGCTCAAAGACCTTTGTCTGTAAACATGTCTACAAAGCAGCTGCATCAAGGCTTGATCCAGTCCCTCAGTCTCAATCCCAATCAGCAGTAGCTCTAAGTCAGTAACTGATTTAGGATGTTTCTATAAGCAACCAACCAGTGGCTTAAACTTTAAAAGAGTTTCCCTGCTTTCCCTGTTTCAGGATTTTCAAAGTGCCTATGAAAGATGAATTTGTTTCAGATTATATTGTTATGGGTGTGTATTGTACACAACAGTTGCAGCCATTGGGGAACCATGACATCATTGCTTCGTATTGGGGAAAGGAATGACAGTATTGGCGAAAAAATGTAAGACTGACACCTATATTTTTCTTTTCGGTGTAAGAAAAAAATAGGTTAATAGTTTGTGGGATCTCATTTTATAAAGATAACTCAGTCACACAGGAGAAAATTAATGGTGTCATCATAGCAGGGAATATTAATTAAAGAATAGCTAATTAAAAATTATTCAGAATGTCTGTAAACTAGACCAAGTTTCATTAGTTGCTCATTTGAATTTTTGAACTGCTTTCCAATAGTTATTGGATTGTTTACTAGGCCTAGTTGATCCCTGTTTCTCAAAAAAAAAAAAAAAAGAAAAAAGAAAAAAAGAAAAAAAGAGCGAGAAGAAGAAAGAGAGAAAGCACAGAGTACAGACAGACTGACATTGACAACGCTAAAAACAGAGGCAAAGCAACTTGAAACCAAGAGAAAATAAAAAGCTTCTTGATGGTGTTTTCTCTTTTGAATTATAAGACAAGTCAACAAGAACAGATGCTGGTAAGACAACACTTTGACAGAAAATCAGGTGAATATTTAATTATAGCTAGATTTGCTTCTAATCTTGGTAAGAAGTATATCTGCCCTTTCAAATAAAGTAAGCTGACACTTCTGAAAATACCAGGAGTTGAAAGTTGCCTTAAAAACAATTTCAGACCAGATTTGGATTGTATTTACTACTTGTTTTCACAAGCAATCGCACTGCCTTCAATGAAACTACGTGGGCCATAACTTATGAGCTGACATAAATCAGAGTACCAGAATCCAGTCCTCAGGTTTACTTCAGAGAGTTGCAAGCTGTTTGTTTGTGTTGTTTTCCTTGGGTCGCTCAGGTTTACAGCAGCAACATGAACTTTCTCAGACTTCTCTGTCCTGCTTACAGCCTTTGTTTCAGTGATCTCCTTTTTAATCTGTGATCTACTTTATTTTGGCTGTTACTTTAGAGAGAAAATGGGAAGAGGACCCTGAGCATCCTTAGACAATCCTAGTTTAGACAATGATTAGCTCACTCTCTGTTTTAAATGGGTGAAACAGCCTTATGTGGTTTGGCCACATCATAAAGCAAAGATTTACACCATAGCCTGGAGAACTAAGGGAAAGTTAAAAATCGAGCAAGACAGAATTGCTCATTTCTTTGCAGCCTGATTGGGAGATTGTTTAATTTTGCTCTGGAAAGAGCTAGAGCTAAAACAGTTTTCTTTTTATTGCCAAGAGTTCTTCAAGTGAACTCTTCATAGTTTTTCACACATACACACACACACACATACATGTATATAATGAAATAAAGTAAACAGCTCTTCGAGCAACAGCTGTGTAAAATATTTTCCTAGGGAAATCTTCTTCACCATCTCATTTCTATATCCTGTGGGCTGTAAGTCAACACAGTTTCCCTCAAAATACATATTAATTCTATGATATAAGAGGTAACATAGAGAAAGCCTTGAATGTTTTAAGTACTTTTGAATAGTTTCTTCCATTTTTCACATTAATTCCAGACAGCTCGCAAGTATGAATGGCTTTTACCTCATAACATTTTGAGTTATTTATTGTTGCGTTTCCACTTTACAACCGAGGAGCTGAGAAACAGAAATTAAAATACTAAACAAAATACAGAATAGAAAAGCTGTTGCAGATCCAGCAGCAGAATCTGATTTTCCATTCTGGCCCTGTGCTCAGCTCCCCTGAAACAAAATGTGCGCGCAAACCCGAGCCAGGTACTGCCGGATGGCTTGTGAATACGTGTATGTTTATGCTCAGCTTGGTGAAGTTTTTAGCTTAATCAGAGTTAGTGCACTGTTTGTTTTTTAAAGTCTAATTCATTTTCCACAATGGCTCGCCATGGCGATGGTACCACTCTTTTGGTGAGATAGCGGTTTGGTTTAAGTTAAACTCCTGGTTCTCACCAAACACTGAGCGACAGGAGTCAACTTTGCTGTCCCTTAGGAGCTGCCTGCTCAGAGGCGGAGCGCTGCCTCCCGCCCCGGGCTGCTTTAGCGCAGAGAGGCGACGTACGGCTCGGGGCTGCCCCTGTGCCCCCCGGGGCTCCTGCCCGAGCCGGGGACGCCCCGGGGAGCCCGGGCTGGCAGAGGAGAACCGCGCCGCTGCGCGACCCCGCCGGCCCTGCGCGCCCAGCCCGCGGTGCTGAGCCGCGCCGGGCAGGTTGCGCCGGGGCTGCCCGCTGGCCCGCCGTGCCGGAGGGCACCGCGTCCGGCAGCGAATGCCCGGGAGAAAGGGCAGGGCCCGCCCGCGGGCTGCGGGCTGCGTTACGGACGGGGTCGTGCTCCTGATCCCACCCGCGTCCCGCTTCTCCCTCTGCAGGCGGCAGTCGTGTATCCAACATTTCATCTGCTGCGGACTGGTTGCCCTTTGTGAATGACTACGTGCGAGAGCAGTTACTGAATCACAGGGCAGGGAACGAAAAACGCGTGCAGGAAAGCGGCTGCCAGTTACTTAGAGTTGGGTGGTGGGGGTTTTTTTTGCTCTCGAGAAGCGATTTCGCCCGCTGCAACTCATTTTGTAACTGTCAGGGAGTCGCTTGCCGGCCCCTGGGCCTGGAGCGCAGGGGTTCAATGGGCTGGAGCCGTTTGCACCGGATGCGCAGTTTGGCTGCAAAATGTATTTTCTCGAGACCATGTGTCAACCCTGGGCATTGCTAGATAACACTTTTTTTAAAAAATCACGGCCCTAACAGATCAAATTTCTCAGCCATCTAGACTGAGCCCAAAGCGCCAGATTAGAGCGGCTTTTTTTTTTTTTTTTTTTCTCCGTTGCACGGAGGATCCTGTGAGATCTCAGCGAAGTGAGCTGTGAAGTGAGCTGTACTTTCATACCGGGTAGTGCTTTTTAATCTCGTGTAGAGTCAGTGGTACATCTTATATGCCCCATTGTTGTAAAGAAGGAGAGCTATAAGACTAGCACACGAAAACGGTGACAGCGTTCGCAAAAACGTTTCCCTTGAGTCCTGACCTAAAGTTTAAGGGAAGTTTTATCATATCCACAACTTTTCATCTTTCCCTGATTTCTGTTTCTAAATCTAACGGTAAATTTTCCCTGTAAATATTTCCAGGTAGGGATCTGGGGAACTGGGCGATGGTGTACGGATCAGAGACAGTACGGACCGCCGCACGGGCGTACGGGAAACGCACCAGTCGAAGCCGGGACTGAATGAAGCCTGGCTGCGCTACAGGTTCCCTTTTCTTTAGCAGCTTTCAGGATTGATTGGAAACCGCTCCGTAGCCAGGGATTCCAATGTCATTTTCAATTAACAAGGAACAATTAGCACAGTGATTACCCTGGCTCCAAGGTCTACGCATCAGAGGAGATGAAATGGCCTCGCACAGCTACCCAGTTCCCAGCTAAAGCCCGTTTCACAAGCAGCCCCGGAGGAGGTGCCGGGGGAGGGATGGAGGGGGCTTGCGGGGGGGCGGGCGGGGGAAGTTTGCTTCTGAATCTCACTGGCGGCGGGTTGAACTTGAGTGGAGGGGAGAGAGCTCCGGGCCGAAATCTCTGCACTTTTATCGACCTGCGTTTGTTGGAAGGGGAGGCCCTGACCCCTCTCCCGGCTCCCCGGCGGGGCCGGCGCCTCGCAGTGCTCGTCCGCTGCCCAGCCCGGAGCCCTGGGGCCGGAGCCCTGTCTCCCCGCTTCATAGGGAAACCCCTTACACCACTCTTGCGTCCCACATCTTTCTTGCCTCGTTGCCGTCCATGGGGAGCTTAAGTTTCACTGAAATAATTTTTGGAGTCGGTAGCTTGTTAATTCGGATTTACCCTTATTGCTTTTGTCTTCCATTTAATGAAACGCCGCTTAAACTTCTTGATCATACCTGAAACTCCTCTTCCCCCTAGCACTGTGTGTTTAGGCACGGTTTGGGCCCTTAAGTCACTGGAGTTAGAGAAGAAAGTTAATACGGGGCAATACTTGTTCCTTTCCTACCGTTGAGAGAGCAGAAAACATTCTCCTTAATTGCATTTGTTAGGGCTTAGTTACAGTGAACAACATTTATTCGTTGGCCTCTTGTACAGTTTGATCGTTTATGTGCCAGTAGAACAGGATAATTTAGCCTGAAGAATTAATTACTATGAATTGGTTATCTGTAACGAGTTACATACATACTGCATTGGCATTGTAGGAGCCATATATTATATATATATAAATACACTATGTTATACTGTAACTTTTATTCCTTTTTTTTTTCCCTGATCCATTTGGTTGCTTCTAATTTGAGGTCTAACGGGTGAAGCACTTTTTGCTGATAAAATACGGATAACGATAACAGTATCTCTGAGATTCCTACAGAGAAAGAACGCTGTGGTTTTGGGGTTGGGGTTTTTTCTTCCTTTTCCTTTTTTCTGTCTTTACCCTGGGAAGTGGCTAAGTTTGGGTGTTTGACATTAATAGGCAAAGACAGCCTTTGAGGAGGGCTGCTGTTAGCTTTCCTGCAAACGCTCCAACCCTCAGAGGGCTGTTTGTTTGATTTTCCAATGGTTAAGCAAGATTTGGCCTGGCTGAGTTACTCACGCACTGCCTAGCTGAGGGGAAGCCCGAGAACGCTCTTTTCAAAGGAGCAGAAGGCAGGTTCGCTGTGTGTTTCCCACCTGAGTTGTAGTTGACGATGTCCACTCCCAAGGCAGGGCTCTTTCGTTTCCTGGGCCTCCCCTTCTGGACTGTGCCAGTGCCGTTGAAGTAAGGCAGGGCCAGCCCTCCGCTCTTGGCAGCCAGCTCGGTGTAGCTCAGCTGAGGGGGATATTCTCCTTGCAAAAGGGACTCGAAGTGGGCCCTGCAGTAAACCAGGTTGTCCTTCATGCCAAAGTGATCGCCTGTGGTCAGAGTCTTGTTGCAGGTGGTGCAGGTGAAGCAGCTCAGGTGATAAACCGACTCCCTGGCTCTCATGACCATTTCAGAGGCTGAGATCCCAAGGTGGCAGCGGGCACATCTCTGCACGGAGAACCTTCTGAAGGAAACAGAAAAGTGGGCATCAACTAGAAAGGTAAAGGCAGACCTTGCCCCAGGGCCGCCCACCTGCCCTCCCGGCCGCGGGAGGTCCGCAGGGACCCTCCCTCTCCCTGCCGGGGTCGCGCCCTCCCCGGCCCCGGCACGGCCCTTGTCGCCGGCGGTGGCCCCTGGCCTGCGTGGTCCCGGCGCTCCGCTCGTCGGGATCACCGCCGGGGAGCTCGCACCGGGGCCCCGGGGGAAGGGCCTTCTGCCAGGCCGGCCCGTTCCGTTGGCTCGGGACTCGTGGCGTGCGGCAGCCGCCCCGCTGCCCGCGCGCACCGAACCGGGCGGGCCGGGGCCGGGGCCGGCAACAGGCAGCCCCCGCTCCGCGGGAGCTCGCGGGAAGGCGGGAAGGGCCGCGGGGAGCTGAACCCCGGGAAAGCCGAACGCACGGATGAACAGTGCCCACTCCCGGGGCCCGGCCGCCGGGCACCCTCGGCGGGACAGCCGCGGGGCTGGGCAGGGGGCAGCGGGCTCCCGCCCGGGCGGGCTCCGCCGCGGCTCGCCGCCCCTCCCGCCGCGCCGGCCCCGGGGCGCGCTCCCCGGCCCGCGGAAAAACCGGCAAGCTACGGACAGAGGGAAACGTCTCTTGGGTCTTACGCTGGTATTTACGGAGGGAAACCACGGAGCAGCGGGAGACCCGAGGTCGTCTCCTTCGCCTGTTGTGTACCGCCACACGTGCTCAGTCGGCGTGTCCCCCTGTCCATCCGTTCGGCTTTCAAACGTGCGAGACTTTTCGGAGGGGACACGTTTTCAGGATTAAGGAATCGCTGACTGCAAAAAGCTACCTTTGAAAGCCCATGTGGAGAAAAGAGCGTTTCGGTTCATACTGCCTTGTGAGGGGATGCGCTTTTGAACCCATGGGGACTGATTGCTGTACCTGTAGTAATCCTCCTTGCAGTAAATACTGCCGTCCTTGGCAAAGCAGGTGAGTTCTGACTCCAAAGCCAGTTTACATTCACAGCACTTAAGACACCTGAGGTGCCATTGTTTGTCAACAGCCAGCAGGTAATATCTGTCTGAGATCTTCCCTCCACAACCAGCACACAAAGCAGGCTTCTCGGGGCTCATGGGGGGCATGTTCTGCAAAACAACCACACCACAAGGGGATGAGACAGGGAGAGAAACACAGGCAGGCACTCCGGGCTGGGGACGGGATCCTGCGCAGGGCCCGGGGCTTGTACAAAGAGACTGCTCTCTGGGACCAAACTCTCTGCTCCCGGCGGGCAGTTTGAGGGCGAACCGGGGCCATCCTCGCTAGGAAGGTATTTACTGGGATTCGGCTTTCGTGTTTATCCCATTAAACCTTTTCTAACGATCTAATGTCATTTCAATATGTGAAGGCAACTGATTAGGCCTCAGTAAGAAAAGGAGAGCCCATTCTTTTCTGAGGTCCCGAAGTTAAAGTCTGCAGCTTCCTCATTACTTTAGCGTTTTAATTTTAGTGCACTCCACGAGAACGGTATTTTAAAGTAGGAAAATACCGGTTTGCTGCCCCAAAAGTTTATGGCAGAGGGTGCAGGCTTGCACCGATTTTCCGGTAAATTTTCACCCGTGTTTAAACCAGCCAAAATTCCATATCCAAAGATAACCAGGCCCTTTGGAACAGAAGTAAGAGAAAGGAGACAGGTGGACGGTGTAAAGAGCAGTGAGCACGAACGCTCACCACCCTGCCTGGGGACGTGGACAGAAATGTGGCACAGGCTGGTTTCAGCTAAAATTAGCATCTTTTCATCAGTAAACTTCTGCAAGTCCCCATTAATCTGCTCCCCACGAGGAGTGTCGCTCGGGACAAAGGGAGACGGAGGGACGACGGAGACAAAAAGCTCTGCCGTGAAACTTGGGGCAGCGTTTGCTGATAAACGAACAGGGAAAAAAAAAATATCCCGAACATCTTGTTCTAAAGTCGCAACTGTTCTAAAGTGGCAACTCCGCATTCACTTTCCAAACTGAAGTTGTGCTCCTCGCCCCCTTTTTTTTTGCAGCAATTGAAAAGGCGAGTTGAATTTACATTGCAAATCCTCACATAACAAAGCAGGAGTTTATTTAAGAGAAGGGGGGAAGGATCCTGTGGCTCAAAGCCTTAAAGCAGTTTTCCAGGCCGTTACTTTGTGTGCAGAGCCTTGTGCGCGATCGGCGGAAGCCCTACAAGTTGGAGAAAGGGAGATCTCGCTTTGCACAAAACGCAGCGTGACACTCTGTTTCTCCGCCATCCGTTAGTACATTTATGAAGACTTTGGTCCTTTGACTAAGAAAAGAGGAGATGCTACTGCTCAGCAAAGTAGTCGGCGGGCATAACGGTCAGAGAGAGCGGTGCCTCTTTGTATCAATCCCACGCTTCAGACCAAAAATGGTTACGAAAAGTAAGCGGGTCGCGGTTTGCGGTTAATTTAGGAGGTGCCAGGAGTGCTAAAAAAAAAAAAAGTCGAGTACACCTCAGAAACTCCAGCTGCAGACCCACTCGGACGGGGCAGAGCGCCCGCAGCGAGCCGAGCAGGGCCAGAAGCTGCTCCGCTGCGCGGACTGAGACGCGTCCCTGTAACCATTTAAAATATTTGTTCCCCGTGGCTCCAGAGAGCGCACGCAACGACATCGGTTAGACAAATGCATGACTGAGCCTGGCCAGCACAGCACCCAGCATTCCGGGTGGGTTTACAGGGAGCCTCGGAAGGGTCTCTACAAGCAAGGGGTGGCAGGGAAGGGGCAGGGGAAAGCAGCGTCTTTCTCTTCCCCGAAGCCAGGGACTGTCCCGCTGCGGGTCCATGCTTGCAGGAATCCCCTTTCAAAGAGTGCCAACTCCTTTCTTACCGTTTCTCGGCCGTTCATCTGTCCCCCTTTGGCCAGGCGGGACTCGGTCTTGGATCGCCTCTCCATCTCCTCCATGATTCCCTGGATATGGCCTCCGGAGATCCCGTGGAAAAGCATGGCTGGGGGACGGAAAGGACAAGTATTTTCTTCTGCTCTGCACCCTACTATTTCCATATACAGACCCCAGAGTCTTTAGATCATCCAAAACGTTTACACCGAGGCGCACAGCGCAGGGAGGGAGGTTGCAATAGGAGCTTCTCTTTGCACAAGCACCGAGGGCTTCCTGAAGATGTGCAGAAAACAAACAAGGGGAGAAAATGTAATAATAATTAATTTAAAAAATAAAATAATAAAAGCGAGCTAAAGGGTCTGTTACTGTTCTGGAGAGCTGGGGCTCCTGACTGGAGAGACTTGGACCTGGGGCAGTAGAATCGGTCGGGAAAGGATATAGTTTTGAATACAAAGAAAGCAAAAAGAAGTGCTATTTTCAGCAGTCCCTGGTTGCTTTAAAGTTCCCAGTGCCTGTAGGTTGGATTTGGGACTGCTGCTTTCCGGAGCTCTGTCCAATTTGTTAAGAGACTAAAGCCAGCCCATTTTTGATAATTTAGTAGGAGGAGTTCTCTCCCTTGAGCTGCCACTGATTTTTATTCAGACAACAAAGACCTGTCATACTCCTCTCAACCCCTAGTGATGGGCAAGCAGTGACAAACATTACAGTCGGGGCTGTGGGTGGGGTGGGGTTTATTACCTCCCCCAAACGCAGAGTCCCGGGAGTTGGCCGCGACAGCGCCTGGCGTGGGGCAGGGCGGCCCGGGCCGCCCCCCCCGCTCCCCCCGGGGCCGCGCCGCGCCGCTCCGCGCGGGGGAAGCTGCGTTCCGCGGCCCCTCGGGCTGGCACCGCCGCGGGAAGGGGAGAGGGAGGAGAAGCGCCGTTGCGGGCCAGCCGAGGCGGGACGGATCGGCCAGACCGCTCCCCGCGCCCCGGGCCCGGGCGGCCGCGGAAGGGGTGTTAGGCGGGACGGTGAGCGGGGGCTGGGAGGCAGGGGGGCACGGCGTCGCCCGCCCAGGTTCCGGACGGATCGAGCGCTTACTCGGGTTCCACCCGCCCTGCTGCCACCGAGGAGCGCCAGCCCCGCGGGATCCCGGCCGTATCCGCATCAGGGCCTCCGGCACCCTCCGCGGGCAGCCTGCGGGGCCAGCCCCGGCCGCCGACGGGGCGGGGCGGGCGCGGAGCGGCGCGGAACCGTCCGGGGACGCCCTCGCAGGGCTCTAATCTCGCCTTCTCGTCCGGCTAGGGGCTGCGAGCGATCTTTGTGTGCAGGGGACTGGGCTGTGCATTCTTCCCCGGCTAATCTCTGTCCCTCTGCTCCCCCTCCCCTCCTTTTCCCTTTTTCCTACTTACTTTTCACACCACTCTTCCTTGCCTTTCCCTGGAACAGCTGCCGGCTGTTTCCTGACACCTCGATCCCTACTGAAGGATCTTCCTGGCGGCAGTTCTGCGCGCCCTGTTCCCTGGGGGACGCTCCACACCAAACCCGAGCACGACTATTGAAAGAAGTACCCCAGCCCCCACTTCCTTTCCAAAGCATCCCAGAGACATCCTCAGGGGCTCCTCGAGTCACCTCTTCCATGTAACCCAAGATTCAGGCAGCCAGTTTCCTCCCTTCTCTTTCCCCCTAAGTAGCTAAAATTAATGTTATTTGCAGATTGAATGTTGCTACATTCCTCCGAGTGCCAGAATACAGCTCATAAAACACAATTTCACACAAAGATGAAGTCAATCAAGTGAAATAAGCCGGGATTTTTTTTTCTCTGTTGGCACACTAGACCCTGGACAGCAGGGCTGCTATTTACTGTAAGTAATGTAATTAGCCCTTTTGGATGGAAATCAATGTGTTGTATGAGTGTGTGTGTTTTAATAAGAGAGTAATAGCTATAAAACCGACTAGACTCAAAGGAGTAAGGGAATCTCCCTTAAAACGGGTAGATCTCTCCACAAGCTGTAGTCTCCTGCAGAGCACTCTCGGCCTGAGGAGGGAAGGGGGGAAAAAAAAAAAAAAAAGAAAGGAAGAAAAAAAAACAACCTCTGTGTGTGGGGAAGGGGAGGGAGAGACAGGCTTTCCTTGGAGAAAACAAGTCAATTAGCACAAGCCATCAGGAAGAAATAAATAAGGTGATTCAGTCCGGGACACGGGAACTGTTTGCTCGGGATCCCCTCCTTCCCGTCGTTCCTCCGCCGTGCCCCGACTGCTCCGGGAGACGGGCGAGGGTCCTGCTCTCGCACTCCCAATCCCGCGGGGAGCAGGAGCACAGCCGGCAGCCCACGCGGGGCGGGCGCGGCCCGGGCGGGCCGCCGGGACCCGTTGCGGGGACGGCGGCTTTGTCGAGCGCTGCGGAGCCGCCCGGGAGGAGGGAGGGAGGGAGGGAGGGAAGGAGCCCGCGCGGAGGCTCGGGAGGAGGCGGACGCGCTCCGGGAGGGGGTAACCCCTGTGCAGAAGGGTTCGCTCCCCGCACACCCTGCGCCTACGAGTTGCCACGGCGTGCGCCTACCTGGCATGGGCGATTGCAGTGGCTACTGTGGACAGAGGTGAAAAAATCTCACTTAGAGATGAGTTCATTTCTAACAGTTGCAATATGATCTTTCCGCTCTTTTGGCACGTTCAGGGATGATGTTGTTTGGTTGTTTTTTTTTTTTCCTTTGAACGAAATGTTCTTTTATTCCCGTCCAGCTATTTTGCCAAGAGTAACTCACCCTGCCTCAGTTCCGTGTTGTGTTTGCTCTCTTGGACATGATATGCCCTCCCTGTGTTGCTAAAGATACCCCCGCGTGTGCCAGGCAGAGATACCCGCCGAAACCGTCCCTGCAGACCCCCTCGGAAGTGCCGCCGCCCCGCCGTGCCCGCGCCCCTGCCGGGCTGAGGACAGTCAAACTCATCGCGCCCGCTGGGAGTGCGGAGAGGAGGGGTCTGGGGGGAGCTCCCGGGGGGCGCTGGGCCCAGCTCCCTCTGGGCGGCTAAAGTGGGGCTACTGTTCACCCCGAGCGGACTGTGCCTCCGCCCCGGGTGCTCCGGGTGCGGGCACCGCTCCCCTCTCCTCCCACTTCCCTGACATTCGCTCAGGGAATCGCTGTCCGCAGGTGCAGTGGCAAAGCGTCGGTCCGAGCCAAACCAAAAATATTGTTTGTTAAATTCCCATCTCTATCTTAGCTCGTCGGCGCCGTTAGGAATAATTGGGCAGACTCATAACAAAACTCAGAAATGACTAAACTTCCTCCGGTTGGGCACACTTAATTAATTAGAGGGTCCTTTCTTTCTGCTCCATCAGGTACGGTTAGGGACACGCTGCAGCGACTGCTGCTCCAGTAAAAGAGGCCAGGGGTTTCCAAGGCGTTTTCTGATTAACATCCTAATGTTGGCAGATCACTTCTTACCTAAAGGGACACTAAAAGTTCGTTGCTAGCATCAAACGTGACTTCTCCGTTTCCAAAAGGCCTGTAGAAGATCAAGGTAAATCTACTTCAATGTTCCTGAGATCTCGTTTCTCTCTGCAAATGGAAACTCCGCCGCTCTAAGGCAGGCTGGTAGCGAGAGGTTGCCATTACAGCAGGAGGGTCTCTATATAGTTTTGCTGGTTTGCTTAGGGAGGGGAGAGAAAAGCTCACCAAGAACTCGTCAGGGAATCTAAAACCCAAATCTACTGGTTTATCCCTTATGAATCCATCTGCATTAGCACTTCACCTCCGAACGTAGTTTCTCGTTGCGGGGTGCTTTTATCTCCTTTCGCCGCAGCGTTTTGGGCAGGGTACCTGATGTGCAATATTCAGAATATTTTCAGTAACGCGAAGGGCGCTCTCAGGTTTTCCCTTTCTGCAAGGACATTCCCAAGCTAACGAGGACGAGGGGGAATGCGCCGCTATTGCGATTTCCGCAGGTAAAACGTTTCCCCGCGCGTCGCCGCTGCCCAGACGGGGCCGCGGCGCTCCCGCCGCCTGCCCGCGCCTCGGCCGCAGCCCTTGCCCGGAGCTTTCCGGGCGCTCGCTGAAGCCATTTCCACCTTCGTAATTAGCATGTGCCCTGGACAGATTTCAGCATGCGGCCACTGCCATCCGCTCTGCTATAGAGCCCTTATTCTTCCTGGCCACGGGCTACAGACTAAAGCCTATTACAGCGTGAACGATCTTGTGTTCAGTTCTGAGGATTTAGGACAAGGTCTACATGCAAATTAATAATTGACCAACAATAATTAGAAGAAAGGGGAGGGTATTCAGGCGGAGGGGGATGGTGGGGGTGGGGAGGAAGGGGAGTTCTTTGAGCAGAAATGGTTTGGGTTCAGTCTACCCTAGACGAGGCCGCGGCACGTCCCGGGCTGCCGGCGCAGGGCGCTGCCCGGGAAGGCGCCGGGTCAGCCGCCTCCCGCCGCACAAGGGCAGCAAAACTTCGCACCGCCTCCGTCAGGTACCTGAACTTTTCGAGACACTTCCAGTTCAATCATTTCCAGAATCTAAAGCGCGTAGTGATAGCAGCAACAGGATTACGGTCCCGTTGCCTGAGAGTCGGGCGGTTAAAGCCTGGTCTGTTTTTAAATCCTAACGCTATTTTCTGCCCTGCGAGGTTGTGGTGGAGTACAGTGCTATTAATGATGAGCCTCATCTCTTTGTGAGGTCCGCGGCTAGTACAAGCCACCTAGACACAAAGAAGGAAAATCTGAATAGAGTTACAAATCTCGGCAGTGGCATCAAATTCAGCACTGGAATGGGTTGCGTGGGGTTTTTTTTGTGAAAGCCCGACATTGTTTAAAATTCCACTTGGATGTCAGAAACGATATATTTAACTATCACCATCTTTTTCTGCCTCGAGTCCTCTCGAGTGTACCGCAGCCCAACTTTGGGACCGTTGGTGCCAGGCAGACGGAGGTGGCCGCTGCCCGGGCGCGGGCACCAGCCCCTCTCCCCAGCCGGGCTGCGCGGTGGCCGGTGCTGCCAGGAACGCAAGCGCAGGGTGTCTTTAACCGTAAACATCATCGAATTAAAACACCCAAACCTCCAACATGCTTGTGCCTCCCGGTATCCTGAAAACATGTAAATTAAGCCACGTATTCATTCGCTTAAGGAGATTATATTCAAATAATAAACAATTAGGTGCTGTGCATAGCAATCCCAGACACATATCTCCATAGACAAGCGCTGTGACTGACCACAAACAAGTGATCACGCAGCCAGCAGAAAGCAGGAGAGCCAGATTATTGTCTAACACGAAACTGTTCACCGCCAAGGACCTCAGCATTGTTAGCTTCTGAGCTGTCTGATATCAACCTTAATCGTATTTGCACTCCGGTTGTAATTAAGCCATTGGAAATGATGGTATTTTACTGCTTTTGGAAAGGACTCCCTTACAGACTAAATTCACATACAGGTGAAAGGAGCCATTCCTTTTTTTTTTTTTTTTTAAAAAAAAAAAAAAAAGGAAAAAATAATTTAAAAAGAAAGGAAAAACGCAGACTTTTTTTTTTTTCCTTCTTATTGAGCTGAATGGCTCAGTCTTCCCAGGCTGCTGTTTTTCTAGATTAAAACACAGACGAACCAAATGTTGTCTGTGAATACACCTGGGGGAACAACCATTCTGTGTTGCTTAAAAAAAAACACCACGCCAAAGAGACACCCCGCAAATGACATCCGTGAGGTCTAAATAGCTGCATTGCTAGCAAAGACTCATGCAGGAGCTTACATTGAGACCTTAGAAGCTTCTTCCAAAATTGTACCCTCCTTAATGCGTGATGAGGGATGGGTTTTGGATGGAGAAGAGACGCAATGATCTAGCCAGTAGATGGAGGTTGTTCCTTGTTCCTAGCAGAGGATCCCTATGTTAATTAAAATAAACAAGCTGCCTGGTGGAAAGATTTTTTTTTTTTTCCTCCCTCTCTCTCTCCCCCTCCTCTGCATAGCCTCTAATATAGAATTGACGTGAATTTCTAACCTCTGACCTCTCACCAACATACACTTATACCTGCCTTTTATTTTCTGCTTGTTTCGAAATATTTTCCAGAAGAAAATAAATAATTAACCGAGAAGAATGAATGAAAGCAAAAATAAATCCCACCTCTCAATTTTGGCTGGTTTGCTGGATTTTCTTGATTAGTTGTCTCAGTTCCTCAGTAATCAGGTGAGGTGTTAATGGGGAGCTGGTTGTAAATAAAACTAATAAAGCAAAGAACATATTAGGAAATTAAAAAAAGGCAAGGACTGAGAGGCTGCTAAAAATATTGTAGTGAGCTGAGCGTTTCCCCATCATGTCGTTTTTTTCGTTCCGTGCTTATTCACAGCTGAGCAGCAAACCCCGTGTTGTTGCCATCTCTCCACATTTTTATTTTTTTTCGAATCGCACTGAACCAGCCATGGACTGCATCAACCCTTCCCACTTTCATAAAAAGCCTCTCAAATGGAGTCGCTAAATAGCAAACTTCAGCCTGATCTGATGTGATATGATATACGGATTCATGGAGCAACCTCGCTTTGCCAAACCCGATGAAACTGTGAGTTGTCATGAAATACTACGCAGTCAAACCTGGGATAATTGTAAAAGTGAACCCAATTTAACCCATTAGAATAAAATCAGATGCCAAGATGAATCGGAATCATTGCTTCTTAGGTGACAGCACTGATGACAATTGATCCACCGGCTCAAAACAATAGAAAAATATAGGGTCGGGAGTCGTATCTCGTACTCGGAGTCTCACTCCCCAGGGGAATTGCACGGAGCCGGCGGCCAGGCGGGAGCCGGCTCCCGGCCGGGCTGCGGAGGGGGCTGCGGACGCGCCTCTCGCCGGCTGTTACGGAGCGGCTCCCGCAGGAGGGGGCTTACTGCAAGGACCCTGTGGCCGGGGAGCTGTTGTGCTTTGGCTTTGTTTGTCTGTTTCTCGTAACTCCTGTGACAGTTCCAGCTCTTCTCCCCTGAGCCCTGTGACCCTTAGGTCTGCGTGGCCAGTTTGGTAATCTATTAAAAAAAAAAAAAAAAAAAGAAAGAAAAGAAAGCGATGCTAATGATCTTCCTTGGAGTTTGTCAGGGAACAGAGCCCCGGCGGCGTGCGGAGGAGGCAGGGCTGTGCTCCCCGCCGAGGTGCGCACCGTCGGTCGGAGGTCCGGCCCCGCGCCCCGGGGCAGGGCGGCCGGGTCCCGCTCGCCAACTGCCGGAGCTGCCAGCCAACCGCTGCCGACGGGGAGGGAGCTCGGCAGCCGGCCCGGTAACAGCACCGAGGAGCCGCTCTCCCCGCCCCGGGCTGCGTCCCGGCCGGCGGGGGGAGGCCCCCCCCGCGGCACCGCGCCCACCCTCCCCGCGGGCAGGGCGTGGGGAGCCCGGGGCGCCGCGGAGGGCGCAGCGCCTTCGGGTCCGCGGTCACTGTGAGCGCGGACCTGCAGCCAAGAGCACGTCCCGCCTAGCAGCAGCTCATCTGGAGAAACCGGCCAGGGAGTGCCGGTCGGGGGTAGGGGGAGTAATTCTGGAGGAGAACTTAAAAGCCGAGGTATCTGCCTGCAGCAGGAGCGGGTTTGGGGCAGGTGACCATCAGCTTCCGAGCACGCAAAGTTTGCTGTGCCGGCTCTGGGGCCACTCAAGTCCCTCCTGCTCCCGTGGTCCGGATGGCGAGAACTTTTAAAATAAGGTTTTCATTAGACCCGCTGGCGATGAGGCAGTTTAAAGCCATCCCTGTCAAAAGCGGGAGCAGCCCTCGGGCAGGATTAGCTGAACCCGTCAGTCTGTGCCTGTGCTGGGAAGCGACTGACCACGCAGGGAGCGGGGTGCCTTCACGGGACTTGCTCCCTTCTTAATCTCCTTGAGATAGCAACCGCCATCTGCGCCAAGGTACAATAATAAGAATTATTATTATCATAATCACCACGGTTGTTATTGCTGCGACTTTGAGGGAGGGTGCCGGGGCCTTGCTGGGGCCATGGGCGCTGGGGAAAGCCCAACCTGGGCCAGCCCTGGCCCCGGCCCGGCTAAACTGCGCAGCCGGCGGCAGCCGCAGCCGTGGGCTCTTCCCCGCTCCTCCACTTACTCTCCGAAGAGCCTAAAATATTTTTTTTTCCCCCCCAATTACCGGCGCTCTAATGGGAGCAGGAGGCAGAGGAATATGCGAGGCTTATAATAAGCCACCTGCTGCGTCGCGCCTAACTAATGTTATGCTTTATTTCATTATTACTGCCGCGGCGGCAACACAACCGGACCTTGCGTTACAAATTCCCCCCCTAGTGCGACAGCCGTCAGAGGAGGACCCCGCCACGCCGGCGGGGGAAGCAGTGGCTGGTGGCCTTTGGGTGACAGTCAGTGACCGATGCTCGGCTCCCCCTCACGGACCCGGGACCCACTAGCAGGACCTCGCCGTGCGGCCGAGTTCAGTCCCCTCAGGTCTGGGGTGCGCAGCTCACTGGGATGCGTTTATAGCTGTCTCATCCCGCAATGACCCCCCTCCCCATCTATTTGCATGCGCGCGCGAAGCTATATAAACAGCAGTAATAGCCTCATACGTTAAAGCGCTGTTTGTTAGCACAGCTATTCCAGTCATTTCAGATATTGGACTCAGTCTGCTCAATGTAGCTTCAACCTATTGACTTGCCAGACGAGACGTTCATGTGGACTCAGTCGCTAAAACGGTGAAAACAGACTTTAGTTCTAAACTGTGCGACTCTCCCATCTGACGGATGTTAATACACAAACGAAACCCATTTGGATGTTTTTTTGTTACCAGAAGGCTGCGCTGACGTTCAAATGATCTAACTCTTAGCATCTGGAAGCCCGTACATGCATCTTTCTGGAACAGGTTTCAAGACATTTAATTCAGCCATAGCTGAGGAAGGATCAAAATGGGACACCAAGCAACTGACAAAGAGTTTCCTGTCTAAATGAAACTGTCTGTTTCATTTGAAAGTACACAAATGAAAAAAAGCCTTTCCATTTAACACAGCCCCGCTGGGTAACCCCATGCCGTCCCACCCAAGGTCCGTCTCGGGGCTGCTGTGTAGCATCGGGATGTCCCCAAGGCCACTGCCTGCAAGTCCCCCGCTGGCCGAGCGCTCTGCGGGGAGCGGGCAGAGGAGACCAGCTTCATCCCAGAGATACTCCCGGAGCCTGGGCTTCGTTTAGGATGTTCCGGACGTAGCAATTCATCTACACTATGATAGGACATATTATCTGAGTGCCATTCGATCTTAATGAAGATATGTGGTGGGGAAGTCGCGCTAAACAATAAATACAGTAGTCCAGATATCAATAACTTTAGCAGGAAGTAAAGAGGACTTTGGTATTAATGAAACAAAGACGAAGGAGCTCTTGGCAAGGTTGCCTCTAACGCACCCCAGCGCTCAGTACCTCCTGGGTGCTCATGAATATCTGTAGTGTGTTTTACACTTCAGATTATGTTTGCAAACAGAATTCTTTTGTCTTTCAAAGGCTTTTACAAACTTGGACACCAAACAGCCCAATGTTCAATCAAATACAAAGAATTCAAATTATTCAGGAACCCAAGCGATTCTGTCGAGCCTTTCTTTCTCCCATTCCCCGTCTCAGTGCAAGGGATTTAATCCGGTAATGAGTGTGTCAGGGACCCTCCTCGGGCCCTGCCCCAGGGCGGCAGGATCAGCTTCCGGGGCTGGGGGGGACAGGCGGCAGCGGCGGGAAACCCGCGGTGGAGCCGCCCGGCCCGGCCCGCCTCCCCTCGGGAGGGCTCCGGGGCCGGGGCCGGGGCCGGATGCCGCGCCTGTGCTTAGGCATCCCCGAGCTCGAGGTACAAAGGCGCCGGAGCATCCCCCGGGGCAGCCGCAGGGGATGGGCTCATCCTAGAGGGCGGATTTCCCGGGGTGCGCGGCGGGAGCGCTGCCGCCGCCCCGGGCACCCGCCTCTGCCGGTGAGGAGCAGCGCCCGACTTCAGCGGTGCTCACAGCACCGCACCGCACAGCACCGCATCGCACCGCACAGCACCGCGTCGTCCCTCCCTGCCCCTCCCTTCCTCCAAACAGCCGAAACTCTTGGGCGTACCACAAGCATCAACAACTCTTGGGCATCACGGTGCACACGAAAGTAGCTTTAAATAAAACCGCGGCATTTTAATGATTGCATATGCTCGCTCTCTTAGTTTCTTTTAAAGTGAAAATAATTGTATTATGGGATTGTAACCCGTTACTTGTAGCGCAAAAGAAAGGGAAAGGGAGATCAATAACGCGGCGTCTAAAACACACGTGCACATATGGTTCAGTTTGTGTTTTATTACAATTAAAATGCATTCAGTGGGAGCCAGGATCAGGTACAGCAAATGCCAGCATTTCAGCAGTGGAAGTCACAAAGAGCTGATGGACTTCGGTTTCGCAGCCGCTCTCGCAGAACGAAAGACGTTTATACTCTTATATTTAAAAAATGAGTTGAAGCGCTTCTTTTTGGACTGGTCTTTCACGTTAACTTGCTCATATGGACACTGCAGAAGAAATAAAACAAGTCGTTATTGCATTACTCGGTAATCAGTATGGAAAAGCCCAACCCTGCTTATGGTTAACAAGAATTGTTAATGATATATAAATCATTTGATCTATTGTGCCCTCCAGACTAAAGGAAAATAATGGCAACCCCAAGCAAATGGTCCTAATTAGCGTCCAAGAAACCACTTCCTAAATATATCCTTCCAACTCATTCCAGTTTGACTGTCCAGAACAATCTTTTGTTCTTAAACTTCTTTATTTTGTACGTAACTGTAAAAACGCTCTGCATACCGGAGCTCCGAAAATAGCTCATCTAAGGGTACACACAGCACCGCACCAGGAGCAGAAGGGAGGACGAGATGATCCCAGTCTCCCAGTGTCGCCTGTAAATATGCCTTGATCATATGAAACTTGCTTTCCCCAAAGCCTTGCCTCCCGACAAGTCTCCTTAGAGAAGTACCAGAGGGGATTTCACCAAAAGAGCAAGTCCCTGCCGCCACTCAGCCAGCCACACAAACTATAAAATGGAAATGCTGAGAACGGACCCAGAGCCAAGCTGTGCCTGTTCGAGCTGCCTGGCACATGCTGTCACCCACCGTTGCCACCGCCTCAAAGTGTGATCTTTAGGTCCAATACACCGCAGGTATACACCACAGCCGATGTGGGATCCAGGTGAAGATTCAGGCACCAACTGGAGGAGTAACTGGAGCTTGATCAGAGGGTTATTGTGGCCTTGATCTTGGCTCCCCTGAAAGCAACGAAACTTTCTCTGTTTGCTCCCACGGGAGGCCTGTTTCTTGGATGTACAGAATACGAACTTATTTCTCATTAGCTGGAGTACCAGATCCTGATGTTTCATGAAAATCACGCAACCTCCCACCAAATCCCACATCTTCTGTCACTTCTTTGTCCCACTACAAAACATAATTCCGAAAGTTTTACAAACAATACTGAAAAATTGAACTACCGTGGAGACAAAACTCGTCTTGGTCCTATATATTTTTTTTTTTTTTTAAAACTCGTCTTGGTCCTATATTTTTTTTTTTTTAAAAAAAGGAAAGCTGCTACAAACAGACTTTCTGGCATGCTGGTTCTCTTCCTAGACGTGGCAGACTTGCCAAAGGGAACAGAACTTCTATAAAACGACAGTCGATTAAATAACTCCTGTGCAGTATGCGATTTCCAAGAGATAATGCTAATGGGAAATGCTGCAATATTTTATTTTAACTTTAAGAAAATCCGTCAACGATCTTTCCTGGACTTAAAACGTCCTTGACTCGTTTAAAGTCACGGTAAAGCACATCAGATGGCTTGCCAACTCTTACTAACCCAGAGTAAATGGTTTTACTAAGTCACGGAGACAACATACAAGCTGATGCCGAAAGACAAGGCTTCATATTCACATGTCTGCATGCAGAACCACAGCATTTACCTCTCTGCAAGTGGGCAACTTCGGAGAGGACTCAATAACCAGTAACTGGGTACACAGAGGTCTGCTGGCCAGCCGTAAAGCAAAACCAAACAACCCCAGCTCTGAGGTTATAGTTCTTTCAGGTTTCATATTGCAAGCGAGTTTGATATTATCCGCTTATAACGGCTTAAATGAAACAAGCCTGCTTGGTGAGTCATGATTAAACGCGTTTATAAGAAATCACAGCCTGTCGTACACAAAGACTTAGAAATAAATAGATGGGGATAAGTTACAGGAGCGAGTGGTGCATACCTACAGCTGTCCTTTTAACACTGCCACAGCTTCACCGTTCCCCGCCCGTTCCCCCAGAGCCGCGGCGCGCAGTGCCTAAGCCGGTCTCAGCTGTCGGTGCGGCGGGACGGTACCAGACCGCCGGCCCGGTGGCGGCCGCGGCGGCAGCCCGAGCGGGAGGAGTGCGGGCGGCCAGGCCGGGCGGCTGCGGGAGGAGCGGGCTGACCACGGCGGCGGCGGCTTCGCGGGCGATCGTGGAACGTTCACACTCCGTTCACTTCGGACGTTTTGCCTTTTTTCACTATTTTGTCTTCCCTTTCCAAATTTCAGCTCCTCGAATTTTACTTGTAAAACGTTTTCACGCGGCTATCAGAAACAATTTGACACATTTTACTGCTATTCAGAGCTCCCTGATCAAAAGCAACGTTTAAACCCCCAGCCTCCGCGCTACAACGTGAGCCCCAATCGCAAACCCGGGGCCACCGAGCCTCCGAGCCGGGGAGCAAGAGATGGCTTCAAGACCCGCCCGCTCTCACCCTCTGCTCCGGCGGGGCAGCTGCCCGGGACCGGGCTCACTCTTCCCTCGCCAAGGACGTGCTCGCAGCGCGGCCAGCGCTCGGCAAAGCGGCGAAGCAAGGCTGGACCCCAGCCCCGCACCAGCAGCCGGCGGCCCCTCTGCTGCAGGGCACCCGGGCGACCCCGAGAGCCGGGCGCTGCGGGGGCTTGGGGAGCGGGACCGGGCGCGCTGCGAGTGTGGAGTCACGTGTCACATCTGCACGCCGCTGCCGAGCGATTGTCAGGTCATTTCTTCCGTAACGCTCACCTATTACATCAAACCCGTAATTGGTGAATGATAAACGTTTCGTAACGGAGGTCAACGGGCTGCAGCGAGCCGGGATTCGGGGGAAGCGGCCCTGGGCAAAGTTTGATGGGCGGCCTCGGCTCTCCCGTGTGACCTGCTCTTCTTCTTCCTCACCTTATTTCCAACTCTACCTCTGAGGGGCTCTTTACAGCCCCCTCCTCTGCCCCGCAGCCCTCAGCTGGGGCTGAGCGAACCCCGCTCCCCGCGGAGCCCCAGCTCCTCGCCTCTGCCGGAGGATGCGTCAACCCCCTCCCCAAAAACCCCCGACACCCCTATAGCTCCCACCGCTCTCCTCCGTACCGGCTGCCTGAGGCTCCCGTGGCGGCGGGACCGGAAAGTACCGGAGGCGCTGCCGCCGTCGTGGCAGACGCGGGGCCACTGGCTGCCCCGACGGCGACAGCGCCGCCCCGGTTCCTCCTCTGGACGGAGGATTGATAGCCCGATCTCAGGTTGCACATGGTGTTTCGCAGGAGACATACTCTTACCTTTCAGAGCTCCTTCTGAAGCCTTCAGCCTCAGTCCCATTCCTGACCATAAGGCATTTCTGGTTTCCTTGCTCCAGGCTTTTGGGTCTTGCCTCCGCTCAATCAGTTTCACCAGAACCAGCTATCTCCAAAAGCCCAGAGCATGAACTGAAGGGATCAGACTCAGGAGCTTTGGTGGAACTGAAGCCTGGCTGCTGCGCTTTTTCACTTGGGCCCGTGTACTCAAACTTTTTGCTCAGTCTTCTGTAGTTGCCCACATGGGTTTGTCCTTTTTCTCAAGTCATGGCCTCAAGGTGACTCAGTTCCCTTTCTGGTTCCTCTCCCAGGGTAGTGATCATCTCTTTACTCCTTTTTTTTTTCCTTTCCAAATATGACGGTTCTCAGGGAACACAGCTGGTCATCAGATGTCCCTTTATTCCTCCTCCATGCTGAGTGTCGGTTCATTGCCTCAGTTGAAGTCGTTCCTCTGTTCTCTCCCACTGAAGTCCAACCCTTGCTGGTTCTGTGTGTAAATCAGACACTTTCCTCTCCCACAAGCTCCAAGGTCAGCAGGAACTGCAGACAGCACTGGAGAAAAGGCTGCTTGTCACTGGTTCCAGACTCAGAAAGTCTGGGAAGACCCCAGAAGAGTCCAGAAGAAAAATTGCAGATTAAAGTCATGCTTTACCCTGAATCTGAGCATTCCTACTGGAACTCAATTGTTAGAGAATTTAGCTGCATGTATTCAGCAGGCGTAGCAGGTTATATGGGTGCATGTAAGGCATGGTTTGCTACAGTTTATGACTTGGCCAAATTATGATACATTTTCAGTTATTTGGCAAAAGTCGCATTCCCAACACACAGAGCTCCTAGCAGACTATCTCCCTGACAAATACATCACTGCTCCTGAGCAGGGTGGACAAGTGTTGCTTAAAGTTGTTGGAACTACTAACGTGAACACAACAAAACACTTTTTTTCATAGCCTTATAAAAAAAAAGGCTATCTCTTTTCTAGCTAAAATTTTGTAAAATATTTACCCTAAAGCAAAGAGTAACCTGGAAAATAGGGTATTAATTTATTACAAGTGGCACAGTTTTAAGGAGCTGAAAACAAGAAAGATGTGGGGCAGCTCTACAGATAGGGAAACACTGGCTCCACCTATGAACTCATGAAAAACCTACTGTTCAGTAGCAGTGAATGGTTCTAAATAATTCTCTTTAGGATTGAGTAACTGCATCAAATTCGATTCAAACATTTAATTTTATTCATAAATTCATGCAATGTTCTGTGTGGTGCTTTGCAGGATCCAAAAATGTGTGCAAACATTGTGCCTAATCTGGAAGCTTATTTTCTTTCATAGGACTGCCTTTATTTATTTGATGGATGCATCATCAGTGTAGTTCATAATTCATATAAATACTCCTTCCACCAGAGGTCTTATTTCATAAAATTATTTCATTATCACTGATCTCTAGAAAAATAATCAAATAAATCAGCAGCTAAACCAATGATGTAATCTTAGTTCACCTGACATTTACATCTTCATTTATAAATGACTGTGCAGGTTCCCTTGTGCTATCACTGATTTTACCTTTAATACTGAGTGACCTCAGTGACGTAAACCCTGATGTACTGCAATGGAAGAAGAGACTTGGCTCACCGATGCTGCAGCCCCACAGCAGTCCTTTGGAAATCCTGCACCTAATTTCAGCACGCACATCTAGTTCCTAACAGCCCTAACAGTTCCTAACAGGCCCTAAACTAACTTAAAATCTATACCTTATATATCATATTATTGGAATTTATTTGAAAAAAAGTAGCATTCAAGATAGGTATTGCAGCTAAGTTTGGATGATGAAGAGAAGATTGAGAAGGCATCTGGTGCAGGGAGCGTAGATGGAGTGTTGAATGACAGCTACTTATTTTGTCCTTACAAATTGAGTTGGTGGATTATGCAGTTTAGCAGTTTTGACCATAACAACAAGTAATGATTTAAGAAAATCTGTATATACTAAAATGTTAAAAACTGAAGAGATGTTGGTTTCCCAGCTGAGTAGCCTATTTTATAAGTGGGTGAGTTATATATTTCAGTTAACTGAATGCAATAAAACTAGACTCATTTTTGCAGATGTTGGTCCCAGTCCTGTAATCATTGTAGGATTCAACTTCAGTAGCAGTTTGACAAATTCTCATTTTTCGATGAAAAAAAACCAAAAGGAGCTAGTTTTATTCATTTATTCCAAAGCACTTAACCTCTACTTTTTGAGGGAGTAAAAAAGGATGGGCAGGTAAGGCATGTATTGGTCCATTTGGCCAAAAATGACTGCAGGTGTGAGCAAATTGCTTATTTTCAGAGAATAACTGGTAACTATGTTCTTGAGATACAGAGCAAGCTTTGAGTGAGCAGTGCTGACTTTGCTCGTTACAGAGAGGAAGCACTGAACACGTGAAGGCAGAATGTTCTCTCACAGGCTTTAGCTGCTCCTTCGTAAAAATTGTGTGGAGGACAGTCCTTCAATAACAAGGATTTTAGATCAGGTACAGTGATTAAATTCAAGGTGGCGTGTCACAATAAGAATATGAACTCTTTATTTCATTGGAAAGATGTTGCTGAAATTTATTCTCACATGGCAATATCTTCCTTCGGGTTTGTGTGGCTGCCCAGGAGGAGGTACTGTTCAGGGCATTGAGCAGGGGCCCATACAAAAGGTTGTATTAGCTGTTGTATGTCTGGAGACTACCAGAGAGTAAACTTTCTATTGCAGTCTACTGAGTCCTCTGAGATGATGGGAATTTTTCATTAGACTGTGTGGAATCAGTCTTCAAAAATGTTAATCTTCCTTAGCGCTGTTGCAGAATGCACCACCTTTAGAGCACATTTTGGGAGCAGTGGGAATGAGTATCGCCTGTTAAGAGTGAGCTCTGCATAGTGCCTATTAGGGCATGTTCATGGAAATACATCTTCTTGCTTTGCCACTTGGTACCTCCATGCACATTCCAGAAAACTGGCATTTGTAAGAGCAGTAAGTAGTCCTGGCAAAGGTTTAGTAAATTCTTTGAACTGGCAGCCCAGGATGCCGTCATTTCCCAGTGCTGATGGTACAGGTTGTGCAGTCACTAGGTGTGCAGTGTTAATCTGCGATTAGTGCTTGGTTATGGGCCTCCTGTATGTGCGAACTGTGAGACATAGTGCCAAGAACTTTTGCCTACTTTTCTCGTGGTCTAATTGCTTTCCCTTTGTTTGGCAGCCCTTCCAACATGGCAGTCCCTATGTAAGGACACGCTGACAAGTTGTACATCGTTCAGTCCTCTTCCCTGGATGTTAGGAGAGTTTCAACCCTGAGTAATAGGAGCTCTTCCTACAGCTTTGCAATTTATTTAGTAGAGCCTGCTCCTTTCTAGTAGCTGGCACTAATTTCCATGTGTATTTTTTCCTGTGTTCTGTGGAACATAAATCAGTATTTTTTCAAATCATACTTACAGACAGAAAGCCATCTGTGACAGACATTTGGAGAATATGCAATGTATCTTACTGAGCATCTTTTAATAGACTCTGCTTTTTGGTATGGATTAACCTTTATTTGAAGATAATAAAAAATTTCTGTGAAATGGTTTTTAGTGAACCTTCTCACATTCTCAGCTGTCTACATCAGATAATACAGTCAGCTATGAGCTTAGCAATGACATGTATTTTTAAATCCAGAAAGGAAAATAACCTTATACTTTCTATGTGCTGATATATTGAAAAACACATTATAATGCTAAACGCAGCATATCTATTTTTGGTAAAGAAGCTGTGTTGGTACATGTACTACTACATGGCGTGGTGCCATTGGGACATCTGAGCACAGTAATGACAAAGTAATTAATGAGCATACAGTTGACGTATACCTTAGCTTTGTTTAAGATTGATTATCTCTGCTACTCTCTGACTCTGGTTTCTCTCTTGGTTTTCCTCGCATCACCATTCCACTCTTAGCCAGAGAAAAACCAGGCAGTTACGCAATTATGAGAGCCTGATGCCTGCTAATGCTGCTTTACTTTATCATGACATAAGGCAATCTTAGCAAAAATTACAATCTTGAATATCATCTCAGGTCATTTAACTATATAGATGCAAATTTTCTGCACATCTCTTCACAAAAGATAGACTGCCCAGTGCCTACAACACATTTTGAGGTCAAGGAAACTGGGAAAGGGAAGCAATCTGAAACGCTCATCAGTATCTGGGAGATCTCAGGGGTCTGAGGAATTGTTGTAGTGTCAAATTCTCCTTAGCAGTAACAATCGCTGATTGTTACAGTGAGCAAGCAAGAAAAGGAAAGAGCATAATGGGATACTGCCGTTAAATACATGATACGCACTGCTGCACCTTTTCCTTTCCTTATTTTTCTTGTGTTATGTAAGCTTATCTCCCTTGTCATTTAAATTGATGTACATTTATGGTACTTAACTGTTAACAGGAAAATACAATTTTTACATCAGAGAGTAGCTAATGAATCAGAAGCACTCATTCAACAGTTGGTGATTGCAGTAATTTGCTGTTATGTATTGCACTTGCAATCACCAACATACAAAATTATAGTATCAATATCAACTAATTGAAATGCTGTATATGGTAGCATTTAGCGTGAAAGGGGTGATTTGCTTTAGCCTGTGTTTTCCCCTCTGATTCATTGCTTTTTCTCTAGCACATATGAGGGAGTCCGGTGCAAGGACTAGCTTCCATTGCAATGGCATCACAAGGACTCGGGAATTTTGTTTCTATAAGGAATACAGGAATGCAAAGGGCTCCACTTGGGAAGAGTATCTCTTTCCTCTGCAAGTTGGATGAAGATTATGTTCTTTCTCCCTCTCAAAAAAAAAAATCATAATCTTCTCAGACTATTTTTTTAAGGATTGTAAATGAAAACACAGATAAATACTTGGGAACACTTGTATAAGACTCACAGTTATCACAGAGTTTTTAGCTCCAGTAAGGAAAAGATACAGCACTTCATAGGTTTCATAGTCTTTCTTAGGGCAAAAGAAATTAAGATAATAATTTAAACTAATAAAAAAAAAATTGAATAAAGCTAATAATTAAAGCAAAAAATAAACTAATTCAGTCTACTTCAAACTACCATTGAACTCTTGTTCTCTTTATCTGTGACTTGAAGTAGCAGTCATCATACCTGTAAGACGTGGGCAAATAAAGAACGATCCATTTGTATTTGTGAATATAAGGGGACTCTGTCTGGACTGATTTCTGGCAAGCCAGAAAGACCATTTAATGATGCATGTATTAGAGACATAATCCACGTAATCTAGATTTGTTGGTTGAAGCCACCCTGTGGTGCCTGCAGAGATTGGATACATGTTTGTCCACAGCTCCCTTTCATCTCTGCAAGGTAGGAGGAAGGAGTATCCTATCACGCTCTGGATTAAAGGTTGTATTACCTGTCTTCTATTGTGCCCTATGGTCACTGAGAAATATATTTTTATCAGTAGCACAGTTTAAGGGGTGATGGTGCTAGCAGAAGCTCCATAAAAGTGGAGATTTCTACCATATTGTTTTTATCCCAAACCAAAGATAAAAAACACCTAGCATTGCTATATGGCAGAAATTCAACTATTTGAATGAAGGCACTTACTGAGCAAGATGGTGAAGACTTTCCTACAGGAGCAAATGCAGATAGATCAGCTAATTTCAACAGTAGGAATGTGCTGGAAAAAGTGCCACGAGGATTTTGTTCTCTGTGTGTGTACATGGGACATATATGCATCTTCCACCTGAACAAGATGGTATAAAACGTGATAGCTGGAAGGAGTATAAGTAGCTGTCAAGTCCCTGAGGACACCAACAAGCCTTAATGCTCTGAACAGCCTCACCTGTGCTCCCACCCACACCCTGCCCATGATGCCCGGGACTCTATTTAAGCTCAGCCTCAGCCAGTCTCTGTTCTAGCTCTGTGTAGGTGTGCTAGTCTTTGAAGCGTTACTACTGTTCCCTTGGCTGTGGCTCCTGCTGATCCAAATGCTGACCAACTGATATTCTGGCTTGACCTTGGATCTGCTCCTTCCCCAAGACGTTGCCTGGCCAGAGTCTTCAGCCTGCCCTGCTCCCTGGCTGTGCGATCCTGCCCTGCTGTACCCAGGAGAGAACCCTCACATCTCAGAGAGCTGCTGGCCCCTTGCAGTGCCCTACCAGGTATTGCTGGAAAGTGGGTCTATGTTTGCTCCTGAGCTTGGAAGTGGATTATCTGCTGAATGCACCTGACAAGGATTTTTTTTCAGTAGGAAAGCAATGGAACTAATACTATCCTAAGGAACACATCAAGATTCCTCTAATAAGGATGTTAGTGATTACTGGCTGCCTTATTTTGATTTTTTAAAATTATTATTTGTAGGAGTAGAGTATGTGTATTGATGGTTTTCTTTCAGTAGGCAAGGATGTGGGGGTAAAGCATTGTATAACTGTATTTTATTTTTCATAACTAACCAATTGAACCAAGAGATAAGCTCTACAACAAGGTAAAATGGTAACTTATAGCTGTCTCATGGCTGCTGGGTGATTTAAGCAAAAGAAGCTGGTAAACCCAGACAAAAGTTGTTATGGTTGGAACTTAAATCTCAGCAAAAACCTAAAACTTTTTCTCAGCTGCTGCCTCCAGTGCTAGGTTTTGATGGAGTAGCACAGTTTGTACATGTTTCTTCAACACTGGAGGCAGCTTTCTGCTCTGAACATGTGAGCACCCTAATTGATTGCAGGGAATTAACTCTCTTTTAATGGTGTTTAGCTCCTGTACAAGATCATTTCCCTTTACGGTAACTCTGATGCCCTTACTCAAGCTCTTAATCTCTGTTGGCACTAGGAAGGAAAAATAAATAGCTTGGATGATGTCTGAAACAGGACAGGAGCTGCTGTTGACTGTGGTTGTCACAAAGCTGCAGTGAGGCCTGAGGGGGCTGTGATTCACACGAGGGGGTACGGCATGCTGTCCCTGCCACAGTGTGGTGGTACTGCTGCTATTTAGGGCTGCATCTACTCTTGAGTAATCATTCCTCTAATATTTCTGTACTTTAAAATAATGAGTAATTAAGAATGGTGCCTTGATCATTATCAGATATTGATGATAATATGGATGATGAAATTATTGCTTTTTTAATATATATCTTTTAGAGGGGGATGTCATTCTTCAAGGCTTAGCAACTAGGAAATAAGCACAGAGTCTTCCTTTCTAGTAGTTCTCTTCATTCAGCCCTGTGCCAAACACCAGTCAAATGTCCGTGTGGGTCCTGCAGGCTGTTGAACATCGTTTCCGTTTGGTGTTTTTGTCATGACTTAGCAGAGTACTGTAAACAATCATATTCATATGATCTGAATTGATTACTATAAACACTAACTAATGAAGACTTTTATTGCTTGCATGTAGGAATAGTCTACTAAATGAGAGTACGACTCTTATTGAGTATTATTATTATTTTAAGCTTACTCAGACTGAAAGGGCAACTTTGGAAGTTTGTTTTACTCTACTCTTTGGGGGCCTAAAGCCACTGTTGGTGTGAAGAGTTCTGTTTGTGGGCTACAGATCCCTTTTAATATTTGTGTGGTAGCGCTGTTAATGCTTTCCCATTTGCTCTTCTAGGTAACTTGTGAGGTCTAGGATCTGAAATTTGCTTTTGCCCTGAATTCTACCCATGTCTGGCAAGAGCTTTACACAACAGTTTAAAAATAATTTAATAATAATAATAATGCTCTTTGCTGGGAGGGTCAAATGTCCTTTCTTTCTAAACTATTCAGTCTATGTTCTGGATCCCTGTCTGTAGAGCTTTTCTCCCTTTCCTCAATGCCTACAGGATGATAAGCCACCTGCCTGACTGGATCAGTGAAATTCACTTAGTTCTTGCTCAGAGGGATCAATATTTGCCAGTAGAATATGGATTTCATGTGAATGCTGCCAGCTTGATACAGATGCTTTTTTTCCTTGGGGTAGTGCTCCAGGGTAGTATGCATCATGAGCTCTCTTGCTGTGTATATGAAAAAAACCCAGTGGTTTTGTATAGCAATAGTATTGTATAACAGCAACATAGGAAAGGCATCTTTAACTGCAAAATGAGTGTTTTTCCCAAGAAGCATGAAGTCTGCTTTTTACCTTTTTCCTGCCTTTCCAGCTGCCTGTGCCTGTTGGTAGTTATTTAACAGAGACCTTAAGACTCTAGAGAAGGGTTTAAGATCTGGTTTGGTTACCAAGGAGCAGTATTGCATTTATATTGTGGTTATAACCAATGTATCACCTTTCTGCTTTTTTCTTCTTACTAAAAAAAAAATCAACAAAATCAATTAAATAAGAATGTCACTTGATTTCTTGTGCTGCAATAAAAAAAACTGATAAGGGTTAAGAAGATAATAGCTGTTTACTTCTGTTATTTTTCAGTCAATTAAAATCAAAGCACCTACTACCCAGAGTGACTTATGTAAAATTCCCCTTATAGGGCTCAATTTCAATGCTTTCAAAGGCATCACCCTCATTGCCTTTCCTGGCTTTAACCCTTTGTGATAACACCGGGTACAGCACAGCAGTGTGCCAAGGCACCAAGGTTCTAGTCTGGGGTTTCAAAGATTTTGTGTGAACTTTGAATGTATCTTTCCCTGTCTTCTGGATTCTTCTCCTTCAGCTGTATGACAGTGCCAGGTCTACATGACAAAAAAGCTCCTGGAAAAAAAATTTTGAAAATCCACTTGACTTTTCACCTACAGATTACTGTTCAGTAGCTAAGCACTGTTGTGTGGTTAATGTTTTGATAAGGCAAGGCTGTTCATAAATGGTGAGTTGTGTCTTTTATTATTGTTTTGATAGAGAGAATGTGCTTTTAAAACACTTCTAGACCATTTACAAAAACATATCCAAAATTACTTCATGTTCATTGATGATAGTCCAGTAGACAGTACACCAAAGCTGAGTTTGTAATAATCTTGACTCATGCACACAGCTTAAATATGTGAGAAGCTGAACTGATAGAAATCTTGGATTATGCAAGTGTTTTTGTGTTCTTTTTGTAAAGGTTAAATATATCTTAATCTTAAATGGGATATTTGACCTGTGTTGTAATTATGGTCACAAATGTTAACTGACTAAAACAGGCTAGTCAATAGACTGTTTCATTGTCTTCCTTGCTATTGTGAATGGTTCATCTTTGTAGAATGATGGCTTATTTGATGCTCTCTGGTTTGTGTGTGGCTAACTAAAGATATTTCTGATTAAGAAAAAAAATTCTCATTTACACTGTGGAATGTGTTACTGTATTACATATAATGACAAGGGAAAATAAATCCAGTACAAAAAAATCTGATGTGTATGCAGTTCAGGAGACTGAGGACCTGAGCTTGCTGACGTCCTGTCCTGTGAGGGCTCTAGCACTCCCCACAGGTGGGTATGGCAGAGATGAAGTAGACCTCACATTTTATGAGATTTTGGCTCCTGCTATGCAGTGAATAGGGCAAAGCCTTAATAGAGCATTTCTGCAATCAGCTCCCTGAAGTCTTGAAATGTGTGAGTATTTTGAGAGTTGGAAGCTCTTAACTAGTTCACGTGTTCCTGTGTAAGCTGCAGGTCACCTGCAGTCTAGAGCGTAGCCTTGTTATCTGGTAGGACAGAGCCTGTGTGGGTGAGTGAGGAGCATCAGACTTCTGCAGAGCTGGAAAGGAGAGGTTACAGCTGTGTGTCCCCCAGCTTGCTGGGAGCTGGAGAGGGCAGGGGCTGGACAGGATTTTGTGCAACAAGATGGGAAGGTCGTTTAAAGAAGCCATCAATGTAACTTTTCCCCTGTCACAAAAGCAAAACTTTCATTTCTGATCTAAATTTTGCGCTTGTTTGGTTGGAGACTTGGTGCAATCGCTTCTGTATCACAATGTGCCACAGTGATGCGTTCACAAAGGGATAGACTGAGGCCTATGCACCTCGATCTTGGGGCAGGGCTTCCAATGCTTCCCTCAATTGTCTTAAGTGATTGTTACTTTAACATATGACAGATTGATGTATACCCTACAAAGAGGTCTTGGCATGCGCCTTTGAACTGTAGCTGCCTCTGCAGTAAAGCATGATTGCTTAGACACTAAAGGCACAGGAGAATAATGAAAGTAGTAGTCTTAGTTAAACTTAGATTGCATGAGGAGTTGCAAGGGAAAAACAACCTGACTGACTTTCAGAGGTGAAATATCTTTTGTGAGGAAAAAAGGTGTTGTTTGGCTTATGCTTTGTAGGAAGGAAAAAGGTTGATTGTCTTACAAGATATGTGAGCATTAGAGGTGAACAAAGACAGGAGAAACAGGATATCCTTGGGTTTGGTTTGCTTGTTTGATGTGTATGTCAGTGATTCGATTGGAAGAGCCCAACCTTCCTAAGCAATTCGTTCTCTTTTCAGGCAAAGCAGACTATTGGGTATATGGAGGCACTTAGAACAATGCAGTTGAAGTCCTTTTGTACCAAGGTGTCCTGATTTAGCTAAGATAGAATCAGAGAATCAATGTTCTGTTCAGAAAAGCTGCATTTTTAAAGTAAACTGTATTAAAAAGTCTGCAGCACCTGATTGGTGAGAACAAAGTTGACAGGACACTTTGTTTTAGTTTGTAGCCAGCTGTGGGATGCAGGTATCCATAATGATCAAGGGGTTTTTGACTTGTTTGCTGATTACCCAGACATCCAAGAACCTGGGGGGAGTGTGGCCAGGGTGATTGACACCTAAATTGGCAGATGGTATTCCATACTGTGTAATGTCATGCTCACCATAAATTGGAAAGTTTGTTGGGAACAGTCTCTCTTCCTCAATGGTTGCTATCCCTGAAGGGTTTTGCCCATTGTTTTGCTCATGAGGTCTACTTTCTTTCTGCTGGGATTGTGGTTTCTGGGATTTTACTGCTCCGAGATAGCTAGCTGGGAATGGGCTGGATATTGGTCAAGGGGTGGTGAGTGGTTGCACCATACAACACTTGTATGTATTATTATTGTTATTATTATTTTTCATAGATTTCATAGATTTCTAGGTTGGAAAAGACCTTAGAGATCGAGTCCAACTGTCCCTAATCCCCATTAAACCATATCACTAAGTAGATCATCCACCCTATTCTTAAACACATCCAGGGATGGGGACTCAACCACCTCCCTGGGCAGCCTATTCCAGTGGCTGACAACCCTTTCAGAGAAGAAATACTTCCTAACATCCAACCTGAATCTGCCCTGACTAAGCTTATACCCATTTCCTCTTGTTCTATCACCCATCACTAATGTAAAGAGCCCTTCCCTACCTCCCCACCATCCCTTCTCAATAATATTTTCAATTATTAAATAGTTCTTATCTCAACCCATGGGTCTTTCTCCTTTTCCCAGTTCCCCCTCTTGAGTGGGGAGGGTTTATTGGATAATAGAACAGCTGGCTGTGTTTAGCTCCCAATATGAGCTAAATGTAGATATGAGGCTTGGGATGGAGTCAGTCATTGAGCTTTTTGACTGGACTTTAAATTCGTACCAGGAATGTACTTGAAAAATCTTACAATCTGTAAGAATCTAAAGGATGCAAACCACAAACTTAGTTTATAAAAGGTTAAAAAAAATGGGGACCCCCTTCACATGAAAGGTAATGATTATAAACTTCCTAGGATTCCTTCAAACACTGAGCTGTGTTCTTCAATTCTTGACTCCAGAAAACTAAAACTTGGAGGACTAGATTAGCATTTCTTTAGGCCTAGGATTTAGAATACTTCTGTGTAGATTAACACTGGCAATTACACATGATAAACTGAACCATAAAGAAAGTGTTATTGCTCTCTGAAATAATTCCAAAATCCAGTTTTGTTTTGAAGTTCTTAGTTGGCAGCAAAACTGCTTCACAGGATGGAAACAGAATTGTGGCCTTTAAACTGCATTTTATCTGAATTGCTAGTAAAAATACAATTTTTCTAGTAGGCTGATATCTGGCGAAGCAAAGATCTTCATGGTCATCTCTAGACTTCCTATGTGAGGAGTATATTAACTAATATGATTTTAAGCAGGACTTTGTGATCAGGGCAAGTGGTATTTTAAAGCATCAGAACAACTGGTTATATTCAAGCTTGTTCCCCTCAAACACAATGTGTGGAATTACTCGTTCCATATTTAGACACCTACACTGTAAGTACCTGTACCTGAGCTGACAGTTACTCTGTTTATAGTCCAGTTATCGCATTCTTCTCAAGTATAATTAATCTCTCTGAAACATCTCTCTTGCAATGAAGCTATTTATGCTTTTGAAGTGCTTGTTTTTGCTCTGTGGCCTATAGACCAATTCCATCCTGCTTTAGGTGTGGGTTTTTGAGATCTGCTGTTCAGGGAGATGCAATTCCACCCATCTGGTCTCTCCTATTGTGTGCAAAGTATACTGACAGCCTGCTAATTTAAGTGTGTGGATGTTTCAAAATAAACTCCTTTGCTACTGTAATTATAGCCTAACATAAAAAACAGGTGCACTTGGTCCCCTGTGTTACTAGGGAACCATTCCACAGCAATGCTTCAGCTGGACATTGAGCCTTAGAATGAAAATGTAAATGATTTCAAAATATGCAACAGCTCTTTAGCAGGTGACATTTTCTGCATATAAGGTTGCTTGGTTATTAAGTGTTTGTTGGTCTAACTTGTTAATAGTTTTTTTACGTATCTGTAGCTTGGCAGTGGAAGTGCATCTGGAACACAGGTATGAAGCAGGAGTGCCTGAGCCTGCTGGATCAGCTCGAGAGTGGTACATCATCCATGATGCTTAGGACCAGGAGCAGTTTCTGGGAGAAGCACAGTAATGAACGCTCAAGGCTTGCATCATGAGGCACGGAGGGAAAAATAGGGTAGGAAGGGAGGATTCATAATGGAAAAAGCAATACGTTAACCTGTCAAAGTTAGCTTATAAGGAGTGATTTTTAAAATACAATGGCAAATACAACTGCCAAAGCAAAGTATAAGATTTCTCACTCTGTGTAGGAGGTTTCTGTGTATCTTGAAACACTATTTGAGCTGCATGATATTATAGCCTGGGCACTGTGTGTGTGGAGGGCTTCCTCTAGGTTGTGTAGATGGGACTGACGTGAGATGGAGGTGGTGTATACTGATTTAAATGTATACTCATTTCTGGGAGTCATAAGCCAGCTTGTGAGCTGCATGACTAGGACTTCAGAATGGTTTGATGATAATATAAGAGAAAGACAAACCATGATTAAGCTCTAATTTATGTTAGTTTTACATGAAGTCAGCTGACAGCAGTGGAATTAGTTCTGATTTTTGTGATATAAGATCAGAACTAAGAACGGTTTGTGTGTTTGAAATTTGGGCTTCCATACTTCATCAATTTGTATCACAAAGACTACATTATTCAGGCACGAGTTGTTTCATATTTAATATCATATTACATATGTCCCTTGATGAATAAAGGACTGTAATGTAATTGGGTTCAACCGTCAGGTTAAACCCTCAAGAGAACAGAGTTCAAGCTGTTAATAAATTGCTGCAGAATCCTGACATAAAATTGAAGGTTAGGAATTCCATCTGTTGTTTTAATAGAGATAGAGAATGATTACTTAAATATTTTAGAAAGGCTTGGCTGAGTAATATCCAAAGAGATGTGATAGGACAGTATTTACAAGCTACTGACTCATAAGACAAAAACAACAGAGAACTATTAAAAAACTTCATTTTTTTATTTGTCTACTTTCAAGTTTCCCCACAAATTCTTTGGAATGGAAACAGCATTAAAAAATTAAGTTGACACGGCCTCAACTTCATTTATGGAGGCATTATTGCTAAAATATCGCAAGGTCCAACCTTGAGGTGAGTGCTGCTGGTCTGAAAATTTTGCTCTGAGTTATTCAACACAGTTATACTGGATGGCATTGGAGTCATTGGCAATAGAATGAAGGAAATAAGTGATGACTGGCTGTTTTGAAGCTGAGTGGTAGGAGCTGGATAGAGAAGGGAGGAATAATTGGGTAAGCAAGCAGAAGAACTTGTGGAATAAGAGAAAAGAAAATATTATTCATTAGAGAACATGCAATTTGGACATTTTTCTTAGTCTTTAATTCATTTTAAGAATAAATTTGTGTTCAGTTCTTAAAGAGTACAGAACTGCTTAGGTATGCAATGCAGAAACCAGAGACACTGCATATAGAGTTATAGATTGGGTAAAGACTTGGAGGCAGATGATGTTCTTTGCCTCAAGACTTTACTTCAGTGACAGTGTCTTACAAAGAAATCAGAGCACTCTGCTGAGGTGGTGGTGAATGCTGACTGACCACCTTTACTCCTGTTAATCTCTTCCTTTTGGTGACAGCACCAGCTGCTCAGCAGCATGGACCAGAGACTGAAGGAATATTGGCTGTGATGGTCAAAAGCAGTTTATCTTTTTGGCCCTAATCAGAGTGTCTTTGCTTACTGCTGGATTAAAACTCAGGCAGGCAGCAGAGAATATTGCCCATGAAGACTTTGAATGCTAGCTTCATTAGGAATATAAGCCTCCTTCCTAGGTGAGAGGGTGTTAAGATTTCTTTCAATTAAAATCAAATTCATGTTTCTGTGCCAGGATGTACAACATTTTTGCATAACAGAAGGCTTCTTTGTTGAAGTATATTCAAAGATTCAACAGTGTGAGGCTTAAAAATACATTGTATTGAGTTTTTTGAAACCATCTCATTTTTGTAACTGGGTCATCTATCCATTAATTCATATCCCTTATTGCTGAGAGATACTAATATAGATATTTTTTCATAGCATTAATCTCCTGAAATATGAATCTTTTTTGCTCCTAAAATAAAACCCATTAAGCATGTGTTGGTTCATACAAAAATACAATAATCTGATAGCTTGCTTAGATGTTATTTAATCTGATAATGGTGCACCAGTGGCTAGGAGAAGACTGTTAAATAAACATGGAAGGATTGCTCTATTAAATAACAATTAATTTATCCTCTTAAATCTATCCTTAAACAGACCTCCCACTTCCTTGGCAGCATTTTTAGGAACAGATTAATGAAATCTGGGGGATAATTTGCATATGCAAATTACACATGCAATTACTTTTTTGTAGTCACAGCAGACGTAGGTGACAATAAAACTGCCTTCAAGTTTTTGCCAAAATGTAAATGTATCCTGTTGCATTGGGTAAGTCAATGCAAGTGTCTTCAGCTCCTTGTGTCCAGAGGGAATGAGCAAGGATGGCAAAGAAATTCTGGACAGAGGCAGCACTGTTGGGATTGTGGTTCATATGCAAACTCCCTCCACCTTGGCTGGTCAGGCTGTCAGTCTGTGAGCACAGGACCTTTCTGCCTCGTGTGCTTGCGGAGGTGCTGATACAGCCAGGGTCCACCTCTGAGTCCCAGGAGGCTGTAAACATGGACCAAAAAGAACTAGAGAGAAACCTGCCATCAGTCCTGGCTGTGCACCAGCTTAGGAAGGGGAAGGCTGGGGAACGGGTGGGAAACGGAGCAGCTGGGGTTGTTGTGAGGCAGGGCTGGCACGGGTGCCACGCACCGCAGGGGGATGTCTGTTTGCAGCAGCAGCGTAGAGGATCTCGGGGAGAATTGTTGCAGCTTTTTTTGTCATGCTGGAGAAGTGATCCTAAAACAGGAGCTCTGAGCGGTGTCAGGACAATTTTTAGATACAGCTGTAACTTGCAGTCCTTGCAGAGGGAAGTTGCTGCTCTGGAGTGGTGAGTTGGGATTGGTATTTGTCACCATGGGTGGTACCATTCCTGTGACAAAGGTGTTGGGGAGTTTTTTGCAAATGGCTCCAGGTTTTCTACTGAAAATGGAGCCTGTGTGTCTATATGCATTGCCATACCTACATGGGGTCCTTTGCTGGGACCAGCAACACCTATAACTGCGGCGTGCGCAACCTGTGCTACCTCTGCAATAAATTGGATTTGCTTCAGTGGAGTTGCTCCAATTTATGCCTGAACAGAATTAGGCCTTCTACATGGTTTGGATTCAAATTATTGCTTGTCACAGCCGCTGTGCAAAGTCATCTGATGTTAATTCATTGGAGTACTGTGAATTGTCTGTGCTCTCATCTTGTCTTTTACTGTCAAAGAAATATCCCAAACTGAAATGTATCCAGAGCTCATGCTTAGCAGCTTCAGTCTCCTTTTCCTGCAACTCAAAGGAAAGGAAAAATCTTTTGTAGTATGTACAGTGACCAGAAACTAGGTTGTAAATGGAGTATGAACTATAAGAATGTTAAAATAATGCTGTGCTCAAGAAACAGCTTATAAATGCTCCTTGTGAGGATTATTCATGCAAACAGTTAGCAGGAATTACTGGGTTTTAGGCAGCTGGAAAGCATTCATATATATTAAATGTTTTCAATTAAGTGCAGCCTGTCTGCAAATATCTCTTCTTACCTTGCTTGCTGCTGTATTGTTACTTTTTACACTGCTATTGGACTCTTCTTGCTCTTTGTCTGGCTTGATTTTTTTTTTCCCCTCCAGTCACTTGTGGGTGAGTGAAAGTCTTGGAAAATGATGTACTATGATTTGTTTTACAAATCTGGAAGTCTTCTCTATAGAAGGCAAGATGGGACCTGGAATAGGGTTTGACTTTGAGGACTGTGGATCCTGTATATGACCCCTGAGTACATGTGTGGATCTCATTTACTATGAGAAAAATGTGATTTTAGAAGTTTTTATTATATATTTCAAATGATTTTTTCTAAAAAATGAAGAATAACTCTTAATTGGAGAGGTAGTTTTGATGCTTTTTATTATTTTCAGATGGTTTAATACCAAATAGTTATATGTTTGCAGTTATAAGCTCATGCTTTTAAAAGTTTAAAAATTCAGGAGAGTTTTTGTATGTGAGTCTTTTCAGACCTTCCTTCTGTTTTCATTATCATTCACATGCCCCTGGCATGCTTTAAGGGACAGTTGCTTGAATCCCATCAGAATAGGATCATTTTAAGTGGCAAAAAACATGTCAAAAATATATTTTCTTATTTGATAATGAAATAATTTGTCTGATTTGTGCATGAATGAAAAATGTGTTTACTAGAATATATTGCTAGTTAATGGGAAAAAGGTATTTTTTTATTATCTCAGTAAAAATGTGTTACTCTGATTCAACAATTACAGTATACTTTTCTCAGGCAGGGACAAGAAAAAAGAGATTTCAGACAGCTTTCTTGTGCCCCTTTTGCCCTTTATTTCAGCAATGGGGTATTGTGGCTTGAGCAGGTAACTAAACCATGCCACTAATTGAACCTAGACTAGTGATGAATTGCATGGTCTTTGGCAAGTAATTTAGAAAAATTAAAAATAATCTTTGTCTCTGAAAACTATCTATATGCCAGGAGTTGTTGCTTTGAGAAAGCTGATCAGTTTTTGTAATGAGCTTTGATTCCTCTGTACAGCACACTGTAAAGATGCCTAGTGTTCAGCAAACAGCTCAAAATCTAGAGTGTGATAATTTAGAAATGATGCTCTAAAGAGGCTAACTTGAACTTTGTCATTACACGCAATATGGAAAAAAATGACAATGGGATCATTCATGGGATGAACCTCTCATCTACTGAATTTAAAACTTCTTTTAAAGATGTTGGCTGGTAGATCCTGTATGTCTAGAGAAAGTACTAGTGAATAGGATCCTGTAATTTGGGAGTTAATGCTTGTTTATAGCCTCTTAGTTCTCATCCCATTGACTCTCACGAGCCATTCTGTCATTGATCTCTAGGATTTCATAGAGCAGTTAGTCATCCAGAATTAACTGGCTCTGGTTTGCTTTAGGCTGAAGTAATGGTGCTGCGGTTGGATGTATCAGGTTTCTTGAATCCTCACTAAAGTGCTCACAGAAGTGTTGCTGCTGTCGGAAAAAGTGAATGAAGAAGCTAAACTCCACTTCATTTTTGTGGCCCTCTGTAGATGTTTGCACTCTTCAGTAAACACTGAACTTAAGGTCTGTATTAATTATTTGAAATTATTGAACACTTAAAGATTTGGAATAGTTTGACTAGTAGAATTCAAGAGTTGCAGCTGGAGTTGAACTGGAGACTCATCCCAGGAATGATCAAGGTACAGTAACTTTTGCTGCTATAAAAAGACTTAGCTTGGGTGATCTTCCCACAAAGATGATGATCAAGGAAATGAGTGCTTTCAAGTTATGCACACCTCTGTTTCTGAGTACCCTCTGGAAGTACTGAGCAATTACCTGTATATGTAGGCAGCCAAGTGCCTTGAAAAAACAAAGTGCTGCATGCCTGTCTGTGCTTTTGTTCTCCATCTGCATGATGAAAATAGCCTAGTATTGTCAAATATCTAAAGCTTGACAAACCTGTTCAGCAGGCCTGGAACTGATGAGCTCTTACACTTTTTTTTAGCATTTAAACTAACTTTAAATTGTAAAGTGAAGGCTTGTCCCTCAAGAGATGAGAGAGATCAGGAAGCTATGCCTTCCAGGTGGATATTATAGGGCTGTGGTTGTTTTGGTCAGGAGAAGTAAACAGAGCTGACACCAGTATTCACTTAAAAGGTGATGTTCCCCTACCATCTGTGATTAATACATGCTATGGAATGATTCATAAAACTGTGTGGAAATGATGTATGTTTATCCAATACCTTTGGCTCTCAGCACCATTCATAAAAATGTAAGTGCTTTGCTTCCTTTGAAATAGAGACCTGACAGTGTATAGAGTTCCCTGCTATTTGTTAGCATCTCATCTAAGCTAGGAGTGGACAGGGAACACTTTCATTTCTCCCATGTCCCAGGGGAAGGGCAGATCAGTCTACCTCTCCATTATCCTGCCTATCAGTGGTCCTAGCTATAAAGTTATAAGTGATGGGGATTTTTGTGCTAAAACTGATCTTGAATGAGTTGAAGATCAACTATCCAAAAAAGTTTAGTACTTAGTATATAAAAATGTAAAACACTAGCACTAGAATTCTCCCTGGACTATTGTTAGGCCCTCTAAAACTACAACAAATCTTACTCAGACAAGCAACCTCAAAACAAAACCCAACATTTTAAGGCAAAACAAGCCCTGGGCAAAACTAAGTAGAGCCTCAGCATTCATTATACATTACAGGATGCTCATTCCTATAGCTGCAGGTGATCTAGGTACTCCAGAACAACAACCTTGAAGCATTTTTATTAAATATCGTACATAAAAAGTAATAGTTGCAGGGACTCTTCAAACAATTTTAATATTTGTCGACTACTAGAATTTTGGGAACTGAACTTTATAGTTGGATATTCTCATGATGAAGATTTTTAGCGGAAAAACTTTTGCTCTGAAAAAAAATCACTTTCCAAGTGAAGGTGTGGGGTTTCTTACAATGCTTTTCCATGCAAGTCTGATCCCAGATGGAAGAGCTGTACCGAACCACAGGCAGCTCTGGGCAGGGCCGGCCAAGCCCTTAGTGTTGGGGGGAAATGGCAGCACAGCCTGTTGGTGCACTCGGCCCTGATAAGAAAACTGAATGGAACTTACCAAAACTCATCTAAATCAAGAATTCAGACAGAATTCCCTATTAAAATCAGTATCTCAGTGACAGTATTTTGGAAAGATCTCTATTTACCTTACGATCAAATGAAAAACACTTTATAGGACTAGCTAATGTTTGTAATGCAAGTTAAATGTTATGGAATGCCTTTATTGACAGCCTCACTAAAAGAGAAGTGGGAGGTTAGTCTAATGCTTGCATTCAAGACCCAAGATCTGAAGTCACACACAGCCTGACATGGACAGTTTTCTGGTACCTGGTGACAATCCTGAAACTGCCCTCGGGGTAGCTCTATGACCTGAGTGGTTTGGTCAGTCATCTGGGATGTAGGAAACTGACTGTGACACTTCTGCAGTGGAACCAAAATAAATGGAGAAACTTCAAAACCTCTCATGAATAGAGTTATTTTCTGCTTTGCTATGTTATCCACTAAACTTGTCCTCCTTCATTTGGAAAGCATGGATTGCTCTGCAGCTGGGGATTGAACTGAACCTGACACAGGTCCACATTGGAAGAGCACTGTGCCCACCCTGGTAGCTGTGACAAGTGTTCTTCCTTTCTTGTGAATTAATCTAGACTTAGGAGACTAATTTGGAGATTCAGTGCAAGTAATAGTGCATATGCAGAACAGCAAAGCAGTGGGTGGCTTGTTGCATTAGCATGTGTTTGGTTTTAGCACATGTAAAGTCATGCTGAAGCAAGTAAACATACCTCCAAGGCCAGAAACAAGATCCTGGCACTGGGCTGTAAGATGGCATGATTTAACAGTGATATTAGTGAGGGGATGAGAAGGTTTTCCTCCCCAAAAGCTAGATGTTTGGGAGCAAATGCTTGGAGGTGTGTTGCTTCTGAAAGCGCTGAGAGCTTGAAGCCTTAGTGGGGGTGGCCCTGGCCAAGAGGGATGCCTCTAGCTCACTCTGAAGAGAAATGGCTCAGTTGAGTGGGGAATACCTGCATTTGGAGCTGGTTTCTGTGATGGAGGAAATGGGGCCACCTTCCTTTTGGACTTAACTACCGCTCTGTTCAATTCTCATCCCACTTCACAGTTAGTGAGCTGGGCAGCCAGGTAGATTTAAGCACAGATTTTTAAGTGTATTGAATATGTACAGAACAGTGTAGCAGCAGCTGCAGTCAGCAATGCCCAGAGCCCAGGCCACCAAGCAGCAATCCGGAGCATCTGCTCGCTGTCTTCCCCAAGCACCAGCGCTGCACGGCTGCAGCACCGTGGTACTGGGAGCAAATGGCCCTTTTCATGGACTGAGGGGCTGATGCTTCCAGAAAGCCATGCCTGGCCTGGGGGGGACTGAAGTGACCTGGTGTAGCTCTGAAAGGAGATGTTTGTGGCATCTGATCCCTCTCTTTAGTGTGTGACTGCTTGCTCGCAGGCAGATGCTTCCCTGAGCTCGCACACTCTGCTTGGGAAACTAATTCAGCGTCTGTATGGTGAAAGCAAAGGTCTGAGAGCATTCAGATGAGAATGGCTGTAGCTCTTCCTCGCAGTGACCACACCAAACAGACTCTTAATCTCTAAAAGATGATCTAGTAGAACACAAAGTAAGGTGCTCTCTAAAGAGGAATCCAACTACTGCATCAGACAAGTCACTGTTTAAATGCTTTATAAAGAATATCCGTCTACTGTGCCATTACTCTTGAGCCTGCAGTTCTCAGTAGCTGAGTTATGGTCCCTTCTAGCTCCTCTGGAAAACTTTCCCTCACCTTGGAGGTGGAGTTGCTGGAGTGGTCTTCTGCCAGAGGTGATCCTGCTCCTGCTCTGCCAGCTCTGGAAATTGCCTCACCATCTGTGGGGCTGGTTCAGTCCACTGAATGGCAGAAAACTAACTCAGGAAACTTTTTAAAGCTGCTTCCAGATGAGCATGTTCGTTTACTGCTAGGAAAGGTCTAAATTCCCTGTCCCTTGGGAGGGTGTTGCCTGACCAGGATGCTGGTGCCAGCACAAGGTGAATGGGCAGCTTTCCTCCCTGTTGCCTGTCCAGGGTCTTCAGCAAAACATAACACATGGTATGGACAGCGAGCAAAGTCATGGTGTGTTGAGCTTTCTCCTGGCTTCAGATCCAGACTGGCAAACATAAGGGACTTTGAAAGCTTTGTTTCAGTTTCTTCTATCCTAACTGGAAAGATTACTTGGAGAATATCCAAAACTCATCAAAATAATCCTTTTTCCAAACAAGATGCGATTCTCTACTGAAGCTGTGTATAAGGGTGCTGGACTGTGATGTATGCCTTGGTGTAATAAAAATGCTTGAGAATGAAAGATGAAATCTGGGCCTTTTATAATCAGTGGAAAAATCTACTGAATGTGATGCAGATCTTTCACTGTAAAAACTAAACTAAATCTAAAACTAAACCATATCTGCCTAAACAATCAAGCTGTTGACACCTTGAGTCCATATGAATTAACCAGCAGTCTGCTGGTGCAAACTTTTAATTTGTTTGCTGGTGGCCTGGAGAAATGCCAAGCTGCCTATGCTAGCTAGGTGCCTTTTTTCCTGTTGATTGATGAGAGAAAACACTGGAATCTGCTTTCTCTCTCCAAAAGCAGTTGTCGCCTCAGCTAGGGGAATTTTAAAAGAGCAAGTAGACCAAGACTTAAAGACTAAGAGCATGTAGTTGTCAAATGATGCAGAAATCTGCGTATCTCTCTTAGTCATTATAAACTCCAGTGCTCTTGCAAACTAACACCTTTCCCAAAGTCAGAGGAAAGTCTGTCCCTTGTTTCCTGTTAGACCACGGAATAAGACACGCTTATCCACACGAGATTTGTGTTTACCTCACCTATGTTGCAGTTCGGTGCCATCTAGAAAATATGGTAGTTGGTTCTAGTTTTTTGAGCCTAAAATCTAAAGCTGGATTGGCTGGTGTTCGGCCGAACCAAAGGCACTCTAGTTTCAGCTTCATGGAGCCCTCAGTGACAGCGAAAATGCAATAACTTTTGTAGGATCTGAAAACGTTGATTATATCGGTGTTACACAGGACATTGGGGATTGTAAGAGTTCATTGGCATTGACTTCATACTGGCATATTAATATTCATGTTTTTGTATTTATGATTATTTAGAATAGGATCAGGAAATGGATATTGAAACATTACTTGCCAAAGCAAAGATGACTGAAACAGATGATGTGATTCTTTAGAATAATTTTGTACAATCAAGAAAGAAAGGAGGTAAAGGAGGGAAAAACAGTTTACATGTCAGTTCTGTGAACTTCAGGATAGGAAGGCCAGAAAGTACAGTGAGAAACAATCTGCAACAGTCAGCACATTACTTTATTGTGAGAAGTGGTGATGATAAACTTGGCTACAAAGACAATGAGAAATTCTGCAGCGCAAACAGATCACAGTCCAGAGTTACCAGTTCACTGGACTGAATCAGAACTGAAACTGGATGCCAGCAGAATCAGACACCTTTGGCTCCACAGAAGAAAACTGGGCAAGACTAAAGATTTTTTCATCCAAATGCCATGGCTCCAGTCCCTGGCTCTGGGAAAAGACATGCACAAGAGCTGGTTATTGTTTTCCCTGAAGCTACGTTGTACAATTTGGTAAAGCGCAAGAAATTGCATTTACTTATTAGGGTATTTAGAATAGGGCAGAGCAACAGGCTAAAGATAGGAGCATGGGTTGCACGCCTGGAATGACCTTTTCAGTCACTGTTTGCTGCCCTAACCCGAGCAGCTATACTGACATTATCCTTTCACAATTTACTGTAAAAACTAGTTAGGTTTTTGCTCGCTCTGCCCCTCTTAACAGACTCTGTCTAAACTTTTTCTCATAAGAAATCTTATTTCCTCTTTAAACCTTCATGAAAAAGTTTTTTTTTTTTTAAACCCCGCTCTTTGCATTTTTGGTATTGTAACTTAGGTTAATAACTCTTGGTAGTAACAACTTTCAGATTAGTGAGGAAACTGTGATCAACTGCTCTTGCAACATTTGCTTTCCTAAACTGGATTGACCATTTGCTCCTTCTTCTAGACATATCTCACCTGGTGTGAGGCTTTTACCCACTTCTATGTTGGCCTTACAAGTTTGTGTCAGTTTCTTTGCTACTCCTGAAATGCTTTTGGAAATGGTTATCATCTGGCTACTTCTGAAGACCTTTCCCTACAATTTTCCCCACTTAGCAGTTTCAGGTAGTTTTTGCACATTTCAGTCAAGGATATTCCAAGGCTTTTTAGTGTTGATATCTTGACTTTTTCAGGAAAGTTTACTTCAGTCAGTTTCACTTTCTTAAAGTTTGCCCTTTTGAAAAAAAAAATCATAGCATTAGACCAACATTTGTTTCTTTTTCCATTTAACTATACTGAAATCAACTTCTGATTATTCAATTCAAATTTATTTTGCTTGTGCAACTCTTCTATAACACCATTTCTAAAATAGTCTTGTTCAATAATTATTTCATAAAGAAATCTGTCAGCTGCCATGTTCAGGAATAACTTTGACAAATTATTAGTAGAAACACTGACTCATATATGCAAAATGAAAATTGCTTATTATAGAATTCCTGTCAGTATTTAGCTTTCCAATAAGAGTGGTTTCAATAGAAGGTTATTGGGATGGGCTTTCTAGAACCTCTCTCCTCATGCTTCTTCCATGTTATTTTTAAACAAATATTTGTATTTTTAACAATGCTATCCTGGCTTATTTCATTATAGTTTATTACATCATTGATAAATAATTCTACCTCTCTGTAACATTTTTGCTGTCTTAAACACCTTTTATTTCTTAAATACCCGCTGTAGGTACCTGGATTGGGTTTAGGGTGACATGTTCCCTAGGTTTTGAGTATCTGTATAATATCTGAGTTCAGTTGCACATTAGCAAGTCTATCTCTTCATTTTTCTGTTGAAATTTCTTGTATTATATAAATGACAGTGAAGGTAGACATCTGTTTTAGACTACTCAGACACATTATGTATAACTTGGATGCTTACTATCTATTGAACAGCTAAACTTGACCACTATGATTCCAGAACTTTTTACGCTTATGTGGGTAAGTCAAATGCATCGTCTCAGAGAGTGAAGTGCTTATGTGTGTGCGAGACGTTATCTATGCAAGTGAAGTTGTTAGATTAGGCCTCTAACTAGCACTCTTAATCTTGTAGTAAGATCTGAGGTGGCCTTAAAATGAATAAATCCACCTGTGATAATTAACTATTTTATAATACTGAACTTGTGGAAAAGCCCATTAAACAACTAAAAGACTGCAGAAGGGTAACTTATTACCTGACTTCTGTTCAATTGGAAGAAACTATTTTTCAGACAAAATAAGCAATCATTCATGATGGTGTATGACAGTGACCTGAAATACTGACACTGGACAGAAATGGCATTGGCATGATCTGTCGTTGCCAATATCTTGCCCAGTGCTATGCAGTGGATTATTTCCAGTTTTCAGTTCTCTGCCCAGGAAAGAGACAATATTTAGCTTTCTCATAAAGGTAGCACGTTGGGATTAGTTCCTGTAGGCTGCTGAGTTCAGCTGATGAGGAGCTTAATAAATCAGATAATCTGAACGTGAACTGCAATCTGGACTCCTCCTTTGGGACTCCTTTGGAAGGCAAGTAGACTAAAACACTTTCTTTTGGATTATAGTACAGCAAAACTGCTGTACAAATATTAGCCAGTTTAAATGCTTTTGTGTTTTTTTTAGTATTGTCAACATGTCCTGTCTCTTACAGAGCCTATTATTCCTGACAAGATGATCAGGAAGTTGGGGTTTGAAGTGTAGACTGCTTGTGCCTCGTTACGGTTGTTCAGGGTTAGTCCTGGTTTGTTCATGTGCTCGTGAACCCAGAGACCAGCTGCAGGTTGGAAGTGAAGCTGCTGTGAAGTGGTAGAAGTCTTTTGGAAAATAGCTGATACATTAGTTTATATCAAACTATGAGGACTATTATTCATGCTGCTCCTGATCTTCATCATTGTGGCTGTCAGCTTGATATCCTTTCTAATCAGCTGGGTAGAAAGGGCTTAAAGCCTCAGGCATACATACAAAGAGGGGAAAGAAGCACTCCAAGGCTGCCTGGCAAAAGTAGACTTCTCTGCTTTGCCTGTGGGGAGTGTGAGTGATGGATGGAAATCATGTTGAGGTTTTCTATTTTGCTGCTTTTCTCCTGGGGAGGAGAAAAAAGGCAGTGGTGTAGTCTTGGCCTATGTTCCACTTTGCTTAATAAAGCTCTACATACCTGTAATGTCCCTTCTCTTCCTAAACTGTAAGAGCAAACTGAGATGGCCCTAAACTTGTCCTTGTCTTGACTGTATCACCCAGGTCCATTTCTTAGAAACACTTTTAATAAGTGTGATAGTTGGAGCCATCTTTGTGTGATCTAAAAGTAGTGGATTCTTTTTAGCAAGTTTTGCCAACCACAAGAATCTGCTAGCCACCCCAAACAGCACATGAAGCACTTGGAAGATAAAAATTCAAGCCAGTTGCTAAAGGTAAGATTTTAAATGTATAGCTATTTAGATAAATGGGAAACTGGAAATATTCCTGAAAAAATTATGCATATACTTTAACTTAAGCATGACACATAATTCCATTGACTTCAGTGGGACTATATATATTTCTAAGGTGAACCACCTGTGTGTTTAAGAAGATCAAGCTATTAAGCTTCTCTGCATGCAGAATTTTATCCTGTGACTAAGTCTTTGTGTAATCATGCTGTAAATTTTACCCTGAAGCTCGCCATAAAGGCAGTGCTTTTAAAAAGTGTATTTGAAGAGCTTCAGTAGAGTCTCAAGGCAGTTATAACAGTGCGTATTTGATTTACAGCATGCCATTGAATTAGAAGGGTATTTGAAAGGGGATTTATGTTAAAATAATGTAGGCAGTGATTTAGAGCATGGATTGTGGCCATAAGTATGGGCAAAAGAAGAGTTATTGCAGCAAACAGCTCATTGCCTTCTGCGGAAAAAACACAGAAGTAGAAAATTTGGAGATTGTCATCTTGGCTAAGTATATCTGTCAACTAAAAATACTGGTCAACACATGGCTTTTCAAAGTAAAGATGACTTTCAACAACATTTTGCGTAACTAGCACTGGATAGAATCATCAATGAGCTGGAACAGTGATTTGGAAAGGAGAACCATGAAATCAATAAATGAGCTGGGACAACGAGTCCAAGAAATACACATTTCTTGGAAAATGACAGACCATTCTGGCAATAAGCGCTATAAACGAGAGTAACTTGAGAATTTTGCCAAATGCTTCGACAATACTGTGATGGCTCCCGAACAGGCGCATGCCTTGACCCGATTAGTAAACATTTGGATTTTACACAAAAATGCAGAAATGAAATCTTAAAATAATAATTCCAAAGCTTTTTTATAACTCTTTAGATTGCTCTCAGTATTGTTTTCCATAATTTCTTATTGGAAGCTTAAAATGCAAAGCCAAAACATCATCAGCTGGCATAAATTACCTGACTTTGTGAAGATGGATTGATGTTAATGGTCTGGGGCAAATCTATCTCCTTCAACATGTCTATTCCCTGCCTTTAAGCATAGTCTGTTATTGTGAATTTAAGTGGATTTAAAAAAAACACGAAGGCTGCTCTGAAAAATGGAAACATATTACCAACACAACACTGAACATTACAATGGACATAAAAAAAGTTCATGTATGCAAAGTGAAAACGATGAAAAACCCCAAATATAAACTCATTTCAGGAGAGAGATGAAGACTACACTGACTCGTTTGGTAACAAAGTGCATCTGAACAAGCACAAAATGAGCTTCCTGTTGCTGCACAAAGGAACACTCTTCTGTGCTGGAAGGTGCAATAAACAGAAACGGTTGTAACCGTGTATAACTTTTTGGTTTGGATTACTCTTTATAATCTGTTGATTTGGAGGTTGCATCCTTAGTGTGTGTTTGGTTTTTTTGATATTAACTCTTGGAAAACAGTAATGATCCCCAATGTGAACTCGAGCTGCAATTCCCTGCTGACAGAATCTGATCAGACAGCTTTGCCTGTGAAAAACAACATAGATTCATTCTTATAGTCTGAAGTCCCAGTGTAAAACCTTCCTGGATTCACTGGGAAAGGCAGCACTGCCTTCTGTAACAGCAGCCTCATGAATGGAATTACTTATTCCCCAGGACTGTAAGGATACAGTCGATAAAAACTGATATGGGATAGATGCTGAGGACAGAAAGGTCTATGCAGTGAAACGATGCTTGAACTATTAAGTGGGCGGGTGTTCAGCAGCGTTCATTAGGAGGCCAGGGGAAGCATTCTGCACACCAAGAAAGGATGAAGGCAACTTGGAAACTTGACAGAGATCTTTGTGTTCTCCTCTCCGGTTTGGTTTAGCATCATCACACTCCCCTCTCTTGCTGGAAAATGCCCTTGTACACAGCAGAGGACCTGTGTTTCTCTTTGGGTGGATGTGTAGGTCTCCTTCTGTCCGTACTCCTGACACACTGAATCAGTCTGTTAATGGATCCACATGGATTCACACAAACTATGGGAGTGGATGGAGGGAGCTCTCCTGCTCTTGTTTCAGCAGGCTGTATATTCAGCCAGACATTTCAACATCAATTATTCTCAAATTTGAGTTTGTATACAAGCTAGGGAATGAAAGATTGAATGAAAGAGTATTTTTTTGTAATGGGAAAACACAACTTTATCCCAGTGCTCAAGGCTTTATCTGGTATCTGTGCCTCAGTCCAATACGGAGGAAAGCTGATGGAAGGAGCACAGAAGATGCAACTGATAAGTAAATGGCAGCACAACTGCACAGAGCACTGGAAACGGAAGGCAAGGATCTACCTGCAAAAAAGAATTTGCAACATAGGAATGTGGAAGAAAAAAGCATGCCAATGAAAGTTATATTGACAATATTTGGGAAAATAGCAGAATGGACAAGATTGAAGTGAATGTAGTCAGATCAAGATTCCTTCTTTGAACATAAAGATTGCTCAAAAGGTTTAGTAATATAAACTTTATACCCAAAAAATGATTGCAGAGAACATCAAGAAAATGTTCATTGAAACATAAAATGCTAATTAGCCTTCTCAGGGTAATTTATCAACATTACAGGCAGAAAGAACATTTACAAATTGTGTTTCACAGATACAAAAAAATAGGCATAAAAAGTAAAGAAAGGTTAAGGACAAAGAAAACAATTTTTTTAAAGTAAATTGATCATAATACATGGAAGATTTTTTTCTACCTCTGTGTATATACTGTTGTTGCTCCTTGTCATGTAAAAGTATACTGTTTCATAGAGAAAAAAGCGCACCTTTTTTGTCAGAGAGCTTTGAGAAATTTTCCACCACTAGTACTTATCCTTTAGGACTCTCTGTATTTTTCCCAAGCACCTGTTAGCTCCCTGATCTTTCTGCAGCAGTAAATCTCCTGTATTGCATGAAGAAGACAGCAATGAGCATCAAAGGAAGCAAAGTGGCACAGAGAAAATTCCCTCGCAGGTCAGCCAGTACTTGTCCCAGTTGTTTAGGATCCAGTTTGCTTTGCAGTCCAGCTGCAGGGACACATGTTCTCAACATAGCTTCTTCCAAAGCTGTGAGGACATTGTAGATTTCAGTTTTATGGTATCAAGAAAAAGATCTTTGTTGGAGATATTTCCATGGCCTGGTTCTGCAAATGCTTTCTCTTAGATGCTTAACTGTGAACACAGTCACTAGGAAATAGAGGGATGAATTGGCTGAATATTCTTGCTTGTCCCTAGTTAATTCACTTGGTTTTAGTATGGGTGGATGAGTTTAGCAAAAAGAGCAGCTATAGTAGCAGAACCCTGCACTGCCACACTTTAGTGGTTGTTTCCAGTTATGCATACTTCATGTGTAGTGGAATACAGCAGATGGACTGGAGGTATGTGGATTTGTTGTGTGTGTTAAAGATAATTTGCACCAAATCTTCTGTTGCAGGGAGTGAAAACCTGCAAATATTTGGTTTGAGAAGTGCAGAGAGCTTGCTTTGTTTCTAAATAAGTCCAAAAGAAAAGAGGTTAGGCAAATATCTTAACATTTACTGGCAGTGGATGACTGCATTCTTCTTCTATATAACTGCGTGATCAAAGAAGACTCACTTCATGGATAATGCCCAGATTTGTTGAAGATAGTGGTTGACTTCCTCAGCAGACCAGGAATCATCTTACAATAAAGCATAACACGTTATACATTAGCACATTATCTCTCTGGGTACTGCTGTTACAAGTTGATGACCACATGATGAGAAATATACATTTTTCACTGATAATATTTAACAGAGGCAATCTTGCAAAAACAGCAGAGGGAATCACAAGTGTTTGGGTAAGTTCATGGGCACTACAGTTAGACTATTCAAGCACCTCTCACCACGTCCGTTATAAAAACAACTTGTATGATGTGAGTAGATTGACAGCACACTTTGTACTGCACGTAATCTTAATACACTCTGTAGATTACAAAACTGAAAATGAGTTGCATCACATCAGAATTGCAGTATTCCATGTCTCCAGGCTAAACTAGGAGATTATTAAAGAGGTCCTACAGTTCCAAACAGGTTTTATTCACTCAACTAGTGCCTGGAAATACCCTGTGGAAAACAGAAAGTAATTTTATTTTTTTAATTGACTGTATGAATGATGGATTAGACCTAATCATCATCCCAAACTTATAAATCGAAGAAAGAAATTTCTTTTGCAAGATTCTGCCTGTATTTGTAACACATTTGAGGAATTCTCGTATGGATTAGATCTCTTGAGTCTGCTAGTGGCTGCATATGTTCTGCAAAAAAGAAAACCGACATATTGTTTTGTAAAACTATTCCCTGTGTCTTCCCACTTGGCCAAGCTACTATACCTTATTTGAGGAAAAAAAAAACCTTGTGCAAAATATTTGTAATTTAGTAGGAAAAGTGGAACAAATTATTGCAATGACTGTGTCAGCAATGGATATACTTAGTTAAGTGTAAATGCTGGTACCAGGAATATTTATTAAGCTCTCCAAAATATTTTCACTTTGCATATTCAGATTGACTGGTTTGTACTCTGTGGAACAGGCCCAGCCCTGACTAACATATACAATTGGATGTTAATAATCAATACCAGATGAGACCAGCAAATTGTAAAGAGCTGATGATAACAGCTTTCACAATGTTTTTTTTTGAAATGCGCATTAGTAAGCTTTGCCATAGAAGCCTGGAAACAAATACCATGTTTAACAGCTGGCATCAAAGAAACTTAGGAGATAATAGAGCAGAAAGAACATGCCCTTGGACTATGTGATAATACAGCTACATGCTAATGTGTAAAAGGTCCTTGAACGATATTTTTCCTTTGTTTTCCAGGAGATTGCAACAGAAATAAGTTGATCCTTGGAAATTAGCATTTCAAGATGATTGTATTTCTATATAGTCCATCAGATCTCATGTGTTGCTAATACCAGTATTTGGATAGAAACGTTCAGAGATTAACCTGCTTCAAGAAGTAGTAGTGACGAAGATGTAGTGATCCCTACTTCTTCAGGGTCAACACTAAATTCAGGACTGGGAATGATGTTGTCTTGCTTGACGTCTCAAGCACTTGTCTTGGAGGCTCAGTCTCATCGTGTCAGTCTCCATTGTCCTGTCAACTGCAGTTACACCACAGCTCTAGCTGTGTTTCCTGCTCAAGTTATAGTGTGCACAATGAAGTTTTTCTTTGGTATCACATAATGTGTTTGCAGGGATATTTGAGGTCTAAACATACTGTATGCGCAAAGCTGAATTATTGTTTAGTTCTGTTTTATTTCAGCAATTCTTTATCACAGGCCCTGGCATTCATAAAGAACTTCAAACACCCTGGTATCTGCTAGAATGGTAACAGGGCCATGCACAACCAATTCAGGGGTTTTCTGGAGTATATTGAAGACATTTTCTTGAAGTAAATGGTTGCTGAACTGATTAGGTGAAATGCTCTGCTGGACCTATTATTCACAAACAAGGAAGAACTGGTTGGAAAGGTGAAGGTCAAGGGCAGCCTTGGCTGCAATGACTGTAAGACCTGGCGAGTTCCCATGGAAAGCAGACCTGGAGAGAAAGGGGCCCAGGAGAGCAGGTCACTCTTCAAGGACAACCCTCCTTAGAGCATAAGAGTAGTCTATTGAAACATGTACAAAGCAAAGCAAGCATAGCAGAATATCAGCATGGATGAAGAGGGTGCTCCTGACTGAGCTGAGATGCAGAAGGGAAGTAAACTGAAGAAGCAAGCAGTGATGGATGCCCAGGAGGAATACAGAGACATTGCTAGAGTGTGCTGAGAAGGAATTGCGAAATGCAAAGCTCAGCTGAGCTGAAATTAGCAAAGCATGTGAAGGGCTTCTTGTGTGTATGGCCTGGAAAACAGTGACTGCTGTCAGCCTCGGTCTGGGTACCACCCAGGCAAGTCTGTTGTGATGAGGCAGGTTCAAGGTCAACCCAGGAAATCAATCAGCGGTTCAGGCTCAGGGAGGTACGAGACTGGGCACTGACAGAGCTGCAGCACAGCTGCAGTGTGGCTCAGGCAGAGGCCAAGCACAAAAGTCTCTGCCTGAAAGCAGCTCCCAAGGGATGGAGAGTGGGCCAGCCCATGCTGAGGCTGCCTCTAGCTTTCTTCCCAACAAACAGCTCAGATCAGCAAAAAGGCTGACCTTGAACTCAGTCAACTAAACTCCTGAACCAACTAAAATCCTGGAAGGAGGAGTTCACTCAAGGCCCTGATGTAATACAGGCTGGGATTCACTGCCAGAGAAAGCAGAATTGCAGAACAAAACCTGGGGGACCTGACAGACAACGAGCTGAATGTGGATCAGCAACATGTCCTTGCAGCAAAAAAAGGCTGACTGCACTCGCAGCTCTGTTAGCCAAAAGGACAGCCAGCTGCTGAGGGAACTCATTAGTCCTTCTGTTTGTTTATTCTGTCCGGTTTTGGGCTCCCAATCACAAGAAAGACACTGACATACTGAAGCGAGTCCAGTGGAGGGCTGCCAGGATGTTGGGAGGCTGGAGCTCGTGATGAAGGAGGAGAGACTGAGAACTGTGCTTATTCAGCCCTAGGGTGAGGTCCTTCAGGGGGAAACCCCCTGTTGTACGCACCTACTGAGGGGAGGGTGCAGAGAATATGGAGCCAGACTCTTCTCAGACGTGCACAGTAGAAGGACAGGGGCAGTGAGGATGACTTGGAACATGAGAAATTCTAACTTGGTACAGGTAACTTATTTTTGCTGTGAGGGTTGTCAAACACTGGACAGAGCAGATTGCTCAGGAAGGCTGCGGTATCATCCCCCTTTGGAAGATTCTCAGCATCCACCTGCATGAGGCCCCGGGCAGCCTGCTCTACCACCACCGGTTCTGGGCAGGAGGCTGGAGGAGGTAACCTCTGGAGGTCCCTTCCCACCTGTGTGATTTCATGTGGCAGCGAGGTACTCCGGTGCAGTGTCAGAACGCAAGTCCTAGGACAGCACCCAGAGATTTGCACTTAGCAACACTTCTAATGCTCAGTAACACGTACACATTATTCTGCTCCAACATCTGTTAATAATATAACAGAGTATGAAGCAAAATGACTTCTAATGGAACTATTGAGAAAAGCAACAGATGGAGAATTCTGTGCAAATAAGTAATATCAGTGTGATTTAATTTATGCGTTTGCCTGGGACTCTGAGAACAAACGGCCTGATTCTGCGGCAGACGTAGAGCAGCATTTGAGAACCGGCAAATACCTCGGGTTCCCTTTTACACCAGTAAGGAGCAAAGCCCTGAAATAAGATAGCGAGGTGGTTGCACAGGGTAGCTGTTGCCACCTCCTGAATTCTGCAGATGCACCCTCTCAAACGCCAAGTAGTGTGGTGTCCTAGCACTCTCCTGCTCTAATCTGGACCTACAGCTCCAGTGGTTAGGGTAGGCAGCTGGACTAGCTCCAGTAATTAAAGTCATCAGCTGTATAATGCATGGCTGCAGTAGGGCTGTACTGTCCCAAGGACAGCCCATGGGCCTTGCTTTTCCTGTGCTGTCACTTCCTTCTGCCAATTTCATTCTAGCCAGATATTAAACTGAATAATTTCTTCAGTAAGCATACCAATAATTACGGTAGTTTACTGTATCGTTAATTACTGGAGATTACGTTCCACATCTGTTGTGCTCAGACTCTCTCAATCAGTTTAGTGCCTTCAGTATCTGATCCAATGGTGAGTTGACAATGGCAAATGCATACAGGGACCTAAAATCATCTGTCTGAACTGTTTGTAGTTATTTAGCACGAAGATAACTGGGTCAATCGTCCTAACACCTCTGAATGAAGAAACCTGCAGAAGATGTCTTTGGTATTTCAGTGATTTACCTGTGATCCAACTGCACGACAAAGCATTGTAGCCACTGCAGTGTAGGAAGTCTTCTTCAGAAAGCTTGCTATATACCTACATTAGGATCCATACATTGCACAGGGATATAATTTTTCCTTTATAGAAAAAAATTAATTTTATGTTAGAGAAATTTGCCTTTTCCTAAGAAGAAAAGTTGACATTACTGAATAATCTGATGCAATTAATTATGAGCAAAGCACTGACAACAAACATGAAGCAATCTCTGGCCGAAGAGGCTGGTGCTGTGGGCTCCCCGTTGTGTCCAGCTGCAATATTAGAATGTGGGTTAGAGATATTCTGATAGAGGAAACTGTACAGTGCTTTTAATCTTTTTGTGCAAGTAAATATAAAAATATCCTATCATTATTGGCTGTTTATAACTTACTGTTTGTAGAGCTGAGGAACTGGCTTTTTGTATAACTAATTTCTACACAAAACATCTGCCAGTATATACTCTTTCATAATGATGCTAGTGCATACAAAAGGCCTTAATCCATGGCAAATAAACAACTGGAAACTGTTTTTTTAATATTTAGTATTGCTTGATTTATTGTTTGGAATTTTTCTGGTGGACACAGCAGTTTCCAAAACAGCTTATAGACTTTTAACACATCCTCATTTTAGTAAATTTTAGTTCCTAATTTTATGTGAGTTTGGCCTCACTGCAAGAAGTCCACATTCAGAAGATTACAACAGTATGAAATTTTTATGGCTGATAACAAAATCAGTTTCTTACTGCTTTGAGTAGAACTTTTTAAAAAATAACTTTCAAATATGGGAAAGAAAATCTTGCTCCATGGTAGTTTTAATGAGTAACAGATTCATCAGGTAGCCTACAACCTGCAGCATTTAAAATATGCGTTTGAGAAGCGTGAGGAGTATATTGTTGCCTAAACAGAAGAACTGAATTCACTCAGCAAGAAAGCGTTCAATGTGGTAAGAAACTTTTACTTGCAAATGACTTGAATGAGTGATTTCCTTCTACTGAACACAGGCACATTGAAAGATGCCGCTGTTTCACTAAAAATTTCATCCTTGAGAAAAACTATCTCCTGGGCTGAAAAAAACCTCCACAATCCCACTATGCTGTGGGAAAGCATTGGGTACATTCCCTTACTGTTGCCATCAGTGTTTCTCAAATCTTTCTGGGAGATATTTTTTTTATGCAAAGAAGAGAACGTTTCTTTCTTCAGTCTTTTATTTCTTTGAACTTCCTAACAGGGAGGCTGGTTGCAAGGTGTCTGACCCACATCTGAACTGAAACTGGGCAAGACCACTGCTTGTTTTCAAATGCCCCTAGGAATAATCAACATCCCCGGAAAGCGCTTGGTATTCGCAGGCTGAAGGCTGGATTTGGGCAGCAGAGCTGAAAGGTGGTTTATTCTACTGTTACATTCTGCCAGCTGTCATGTCTGAATAAATCAGAAATCCACCCAAATAATTTTCTAAATAGTCTATGAATTGAGGTTAGTGTGCATGGAAATATTATTTGTCTTTAACTTTTACATTAATTCACATCCAAACCTCTGGTAAGACGTTAGGACTGCATAGGTAAAGCAAATGTCTGGTTAAACCTTACGAAGCCTTGTAAATATTTACTAGATATACACTTCACATCTTCTGTAGATTGTGGTGCAAATCTAACTAACAAAAGGTATTATGGATCAGACTGAGAGGATTTGCAAATACTACCAGCAAACCAAATGCTGAGCTAATACAGCTGTATCGTAAACAATTAAATGATTGAGTGTCTTAGCTCTTTAAAACTCTGTAGGCTGAACTTATATTCATAAAAGTTCCCCCAGTTTCTTTGTTAAATTTTCAATTAAAGCTGACCTGATTAAGACGACCTGCTTTCTCAATCTTGTTGGTCAGACACGTTGATTAGAAAGGCCGGGAATCCTCATTCCTGTCCAAGCAATGATCTCTCCCTGGGGGTTCACTGATTAATTAATGAGTGTGTTTACCTGTGAGTGCGTGTTTGGGTAGATTAGCCTTTGCACATAGCATGGCTGAAGGGACAATGAATGTCTCCAAACTTTAATGATAGCATAGCATAACCTCCACACAAAAGTCCTATCCAGCCATGTCTATACCTTTTCAAGGTGTCATCTTTGCTCATGTTTTCCTTAAATCACAGAATTATAGAATGATTTGGACTGGAAGAGACCTGAAAGATCATCTAGTTCCAACCTCCCTGCCACAGGCAGGGACACCTTCACCTAGATCAAGTTGCTCAAAGCCTCATCCAACCTGGTCTTGAACGCTTCCAGGGATGGGGCATCCACAACTTCTCTGGCAACCTGTTCCAGTGCCTCATTACCCTCAGAGTGAAGAATTTCTTCTTTAGATCTAACTGAAATCTACCCTCTTTCAGTTTAAGGCCATTGCCCCTTGTCCTATCGCTACACGCCCTTGTAAAAAGTTCCTCCACAGCTTTCTTGTAGGTACCCTTTAGGTGCCAGAAGGCTGCTGTTCTTAAGCAGGGAAACTTAAGTGTTAACTTAAACTGCTAACAATGTTCTGAAGGAAATCCCTTTATTGGTTTCAGCAGCATTTAAAAGGAAGACAATTTTTATTAGTAGTATGTTTTACTATAACATGAAATGTACCTGGCCAAGGAGGACTTCTGTAATACTTAAGATCCCGTAATTTACAATATGTGCGCTCCGGCTTACGGAGATGATGAGAGCTCTCTTCTACCTCAGAACTAGGCAGTAAAGAAAAAAAGCCTTGCTGCAGTTAGTTGGGGCAGGAGATTTAGACCTGTACAGAGGTGGATTCAGCCAGTGATCCCTAAACCACCAGTTATTTCATAGAGTCACCTTAGTTTATAGGATAAATTGTTTCCTGTGCTCCCTGTGAATCTCCTCGCACAAAGCACATGCGCTTGCAGTTTGCATTGGTCGGATTCAAATTTCTCCATGCTAAATACTTCACAGAATACTACTTGTTTTCAGAGGTTTTGTGTTTTCCCTTCTCTCTGTTCCTTTTACCTTCTCTCTGCCAAAAGAAAATCACTAAATGTGTGTATGTAACGGTTTCAACTTTTAAAAAGGAATTGGATTCTCATGGAACTTCTCTCCCCTGTTCCACCATTTCCAAGTGACATGATGTGTGGCCATTTCTTGTCTGTTTCTCATATCCCTTTTTGAGATCTTAACCCCTGCTCTGCATCACTTTTATAGACCCAAACCCACATGGTTTTGATTTGGCAGAGAATAGCAGATTGCTCCTTTGTAGAAAAGATGTGGATGCTTGTTTTTGGTTTTGTTTGGTGTTTTTCAACTACATCTCCTGTTGTTTCCATATGGAATTTGGTTGTAAACTAAAATATATCAGAGAGTCATAGAACCATAGAATGGTTTGGGTTGGAAGAGACCTTGAAGATCGTCTAGTTCCAAATCCCCTGCCATGAGCAGGGACACTTTCCACTAGATCAGGTTGCTCAAAGCCTCATCTGACCTGGCCATGAATACTTAAGGCCATACTTACGTAAGTCTGCTACACATTTTGTTATGTGGATCCTTGAGATGGAGCTGCACTGACGTGATTCAATCCTCTTGCTATCTGAATCAGATGAAGTAGACTTTTTGGTATTTTTCATCCAATCTCTTACTGCAAAGCATAAATCAGTTTGCGAGAAAATTGAGACTTGTAGGTCCAATTCCATTTACATCAAGACTGCTTTTACTGACAGGACATAAGACCTGAACAGTGCCTGTAAATATCTATATGTTTTAAGGCTCCTTTACATTATTACAGTGCTACAAAGATGACTTGAGTATTCGCTGCAGGCAAACTACAATTAAGACTGAGTAGGAATCTTCATCCTTAAATTACCTGTTTTTCAGTCGCTCATACCTATGAAATAAATGTTCATCGCCCCCACCTTCTGCAAATCCTCTTATATCAGTCTCTACGTTAACTTTTTGGAGAGAATTTAGGCAGAGTGCAGCCATTTTCATGTTGTGCAAAGCATAAAGTAAAACACTTTGTGTCTTCTGAATTACCTGGTAGAACAGTTGACTCTGAAAAGTCCAAATATCATTTGTTTCATGGTTCTAATTCAGAGGGAAACCAAGGAGTAAATAAAAGCAAACCAGACATTCCCACCTTCAGATCACACTAAAGTAATCAATTTTTTGCATATACATTTCTTTCAGTTTCTTCTTCTGCCTCAATCCTTTCCCAGGGAAGTGCTGAAAACAAGGCAGCAGCAAGAAGTGGTTTTGAACACCAGCACCTTTCCTAAAACATTGCCTTTTATTAAAAGCTGCTATGTTGCAAAACAGTCTTGGAAACATGAACTAAGTGTAACCTAGGCATAGATGTCTGCTTAAGTTTTCACTGAGTCTGAAATAATAGCTGTGAGAGATGTGAACCTCATCTCAACAGGCTTTTCTCTTGTATGCCCTCTATTTTAAAAGTGAACTTACTCTACTCTTCCAGCTCTTCCAGGCAGGCAAGGTTTAGTCACTGCATCCAGTCAATTTCCTCTTAGTGACAAGGCACATATTTACTTTGGGAAAGCAACCCTACCTATTTTTTCTCCAATTACGATAAAACAAATTCCAAGGGACCTGATGGTCATATCTGCCAAGACAGACACCAGTCCAAGAGACTGGCTGGAATTGCACAGTAGATCAGCCTGATGGGCTGCCAGAAACTACTCTTCTGCCTGGAGAAGTGGCAGGCAATCAGCAGCTTAAGAGAAGGCAGAAACAAACTCACAGTAGGCTTATAAAATATTTAGTATAATGCAGAATTTAGATTTACTGAAATCCTGAAACACAGCATTTTTTTCACTTTCTGGTATACTTCAAATGGAGTTTTTCCACAAACAAAAAGTCTCAATATTTGGCTAATAATCCAATCCAAATTCAATCTTGCTAAATTATTGGCCATTATTTGCAGCAAAAAGTTTCAGATTCTGTGTGCTTTACGTATGTGTGGGGGGAGAGAGATGGAGGGCGGAAGGGAGGTAGAGGGACAGACGTACAGACAAGATTGTCTCCCTCCCCACACGCGCTTTCTCGTGTACCCAGTTTTACTCACTGCTGCTGAAGCCCTTTCGGTTTTACAACACCCCTGTGTGCAGGATGCAGCTCTCCTGCCTCGGGTGAGCAGCTCTGGGCGGCTGCAGGAGGGTCCCTGCCTCGCTCTTCCCATCACCGTGGGGGGAGCAGGGTCAGGCATCACTTCCCCTCTCTCCCGGCCCTTAGTCCACACTGATCCTGTCAGAGAAGTTAAATTTAACAGCGGGTGAGTTAAAGCTGCCTGCTTCAAGGGCCTCTCGTGGTATACAAAAACACACTTTTGATGATTTTTTTCTGAAAAAAAAGCCTGAGCTTTATGAAGTGCGTGGCTATGTGTTAAGGATACAAAGCCCCAAACAATTTCACTTACTTCAGTGGGAGCTGCAAATACTGGCCGTTAAAACACAGCCAGGAACTATTGCAAAATGAAAGCTAGGAAAGTAAGTACTTGAAAACCAAGAAATCCCAAAGCTAAGGTTTCTGCCACAACATTCAGTCGTTTTTGCAGCACATCTATACGTTTTATTATTATTTAATCTATATCCTGTGAGGTGTGTAGGATGTGCAACAGAGCCAAAACAATATTGCTTTGGAAAAGTTTGTATTTGTAATTTCCTGACTTTTGAATATTTGATTTTTCAGCCTCAGTAATGCACTAATGCTGTTTTATGTGTTTAGTATATAATTCGATTGAATTTTTTCTTTTTAGCTGTTGATACAATGATTAGTTTCTGGAGGAAGAGTGAATAGAATGACGTTTTTTTCTTTGGCCCAGTACCACAGAATCTATTTTATGCATTTTTTCATTGCAATGATACTAAGCTGGTTAGGGAAACTTGGTGTAGGTGGGAATTTGGCTGCTCAGTGCCTCTCAGATGAATGAGACTTGGAAGCCTCTCAAGGATGGTGTTATTTTTTCTTCCTTTCCAAACTCACTGGAAACACTCGAGGGTATAAAGCTTTTTACGTGAGTGTTTACGGGACGGTGCTTTTACTCCTGCGCCTTCCCCCACTGCCCCACCTCTTACGCAGTTTGGGAGACTGTTTGTTTAGCACTTGCTTAAAATAAAAGCTAAACAGATTACCGCAGGTTAAATTAACATTTATGACCTTTCGTATGAAAAGCTCCACTCTCCTGCCGTGCACAGAGAATGTACAAGGGATGCTGAGATGCGCGAGTCAAACCCGCTCGCCAGACTCGGATGAGGAGCGCGTTTTGCAGCGGGTGAAGGTGTCCGTGAGGCAGAACACGGCGGCGGCCGCTGCTGCCGTACCTACGCACTGCCCTGCCCCACCGACACGGCGCCTCCGCCCGCGCCGGCCCCGGGAAGGGGCTGCAGCCGCCCCGGGCCGGGCCTGGCCTGGCGCAGCGGGGCCGCCCGGGCCCAGCGCACCTGCCGCGGCGGGCAGGGGCTGTTCGCCGCCCCTGGCGGGGCTGGCCCGCGACCCCCGCGGCCTCCCGCTCGGCCCCTGGCCCTCCCCGCCGGGCTCAGGTGACACCGGCCCCGGCGGCTCCCCGGGCCGCCGCGGAGCTTCCTGGTTCCCAGAAGGTGCCGGAGCGGCCGCAACAGGAACTGAGAGACGGGGGAGGAGGCGGTGCCGCCGCTCCGCTGCAGTCGCGGCCCGAGCCGGGGGAGCGGAGCAGCCATGGGCCGCCGCCCGCCGCCGCCGCCGCAGCGCTGAGCCGCCCCCGCCGCCGAAGGGAGAGGGGCGGGCGCTGCCCCCTCGCCCCCGCCGGGCGGGCTGCTTCTCCCTGGGGGGCGCTGGAGCGGCCGCCGGGGGCCCGCGATGTGACCATGGACAGCAGGTTCAAGTGAGTGCGGGGGGGGGCGGCCGGCGCGGGGCCGCGGCGGGGCTGTCAGGCGCGGCGACCGAGCCGAGGCGAGCTCCGCGGCTGGCAGGCAGCGAGTAGGCCGCGCACCCGCCCCGGCCTGCCGGGCCCGCCGGGCGGCGGGGAGGAGGGGAGGAGAAGCCCACCCGGCGGGAGCGTGCGAGGGGGCCGGGCGCGTCGCGGCCGCTGAGTGACAGCGGGGCGGGCAGGAGGCGGCGGGAGCGGGCGCTGCGCGCCGGGCCGGGGCGAGGCGGGACGCGCGGCGCGGGGGGAGCGGGGCGCGCGTAGCGGCGGGGCGGCGCCGCGCCCCCCGCCCCGGCCCGGAGCAGCGGGAGGAGGCGGCTGCAGCGCCGCCGGCCGCCCCCGCGCCCCTCGCCGCCTCCCGGCCCGCCGGCAGCCCCAGCGCGCCTGCCCTGACATCGCCCTCCCGCTGCCGCGGGGGGAACGCGCTCCTGCAGCCGGGTCAGAGGCGGCGGTGCCGGGGAGCGGCGCCCGGTGGGGCGCGGGGGCGGGCGGAGCGGTGCCTGCGCTCCGTGGCCGGTGCAGGGGGATCATGAAATGGTGGCCGCTTGCTTCCGAGGCGCCCGCCCGGCGTGGCGGGAGCGCGGCCGCAGCCCGCGGGCCCAGCGCCCTGCAGCCGTCCGCGGAGCTCCCTCGGGCCTGGGCAGCACCGCTGCCTGCAGCGGCGGGTGGGCCGGGGCGTGTGGCATCCATCTCTCCCGTCATTAGGGACCTTCTTCTTGCCATTATGGTATGGCAGGTGGAAAAGAGATTTTTAGGTGTTTGCAGGCACTGCTATTCAGCCTTACTCCTCGGGAGCGGACATGGGAAACCAAAAAGATGTTAAACACAGGTTTCGGAAATTGACAAACGCAGGTTTCAGGAATTGACAAACACAGGTTTCGGAAATTGACAAACATCTCTGCGTAAATATATGATGAATGAGCAGGCTGCTACAGGGTAGCTGTAAAGGAAATGAGAGACAGTCTGACAATTATCAGATTAGTTTGACACATTTTTGACACTTCTAAGCGTAGTGGGATGTGAAGAGTAAACTTAGAAGCATTTTCCTGCAAAAGCAGATTTAGAGTGGTGTAGTGAAAGACGGAAGGGGGTGTTACTTCAAAGAGCTTTCTTCATGAGGATAATTCAGCTAGGAGTTGAGTTAGAAGCCCTCATTCAGTGTTCGTAACACTTTAACCGATTCCCATTACAAACCCAGTGTTGCACAGCCTGGTTTTTAGGAAGAAACGAAAGGGGAAAATGGCTCGAGCATATAAACCCAGCGCCTGAGCTAGAGAAACGCCGTGGGGAGATGTCACCCCTTCAAAAAGGAAGCGTTTTTGTGGTTCGCTTTTCTAGGCGGCTGAATGAAGCCAAGCCTTATCAGTTTCATTCTGAACCCACTTGCCAGCCGGAGGAACAATGGTTGGACTTTAATGCAAGAGTAAATCTCCAATATCCTGGATTTAGGCCGTTGTAACTCAGAGCAGAATTTGATCTCCTACACACAGGATCAGTAGATAGAGGATTTTCCCGACTAAATGCTTTAAAATACGATGCAAGAAAAGATTGTGATAGGGGCAGGTTATGTCTCCATAACCTGAATTAGACTGTAATTGCATATCTCAGTTGATGATGGTGCTGAGGTCAGTGAAAGCACGTCAATTACTTTGTGACAGCTGAAATTTTCCCCAGCTCAGCCTTTGGATTTCATTCAAAACTTTCTTTAAAGAAACAACAGTGTGTTAACTTGCTACATGCTTTATTTGAAATGTTCTAGAAACCTGGAACCGAGCCTTGGATTTTTTTTATTTGCCCAAAACTCCAGCTGACTTCAGTGGGAGAGTTACTCAAGAAGGGTGTTCAAGTGTGAGCCTTTTATGTGGTTAAATAGATAATTGATACGGGTGCAGTTATACCACTTGTTTTTAATATAAATAGCCGTGTGCTTGGTAGGCAGAGAGAGGTGGGTGGTATAATAATGGCATTTAGAACTGTTTTAATAAATATTTAGTTTGGGATCAGGTTGAGTGCTAATTGCTATTAGCATATGTAGTTCATTATTATCAGGTGTGTGTATTTATTGGGGAGGTGAAAGAGGCGTTGGCCATCACCTAGAGCTGGTGATGAAGGCTATGGCAGAGATGGAGGCTCCAGCTTTCTGGCTAGTCTGGGATTGTGTCCATCCCTAGTTACTGCATTAATGTTTTTTTCACTGAATCATGCTAGAGATTCAGCCTTTAAAGTCAAAGACTATGATCAGACTCTTGTGAAAGAGGAAGCTAAGTGATTCTTGGCCTTATGGTGGTAATCGTATCCATTTAAAAGGTAGTGGCTAAATTTATGGCATTAAAATGAAAGTCTAATGATGGGCTATTCCTATTAAGTAGATAGCTGCCACAACTTCATGAATACGTTTCAGATTGAGTAGTAAGGATTTTAGTAGCACTTTTTTTTTTCAGCTGTTAGGTGTGGTAGGATAGAGTGACTTAAAAGCTATTTGATGTATAAGGCAGTGACAGTATCACTGAAATAAATCACACAGTTTAGCTTGTTTATCTTCCTCATTACTTTTTTTTAAGTCTGTACAGGGAAATGTGACTTTTTGGTTCTTCCTCAGAACTGATCTGGTTTCTAGTTTTACTTTAATGAATTTTTAATTTGTTTAAATTTTATTCTGTACAAATAGAATGGAAAAGATATAACACGGTAGAAACACTGTCTGAAACATATATATGATTAATCAATTGTGTTTACTTCTTCCAGGGAAAATCCAGAACGTACCTTTGATTTGGTACTGAAGGTAAAATGCCAAGCATCTGAAGACGAAGGTAATATACTACACCTATTGATGTTATTTAGAGAAATGAGAGGTGGAAAAAAGTTTGCATCCTGATCTAGTGTCATCTTGTGTTTTGAATTGCTGTTAGATTGGGATTGTATGAGAAAATTACTATGGTTGTTTTATTGCCTCTTGAAATCCGTTAATGTGTTAATTCATAGTTGTAATGTGTTTTTTTTTTATTGCTATATTTCCATTTTGGTTATTGTAAAAATACTTTTGCTCTGAGAGAAATACTTGCAAGGCTTGGACTTGAAATGTGTCCTCTACAGTTCTTAAGTCTTAAAATGTTGGTTTTATATAAGATTTCATTTTGGCAGAACAGTGGACTTCTGTGCATCAGTGGAACATTAATTTTGGTCAATGTGATAGGGAGAAAGTAAGCTCTTTTCTGAACAAAAGAAAGAGACTTTCTAGCTCATGTTTGCCAGCTGCTTTGGTTTGACACGATACAAACAGTAAAGAAAACTGACTTGAGCTTGTATTAGCCATCGGTTTCATGTCTCTATAAACACATGGTAAAAGAGATGTACTAGTGCAAGAGTTACCCGAGAGAGGCTTCTTCCCTCTTGGGTAAAAATAAGATGGGATTTCCAGTATTGAAATTAAAGCCACCTCTAGAAAATCCATTAGGGGAACTCGGTTTGTGTCCTCGTCCGAGGTTGTTGGCCTTATAAAAACACAGGGAGAGAAGTCTTGTTGGGGTTATGTTATGGTCATGTTAGTCTGCGACAGCTGTGTCTTAGTCACAATTATAAAACCAATACTGCATCTTAAAATTGAGTATATTTCTTATCCTACTGTGCTAATGGATGCTGTTTCCAGAGGTTACTACTCTAACAAGTTAGGAGCTTATAGGAGTTTATAGCCCCAAACTACTCCTTTGTTTTCATTTCAGCCAACATTTCTGTTAGTGGTGTCATAGGTACGTGCTCACTATGTTTACAAAAATCTTTTTTATTGAAGCTAAGCAATTGTAGTTCTTTAGGTCTTTCCTTGACAATCTCAACAGGCTTTTCTGTACCTATTGTATTTATCCTTTGATTGATATCTGAAGTTCCTCTGTTTTTTTTTTTCCTCCCTTTTTTTCTCCTTTTCATAAGATTGTTCATTTAGTTGTGGAGTGACATCTTGGTCTTGGTGTAGTCCTTGGGTATTTTCACCTTTTTTTTTTGTGACCAGCCAGCGTCCTTTGGTTTATTGCCTATTTTTTTGATTTGCTGTTGATACATTTATGGTTTGGGGAATCAGATCGGCTTTCCTAACTCTCTGATCATTGTTGTGGTTTGTATCATGGCCTGTTTTACCTTCTGTTCTCTCCCTTTTTGCAGTTTTTACCTTAATAATTTCATAGATGGTGTCTGTGAACCCTTCGTGGCTACTTGGCTTCTGCTCTGCTCCTCCTTGCGCTGTGTATTTGGTCTCTGCCTCCACTGACGTGCCTTCCTGGGGGCCTGTTCACATCTCGGCGTCGGCCCAGCTTCAATCTGCAGACTCTATTCCCTTTCTTCCTTTCCCTCCTGATAGCTAGACTGTTGATAATCCTCTCTGGTCTTCAGCTTGAAATCTTGACAAATGTGGAGTTTTTTCTTCTGTGATCAGAACGTGGATCTATATCCTTTTAATTCGTTTTACCTCCCTTTTGACTTCTGGTTTCTGTTTTGCATCTCTCTGCCTCTGCTGCTGTAAGGGACCGCTTCTCTTTACCTGCAGCTCTGTGAATGACCACCCACACATGAATTCTGGTCGTAGTCCCTTCCCCTGCCTCCCTCAGTGGGCGTTTCGTGCTGTTTGTCGATTGTCCTCTGTGCAGAGTAGCGTCTTTAAGAAATCTGTGTACCTCCTTGAACTGTGGCCCGAGTTAATGCGGAGACTGTGTTTGTGGCTCTGCTGTGGGTGCAGCCTCTTCAACTCCACTTTTTCCTATTGTCCCTTCTACCTGGCGCAGGCTCGGTTGCTGTTCGCCCATGGGCTGGCCAAAGGCAGAGAGGGGGTCCGATACTGGGAGCGTTGGAGTCTGTGGCGTGTGACTGGCGAGGGGTGTAGATGTGTTTCAGCTGGCCTGGAGGTTGTGTTGGTTCTTGCATGAGTCTGCAGATCAGGACCAAAGTACTGTCTCCTCCTGCCAATCCAATTGTGCTGACTGAATATTCCAGTTACCATCCTGCTGTACTTTGTGATCCATCTGAGACTCCTTTTAATTTCTTTCGTATTATATCTAATTTGGATAACAAACTCACTCCGGTAAGGGCTTGACGTCATACTTGCGTATGGTATTATGAGCACAGTGATGTATCAAATTAATATATCTGAATGTTAAAGTTATTTAAAGGAAATTCACAAGGGACAAAAGTGTATTGTCTTCACCGCCACTTTAGAAAGGGAGCACCAGGCTTGTCATGCTAAACAGGGAGCTTTCAAGGTTGGTTTATTATAAGGCCTAACAAATTTGACAGTTACCCTGTATTGTAGGTCTTGCCTTTAAATAGATTTTCATGCTAGGATCATCTTTTGAATATATCATGCTTGAAAACATGATCCATTCACCTGTTTCTTTGCTCGTGCCTCTTTCTTTCTTCTGAAAGAGATTTGTGTTTAAATAGGGGCTTTCTCCCTCGCATCCCATCTGCTCCTTGTACTTGATCCTGAAGCTATGTCAGGACTGAATTTGTGACATCACTGTCACCAGTGTTGCCGTGGAAATATCACAGCCACAAAATTATGATCTCCCTGCATGAGTGAGCAGCAGGAGAAGCTGATTTAGGAGAGAGGAAGACCTTAATGTGACCCGTGTATCTTTGAGCTTTTAAGCTTTGTTGTAGCGCGCTGCCTTCTCCGGTTTAATTTCCCCGTGCCAGCGTGTAACTATTCTAACAAATAAAAATTGAGGTAGCCCTACTGCATGTGTAGCTGTTAATAAGATGATGTTTTTGTGTGACATGATGAAAAATTTTACTGTTAAAATTATTATGCTTTTGGAAAAGTATTTTTAGATTACTTCTTAATTATAGCATAGCTCGCAAGGAATGTTAGTTTTGCGGATCTGGCAACATCCTAAGGCTCTTCCAGCTATAAAGGATTATGCATACACAAAACGGAGCAACATTTATATATATTATGAAATTTGTTCTTAAATCATTCCACTGGTTATTTCCAACATTGTTTTCTACTCATTGTAAACACCTAAGAGGTTTCATGTAGGTTAATATGAATTTATCACTTCAGGTATGGTAGGTAGCGCCTGAATTGGTTACAGGCTCAGTTGTGCTAGCATGTCTTTAGTTATAGCTGGATCAAAATTTTGCTTTCCCGTTGTGTATCTGTTTTTGGTGATTTAAGAGTAGCTTGCATACTTGTTTATTTATCTCTTAATACTGTGTTCTTGACTGAGTAGATCATACTTTTGGTCTGCTCTGTCTCTCTCTCTGTTTTAAACTACAGGAGTGCACAATAGCATTGCTGGAATAGTGGTCTTCTAACCCTTTTCTCGTTTTTGGTGCAGGAGAGAAAGAAAGAGTACTCTTTATGTAAATATTCTTATAATTGAGCACTCCGTTTAACTAATACTATGATTTTTTTTTTTTTTTGGTGTTGCTGACAAGCATTGTTTATTCTTCACTTGGATTATGTTAAAAAAAATATTTGTTAGAGAGGCTTAATGTCTTCCCTTAGCACAAAAACCAAGATGTGGTTCCCTCAACAGCTTAGAATATATTGCTTACTGTATTTTCAGAGTAAATGATGCTTTTGATGTTATACTACACCTGAGGACTTTGCCTTGGAAGTTGCATTTCAGCTGTATTTAATTAGGCAGTTGAGACATGTATTCCAAAGAGGAGAAAAAACCTTTAGGACCAAAATCAGATTGCAGCATGTGTCATAACTTCCAGTCCTTTGCAGCATGGTCAAGATGGTAAGCATCAATTAACATGGTGTGTTGAAACATAGTAAGTAGTTAGTGTGACAGCTTTTTCTTGAGAAAATTCGTAACCCGATTCTCGCAGAACTTTGAGATGAATTAACTTCCATTCACCAGAGTTTGCTAAGTGACTGAGAGATGAGTGCTAAGCTATTCTAACAGCCCAATATTTGTTAATTGTGAATTTGTGGCTTGCAGCGTCAGTAGCGCTTTATAGCAAAAGGTTTTACATTGCCTCCTAGGCAGTTGCAGATTTTCGTAATTCTTTCTTGTGTCACTCCTCAATGAACAAGCAAACAAAAGAAATAGCAAAAATGTGTGCCTGTTTTAACATCAGCAGCTGATCTTCTGTATTAAGTTTTCAGTTACAGATCCAGAGGACAACTTGATAAGAGATATTAGTGTTATCGAAACAGTTGTGTTATTTCAAGGACGAGCATTGCTCTTTAGCTTTAGGGTAAAAAGATGCAAGTTTTTTGCACTTTGGGCTGACTCACCCTTTCTAGGGATCAGGAGTAATGCAGTGTTACAGTTGTCCTGAGGGTATAGTCTTAACATGAGGCGATCAGTTCAAGATTGCATTGGAGCGACTTTACTCTTCTTCTTGCGCTCTCTTGGCTCTTGAAAGTTACGCTGCGTGTGGTGCTGTAAGATATGCTGAGCCTAGAAATTGGCTAACCAAAGCAGTCTGCAGCTTTTTTCTTTTTTCTATCCAGGTCCTTCCATCATGAAAAGTAAACTGAATTTATGGAAAGTTGATGTTTCTGAACTTTTCCACAGGACATGTCCAAAATAATAGTGCCAGTGTAATCTTTGTGAAGAGTGTATGTGTATCTATGTATGCCTGCACAAACATACACATATATACACAAACATGTGCAGTGTGTGCATACACACGTATGTATCTGAACTTCACATTTTGGTTAAATGTGCAAAGATGAAGTTGGTAGTTTAACTCATTCTGTAAACTGTACGTCCTGTATTGATTTTGTTAAAACTGAATCGCAGAGGGCAGACACAAAAGGCAGTGCAAATATACCAGCTAGCAGTAGAAAGGCAACGTGCAGCAACTTCGGCGCACATGAGGTCTTCAGCGTTTCTGTCCACGGTTTCCCAAGAAGAAGATGACTCGGATTGGTTTCAGTTTGTGTGGTTAAGTGAGTGCTGTTTGCTACACCTTCATTTTCTTTGATTGTAGCATGCATGTAAAGCAACAAAAAGGCTCCACAGAGTGTGCAGGTAAACCTGAGAAATTCAACCACTGAATGGCATGGTTTGGGTCTAGGACTGCTTTAGTCCTGACTGTTCAAGTTTTACTTGAAAACCCCTTTGAAACAGCAGTTCATTTTCTGTTCAGGCAAGGAATAATTGTTTGAACAAGGCTTGAAATGTGATTGCTTTGTCTCTGTTTTCTCTTTAAATGCTAGGAAGCCTTCTATAGCTCTAGGGCTAGATACGTGATTTCAGAGAAGGTGTTTAATAGGTTGTGTTGAATTGCATGAATAACTCCTGTAGTTTATCTTGCCTTTGCCAGAATGATAATAAATCTTAGTGATGCATGATCTCTAAATTATTTTTCTTTAAAGGACCCTCTTTAATTAAAATTTTCAAGGAAAAGCCATGAAAACTACTTACATAAGTGTAGTTACATACATACATGGTGGAGTTATGAACTGTATGAATTAAGTCCAGGAATTAGGCCAGAAATACAAAATTCTTTGTATAACGTTTGATTGTGGTCTGTAAGGTACTAATAAGATAAATAGTTCCACGAAGGTCCCACTTCAGAAAAAAAATTTAATGGAGTTGGTAGTTCTGTCCATGGGTAACGTGTCTAGCTTTGGTAGGGTTTTGACTGAGAGTCTTCCAAAGCTGCTTTCAGGATTGTGATCAGAGCAAGCCCTATTTTTTCTTCTTATTTTTTTTCCCCCCTCCTTCCTTTCCCTTCACTGTAGAGAGCTGTTTATTAACCACAGACTCTGAGCCTGTGGGTGTAATGTGCTGATCAGATAACTCTTTTCCTCTGCTGTACTTTTTTTTGCAAAGCATCACTTGAACCTGATTAAAAAGATAATTCTATCACTGTAGTACGTGAAGAAGTCTGTAGCATTTTTTTTTAAGAGCAATTAAAACTTTTCATACGATCTTTACATACTGCCAGCCTTTTTCCTATTGGTTTTAACTGGAAGGATACTAAATAAATACTGGCCTATAGAAAGTTAGATTTCTCTAAAGGATGTTGTGTTCTTCAGGTGACTATGAAGAGTAACTATATATTGCTATGAACAAGATAAGATTTCTCACAAGTCTCTTGTTTATTTGTAGATTTTTAGTCTCAAATATTGTATTACCATATTAGAATTTATTTTACACCAATAAAAAGTTAAAAGATGCTTTTTCAGTTTGTGCAATGTCATTTCAGAACATGGGCTATCTGATTATAGTCTTAGATGCAGTTTTTGTGTATAAAAAATTAAGCTTTCTTTCCATACTCCTCTGAAGTTTCATTACGCTTAATGCCCCCCCGCCTCAACTCATTAACTCATATGTTGTTATTTAGGTTAGTGCTGCTTCCCCAAAACGGTTTCTTGTTTTTCTTACTGAAATTTTCAACTGGTGGTACCTAAAAAGTTTGGAAGAGGACATTTAATCTAGCCTGCTTTCTCTACAGGATTGTTGATTGATTAAGAGCAGAATATCTTACAGTCCTTTGTTGAGGATTATGTAAGTGTTTTGAGGGCAAAAGCGGGTAGTGCCTGAGATTGTGCATCATTTTGTCCTTATTGACAAAACTAAGGAATATAAGCCAGACTTTGGCTGAAGCTCTCTTGTGTATGAGCACCAAGCATACCTTTAAGTCCTTCATAAATTATAATCTTTTGTATAACTTTAAACCCTCCAGCTGCATCTGAAGAAATGCTTTCATTCTATTCAAATTCCTTTCATTTAATTGGAAAGCTCCTCAGGGTATGGACAATGTCTTCTGTGTGTTTGGACTGTCACTAGCTAAGAGTGGGTGTTGGAGAATGGTGAACAACAAAACAATGATTTTGCATCTAAGATAAAGATTGGCATTTTGATGCTTTTTACCTTTTCCTTTCATTCTCCAGAGACTGAGAAATGGAGGGTTAGTCACTCCAGCTTTCAGCTTCTCTTCACAGATGCAAAAATGTGGAAGAAAATGTTGCTGCTTTTCAGTGCCTCATTTCCTACAGATTATTTTTTTTTTCACCAACCTACAGAGATTCTTGAATGTATGTGTAATTTGGAGGTGGGTGCAGATATGTGTGTGTAGGAGGGGGAAGGATGAGAGCTGCTGGAGAAGTAGGTCGAGGAAGCCCTTTATCCTATCTCCCCTGCATTCTTCACCAGGGAGAAGAGACCTTGGTGGGGAGGGATGACCCTACTCCCCAGCAGCCACAGGACAGTCTTGGGAGGAGCAGCAGGCCCTGCTCTACTCCAGAGGTTCCAGCTGTAGTAATGTGGGGGCAGGCGCTGTGGTATCAATGCTGGTAGAGATGGATTATTCCCCTGCAGGCATTTGCCCGACTGTGTCATTTTTTACATGTAATGCCATATGCCACTTTCAGCTGTGTGATCGGGTTTTGGACAGTGAAATTAAAAGGGAAAAACTTGATGAGTTAACTAATAAAAATAATAACTTATTATAAAAAGAATTTTATATAAAATTCAGTAAAACAGACATACTGATATAACTAAATATAAGCTGAAAACAGCAACCTGTATCATGTAACGTAGTCGATCAGTATGAAAGTTGATGTTCCTGTGCTTTTTCTCAAATTTAATTTTGGTTTAGTACTTAACTATTAGAGATAGCTGCCTGGGGGATAGTTTGTGGGTTTTTAAATTGCTTACATTCAGAAGTGTTAAGAGTTTGCATATTTTTCTAAGCTAATGTCAACACGCTTCTGCCCTCCCACGCGCTGAACAGTCCATCTTACACAGAGGTTTATCGTTCTTTAAGGAGATGTGCTTTGCTGCTAGCTCTCTTCATATATAGTTCAATGGCTTGTCTTTCATGTATGGAGGATTTAAAATCTGCTTAGAAAGCTTTGAAAACTGGTTAAACTTTCAAAGTTTAAAATGCTTTTTGCAAAGCCATAAGACACCTTTCTCTAGCACTGACTTGAGGCTGAAGTGTAGGGTTTCCTGTCTGTTTCGCAGAAATAGTCTTAATTCTTTCTCCTTTGCCACTGGTGATATTATCTGGGGATGCAGATACATGTAGATGCACGTGCTCATCATGTAACTGTTAGGATCAATACTTCTTTTTGTAAATAAAATAAAATATGATCAAGACTACAAAGGGAAGAGTTATATAATTGTTCATGAAGGGCTTAAAACCCCCTGAAGCTAAAATAAGTTTTCCTAGTAAAGTGCTGTTATTATTCCTTAAAATAATTTTGTATAGTAAGAGCAATTTGAGCATAGCACCACTTTGAAACGAATGTGTTAAGAATCTGTATTTTTTGTGGTAGGCTGGTATGTGATGACTCCAAGATTTAGGTAAAAACATGGTATTTACAGACATGTACTTAGGGTGGAAGATTCTATGTGACTGACAGATAAAGTACTAAAATGCTGAAAACATTAACTTCTTATATTTGCCTTTGACATTTTTCCATGTATCCTGGAACTGTAGCTCTCCTTTTAGAACCAAATAATTTGGGTGGACAAAGACTTGCTGTATTTTGTGATTCTGGTTTAGGAGAAAAGATTAAAACTTAATACTGAACTTTATGTGGAAAAGAGAAGAGGAAAAGCAGAAGTGGTGAGAGAAAAAAAGGCCTGAACAAGATTTTGGGTGTGGTATCTGCACTTCCTGAGCTGGGAAAGCCAAGGCAGCAGTTTACAGTCATAATGTCTTCCTTTGCAAAATTCTTAATCCTTGTTTGGAAGGTACTGTCCATATATTAAATCCTTAATTAGAAGTAAGCCTTGAACACTGCCCTTAGATTACGTTTCCTAGAGTTTGAGTCTGCATCTGGTTTTGTTACACACTGGAGTGGGTATTCAGATGTAGATTAAAACCTAGCTAAAATTATGAAGTGGTGTCTGAAAATAGCATATTAATTAGGGTTTCTGTGTTTACTTCAGGATTTTATGAACTTTCTTAGTTAATGCCAAATTTTAATCATCATAGAGGCATAATTGTCATAACCAAGATATTTTGCCATAACCTGGTTTACCATTGCATTTTTCCTTAAACTTAGAATGGGAAAGAGTGACACAAGAATGATTAATACCTTTGCTTACCTTCTAAAAGAGAACAAGAAATGCCTATTCATCTGACTTTAGATGATGTTTGCATCAAGCATTTTATTTGTGGTACCAGTTGAACCTGTTTTAGAACACATCTAAACATTGTCAAGTTATGATGTCATTGTAGACAGAGTGAAATGTTTGTTTTTGGTTATAAGGCACAGCATCATTTCCCTCAGAAGTTGCAAAGGAGAGCTTAATGTTTTAAGGCAGCTGTTTCCAGGAGTGGAGTAGCATTATTGAAGAGCGAGGATAATTTTTATATCCTCGGGTTAAGATACAGTATAAAAAAAGCACATGTAAAAGAGTGTCTCATGTTACAGTGAACGTGTTTACATTCTGTTTAAATGCAAACTAAGAAAAAGCAGCAGCATAGAGGTAGAAGACAAGGATTGTGTGACAGTTATAAATGTACCTGGAGGTCTGCAATGAGATTGAAGTAATGGAGTGAAACCACTGTGCCTTTAGAGTGACAAGGGGGAAACAGTTATTGTAACTTAGTCTTGCTAGCAAGAGCTGGTCGTTCATGTGTCCTCTTCCTATCCGTTGGAGGTGATTTGGCTCCTAAACTGTCTGTGTGCTGTTTGTTTGTGTTTTACTGCAAATAGTTAGCACCACTAAAAGCAGCCCATGAGGTAAGCATCCTTCCTGCTCCTGACGACAGCTGGCAGGCTGGCTCGGTGGGTATGCTCGCCCCACAACTGGTGTGGCTGCTTCTGGAGCTGATACGACATGTTTCTCATGCAGGTCAGATGAGGATGTTCTAGTGGGATTTTCATGCCATGCAATGTGGCATAGGCTGTTGTTTCATCTCTGAGCATTAATTTGAAGTTTTTATTTGTTTGTTAAAATAAATTTGTTGCCAGTTCTGGAAACGGAAAAAAACTAGGGATGCCCTTACTCTCTCCTGCCACCTTCCTGATGTCTATTGGGCTTCTAGGGTACTCTCAGCACGTTGGAATTGTGTCAGGGGCGTGTTAAGCTCCTGTCCTTTTTTTTGAGGGAATGGATTCAACGACTTTGCTTGTGCCTTCCAGTTTTCTGTTCACATAGTAAAACTTAGTTCTTCAGGAAAAAAAACAAATACTCAAAGTTAAATCCTTGTCATCCGTGGTCACTTTAAGGCATTGCACATTTGGAGATAGATTAAATTTTCATTTTGTGTAAAGAAAATTCTGTCTAAAGAGCACAAGTATGCTAGATTGATATTGTGGTAATTCATAGAACTGAAAATAGGTAATGATATTGTGACACAACATGGGAAATTCTGAAAAACTTTTGTGTCCAGGAAAGAGTTTTGCTGGTATTCGTATTCTAAGTATCTTCTCCCTCCTTGAAATATTGCCAGACAAGAGAGGGCTTTAGTTCCTTAGTGGCAGATGAATCGGTTACTTCGGAAACTAATGAACTTTTCCTGTGTGATGACAGTCATTGCGTGCCAGGACAGGTAAAGCCTTCTGACACTGGAAACTGAGTTAGGTGAGGTTCTGAGCATTCAGTCACAGTTTCAATCAGGCATTTTTAATTGATGCATCTGAGTAAACCCATTTTAGTTTATAGGAAGGGGCATGTCCCATGCAATGTAAGTACATGTTTACATCTGCTTTTACCTGGGGTCAGAGCCCGGTAGCATCTTGCAGGGTCTAGTCTAAAAATGCTTATACAAGTATCAGCTAGGGAAAGAAAAGATCAAACTAGCATATGTAATTAATAAGTAAGCAACTGAAAGAGAGAATTCTTTTTCTCAGTCTTGATATAATATGCTGTATTTTATATAGAGCAATTTGAAATGTATTCTTTTGCCATCCTGGTTGTGATGTTAGAAATCAATGCTATGAAACTGCATCACAAGAAAAAAAAAAATGCTTGAGATACCCACCTCTAAAGTGTCTGGCTGAAAACATTTTTCACTAGCAGTAAAAACCGTAATAAATTAAAGCTTGCCTTAAATTCTCTGGCAACTAATGATGGTGACTGTCATCTTTTTAAATAAACACTTTTATGTGACATTGCTGGACACTGACAGATCTAGCAAACTGCTTTGTCGTCGAGAATGCTGGTCGAACCTCGGAGGAAATTTACATTGTGTTTTCAACAGTGAACAAACCAGAAATCCTTTCAGCTCCTACTATTGGGGAAAATGACAAAGGAGAGGATAAATCACATCAAACAATAATAAAATAAACTGAACTACCAGAATTTTCAGTGGAAGCGAAATAGGCTGAAGGTTGGAAATAGAAAGGTTGGTGATTCAGTGTTGGCTGTGGACAGCAGAGCTCCTGGAGCCGCTAAATCCATGAGGACGGGCAAAGCCCGAGAGCTTGCTCTGTAAGTGACTGGGGAACACTAACTTGGTCTGCTCATGTATGATCGGCTGTGTGCGTTTTAAATAGATGAGAAAGATCTAAAACTGCATCATGCTCTGAAGCTCTAGAAAGAGAAAAAGTACTTTGCTTCCAGCCTTAAATTACTTCAGTTCAATCTGTAGGCTTGCTTGACTCTCCTAACGTGAGACTGAAGGTGTCTCAGCTCTGAAATACTGCTTTTCTCTCCATTTCCTGGGAAAGATCTTGGTAACAGCATTTACTCTCACAGAACCCATCCGTGTGGCTTCTCCTACCTGAGTGTTTTTGTTCATGATACTTTCTATGATTGCTTGAGTCTTGTAAACTGAAAAATACTCTGTGTGGTAATGTGTCGAAATGAAGATGTCTTGTTACAAGATGTCCTTTGCAAAAGGAGTACTCAGTAGAAATTTTGACTTTGTGGTGAACAGTGACTGTATTTCATATGCTGTCCAAGTTTTAAAATGCTCAGCCCATCTAAAGGGAGACAGAAGTAGTCAGGATAAAAATCTGGCTGTGTATGCAGTCACTTCAGTAAGTTGTGGCCTGGGATTGCAGAGTGGTCTCTGCGCTCACCAGTTAATGACATCATTAATGACTTTAGTAAAAGAGAGACTGAAATGAATTCAACTTAGGGCAGTGGCAGAGGCACTCATTATGGTTGTATTGTAGCATGGATTTAGAATCAATCCATAAAGTAAATATATACCCTTAGTATATGCTGTTCTTCTGGATTCCTGCTGGGAACATAACTGGGCTATGTATGGAGCCAAATCAGAACTGCTCACGTTGTGTCTTAAAAACTTAATGAGGTTTTATAAGCTGGTAAAAGTGCATTGTTTGCTTTGTGTCTAAGCTGGTAAAAGTGCATTGTTTACTTCATGTCTCATCATGTACATGCCTCCTTATATCTTAATATAAACAGGGAAACTTGATACTGACGTACTTCTGCTCCTGGGGTTCTGCTCCTGTGTATTTTAATGCTAGGAATAATTCATCTAAGCATGACCAGTATGTTTTAATTGTCAGCACATCTTGAAATACTCATCTTTCAGTGAGCAAGACAAAAAGTCTTGCTAGGACAGAAAATGCCAGAACAGCATAAACAATAGTTGAAAACAAAGTGATGCTTCAAAGTGCTTTGTATGCAGTGAGACCAAAGTGATTTTGATATTTTGTTTCGTGGGTTTTTTAGACCTGCATGAAGTTAATGTTGCTTTGGATATGTAGAACAGTATGTATTACTTATCTTAGCAGCTAATGTAGTAACGGTGTGCTTGTGGGTCAGAACACAATGCAAATCATGAAACACATATAATTTTCCTTATCTGAGATAAATGTTGAAACAGTTAAGTGTTACAGAAATGATCGTGCATACTGTGTGTTATTCTAAATTAATATTCTTGTGACAGAGCAATACTGATCTTTTACAAGAGAATAATACACCTTAGAAACCAAAGAAATCACATTTGAAATACAAATCAATAGTTCTAAAGTTGAATTACCCCCTCGTATTCATACTTTGTTCACTAACATTTCTGGAGGATTTTATTTAACTCTACAGTGTACCAACTAGACACACTGGAGTGACGTGAATATTGCAAATATGCACGGTTAGGCAGAGAGCCAGATTTTATTCTCAGATCTACTTTGAACATCAATAGCTGAGAGATGAATTTGAAATCAATGTTTTCAACTTCATTAGGTTCTTCTTAAGAGGATGTTTACTATATAGCAGCAATGGAAAATGGTGGTTTGTTGAGATATGCTAATGGACTCCTCAAATCTGATATTCTCAGACATTATGATTTTTAATTATTTTCGGGTAAAATATATGAGCAGTGAAACAAGAATGCTCTTTCATATGTACCTATGCTAGAAGTTATGGGCATTGATAGAATGCATGGGTGTCTGCATAAAATCTGCTTTATGTATGATCAACTGCAGTCCTCTCCTCTAGAAATTCCTGTGCCCAGGAAACTGATCACATACACCAAAGATATGGTGGTTCAGAACAGAGTATCATATAGAGTACCAACCAAGTCTGGTTTTGAGTGGTTATAAGACCACAAAGAAAAGCATTTTATAAACAATAGATGAAATATCTTCCTAACTTGTGGCTAGATGGCTCAGAAGTTATTAATAGGATACAAAATCTTTCAGCTCTGGAATATGTTTACAGAGCTAGCGTGGATTTTTTTAATTTTTTTCTTTCCTTTTGAGTGTCCTGTTATTGTCCATGCTTCCTCCTTTGCATGTGTGAGGTTTATGTTTTCATTTGACTTAGCAGCACAAAAGGAAAAGGGTGAAAAAAACTTCTGCCACGTTGTAAGGGTTTAGACATAATCCTAGATTCGTTTTGGACTTTGCTGATGTTGAGCTTCAGCCGAACTGGGGAAAAAAAATGGTTGCACAAAGGTAAAACACATACTCTATGTTAGTAGGAAGTGCAGTCACCTCTGAAGGGGAGTGAAGAAAGCCATGATCACGTTGCTGAAAGCCTGAGTGATGTGTTACTGTGGGCCGTATCAATGGTCTTTACTGCTAATAAGCATCCACTTGGCAAGCTCTGCCAAAAAACCCAAGTCTTTGAATAGCATTTTCCAGGAAATAGAGGCTTCAAGTTTGAAATGAATGACTAATACTGAGCACAGTGCATTTCTTGGTAGTAGTTCTCCGGTGCCAGTGATAAGCGTTGCTGTCTTCTGTTCTACAACCGATCTTTCCATGGGCTGCGGGGAGAAAGCAAAAGCTGTCTGACTTACTGCTTGGCTGCACAGAAATTGTGTTGGTATAACTGAATTAATAGTGAGGGGATGAGCGCTCCTGAAAGCGCCATCAAAGAAAATGGCATGCATGTGCTGGTTCTCTTTGCTGGAAATAAAGATGTAAGTGCATTATAGAGAAATGACATAGTTTTCCTAAATGTTAGCCTTTTCTATCCCTGAAGTAAATATTTTTTTTAAATATTTTTTTTTATAATATCAGAAAATGACCTATGTTAGTTTAGTTTTGTTCATTGGTGACTAAACCTTAATTAGCAATGTATTTGACTGTAGTTACAGAAGCTTTTATGAGTTTCTCTTCAAGCAGGAGCCAGTGGGGCTGAAGTCTGTGGTTAAGCAACAATTGCACCTCACATAATCTGAGTTTGGTCAGTAAAACAGCAAGGAAAATTTACTGTATAACATTTTAAACATGTTTAAGTGGTAGAAAATCTGTAACAAAAAAAGCCAAAACCAAAAATAGCCTATGTATAAGCTATGTATCATGAAATATGAGGGGACTGTGATTGTGACCTCCTTGAAGTGTTGTAACATCTACTATTGAAAAAATTAAACAAGACTATGTATTGTTATTACCTTTGCACCACAGCAGCACTTCAGCTGCGAATCTGTGTGAAAGCTATAACTTCCTGCTGACCTGTAACTTCAAAAAGAAAATTGTTGTAGGCTTTATTCAAGTTGTTAACGTTGCCTGAGGCAACAACACATTTGCAAGATGTTCAAGATACTCTTAATCCAGGGAAATCAGTAAATTAACAGTTAAAAAACTACATGCCATTTTACCCATAGCTCTTCAAACATACCCTTAGTTACTTACTGCCTTGTTGCTCTTCAAGGACTAGCGGTTGTGAGAATGGCACCCACTCTGCTTTTTGTTTTTGCCATTAGGGGCTTGGATGCCTCGCTCAGAAAGAGATGTGGTTTGGCACCTCTTTCTTTTGATCCCCTTTGCGGCAGGGGAAGCCGAAAGGACTCCTGTCACCTTGTACTACAGTCCCAGTGTTGCTTTGCTTCTCTAAACTTGTCCCGTGTAAGAAAGCTGGCCAAGCAAAATGAGTAGGTTTCTGTGACTGTTAAAGGGTGAACGGCTCCCCGTGGCATACAGGGAGCAGCTGGGAAACCTGGGAAGAAAATCCAGTGAGCAATGAGTGACTTGAGAGAGGGAGCAGATTAGGATTGCGCTGGTGTGTGGATCGCTCTTTGTGTTGATGTTTTTAGAGGGGAGAGTGTTGCTGAACTCTGTGTTCTCAAAAAGTTCCAAGTACCACACAGATGCGTTATGTTTAAGGTAACAGAGCTTATTTGATTCTTTCTTTTTATTCACTAAAAGCTAGTTTAATGTGCAGGGAGTAGTGAAATAGACTATGAAGTCTTGTTGGTTCAGGCTGAAACTTTTGCTGCATTCGTAATATGTTTGTAGCATTTCAGAGCATCTAATAATTGCTGCTGTTAATACTAGATCAATATTGTTTTTTTATGTAAAACACAGGACTTAAAAATAGATCAATATTTTAAAGAACTGTAAAAATAGATTAATCTGCTGTGCTTGCTTTTTGCTACAAATATTGTATATTTGGCAAAGAAATAACAAACACTAAAGTGCATTTCTTTTTAAAACTGCTGTAGAGTTTCATTCCAAAAGCAAAACAAAAAGGTGATGTATTCACTTACTCTTTATTAGAATCTTTTTTTGAGAAAAAATAAACAGTTTGTAGTCCAAATTTTCTGAAGTAGTTGTTGTGGTTTAACTGTGGCCAGCAACCAAGCACCACCCAGCTGCTCGCTCACTGCCCCCCTGATGGGATGGGGCAGAGAATTGGAAGGGTAAAAGCAAGGAAACTCGTGGGTTGAGATGAAGACAGCTTAATAGGGAGAGCAAAAGCTGCGCACACAAGCAAAGCACAACAAGGAATTAATCACCACTTCCCGTTAGTGGGCAGGCGTTCAGCCACCCCCAGGAAAGCAGGGCTCCATCACATGTAACAGTCACTTGGGATGACAAATGCCATCACTCTGAACATCCCCCTCTTCCTTCTCCTTCCTCCAGTTTGTGTGCTGAGTATGACGTCATATGGTGTGGAATATCCCTTTGGTCAGTTGGGGTCAGCTGTCCCAGATGTGCCCCCTCCCAACTTCTTGTGCACCCACCCCCAGCCCACTTGATGGTGGGGTGAGAAGCAGAAAAGGCCTTGACTCTGTGTAAGCACTGCTCAGCAGTAAGGAAAACGTCCCTGGGTTATCAACACAGTTTCTAGCACAAATCCAAAACACACCCCCATACTATGGTGGAGCTACTATGAAGAAAATGAACTCTACTCCAGCCCAAACCAGCACAGTGGTTTTCAAATATTACTGGAGGGTTATATTCAGTAACCTTTTTCTTTTAAATTTAGCTGCAGGGCTTTGTGGTACTTGAACTGACTCGTGTGTTGTACCATGGCTTAAAGACTTAATCCTTTGTATGTGTAGAACTGTAACTCCCATTTTATGAAGCAGTTTTAGTAACTGACCAGCAGAGATTAAAATGATTAAAGAGCCCAAAAGCAATAGTAGATGAGTAGCTCTTTGTGTATATCTCTCAATATTAAGAAGCATTTAGATGTACATTTATGTGTAGTTTAGTTTCTTACGTGTGGTTCTTCTAGGATGGTGCATATTGCATAATTGTTTAGATATTAATTTGATTATATGTTTGTAGATCAGGAATGAAAAACAATTAATTTTGTCTCTAGGTATAAAAAAGAACAAGATGGTAAACAATAGCATACGCATGAAGAAGAGGACAAAGCAGGTCAACCAAGTCATCTGTGCAGGATGATTCTTAAATACGTGTTTTGTTTATAACTGTGTATAAAAGAAATTTTTCTAAGCACATCAGAAATGAGATTTCAGTATCTTATTGAAGTATCTCCTTATCTTAGAGCAGTTGGTTCCTTGTTTTGCTGTCTTCTCATTTTTAGTTTTGAGTGCAAGTGTATGTGGGAGGAAGTTGTGACTGAGGCTTTTTGTTAAGGTGATGCTTTGTAATTTGGAGAACAACAGAAATGTATTCTTAAATTAGACTTCTGTCTTAGGAAAAGATTACAGAGCCTGAAACACATCAGAGGTTGACTTAAATATTTTTATAGCCAAAGATATTACCACCTAGCAGTCTCTAGGTATGACAGCAGCTATCCTGTGTGGGACTTTTTTTTTTTTTTTAAAAGACATTACAAGGAACATTAAAATACTCAGGCTACCTAAGCATGACTATCCTGTGTGGCAGAGGGAGATGTTGGCATGTGCCTGATGTCTGAAGACAAAGAAGGTTATCTTCTGTTTTCTGCCTTCTTCGCAAATTCTTTGCAAATCCAACCTTTTCTTGATTGTTGAGAGAATTGAGGTTACTGCTGTTCCCATGCTGGGGTGTTGCAGTTACAGTAGTGTTTGATTTCAGGCTCTCAGGTCCTGGTGATTTCTGCATACTGCTGCCATGACCAGACCCTGTGGGGCAGCTGGTAAGGAATAAATGTGGGTTGTTTTTTTCTATTTTTCCTATTATGACAGGGATAATTTCACACTTTCTTGTTTCATCACAAAACACACTTTAAAAATCAAACAAAAAACCAAACCCAAACCCAAGCAAACACCCTCACATTCCTCCAGTCAAGCAACCTGCCAAACAGAAATCTGTTTGCCTCCTATTTTGAGACACTCTGGCTCTCTTTTCAAAGCAGATTGGTGAATTTGGTGAGATGCATTTTCTCAGCTGTGGCTTATTCCCCTAGCAAAGCCATGGGAACTCTTTCGAAAATGCAGGCTCAAGAGAGGGGCCATAAGAACTCTGCACAGATGCAAGCATCTATTTGTCTGCAATAATAAATTCTCTTCAGTGATCTGTAGATTCATAATGTATCTATCATATGCTTCCTCAAACATATGATATTATGCTCAGATAATGTTTGTTGTGTTCCCCGCCCCTCCCCCCCTGCCCCGCTTGTGGATTTTTTTCCTCAAGATGAAAGAATATATTCTTATTAATGTTAGTCCACTTCGGTAACCTTTTTTGCCACTGTATTTTATTTACGCTATAGAAATGCAAGTATTAAAAAGGAACGAAATACAAGTCATTGCAGTGTGAGGAGGTTGTTCCCTTCTCCACTGCCCCCCTTCCCTGAAAATCCCGTGGTTTATTTACATTCTAACTCTGTAGATACCCTTTCTTGCCCAGAGTTCACCTTTTTTGATGACAAGTGATGCTGAGCACTTACACGTCTTGTTCCATAAAGCAAAGCATAAAATACTTCTGTTGCTATACTTCTGTTATTTTAGTTGCGGAAGATAACTGGGATGGTGGGCAGTACTGATGTTACATTTTCAGTTAATTCTTGAAGATACACTTCTTTTCCTATATCTTGAGCTTTGCCTTAGTGTATCCTTAGTGAGTATAAAGTTAGGCTCTGTAGATACCCAGAACGCTAGGTGCTTGAGTATTTAATAACCTGTGTATTATTTTAAAGACATACATAAGCAATAGCTGCTTGCTAATAAAATGCATTTACTGACCCATGAGTGAATTGATCCCTATGACTGTTTAAAGCTTAGGGTTCTAAAAGTTTTTCTCTTATCTTTATGTTAAACAATGGAAAGTTTTACCGTATGTTCAGATAACGTCTTCATCAGGTTCACAACAGGAGACCATAGTTAATTTTCAGTTGAGTGCGTTACAGGATTTTCTTTTTGCTGGATGGTTGGGTGAAAGTCTAGACACCGAGAGACGAGGCGTTAGAGGGGCCTCACAATATCGTTATTGTGAATGGTAAGTAGGAGCAGCTTCCTCTGATGTACGGACTCCATGCCCAAACCAGTAGTACAAAGGCATAGCTTTTGTTCAAGGGGATAGGGGCTAATCCGAATGCTGCACGCTGTGAAAAACCTTTTATAGAAGGAGGGAAAGACTTGCCTTGAAGGTGAGAGGTCAGCAGTTTAACCTCTGACCATAAAACAAGAGACTAGCGAAGAGTGGGATGAACAAGGGGGAAAAATACTTCAAGTACTCCGTTCTTTGTTTATCAAAAATGGGTCAAGCAAATGAGTGTCAGGAATGGTTACAGGAGTTCTGATGGGATGCAAGGGAGTCTGAAGATGTGTGCTGGCTTAGCTGTGCGTTGCTACAGAGTTTGGAGCTTGCATAGTTCTCTTCAGAAATGCTTGATAAAGAGATCCCCAAATGAAAACGTGGTCTTTCAGCAACCCATAAAAGCATGGTTACTCTGATTTCATCCTCCCCAGCCCAGATCAGGTCCTTTTTTTATTAAAATTTTTTATTCTAATCTTCCTTTGCGTAGATTAACATCATTTGGCATTTGGCCTTTTAACTGTTTCCACTCTTTCTGGGCTGTTTTTTTTGAAGTTCATAAAGAAACATCATGGTAATAACCTCCTCACACGCGTTGAACAGGCAGTGAGATGGGTCTCTTTCAGTTAAAGCCGCGGGTCTTTGGGTGGTCAGCGCTATTGTACAACAGCAGGGGAGAGCTGTTTCCAACCTTTGTGCAAAGGGAATATGGAGGCTTTCCCCTCTGATCTCATTTGGTATTATCAGTGCTGGGAATTTAGTTGCAATCCAATTAGAAATGATGGAAGTTATGTTAACTAATAGTTAAGCCTCCCATGTTCTCAGGTCCACCCGTTTGAACTAATTGGTCATGCTACTCTTGACTCGGGCTGGCAGAAGATACCAACAGTGATTAATATACTTGGTGCGTTAAAGCTCAGCTCCCTGCCTGGCATACAACTGTTCCTTGTGCATCACTACATCCAGCCCATGAGAAGCACTCTTCTCCTCCGTCCTGATCTCTCCCAGCATGCAAGAAAGCAAGACGACATAATGCCTTGCTTGTGCACCTCTGGAAGTTTTATACTTCACTGGACATAGATGTGTTTTATATACGAGGTAAATTCCTCTTCCTGCTTCACACAAAGGGATTAAAGCTGGGCTTTGTTGTTGACCCTCTTTACATGTCACATCTTCAAACATTTGCTTATGACCTGGACAGCTTTAGGCCCCTTGCGTTAAAAGAAGTGGTCAGTAACCACCGGCATTCCTCAGCCAGCCAGTGGCAGGGCTTCTCGGCGCTCGGAGAAATACGTTTTGGTACGCGCTTGATTTTATTTCTGCTTGCAAATAGCACAGCCTCAAACTTCGTGCTTTCCCTGACACTTGGCTGAGCTTAATCCTTCGTTTCTCAATTTCGTAGACATACTTTTTTCTTCTTTTTAAGTATATTAGGGGTAAATTCCTCAGAAAGGTATTACTAGGTGTACTCCCATGATCTGACACATTTTCAAATAAGAGAGAAGACTGTTTGCTTTACATTCCTTAGAAACCCTTTTGGGTTTGCTGATTTAAAAATAAAAGTGTTGTAGTGGAGAGCTTGTCAAATATGAAGGGTTGTTTAATAAATAAATTTTAAATGAAAAACTTAGGGTTGTGGCTGTTGCTGGACGTACCTTTGCAAGTGATTCCTATAGCTATTAGGTGAAAGTAAAATGAATAACTCATTATACTCTATTTGCCTTGCTGTTAGTGGGTTACTTTTGTAACTTTTTCATTGGGCAGCCTACAATATGAATTTCGATCTTTTAGGCTTTTCAAATTTGATGGCATGAAATGGTGTTCTTGAGCAAAATGACTGACGTTTTTGCCCTTGGGGAAGTACCAGAAGTTAAAAGGTTTATGCATTTTAGAGTAGGTGGTCCTCCGGTATCTTGTATTTGAGTTTGGAAAATAAGAGATGCAGTTGTGGTTTGTTTTTTTTTTTCCCCTTAATAATTTCTTTTGGAATCTTTAAAAACAATCTAAGCCTCTTCTGTATCTTATGAAAGATGACTGCTGATTGTGTTCTGGAATAGTATCGCATGCAACATGTCCATATTTCAGGGGAAAAAAATGGGCTAAAACCACTGCTGTATGGTAGGATGTAGTTAATATCTCCCTGCTAAATTTTGGATTTTTTTTTCCCCATTTGCTACAATGGGAGAAAACTTCGTGATAAAAATTACTCTGTGTGTCAAAACCAAAGCTCCTAAGTCATGCATATCGTCAGATGGTACATTGGGAAAGCAAATGACAAATGAGTGTGCACTTGAGCTGGAACAGGGTTTTGTTTCTGAAATCTTAACTGTTCTTTTTCCCAGAAGAAAGGAGATACACTTCACAGTTTTAAGCAGAATGTTGTTCTCCAGAGTTTACTTACCCTGAAAAGAAATCCTCTGTGGATGGATGGGGCTTTAGGCTCCAGTTCTGTCCTGGACATACTGTTCAGCCTACATGGACAAGACACCCAGGTCACACGCCTCCTGTTTTGCCTAGAGCAGATTAGTCCCCTCGATAAGAATGAAGAATTTAAGCAATAACAAATCATCTGGGATAACTTGTTAAATTTAAGATGTGCCATTTGCACATCCATAATTCTTCAAATCTGTTTTTGGTCTTTTCAGAAATGAGTGTATTTTCCCTGCTCTGGCAAGTGTGCTGATTTTGTTTATCAGAGTACTAGAAGATTCAAGATAAGAGAGTAGTAATCTGAGGCTTACTTGAGAGGCAGTGTGTCTTTCTGCTTGGAAGGTGCAGCAGTATTTTTGTACCCTTTATGTTTCTTGCTAATTATCAAAACAATTAATTAAAAGGTGCTGTTAAGGAGATACCTTATTTTATATAGACATAATTTACAAATACGTTGTATGCTACTGATTATGAAATTGTCAGCATGGATGGTTATGGTTATACTTCATTAATAAAAAAAAAAAAATCAAAGTAGTTGTCTCAAAGCAAAACAATTATTTTCTCTAGCTGTGTATTGAACTGTTCTTGATGAGAAGCGCATGCACATAGTCAATGATTGATTTCTGCTGTGGCATAGTGTATTTCAGCACAAGAATTTGCATGTCTGAAAACATTTTGATACTTCCTCTGAAAATTCTTTTTTTATGCCTTGTGAAGATTGATTGGCTCCTGTGATTAATTATTAGTATTTTAGTTTTCCTGATAAATGACCAACAAGAAAATGGTACTGTTTTCTTGGGGCTCATCTGGTTGTGGTTTTAGTATGTGCTTAGATCAGAAATGGTTAGCCTTTAGCTTTGGTTTCAGCTGTACGCTGTTGCTGGTCTAGGTTTCACACACATTCGTAGAGCTTAGCTGTTTTCTCCTAAAGGGGAATTTCCTTTTCTTTTTGGAAACAACAGGAAGAATAGAGAGGAAAGTTCCAGGTAGTTACCAAATTGTTATCAAACCGTACTGATCATTCAGATCATCCTTTTCAGCCTTCCTATGGTGAGCGTGCAGCCGTGGCAGCAGTACTGTCTTATGGTGGAGACGGTGAGTGTATGGGAGGACAGAGCACGGGTGTGAAACGGCTGGAAGTGATTGGTGATGTGGGGCTTGCAGGTAACCCGAGGTTTGTATAATGATCCTGTATCAAGGAAGAAGTTGGAGAAACAGATGCAAAATGGATTCTAGAATCTTACAGCCCCTCCAACACGTGGAAGGCATAATAGCATCTAATCCTTTCATGCAAATAGTGAACACAAATTGTTTTTGTGGTTGAAAGGAGGCCTTTTCATGAAAAATTTCTTACAGATTTATAAGATAATAATGTAATATTACATGGAGTGTAATATATTTCAGCTTCTTATTCATTCTGCATGTTGACAGCTGTTACTGTTTTGTAGGTTCATAGGTTCATTCTGAAATACTTAGCATTAGATTTATCTGGTAAATAGATGTTTTTAGGTGAGAAATAACCTTAATTTATGCTGGTGCTGATTTATTAATAAGTCATTCCTTGTTCTTTCACATCAATAATAATATTTTTTCCCTTGCTAGTATTTTTGACTGCTGTGTATCTTGTGCATACACATGCATTACTCCTGTTTTCCCTGTCCTCATCTCACTTCTTTCTGCTAATGCTCTTTTCAAAGTAAAATTAAGACCTTCAGTACTTAAGAGGCAGAAGTACTTAGTTCAAACATATGGATGGCCCATCTTTCTGTAATACTCTCTTCCTTCCTGTAGCCCTTATCTGCCCATCCCCAAACGCCCTGTTGCTCTTCTGAGTGGTGCAGGTCTATTTCCTCTCTTCTTTCTGCTCTGGCAATAACCACTCTTTGGGCCTCTTTTTTGCCTCTGTGACCAGACGCCTGAGCAGTGGGAGCTGGCAGCCCGGCTGGCGTACCCCAGCAGGACAGGTGGGCCGGGGTCCGGCTCCCAGCCAGCAGCGTAGCTGTGTACTTTGCAGGGTGCTTTCATTGGCACGGCTCCTCCTGACCTACCTTCTTGTACTTCTAGGACATCTAGTTTGGATGCATGCTGCTGAAGTGGGAGAGGAAGGCTTCTGACCTTGCCTTCTGGAAAGGCTCAATTTACAAAGGATGTGTTGAGTTCTGACCCCACATGGGACATGCAAGTGTATTGTTTTGAACTGTTTCTGTTGTTTTGAGCTTTTTCTATTAGGGTGAAATATATTGTCTGCTATTATCACACTGTTAAATTAACGTTTTGTGCTCAATTTATTTGAGATTCCACTGGACCAAGCAGGGATCAGGCATTGAGGTGTTCAAAGGGTTAAGAGTTTTGCACTCTAACCACATCACAGTTACTTTGTAATGGGATGTAAATTGAAATAATGTATCTACATCACCCTCCTACTTTACTGTTCTGTATAAATAGTACTTTAGAAATCAGTACGGAAGTGTAATTCTTCTGTTTCATCACTCAAGCACATCATGGCAAGAAATGTCCTGGTGAGTTTCAGGGTTATTGAATGTGCTTTGGTATTAGTCACTCACAGAGACTAGAACGCAGATTTCTTGCCATCAGGACAGCAAGACACGATACCGTTCTGGTTACAGCCCCTTTATATTGGGATGCCATTTACATCCCCTGTTTTACTGACTCCAGTCTGGCACATAATTGGGAATTTTGACCTGAGTAACTGTAAACACCTGTGAGAAAACCCTTTGACGTGCTCTTTCTGACTTGCTCTTACTAGTCTATGTATGTGCGTGGCCTGTGCTCTAAAACAACTAACCCTGGGCTTGCATGGAAATGTCCTTTTTCTATGCCTGTAAATGTTCTTCTGAATAAAAAAGAATTCATTTTTCCAGGATCTCATGATATTTGGAAATCTGAAATGACTTACTCAAGCTCAGGCAGCAGATACCTGGCAGGACTGAAAATCAGGGCATGTGTTCTCTAATTCCCGGCGTGTCGCGGCTGGGGGCTGGCACACTCGCCGGCTGTGCCGTAAGCCTGGGCCCACGTTCTAGCTCTGCTGAAGCAAAGAGGGACAAATGCTGTTACTGAAGCTGAACAAAAAGGAATATAAAATGTTTTTCTTGTTGCCCTAAGTACTTTGTGACTCTTCAGGGCTTTGAAGCAGTTGGAGAGAAAGGCACAGAGAGGTGCCTATGTTAGAGTTTGTTTCACTGCAAGATCAAATGTATTTTCCAGTAGGAAACCACCAAAGAAATTAATTGCATTAGTCTTCTGCCCTGTGTGTTGTTCCACTTTGAATCGTTCAGCAAGGGAAAAATGTCCAGTTTGGGAGCATCCCTGGGAGGGATGTGCTGTGGAACCTGTGCTCCTGTCCTGGGAGGTCCTTGGTGGGGATCAGCGGGGTCTCTGCTCCCTGGGATGTCAGGTGCCAAAGCCACGATGCCTCTGCAGGATCAGCCGGAGCCTCTTGCTCTCAGTGTGCATTGTGTGCGGTCACTGGCTCGGAAGCTTCTCGGAAGACTCTCTCTTAATGTTTTCCTTGTTTTCTGTGGAAAAACCCCAAGGTTTGGGGTTTCTGTGTAGGTGGTTTGATAAGTGACTAGAGTATCTTCAGTAGCTGTGTGGGCTCTCGTAAGTCCCTCTAGTAAGAACGGACTCGTAACGAATAGTAGCGTGAAGTCTGTTTTATGTACTCTTTTTTTCCTGAACATGGCTATTGGATACTAAAACATGAGTACTGCATGACAGAGCAAGAATCTCAGCTGATTAGAGATTTATTAGCTGTTGGAGTAACACTGATCTTTCTGGAAGCTACCTCTTAACCTGCTTTTTGTGTTTTGTTCTTATCAAAAGTTTGGTGTTGACTTTTAAGGATTGGTATGTGAAAAACGTCAAAACATTGATTTTTCAGCTGCATGCTGCCTGTCAGAGACAAATCAGGGCTGCATGTGGGCCAGCCTCTAAAATTTTTTGTTGTTGATTCTTGCTTGCATGGAGGGCCCTTGGGACAGATGGCCCCTCGCTGGTGATGGTTCGATTACAGTGGTCACCCACAGCTTCTGAGGAGTGCGAAGAAAAGAAATTACTTTCTTTGTCAAGGTGTTTTCAATTCAATTCTCACCCATTAGCCCTGTTTGGTTAAGTTTTGAATTACTCCATCAGGTGACTGATGAGTTTATTTTTTCCCCTCAATGGTATTAAAATGGATTTGGTATAAGATGAAAAGCAAAGGCAAAAAAAGATTTGTGCTTATTGATCAATGCTCCTTCATTTTTTTATTCTGATTTAATGTATCATGAACAACTAAGATAAAAATGAACACTGAATCAGAATAGGCTAGAAAAAATATTTTTATATTTTAATTATTTAATCTGTGAATTGTTTATACACATGGTAAACTATATACATAAGCTATGGCTGATCAACGTGGTTGTTATGGTTTTAGAGCTTTGTGAAACTGAGAATGTTTATGATTGCGTTAATTTAATTTGTAGCAGATTGGTATGTATATAAAATTATGAAATGTTTTCTGATATAGTTAAAGCTTTCATAGTCAGATGTGTTTCAATTGTGGTGCTGTAGATGTTCTGAGGAGTAGGAAACAGCTAGGCCAGGTCCTGTTGTCAGTGCTGCTCTCCTTCCACCCTTTCCTATCACTGCCAGTGAGCAAAATGCGAAAGGTTTGAATTTCAGACAGAGAACAGTAATTGTAATGGACGAATGAAGACAGGATAAAGATAGAGAATTTGAAACTATGTTTTTGTAATGTACAGTTACATTCATTCTCTTTCACATGTAAACTGAGTATCACTACACCATCCCCAGCCTCATTTCACAGCGTAATCATAGAGATGGGGTGAGTATGCGATACAGTAGTATCTGTATTAATTAATTGAAATGTCATAAATATTCTAGAATAAAACAATGAACAGATAATCTAACATCTTCTGCCTGTAGCTGCCCTTGGTTGCAGCGACAGTGTAGGTGGGGTTGGCTCTGCTGTGCTCACCAAGCGCCAGAGAGGTCGATCCGCGCGGACAGAGGGCAGGAAGCAGGCTGAGGACTGGACAAGTAGTCCTCTTGGTTTGAGTTCTCTTGTGTATGTTTTCATGAAGGTCTTCTGTCATAGTATAGATGTATGCTAGATTCGTGTTCACCAGAGCAAGTGAAAAGCTCGTGATTCCCATGTGTGTTTTGCATTCAGAAGGTATTGATGGGGTCTGTATCATGATACGAGGTGAATGCTGGATTGTGAGCGATGTGCAGTAATACAGGCGATGGAGCTTTCACTGCTGCTGGAAGCTCCCTAAATGTCAGAGATGGCCAGTTTCAAGAACGATAGTCTTCTTCCTCCTGCAAATCAGAAGTGCTTGAATATGAAGTCAGTATCTAAGACAGCAGTTTTCACACCTTTAAGCTATTGCTACCCTCGGCTCCTGCACCTGCAAAGAGCTGTTGTTTGAGTTTACCTTCCTTCTCCCCTGTGCTTGGGGAAGGCAGGGCCTCTGGGAAGAGAAAGCAAAACACAGGCCAGCCTGCAACATCTGAAGAATTACCATGTTGCCAACTCAGTTTCAGCTTTGCTCAAAATAGTCTTGCCGGAAAGGAGGTGGTGGTGTGCTTGCGGGGACACAGCCCCATCCCACAGGCTGGTCACTGCTGCGTGTGCTGTGTCCAAACCCAGCAACAGCCTGAGGTTTTTCCCAGCAACTCAAAGAAAATGTTCCTCTTCTGTGTGTCTGCTGGGGAGAGAAGAACCCTTAGATAGTGAGCAGGGTAGGAAGCAAGGACAGAGGCAAGGAGACGCAGAAGACGACAGTATATTTTTCTGTCTTTGTGCTTTCCACATGACAAATTTTATATGCTTAAGTTTTGGGGATATTTTCTCTCTTCAGGAGCAGTTTGTCTAAAGTATTTGGCCAGGGGCAATATTAGTGGAGGATGTTTGAAAGCAGTGTTTGTCTACTGATGTACTAAATATATTTAGTGTGCTTGCTTTTATAGTTTGGATAATGATATTATGTATTACATGATAATGTTATGTATGCCATTATTCCAGTGTATTATGTGTTGAGCATTGCTCTGTCCTAAAAACCTATTAGCTATTGAATCGTCACGTTTTACTGCTTGAGCTAGTTGGTATTTAAGGGAGGAGGCATAATTTACAGGGAAGTCCTGCCCTGAAGTATTGAACAGTTGGGCTGTGACCAGGATGTGGGCCTCACTTTTGGAAAGTGGAAGGAATGTTGCTGCACTGTTCAGGGAAGAAGTGGTGTAAATAGATAATCATTTTAACTTCTCTGGTCAAGAGGGAGTTCCCCAGCAACACTTTTTTTTTTTCTTGAAAAAGCAAGAGGACTGGACTAACTTCTGCTTTGAAAAAAGGTTTATGGAAGCATTAAGTTTTTGGTTAAATTTTTTACTAATTTAATTTTTTGTTTTAGGGATGTAAACTGTAATGTAAAATTTATTTTTGTATTCTTTTTGAAAAATGTCAGTCAAAAATTACTTGAATATTATTCCGTGTTTTCTGCAGCCAGGCGGTTTGCTTTACAGGGTCACATATATCCCTAGTTTCATGTCTGAGCTGATACCAAATTTGTATTTCTTGGAGGAAATTAAGAAGCAGTAGCTCAGGCATCCGTAAGATATTGAGATGTAGTCTATTTCATGTGCCAAAAACTTTTTGATTTTTCTATATGCAGTCTGTGTGGGTTCCACAAAGTGGATATAATTTTTCACTTGGTGAGATGAAATGTTTTTCTCTGTCTCTGGTCAGACATCACTGACATGGGAGAGCCGAGTGACGGGCCAACTCCAGTATGCTTGGTTGCGCAGGAGGTTTGCTTCTTCCTAATTTACTTAGTATGTATTGTTTGGTAAATAATGTGCTTGAACTTTTCTAGATCTTTCTCAAAATCAATCTCACAGCACTGATACAGGAAAATGTCATGTAGCCCACAATATTTTTAAGAACTTTAGGTCCTGTGCCTTCATTTAAATCAAACAAAACACTGCACAGTGGATCTGTGTGCAAGGGGTTGTAGTGAGTTAGTTTGTCATCCTTCCTTACAGGATGGGATGTAAAACTTGTATTGCAGAGGTGAATGACCTTAGTCTTATTGTTTTCAGTTATTGTTCATTTCATTAGATCACTGCACAGCCTGTCTCGTTGAAACTTCTTTGAACAAGAGACCCAGTGACAGCAGAACAGAAGTATTTTGTTTTGTAAACTTTCCTCAAACATTAGCAATGACTGAAGGCATATATGGTGCTCACTTGATTGTTGTTTTGCTACTTTAGTTCTTATATCCTCCTTTTCATGAGCTGTAATTCACTCATGATTACAACTTAAAAATAAGAAAATTAAAAGTAACACTGTGGCTCCAAAAGGCAAACAGTTGTTGCCACACTTTATGAGCTCATTCTAAAGAATTAACAGGTAAAAGAAACTTCTGCTTATCTTGCAAAGAGACTAAAACGAAGGCTGAGCATGTTAGTTTTATCTGTGTGCTATCTGTGCCATGAACTCTCACCCTGATTAAGGTTTTATCCTGAAGCATGGCTAATAGCATTGCAGCCACAAGGACCCTTTCTTTCTGTCCTTAGTTAGCTGAAATGACTTACTGCTCTGTCCTTCAGCGGTAACAAATTCTTGGGCAAAAAGGGATTGACTTGCAGCTCAGAAGGAGATGGCAAGTTACAACTGGAAGCTTTAACCATCTCCATCAAAGGGAGAAAGTGCTTATTTCCTGGTTTGAATGGGTTACAGACAGGGAAATAGGGGAAAATCAGAGGAACTGTCAGGTCCGAAACCTGTAGTGCCGTCAGACAGAGCCCCGCGTCTCTGCATTGTGGTAGGCTGAACCTTGCGCCTGGTTAGTTGGAGTTCAGTGTTTGCACACGGTTTTCACATCCTTGATTTCATGAGTACTTTGAGGAACCGTTATCACATAAATTAAAAGTAGAAGTACTTGAAAATAATTCTATGAAACTTTGCAGTCAGTAAATGTGTTGCGTGGCTTTACGGTGCAATGTACACATGCCAGACTCGCACGCTTCAGTACAGATTGTGATCTCTTCATGCCTTGGTGGGGCGGTGCTGACCTGCACATAAAGGCTGTGGAGTTGCTGTGACGTTGTAATGCTGTGAGTAGCAACTGCATTGGACCTGCTGACTTCAGACGCCAGTTGTGTTTGTGTGAAGCAGAGAAGAATGTGGTGTGTGTGGTTTTTGTTTAAAGGCCAAGTGACTCTTACTGTTGTGGATTGTTTCTTTGTTTTCCCATGTATTAGAAACAAAACTCTGAATTTCCACAAATGTAATGCGAGCACTGGTGTCCTGAAACCGTTTAGTAAATCATAGAATCATAGAATGGTTAGGGTTGGAAGGGACCTTAAAGATCATCTAGTTCCAACCCCCCTGCCATGGGCAGAGAAATCCTCCACTACACCAGGTTGCCCAAAGCCTCATCCAACCTGGCCTTGAACACTTCAAGGGATGGGGCATCCACAACTTCTCTGGGCAACCTGTTCCACTGCCTCACCACTCTCAATGTAAAAAATTTCTTCCTTATATCTAATCTAAATCTGCCCTCTTTCAGTTTGAATCCATTGCCCCTTGTCCTATCACTACACGCCCTTGTAAAAAGTCCCTCTCCAGCTTTCCTGTAGACCCCCTTTAAGTACTGGAAAGCTGCTATAAGATCACCCTGGAGCCTTCTCTTCTCCAGGCTGAAGAGCCCCAACTCTCTCAGCCTGTCTTCATAGCAGAGGTGCTCCAGCCCTGCGATCATCTTCGTGGCCCTCCTCTGGACCCGCTCCAGCAGCTATGTCCTTCTTGTGTTGGGGACTCCAGAGCTGAACACAGTATTCTAGGTGGGGTCTCACGAGAGTTGAGTAGAGGGGCAGAATCACTTCCCTCGACCTACTGGCCATGCTTCTTTTGATACAGCCCAGGATACGATTTGCTTTCTGGGCTGGCAGTGCACATTGCCAAGTTACGTGCCTGTGAAAAGATGCAATTAAATTCTGAGCTGCTTGAGAAGTCCATGACTTGTAATTTGGGGTGTTGTTCAAGCATAAGTCCTACAGAAATTATTTTATACTATGATACAGTTTTCAGCTTACTTGAAAGCCTGACTGGCTTATGTTCGGCTACAGTTAAAAGCAGTTTCCTTAGGAAAACTTCCTCACAGGAGGAAGATGTTTTCATCTTACCTGTGAGGAGTCAGTCTTTGTAATTGTGTTTCTGTACCTGACTGGAAAATGACTGTTACAAAAATCACATTTCTGATTTGCAAATGTGCAGCCACAGAGACTTGCAGGCAGCAGCTACTGTGACTGTTAACTGAGGCAGGCTACAAAAATGTTGTTTTCCGTTTTTCCTTTCTTAAAGGGCAGTATTTAGTGTGTGTTTGTTGACACTGTGTCATTTAGTTCCTACTTCAGTTTGTATGAGAAAAGTTAAAAGGAAAAATGTCGGAAGTCACACATTCCAAGTATCTCCTTTGATGCCGGCGAGAGGTACCTTCACTGCCTAAATAATTTTTCAACATGGGGTGTGAGCTTTGCACTCAGTTGAAGACAAGGCGGAGGCTGCTGGTGTGGGGAAGGGAGAGGGGACAGGAGGCACCAGGCTCCTGCCTTGAGGCCACGCTGTGGCTTATTTGGAAAGGCGAGTCCAGGTTCAACACTTTGCTCCAATGTGCTGCTGAGGTTACTGCCTAAGCACCTAGAGACCCAGAAAAGTCTCAGTGCATTAATATGTCGCAGGAAAAGCTGGCAAGTGTAATTCCTGAAACTCGTTAGTGTTTCTGTAACTCACATGGTTGTAAAGTGTCAGTATTTCGCTCTTGAAATTGTCAGTGGTCAAGCACTCAATATTACTGGTCTTTGGCTGGAAGTAGTCACCTTTCCAGGGGAACATACCGGTTTCAGTGCAGTGTTTTTTTTGCCTTGTATTCGTTTGCTGTTCGCTGAAGTGGCAACTGTTGGAAACTGGTGGCGATTTAGGAAGGCACATTAGTGGGTAAAGTGTGAGTAAAGAAGTTGAAGGGGCTGGATTGTTAAGATTTGATAGAATTTTGTAAATACGTTTTCTTTTGCTTTTATGAAAGTACGAAGAGTGTGGTTGCGTTCTGCAATAAACTTTCTGTGAAATAGTTGAAGAACAGACTTAACGGTCCTGTAGAAGTTTCTTTCAGTATTCCTTTGATGAGCAAAAAAAAATATGTGGACTACATAATTTGCATAAAAGCGTACTTTCAAGTATTTTCTGCAGCGGCACTCTCATTTGCATCGTCTTTAATTTGACAGGTTTTAAATGCCAGAGAAGTTAGCAAGTGTTCCTTAGTTTCACTTTTTTTTTTTTTTTTAAATGAAGTTGCTTCAATGTGTTTTGTCCTTGTTCTTTCTTTTGATTACTGATGCTTGGAAAAAACTGTAACTCCCTTCTTCCCCTCCTTTTCTGTGGCATCTTGCTCTTCCTCCAGCTACTGGCTGATGCTCCACTTAGATCCCCCAAACCTGGGAGCTGAAGGCCACTGTTGCACTCGGATCTCCCTGACAGCGGTGCCTCCTCTTTCTGCTGCACCTCTGGCACTTCATGTATGAAACTGTTAACAAGTGGATTTTAATATGATATACAGAAGTCTTTTTCTGCAAGAAGTAATCTTTTTCTGTGAATGCTGTTTTTTTAATCAGATGATTTCATCTGTAAAAACGCTTGGGTTGTGTGTTACGGTTCATCTCTTTATTTTGTTTCGGAATCACTTTTGTAGTAATAAAATACTGTATTGATACGAAAACATCATTGTAATTACTGTTGCAGGTTTCTGTCAAATTATTTTAAGTATGTAGCAGATTTTTGCCTTTGAACAAGAGCAGCATTATAAACTTGATTTAGAGAACTAATATTTTATTGCTGAAAACTCCTTATTCTAACAAAATAAATTCTGCTTATTGCTTAAATGTGTGTTTATAAAGCTGTTCCCTGAGATAATCGTATATAATTTCAGCTTTATTAATTACATTTGTGCATTCACATAAGAAAAACAATCTGGAACTTCTTTTTTCTTCCAGACAAGAAAGCAGAACTGTCTGCAATAAGCTTTACTTTGCTGCCTTCCTTTTCCTCACTGCATTTCTTTCCCGCCCGCATGACTCCTGGCCCCAGTTTCTTCTTTCCCCTCTGCACTGACAGCTTTTTTCCAATGAGTATCTTTACAGCATCAGAGAGAATATAGCTGGAGGGATGCTGAGCAGTCATCTAGTCCCTTCGTCTGTCCCGAGACATGACGAGCTCTGCTTGGCAGTCTTTTTGTCTATCCTGCTCCGTAAAACCCACAGGGAATGAAGCTTCCTCCTCTCCAGGCAGAATATTGGACTGCTTAATTAATCCGTTGCATTTTACCTTCTTTGTGTTTTCCTGTCTGAAATTATTCTCTGTTGCTATCAAGAGAATTACCTGAGATGATGTTTCTCAGCATGTGTTTGTAATTTCTGTTGCATTGCCAAATTGAATGTATGCTAATTAACTTATCCTGTTGTATTTTTGGGTGACGTTAATAATCGTCAAGCTTAATGACTGTGAAGAGTATTTGTAGAGTATATTTAACTACTGAATTTTTGGGGAAGTTACCACTCAGAAAGCTTTCTCTCTTTTAATTTTTTCATAGTTTTGGATACTCTACTTCTCTAATATTGTCTGTCATGAGAAATAGTACTTTTATATTTTCCTAGACTTGTTACAGAAGTTAAAATGTGTTAGAAGTGGTTTTCCTAAAAATACGGGTGATGTGCTTTGTGAAGTTACCTCTATGGGAATAGATTGTTGGAGAGGAGTTGCTTACCTTGAGGATACACATAGGTTTTCCACGTCTTTTAGTATATATCATACTTGTCTGTATTTTCCTTCTGGAGTGGTTATAGATTGCAGCACTTTGAATACTTTTGTTTTTAAGCATTGCATGTGACTCACTTTTCTCTTTGTATCTGGTATACTGTACTCTAAGTTTTAGTCCCTCAGCCACCCTTTCTGTGCCTGTCTCTCTTCTGACATGTACCAAGAGTTGCATCTACTTCTAATTGTGGTCCTCAGGGGCTTAACTGGTTCTTTCTGAATCTTATTATAAAAAACTTTCTTTTAAAATATATGTAGACAGACTTACATGATCACAAGTGATGGAAAAATAGTCAAATAAGTCAAATATCGCAAGCTATGTCTAGCAATGTGTGCATGAGGCGCAGCTTTGCAGCGGTGTGAGATTCGCACCTGGGAGACATACCTGCTAATGCTGTAGGATATTTACCAAAGGAATTTTCAAGCATTACTGGCACACGCTAAGATGTACTTTTATAAGAAATGCCTTCCCTGAGTGCAATAGGCATAGAAAGGAGCGATGCTTGTGTGTGCATATATAGCTATTTACACATGCAACAGTGTATACGTTTACACATGCAATGCACAAGCTATTTTATGTGTGCACTTAACATAGTAGTAAGAGGAAATTGTTTACTTAGAATTGGTGCAAAGCATGTGTCCCAAAAAGTCTATTAGAAAAAGAAAATTTGGAGAAACTCAGTAGTTCCTCAGCTGGCTATAACAACAGTTATTTCTGCCTGATTCTCATCCTCTCACCCATAAAATCAGCATAAAATTGACCTAACATTGCCAGATCAGATGGGGTATCTGGAAAGTAATCCTCAGGGAAAAGAAAATTCAGTCTTTGTATATCTGAAGATAAAGTACATAAAGTTGCAGAATCGGATTATACTTTCTCTTTTTATTCCTAAATCAGTACCCTTTTGTTTCTTCCTTTGCAGCGCTTGTGAGAAGTTGCCACAAAGATGTGTCAGATGCTGCCTGAGCCTAGCTCCAAAAGCACAAACAAACATAATCTTTTGAAAAAAGCCCAATCCCTGACTCACATAATTATCATAAAATCCCAAGGCTTTTTGTAGGTGTGAGGGCTCGGTTTCAGAGAGTGAAGGCATAGAAAGAGTATAGTAACCTTTCTTTTTTGAAGCACAAATCATGTCAGATTTTCTTACTTAATAAATGTATGGCAAGTACCTACTAAAATAACCAGTTAAAAGCCAGTAATAACAACTGCAAAAACCAGCTCAAAGCAATTGAACAAGTCTTGGAGGCGTGTAATTTTTGCTGAATGCAGCACTGAGTGTTTTTCTTGAATCGAGTTAGGAATATTTTTTTTTTTAAATGTTGGCCCCTTTTTGTTTTCATGAAGGTGTATTAAGAGCATTATTCTGCCTGTTTATATCACATGGATTTAATTATCCTCTCATGATATAAACATCCTTTCATGGTATGAAAATAAATGTTGTTTCAGTGTATTTCATCTGTATTTCAGTGAACTGGAATTTACTTTAGAGTTGTTTTTATTCTTTCAAGTGAGACCAAAGTAGTATAAGAGCACCCTAATAATATGAAGTGAAGATAGTAAACTGAGCAGGACACTGAATTATAGTTGTAGATTTTTATATCTGTTAGCATATCAGGGCACCAAAATAAGTTATTGGACCTGTTGATCTTGTTACCAGTAGGTAAAGGGTTCTCCTGTGAAATGCCATTCCCCTCCGTTGGCAGCTCGCTGAGGTGTGAATTTTACTTGGTTTTTGACTCCATATCCCAAGTTACTTAGAGCCAAGTTTTGCTTAATTCTGAAATTAAACTTTGTGACGTTTTAAAATCAACCTTGGAGGTTTTGCTATTGTGATCTGCTTCCTTTTTTGAAGCCTGGCAATCATACTTCCACTAAGAACAGCAGAAGAAAGAAATTACATTTCTTTCCCATTTAGACGTTCACACATCAACCATTTTAAAAAGTATCAGAAAATCTCCTGATTTTGTTACTGTGTTGCTAAATCATTTCCTATACTGAAAGTTTCTCATGTACTTCTCATCTGCCAAAATAATCTGCCTGATGTCGTTGCTACGAAGAGGCGAGCTTGCCAAGTCCGTTCCTCCCTGGCGATGCTCCGTCAGCCTGCCTTACTGCAGAGCGTTGTGCGCACCTATTCACAGGCAATGACTCTCCAGGTCTGCCATAAAAGCAACTATAAATGGTACAGCAAGGCTCAGGAAGTTCTGAACAAGAAGTAAGTGATAAGAAATGGGAATAGACGTAGCTAGTAACCAACTTGTATTTCATGAGGTCTAACAAGTGCTTAAGGCCAGATTGCTGCATGGTGAAGCAGTCCTGCTTTCTTCCCACCACAAGTCTCCATCCCCCTTTTTCCTTCCTTTTTTTTTGGCACAAACTCAAGGGTTTTGGGGAACCAATCTAGTTGACACTGACCTGAAAAATCCCAGGCGGCTGGTTTGACGTTGGTCAGTTCCGTCATGTGGTTCGCCATGTAGCTGTGGAAGAGTGTGCACCAGCAGGAGAGAGATGATGGTACAGGATCAGCATGAAGCTGGTAGTGGGAGTGCAGTGGGATTGATTGCTCCTTTACAGAGAAATTTATGCTTGGAATATTTGTGGACATATGGCCTTCGATTCGTAAGCTCTTTTAAGGTGGTTTTTTTTGATTCTGCACAATTTCCGGTGGTTTTTAGCAAGTAATTTATGAATTACTTAACATTGAGTATTTGATATCTGTTACTATGCTTGCTGCTTCTTGAATTTGTCAGAAGTCACTGTTGACATATAATAACTTTCTTTTTCGTGATACTAAATTGGAATAAAAATAAGTTCTCTTACAGTATAGGCATTAAGTTATTCAAACTTCTCTTGCATCTGGTCGTTACACAGATGTGCTTATGATTTTAATACAGAACAATTAGGGAAAAAAGTCTCAGTTTTAAATAACTGTGTTTATTAGCGCTCATATTTTTATCAAAATAACATCTTATCTCTTGTTTCATGCCTGCCTCCAGAAGTTCTTGCTCCCCGTAGTAGATGGAGAAAGATTCCGTGTACAAAACACATGCATTTTCATAAATAATAGCTGCAGAACCCTCCCAAGATGTTCTTAGGAGCAAAAATATGCTTCTCCAATAACAAGAGTGAAATGGCCACCTTATTATCTAAAATAGATTTGAATCAGGTCAAAAATTAGGTTGAGTTGATTGACAACTTGAATTTTGCAACACGTTCAGTATGTGTGTTCCACTGTTGGTTTAACATCTGGCCCAGAAGGAGGGAGGAATGCTGGCTTCAGTTCCAGCTCCTTGTGAGCAGGCCAGCGGCAAATGTGGGTGCAGCAGCTGTATGTTGAATAGTGGGATCTGAAATCAGCAGCTGGGAATGAAAATGTCATCAATGGCGTTTCCTCTGCTTTAAAGCTTTGATTTGCAGCAGCAACCATACGTGGGAGGATGGAGGAGAGCAGAAACCTCCATGCTTTGCCAAAAGCGGGGAACCCTCTGGTTCTGATGTCAAGCGTCGCAATAAGAAGGAAGTTTCTGATTTATCAGACAGTGCTAGTGTTAGAGGCTGAAGTGGAAATCCAAATACATTTCCCAGATCTTGGCTGCTGAGAAGACAGGAATCCCAACAGCTCCCGAGGTAGCCAAGAGGCTGCAGTTCTCATCAGGCAGTGTCCCCCGGGGCTGACCGACAGGTTTCTCCATGTGTTTTACTGGCCTCGGGCACCCAGAGCTGTCATCGACCACGCAAGGATCTGCCTGGCATTGGCCAGGGTGCGAGCAGAAACTGGAGAGCTCTCCCTCTAGCCTGGGCTTTGGCACCGACCTGGGTCTCCCTTGCAGGAGGACGGGTAATTTCACTTTTAGCACGTGAATAAATGCTGCTGCTGATCTATAGTGTGGAAGTGCTGTGAAGCTTCACGGGTCTTTGTGTTGCAGTTTGACAGTAGCACCTCGGGAAGGTTTTGTGTCACAGGAGATTAAAAGCTTTGGGGGGATGAAGAGCATAATTCTGATTTTTTTCTTGAAAGGTTATGGTTGTCGTAGATACCTTCAAAATAATGTTAATTGTAGACTAATATGTAGCCAAAAACCACTTGTTTTGATAATTAACAGTTTATAATAGATTAATAAAAACTTTAAGATTTGATTGAAATGCTGATTTTAAATGGCTCTTAACAGAAAATATTCAAACCTGCTGGCTCTTCAGACTCTTCCTTGAGAGTGCTGGTTACCTTGCTGCTGTCTCTAAAATCACAAATGACACTTTTCTATACCTCATAGAGATCTTTGGTTTTCTCTTCTTATCATTTTACATCTTTTTTTTCTTGGATTATTAATTAAGTTATTTCTTAATTAAAATGTGAAAATTGAACATGTACTTTAAAAATGAAATACTCAAAGGTTAAAAAGAAAGAGTTGAATATGAAAATAGTTTGGTACATTATAACCTGGTACCATATGTAAAGCAATAAACGTATAGTTTCATAAATATGAAATAAGTCTTTTTAATAATCCAGTATCTTCCTTAGTTTTTAGATACATTTTTGCACTTGCCTCAAAGCTTGACGCTAAGCTGACCCTCTCTTTAATATTAATGTACTCTGACTGTAATACTCTGTTCCTTTGCCTCTGATTAATGCTGTCTGTCAATTATTTACAGATCCAGTGGTACTGTGGAAGTTCCCGGAGGACTTTGGAGACCAGGTTGGAAACATGAGATTGAACTTTTTTTTATGTTAGAATAATAAGAAAAAAGCTCTCCTATTCAGCTGTGGAGAGGCAGATGCTAATGATAGTGGGGAGGAAGTCTTCACCCGACTGGTGGCTTGGTGATTAGAAAACCTTTGTGACAGGAATATGCAATAGTAGTTGCAGAGCACTGCATATCATACTAATTCTCTGTATCACCTTATTTTTGATATGGAGTGTTTTAAAACCTGTTTCTCTTGAAGTGTTGGGTTTTTAGCAGTTGTAGGATTGAAAGCGTGGAAGATTTATCAACAAAACTTTGCCGAACGTTGATGTTATAAATTGTGTTAACAAAAACCAACAGAACAAAAAAGTTGAAGAACTGCACATGTATGTCCTTTTAATGTCCTTTTAACGTGTGTCCTGTTCGTTTAGTCCTTTACAATGCAAAATTTTATATATTTATTTAATAATATTTTAGAGATTCTCTAGTTATTTGCTTGGGGAAAAAAATATTCTTGGACCCTTATAAGAGACAATGGCCTAAACTTACTGATTTTGAAAGCATGAAAATCTTAGTTTCTATTTCTAATTAATCCTCAAAGGAAAGTTTATACATACAGGACTGATTAATTATTTCACTGTTTGTAATGATAGCAAAGCTATTGATTAGTGTGGTGTTTGTTTGTTTCTTTTTTTTTTCCCCTTGGACTGTATTAAAATCTAATGAAACTATTACCTTTTATTATTTCAGCAACTTTTAGATCAGTTTCTTCCATAGAAATATTTTCATTTTCATAAACAGGAATACATAAAACACTAAATAGAATAAATATCTCTGACTCACTGTCTCTCTTTGCTCTTCTTTTTAGACTGATACTGAGTCAAACATATTCTTCATTGGTAGTACCACCACAATGGATGATCTGGAAATATTTTTGTACAGTAGATCTTGATAAATTGTTGACTTTTTAAAAATTATTTTTTTTAAATCAATAATACAAGATTCTGTAAAGACAGCTATAAGGTGATTCATGATGAAAGGAATAAATATACAAACATAGAAGGTAGGATGTCTGGTTAGGGAATAGCATCAGTCAGAAGCGCATGCAGCTTGTAAGATAGTGATAAATGGTACATGAGCAAAGTGTGCTGTTACATGTGCTTAGCTAGACATCCAGCAACTTGTGATGATTTTCCTGGCTGCGGAACTATAATCTTCATTGTCATTTAAATTCTTTTTTTCTAGTTTGTTTTGTTCTTTTTCTTTTCCCTAAGAAAGACTTGGTCTTAAGAAAGACTTGGTCTTAAAAAAGAAAAAGAAGGGGGGGAAAAAAGAAAGAGAAATTATGTATGAAGAAAAATTGGAGCTTATTCAGTAAGTCGAAGGTTATTCAAAGAACAGCTGGTGTAGAAAAATGATTAGAAGATGAAGCCCACTAAAGACTGGAGGGGAATCACACAAAGATGCAATAGACATACCTAATCTATAAAAAACAGAGTCCTCAGGCAGCTCTCTGCCTTTGGGCTCTGAAAAACCTATGCCTGCACATTGTGTCTCAGCAGTGTAGGGAATCTAGTGTTTCAGGTAAATTACTTGTGTTCCTGGAAAAAAGCATGTTTTAATCCTCATCCTTGCAAGGGAAATTTTCCTATTAGAACCACTGGATTTGAACAGAATATATAGCAGCTTCTATAGCAAACCCTCGAGCCAAGTAGTCAAGTGAAATCAGCAGGAGCCTTCTGTGCACATGTGTGTGTGCATGTTGAATGCAGTAGGTTTGGATTGGAGACCTGAATACTTAGCAGATTTATTTCTTTATTTTTTAAATGAGCCCTCACTAAAACTATCAAGGCTAATTTCAGTGAAAGATTGTGGGGAGAATATTAGGGAAAAAAAAAGAAAAAGAACATTCTCCATCCTATTTTCCAGTCATTTCTATTTTAAATGTAAAACGTGTGAGTTAGTTTTTGGATCTATCCCAAAGAATCATCCTTCCTAAAATCTGAGGGCTGTCTGTTTGCACAGTGATGTGATAACAGTGGGCAAAATATTTTCCTCTCTTCCTGAATTTTTCTACAGTTTATCATGTCACCTTTTTGTTGCGTTCATAATGCAAAGAAAACTTGCCTAAGACATTTTGATATATTCCTCCTCTTTCTCGCATTTGTCCTCTCAGTATGCCTGAACTTTCCAATGCTTACTCATCCCTAATCCGCTCTCTTATTCTTGTGGCCGGCCATTTTCCTTTATGCTCGGCAGTATTCTTCTTTTGGTCTCTTTATTTCTTAAATGTTGGCTTTCCAAAATCTTGTTTTGCAAAACATCCCATCTGTTTTGCATGGAGTGTAGAAACTACAGATGATCAGGAGAAAGAAAAGACTAGCGATTTGTCATAGTCACTTACTCACGCGCAGTCCGTTAAGTAAAGGAGATATTAAGGTGCAGTTTTGGTACCACAGAAGAATTTACATTATTCATTGTTGATTTCCTTATCTGACAAGGCTGCAGGGAAACAACTTATTTTCTGTGTGGTAATTCTTCATATACCAGAAAAGAAGGAAAGGGGGAAAAACACAGAATGGGGAAAGAAAAAAAAGTAGTGCTTCAAGGCAGGAAATGAAAAATATTTGTTTTTGCCAGGAGTATTTCAGAAAGTTTTCTTTGTTTTGATTTGGTTTTTTTTTTTTGATAATGAGAGTAATTCAATTTTTAGTGACTCTCAAAACTACCAATTAAGCAATGAACTAATGCCGGGTAGAACTCCTAAGTACAAAGAACCGCACTCCGTTTCAAAGAAGATCTTTATTAAAAGGTACCCCAAAAGCTGAAAGAACTAATCCGTTGGAGACATCATAGAGGTGCAATTTACTGTTGTACTGACATCGATGCTATAAACATGATTTTTACAATGCTTAAAAAGTTTTGAATAATCTCAACACTGTAGAAAAAATGTGAAGATTCCTGATTTGAGCATATATAGCTCTTCTATGGTTATCCTCACAAGCTCACATTTGGATGAGAAACGGATTGTAGCCATTTAATGGAATGGTTTTTCAGTTTAGAATATATTTTGAATGTATATGCCTACAGGCTCTGTCTTGTAGTATGTTCAAAACTCCCCTTGTGCTCAATGAAATTTTTATGATAAAACATGCGTATGTTTTTAATCTTGGAATTTCAATTTTGTTTATTCAGTCTAGTTAGACTGAAGTTTAATTTCAACCTTGCAAGCTCATTTTCAATTGGAAGTCTATGTAGAAGAAGTGGTAAAGTTACGATTATCTGGAAAAAAAAATAAAGTAGTTTTTAAAAATAAAGTATTTTTTAAGTGCTTTAGAGAAGTAACCCAAATAAAACCAACACCTTTGCTTCCAAAATGAAATACTTCGTAACTCTTGAAATAGAAAATGTTTGTCTCTGCAGAAATTAATGTCACCCAGCCGAACTGGGATCTGCTGATGCTGGCTGTCTCCTCAGGGCAGTGGAGTCAGTTGCAAAGCCCTGTTGATGTCAGATGTGTCCAGATGTCTGCAGTATGCCTCTATTCATAGCTGTTCTGGAAATAAAAGCGCTCCGGTTCCCAGTAACTTCATTGGGTTGAAACATTCCTGAGAAAAGGAGTAGTGTTGGTATGAGGAAGCACGAGAAGACGGTGCCCATAGCACCCACAGGTGTTAGTGGCTCTGTCAGAGGCAGTGCTGCTTTCTGCGTCGTCTTAACCTTTGAAGCATGGGAAGTCTTAATGTTTCTTACAAAGTTAGTAATTACAACTATTTTGGATACTAATTTTAGCCGTGTAAGAATACGGTTGCTTTTTAATCTGATTCCTTATTGGCCCAAAGTGATTTCTATCTGCGGTAGGTCCCAGAGTATATGGTGTATAGAAAAACTGATCCGTTTAATAGTTCTCATTCTTCTCCCTTCTAATCACATAATAATTTATTTCTTTAGTCTGCCACTTCTCTGTTGGTGAAAGACATCTCACTGGAAAGATGATACAGGTAGCTAATATGACAGGAGATGGTCTACCTGAAGCCACTTTAGTCATATGAAGTATGACAAGGAGTTGTTGGCTGAATATGTGGGTTAAGAAGGAATTGTGACTCTGCATTAGATTGTTAGTTGTGTTGCAGATTTCATCCTATCTTCGCTTGCCTTCTGCTTTCTAAGGCACACAGACTAAATCTGCTTTTTCATGTCAGGCCTTTCCCAACCCTGTAGATGAGTAACCAGTAAGGGGTATGGCGTCCCGTGTGAGGAATCTCTACTGTTTTCTATGAAGTTACTGTAACACCCCTTGTGTTATTATCTCATATTTTATATCATAACATCTGGTTTTTATTTTTAAGGTATCACATTATGCAAAAGTCACCACTGAATTGTGAGCAATAAACCTTACTCCTTATTCTGTAGTGACCCAACTACTAAAGCCTCATATTATACATGCAGTTCTATCAGATTCATGTGAAAGTGTTTATGGATATAAAAATATATACATACACATGCATGTGTTTATACATCAGTAGTTTAAGGGATAAATCTTAAAAAGTACTAATACGTTAGCCCTCCCTCAGCAAAGCACTAATTGCACGCTTTACTTTCAATGTGTGGATTAACTATTGAAAGTTAAGCCTGGCTTAAATTAGTATCTGTTGGGAGTCAAAATGCTCAGTTTCTTGCAGGATGGAGTATTTAGTTGCATGGATCGTAGCAGCAATTATATAAATGAGGTCAACATGAAAGAGATTATATTCTTTTTTTTAAGATTTAAATAATAGCACAAGTTTTATTTAAAAAAAAAAAGTGATCTCAAGAAGCATGCTAAAGTCTGTTGTCTGGGTCATAATCATGTGTTGAAGCCAGTCATGATGATTTTGTGTTCCTCTGTGCTCTCCTAAGAGAGCAGCAGGAACCCAGGAGGTACGAGACTGTTTACACTCTTTTCAAGGCTGCAGGCATGCTGTTAGGGGATACATCTCACCGGCTTTCTGCATTTGATGGCTTTGTTCTTTTATTCTGATGAGGCATTAAATACATGTTTCAAATGTTTATGCTAACCAGATAGGTTCTTGCTTTGTTTTTCTTTTTTGTTTTATCAGTAAATCTTAAAAAGGGTTTGGGGATTTTGTTGCTTGTGTATTAATAAATTTGATTAGTATTGGGGTACATTGGTTTGAGAAAAGAGGAATCAATCTAATAAGATTATTAATTTTCAAAAGTATTTTTGTCTAAATGTTACACATTATTATTTAGTTTAAGGATATTTTGGAACTTGAATCCCTGTGCAACTTTGAGGACCACAATTAACCCAGCTGAGATAAAGGCAGCTTAGTGCGTTGTAAGCTTTATCAGGTTAAGGTAGTTTCCTGTGATTTCCTGACACTTCATGTTTGAAATACATATTGGTTTTATTGAAGAATATGGTGTGTGTAAGGCAGCAATGCTTTCTGTCTGTGCAAATCACATCTGATAAACAATCAGCAGGAAAACACTCAGAGGTGTATTTATAGTTCCTGACTGCATGATGTGAACAGAAAAGATCTCTCCAGTCCTGATAAATATTCTATGGAAAATGGTCCACCTAGACATGCTGGGAACACCCATGATTACGGAGACCCTTACATTGTTCAAGACATAAACATCCCGAGATGCATTCTTGATTTTTTTTTTTTTTTAAATTCATCCCATCAGACACAGAATAAATCTTTACTTTGAGACTTTTATTTTTAAAAGCATAAAAGCCCAATACTGAAAACTTGGAACTTTTTTGAAATTTTGAGGACAGGTGGCAACCTCAAATATACTTGTTTTCAGGATTGTGGCAGTTTTGTTTTATAGAGCTTTTAAGCTAAAAATGTTGATCAGCATATGGTGCTGGCTAGCCTCATCTCTACCAGCTCTTTTGTTATCTTGTTATTGTTATAGGTCTTAATGACAGTTGTAACCCATAGTTCTGGATGCAGGGGTTAGTCCACCCTGGGGAGGAGAGGGAGAAACAGCAGTGTGGATTATGGAAATATGAATTGATCTAAAAAGCAGCTCTCTTGTAACAGAATGGGACTCAAAGAAAGACTGGGGAGAAGCTGGTGAAAAGACGATGGAATATGATGTGAAAATGATCATTTGAATGCTTTCCCTTTCATTCCCAGCTGCTGTGTTCTGGTGAAAAGGCATGCATTTGTATATCTTAAGGCTGGGTGAAAAAAGGCCAGATGAATGGAATTACTTGTTAGATATGTTTCCATTTTTAGTCAAATAAATTATGTGCATTTTAATAGACTGTATGCATATGTTAGCTATTTTTTTAAATCATACAGCTGTGATATTGGGGGACTATGTTTTGTAGAAATGTCTTTTCTCTGTTTGCTCAAATAAGTACGGTATTAATATTTGACTGTCTTTCACATATTCTGTGTCAGCTTATTGAAAATAACTGTTAGTGATTTGGCTTATTCCTTTGGACTTCAGCGATGTGCCAAACCAAAGAAGAAAAAATTAACTGATGGCTGAAACAGTGATGACAATCATTTGGAACGTCTTCCAGAAAGACTGCCAAATTGTCATGTGTGATGTCGCTGTTGATTGACCTCAGCTGCCCTCAGAATATTCCAGCCTAATGTCACCTAATTCCTTATTCCCTGCTACCTTATACTTTCTCATCTATTTGCTTACTACCCTCTGTCCACTTCAGTTTTTGATGTTTTGCCTTATGTCTCAAACTTATTGCTGCTCTTTGAAGAGTATCCTTACTTGCTCAGCCTCTTTTTATGTTTGATACTGGTTGTAATATTCCTGAACCCTGTGTTTGGTTCTTGGGTCTTGCTCTGCCTTTCTTGATAATTTTCTGCAGAACTGAGAGAGCGTAATAGGTGCATTGGTTCACTGTTACTGCTGCAGGTATTTGAAGTGTCCATTCAATCAATTTGTTTCTATTTATTAAATAACTGTCTTTTACATATTATTGTGTTAGGAAATGTTCTGGGGCCAAATGTCATAATCCAAATATGATAAAATCAAGGAACCAGGGCACTCAGGTGCCAAAGAACGAGACTTGATGGGACTGAGATCAGGAATTGAAGCAGCAGAGGACTTTGCCAGCAGCAAGAGCAAGGCAAGGGTGGTTAATGGGCTGCAGCTGGAGAGGTCCAGACTACATGGTTTGGGATCTTAGATGAGGAATAAGTGAAGGTGAAACAGCGCCAGGCAGGTGATCAGGAAGGGAAATATATTAATGAATCAGAATATGGTTGTTTCTGGTACTCATTACTTCTGTATATGTTTTTAAGGCATTGTGAACTACTTGGCTTGTAGACTCTGTTTGCTTCTTCCCTAACTGACTGGATGGTTGCACTTAAAAAGCTGCAGTCAATGACTTGATGTCCAAGTGAGGGCCAGTGATGAGTGGCATTGCTCAGGGGTTGGTATTGGGACCAGTGCTGTTTAACATCTTTGTCGGCAACATGGGCAGTGGGATTGAGTGCACCCTCAGCAAGTTTGCTGATGACACCAAGCTGTGTGGTGTGGTTAACACACTGGAGGGAAGGGATGCCATCCAGAGAGACCTGGACAGACTTGAGAGGTGAGCCCGTGTGAACCTCAGGAAGTTCAACAAGACCAAGTGCAAAGTCCTGCATGTGGATTGGGGCAATCCCAAGCACAAATACAGGATGAGTGGAGAATGGATTGAGAGCAGCCCTGGGGAAAAGGACTTGTGAGTGCTGGTGGATGAGAAGCTCAACATGAGCCAGCAATATGCGCTGGCAGCCCAGAAAGCCAACTGTATCCTGGGCTGCATCAAAAGGAGCATGGCCAGTAGGTCGAGAGAGGTGATTCTGCCCCTCTACTCTTCTCTCGTGAGACCCCCTGTGGAATACTGTGTTCAGCTCTGGAGTCCCCAACACAAGAAGGACATGGAGCTGCTGGAGCGGGTCCGGAGGAGGGCCACAAAGATGATCAGAGGACTGGAGCACCTCTGCTATGAAGACAGGCTGAGAGAGTTGGGACTGTTCAGCCTGGAGAAGAGAAGGCTCCAGGGTGATCTTATAGCAGCTTTCCAGTACTTAAAGGGGGCCTACAGGAAAGCTGGAGAGGGACTTTTTCCAAGGATGTGTAGTGATAGGACAAGGGGTAATGGCTTTAAACTGAAAGAGGGCAGATTTAGATTAGATATAAGGAAGAAATTTTTTACATTGAGAGTGGTGAGGCAGTGGAACAGTTTGCCCAGAGAAGTTGTGGATGCCCCATCCCTGGAAGTGTTCAAGGTCAGGTTGGATGAGACTTTGAGCAACCTGATCTGGGGGAAGGTGTGGGCAGGGGGCTTGGAACTAGATGATCTTTAAGGTCCCTTCCAACCCAAATCATACCGTGATTCTATGTAGAGGTATCGAGTTTCTGGGTTTTGTGTGAGTCCATTTCTGTCTGCAATCATTAATAAATGTACAATCAGTAACAAAAGATCCACATCTGAGAAATAACCAGTCACTGAGATGAGAGCACATGCTTATCTCTGTCCTTTGTCCTTTGCTAGGTACTAATGACTACTATTTGAAAAAACATACTGGGCCAGTTCAGACCTAGCGCATCAGTTCTTGAATTTTAGACCGAAGTTAGGAAGGGGGAAGATGTCCTTCAGTTTTTAGAGAGACTCTGCTGCAGGAACAGGATTTTTGTTAATTTTCAGTAAGTGTAGTGAATACTTGGGTTAGATTTGTGAGTGTCTTTCCTGAGCACGGGCAGTTTCATTCTTCTGGATCAAGTGAAGCAGCTGAAAATCTTCCTGGCTGTGGCTGCTTGTGCTGCCTGGCTGGCTGGTGGAAGCTGCCTCCCTCTCCTCTTAGCTGTTCAAAGTTGGCTTATGCTGTATCAGAGGTCTAAGCTAAGCTGATTGACTTTGTGCTGAAGTGGCTGTGGATACTCACATGCAGAAACACCAACCTGAAATTGTTGCAGAGTAATCTCTAGCAACAACGCCATTGCAGGGAGTCAGAAGATCTGGACAGGCCCAACCATGGATGAAGTGAATGTACATTGCCTATTTCCTTAGGAAAAAGTGCATTTAATTGTGTATCCGTTGTGTTTTACTTTTTGTGATAGTCATCTGTCTGCATCTAGTAACACAAGGGATGTGTTAGCGCTTTAAAATTACACTTGTTTGCTTCTTCCCTGTCTCTCTTTGATCTTGCAGTTACTTCATCTCTCCCATTTTTCCACATTGTTGATAATGTCTGAAATTAGTGCTGAAAAACTATTAGTACAAGTGATTATTGTTGCGCTGTGTTATGGTAAGGCTTAGAATTTGACCTATGCTGCCCGTAACACAAGAAACAGTTTTCTTTATAAAAATATGACAAATAATTTTAACTGTGAAACAACAAACCTAGCAGGTTCCTTAAAATCTTATTTTCTTTCTCAGTTCCTTTTCTTTTGGCTATAGATACTTCTAGCTCGAGAAACTCAGCCCACGCGTGTAGTTGGTTTCACTACCCTTTACAATGTAATGTGGTTCCCTGACTTCCTCTGCTCCTGACGCAGCCGAGTGAGCTGGCACGCTCCCCATATGTTTCAAGTGGATCAGCCCAGTCAAAGGTTTAGCTTTTGGAGTGTCTCACCTTATGTATCTGCATAAGTCACTCTCTACTACAGGTATTTTCTCTCAGCATGGCACCCAAGTTGTTCATGAGCTTGTGTGATACTTCATTTATTAACTACTTCTAAGTTTCTGAGTTGCCAGCAAAATCAGGATTTTGTCATGGCATAAGCTGTATGGTCGTTTTATGAAAAAATCTGTGGAAAGTTCTGATTCTGGAAGAGCATCACTTGGCATTATAAGACAGTTTCACTTCCCAGCCTGAGCAGGTCAATTCTTGCATATAAGTAATCTACAGATCTGGTGCTGACCTTTCTTTGTGCATCAGTACTGGGCATTTACTGGGCAGGCCAATTGTTCAGTAGAAGCTTTCTAGGCAAGGAATGACATTCTAGTATTTACAGACGCTCTCTGTTTCAGGAGTTGTCTTTTAGGTAACTAATACAGTATTACTTATACTGAGGATTTAGTTTGGAAAAAGGAGCAATTTCCTGTGTTGTGCTCAGGCTGCTGTTCCCAATTTGACTGTTGTAGTCATAGTGTTTGCTTGCTTGCTTCTGCTTCTGACATATGCACGGGCAAAAGCGTAAAGGTTAGAAAACTGAGGGAGTCGGGAATGGTAAAGTGGTATTTCAAACAAGGTGGAGTTTTTCTTTTTTTTAATCTGTCAGCGTGCAAAACCATGTTTTATGGCAAGATCCAGACTTTTGACTGAATATGCTAAGAGGAGACTTGAAAGGACTTCAGTAGTTGTCAAAAATGTTTGCTGGTTGTACATCCGAAAGTCCGGCAACCTCTGAGCATGTGTATTGAAAAGACAATGTGGTGCTGTGTGTGGATAGAAACCATTATCTAATTTATAAAGTTAATCCATTTAGCTGCTTTCTCCCTTCTGTCTCAAAAATGATCTTCTCATTTTTTTGCCTCTGACCTTTCATTCTCATTTCCTAGTTGCTGTGTGTTGTGGGTCTTCTATCAAAATTGCAGTTGCTGTTTTTTGTTTGTTTCTTTTATAATTAGTACTATGTGTAGTTTGAAGTCTCTGGTGAAATGCTAGCATTTATGGAGTAAAAAAAATGCTTGGAATATATTTGGAACAAAATATACTTGGAGTTGAAATGAGTCTGATATCTATCAAGTGTCATCAAGAGTAGTTTGTCATACTTGAAATTTTATGACTTTTCAGTATATTTTATTTTTGTGGAAATGCAGATATTTATTATTTGTAGCATACTTCTGTAGTTAATTTTCCTTTTAAGAATTTCTTTCCTTGATGATTGAGAAGAAAACCTTGCAAATAGGAGCCTTTTGACCTGACTGTCAGCTATGCTTTACACGTGATATTCCTTCCTTCATACCGTTTTGCAGATGTTTCTGAGACTGCAAGCTTCACTTTAAAGTAATATTTTTGAATAGGTAGAGTTGGATATTTAACAAATAGGCTCATTTCTGTCCTGAGCTATCAGGGTATTCCAAGGTGGAATGAAAGAACTAACATGTAAAACAAATAAATAAGAACCAATTTTATCAAGTGCTTTATTTTACGGTGGTTATTTCTTCACTGCTGGAGAAGCAGCATCTGAACAGGATGTGCAGGAGGTTCTCAGTGTTGCTGCCAAAGATGCATCTTAACTGGTGGTGTAAGCAGTGGGAAATCTTGAGATGTCTTGAGTGAAACAGATATTACTGCCCTCTTACCTATGCAGGATGACATGTGGATTTTAACTTGGCCTTCAAAGATTTACATATTTGAATTTTGAAAGCAGTGTCTACCTTACCTCTAGTTTAAGTTTAATTTCTTTATTGAGTTTCCAGATAATGTTAGAGATGCTGCCATTGAAATTGTATATTAATAAAAAAGTAACTTTTTTGCCTACTGCATGATGATAGAAAATTTTGTGTCATACTTTGGTGTCCTTTTTTTTTTTTGGTGCAAAATGCAATGAACTTTCTTAAAGATAATAAATACTCTACTATCTTAAAAGTTAAATATTGCCCACATAGTAATCTCAAGAGTGGAGACGGAAGAGCATATTTCCTCTTTTTCCCAGCTCTCTGATATTGCCTGGGGAATAATGGTCTCCCTGACATGAGTCAGGCAAGTAAGGGGAAACTGTTTATTGGTGCATGGCATGCAAATATTATATGCTTGCTAGAGCTATATGGTGAAGTATTATTTTTCTTGGTTTTGTTTGCCTTGCCAGTGAGAGGGGAAGATGGTAACGTTTCTCTCTATGCTTATTGTAATGAGAGCTTCCTGTAGGAAGAAGAGCATTGTAAATTTTTTATCTTTTTACTATGAGTTCCAGGAAAGTTGAGGGTTTTTTAAGCAGTTAAATTAACCTGTGCTGGACTTCATATTGTTTTAACTGTTCTGCTGTTTGTAATTGAGCTTGTTATTTTAAAGTGAGCTTTGGGTCCCTGTATGCTATGCTGGACAGAACTGTGGCTGAAATATGCTTTTTTTTTAACTGGTTACATGATGACATTCAGGAACAGACAAATAGAGACTCCAACGTTTTATAACTTTGTAAAAATCTCTGAATTTTTAAATTACTCTCTGATTGTTTAGGGAGCCTTATTCTTCAGTCTTACAGGATAGTAAAATTAACAATGCCTTTTAAAGTGCTCAGGGTTAATTAATACGTTTGTTCTTTTCTCCTTGTGAGTTGCCTTTGAAAGGTGCTCTAAAAGCTGTAAAGTCTTAAGCATACTGCCTGGGACACCAGCCTGTCTGCTGTACAGGGCAGGAGCATCCTGTAGTGTGCCTCCAGCCGAAGCGTACCACACCCTGGTCATGTTACTGTTCCAGTCATTAATTTTCTTTCATTTATTTTGTCTGTATTTACTGTTAGTTCTAAGTATTGTTGCAACAGTCATCTGTAAGTTCATTAGCAGATACAGCTGAACTTCAGGTCTCCACTGCCACCTCTGTGATAGTTACTTGTCTTTTCAAAGATCTCAAGATCTTCTTGTTACCTTGTTGTCTAGAGTCTTTCTGTCCTGCCACTTCATCTGTCTTTATGATTTAACTGTGCTCTTGTTGCTTGTAGAGTACAGAGCAGCTAGAGTAAGCTATCAAAAATCTCATCTGCTTGTCTGGCAGGAGCAGGCAGGTGAACTGACCTTTTCTTCCTCTGTCCTCCCCTGAGGCATGTAACTGAGAGGTGACCAAGTGGAGAAGTGATAGGGAGCAGGTACAATAGAAATTAACTGATTTGAAATTCCGTAAGAGATCTTCTAATTTGCAGGTATTCAGCTCCTCATTCGTTTTAGACAACAATTATTTTTCTGAATAAGCTTTAGAAAGATGAAAACATGACACTTTTTAGAGGGCAAGTCGTCTCCTAAAAGGCTTGGTGTTTAAGCATTATGAGCAACCTGATTCTTCTGAATGTCATTCATAGGGTGTAGGGCCTCTCCAGTTGTAGTTTGCATGTGAGCCAACTAAGTGAGGATCAGAAATTGTTCTTGGCAGTGGAGTCGAATTTGTGTTCTGTGGATCAAAACAATATGATTGTAGGAATATACTCATAGCTCAGCTTAGTGGAGTTTTAATCTTTCTTGGATTCATTAGTGACAACTTCTGCTGCATGGTCCAGACTCACCTTCTCCTTTACATGTTTGTCAGGGATGTCTGAACTCTTACGTGTCAGCTGTATGGGGATAGAATTCGGTGTCAGAAAACACAGCAGTATCCACAGCTTACTCCAAAAACTGTGAGATAAAAAGAGCAGGTCTATTTTGAGGGAGCTGCGATTGCACAAATTTTCTTTTTTTATCTTCTGGGAATAGAAGTATTGCAACAGGTAGAGCTTAGAGGGCACATATGCGGGTCTGTGATTTGCCACCCCCACAGCACCGAAACTCCTGTGTCACGCCGTTGCGTTACCCCTGCCATTTTACGTTATGACAGCATCCATCCTGTGGTGTTATGCTGCAAATGGAATGGTGCTATGTGCATGTGGCTTTCGTGGGACTACCCCGTAAATATGACTAGCAAGCCAATTGGTAATTGCTATTAAATATTAATATTTCTCTGGAACTATTTCAGAGAATTCTTCATAATTTGCCTTTAGACCTAGAGGAATATTTGAAATATCTGAAGGCAAAACCACAGAAATTTAACTGCTGATTGTGTTACTTTCCAGCGTACAAAGTTGGACTCATTGTGAAGTCTGGAAAACTTTTTTGTTTCAAATGATTCATAAAGGTTGGAGACAGGTGTTGCTTGTGTTGCAGGGAGCTCGTTAGAATTGCATAGTTGTACACTTCTGCTTTCAAGTCTCTTCTTCGCAAGTAGCCTTGAACTCCTGAAAATTCTCAATTATGTGTACACTCTATTTAACAAACATGGAAATGATAGATAAAATATTTTAAACTGGAGATTTCTGACTTTAAAAAAAGGTTTAAAAAAAGAAGTTTAAAAAAAGCCATGTAATTTAGTGCTTCATTCTTGCAACAATGAAGTTCTGTAACCTTAAGGTACTTATTTATTTATTAAAAGAGCCTTGCATCTCCACCCTAAATGACTTGCATTTAATTTCTGTATTTTTCTTTGCTTTAAGAGTTCAGAAAGCAGCTGATTTATTTTTTTTTAACCCTACTGAACTACAATAATCACTGAGTGATGCATTTTGGAGAGAGGCACATAGAAGTCAAAAATGTTTTGGAGGCCTGATAATGACTTCCATACTTTAGACCTTTGGATCTCTGTGAATATAATCTAAGATTAAAATTTTTTATTATTCAAACCATTTGGGCCTTTATTGTAGCTACAACTTTCTGATGAGATTTTTAGCAGGAGTAAGAGGTAAGTCTTTGAAATAGAACTACTGCTGCTGGCTTCGCATGAGTCCCTGCTGTGGGTGTGCACGGCTTCAGAGGAAGGAAAAGGAGAAGTTGGTGGCGAGGACAGAGCTTGCCTTTCATCAGCTGTTTTATGTGGCAGCATTAGAATTTCACCTTGGTTGAGCCATAATGATGAAGGGCTGAACACTGCAAGATGCTAAGGAGCCTGGCTTTGATTTAAGAATGAACCTAAATCTGTGCTTAACTTTAAGCATTTAAATATTACCACTGACGTCACTGGTTTGAGTCAGAAATACCTGTCGTGATAGTCTTAAATCTCAAGGAGATCTCTGCTTTGTATGGTTGGACTGGCACAGGCTGACTGAAAGCTATGGTAAGGAATGGGGAAATAGAGTCCCCTTTGAGGAAGGATCAGAGAGCAAGTTGGGTTAAGAGTGCAGAAGAGGGGACATCGGAGATGGAGATGGAGATTTGAGTAGGGAAAACTGATAAGAACCAAATGAGAGACCTACAGTCAAGTGTTTCAAGAGAAGATGTTTAAAGAGAGGTTAATAGGGAGAGGAAGTTGTAGCAGGAAGAAAAGAAGAGTTTTGAAGGACAATTAGATGAAATACTGAAATAGAATAGCAAGTAGCTTTTGTCAGCAAGCAAAAAAAAAAAGAGGAGACTGTTTAATAAAGTATATGTGACAAAGATTAAAGACTGACAAAAAAGAGAATTTCCCTTTTCAGTGAAAAGAAATGGGGGGAAAAGGACTTCACAAAAATAAGGTAGAAAAATAAGAGGGAGACAAAAGCTAGAAAAGGATTGATACTGAGAAAGAGAACAGTTGAAGAAGTAAGGATAATGAGGGGGGAAAAGTGCAAAAGTATTTTGTAACTAAGTGGGTGACCATTTATTTGTGCTCTTGTAATTGCTATTTATTTGTCTAATTTCTGCCTCAAAATAGAATAAAGAGATGAAGATAGATAGTTGTTTGAGTGCTAGTTTATATGAATAATAATTTTGGTAACCTGGTCTCGATTATATAATTAAATAATTCAAATTGTCTTGGTTACTGTCTATTTAGGCTATTTCTTCCCTGGGTATCCTGACATGTCTCTGGAACGGACACAGTGTGACTGTGTCTCAGTGTAAGGCTGTTCTCTTTCTTCTCCAGAGATACTCTTTCCATATGTGAATGGACCTGGGGACAACCCACCTGCTTGCTTGAGGAACAGTCTTATGCTGCAGATAAACATAGAAATAGTTGGAGGGTAACAGGACTTTTTCTTAAAACACAATGTCTAAACTGCTGTATATTAAGTGGTTCAGCATTCTGGATACCTTAAAATAATCCTATCAGGGAAGATTTTCAATCCTTTCACAGGGATGCACTTGGAAAAAATCAGGTTCTTTTCCCTCCCCACTTAAAAGTGAACTGCAGAATATGATATAAGAAAAAAAATGCTGGGGTGAATAGTTCTCACATCCTTCTTACCTCAGAAATTAATCAGGTTAAGCTTCAATACGTAATTATTTCAGTAGTATAATATTAAGTGATGAACAAGTGATGAACTTAATTTCTGTCAGTTAATCAAGTCATCTTGTCTACATAGAAAAAGGAGTGAATCACGCTGAAATGTGTGAGTTAAAGTGAAAAAACCCACTGTGTAGCGATACATTAATAAGCTGATTCTGTAATATACATCCAAGCTGGTGCAGTTTTCCTGTAGAAGCAGCTCCTGTACCTTCTTCTAGCTATAGTGAGATCACAGTGTGTCTTGTTCAAGTGGGAAAAGAAACGAGTATCCTCCCAAATAACTATATTCTACAATGTGTGCTGAAGAGTCATGAAGCTTTCATGTGCTTCTATCAATTGATTGTGATATTATATTAAAAAAAAAAATCCTCTCTTTACTAGTTAGTAAGGAATATGATGTCTATCTTGGATCTAACCAAAATGACTAACCAGTAATTTCACTTCAGGGTAAGACTGTGAGTTATCAGGAGCTTTTGTCCAGAAAACTGATGTGCATGAGTTCAGAAGCATCTTCCACCACCTTTTATATTGTGCTATAAAATGATGATACACAGAATTTGCTGTTTGGGTATCAAGATAAGCAAGGAATGCTAAATAATTCTTAATTTTTAGGCTTCTGTAGTATCATCTCAATGTAGAGCCAGTGAGCATGACCAGGCGAGGCTGGAATTGTGTAGTGCAATTGATGAATTAATAAAATCACTGGACCATGAGCCTGTGAGAGTGCAAGTTTCTGATGCAGTGCTATAGGCAGAAAGGAAATATTTTCTTAAATACTATTTCCATTTTTTTAGCTTTTTGCAAGGGAAGCAGCATGCTGTAGTTCATATGATATTAATTTTATGATTTTCTTCTCACAGCTTGTGTAAGGAATGAGATAGTTATCCTTTAACTTAGCAATTAAACTCAATTGTGTATGCAACTGTAGATGTTTATTTGGTGTCTGAAAGCAAATAGATAATCTTTTACTTGTTTGTGGTGTGTTTTTTTTCTTTTTACACCATTGTTATCCTTTTCCCCCTATGTACGATTTCTTTTCTTTATGACACAGTGACTGTTTCTGAAAGCACTAATGCTGTGAGAACCAGAGGAGGAAATAATCATGGGACATGTGAGTTGGGGATATTTGCTTTCTGAAGACTTCTACAACCTTTGTATAACCTCTTGTACAACCTTTTGCTTCATGCTTTTGTGAAGCTATGAAAATAAAAGAAAATAAATACGTTATTCTTTTTCTGAGAGTGTGTATGTTGACTCAAGAGGAAGTACTGCGGAGTTATGGATCCTTGGAAATGATGACCCATTAGGAGACAGAGCTCAAATTTTATCCAATAGGTTACTGGATGTATCGACTGTTAATCGTACCCTAACAGTGACTGTGTGTGAATGTGTATATAATGTCATTTGCATTTTAAATTTGTCTAGGAGCGTCTTGGAGGCATCTTGTTTTCTTCTGTTTTAAAAATCTGAATAGCACCTGTAATTAAGGGAGAAAAGTGAGCCCTGGAAGCTAGGTAGGACTTCCATCTATTGATCTGTGTAAACCTGGTTTATGCTGTCAGGGGAACAGCAGTCAACTGCTGAGCTGCTTTGTCACTGACAGAAGCTGAGAGAGAGATTTTTTTTTTTTTTTTGTATGTCTATACTGTTTATATGCCAGTCTATAGACCTGCTGGCTGGTTGAATTTTAAAGAGTGCGGAGGTTTAAAGACTTGTCCCCTGAGGGATGCTCCTGCCAGTTGGGAAGCGAGCTGAGGCTGCTGCGCAGAAGTCGCGTGTGCCGGGTGCTGGCTGGGGGGGCACGGCGCCCAGCTGCGGGGAGCGAAACGCTGCCCGGCAGCTCAGACTGGAGAACGCCCCAAAACAGACCCCTAATTTTCAGGTTGTTTAGTCAAAATATTGAGCTAATACCTTTTTGGTGGTTTTTTTTTTTGTTTTTGTTTTCTATTTCTCGTGTGATAATTTATTCTGAGAGAATACGATGGGGAACATAAATGAATACATTTCCATACGCAATTCTGTGTCAGTGCTAAGCTCACCAGGCAGCAATTAAAATCCTCGGTAGTAAGGAGAAAATGACTTCCTATAGTGTGAGAGTAGGTGCAGGTTTGGAAAGAGAATTTAAATAGAGTATGAAATACTCTTTCTTTGGAACAGGGGAAAAAAAAAAAGCTTTGTGAGCCTGAAGTGAGAGAGACTATTTGGAAATGTTTAGGAAACTTCCAAGTTAAAAGTTTTGATTAGCCTGTTCTGCTTGCTTTCTTTTGTTAGAGTTTATTATTACTGCTACCAGCATTGATTATGCTTGTTTCCTGTCCACAGAAATTCAAATGTTTACCTGCCCTGTTTGTGTTTTGCTCCTCACCCTTCTCAGTGGCCACTCGCAGCAATCAGGATGGTGCTTGAGCCGTTTCTTTTGGAGAATATTATACATACTGCTGTTCATAATTAAGTTAATAACCTTTCCCAAAACACGTGGCTTTCATACCCTTCTTTTATCTGTGCTGACAAAGTAAAAGTTCCAAAAATTTCTTGACCTCTCTTGTACAGTTTAGAAACTCTAGAAAAGTCGACTTTTTCCATTGGCAGAATTTACTGGGACACATCATATACCTTCAAAATGTTGCAACTAACATATGCATGTTGTACTCAAAGGCATCTTTTTCCTGCACTGTTCGTCCCTTGCTGATTAACTTGCATGGGTTCTTCAGGTTTTACGCTATCCACTGAGCCAGGCAAATGTTTGAAGTAAATAGTCATTGTGGTGTGTAGGAATTTAAATACATAATTTCCCCTAATGGGAGTTTACTGTTCAGTACGCAGTAAACAGAGAGTTCAGACTGGAGAGCACTAACATCTTACATCATATTCTTAAACCCCGTCTGCAGCTCTGGAAATCTGCAATCAATACACATTTTTCTGAGAACACACACCTTGTGGGATAACTCATGTACGCAGCAGTATATGTCTGATGGTCTGCTACAAAAAGGGAATTCTGTAGCCTTGACCAACTTGATGTTGGCTGTCTCTTCTTAGCTAAAGCATTTCAGAGGGTTTGTTTTCCCAGTTGAGAGCAAGGAATTAGAACCTGTTTTCTGGGATTTTGTACAGTCATTGTTTAATATTTGCTACTAACTGATCTGGTAAATCACTTTTTTTTTTAAAAAAAAAAAAGAAAAATTGTTGACTAGTTTGAGAACATTTTTATATTTTAATTAACACATTTTATTTGCCACTAAACAGCTTCTTAAATAAAATTCTGCAAGAAAGAGTGACATTATCCTTTCATATTATAGTATGAATGTAGATCCGGCGGATTCCCCCCCCTTCCTTTTATTAATAGCAAGGCTTGCTTGTGAAACGCAAAGGGTTAATCATATAAATTTCTGCTTTGGACCAGCAGACGATTTCCATCATTTTCAGCATTTGACTATGGAACATGTATAGAGTTGTTATACCTCTCTGTAATTCATTCTGCTGCCAACTTCATTCCCTTTTCTCTGCCTGCATTTTAATTGAAACAACATTTGTATTTTTGAGCCAGGATCTGTCAGAAGTCCCTGTGGCTAGTCTGTGGTACAAGTAGCAGCAGACGTGGCTTACCCATATGGTGTGGTGCTTCTTGTAAAATCCATATGGCCTTGTTGAAGGGAATCCCAGCGGGGATGTGAAGGGTGTTAATACCCTTCAGGCCAGGCCTTTCCCTCCTGGGGCTTCTATGGCATTGTCTTTGCAATCTGCCGAAGCACAAACTTAATTCCTTTTTAATAATCAATTATTTCAGTCCAGGAACGTGTGCTGTATTTTTTGTGATCGTATATATTTCTCGAATTTATTATTTAAGAGTACTTTTTGGATATTTTAAAAAAGCAAGCTGTAGGGCAGTTGCCAGCAAATACAGATAAAAGCCTTTTCAAAATCGTAACTTTATTTCTTTCACTTCTATTTACAGGAAGTGCTGAACAGCGTTCCAAAGTTCTGCTTTCCTTTTGACATTGAAAGGTATGTGATAGTTACTGTTAATTTTAAAATATTTAATAGAAAATGACATTTAGCGTAATTGCAAGGAAAGATTCAAAGAAAAGGAAGACATACTGTACTCCCTAAACTTGCACCTGCAGATGAAAAGAACACGTCCTTTGTTGTTCAAGTAAGTATGAAATCACTAGTAGGAAATTATCACAGCAAAATGCAACCTTTGCAGAATTTTAGGGATATCTCTTTCAAGATAGAGCTATGTTCTGGCTCCCAGTTTTGTCCATTATAATTGTAAACACCATCTGTGTTAATGTAAGGATATAACATAGCTTCCTTCAAACGGCAAGCATCATAAAAATATTACGGTGCACCAGGATATAAAAACTCACTAAGCAGTACTGAAAACATGCTGTTTGAGTTCAAAGAAATTAAGACTTTAATTGCATGGAAGTAACTGAATATGCAATTGATTTTTCTCAGAGAAGAATCAAGACCATTATTTATAATTAATTAGCCCTTACCTTTCTGGTATCAGTTATAGTATGGCTTCCATGTAATGCTGTCAGTCATTTAAATTGTTCATATAAAACATTTTTATTAATTAAAATATTTATTTAGGCTTGTCAAAATGATTAATGATAATTGATTTAATCAATTGTACTCACTCAGTTTGGAAAACTCATATTGTCCAAATTGGCTAAGAATGAATTAGAAGATTGATTTGCATAATTAATGAAAGATACACCCAGGTAGCGTGCAGGCTGAGCCGGTTTCGAAACAGCATTGGCATCAGTTGTAGATGGAGACTCAAAGATGAGAAGCATCTATCAGACGCAAGAAGCTACTATCTCTGGAGTAAAAGACGCTGTGTGTATAGAGGAATGAAGAGAGGCTTTGTGGAAAAACACACTGGCGAAGTAAAGATCTTCATAAACACAACTTCCCTGAAGTAAACTAGGTTCATTTAGTCTTTTATAGTTGAATTTAATTAAGTTGTTTGGGTTTTGAACTGGTTAAGCTCACTGTCCTTTAAGCTGTTTTAATGACTTAACAAATACAGTTGTCAGTATTGGCTATAAAGCATTAAAGTCTTTAATGTGCTTAAGATATATAGAGAATTCTGTTTAAAATTGGTAATGAGAATGAATAATGGAAATAAAATTTGAGGGTAACAGAAAAAGGTGAGGTTCTGTTGCTGCCATCCAGTGGCAAGAAGATAATCAGTGGCGGCAAATAATTATTTCCAAATAACTTGTCTCGCATTAACTATTTCTGTTGAACATTCGGAAGACGCTTATTTGCTTGTATGCGATGGATAAGCTTAATCAATAAACTGTGGGAATACAAGAATTTATAGCATAGCTAGGTATGTATTTTAGCTGAGCATCTGAAGGGGGAAAAAAATAAGGAAAAAGAAAAGTAAAGAAAAAGTTATGGGATGTTTGTTGCTTGTTAATGCCCTCCCGTGTCCTGCTCCCGGATGTGCTTTTAGACTCTCGACCTCACACTCAACTACAAAACAGTGCTCTCAAAGGCGCAAAATTTCTACAAATTTCATAAAAATAGGCAGTTGGACAGAGGAAGGAGAGGTTCTTGGAAGCTGAGATAGACTGATGAGGGGAACAGAACCAACATGTTGGGTCTGGCCTGCTGACTGTCAGGCGGTACTGTGGTATCTTTAAAATCATTCACCACACTTGCAGCTCCTTGTGTAGCTGGGAGCTGGGTTTCAGGGGATTTGTGGGAGAATGAAAGGCAATGAGGTATCATGAGAGTATAAAAGAGTACGGACAAGGAGGAGGGACAGAGCTATTGTGGGCAAAAGGACAGAAATACTGGAAGCTCATTCAAGAAAGCAGGCGACTGTTTACTGGCAACCTGTTTGTGTGAACGACTTATGGCTGTGCGGTGTATGTACCAGTTACTACTCAGTTCAGGCGTTTTCTGTAGTGCACACATATATTACCACTTTTTTTAAAGAAACTTGTACTTTCTCAATTTTATTTTTAGTTTTGAAATTTAGACTTATAAAGAAATATATTGAGAAAAACTCTGCTGTAGCTCGTCTTTGTATGTTTTTTTTCCAATGAATGTTTAAGATGTGACAAGCATTTTAGTTTTTGTCTGGCCATAAATCTACTTTTCACTTGTCTGGTGGAAAAAAAAAAATATATATATACACAAAAAATACATATATAAAACCATGTAATTTTTTTTCTTATATAGAAGATCAGGATAGATCATACACCCAGTACTCCAGTGTATTTTACAGGCAGTTTCAATGACGATTTCTGTACTGAAAGCTTTGATTGAAGTGAATCACAAAGCATCTGTTTCATTACTTTAGAGAGCATAGTTTCTTAAACTGTATTATGTGTACTACGTAAACCAGTTCAAGCAAAATCTGATCCTATTAAGAGTGAGAAATTACCAGTGCAAAAATGATAACTTCCACTGATGCTGCTGATCAAGATACGTAGAATAAAAAAAAGTGACTCTATTCCATAGATTGCTCCTGAGATCCTACTGTACAGCAGACTTGGAGAGAATAGAGTGTCTTTTCTGGTAACTAGTTAAATAAAACTCATTAAAGTAGAAAATCTACATTCTTCAGATTATGGAAACAGGAAAGTTAAAACACAGTGGTAAGATCCTTGTCACCTGTTTTCCTGCACCTCACCTGTATTGAGTAGTGAGTGAATTGAAAAGTGAATGAAATGAGAACATGTATTTGATTATTTTTATTTTTTTTAATTCACCATACTCAGTGATCATAGACAAAGATCCAGATTTAGTTCTCACTATTTGATGCTGCTTACGTCACCTCACCAGACATGCTTACTTTATCTTTTATGCAGATGTTATAAATAACTGTGCAGTACTCATTCTAATTATTGTAAGTACATACTGTGAATGGTGATTAAAAATCTAGAGGTAGCTCCATTAAATTTAAACTGAAAGTCAAGCCAAAAAGGCACAATGGTTTAATGTTTTGACTATGACTTAAACTTTGAGTTTTATATATAATTTTTTATTGAAAGCAAGCACATAATTTCATTACTGCCGGTTATGGCTTACATTTTATTTTGAAGGGGTTAAGAAATGAATTGCATCATAGAAGTTCTTGAGCATTTGCTCCAAGAACTTAGGTCTTTTTTTGTGAATAAATTATTGGAGGCTTAATAAATGGCACAATTGTATAACATTCTAATGGTTTACTTGTAGATATTTACAAATAAGCTCCCTTTCTCTGCTACAGAATTCCTTTCTGTTTCTTTTCATATGGAATAGGAGGATTTAACATTTGAGAATGCAGAGATTTTAATTTCCTTTCAATGTTTGCTAAACTTGTATTAATACATTGGAAAAAGCACTTTATCTGCTGTCTTTTTCCTTGAATCCTTTATGCAAATTCTGCATAGTTTTCTTCACTTTTCTTTCTGCAGCAGTCTTCCGTATTTTCACTCTCAACCCAAAACTCAGGTGTAACTTTGCCGACAGTCCACACCTCCATCTCTACATCCACCAGTTATTTAGCTGGATGATGACTAGTGAGCATGCAACTTTTCTTTTTGTTCCTTTTGGACCCATTTCAAACTTGGTTGTAAGTTGCACTACGTCGCTGCTTGACTCCTCAATTTTGTCTGTGCTTTGAATCTCTCTCATTTGCTTCCGCCGTAAATACTTCCCCTCTCTCTTTCCATTCCTCTGTCTTTTCCCTTTCAGGATGCATTTCTTCTGCTGAATGTGTAGCATGATTGCCTTCTCAGCTAAGACACTTTGGAAACTGCCTGTAGGATCAGCATGGAGACAATGATACGTGCCTCATTCATATTCCCCGCTGCGCTCACCCGATTGCATGGGAAGTGTTGTATTTGGGAGTGTAAGAAGTGACTCTAATGCTGATGCTGTAGGAGATTTCTCATTAGCAGTAGAATATTGCTCAAGTATGGGAATTACTGTGCATGTTGTTTAACTCAATCTGTTAGAGTCAATGAGTCATGATGGCAGGAGTGACATCACTTTCACTCTCTTGTTTCTGGCTAATGCTGTTTCTGTTGGTATTTTTGGTAAAAGTCTGTGTGCAGAAACACAGCTGTGATCAAGACAGGTGCAAAACAATGACTGTAGAGATCATTGGATTTGTAGATCTTGTGTTAGGCAATTGTAAGGTATCTTACACAACATTTTTTCTGTTCAAAGTAAATAGTTGAGAATGAAAAGTAAACAATTAAAGATGTACTTGAAGGCTTACAGATGAGGATAAATAAGCTGTAGCATTTCCTGTACACTTCAGTTGTTCCAGTCAGTTTGCAAGTTGTGGACTCAAAAATGAAGCAGTAGTTTCATACAGTTGAGTTCTTTCTGTCCTGTATCTCACTGTATATGTGTGTACGTAATAGAAAAACATATGTGTAAGAGAGAAGTCTTTGTAAGGACAGGTTGCAGATGCACCGTGGAAGAGTGTAACTATTGGTTTCGAACATGGGTTATTTGGTTTCCATGTGTGTGCAGAAGTGGACCTGTCTGAGAGGAAACCTGGGCACACTGAGGGAGCTGCGGTGTGCTCCAGTAGACCCTGGGCCAGGTACGGTGGCCAGGGCCCCTGGACAGAGCCGGCTTTTGTTGAGACTTAAGTACACCCAGTGAGACTCTATCTTGTGGTTTCTTTTAATGCTTCTGTTGTTTCGAGAACGTAACTGCAATTGTAAGCTAACTGTGCTTTTTTTGGGTGGGAATTTCCTTATTTGATGGTAGCTTTGTACTTTTTCGTATCTTCTGTGGTTTCTTCCTGTTCCTTTGCTTTCTGATGCGTAAGGGGTTGGGGTTTCTGGGAAGCCGAGCTCAAGTCAGGTAGCTCAGCTGGAGCAGAGGAGCCCTCCACACAGGGAGCCTGAGCTCTGGAGTCATGGATCATGGAGTGGCCTTGGAAGTGGAGAAAATCCCTGAAGCTTAGATTTAGGGATAGCAATTAGTTGAAGGAGACGGCCCAAACTAGGGTTACTGTCTCCCCAGTCTCTCCATCAGCTTGTGCCACAACTTTAACATCTGGTTTTCAAATTCCTACTTGAAATGGTTTCTAATCTGTTCTCTGATCTGGGGAGAATTAGGGTGAATGACTGGTGGGGTTTGCTTTTCAGCATCCGATTGGGAGATGAAATACATTTGAAATTTTCAGGTTTAGGTAGCAGCTGCCGAAGCTTTAATCAGAACTGTATACTTTAATTATATTGGCCAAGTATGTGTATGTAGCATTTTACAGTTAATGATACTGATAACTTTGTTTTCTTTTAAAAATAAGCCATCACAATCTGTATTCCCATGCATAGTCTTTCATTTTTTTTGAAACTTGCTGAAAAAATTAACTCTCTGAAAAATCTCTCTGAAATTCAACACCCTTTAAAAATTCCTAAAATTTGAAGAAAAAATAATTTCAAACATCTTCTGTGTCCTAAACAGATTAATTTGGAAGAAGAGCAATTCTTATTGAGAATAAGGGATAAATTTAATGATTAGACAACCTGGTGTATGTTTGAAGAAAAGATTTAATTCCTGCCTTAATCAGCTCTCTCAAGGCACCCTTAAAATGAGGCTTGAACAATAGCTGTAGTGTAAACAAAAAATCTTTAAAATGACTCTTTACCTACTCCATGGGTACCAAAGAGCCTTTTCTGCATTGTGAAGATATGTACTTAGAAAATCTAAAAAACTGCTTTTGTTCTTATAGTGAACTGTAATAACCTTGAAAGAGCCCATTGTAGTCTGCAGGGTTAATAAGTATTTACACACATTCTTTGCTATTAGTGATTTATTATTGTTAAACTAAGATTAAATGTAGGCATGCAGGGCAGGAGTTGAAAGTAAGTCAAAAGCAAGGCAGAGGAATGAGTGAGAAGGTCAGCGATGGTTGGGAATGATTTGTGCCTGCTCTCGCCCTGCAAGCGAGGAGATCACGCTCTCTTCAAATAGCCGACCAGAACAGTGTTTTGCAGAAAGTTTTTGAGGCTCGCCCAGCCGATCCTGCGCTCTGATAAAGTCTAGATAACGTTTTGTGTAGGGGATTCTGGTACGTAATAATTGCGTTTTACCTGAGTTGATTTTCACGTTAAGAATAACTTGAGAGGCGTCATTGCTGTGGTCCAGTAGCAGTGCCAGGAGCTGCTACCTGCCTCTGAAGGTGAGACTTGACTTCTGAACAACTGAACATGGAACAGAGGCGCTAGCCCTGAGTCACATAGCCAGCATTTGTCCACATGATAGTGCATACAATATATATGTTAAAACTGTAGTGCTAGCACTTTTTGAGTGTTTTATGTGTCTGGTTTATACATTGTGGTTATCTATTGATAGACAGAAATCCCCAAACATAATTTGTTTCTGTAAGGCTTGGATGTTTTCAGTTTTAATTCTGCTGAAGAGGAGTAAAAACACAAGCATCCTTGCTGCTCTCAGATCTTAAGTGGAATTTTCAAATTCAAAACCCAGAATTAATTCAGTATTTTAAACTCTGATCAGAAAACATGGTCCAGATGGATGGTCACTAGCTTCTGTTAGCTGTTCCTTTGAAGCAAATGGGACCAAATGCAAACTTTTGGGTTCTTTGTGGGGATTCAGTTTTAGCCTAGGAGGTTTCCTCAGTTCGAAAATCTGTAACATGCTGCTTACATCTCCTAAATGTTGTGGTAAGCAATTTTCAAGCTGAGCCACTTTTACACTGACTGTTGAAACATGGAGTTATCTGTCTTAAAGAAGCAAAGGGAAGATGTTGACTTGGACATGGTGAGATAGCACTGGAATTGCCTCCTGCTGAACTGTCATAACTTGACTGGGCTATTTTTGATAGAAAATATCGGAATTTAAATATAATTTTTAAGGTGATTTTGTGTAGCAACGTTTTTATGTATGCTTTAGTTGCAATACTGGTTATTTTCCCATGCATCTTCATGTTTGGGAAGGGAGAAGGCAAATAACTGGAAGCAAGAGATCCTTACTGATGTGAGTTTTTTGGGCTAAAGAATTGTTTTCAATCAGTAGTGGAGTAGTCATTTGCCTGACATACATGTACACAGTACACTAAAAGCAGCACCTGCATAGATGGGCATCTATTAACAATTGCTTTTTGTGCATTATTATTGATCTCGTTGGGTTAAGATGGTGCGTGGAGACCCCAGTCTAACTGTGCCAGGTGTTTTGCAGTGTAAGGAAAAGGCAGTCGTGGCTGCAGAAAGCTCCCAGGCCAGCGGTGGGACACAGCAGAGCAGAGGGAACGGGAGCAGGAGGCAGCTGCTGTCGCTGTGCAGGGTGCCTCCCCAGTGTACCCACTGGCCAGATACCGCTGACTTACTGTGTAAGCCCTCGGCCCCAGTGTGTGCAGGGACCCTGAAACCACGCTGCAGGTTTCAGTGGCGATCTGCTCTCGGGAATGAAGAGGAAGATGCAAAGGTGTGAAATAGAAAATTGCATCATTAGGCAGGGCAGTAACAACGCAGTGTTGTTGATGGGTCTCTGTTGTACCAGGCAGAACGTACTGGCAGCATGCTGGCTATGCAGAACCTGAAAAATGAAGGACTGAGTGAAAGCCATCAAGGGTTTACTGTTTAAAGAGCATACTAGGTTGTTCCAGTCTTAATGATTTAAATTTAATTACCTAACTAAAAAAAGTCCATTAATTATCACGGGTTTCCAGTGATTATATTGGACTAAAGGTATCTTGTAATGTCTTATATGCTCAGCACAGGCTTTTGTTTCAGCCTAGTCACTGAATGTTCATGAGGGACTAGATGAAACTGAAATGAGTGGAAAACTCTATGGTCTGGGTAGTGGTATCACTTAAATTATCTTCAGGCTTCTGTCATGCGCATGTTAAGCAATTTAATGTGTGTATGTTCTAGGCAACTTCTCTCGCCCTTTGATCATCTTCTGTTTTCTTCCTTCCTAGGGGAAAATTTTTTATATTTTATTTTAGTGGAGATTTAAGAAGAAAAACAACAAAAAATTCCCACTCCATATTGCAGGGGATAAATTAGGGTAAAAACTACTTTGTGCTCTTAGATTGGAGGACTGTGAGATCTATGATGGTTCTCAGCTTCTGCAGGAGTTCATTTTCAGCTTAGCATCTAAGAATGAGCCACACATGACACATGTTAATCATAACGCTTACCAGCAGATGCTTAGGTATTCTGCTGTAGAAGATCATGTAAGAATGAGAAAAGAACAGAGAACAATAGAATTCTAGGCAGAACTGCTACCTTTTACGTTTTTAAATCTTCATGCACTCTCCATCATAATTAGTTTTCATTTGATTTTAATTAAATCTTTAAAGATCCTTTCCAACTCAAACCATTCTGTGATTCGATCTGTGCCATGCATTACCTCTCCTGACTGAAAATGCTAAGTCTACCTAAAGCTGATTCTCTTTGGGAGATTTTGGAATATAAATTCCTGTGAGTGAACTTCAGATGCAGTTTATTGGTGTTCTAAAATGCTTACATTGACTATATTTTGCAATTTCTGTGAAAATCACTGAAGTTTAGCCACATTGAAGAGCGAGTCTGTCCTGTGCTGTCAGTGATCCTCTGAAGCTGACAAATTGCACAGAAGAGAAAGATGCCTGTTTTGGGAGCATAAAGGAGATAAGAGACACATCATGGCAGTGAAGATGCCATTTCTTCTTAAAAAGAAATTTGGAACAGGTTCATACTGTCAAACAGAAAGTGGGGAATCGGGAATGGAGGTTGAGGCTGGGACCTGGAGTTGAGTATGAGGACTCAGAGGTGACACTGGAGAGAAGGCAGAAACTGAGAACAAACTTGTGTTACTGAGGGAGCACTGGCTGAGCCCAGTTTAGGGGTGAGAGCAGCTGGAACATCAGGTAGGAAAGTTTTGTGTAAATGTGTTCTGTCTCAAGTGGGTACATGTTTTGATACGGTATTGAAGATATTATTACTTATTATTTTCACTCTCATGCTGCTTGTTCTTGACTATTTTATGGCTTTTGCATTTCTAGAACTGAACAAGTTTGCACTGGAAAATGAACTTAGCAAAAAGTTGTTTGTTGGGCAATGTGTGATGCAAAAAGGGAGGAGGATGCGTGTGGGTGCATAGGAAAGCTGTGGATTTAACCAATGAAGCTATTCTGAAGGGGAAGAAAAAAAACCCAGCAAACTAGTTTTCTAATGGCTGTCTTAAGCCAGGCCTGTATTATGACATGCAATGGATGATTTGTAGAATTTTAAACCTCGGTTTGGGTTACCATTTTCCGCTATTGAACTGTGCTCAAAGCCATCAAACTGTGGCAGGCTTGTATTGGCTCTGCTTAGGCCTTAGGAAATAGACCTACTGAAATGTCCCATCCATTCAGACTGGGCACCAGACCCTGTGGAGCATGTCAGCTGGAGCGTGGGGCCGGGGTGGCAGCCGGAGACACGGCTGGAGGAGGGACCTGGGCTCTTCTGTGCCGAGGGCAGGGAGTGGGGTGCAGGAGGCAGCCTGGATGGTGGGAAGGGAGAGCAAGATAGTGAGGCTTGAGCATGAAAATGCTTGAGACCAACAACTTAAATGCTTGTGTTTCATGTGACTTAGTGTTTTTATGCTCTGTATCTAATTTTTCAGGGTGTCCCAAAACCAAGTAGGACAACATTTTACCTTCGTGCTCACCGACATTGAAAGTAAGCAAAGGTTTGGATTTTGTCGTTTGACGTCAGGAGGCAAGGTCTGCCTCTGTATTCTAAGGTAAGTTGGTATAAGAAAAAATGAGTCAAGGAGTCAATATAAGAAAAATATAAGAAAAAAAAAAAACCTTTTCTAAATCCTCTGCTTCTCTATCAGAGTATCGTTTTTCCACAGCAATATTACCAGTGATTTCACATGAAAAGTGGTCCCAAACTCCATGTGAATGGTATTCTTGCGTGAGGCTAAACAATTCTATTTAAATAACATGAAATCTCACTGTGGCTTTAGCGACTTGGAATGTTATGTGGATATTTTCACTTTCTAATGAGATCTTTGGCAAGTATCCAGTCAATGTAACAGTAAAGTGCACTATTCTGTATTCTTCTTGGAAATATGATTTTTGGGTTTCTCTTCCATGTTCTTTGGCCCGACTATATCTAATATAAGAAATGCTAGAGCAGGTAATGTTGCAGAAGATACTGATGGAGAAGTTGACCCCAGTGAAATACTTTGTTTCTCCCTCTGCTTTTTCTTTCTTCTCCTGTAACTTAATCATTTTGATAGTGAAAAAAGCTATTGTTTAACTGTCCTAAACTCCTTTTAATTAGATTAATTAAAAGGCAGAGTGCTTTAATTAAAAGGCAAATTTGCCACTTCAATTAAGAGCCTAGCAGCCTATAATGTCCACAGAGGAAATGGAACATCCAGCGCAGCAGTGCATGAAAAGAACAAGATCTAAGTGTAACTGCCCTTCAAAGTGTGAATCCCCAAACATAAGGTGAAAAAGGAGCCATGTGCTGCCAAAGAGCCAAACCCACTGGCAGCAGAGGGGCGACTTGGAGAATTTTGAAGAATAAACTAGGAAGCTTATGGAGAAAAGCAGGATATCGGATATTTGGACAGTATGGAAGTCAAGCAGTCATGGAATAGACCACAGGTGTCATTAGGATGGACCACATGAGTTAGAGAGACAAACCCAACATTGACTTGAAGAAGAATATCACTAAAAGAACATGCAGAAGTGGGGAAAAAAGACCAGAAAATATAAAATCTTGTAGAGTAGTGCCTAAAATTGTTGGAAATATCACATCCAGACTTTTGTGAGCTTTTAAACAGATTCCAAACTAGTGTTGAGAGCTAGTACACTAGATGGTTTTGAGCAAGTAATTTAAATATTTGCTATAAATATTGCAAAAAGTAATAATTATTACCATATAACGAAAATAACAAAAGGAAAAGGTTTTATTCTGGAAATTATTTGACTTTCTGTGATCCTGACAGTAGTTCTTTAATAATACTTTAGAAAGATTTAATTCTTAGGATTTTGGAGTGTATAAGACTTAACTCTTTTCTCTGTGATACCTTTTGTTGATATGTCTTGTTAAGGCCCAGAAAGAGAATGTGCGTCTATGCTTTTAACTCTTTTTCTCTGACTTAGCCTTTTCTTCTGTCATCAAGCTAGAAATAGATTTTTTTTTTTACTTGTATTCCTAACATTGGCTGGCTGGCTTCTAATGCTATAACAACAATGTTTAATCAGTCAGGCATACTGGAGTATGCACATTTAAATACTGTATGTAGTGCTGCGAAGCAAAGGATGCAAATTATCAGCTGGTGTAAACTTGAGTATTTCTTTTAACATTTCCCCACAGACATACATCAGCTAAAGATTAGCCAACAGTCTGTTACTTGGTAGAAATAACTAGGAAAATGAAAAGTGGCAAGCTATAATTTTTCACCGAACCGTAATCAAAGCATTGCTGTTATGGCTTTTATTGTGACAATTTCAAATTTACAACGCCTAGCTGAATGCGTAACAGCACTAGCTTCATAGCATTGTACTTCTAGCATGGTAGTCTGTTGATTTCCAATTTGTGTGTTTATTGCGTTTAGCTCAGACAGAAAGAATGCATCAGTGTTTCCATCTGATGTGTTTTAGTATTCAGTCTGGTTTCTGCTCTGAATCCAAGATTCATTAGAAGTGACCAAGTGAAAGAAGACTTACTAGCGGATTTCTTTTTGCATTTTATATGGCTGTCCCTTGTACCTGCTTGTTTATCTTAAATTAACCAAAATCAAAGAAATCTTAAGAAATTAATGCTGTCTTTATATATAAAAGAATGTGTACGCATGTTCACACTTGCTCTCTTTAATATATCAACATAGCATAAATTTATATTCACTGTGTGTATACGCATAATGACTGATGTATGAGCAATTCAAACTTCTTGTCTGTCACAGCTATGTACACAATAGTCATAGACTTTTGTATAAACACACAAACACAGGTGTACATAAATACCATGGCTAACTACACTTCTGCGTATGCACGTACATGTATATCGCCTCAAACTGGAGGAATGCATTAAGGCTGCTGACTGAGGGTTTAATAAAGACAGCTAGAGAGAGTCAAGTACGGAAAAAAAAAAATGATCATAAATAACTAAAATCTAAGTAAGATTCCCTGAAAAGAAGAGCAGAAACAAGCCAGTCAAAGTGATGAGAAGGAAATACTATAGAAATTTGGGTAGACTGATAAGAGGGGAACCGGACACAGCTTTCTCTTGTGGATGGTAGCAGTCCGTGTGTTTAACCTATGCCAGGGCTGCTAGAGGCAGAATTTGAACTGCTGAATGGGATTCCTAACCAAAAACTAAGGAAAGGCTGCTTGTCCTCAGGTTTTACACCAACAACCTAAAGCTGTTTGTGAGATTAAGGTCTTGTGGTTTATGGGACTTCTCTCTGTAATTCCTTCTTCATCTGAAACACTAATTAAAGGAAATTATATCTGAATTTGCAGACACATGGTCCTGCTTTAAACTGGACAGTTTGAAACAGAAAATATACTGGTATATCTAAAACTCCTCTGCAAGTTTTATGTTGTGGTTTTTTTTTTTAATGTTTTATATACACCTGTATATGAATTGTTTAAACAGAATTTTCTCCCAAATCAGAATGTTTTGTTCAAGTTCTCTGCATGTTTATACAGTAAAATAAAAATCCCCAGGGTAACTATCTCAGCCATTTTTGTTTGAAGAACTTAATTGCGATACAGTATTGTCTGAAATGATCATGCAGAGCTTGATGCTGTCACCAAATTCAAAGTGCAAGTAAGGGCAAAACTGTGGTAAGATGAGAAAATAAGCCTTGGATTATTCTCCAAGTGTTTTGTGTGATTCTTTTGCAAGTTTTGTTTTGATTTTTTTTTTTTTCTTTAAACTGGACAGCTGCTTTGTGAAGCTCTTGGTGTGAATCCTGCCATGTCACCTCCTCCCTCTCCACAAACTGTTGAGCTAATGCAGCCCTGTAAGAATGAGGGCTACCACAGTAGGAATATCGTAATATACCTTTTGTGCTCATGTACTATACTGGATCATTTTTTTCTAACTTTACTTTTTATATTTTAATTTAAATAATAATTTTACTGGAGATTTAAAGTGGCACAGGAGAAATTTCAATGTTCATTTTTGAATAATAGAAGGAGACTTAATTCTTCTGGGTATTGTTTCTAAATATCACTGCTACTTGCAGTAGGAATAATGCTTTCTGGGTTTACATGAAATTGTTTTTGAATTACCTGAACGGTTTTAGTACAAAGCGCAAATAATTTGACTGAAACGTGTTTTGTTAAAAATCTTGAAACTGTTGATGGACTCTGAGGTTGACCTTATGTAGCCAGAGGAACGCAAAATGCATCATTAAAATGCTCAGTCTTAGATTTCATTAATTTTATGACTGTAAAATTGTCACCTACGTTTCCAAATGAAATGCTCTAATAAGGAAGACAGGTTTATGTGGTGAGCCTTTGTAGTTCTTCAGTTCAGACCACGCTTGAAGCTTTCTCGCTCTTCCTTTAGGCAAATCCCTTAGAAGCAGAATGTTTCAATTTTACACATTTTGTGTCAATTTTCCAGACAGAAAAGTAGCCCCTAGACATTAGACATTTAGCTACGGAAAGGCAGTTTCCTTAGTTTTATTTGATTACTAGAAGTTAGATTCCTGCTGATAGTTCAGGACTGTTAGTGGTTACCTGACTATTTGACAGAAAACATTTCCTCTCCTTTATTTAACCTTTGACTCACGAATGTAAAAGTTTTATCAGAGCTGTAGTAGAAGCACCGGTGAGGTGGAAGTCTACTTACGGCAACAAGGGTTATGCGTGACTTTGAATAAAAGTCTGAGCTCCTGCCTTGTGGCTCATTTGGATTAAAAGAAAATGCTAAGTAAGTTTTTAATTAACCATGAAATATCTGGGGCTCTTACTTTCGTGACAGGCAGCGGCTGTACTCTTAAATAAAGACCACTGTATTCTCAGCCGGAGAATATATATCTGTGAAAACAATATTGCATATGTTTCGGTGTTTTCTTTACTATGGGAGAAATGTTTTGTGGCAACTTTAGAGAAGTTGTTGTATGTTGGTGGAGATTGTTGTATGTTTGTTTCTAAAACAGTTATTGATTATAACATAAATGCAAAGACGATGTTTACAAGTAAAGAAAAATAAAACAAGAAACCAATAGTAGTTTCATAGTTTAAGAACCTGAATTATTTTTATTTGAAGTTTAGGCTTCTAAATACATTAAAATTGAAAGTTAAAGCCCTGGGTTTTTTCTGTTTTATCAACTGTGAAGGGGCTTCATTGATAACCTTTTGACGTTTTGGTGAGACAGCTAATTAATTATGAAATGCACTGCTCATAAATAATTTTATGAATACAAGTATGATGGTAAGGTCTTTCTAGTAATGGACTTTAATTTTTATTTTATCTGTTGTTAAGGTACATATTAGTACAACAGTTTTGAGTTAGGAGTAATATATTACAGGTCTCCTCTGTTAAATTCAGCCAAACTATTTATTGCAGACAGTGCATTTCTGTACTGGCTTGAAAAAAAATTGTTACCCAACCTGACAGATGTCAATGGACATTTGTGTGCTGGATGACTTTTCTGTACATCTGTGCTAAAGAAAGATTGATTTTTGCAAGATTTGCTAACAGGACAAGCTAAGAAGATTCTTTAACCTGTAATGCTTCTGTTTTTTAGCTATCAAACACACAAGTGTCATGTACGGTGCTTTATCTGATACCATGTACTGGATAAAGATGTAAAGCCTATATCGTGAGAATGTTCATCTATGAATAAATCTCTTTACTAGAATAGTCCAAATAAATTAGTAGGATTATTAATACACGTGCTTGCAAAATCAGCCAAAAATGTTGCTTGACAGTCTTGAGGATGTTACAAAATAAAAAGAGCTTATACTTGCTCTTTGAATTGAGAATCTAAAATACCACCTGATAGCTGTCATTATTATGAGCAAACACAACCTGTGTTTACGTTTACTTTGGAATGCAGAGATGCATTGTATATGCACACACACAAATGCACTCTATTGTTTATGAGAACGACAAATGTAACAATTCTTTATTCTACTGAATTAATATTAATTAGCAATACATAAAAGAAAACTATGAAGGGAACTTTTTTGCTTTGTAATAGATTTTTGTAATATTTCGTTGCGATAAGAACAGTATAATTAAAAATATCGACAAAAGCGCGGTTTAATTGCAACAGTTTTTGAAGAACTGACGATTATGTGGAAAAGAAACAGGTCTTGATGGCCTTTGGTTTCATGCTATATAATGTAATGGAGTACTTGTTTTGATTTCCCTGATTTTTCATGTTTAAGAGGCATGTTGAAATTATATTAACCTCGTGTCTGTGGTTATAAGGCAATTCTTCTTCCAGTCTTTCAGCTCAGAAAGGAAACTGGCATTTTTAAACTATGTTCAAGTAGTCTATTTTTACAATGTGTTTTTTTTGTGGTTTTGTTACATGAAGACATGGAAGTGTATCATCAACCTGATTTTGCTAAGGGAAGAAATTCTTGTATGAGTACTCTGGTCAGCATGCCTTGCAGTATGAAAGAAAAATCTCCCTTGGCTTTCTGCTAGGGTTCATTAACTTCAAATAACGAATTTGACCTTTTTATGCATATACTTAAAAATAGCATTTAATTTTTCTTTTCACAGTAAGAGGGGAGTTGAGATCATAGATACAAGAAAGAAATATGGTTAATATTTTATCAAAGTAGGAGCATTTATTTTTATAGAATGCTGTTCATAAATGTTCATTATGAAAAATGAATGATCAGATAAGATTTAGAGTATTCTACAGTGAAATATGCTGGGATGGTGTGCACTACTAATGCAGAGGTGATAGCAAAAGACGGGAAAGTGTACAGACAATCTCACCCGTTTGTGTGTCCAGTGTTATAAAAATACTTTGTGGTTTATACCTACCTTGTGCCTTGACTTGGACAAAACACTGGAACAGTGTTCCAGTCCCTGCTGTAATTCTAGGCTGGTAAGAGCTCTGACATTTGCAGGAACTCTGGACAATTTTGTTTGCCTATCTATGCTGTGTTTCAGTGACATGTAAAAGCAGGTTAACATGATTTCAGAAGATAATAGAACAGGAGCCCTAGGTGGAAGAAAACTCAAAGATCAGAGGTGTTTTAGGTGCTGTTATGATGGGTGTTTTACAAAGGCGTGCAGCGTGAGTGGCCTTACATAGGTGCAATGAAGTAAATTTGATGATTGTACAAGAATATATTGAAAAACAAATGCTATAATGTCACACCTTAACTACTGGCAGCAATACTAAGCATTAAAAATGTCTGTGAGCATTAAGAATTTGATACAGTTTTGATTAATAGCCAGTACAGTGTATGGTAAAGTGTGATAAAGACATGAATACAGTGGCTCTAAAAGAATTCATTGCCTCTGTGTCTCTTTGGCTTGGCAAGAGTAAATTCATGATGATTTTCTGAGAGCTTTTTAAAGAACCAACAGTTAAGCATTATAAGGATAGCAAAGTAAGATTGCTAGAACATGCATAACTATCACTTGGTTCAGATTTCTGCTGTTCTCTTTCTTTGCCCTAAGACTCAGGCTCTGTTTCTAAAGCTGCGTGCTGAGAACAGAGGTGTTACGAAGAAAACATAGCCCTTCACTGGACTGACTGGATAAAAGTAGATTTGGCTTCTCTACTAGCCAGGGTTTTGCCTAACAGATTTCCTTTTCCTATCGGGAAAACATTCAGGTTCTGCATACTGGGCTTCTTCAGTTGCAGTTAGCATGTTTCCTGAAATGTATAAATTTGAAATATTAAGCTCTGTCTACGGCACACACTAGAGCTTTTAAGAAATGCATTGAAAGTATATCTGTGGATTTACACTGCTTTGAATAACAAGATGTGTAGTGTTGTTACATATGGGTATGAAATGAAGTAAAAACATTCAGGAGCTATTTTGTCCACAGCTCCCCTTCTAATCTCAACTGATATTTACCGTGCTATTCATTTCAGCAATATTCTTTGTGATAAAATTCTAACAGACATGAGAAAGTGTGTAACTTGTAAATCAGGAGTAATTTATACTGGTACTGTTTAGTTTACCAGACTTACTACAACTGTATCATACGCTTAAATAGTGATTATGGAAAGTTCTGTAGCATGCAGTCACTGATGATGTCATCGTTAAAGGTAACTATTCTATAAACAGATGACAAAAAAATGGAACTGATGCCACTGTGTTTGAGTTTCTTTTCTCATGCAGTTCAATTATGTCTTATTTACCTTGGGTTCTGTTTAACTCCCCAAGAGCATTGCATGCATATGGGCTGCAGACTTGTGTTAAAAGTCTATTAAGTATTCAGGTATTAGTGTGCTGTGTATTTATAATATTGGTGAATGCTCTCTTATTTTTATAAGTTAATTCTATCTATAGAAATGACTTTATAGAGACTCTAATATTCTTACATATAATGCGACATGTATGCTATTGCATAGCATTGCACCACTTGTCAAATATGGGGTACCTGCTCTGCCCAGGCAAAATTGTTTTTCATTCTTCAGGGAAACAGCAGTTCTGGCAGTCCACTCAGGTACAACAGAACCAAGAAATTCAAAGCTGCGAATAGCATAACTACTGAAGGCTGTAACAATTAGTGATAATGGGAATGTAATTTGGCAATGTTTAAAATGACTTTCTGGTGCCTTTAAAATATAAGGAAGTGAAAACATTATGAGCAAATCTGTGCTTAATGGAACTTCAAGCAAGTTTCCAGCGTAAAGAGATGTAGCTTTGCTACTATCTATCAGTGGTGTCATTAAATTTGTGGGGAAAAATTTTATATGCGTTTTATTTATGTGTAGAAATATTAGAAAAATGTGCAAGTCAGGTTAATTGTAGTAGAATTTTATAAGCACTGGAAAAGATATATTAATATTTTATTAAAATACTTCTTCCCTCTCCTGTTTTAGTTACCTACCATGGTTTGAGGTATACTACAAGCTCCTAAATACCCTGGCAGATTATTTGGCTAAAGAACAGGTAATTTTAGATATTCTGTTTCTTTGTGTAAAATATTGTCCTTGAAATAGTAGTCACCATTTGAAGTGCTGTGAAGTGATTCTGTACTATTTCATAAAAAGCTTAAAATTGTAGTAGAATTTAGAAGCAAGTTTTTACATTCATCATATAGAATTCAAAGAACATACAGCTGCCGCTGTCACTTGAATCCCGCATTGCTCTTAAAACTGCTGAGAATATACCTTTATAAAGTGTCAGTCTTAGCATAAACAAGTCCTGCGTGAAGTGTGAGCAAAGTGTCACATCACTGGAGATCTGTATGACGTATTGATTGTAAACTGTAGATCTCTGGAACTATCTGATTATCAGCTACAAACACTTTTTTTCAAAACTGCATAAAATATGATGTACTGTTTCACCCTTCATATTAACTAAAAACTACCTCTCGTAATTCTGTCATCTCAACTAGCAAGACAAAATTACTTGCAGCATTTGGTGAAGAATCATGATAGTTTAGTTTGCATATTCATGAGCAATTAGACATATTCCAACATTACGCAGGAAAGGAAATACTGGCATCTGTCTTTACTGAGAACATTAAAGCTATACCTTTCTGCTTTAACTGTATTAGTGTACTAGATTGTAATTAAAAAAAAAAAGCGCATCAATAGTCAGCCATATGCTGTAGACTGGAAAAGCTGACATTTCAAGAGTATATGAACTATAGAATAAGCGATTATTGTGCATTTTAGTAAATGAACTATAGAAAACGATGATACTTTATATAAAAAGAAAATTCAGTGGGAAAGTTGGGTGTTAGCTGTGTTTGAATAGTGTGGAATACATTTAAGTCGTAAGTGGTATAATGAGACTTTGGTTTTGGCTCTGATTCAACTGTAATAGTAAAAACTGTTGTTAGGGTTGTATTTGAGAGAAGGAGTAGAGATTGTCTTTTCCTTTGTTTCTTGATCACTGGTTCTGACATTGCAGCTGTTGCTGCAACCAGTTTAAGTTGCCATTTGATAAGCTTGTTGCCCTATATGCTGAGGAAACTGTTTTGATGGATCAGAAAGTTTTAGCAGTGTACAGAAGTATTTTATTATATTGCTTAGTGCCACTCGTGTTGCTGAGGAGGCTGTTAGCAGACACTGCTCCCTCCCTGGCCCAGGCGCTGTTTGTCTGATCAGGAGCTAGACTCAAAATCTTGTTCACTGCTGTGAGAGCCAGTAACATCTTCGCTCTTGCAGGGAGAGGCAGAAGCTTCCTTCAAACTCAAACAGTATGTTTAAAAGCTGGCCCTGGCTTGTTGCTGATATTCTTGGTTTTATTTGGAGCAGAAAAAGAATTTAATCTCTGTGAACAAAACCTCTAAACCAAACAAAACCTCCATCATGTCTTTCCCAAGTAAATTTATCATTTAGAGATCAAGGCGGGGAATCCTAGTTAAACCTGGTAACTGCACGTACTTTTTAGTAAACCTTATTAAGTGTTTTGTGTGCTCTGATGAATCATTTTTAAAGTGTACGATATAGCTATGTAGCTGCATATTTAGTAAAGCTTCGAATAGACAAATGCCATGGCTAACAGCTTTAGGAAGATGACGTTCAAAATGTGCAGACCAGCTAGACGTGTTAACACTATTTTTAGTTGCAAATAATGTGATTCATTTAAGGAGTATATGGGGAAGTACATAAGAGATTGACTGAACTTGCATATACCATCATTTTCTGAGATACAAAGTTGACCTAAATTTTGTACTTAATATTTAAATACATCACTGCAAATTGCAATTGTCTTTCTCATTACATATATGCATGTATCTTTGTCAATATATAGTTTTATGTGTAGTAAATGGTAATTAGTCAGTTTTTATACAGTAATTAACTATCTTTCAAAAAATATTCCCTATAGGAAGATGACTCAAATGATTTGTTAAAATCATTGTATAGCCATCCTGTGCCAAAGGCGAATGCTTTAGTCAGTTTAAGCGTGGTAAGTATTCTGTTTAACTCCTACTCCTATTATTGACTAAGTAGGTAAGGTTGAAGCAAAAAACCCCCACCCCTTTGTAAAGAGTAAACTTATGTTGCTTCCCATCATTAACTGACTTAAGCGACCTTTTTTTTTTTCTTTTCTCTGTGCAGAATAGAGTTTGTCTCTGTCTCATGTTGTTCTCTTAAAGTCATAAAGAAGCAGAAATTCAAATTTTGCTCTGTGTATGAGAAAGTAAACTGCAGTGGGATCTGGCAGTTCTAGAACTACTTTTTTGTGCTTCCAGCTGTTTCATGTAGATAATTTTCGTTTCTCCTGCTGTGAATTGGGAGACACTAACTCTGTTTTATTGCCTCTTATGTCTGAGTAGGTAGACTTGCAGGATTGGAGAAAAGTCTGTGTAAGCTGGCTTCTTTCCCATCTTCCCTACCCTCCTTCCAAGTTTTGCTTGATCATGCAAAAATGCTGTAGGAGAGATGGTAGGAAAAGTATCCTGCATTATGTGAAACTTTCAGCACATCTAGGTGAAAGAACGTGTCCATGCCTTTCTTGCTTTTGTGCACTGACTCTTCATGATGTGGGACTGGACATGGGTAGTATGGCAAGATGGGATTGCCGCAGAAAACATGAAAACGTGAGCCTGTCACACGTTCCTGAAGGTTTTAACAGAAATAGCGTATGGATGCATGTTTAAATATATTTGTAGAGCCCACATGAAACATAAAGCCAATACAGAGCCTCTGCTGTCTTCGAGACATTGTTCTTGTTCTCAGCATCCGTACAAGTACTGCACGTATAAGCAACTGGGTGCAAGTTCCTTCCCTGTTCCTTGATTGAACTATCACAGTTTGCAGGACACAGAAAGAAGTGATTTTGTAAAGTCTTCCCTTGTGCACATACTGAAAGATCATTAGATTATTTATCTTGACCTTATTTGTGTCATTTCCTGTTACTTTTAACTCATTTATTTTAGAATTTAGCCCAATACTTCAAGTAAGCACAGACTCTAGAAGAGCATCTGGCCCTGTTATAAAGACGTATGAAATGGAGAGTCTACCACTTTTGTTCCAATAGTTATTCACCCTTGCTGCTTAACATAATGCTACCTTTGTTTTACTTTAATTTGTCATATTTCAGATTCTTTGTTATACATTTTTTCACTAAGCTATAGAGGCCTAATATTTTCCCCCTTTGAACAGTGCTGCCCCATTGTGCTTGGAAGTCCTTCCAGTCTTGTGTGTTGTTTTTTCACCAGAACAACGTACTGGGTTTTGAGGCTGCAGTTGGAATTGTTTCTGTTGCTGTTTTTTTCTTTCTGTTGTCAGTGTAACATTTTCAAGTTATTTTTCAGTTCTTAGTACCTTTGCCAAGAATATTTCTGTATATCAAATAATATTTTGCTATCATTATTGCAGTATTATAACCAATTCTAATTTGGCAGCCCTAAAACACTTGATAAAGTCCTTTAAAAATCCTACTGTGTTTCAGAGGGACAGAGATATTTTAAAGGTATTTTTTCCTTGCACTTTTTACAAAATGTTACTGCCTATTGCTGTCAGCGTTGCAGTTCATCTCGCATAGATCTTGCCTACCCCAAATGTTGTGATGAACCTGGAATTGAATGTTGTGGTGAATACAGCTGGCAATAGTGGGATGACAAATCACTCGCAATCAAGTTGATGCTCGCTGGTTTTATTTCAATATTATCTGACTTTAGAATTTATTTTTTTTCCTCAGTTGTTTCTTCTTCCCAGTAGCTTGTTAAATCAGAGAGTTTTGGAGTATTTTTATCTGAATGCAGGCCTCTTGCAAATGCTTTGCTGCAGGTACAGTTGAGCAACTACTGTGGGTTCAGATGGGGCAGAGCAGAAAGAAATAGGTTAGCCTCAATCAGAGCGCTTGTGGGATCTACAGGCATCTCTGTTTTTGTAAGGCTCAGTACTGCAGGGAGCAGGGAAATGTTTATGGCCAATTTCAACTCTTAACTTTGTGTGCCTAGTCTTTTGTATTGATGTTCCTTTCTTGCTCCTTGTATATTGTAAATAAGCTGGACTGAAACCATCAGTAGTAATACACTTAAAAAGAAGTTACAGTCTGAAAAATAATTGTAGAAATGACATCATGAGGTGGCTTTTCATTGTGTCAGGATGAGTCTCGTTCAAAATCCATGATGCACAATTAAAAAGATCCCTCCCACCGTTTACTCAGGTATGCAGGGTAAAGCTGATAGATGTTGAAGTGAGGTTTAAATGGCAGACCACAAAGGTATTTAGGATAGCATGTATATAATCATGCATAAATTACACTCAGTATCTGGATACATGGTGTTTCCCAGTAATCCTTGGTCAGGAGAACACCAAAATGCCTTAGTCCAGTTAGGGACCAAGTTCTGTTCTCGTCTTCTCGTTTAGTGGTCCCAGTAATGAATACTCTGCAACTGAAATTTGAGGAGTGATCATTCGTTCTATGAAACCTCAGCTTAAATATAATTTGGATCACTTTTATTTTACTCATGGTGGGCTAACAAAAGTGATTTTTCTTTTTTTTTTTCTTATTTTTATTTTGTTGGAAAAGCTAGCTAAGTTAAGTCTGAATTCAAATAGGGAAGGAATACAAAGAATGAAACATATTTTCAGCCAATATTTTAAACATGGAATATTACAAGCATTAGAGTCAGCTTTAGCCTTTTTGTTGGAAAACTAAAAAGTCAATTGTTCAATCTTTCTCTCGTCTTGCATAAGAACCAAGAGATGATTTTTACAAGTGAGCAAGTTTTGAAAAAACAGCCTTGTCTTGTATCGGTGAGTTTAAAAGGCACTGACTATCTAAAGCCTACTGTAATTAAAGAAATAATTACTTGCTGTAGGATATCTCTTTTGTTTTCAGGCTTATTTATACCTGTCCTTTGGGAAATTCTGCTGCTGTCTTTAGCCTTAAAGAGCAGTCTAATATTAATGTACCTATTCTGTTTAAATCAGTCTAACTTCAGAGCTATATGTGTGTGTGCGCGTCATAATCCTTTCGTAAAAACCGCAACCTAAATCAAACCCTTAAATTAATGAAGAAAACTTGCATTTTCTAGTGCCCCTTTTTAGAGAAAACTTTATACAGGACAGCAACTATTAATTTAGTATCTCTTCCAAGGTTGTACATCTTCCTAAGGGAGTTCACAAAGATGTGCAAGGACTCCATACCACATTATTTTTGCTGCTTTATGACTCTTAATGACTGCAGTAATGGGTCTTTGCTTCTCAGAGTTCTGATTTCCTTTTCTGTTTAATGAGTGAAATATTATTACTTTGTTAATTATAAATAATTACTTCGCAAAGTTAACTTTGTTACTCGGAAATCTTTTGATAAATATTCTGTGACCTTATTACATATAGGAAATAATTTTCTGTTCACGTTGTACTTCTGAAGAATGTAGACCTTCTGTTAATCTGAATATTTTCCCATTCTTGACTAGAGAAAAAAAATCTTACCTTTTTTCCCTCTGTTGATGCAAAACAATAACCTGAGATATTTATTGTGCAAGTGCTGTGATGTTTATGGGATGAGGTTTATGGGATACCTTTTTAAAGTGAGTTTTCCTTTCTTAAATTTTTAACTGTTGCCAAATGACCTAATTTGTGGGGAAAATTTTCTATTAAATGTTTCAAGCTGGTTTAATAAGTCTCCTACACAGAGTTAATAGTATTAACATTATTTTTTTTTTCTTGAACACAAGACACATTTAAGATCTTATAGACTTCCTTTATGATTTGGTATACCTTTTTCAAGTTTGACTTGAAAACAAACTGTGTCTTTGTGTTGTTAATTATCATTTTAAAATGCACTGTAAAAACAAAGAAAGCCTACGAAAAATGTAAAAATTCCCTTAAAAACCAATAAAAGCTTAAAAAGTCAATAATTATCCCATTTACTTAGTATGCACTTGAGGTTTTTTGTCCTTCAAGATTTAGACTAATATGCAAAACTGCCTTAAAATTACTGAGCTAAATCCATGTCTGATTACTAAAAGCACTGGATTAATGGGAATAATTTAAATTACATCTGGTTTTAGTTTAATCCATTTTGTATTTATGTCCTAGATGGCCTTAAACTAAGATACATAAAATTGCTAATGTATTTCTTAAATGATTGCAGAATCTCAAGCTGTCAGACCTTGCATTTCTGTTAGCGCGTTTTTGTTTCAAAGATGTTTGGAAAGAGAAGAGAATGTATATCAAGTAATAATATTTCTATTCTAATTAATTTTCTCATGCAAATGATTTTTCCTTTTCCTTTCTAAATTTACATTTTGTCCTTTAACATTTTTGTTTTGGTTGCAATTTTTAAATTGATACTTAAGTTAATCAGTGCTACTCTCAGGCTCGTGACAACATTTAAAGCTGGCTTAATTTCAGTGTTATTTCAAAACTGCAGCCCAGCGTTTTGTTCTCTTGGTTTGTGTGCTGTGCTGAACCAGAGCTTGTCATTTTGTGTCGTGATCTGCTTAATTCTTTGTCTAGTATGGGTAAGAATGCTATTGGAAAAATGGCTATTTACATAAACAAAGATGGGGTTGGAAATCCTAAGTGCTGGGTTTTTTAAAAAAAGAATTTTTGGTTTCTGTGTGCATAAATTATTAATTATTTTTCCCCATTGATTAGCACTCGTATTTCATTACTCCTGATATAACTGGATTGCCAACAATCCCTGAAAGCGTAAGTATGCAATTTCTTTTTTAAATATTTAGGAGAAGTATCAGCCTTGTTCTGCGGGTAGTGCTGAACTCTGCTTTTATCAATAGGAGATATTTTTTTTCCAAGCCTGTTTTTAGAATATGATTGATGTCTATTATTACAACCTTCAGCTAGTAGTTACTGTTGCATTTATCATTAACTCGTTTTAAAGCATTAACAGGGCATTTTTGACTGCTGCTATATCCACCCTTTGTTCATAATTACTTGGCTTGTTTGCATTTATGAGGATTATTTATGTAAACTATATTCCACTTCTGCACCTCGTGTTACTTGCCCTTTAAACACTGCATAGCTAAGCTGCAAATTCAGCTATCGAGTTATGTGGTTACGTTTTGTGTAAGAAGGCATTGTTTCAGGCTTCATGAAAACATGCCGTGCCTATTTACATTTGGATGGTAACCATGCACCAGGAATGGTGGTTATTATTATTATTTTTCTTTTTATGAAGTACATTCTGTAGATGCTAAATCCTTGATGGTGTGGTGGGTAGATTGCAAATGTGAAATCTCAGATCACGTTCTCTATGATGTGTTCAGCTGGATTATGTCTAATAAAAAAGCTTCAAAACTTTCTGCTTTCCACTCTTGCATTTCAATCTGGAATTGAATATGGATGTATAGATGTGCACTCTTTACACTTTCAAATAACAACTTCCTTCTATAAGTTAAGCTGTTGGGGGTTCGCCACAGTATGCAATCGCGCAGGACGGCAGAACTCGTTCTTGGCAGATGTTGTGGTGTTGGCGCAGAAAGAAGCGTGCTCATGGCTGCTGCGGTGGCGTGTTGGCAGGATGCGGTGGGCAAGGCGTCACGGTCGCCCCCTCCCGCCTCCTCTCCGTGGCTGAGAGGGAAGGTGGTGCCCCGCGGCGTCCTGGGCGGACAGCGGCTCCTGGGCCGTGGGGTGGGACAGGCGAGGGAAGGAAACGGAGCCGGGGAAAGCTTGGCTGGTGAGGAGTGGTAGGGTGCTCGCAGTGGAGAGCGGACCTGCAGTTACGTCTGTGGTGGTGGAGAGGAGTCTGTGCCAGGGACCCGGGGGGAATAGCACAGCCCTTGGTGCAAACCAGAAAACTATGGAAAGTGACTGGACAGAGGAGCAAAAGAGAGGACCTGTGTTGCAAGGACTCTTTGGGCAGGACAGGGCTTAGTTTTTAAATGTTTAATTCCATCCGTTCCACCCTATGGGTTGTATTCCTCTATTTTAAAGAACTGACTTGTTCTAGCTTGTTATTTGTGGTTCTGCTAGAAGGTAGCTTTGGAGGTTAGAAGGTGTGTTGTCTTCCACTTGAAGAAAACGTGAGGAAGCTTCGCTCTGGGCCTCTGGCTGTGGAGGATCATGTGATGGTGCTGCTGTGGATTTATTTTGCTGATTCTGTGGGAGAAAGGAAAAGTAATTTCCAAGGTGCCTTTTCTATATATATTTTTTACTCCATTTATATAAGTCTCAGCCTTCCAGTATGAATGGGAATAGTATGGTACAAGTGGAGGGCTAGGCCATGTAGGGAGTGAAGAAATGAGGTAATTATAGTAAATTAGCAATAAAATGAATTTTCCTTATTCTTTGTTGTCAGCTTCACACGTTTCAGGGGCAGTGACTTTTCAGATGTAACGCAGAAATAACTGTGAGTGTGTCCCAAAGATACATCGGTCTGTACAAGACAGCGAACTCTCTTTACCACAGATTTTGCAACACAGAATCAGCATACCGTTATCAGGGGTGGCGCGAGAGGCTGGCTGAGGCAAACTGGGCTCCGATTATGCTGCATCAGCCTCTGACGACCAGTTAAAAGTAGCACTCGAAAGACCAGGGTTTCTTTCTAAATGGAGTGTTTGTAGCCGAGAATAACTTTATGCTCTGAAAAAGAGGTCAATCTTCTGATCATCATCTGGGCTTTAACTAAAGTTAGCTCTTCATGTAGTAGCGCCCATGAGGCACCCCGCTCCGAAGCCTCCACCACTTGTTTTGCCCTCGTGTTTTTTTTCTGGGGTGCCTTACCTTGCTGCAAGGTGTTGGCCACATCCAGAATAGACTCACAGCTCCACTCTTCAGCTTCTGTCCTTGGGTTGGGAGGTATGGTTGATAGACCTCCTACCCTAACCTTCAGTAATACGTTTTTCCTGAGAAGAGATGAGTAAGAGTTCTGGTTGCAGATATGATAATGGATACGTGCAATTAAATGTTTTGTATACTGTGGGGTGTATTTGTATATTTTCATACAAATTCTCTCTACATTTACAAAAATTTGTTGTTTTCCTAGGCATTTCTTGGTGGTAGGTGTTTCAGCTTATTCAGAACTTGTATGTCTCTGGCATTGTGCCATGCAGAAATACTGTTAAGTTCAGCTGGAACACAGAGATCCTTCCCACCTTTCTCTCTTTCCACCACTTTTGTATTGTCTGAACTATAAGTAGGAGGTGCTGGTCACTTTGCTTTTTATTAAACCCCACAGTGGGGATGACAGTGGGGTTCTTACTAGGGGCGAAAAGGGTGGCTGCAGGAAGGACCCAGTTCCACCTACCAGTGCTGCTGGCCATTCGATGTCCTGGCACATACAGCTCAAGCAAAAGCTTGGTGTTTTTTTGACAAGCTGTTTTGCTGTACTTGAAGTAGAATAAAATGTGTTGACTTGGGGAGAGCCTGGCAAAATAGCACAATTTTATTATTGTAGCTGTGACAGAACAGTTATTGCAGTGGTGGAAGATCCGTTCCTGGGTTGGAAGTAATAGTTAACTTAATAGCATATGGTGCTATTGATATAATACTGAATTCCATATTTTGTCAAATTAAAACAAAAAAAAGGCAAATCTTAATTCAGAAGCATAATTAAATGAGAAAAATATAAATTACACCAAAGTTAGTTTTCCATTCGCTTGAAAACCCAATCAATTATTCTTAAAGCATAAAAATTTTAGTGCAAAAAGGGTTTATTTCAGTTTTGGGTCGTTTTTTTTTCCCCATCTACTAATTGGACAAAATTTTTTTGTAAGTAATATATACAATGTTCCACTTAGCTACTACTGTTGCTATATTGTTAACTTCTTATTTATTTAAACAGAGAAACCTCACTGAATATTTTGTTGCTGTGGATGTGAACAACATGCTGCAACTTTATGCCAGTATGTTGCATGAGAGACGAATCATTATTACCTCTAGCAAACTAAGCACTGTAAGTACTTCACACATCTCCTTTTAAGTAGAATGTATTGAACATTTCACAAAATGACCTGCAGACCTTTGTGGTTTTAGATATGTTCCATGTGTACTTATAAGACAATATCTACGTACTTTTCTGATATATGGTTTTAGTCTGGCTCTTGAAGTACAAAAGTCTGATTTATTTAAGACCTACTCAGATACATTAAGTCAGGTTAATTATTTTTCTTATCAGGAGATGAGAGTTCTTTAACTCTCCTGAGTTCATTTCTGTGCCTTCTAACCTAAAAAGAATTCTTAAGGGCTATTATAAGATCTTTATTATTCACTTGTGGCTTATTCCATTGGAGCTACTTGAAAGAAATCAAGGGTCTGTAATAATAGCTGCTATCCTAACCTGGTAATAGGTAGATTCATCTTTGTTAGAGTGGTTTGGGAGTGCATACTGTAATAGCTCTGATTTGGAGCAGCTCTTCAGACTGATAATAACGTACAACTCAAAATAGCATTTTTATTATTAAAGGTTTTAGGCTACTGTCCACATTATTTTTTTTCCCCCTTATGCCTGCTTAGACTGCTTAATGAAAGAATGTTGATTATTCATTTTGAAAGCATACCTAAATATTCAGATATTATTTTTACTCTTTGTGGAATCTTAGGAGTCTTTAAAATATCCTATATTTTGAAAATATTCCAAAGATTAATTTTGGATTGGTACAGGACTGTCACTTTATAACCAATTTTCATCATAGAGTATGCTGATTATTCAGAATCTTTAGCCTATTAAGCATGGTCATTGAAAATATCTTTGTTTGTTTGTTTGCCAACAGTACTGCATTGAAACATTTTGTTTATTATGCTTTTTATGGTGGAAAATCAACTTTCTGTTCCTGAACACTGCTATATATATTACTGAATAAATGAACAGTTATTTTCAACACATAGGTACAAGGTTGGATATAGTACTAAAAAATTAATATTTTCAAAGACTTGCAGGTGGTGCTTTCCAATACATATGTGTGCATGAAAGGAGTGGGAATTTTGGGATTATAAATAGTAGATAAAACCTTTTTAAATTCTTTTTGAGTCAAAAGTAAATTGGAGATAGAGGAGATTCATAAAAGGCTGACAGGTGGTAGCAGCGATTATATAACTGCCTTACTTTTTTCTTAAAACACCACAGTGTTGGGTCCCTGAACCTGTGGTCACCATTGCAGTTAGGGGAATGAACAGGACAGCAGTTTACCAGGGGGTTGCAGAATATGGAGCTAAATAAGTCCATGGTGATTGGAGAGTAAACGAAACATGGGCCGTATGAACAACTGGAAACCAGAAATATAAACAGTGAATGAATATAAGCAGTCTTCAAATTACTAGTCTATGATATATCTTTTAACCACTGAAGATTTTACATTATCTTAGGAAATGTCCAGATTCTCTTACACTTTTTTCTTCCCCCCCTGGAAATGGCTAGGGGAAGAACTGAGCATTATAGCACAGAGCATTACAACACAGTAATGAGACCACCCAAATGGGCAAAAAGAATTTGAAGGGAAAGCCTTTTCAAAGAACTTGGCTTAGTAGAAGTTTGCATGATATAGCAAAACCATGGAATCAAATTTATTTTTTTTCCAGTTTGCCACTCTGGAACCCAGCTTGCTATAATAAAAAGAAAAAAAAAAAGAGAGACAAAAAAATACACCATAAAAAAACTCAGCTCCAATGATGCCCCAGTCAAACCTCTTTTACTGCTCTAGTAGAGGAGATAAGAGTTGCCATAGCAGCTCTGTGCCTGTGGAAGATTCATTTTGCAGGTGGGCACGTGTCCGTCTGCTTAACACGATTTAGAATTGTACTCTCAGCGTACATTTGGATCCTCTTCAGACTTGTTTTTGTTAGGCTCAGCTCAGCTGATTTTTGTTGCTGTGGTATGACAAGAGAAGAGGAGGTATCAGAATCACACTGCACTGATCTAGACCACCTTATTTCTATGTTTAGATTCCCAGCTCTTTGGGATTCATTACAGAACAAAAGATATTATATGCTGGTTGTGAGAGACTTGTAACTTTGTTCAAAATTCAGCTGTTTATTTCAAACATTTTCATGAAGTTATAGTTGTCTTGATGCTGTTGTCACTTGAAAATGATTTATATTACTTTCCTGGACAAGGATAGGTAGCAATAGTAGGCATTTGTAGTGGCATTTGGACGTCCTGTGAATATAAATAGTAGATTACAGGTCAAGTCGAAAAAGAGCGAGCACATCAATTTCACCTTCTTCTAGTTATTTTTTCAGTCTACTAGCATTACTTAAGTCATAGCTAAATGAAATTACTAGCCATGTCATGTAGGATCCACTTTTGATATAGGGCTGGGTTCATTTGCACTTGCACTAGTGAGTTCTGATAAATCAGAAGAATAGAACTGGCTTATCAGGAACTTCAGCAGAACTGCTACCTGCTAAACTTTCATAAACGGAACAGGACTGATGCGAGGCTTGCTTCTCTAGAGAGCGATATAGTTTAGAAAGCAAATTAAACACTTCTCAGTATCTCCTGTAAGAATTTAATTGAATTGCCGAGAATGTTTAATGTGTTCTTGGCATAAGATATTTCTTCTTTAAAATGTTGGATTGGTTAATATAATGCAAGTAAGCAAGTGGAGTGTATTTGAACGTTAGCACGTGCTAGCTTTGTGCTGTTTTACTGCTGCATACAAACCACAGAAGACTGATACTTTGTGTTGCAAAGGTCATGTTTTAATATTCCTAAATTACAGCTTGATACTTGAAAAGATTATTTGTTCAAAAATAGTGCTATCAAGTGCAACATTCTGTTAAGGGAGTTGTGCCTTATCTTTGGGGTTAACTGAATATCAAGTGTTTATGTCAGTTCGTGAAGACTGGGTTGTGATGTCACCTTCGAGTTATCAGCTCTGTTTCGGTTCACTATCTCAGGGCAGTGACTGATAACAAAAGGCATAATTCAAGGCCTTGCTCACTTTCTCTTCACCCTTCTTGTGGGGGGTGAGGAATGGAAAACTACACTTACCTAAGTACAGGAATTCTTTGTCTAGCATTTCTGTCCTGTAAATTTCATGCTTTCGTTATACTGAAGTAAAGGATCAATCCTGTTATGGGAAAAGGGGAAAAAATTATGCTATATTTAAAAAGAAGGTTTACTTCGGAGGAAGAAAGAGAAAGAGAAGAGAAGCTTGCCTATTTTAAGCTGTTCAGTAGCATTTTTTTAACTTAAAAAAATAAAAGAAAATGATAAGTACAATTTTATCCTGAGGGTGTGTTTCAATTGTCAGCTTCTATCTTATTTCAGCCAAGCAGGCTTTGTTTTATATGAATCTTCTGATTTTTGCAAATGTTATGTATTCTTTGCATCTTTCCTGATGCAAAATTGATTTTCCATGGTTTTAACCCCTTTAAAAACCTTCTTTGGTGGAGATTCTTGTCTACTTGCCCTAGCAATTACTATCAAGGCATAAGTGGAAACTTCCCACTGCTCCTTTCTGTCATAGCTTCTGGGTCATTATTTGCCCTAACTGTTGATTCTTTTATTAGCTTGACTTTCCAGCCACTTTAATAATGTGATTATCACCAACCTCACAGCTTGCTTCAGGCTTAGTATTAGAGTGAGATGGATTCAGCTAGCCTGAGGATTACGCTCTGTAAGATCTGTTTGTAGCAAAAATTACCATTTCTGGCTTTTGAAGAGTAAACTATGAAAGAAAAACAAATTATATGGTTTTGGATTAAATGAAAAGATGAATGAAACAAAGGAATCGATCTATTCACAGAGGTGACTGCGAGTTGTTTCACTTTAGCTGTAAAAGGAAGACCTTTCCTAAATGTCATGCTGTATGTTCTTGCACAGCACCGTTTTCTCACACGTCACTGCATCTGCATGTATTCTTATTAGTTGCATGAAGCTGTACACATTTCAGTACAAATAATATTTTAATTCAGCCTTTCTATAAATTATTAAAGCACTGGGGATGGCTTTTCCAGGAAGGCTGAACTACAGCACTGATTTTATGCATGCTGGAGGCAGGCCCTAGATGTTTTCGGCCCCAAGTGCACCTGCTGTGGTAGTCTACCAGAACATCATACCACACTCTCATGTATTCAAAGCAAAGGAATAAATCATGATTTTACAACAGTGCATCAGTTGACTTATTGCTGTTTTGTGACCGGAGGTAGGAAGGATTGCTGTTTAAAGCCATGTCATCGGTTCTCAAGTCACTCAAGCATGAAAGCTTGTCATATGCCTCTGTAATTGTAGCTCACCAGTCTTTCCCTAACTAGTCAGCTGGGGCTGTGCGTTTTGTCTCAAACACCCGGCTGGCCAGTGTCTGACAGGAGCTTTCTCATCATCCTGTCAGTAATATGTTAACTAGAGTGTATCTTCTGCGGCCTGCACTGGCAGGTGGAAAGGATGCTTCACTTTAAAGCAAATGTCTAAACGTTAACTCCGTTTTGACCAGTATTTGTTTCAAGTAATGCAAGTCTGATGTGTCTGAGAGCGCAGTGGTTACAAAGTTCTACTTTGCGCTGGCTGTAGGTTTCTTTGGTGGTCCCTATAAAAACAAACGTATCCATCAATAAAAGATTTATTTATTTATTTATTTATTTATTTTTGTGAAGAAGCACTGAATATAAATTTACACACAAACATACATTTGTGGAATCATGTTTACTGTTGCTTATATGCAAAGAGAGCTTCCAGCAGTTGCCCTCAGTTGCCATAGTGTGTTGGACTGAGCAGTGGCTTCATGTTCCTTGCTTCGTTAGTCTTCAGGTATGGTTACACTATCTGTGGTCACTCAGGCACTGGGAAGACACAGATGCTCCTTGGAGAATGTAATACCAGCTGCTAGAGAAAGCACAACGCTCTTTACTCTAAACACATTGTCTTTGTGAATCGCTTCACTCCTCCTGCTTGAAACCCTAAGTCCGAGATTCTTGAGTTTATTCCAAAATCTGTATGTCTCAAGGCAGTAATATTGTCAACTGAATCACAAAGCGGCTGTGGTGGTTGTCTCTTTCTCTTACTTCACTTAAATCTCTCTGTGGTTTACGTGTTGGAGATTGGTGGATATGGTTAAAAAACTACCAAGCAGTGCTTTGTGACTAGACCAGATCAGTGGGATGTGGTTTTGGAACACAGCACACATTAGTGTGGAGCCTGGAAAGACAGGAAGCTCTTCTTCTGTATTTTCATGTTTCTGAGTTCAAAGCTGGCTTCTTGTGGAGCTACTTCTCTGGTGCAAACTAAGGATTCAATACAGTGGCTCTATACAGGCCTTCCATTTTGGAGAAAATAGTGGCATTGGGAGCTGTCGCGCAGTTTCATGATGTCCTCACAGTTCATTATGCTGGGCTGATCCTCTCATTTCCAGTTAAACCAACTATAGCATCAAATTTATTTTAGTTGTGTGCTGTAGTGCACCCACAATTTTATCTAAAAATGTATTTATGAAGTGTATGGCAGATCCATTGTAAATAATACTGTTCCAGTAATTAAAAAAATTATAGATCTGAAATGAAATTCGTATCTCAGATTCCTGTGACGTAGTACATAGTGGGTGGAAGTGTGCTATGGCTAAATTGAGTTCTCGGGAAACAAGAAATGGATGGGAATTTATCTTTAACTTGCAAGGCAGAACAGATATTCTGCTGATACTCACTGAGCTCCCAGTAGCATAATTAGAATTTATTTTGGAATATTAGGTCAATTAGACCATTTAATCTGGGAGTACATGAGGAGCGGTGTTTGATAATTTTTTTTTTATAGTTCAGATGTAAGCAGTCTAAGATAAACTGGGCAGAGGTGTGTGTTGTGAGTGCAGTTGAGGTCCTGTGGGAACACCTGTAGGGAGTGTACTTCTAGCAATGAAACTGTGGGATGTCAATATAGAATCAAAATGTGGTTAGGGTACACAGCCAGACCTGGAAAGCTCTCCCACTCTTGAAGCTTAGAATAGTTTTACCATTGCCACAGCACAATATTAGGAGAAATAATTCTGAAAGAATTTGTGAAAAGAAATTGAAATGTGTGGTCAGCAAATGATTATAATTGTTTTATAAGGGGTGGGGAGGGAACAATAAAAAGTTGCAGATTGGTATTACCTGCCATCTATGTAAAACATGAAGAAACTGGGTAACTGGGTTTTATTAAAAAAAAAAACACACAACCCAACCCCTCCCCGCCCCCCCCCCGCAAACAAACCAAAAACCCCACTGTGAAAGAAAAGCATGTAGACAGAAAGACAGATCTACAAATTAATTTCAAAATTAAGTTTTTCACTTATTAACACTTTTAGAAAAAAGAACAAATCCAAGTTACAATAACCTGGGGCAAAAGTTGTTTCTTTTTCCAATTCATAGAATCTTTGGCAATTCAGTAAAAATTGACAGAACAAAATGCTGTGTAGAGGCAGTGCAGGCACTGCTGTGGACATACACAATTTAAGAGAAGCCTTTAAATGCTGCGTCCTTTGTGGTTGGGCTGCATGAGAACTGAAAGAGTCCATATTCTGTTGACCAGAACTGTCTCACCCCCTAAAAAACATACCACTGAAGTCGTTGGTGGTCATGTGAAGATGAATTACTGGTGTGTGAGCATAGTACTGGCTCTCTGTTCTGGTGTGCCATTTTGGCAAGATTTCTTCTTTTTCACGGTCACTGCTGCTTTATTGTTCTTTTTTTCCAAAATTCGCCAATGACGAGATGAATTATAACATAGTGGTTATCTCTACTCTTGCTCGCAGTAAATAAGTTGTCTGTCAGATATTCACAAGGAAGCTGTTCCCTGCTGCTTCTTAATTAGTGTATGGCAGAAGAACATACCATGGAGTTACTCGGGGGGGGGGGGGGATGGGGGGGGAATGTTAATAAAAATTATTTTTCTGGAAACTCTCCGTTCAGAAGCAAGAAGCATTTGCAGAACTCCCTTGTTTTGTGGCAGGGTAGCTCTTCCTTCATGGAGACATGCCATAAAATAAGGGAGGGAGGGAAGCAGGAGTCAGAAGATGGTCAGGAAAAGGGACGAAAAGAGGTATATGTTTGTGTTCTGTGTTTTTTGAGAGAGGAAGAGATAAAGGAGTTAAGAAATAAGTGAATATCAAGAATAAAAAAATTATCAAGAATGTACAGAGATGAAATGAAGAAATATGAGGAAAACTGAAATATTTGAATGAATGAGATAACGAAGCATAATTAGTTTATTGTAGGATAAACGATTATCAGAAGAGAGCTGTTAGTTAACCTAATGTGTAGCATGTTAGGAATAAAAGGTGATGACTGACTTCCAGAAGTTTCATTTTCAACCTATGAAAAATGCTAAAAACCTTTTTAGGATAAAGAAAGTGAGTAACGCAATTAAATTACATGGCTTTTTCTATGCTACCTACACCTACTTTGTTATATAGATACGTCTGATTAAAAGTGCATGTAGGTCCTTAGTATAGGCACAGTATGCCAGTGGTATTGCTTGTTGAGTGCTCACCTGTCTAGTACCACTTCAATTTTATTTTCTGCTCAGCTTCCATTATTGGGAAACATGTCACTCCTGGAGCCATAGTCAAGGAACAAATGGTGTCTGCAGTCTTTTCATTTCCCTTCCAAACTATTGCACAAGAATGATGCCATAATGTTGCTTTGTGAATCAAGAATTGCAAGAAAAGAATGAAATTGATTGTATATGAAGTGCTGTCAAATTCATGAATAACACTCTCCTCTTCCTTTTCCTTCCCCCAGAAATAAGGATAAAAAGAAGTGAATAATACTAAAAAAACCCCAACAACCAAACTCCAGGAGACAATAAGTCTTTTTTTATATTAGTGTTTTCTTTTCCACGTTTAATTTTCACAATGCAAAAAGTTAAAATTTTCATCTGTGGACTGGAAATATATTTCCCTTCCCCTCTCTTCCTTCTGTGAGAGAGGAGAGCTGAGGATCTCATCTTGCCAACAGGAGGAAAATGCATTATGGCTCCTTTAAGGTCCTCCCTCTTTTTCTTCTTAAAGATTATGGGGATGGCAGATGAGAAACTATTAGCCAGGAGCTAAATTAAAGAAATGCATGAGAAGTGGCTTTGAATATCATAGCTTTGGCGGTATATTCTGTTCCCTTTTTTTTTTTGCTAAATTTATTTTCATCAGTGACTTCTGACTTCTCACCAATGCCAGCAGAATGGACTAAGTTTATGATTTAGTCTGACTGTTTATTCTTTAGAGCAGGGAAGGGGTTTATACAAATGCAAGGGCTCCCTTCCCACTCTTACTGCCTAGCAGTTAGCAGTTTTCCCCCACCTATTCAAGAAATGGGTGGGAAGGTAGGTCTTAGCAGCTGCTAAGTATCTTTTACAGGTTTGGGGCCTGATTTCATTCCCAGTCAAACAGCATTTAAATATGGATGTCCCTCTCGCAAAGCTGATAGTCTTAGGAGTTGTAATAATGTAAAGCAGAATCTTCCTTTCACCTGTACAACTGTTCTTTCAGGAAGTGGATAGTGGCTCCTCAGTAGTTCTCATGAACTGAGAGTATCGGGGTAACAGCAGTAAGAGTTCATCCAGGTTGATGGTAGCTACTGGAATTGTGGTAAAACAGTGACCCATCCCCTACAATTTATTGCAATAGGTATTAATAAGTAGATGAGATAACTAAACAGAATCTTTGGCATCTTTCAACATATGTGTGGTCAAGGCAGTGGGAGGGAAGCAGTTCTTTGGCCCAATGGGACTGTGAGGGAGGAGGGAGAGAGCACACCAGTACCCATTTCTGGACATGGTGTTGACAGAGATTGACAGTGTTTGAGAGTTTTTCAGGAAATGGTTTTATCACAGTAGTTCTTTAGTTGCTTACAGTAGATTTTGAAAGGTTGTACGGTATCACAGGTTAATTTTACTTTAGCGTTTTGTCTAACTGCTGTTGCTGTTTTTGGCTTTCTGACAAGATCCTGCTAATCAGTTTCTGTATTTCTAGTTTGTGCATTGCAGTGTGTGCAAATGTTGCCACTATGCTCTGCTTCTCTTTTTACCTTTGGTTATAGAAAAGGCTTTGAAGAAAATAATTTATATAGATAGAAATTAACTGCCAGATAAGAAACACTAGTTTTGCGCAGGATAGAGAACAGTTGTCATGTTACTCATTGAAATTATGTGAATAACAGGTATCAAATAAGCAGAATGTGTGAGCCTGCAGAAAAATCTTTCAACAAGAGTAGTGCGACTCTAGACATATCACAGTGTTTTAGCAAAAATTAAAATTAAAAGGAAAAAAAGAAGGAGACCCAGACCCTTTGAAATCCGAAGTAGAAAGGTTTAATGGTAGAAGTGAGCATTGGGGTAGCAGCTACACACATCAGAACTAGTGCATCCATGTGAGGGCTGGGAGGAGCTGCACTCTTCATGTTCCCAGGAGCAGGTAAACCTGCTTTGATCAAGTCTTGAACTAAAACTTTTCCTGACTGTTCCTGTTCAGCAGTGTGTAGATTGTGAACAACAGTCTTCCCAAGTGGCTGCTTATTGCCATAAGGTGGGAAGTAACTCGCTATTCTCTGGAATTTCTGCATTATTTCAGCCTTGCAGAGATTTCAGTAGAAGTCAATTTGTTGTCACCTAGTAGTGAATTTTGCTAAGAAATTTTGTATTGTGATCTCCCACTATTTGGAGAAGACTATATTATCATCAGGTATATTTCCAGCATATTTTTTTTTTTTCAGGAGACGAGATAAAATTGTACCAGAATAACTACAAAACTCTGGAGAAAACACCACATGGTTTCCTTGCAGGGTGATGAAACCTTATATGGTGATGCTGGCTGGAGTGTCTTATCAGAAGAGATCAGAAACGGACTGAAACTTTCAGTTGTATTCAGTAATATTAATAAATTCATTACTGATAGAACAGGACAGAAAACTTCTTTTTCTGTCTAATGAAAATGCTAGAGATTTAAAATTTAAAAATGTCAGTCTATTTAGTAGAGGGCTGAACATTGAAATTTTTTGTTATTTAACTAGTTCGAGTCAATTGACTTATGTTGTTTATGTGATTTAAAACCATGCTATTAAAATAAATTTTAAAACCATAATTGGATTTATTTTTGAAATAGAAGTTGTTTAAGCTAGAAGACATTCTTTGAAATGGAGAAAAACAGTCTAAAAAATCAAAATTGTTGGAAGCAGAAATATTAAAAGTTCTGTTCAATATAGACAAATAAGTTTCAATAGACAAAAACTTCACCTTCTATAGACAAGCTTATCTGTAAAGGGGATCACAGTTCATAGTTGATAAAATCTTCAATTGTTGCTGGCAAGATGGGTAATGTTCTTCACAGCCTTGAAGAGGACTTCAAGATAGTTTAGAGTGACTGCTTGTCTTAAAAAAGAGATTTTTCTCATCTATGACATTTCTCTTCTTAGAATTTTTTTTTTTTTAAAGGTGGATCTTGATAATTCCTTTTGGAATAGATAGCAATCAACAGACAGGCTCCATGCAAATGCCATTTTCCCTAAGTAGCGTAAGGAATTGTTTTCTGCGAAGATCTCACCATTTGGTCAAGCAACAGATGCTCATTTCTGCACCTAGGAGCTTGTGCTGTGTTCTTGCCTTTCCGTCTCCTCGTTCAGCGTTGGGCAGAGTGCCTGCCGGGGCCCTGGCTGGCTCCGCTCCCAAGTGCAGATGCTATCAGACACCCCCCAAATCCAATGTCGCCTTTAGGCTTCTGAGTTCCGATTTAAGCAGTTGGGCTCTACCTGGTCCCTGAATGCTTTTCAGATCTCGTGAACTGTCTGGTTACTTAAGACTTGCAGCGTTATTGCAAGATTTACGGTAGTCCCCATTCTATTTAGCAGAGTGAATATGTCAGTTAAAGAGGTAAGTTATTTAAATAGCTATTGCATTTGAGCAATGCAGTCGCTGCTGAAACAGTAAAAAAGACAAAAAGAGAATTTGCCAGAAAGTGTGCATCTTATCAGTATTTGCTTAAAGGCAGAGTTGGCAAAGTATTAAAATGTCACACAGTTTGAAGAGCAGCGGAATCCCATTGCTGCTTGTATTACAGGCTATATACAACAGGAAACTATAAAACATGTTCATGGCATACTAAAATGTTTGGAAACCTACTGCAGTAGCATAAATGGAAATGTTTAAATAAGATGTGACATTAAGATGTTATTAAATAGAAGAGCAAGGAACAGTACAGCAAAACCTTGATGTGTAAGTGTTCAAATCGTTACCTTTCCTGAAAGAAATGCTAAAATTTACTAGATTTTTTAAATTAAAAATGTTAAATAGATGCCAGTCTGAGTACCACACCGAAATATAGATTGTAAAACAAGAGAGTCAATAAAACTTCAAATGTTTTTAAGGAATTATCCATTTCTGTTATCGTGAGAGCTAAAATATAACACAGACATATGCATGAGACAGGAAGATAGTTCTTCATGCAAATAATATAGTCATCTTAATTCATAATTTAAGAATGCCTATTAGGAGGAGGAGGAGGCAGCTATATACATCAGGGGATATCCTGTATAACTGTATGCTCAGCTTTATTTCAGTCTGCGATTGAAGTATATGAAATGCTGATTTTTATATAGGCAGTTGCGGTTTGAAATTTACATACTATGTACAATAGCATGTGGACGTAGTAATTAGTAATTCCATATCCATTTTGAGTAAAAGAGCAGCAAACATGATGCTGAGCTTGACTGTGCTATCGGTAGTGTTAGTTAAACTACAGAGAGAGATAATATGGAAATAAAACTCATAAATCCCACTATGTAGAAGAGGGACAAGATACTCATTTATTTCTTCCCCCAAATCAATGAATTCTTAGTAACAGCACAGTAATTATTAAACTAGTCATTATTATAAGTCTAAAATGAGAGTAATTGCAGAGGTTTGATGTAAAGCTAAGAAACGAGATGTTAATCTGAAACGAAGAGTTTAAATACGGAATTATGATATACTTGGCTTTCTGTAGCGTAGCTGTCAGGCTTGGGCAGTTCGCTGGTCAATAGTGACATTCTGTGTGTCAGTGAACAGAGTCTCCTGATACCTTAACCTGCAGTTCACACATTACTGAAGCTCCAACTGTCGAACATTCAAGTCCCTTGGTACTGCTGCAGCTTCCAGCCTCTCCTGACTGGCTCATGTTTCATTCTTTGGCAATTTGCCCTAATGATATCCCTCAGGAGCTTTCAGACCCTCTTCTTTTCCATATTTAATCGTGTTATATTAATCTGAGTGCTGAGCAAACTATGCTGCACAAATTGTAATTGTCCGTGATTTCTGCTGCGATGGTCTTACAATGATTTTTTTCATTTTTAGTGTAAAAAATATGTGAACAAAATTGCAGTATAATTTTTATTTACAAGTCTAAATGTCCAAGACGGTCAGGATGTGAAAGCTTTAACTGCTGATCTGTTCCACAAAGAGGTTGTTTGTTTTTTTTTTTTTCTCCCCTGTAAAATCCATAATGTTTTAGCACTTGCTGTATGGACAGGATTTACATTTTATTTTTAGCTCTTCGTTTTGTTACAGTAAAAGTACATGTCTAATAAACAGCGCTATTACTGAGTTAACCTCAGATAGAAATTTTGTTGTCATATAAAATGTTTAGACAGTGTTGTCTTTTTCCATAAGCTTGGTGTCTTCTACGTGGGGCATTCCCTTTTTTAAAAAAAAAAAAATTTCTTTTTATTATGAGGTTTGCAGTGTTTTATGTGCTGGATGTAGGCTACCTTATTTTGAAAGCAGTCTTGATATTTTGTCATTCTGTTGTAAGTCTGTGGCTGCATAATAAAATAAATAAATTTGAGTGACTCCCTGATAGCAAAGTGGTATTTAATAGGTGAAATTTTATTTGTTTAGGTATTGCGGATTATTTTACTCACTCAAGGATCAAACTAGGCCAAGTTTCTAATCAATTCCATAGATTTTTATTTTTTTTCTTAGGGGAGTGGTGGTGGTTTTTTTTTGGAGGGGTGGTTTTTCATTTGTTTACTTGTTTGTTTTATAAAAACAGGGATGTCCATTTTGAATGGTAAGCAGATTGTAACATCTCCTTTCTTAGTCAAGGAATCCTTCATTTTCTGGTGATGCTAGTGCCAGACTTGCCAATCTCTGCAAAAATTGTAAGGAAAAATTGTAAGGAAATTCCCTGGAAAATTGTAAGGAAGTTGCCTTGCTGTCACAGGGAATATTCACTTTAGATTTTTTTAAAGGTAGTTTGGAAATCATGATAGTGACACAAGCAGAAGTTAATCCTGCTCCTGAGTTTAGTGCCCTTCTGCGGCTTCATGCGGGTTCAGGTCAATTCCAGTTGTTGCGAATAGCAGAAATGTGGACCAAACCCACTCCCCTGAGCCTTTTCTGCACTGAGTGCAGCTGAGGTGCACTCGAGTTCCGTGTCTTTGTGGCCCTGCTCGTATTTGACCATGATAAACAAGTAGTGCATGTTTATTTTCCTTTTTTCAAGGAAATAGCTGAGCAGGGATAACTTTTCATTGACTTCTCAGTCTTATTTTTGCAATGTTATGCTTGTATACATATATCAAAGTTCTTCATATATGCATTTAAGCAATTGAAAGTAATTTTAAAAAAGCTATATTAGGCGATTTGGGGAGGTTAAGACTCTTGCATTTCTAAACGTTAATTTTGGATTTTGTATTTTCTTTTTATTCATATTTTTTGTTGCCAATTCTGTGTGTGTATTTTTATTTTTAGTTAACTGCTTGTGTTCATGCGTCAGCTGCATTGTTATATCCAATGTATTGGCAACACATTTACATCCCAGTGCTTCCTCCACATCTTCTGGACTACTGCTGGTAAGACAGCTAACTTGTTATCCCCATTTCTGAAATTCTGACCTGTCTTTTAATTCTAAGTAACCGATGAAAGCACTAAATACTTATGTGAATAAATATACAGGATTCAGTTCATGAAAGCACCTAAGCCAATGCTTAAATGACAACTTGAGTAGGGATATTTCAGCGTGCCTTTCCATGGTGTTTGAAGTGGTGCCTTGAATTGCAGTGCTGATTACTGTCAATGCAGCGTTTAGAATCATGTTTGTAATAACCTTTCCTCATTTATTTTTAGAGAATGAATTCAGTAATTTAAATGTGACTGTGTTATGGTTTTCTTTTATTTGGTGTTTATTTTATCTTGAGATAAATGATACTGATAGACGCATTCAGAAAAAAAACAGTCAGTGTTGCTGGAATAAAACATTAGTGGGCATCAATGTTTCCCTTAGGTCTATACAAGGATTTCATATTTGTATTTTAGACTCAGCCAGGTTCAGGATCCTTTCCAACACCTTTCCAAAAGAGCTTAAAATCTCTTTTTGGTACTTCCAAAATTTTCATTGTGAGAATTCTGCTGCTTCTGACATGTTTCTATTCACATGACAGAGTTTGTAATTTTAGCAAATTTTTAAGTTGAACAAGAAAGAATCACTTTTTGAGTCACTTCTGATCCTTCAAGAGGATGATGTTTCTACATGCCTGTGTTTTAATATTTCAGGCAAAGAAGAGATCTACTTTCTTTTATTCATAGTAGTGCCAGAAATACCAAATGAGAGTTTCCGTTAAAGCACCTAAACCAGGAGTATCCATCCTTGGAGACTTTCACTTTAACTAGACCCTATGGATCTGTGGTGGAAAAATGAACCATTTAAAGCCATTTTAGAGCTCAAGAATTATTATTATATATGAAAACCAAGTCAGATGCCTACCAATATAAGTCTGTTTCTGTTATTAATGTTTTGATTCACAGAAATAAATGATGCTTGTATGTTTGTTGGGCTTTATGTGTTTTTTGTTGGTTTTTTTTTGTGTTTTTTTTTTTTTCCTTCCCCTGGAACCTATACATATTGATGTTCCCTTGAACTTCAGCCAGTCTATTGAACTTCTTATTTTCAGAAAAAGTTCATTATATTTCCTTAAGTGTCTGATATTTTTTCCTCCTGTTTACGATATTTGCCCATGGTATATCTTTTTCTGTGGTAGTTTATATACTTCATATGTGTATTATTTCTTGTTTTTAAAATGAAATCAAATGTTCTTCTGCCACTCCTCCCTTTACTTTCAACTATAGCTAAGCCCTTTCATCATGATAGTTTTCTTTTGAAGAAACTCTGTTCTAATTGTTTTTCCTCCTAGCTTTGATAAAATGCACCAAGATGTGGGTAAAGCTTGTATGTATTTGTTTAGTTTTTGTATTACTTGAGCTTACCACCAGAAGCTTTGTAATTTCTTCACTGTCATCCATAAATGCTGTTCTCAGAAGGTAGATGAACGCCTTTATTCAAGCTGTACCCTGCAGAGTGCATCCTGAATACTAGAAAATTTTTTTATTTCCCCTCCTAAGCACAGATAATGTTTCCAGAAATAATAATGTTAAATGCTGTACACAGCTTCTTGTGATGATGATAATAGTTGAGATTCTAGGTCATTATGGTGTGACCTGAGAATTTTTTTTACTCATTAAAAAGAAGCATGGAGTTTCTTAAACTTGTAAAACTCATATATTTCCTTTTTTTCTTTTTCACAGTAGTACAATAGACTGGGGAAAAAAAATAATTCCCTTTTTAGAGGTGTTCAAATAGAAACATAAAGTTCATGAAAGGGAATGCACAATTGATGAATTTACCACAGTAACTATAATTCAAACCTTTTAACTCAGATTTTTGTACATTTACATTTCTCTGTCTGATCATGTTTGGTTTGAATGGTTCTTTTGTGAGACAGGTTGGAATAGCGTAATGAAAACACATAAAATACTTAATATGCCAAAACATGAGGAAAGCTAACAGTGAATAAATGTTTTTTTCATGAGTATATAATATATCAAGTTAGAAAACCTTGATGAATTCATAAGGTCAAAGTTTATGCTAGGGCAGACCTAGCGTGCGGTCCAAGAGGGTCATGTCAATTTAAAATTAGTAAAATAATTTTCTGTTTTTTTAATATTTTCATTTGTGTGTCATTTTGATAGAACAAAGTTCTTTATAAAAGTGCCTTTTTTCCTTTTAACTTAACATGCATTTTCATACCTGGAAACAACTTTTGTTGTTGCTTCATTTGGACTTTGTAGGGATGTCTCCCATGAACTCTCATTTTCTTAGTGTTGTTCTGAAATTGTATTCAAATAAATGAAGTAGGGGATTATCAGTTTGATAATTTCGTTCACTTCAAGGGAGTAAGGCCATTTTTACACAAAGATAAAATATAGATTAAATACAGGCCCTGATCCTGCAACTGTTTTTTTGTATGTTAATCATCCAACATATTTTGAGAGAAAACCATGATTTAAAAAAAAATGTCTGGGACTATATATCTTCAAAATTTCATAAAGATAAATGTTATAATTCTGTGGGGGTTAGAATTTGATAAATTACATAAACCTCTCAGCTGGTACATTTTGTGGGCATGAAAAAAGAAAAATGTATCTTTCAGTAAAACAAATCTATATTAAAAAATTATTTATGTTCTTCCACTTGTTTTAATCAAAAAGCCTCTTAGGTTCTGTCAGGCAACCTGATACACAGAGCGGTTTTAGACATAATGTAACAGATGTTCTTAAAGTAGTCCAAACCCACTGGTACTGTGGGCTGTAATACTGTCAGGATTGTCTGGGTTGTGAGTACTTGCAAGTGTGTGTATTTGTTTACTTCAGGATGTTTCCCCTCCCCATGTAGCTTATCTTGGCCTCGAATTCTGTTATGAGAACTCCAATGTGAGAATTGGAACAGCCATCCAGAAAAGAAGAGATAATAAAGTTCTTTTTCTAAAAGACAGCAAAATACTAGGCAGTGAAAGTAACTTTCCTTTTAACTCTAGAGGATGGAAACACAGTGGAGTTACTAAAAAATTGAATTTTCTGAATATTTTTAAGACTTGATTTCTTTTCTACATTTAAGTAAGCAAAAAAATATTGTTGCACTCAGCCCAGTAGGTGGCTGGCTTTCAAGAAAACTTTTTAAAAAATTAAGTTTGAGCATTGATATAGTAATTATGTTTGAACAAAATTAATTTTTGTAGAAGAGAAAGCTAATTTCATCAAATTCCTGCGTAATTTCTTAACAAACTAAGTCACTGATATAAGAATGTATAACAGCTCCGCCTGTGGATGGTAAAGCATCTGTTCTACTGATGCTTTGTTAAGAATATGATGCAATTAGAAAATTCAAGTTACAATTGCAATGTGTCTTTTTATGAGATTTGATCTCTTCTGAATCGGGATATACGCATACCTGTTTTTGTGAGAATGGGACAATTATTTTCCAATTAACTAGCATGTTTTGCATAACATAGTAATTATTTTAGGCAATGATGCTGTAGATTAACAACATTTTTGGTAATAACATGCATAAGCAAGAGAAAAACTATATAGCAACTCCCAATAGTATCATATTAAGCAGTTTCATGTACATATTACAAACTTCTACTGTTAAGGCTTCAGAATCCAGCAGTAATAAAATTCATTCTTTGCTGAAAATGATCAAATTTACTTTCCATACCTACAGTTTTTTCATGCATTTTCAAGATCTGTTTATCTAATTAGCTTTCTACCTTTATTCTGTTAACTTTTCAAAATTGAAATGATGTAGCTGTTGCTTTGTTCTACAGAAAAGAGCTACATGCTACCCTTTTTAATGACAGATTTATTAATGGAGCAAGTCATCAGCAATTTTAAGTCAGTACAGGCCTGGTAAAGCTGCTAGAACAGCGTCAGTGTACAAGAAAACAAGCGTGCATAAAATGCGTACATGATATAGCACTTGTTTTCACCATAGTTTCTCCAGTTCACATTGTTTGTAACTCTTAAGACACTCTGACACGATGAACCTGCATATTCAGCAGAAGAATCATCAGTTACACGTCAGTTGAAGTCAGTCTCGTTAAATATGTTATGTATAAGGCGTTCTTAAAATTATGGAGTGTTTTAAAGCTGTGTGATTCCTCACTGAATACAAATGTGTGTCTGCTCTGGAGGGACACCCGTTTACGATTCCATGTAATTTGTGTTTAGTCCGTAAAGGCATAAGGCTCTAGCCTGGATGAAGTCATCAGGAGGTACTAAAATTTTTCAGTATTGGGCTAAGTAAAAGATGTTTGGCGACATCGAGGCTCTGTTTCCCTCTTTTGAAGCCCCATTGCCTAGAAACCTTAAGCCATGACAGTTTGCAGGCTCAGCAAACCTTTATTTTAGTAGTATAAGCATGATGAAAGCTTATTTTGGCCTCAGTCAGTCTGGAATTTGAGTGGTGAGATTTTTTTTGTGTGTTTGTTTTTTTTAATGATTTTTTATCTCATCGATTGTTTCCTGCGGGACATGGTTAATGAGAGCAATTGGCTAATCCATAGCGTGTACAGATTTTTCTAAAACTGGCTGCAGTCGCAGGTGGGTGAGAATTGCTACTTTTGCTCCCAGAGTTGGGACCAAATTGATGAGGCCACATGAACTGATGCAGTGAAGCCTCTCCCTGGGCCTCAGCAAGCCCATCGCCAATCAGTCGGTGCCAGTGGCTCAGATCTGTGATTGAATTAATACGATGGGAGAAATTATTTGATGTCAGCTATCTGTGTAACTTCGTAAAAGTAATCTTGCCTTCCATTTATTTTTCAGAGATTATTATTTAGGGTTTTTTTTCTCTCTGTTCCCTTAGTATTTCATTTCCCACTGAGTTGCTTAAACCAGCCTATCTATTGCTCACTTCTCTGGAGTGAATATTTTTAGTAATCTCACAGTACCCAAAAGTGTGGTGATGATTATTGGATGTTTTTCTCTTCAGTGGTGGATACTGAGTATATTCCTGGTCAAATGTTTCCAGAACACATTCACTAGAGGAAAAACCAGAAGATTATAGAAAACCATGATAAATCAGCCTGACTACTTCAGTTTCTTGCTTGTATGCTGCAGGAAGTCTCACTCCAGAGGCTTTGTGTGGATATTTGTTTTGTTTTGAGAATATAGTTCCTTGTCTTATTCAAATTGGAAATTAGAAGTTTACTAACTTGAGTTAAATAGTATATTATACAGCTTCCAAGTGCCCATCAAGGAAAGGTTTCAGAAGCACATTCAGAACCCTAACTGGCGTTAATGATGTTTGCGTTGCAGTGTGATGATGTTAACTGGTACCACGTTCTCCAGAATGGTGTTTTAAAACCATCGTAGTTCTAGAGACAGACTACTTTTGGAACACCTGCTAGGTTGGCTCTGCTGTACAGTATGGTTGGCTATTAAAACTAGATATGGCAAGCTGGTTAGCAAGTCTTACACGTTTTCTCGTTCATACATCCGTAGCTAGGAACAGCATCCTTTATTTTTTCGTCCTCTTTACTGTGGAGTAAAAGAGAAAGTAAAATAAAATTTCTCTTGTCTGGTAAAAATTTCAGTAGCAACTATGTACATTTAATACAGGCTTAAACAGAGAATGTTAACGAGGGACTGTACGTGCCAAAATTTTAAATATTTTTTGCTCCGCAAATGTTGTAGTAGTTGGTACTTAAAAATAATAATTTGATCTTTTCCACTTTTTTTTCTTCAGTGCACCGATGCCTTATCTAATTGGTGTCCACTTAAGCTTAATAGAGGTAAGTTTACTATACACTTCTCTATACTGGTAAGCATGAGGTGTGTGTGCCATAAATTATAATTTTAATGGAAATGCCTTGGAAAGAATCCCTGTTACATAGCATACAGAATTACAAAATTTAAGCTTCAGATGCTTTACAAAGTAAAAAGTGTCCCTCTTTGAAATCTTGCTTTTGAGGTGTTTTGTGGAGACGTGTGAGCTCTACATCACAATTTGTTTCTGTGTCTATTTAATAGCTCAATAATAGCTTTTCTTTCGCCTTTTTTAATGGTTGAGCTACAGATTATCCTAGTAATAAGAACAGTTAAAATTTATTTTGGAGTCGCCATTAATCAGAATTCAGCATCATTCTCATTTCCCAGTAATTTATGTTCCTGTCTTTCTGAAAATCTAAGAGTAACATTCATACTGTAACATTCGTAACCATTAATTTAGAAATGAGTATTTTTTGCCAAAAAACAAGAGGTAACCTTTTCAGATTTAAACATACAACAGAACAATAGAACTCACCTGAGCAGTAAGTAATAGCTGGGTCATAAATAGCTTTGCCACTTTCCATAACCATTTGATGACACCGTTAAGCCTGCTTTTGTAGTCTGATTATTGTGCTGAGTAGATAAACAATTTGGGAACTTTATTTCATTTTCCATTTTCACTTCTATTAAAGCAGTTTCTAAGGATATATTCACATTTGCTAAGCTGATGAGGTGGGTTCTACCCCAATCTGAGCCAGTAGCCCATGTGTGTTTCCTTCTGTCACGTACACTTCTTAACTCTAGGCATCACATTATTTTTTCTCAAGTCAAGCTCTTAATGATCTGCATACATTGATTGTAACTATCTTTCCCCCTGTACTCAGCACTGGTGAGGCCACACCTTGAGTACTGTGTCCAGTTTTGGGCCCCTCACTTCAAGAAGGACATTGAGGTGCTGGAGCGGGTTCAGAGAAGGGCAACAAAACTAGTGAAGGGTTTAGAGAACTTGCCCTATGTGGAGCAGCTGAGGAAGCTGGGACTGTTTAGTCTGGAGAAGAGGAGGCTCAGGGGGAACCTTATTGCTCTCTACAGTTACTTGAAAGGAAGTTGTAGGGAGATGGGGGTCAGTCTCTTCTCCTACGTTATGAATGACAGGACGAGAGGGAATGGCCTCAAGTTACGCCAGGGGAAATTTAGGTTAGATATCAGGAAGAATTTCTTTACAGAGGGGGTTGTGAAGTATTGGAACAGGCTGCCCAGGGAGGTGGTGGAGTCCCCATCCCTGGAGGTGTTTAAAAACCGTGTGGATTTGGTGTTGAGCAACATGGTTTAGGGACCCTGGCAATGCAGAGTGAATGGTTGGACTTGATGATCTTGAAGGTCTCTTCCAACCAGACGATTCTATGGTTCTATGTCTAGGATCTTTCTCCTTATTCCATCAGAAAATACTGGAACAGAAAGGCTTGCTCTTAGAAAGAAGTCACTCAGTTCCTTCTAGAATTATTTTGTGGACTGCGCTATTATGTATTATTGTAGGACCATATAGAAAAGAACTCTGTCATTTATTCCTGAAAGGAACAAATTGTTTAATTCTTAGCTGCTAGTCAAGTGCATTGATGACAGATTGTTTCATCCATTCTTCTGTAATACTGGTTAGACATCACATGCCTGGGACTTACATAAATCTGCAAATAATTACTTAGTTTTCTCTGTTTCTCATCTCATTATATGATTAACATCCTATCTGATTTTCACAAATATGAGAGAATGAAACGTTGTATAGTTCCAATGTATTTAACTGTGTTTTCTCTAAATCTTGGTTTTTAAGAATTCATTTCAGATATTATAAATATAACCTTACTGATGAAAAGGAAGCATTTTTAAAAGCTACTCTGAATCCTGTGTCTGATTCACAAATCCTGTGTCTAAAGCTAAAATGTTTTGGGTTTTTTTTTGCCATTATTGTCCTTTGTCAAATCATCGTTTCTAATCTAGCACATAAAAATATACTTCGGAAAGATGCCATGGTAAAATGCTTTCCCACTGTTTTTTTTTTTTTTTCCTCTTAACAGAGAGTAAAAAATAGATCACTGGAGGATGTGGTTTTGCTAAATGTTGACACAAACACTCTAGAAACCCCTTTTAATGACCTGAATAACCTACCTGGTGAAGTGGTGAGTCTTACAGATATTTCGTTCTTTCTTTCTTATATAGATACTTAAAGTAGTTATTTTTGCCTGATTTTGCTAACTGCTATAAAAGGAATAAGGTGCTGAAAAGCACCAAGTGTAGACTCCTATATTTGAGATTTTTACCTTTTTGACAGTTGAGGAGATGTTGAATGGGACATCATATTCCTTATTGTAAAAGTAGGATCGTAATTATAAAGCTAGCTGCATTCATTAGGCATAGCTGCTTTAAACGCAAGAGTCTCTTCATCTCATCTTAATCATTATATTACAAAGTAGGCATTTCTGTCTGCCTAGTGGCATGTCTTGCAAAAGAACGAGAGAGTTTTTGAAGGCAAAAAGAAGAAGGGGGCCAATTATCGGCTTCTGCTTCCCTGCCACCTGCCAGCGCTTTCCTTTTAATTAATGATCTGATGGCACTGGTCAATATAATAAGAAATGCTTGTACAGTTGGGGTCAGAAAATTCAGACTTTGATCTTCTTCAACTTTCTGAAACATTTATTTGTTTTCTCTAAATTATTTCACTTTTATTTTAATCTCTTCTATCCTGCTGAGGGCTGCATGAATGAAAACCTATACTGTTTGTCATTTGCTTTGGCAGAGCAAAGACTGCTTACTTAGAATTCTATTTGTAAATTAAACTGCAAACTCAGTTTGTCATAAAAGACATCTGATCCTTTTGAAATGATGAAAACTGTCTTTTGTCTGTAAAGGATGATAAATTAAGTGCCAGTTCTTTCTGGACTTTGATCTTGCAGAGGGTGTCCCCCCTCTTTTTTTTTTTTTTCTTTTTGCCTATAGGGGAACATATTCTGTATATCATTTTAAATAGTCAGAAAATTCACTTACCTTGTTTTTCCCAATAGAGCTTTAAAATAACATCATTGTGAAACCTCTGTTTTGATTGTTTGGGTTTAGATGCTCAAGCTATCGCGAACGGTTGTCAGCACAAAGAATTATATCTCGAAATGTGAAATCAAAGTCACATTTTCTGAATTTGTAAATCATAAAACCAAACTGTCTTAATCAAAGTAAGGTGCTGTAGTTATGTACTGTATCTTTTGGTTTTGTTGGTAATTCGTATATATTTGGTACAATAGAAATGAAACTCTTGATGATTAATGTCGGTTCCCTTTGATTTTAACGATGTTAAAATCTAGATGACTTATAGATCATCTGCTCAGTCTTTCTTTTGACTCAATATCAACTATAGTTCAGAAATGTTAAAGACTATATAAAAATTATTGCGATGTTTTGTGATTTTACGTTAGTGCATGAAAATTTACACACACACATACATGTATATACCATAATATATACACTAGAAAATGACTCATTTTTTACTTAACTTGTTATATGAAAGCTGTCATTCAAGAATATAACAAGTTAAGTAAAAAATGAGTCATTTTCTAGTGTGTCGGTAGTTTTAACTGACCTTGCATTCAGTGAGTAAGGTTGAGGTTATAATGTCAGAGAGGTACATAGCTCTTGTCAAATAATAGCTAGATGTAGAATTGAGAATTAGGCATCATCTTCCATAAGATACTGGAGTTGTAGCTGGAGGTCCTATGAACAGTAAAAATGGATATTTGTGCAATGAGAGGGACTTCTCCTGTATTTTACAGATACTTATCAAAATGATCTCTAAATGAGTAGGCTAGCATGAAGAAAATAGAGATACAGATCTTCATACTTTTAGAAGTATATTCTCCTCCAGGATATATGCATATTACTATTATTAATGTTAATGAAGGTTGTTGAAGTGTATGGCCTATACAGTAGACTTAAAATATTTCATTCCATATCTAATATAGAACAAAACAGAACAACTGTGTTTTATGCAAAATATACTTGCAAAATTTGAGGATTTTATAATGAAGTTTTTAATATTCCCATCTCTTCCCTTACTTCAATCTTTAAAACAATGTAATAGAAAACATATACAATTATATTTGGGAAACCTGGAAACAAAAGGCATAGACAATGTCCGTGTTTGGCTTATAAAATGTCAAAATGCTTGTCCTTCTTTTGTGTTCAAGAGGGACAGCGCAACTGCCAACATCTTGGTTAAAAAGTATAAGACATAGGAGTGTAGAGTCCAAATGGTAAGTTAAAAGATTAAAGCAAATGTAAAAGATACATATGTGAAGCATTTTAGCCTATATAAACAAACCTCGTAAGCATATGTACAAAAGTAATAAAACTTCTGATGAAAAGATATAATGAGTACCTCTGAAGGGTGTTAAAATAGAATGAAGAACTGAAAATATAAAAGAAGCTCTACTTATCTTCTATCCCTTTCGAAAGTCTTACTATCCCTTTCAAAAATTGATTCTGGGTTGATTAACAGCCTAACAAAAGAAACACAACATTTTCAAAGAGTTTTCTAAAACTGTTTCTTGTGTCCAAAAGAAATCGAGAAATTATTTTCTTGATCAATAAGCCTGATGATGTCCTCACAGCGTAGGTATTTAATAGTTTCCCATGTATAAGTAGTATGCCTATTAAAATGCCCTGATGGTGCCTTTTTTAATGATAAATTAAAGATTGAAAAACATTATTATATAGCATCGTCTAATAAACTGTATAATAAATTAACTGAGATTTAAAGACATTTTTAAATTATTCACTTAGGCATTTAAATTATAGTTACAGGCTAGATGACTTTCTATGCATGTGAACTCTATTATTCTGTCAGACTGACCAGTGGTCTTGACTGTGCAAAGGTCAGTGGTCACAGTTGTCCTGAATTACCAGTCCTTTTTTCATGTGGACCCTCTGCTGTGTTGCATGCTGTAATCTTCTTAATGGCTTCATTCCAATATTCACACATAATATTTTAGATTTATTGACTGTTAGAAATACTACCATGCCAGTAGCAGTTCCGCTACTCCTAAGGTATTTAAAATTGGAAAAATAAATCAGTGCAAGACTTTCAGGAATCCTTTGTTTTCTTAGAGGGGGAAAAAAACCCCTCTTTTTCCTCTCTTCTGACAAGAACACTTGTTTTTAAATTTCATCATTTCACTGTGAATTTCTCTATTTTTTAATTTTAAAAAAAAAAAAAAAGAAAAGAAGCAGCTAATTCTGTGGGAGTAAATTTCCTAATAAATAATACTTAGATCCCCACTTCAATAATATAAGATGTTAGAAAAAGAACACTGGTGATGTATATAAATGAGTGGAGACCGCAGACACAAATTTATAAACTTTGGTCCTGATCGTGCAATACCTGCTTGCAGTTAACTCTGACAAAATGACTACTCCTTTGCTCAAATTTGAACACTTTCAAAAAAACCTTGGAGACATGATGTTTAGCAGCCAAGACTTACCGACTTCTCCATAGACTAAGCAGAACTTCTAGAAATATCATCTTCAGAAAACAATAGGCTTCATAGGTTTTTTAGCATCTTCTGTGGTCATTAAATATTGTTAACCATAAAATCTACAGAGCTGTTGGAAGATGCATAGCCTTTGTAGTGTGAGGTGCCTACACACTAGGATGCAATACAGAATTCAAATGGGTTTTTAGAGTTTTAGTTTTGAGATTCCTAAAGTCACAGGATTTTAGCTCCATAAATTGACCATATGAACGTTACTGCTCTAAAAGTAGCATTTGAGAAGTTATCTGTAATTCATGTAGAAAATTAAGCAGTTACTTTATGAAACAATTACTGGGAGGGCAAATTATTTCTGAAAATACAATGATTAAAAGTATTGTAAAGATGTTATGGTCAATGTGTAACAGTGCAACTAAAAATATTTTTTTGTAAAATGAAAATATGTTTTCCCATCAGAATTCTGCCAAAAATATTACTAATATATTTTAGAAATTATGAACAGTCAGCAGTGTTTGCATTGTTATAAGACAGCTATTTATTTTGAATAAATTCTTAGAGTTGAGATTCTATTGATTCGTGCTTTTTTTCTGATCAGATAGTTATATTTTTGGAATCTTGAAAAGGATATAGGGCGACTTTTTAAAAATGATGCTTTTTTTAATGACCAACAGGCTGTTTCTATGTTTTAGATACAGTCTGTATGTATGAAAGCAAAATCACATATCAATCTCATGACTTTCTGAATCTCTGAAAAACTATTCTATTGACTTACACCTTCTTGAAGCTCTGATTGCTCTTCATTGGTAGTGTTTAACAGTCCAATGAAGTCACCTTCCTATGAGAAGCTGTTGCTAGGAGAAGATAAAAACAGTTTGCTTCTAGTGTAAATTAATAATACCATTTCTGAAACGGATCACTAGTGTCTTACAGAAACAAACGTTAACAGCATTCTAACTCCTGTGGTTTGTTTGTTTCCAGTTCTTTATTTTTGAACTTTGTAAAAGGTTATTTCTGCTTAAGACATGCAAGGAAAGGGAGAAGAAAAGTCTGGCATTCTTAATCATAGGTAGATGGATTAAAGCATATAGGAGTAAAAGATTTTGATACAGATGCTGCTTGTTATTTTTTTTGCTTGGTGCCAGAACTGTGTATTTTCTTTGAAATTTTAAGCGCTATTAATGATGTCACCCAAAGAGGTCTCGCACTTCCTTGGTTTTAGGTCCGTGGATCTAAGCAATCACAATCCTGCTCTGCACCAAGTCCTTCCAAGTAGTTCAAAGCACCCAGTCTCTTATCTGTACCTACTGTATTGATTGTAATAACTACTTTATCGCTCTATCTTTGATTGAACTGGGAGAATTTGCAGGCAAACTACCCAAATGGGCAGCTTGGCTTTGTCATCACTTGGTGGTGAGATAAGCCCTGAGAAAGCACTGTCCCTCTGCATGCGTGTTTTCAGCTTGAAGGAAACCTGGGCAGGTCTCAAGAGTGCTTCAGCCAGGACTCCAATTGCGATGACTGGAAAATCAGGGTTGTGGCCTGCATTAGCTCTGCAGACTTTTTCTTAAGAGCACTGTGCTACTAGTACTTCTGCAGAATAATGTAATAGAGCTCTTACTTCCTTTTAGCATAGCCTTCTGAGAAGCAGAAGTTGGAGGAACTTTCTTTGAACTCCAGCATAGCCTTTTTGAGGCTCCAACTCCCTCCAGGATGGGAGCAGAAAAATGTGCATCTGACTTAACACATTTTTGTGCTGGAGAACCTGCCTTCAAACTGCCAGCCCATGGGGATATTCTTAATATTGTTGAACTAAAAACGTACCAACACTGCAGTAAAGTGAGAGACTTTTTGCTTTCTGTTGTTCTTTTTAACACATTTTTGCCTAAAGCATCCTGTTTATCGATTCATGTTAGGGTACATAGGGCCTGCCAGAACTGAGAAAATCAGAAAATCTCATTTTCTTTCACATCTTCCATTATATCCTATAATTATATCCTACAATTCCTCTTCTCTACATCATCTTTACCCCCTTTTTTCTCTTATCATCTGCCATAATTTCCCCAATCTCACCAAGTATAATTTAGAAGAATTTAGATTTAAAAGAATATATAGAATTTTCTACCTTTTCCTTCCCTTATATTTAGAAGATGCTTTGTCGATCATGACAGAGACAATGTTTTAAGGTTGACAATTCTTTTTTTTTGACCTTATGTTACTGCTTTTGTTTTAGTGAAACTCACCTAACACTGGTGGGCAGATTTCCCTTATACGAAGGATATATACATTTATTTCCCCCCAGAATTAAATAAACTTCATTTTTAATAACTTTAAAATAATCATGTGGTACAGAAAAACAACAACATCCAAAAAAAAAAAAGCATTTATTTTCTTCAACCTTGAACTACTTTACTGGTTTTTGTAATCAGACCTGTAGTGGTTTTTTTTTTTTCTTTTTCGAGGTTTAAGGTAAAAACATAAATGAGCCTTGGTGTATGCTTTCCATGGGCTAAACGAATCAGGCTCTAAACTTTTATCTAGATCTATGGAGCTTGGATATAAATTGAAAAGATCACAGCTATGGGGAAAAGACCTATACTGTAAAGGCCTTTCTGCATAGATTATGAACATCATAACTCAATAATTTTTTTTCAAAACTATAGTTATAATTGGACCCAATGGGGGTCTCTCTCTTTGATCAGATCACAGTAACTGTGACTTTACACTGGAAAATGTCACTACTGTGAAGGTTTATCACCTGTAGAGCTGGTCTTTTCTCTGATGCCATGTTCAGTTCTCATTAGCATTATTCAAAGTTTAGTTGTTAATTAGGTTGACACTTCAATTACAATCATCATCTACAAGAGCAGTCAGGACTGCTTGCATAACGAAACAAAAAGATACTAGTTCTTGCATATATTTCTAAAACAATGAAAGCTATTTTGATGATAGTTTATAATGTGCTGTTTATAGAGTAACTCTGAATGTTACTTTGTCTAGTATTTGGTGACTTAGATATTGCTTTATTGGGTATATTGCAATACAAAGGGATGTGGAAACGTATTCAATGTAATTGGAGTTGACTGACTTCTCCAGATGTCCCTCATGATGAAAATTAGGAGAGTATAGGCTGTAACTGGGTGTAATTCCACATATATTTAAGGAATACTGTAATAATTCCAGAATTATATGATTTTTCTCCAAAGTGCCTCCAAGTAAGGGTTATCTAAATTAAAATTTCTCTTTTTTATTTTTTTCGTAATTCTATATGATCAATGATTGGCATTTGCCAACTAAAAAAGACAGACCTCCTGAAATAAAATAAGTCAATCACTGAAATAGGAATTTTTATTTATTTATTTATTTTTAACTACAAGTGTCTCACGAGTGGTGTTCTTATTTTTTTATCTTTCACACATTCTATCTTTGAGGACAGTTCTAAAGACAACATAGCACTGAATTTACACAAACTTTTCTCAACTATTTAACAGTGGTAGCAGCTACTCCTGTGGTGCATGAGAATTGATGTAAGATAGTAATTTGAGTTAAAAAAATAAAAATCCCTAAAACTAAATAGTGACCATTGAGTCCTTTAAAATAAGCCTTCATAGCATAAATAAAAAATATCCACTGTCTTCATTCAAAACAAGTAGGTACATGTTATGATTGAGAAAAAAGTCTGCAGAAAAGTGGCTCGCGTGCACTTTACTGTAAAATAATTAAGCTTATTTATGTCAAGAGGCCTTGGGAAAAAAAGAGAGCATAAACCAATTTGCATTAGCACTCTACCGTCATCCCCTGCTTTCATTTCAATTAACAGACCAGCAGGTGCTCTTTGCAGTTAAAAAGATAAGCTATCAAGGAGGAGGATGAATTTTTAGCTGACCTGTAGACACCATGGTTTGCCTGCTGATTGGGTTCATACCTTGCTGTACCAATTTCTGAGGTGTTAATTTAACTGTTCCACTCTGTCGTGCAGGTCTCGGCCTTGAAGAATAAACTGAAAAAGCAGTCTACAGCTACGGGTGATGGAGTGGCCAAGGCCTTTCTTCGGGCACAGGCAGCACTGTTTGGATCCTACAGAGATGCACTAAGATACAAACCAGTAAGGCTGCTTCTTTACTTCTTCTTTTCCTTAATTTATAAGAGCACATTCTCATTCCTTGCAAGGAAAATACGACATGTTTTATCTCAGTCTGAAACATTTCAAAGAAAATGTTTTAAATGTTAGTCTATGCTAAGGATACGTTGGCAATTTAGAAGACACTACCACCTCTTGATGGTGAGTTGTACTGAAAAATACTCATCCAAAGTCAGCTATTTTCTTATTTGTATCACTTTTATAATTCTTTTAGTGTAAAAACAGATTGTATTAATGAAACTACTTACACACAGCTCACCTGGTTTAATGTGGTGAAGAACTGAAGAGGCTATGCCTTTCAGACTCCATCATTTTTCACTGTACTGGTCTAGAGACTATGCTATGTTTGAGGCGAGAAGCTTTTTATTTCCTAGCAGAAGTCAGATACAATCAAACATGCATCTCTTCTATTACACACTTATCTTGATTCCACTGAGAAATTAGGAGAAATCAAAACCCATTTAATCCCATCAGAACTTCAGAATTTGTATTTCTGATGTTTTGCTGGCACTCAGTAGATTCATGTGTTACAAGCTTTCATCATTTCTGGTTTATGAGGCTGGCACTTATTGAGCCTGTTAGAGATAAAATCATTTGAAACAACTTGGAGGTTCATTTAATCTGTCAGTCCAGATTCTTTTCCTGTAATATTCGCAAACTACTCATAGTAGTTCCATTTGATAAAATGCATTGAGATGACATTGGCTGAATGAGATACGATGCTTGGTGGTCTGATGAATTCAGATGAATATTGAGATTTGATAGGAGAAAATCATCCTCTCTTGAGGTGTCAAGTCTGTAAAACTGTTGAGTGTGTGGGTGCGTGGGTGGACGTTTATTTGGGGGCAAGGATGGGGGTGTGTTCTCTTGTTGGGTAAGGAACTGTGTGGTATTCCTTGATGGAAATGGATATGATAAGATATTAATTCAAGATGAGGCTTTTTCCTGGAGAAAACATTAAAATACAGTATGACACAGTGGTCTTTCTGCCCAAGTGGTTCTCTTACAGGTAGTCTTTTTTGCCGGAAGCGTTTTACACACTAGCTGTCTGTGCCACTGACGGCCATTGTTATTGAGATGAAAAGTAACCCATGCAGAAATGAAGTAATGTTTAAGGGTTTAGTTCAAGTATTTGTGTTTAGCAGTAACTATAGCTATAGAAAGCCAGTTTGCATACTATATTGAGCTGACTACCTGTTTTCAAAATCACTAGAGTTCAACACAGTACTAGTTTCATTAAAACAAATAATCTCAACAAAACAGATAGTTGTCATGAGAGCTTAACTAATTTGTCCCTTAGTATAAAGGTGAGGGCACTGGTCTGTGTCAAGTCATGGCAGCTTGCAGTGAGAGCTGTTAAATCAAAAAGAGTCTTAATCTACATTTGATATTTGCAAACAGAATGATGTCAGTCTGGTCGATGTCCTTACCTCTGTTCTGACCAGAAATAGGCTTCAGTCAGTCCTTTGTTTAGGTAAGTTTGTTGAACTGAATGTGCAAGTTCTTTAGCATTCTGGTTAGCGTATCTGTTGAAATGCGCTCTCCTTTTAACTGATTTCCATTTTATTTCAGTTTATCTGTTAGCATACCCGCGGTATCTATGTTTTCACTGTATTGGAAGTAGTGCACCATGCATCATTTCAGCTGGCAAACATTTGTCAAAATGACCTTTGCAGTCTTTCTTTCTGCGTTATTTTCTTTTGCCTCCCCCATTTTTTTTTTCTTGGCTCCAATGATTTCATATAAGAGAAGATATTTATGAAACCATTGTGGCCTGATGGTTTTTTCTTTTTTAAAGATATGTTATTTCAGAATATCTTAACAGGCAGAAGTCTGCTGGCAAATACCAGCATATCTTGGATTGGCATCAACTTGTCCAAAGACAAAGCATATTTAAAAAAAAAAAAAAGTGTAACTGTTATTTTAAGCTGTGTTCACATAGTTTTAACTAATTAGTATTTTACAGAATTTTTGTTGTGATAGAAAAAATTATTAGAAGCTGATTTTGCTCTGGATTAGTAGAAACTAAGAGGAGTTATCCCATGATTATTCAGCTGATTTTACATGTGCCTTTTGAACTCAGTTTAGTGCATTGAATTCGGAAGTTCAAAAAATCAATTCACATTTGACTGAATTAAGACTATTTGTCAGGAGCCTGATAACTTGTGAATTGCTGTTGCAAAGAAAATGTTACCCTTTGTTGTAGAGTTTTTGGTGCTATATCTGATAGGGAAATCTAAACCACAGCTATGAACTTTACTTACCTTCTTTCAGGAGCTCAAGTAGTATTCAGGTAGAAAATTTGTAGGGGATATACTTAAATGAGAATAATTTCCATCTAGATTTGGAATACCTTTGCTATAAATTAGCTTGTTATATTTTCAGAATCAAGAACTGAGAGGTTTTGGGGTACTATTTTTAGGATCATGAACATCCTGATGAAAAATAAAATAATGTATTTGGATAGTTATTGATTGCATGTAAGTTGAAAAATATTTTTAAGTGAACTGTTTTCCTTGCAACGGTGTGTGCTGTATGATTTTAACTTGAAACATGAAACAACTGTCATTAATATTCACTTTGAGTAAAGAACAGCTTTAATAGTGTCTGTACTCATCCAACACTTCTCTTCGCTCCAAACGCTGTTCATCACATTGAACACTCATTCTGTGCAACTGTTTGTTTTCAGCATAGGACAGATTCTCCTCGATATAGCAATATGTCTTGAACAAACGCCTAGCAATTATTGAAAAAAAATGATTGGTGAAAGGGAAAATGGGAAGCTTCAGAAGTCTTGAAAGGAGTTCATGGGACTCTGAAAGACCATATGGAAAATTTGACCACTCTGATACAGGCAGAAAATGTGACATGTAATAGATAAAGGTGATCATATTTTTTTTTTTTTGTGTAATAAATGATAATAAAAAACTTTATCTAGTAGAAGTTTTAAAGAAAAGTGGAAATAGTTGTTTTTCTGATTTAATCACAATACTGAATTAAAGAAATCGGTCATATTGGTATAACTGCCAAACGTATTTTTGTAATATGCTACACTTTACATTAGGAAATATTGCATAATAGGAGTGGATCTGTACAGCAAAACAGTGCCATAGGTGCTAAGGACCTGACATCCATACAATGTGCATTTCTAGCTTTATTGTGGTTTTTATTTTAGTCCGATGTTGAATACTGAATACCCATGACTAGCTGGGGCTCATTTTCTGCTTTAGTTTGATCCAGAGGGAATTCAATTGATGCATGGTAGGTGAGGATGATTGAAAAAATTGCTTCACCATCATTTAATAAATGATGAAAAAATAATTCAGAACAAAATTTCATCAGTGGAATGGTGAATTATAATGTTTTTGTATATGATCTCATTCTCTGCAACGAGGACTGCAACACATTTTGAAATGCTCGGGGGGGTGCTTTATCACAGGGGAACGTGCATGGACTTTGGGGGAGTCTCCAGCAGTGGCCATGAGGCCATTCAAACTGTTTTGCTGTAAGGAGCCCTGGGGAATAGAAAGGCAAGTGGTCAGTGCACAGTTGTAGTCACCCAGCTAGCAGCTGCAGTGTGAGCCATTGCATGATCTGCAACATCAGTGCTCGCAAAGACTTTTGATCACAAGAGTCTAACCCTGCTGAGGTGTTGCAAATGATCAGAGTGCTGTGAGATAAGTGCTTCTTACATCATGTAAATGCATATGCAAATCCAAATTAGGTTTACTTTGGGTGATCACAACTTAGACTTGAACCTTTTGTTGCTCCTGTTTTCCTTAGGTTTCCAGCATTTGGGAGTTTATCATGGAATAATACTGCATGTTCCATGTTTCAGAATTGCATAGGCACATGTATGTGCAGCGTTGTGTTTTTTCCTGCTATTTTACTTCATACGTTCTTCATTAGTAATTTTTAGGCAACCTTCCTTATACCAGACAGGAGCCACGCCAGTCAAATATTTTAACAACTCTGTGATGGCTGGGGAAAATAACCGTACACATGTACTTGTGCAAATGTTGCAGATGAAAGCAAAGACTAGTGAATTTCTTCTATTAATCATATACAGTATGGTCAGTTGATAAAACACTATATGATGTAAAGAATTCTTAAAAAGGCAATAGTCCCAATCTATGCCTAGAAAGGGAGAGATAAATGAGAGAATGAAGAAGGAGCAGAAAAATAATGAGTATAAGAGTATTCACCATGATAGAAATTAATTATAACATTATCAGGACAATAAGCAAAGCAAAAAGCTTGTTTGCTTCTAAGCAGCAAACATCAGGAGGAAATAGAGGTGTGATATTTTTATCTTTTATTTTTTAAAAAAGGTAATTCATCATGGTAAGACAAAAACATTTCAAATGTATTTCAGATAAACAAATCCTTTTAATTTATGACACATCTATTAAAAGATTATGGAATATAAGCAACAGTAACTTATTTTCTACCTTTGAAAAATTGGCTTTTCTTCAAGAATTAGTTAACAAAAGATGAAGTCATTTTAAAAATCACTTCTTTTGGGGAAAAAGTCCTCAAAGCTCTTAATGTTAAAACAAAAGAAATAAACCCAGGATAGCTTTTGTTTAAGTTATGATAGTTGTAACATCACTCATCAGAAATTAAAAAATGAAGAGCAAAGGCTAATAGCTTGCTCTGGAATGCTCAGCAGTAGGAGTTCATGGTCTCATCAGCACACCAGGGGTGCCAAGATAACTTCCAGCTTGAAGATAGCACAACCTGTCAGACCTCACTTTAATTGAATGCTAACTGGAGTGCTTTGGCCCAATATTGACACTATTTAAAGTAGTGACATTAGCTCTCTAACAGGTACAGAGATTGTATTCAATATGCAATAAATCAAAATAATACAACTAAATGTTATATTAGGAAAAAAAAGATATTTTGAGATTCAGAAGGCACCTAAATTACTTGAGAATGCATAAGTGATGATTGCTTATATTTGAGTTTCAGAATGAAACCTTTTGAGGACAGGTATCTTGACTCGTTTTCCTTTCCCCCAAGAGTTAGGCATAAAAAGTAGAGCAGAATACATAAACAAAGAGTAATGAAATGCAAGACCATAGGTTGTGTTTAAATCCAGAACCACCCTGTGTAATATCTGTTATAAGTATTTAATGTGACTTCCAAAAGAATTGTATTTTATTTGTTGAAAACCCTATTGTTTAATTTGTTTTAAGGACTATAGTAGTTGTTTATTGAATAGAAATTTTGTATTAATAGGAGTTGTTGTAGGATTTAATTGTGACAGTAAGAAATATCAGCACATCTGAATCTTTTTTTTGGGTAGATTGCAAGAAATTTGCATAGGTCATACTCAGTTATCCCTTGGCCTTTGTCTCTGAATGTCATGACAGCAGATGAAATTTCAGCTTTGTAGTTCCTTGATTTTAAACAGAGGAATTTTAATATCAAAACCAAGAGGATGTTTAGAATTTTGTTTTTAAATTATACAAAACCAAAGAAGCTATGGCTGTACCCACCTGCCTTATACTCTTGATGTAATAAGCAAGAGCTACCATATGAAATTCTATTAATTATAGCAATGTTACAAAGAGTTGGTATGAGTCATCTCATGCTCGAGCGGTATGAGTGTTTTCTGAAGTAAAGAATTAAAATGTTTGTACTTGTTCAAGATACATATCACTGGATTTAGAAAGCACAAACATACCTTCTAATCTAGATTCTTTTTCCTTTTAAAATGCTCACGCTGTTTTAGCTCACTGTTTTCATGTTCCATTGAGGTCTGTATAAATAGCTTGCTTAAAATGTGAATGTAGCTTAGAGTAAGAAATTCCTGCTGTGTGTGGCAGGCTATGAAAGGGGAAGAAAATTCTATGGCAACTGCTGTTAAAAGGACAGATATCTTGTTTGGGCATAGATTGTTTGGTCTGAGTATTAGCTGTCTACTTTTCAGTATAGAGTCCCCACTGGGTTTTGATCGAACTTGTTTTGAAAGTACATTGTAGATCAATACGACAGGGGCCATTTGATGGTCTAGTAGTTAAATATCAGTGGAGCATTCCTCCAAAACTCAGCTTCTAAAGGTACCCGGTTGTGTTTGCAGAAACAAGAATGTCACAAGCTTTATGTATGAAAACTTCTAGAGCTATTTTTGTATATATTGATTCAATAATGTATTTTTTAAATAGCACTTCAAAAGACTTTAATGCTTACAGTAATAATCTTGACGATTTGTAAAAGTTTTATTTGGAAAACAATTTTGTCATTCAGAGCCTTGAACAAATAAAAGAGCTAGGAAATAAATGTATTATTTAATGCAATTTCAGTAAAGTTACAGCAAATACCCTGAGAAAACTTCAGTGTGAAATTACTACAGGTTTCAACAGATTTTCTCATTTTCATATGCTGAACAGGTAGGAGCTTTAAACCTACTCAAATTTTTAAAGCATTCTTGTTATCAGTAGGTTCAAATAACATAAGTGACTTTTGGGTGTGAACTCTTTCTAGATCTAAATAAATTTTCAACTAAGGAGTAACTTTGGTTCCCTCTGAACTGTACTGATAAGGGAAACGATGCATGAGTGCTTACTAAGCATCTGAAGCATCCAGTGATTAAAGGAAGGTATTTGGGAAAGTATTACAGCCATGCACTAAAAATGTGTGTTGAACTACCATTTCCTGGTGTTCTGTTACATAGCTCGGGCAGGAGAAGTGCCATCAAGTAGAACTATCTGACTGCTCTCTCTTCCGAAGCTGATGAGAAAGGCAGAGCAAGTGTGCCTATTTTCTTTTCTGCTGGGAGATAACCTCTCCTTTTTCTCTTTCATCTTTCCCAAGACAGTTGGGAAAGTGGCAGTGGAGGCATAGCTTAGTTTTTATTTTTCTAAATAGCATATTTTGAAAATACTGTTTTCTCTCTTTGGTCCTAAATTTAATGTTTTACAGTATGTCATGAGCCATCATCTTGTCAGTTCTGCGCTCCCACAAAGCCTCTGTATTTCCAGAAATCGTTTATTTGTCTAACAACAACTACCAAAAATATATATAAATAAGGAGTTGTTATAATTTGCTGCCTTGAAATTTTTTGGAAGAATGGCAGAACTGAGAAGAGAGTCTGCCCTCAGGAACACTATGTCTTGTACCACCATGTCTCACTGGAGACTATTCCATTCGTTTTGATGCACTTTGAATTTGCTAAGTAGCTTGGGGTCATCTTCTTAAGACAAGAGTCTTTAGGAGCTCAAGAATAGCTGATGCAAAGTGGGTCAGGAAGGCAGTGCTATTTAAAGTACCGCAAGCATTTCAAGCTGTTTGGCGGATCCAGAATGTCCTGCATGTGTACAGTGTTCACCAGTTGACTCAGAATAAGTAGTAGGTAGAGTAACTTGGGTGCTTCTCCTGGAGACTTGATTGACACAGTGCTACATGTTGTACTGAGATGGGTTTGCATATCACCATGTTGCAGCTAAGGATCGTGTTAGGTAAATGTATAGCTTCTAGCTCTTCCAGTGAGATTTCTTTTCTAAAATCGGAGGTTCCATAAAGAAGTAAGAATGTAAAACTTAAAAACAAGTTAAACATGAGCTTAAGTGCTTTGCTGAGTAGGATTGGACCTCTTTAAAAAGAGACTTAAAAAAGGGGAAGCTTTTGACAGTGTAAGAATGGGATTTTAAAATGGCATCACGATGTTTTTACTGCAACATTTCCTTGGATTGTGCTTGAAACATTTAAAAACAAAGTGGAAGGTACAAACAGCAGCTGAAAATGATTTAGAGCTACTCCACCAAACTCAGCTAGGTCACATGCCGAGAATGCTTTGTGATATTCTGGAAGCACATAACTGCGCAGTCAGCCAGAGTGATAGGAGAATGCGTGAAGTAGCGTGTGTGGTGAAAGTTAAACAGGGTTAGGAGCAGAAAGCTGTGGTGATTGTTGGCATGAATAATTTTGTCTTTGAGGTGGCTAACAGTTAGAGCTATTGTGAAGATCAGTATAGCAGCTATCTTTGATCTTTTTTCTTTTGATTGGCTGAGGTGTCTTTTATTCTGTTGTGAGACTGCGCTGTATATGTAGCTTTTGGGTAGTAAAATGTTCTATGGTAGATTCAGGTGTGGCATTTTGTTGGATTCCAAATTGTCTGTCTTTGAGACCTTTGGTAATTGTTCCTAACCTGGTAATTATTTTGATTTTGTAAACTTGAGTGAGAGGCCTTTTGGCTTTGTGATTAGATCAGTTCACATGCCTTGATCACTACACAAACTTTGTAATGTACGTATTATTTACCCAGTTATGTCAAACAGCTTCAAGTATTTATCACAAAGTGTTGACAAAAATAACAGAATTGGAGAGAATGCTCATCAGAAACGTCCAGTAGTCTATGCATACTGAAGATAGCAAATTTTAAATCAAATTAGGGCATAACATAGGACTCAATTTGATTGTTTATAAATAATCTTATTACTATTTTTTATTTTTAAATTAGTGCTGTTTTAAGTAATAATTTTTTCAATAAACACTGTATTTTCAGTTAGTACTTGTTTATCTTCTTTCATTACCAAAGTGTTTTGGTGAAGGGTTTTTGGTATTGATAGGCTGTGCGCTTTTCCCATGTTGGGCAAATACATTTTATTTTATTTAATGTTCATTTCATCTGTTCAGACTTTGTCCATCACAATGTTCCAAAAAGTTTGTAGCTTTTGTATAAAAATAAAATAGATGTGTATTTTAGTAATTTCCTGTTAAATCAGCAGTATATTTATCAATCTTCTCATGTTTTGGTAGAAGAAATATAAAAATAATTTGGTGCAGATACATGTTTTTTTGACTGAATTAGCGTTTTGGTTTACTAGTATTGCTGGTTTCGCATAGCAGGGAAGCAAAGTAATCCTGAACGTAACCCGTGCTAAATTATTTGAAGCAGTGGACCTGCTCTTCCTCAAAATTTGAACCACTTGAAATTGTTAATGAAGAGTGCTATAAAGGCATCATGAACCAAATGTAAACCACTTTACTTTTTCCTTGCAATGCATATTTTGCAGACTGACTTCATAACCCAGAGATTCAATTGCAACATGTATTTTGAGAACTATTTAAATATTGTATGAAGATTTTGGGCTTTTTTTCTGTTCGGGTCTGTGTCTATTTAATTGGATGCATGTTTATCAAGATTGCTTGAAAGGGAATATTTGTATATATTGACTATTAATAAATAAATAAATTTGTAAATAAATTAGCATATTTGTATACTCTAGTTACCAGCTAACTTTTTCTGTTTGAATTTTTCAGGGAGAGCCTATAACTTTCTGTGAGAATAGTTTTGTGAAGCATCGTTCCAGTACTACTAAGCAGTTCCTGGAAACTGCTGTTAATCTTCAACTGTTTAAACAGGTATGTGAGAGTAAATGGCTGATGTTTAATTATTTTATCTTAAAACATATCCATATTTAAATGTTTTCCTTTCTATCAGTGTATGAAGCTCTGGGACAAAGTACAAATAAGTACTTTGTGTACAGACAGTCATCCCAGTTTTGTTGTATTTTTAAATCTTCAGTTATCAATAAAAAAGTGATGATGATGGGGAAACTCAACAAAAAATGACCCCAAGGTGCAGAACCAGTGCAGCATCTCTTCAGATCTAGTCAAGAAGTCATCTAAACAAGAAAAATCATACATCTCCCAGCTTGATAGTTGAACTTCATTTTCAGCTGTCTTGGCTCATGACCAAAGAACCTAAACAACATAATGCTTACTCAAATTGGACTTCAGTGGTGTTTTATTTAAAAACTGGATTCATGCTGTAATTGCAGTTTTCCTTGCTAGGCTTTTTGAAGTATGCACACAGAGAATGTTACAAACCCGAGCCATAGAGGTGGGCTGAAGAATGTTCTAGCTGATCTGTTAATGCAAATTTTGAACTAATAGAGAACAAATGGTTCAATGTCTGGCACAGCTCAGTAATAGTTTTATTACAGTTGTTGAAATGAATTTTTTTCTTTGATTTTATTCTGTAACTCTTTTTTCTCCCTCTCATCACATGACCTCACTGCATCAAAAGAGTGTTAAGAAACTTATTACATTACTAGATTTTTAGGAAAATCAAGGGAAATCTGAATGAAATTAGAAGACTCATAAAAGTATATATTTACCTGCAAATATCTGAAATGATTGAGGCATGGGAGTTCACGTTTAAATAATCTGGTGGACTTCTTTGAAGATATACTACCTTGATAGATAAGGGAAATTCATTATATGTAGAATCTTCTAATTCTCAAAAAAACATTTGATGTTAATCAGAGGCTAGTGTCTAAAGTAAAGATTTATGCACGGATGATAGTTTGTAGAAGTGCTGTGAAAATATTTCTCCTAATTGTCTAAAAGTTAAGGAAATACTGATCATAGAATCGGTCTCCTTTAATTTTATTGTGATTTATTTCATACAATAATAAAATGTAAATAAAACTATAAAATAGTGAAGAAATATGAAACCTTTTGAAATATCCAGCACATATGATTGAAATGGGAAGAAGTAACGGAGTGAATAGTGTTGTTTACATTTTGTGTATCGGTGCGATAAGCTAGCATGAGACTTTCTTAATAGAAAGCTGCCTACAAACAATGTTTCTAAATTGTCCATGCTCCTACTACTAAAGCAAGATCTTCAGCTGTAAAAAATAGGTTTAACTCCACTGAAATGAATGGGCTTGTCAGTGTGGCTCTGTATTTACCCATTACATTTTAATATGTGTGCAATTAAACAGAATCAGTTTACAGTTTGTTTATAGCTTGTTTTAATTTTATTTCAAGTAGAGGAAATAATATATTTTAGAGGATTTGGAAATAGTAACAGTTTTGATGATGTCTGTGGTTTAATAGTAGTAGTAGGTTTTTTTCATCATTCTAGTTTCTTTTGTGAAGGTTACTCCTACTTTTGCAGCTAATCCTCAGCACAGCTGCATCTTCTCCAGTTTTTCCCACTGACAAATGAGCTGTTTTCAAAGTTGTTTGCGTTCAGAAAGACTAAACCTTATTTTATTCTGTTCTGGAAAACCTTTTAAGCAGAAAATAGTTCTTAGAAGCAGCTTTAAACCTAGACCAAGCAGAAAACAGTACTTTAAATGCACCCTTTTTGCCATAACTGACAAATAAGCTTTATTTGTGCCGTTTTGTAAAATCCTTCCTCTGTTCTTTTTTATTTGTAGGTTTTTAATCTTCTCCCCCTCTCTACTACATTAAAACAGGTTAATTCCTCTAATTTAACTCTCTCTTCATTTTGGAAGTTGTAGTTATCTTTTCACCAAAGTACCAGAAAATCTCCGTTGGAATAAATTGCTGAATTCATTCTTTGTGTTACTCCCATTCAGATTATGTTCCTCTTCAACATCATCTCTTTTTACTTTGTAGTGCATATTGATCTGCTTTTTATTAATGATAATCTCAAATATATTAGTGCGTGCCAGTCTTTTGTACCAAAAATCATTGACTAACCTGTGAAGCGGATCAGTCCCAACACTTACTCTTAAATACCATGACTGGTGACACTTCCAGCCTGACACTTTTCCTTTCATTTCAAGCTGCTGTCTCCTTTTTGGACCAGTCCTCATCCAACCTAAAGTTCAGGTGTACTGTTTGGGTACTCTGCTTTTATTTCATCTAAACTAGTATTTTGAGATACATGCAATAGAGTTTTCTGTGGTATAGATAAACTGCGTTTCCTTTATTTAGAAAATTAATTGTCAAAGAATCTGTGAGAACAAGTGTTTTGATAACTCATATGTTATATCTTTCCATTTACTCATTTACCTTTTTTTCCCCCAAAAAAATCTATTTGTAAGCCTCATCAAATTGTTAAGGGCAAAGTCACAAAGCAGCATTTATCACAACATTTGTTTCTTAAGTAATAGTACTGTTATTCTTCACTTCAGCCTTGATAGACTCATGAATTTTTTTTTTTTACTGCCCGATATATGTGCTGGTTTCCTTAGAATTGTGTAACAGAGGTGAATCTAGGGTTTTTTTTGACTTGAGTTTTATTCCTCAGGTATTACAATGTCCATTTCTGTATCTCATTAACACTTGTATTTTTTCTTATTTAGCATCATAGTCTGTGCTGAAAATTGAGACAAGATATTTTTGGTGGGGACCATGCCTAGATTATCTTTTAGCCTCAAACCATTCTTTTGGACTTATAAATTATGGAGATGCCTTTTAAATCAGGTTGATGACTTCACGTTTTTGGAAGTTGAAAGGATTTTTTTATTGCTCTGAAACAGAATACACCAAACTGTTTATGCAAAACATACTTTTTCGAGGAATTCATAGAAGTAATTTATGAGAAATACCCTGATATGGATTACAACTATAGGGATGTCTGAAGTTCAATTTGCTACAATTTGCTGACTTTTTTTCTAAAGATGTCTACTGCCCTGAATAGGTTTAATTTTAAAAAACCTGGGTATCATTATTCTTAAACTGTTAGGATATTTAATCATATAAAAATAATTGTCTTTAAAAAAACCCTATTTATTTATATATTAAATATTCTTATTTCCTGATTAAATATCCTGTATATAACAGTTTTTCTTCAGATTAAATGTTTGTTCCCTTAAACTGTTTACTTGCATTGCTTCTTTTTTCACTGCTTTTTTTTCCACATCTTCGATATGTGTATTGTTACGTATGCTGACTCTTTGTTAGCTTTTTCTGAGCCTTAGAAAGGCTCCCCTTTAACTAGGGTAACAGGGAAGGTAGCTAATATTTATTTCAAGATGCAAATATAAGCAATTGATAGTTGCATCTTATATGTCGAATAGTTCTGATGAGTGTCCAGGGAAAATACTAATTCAGTCTTAGAACTAGCATGAAGCCTAATGCTAGACTATCTTGTTAAATAATGTAATTGTATAAGTAACATAATCTGCAATTTTTTGGGGGGATTTGTTCCTAAAATGGTGATAGATGCTAACTAGAAAAATAAATAATGAATGCAGGATTGGGACTTGAAAAATCATAAGTCTTTGAAAATTACTAGTAATTTCAAATTTCATTTACAAGCTTTATGAGTTGAGCTCACTTCTTGCAAGCTATCAAGCTGTTACTGTGTGGAAATCACATTTATGATATTTTCTTTGCTTCTACCAACTTTTAATAATGAGTGAATTGACTTGGAATTTTTACTCCTGTCTAAATAGACTGAGTTTCACTGGCAAACATTATCGCTCCTCCCCCACCCCCCACCCTTTGTCACCTGTGCTACAAGATCTTCTGAAGTGGATATGGTCTATATTTCATTTTTAGAATTCAAATTATTTAAGGATTATGGTAGTTCTGTCTTTAGTCATTTTAAAATCCAAGAGTAGCACTGAAATTGCTAGTTTTTCATTGAAAACAGTAGTCAACCAAGGGCTCTCTGGATCTCAAAGTGAATGCATTTCTTGAAATAGCAGCCCAGATTTTTTGAGGGAGTGTGGGTTTAAAAAATGAGAGGAGTAAACCGTAAAGTGTATGTATAATTTCACGTGCTGTTCTTTTCATGTTACAATTTAAGGGCAACCATTAACAGTGAATTACTCAAAAGTAGTAACTGCTACTACCACTACTAACACTTATCATTTCCTTTAAATAATGTCTCCTATATCTTTTTGCCAACAGTTCGTTGTCAGTATTTACATTAAATACTTCATTGGAATGATCCTCTAAAAACTAAAATTCAGTCAGTGTCTCAACCTTCTGTTGACAAAATTTTACCAAATGTTGAGTATGGCCATAAATCTTATGTTAGTTTATAGTATGGAATGAATTCATAACTTTCCCAAAAGAGATAATGTCTTACAGTTCAAAGGCTGGGGATGGGAGGCAGGGGTGGTGTGTTTGTGTTTTTTTTTTTCACAGCAGTAGCTAAAGATGCTCTTATCTCTTTTTCTTACTATGAAATAATCCAGTGATCCCATAGTGGTCTGACCATGAACCAACCTACTTGGAAAAAAGCCAACTTGGAGTAAAATGAAAAAAAAAAAAAAAAAAGAAGGAATTTAGACAAGAAATAGAAAGAAATTATTATCTGCATGCTTGCATTGTTCTTGCTGCTGGAATTTTTGTGCTCTGAGAAAGTAATTTGTTTCATGTCCCTAGTCTGTTCATTGACAAGCATCAGATTGTCACTGACACTGTTTGGGTAGTCTGTGGTAAAATATGATATAGCCAAATAATTAATTTTGGTTAGTTCCTATGTACTGTTTATTACCAGTGAATAAATCATAATTCTTGTTAGAAGATGAACCATGTATAATTGGAAAAGTGCTTTCTCGCTTTATCTCTCAGACTTGAGTTAGCCTTTTCAAAACAAAAAGGGAGGAGTTGCTTCTTGAAAGAATTTTAGAGCTTTAAGAATGTGCTCATTGTACTACTTTGAAGCCTGTTAACTCTTGAACAGAATGTATTCATTCCTTCTGAAAGGTTTAATCCTTGGTTACCTTACTTTGACTTTTTTTGACATTTTTGGATCATTTCAGTCTTTCTATATACACTCATATGTGGATGCAAATCCATGTGCAGCTGTAACCTCTGCATAAGGACCACTACTGCAATATGCATCTGTAGATGCAAGTGTTAGTGGTTAAAAAAAGAAAAGGGCAAAAAGATGCATTGGAACTTGAAAATACAGTGGTGTCAACCCTGAATGGGGCTCTGTCAGGTGGAGAGGGTTGTAGGGGTCTGCCTTGGCATCATACCTCATTTTGTTTTGGGACTTCATGCATCACATTCCCATATGCTTAAATGAAATGTCCTTCGAGACAGTTAGCACGCTGCCAGTCAGATCCAACCTTCTGCTACCACCATTTCTGAAACCAAGCCACAGCCTTCCTCTGCTGTGTCTGTGGGGATGGTTCTGCTACAATTTCGCTTCCATGTACTGTCCTTCTTATAGGGTCGTTCTTCATGTAAAACACATACACTTTTAATGGACCTCAAGTAGACATCATAGCCTGTTGTTCCTTTGAACTGGGTGTGGTGAAAGGTTTCCAGTTGTTCTAAAGGTGCTTTATGTGCATGATGAGTTCCACTTTGGACCCACTAGTGCATACCCTGAATGGGATACCACAGGGAAATTTGTTATGTTCTTTTGTTAATGATACAAAGCAAACTTATGATTTCAAAACAGAACATCAGGGAGCATCTCAGTGATCTGTATTCAATTGTGACTACAAATCCAAAGTTACCATTTGTAAGGAAATAAATTAATATATTTTCGTGCCATTAGAAGAGCAAGAAAAGCTTGAAAGCTGTCTAAAATATTTCTGAACAAACTGATGTGTAATTTCATTGACTATAAAATTTTACAAATGTATTTATAAATTTTGCATAATACATGTAATTTATTTGATACATGTAAAATACTCTGATATTTCTGTTGCTTATTGTTGCAGCTGCTCTTGCAAAATCCATTTAAAAGCAATATATTATCTGTAAGTCATATGTTGTCTTAAACATCTGTATTCCATTTTAATGTTCATGCTGAAAACTACGACTCTGTATAGCAATAGAAGGGTCAACAGTGTGACTTTTTTTTTTCAGTTTATTGATGGTCGGCTGTCAAAATTAAATGCAGGAAGAGGATTCTCTGATGTTTTTGAAGAAGAAATCACAGCAGGAGGCTTTTGTGGAGGTACAGAATTAATTTGAGTTTACTCACTGACAATGCTTCTTTAGGAGCTGTTCATGATGATGTTCTCAGAATGTCTTGTAAATTTTAGAAGTCATTATTATTACTGCTTCGTTGTATCCATTCATTCTTGGAAAGGTTTTAGCCTTTAACAAATCACTACTGGGACATACACTATTATGTCTTGCGTTATATCAGTATATTAAATGAAGATATGTTGCTTTAATCCAGTAAAATAATACTTAGATTTCAATATATGATAAAATATCACTGTATTATTTAAATTTTCAACTGCATATTTATGTAATGTGATACTTTATATGTAAACAATATTTTAAAAATAATTTTGAAATTTGTGCTGCTGAACTCTTTCTAGATAGTTATGTTTTCCATAAACACTTCGAACTTTTTTCACATCTGATTATTTCTGCAGTGCAGAAATCGGACTGATTTCCTTAGTTTTTAGAGAAATTTGCTTTCTACTAGAAATGTGTTACTCTAAAAAAGAGGGAAAAAATTCAACATTTGTATATCCTCTCAGAAGGAACATTGAAAGTTTACCTTCTTCATAAATAAAAATACTATTTCTTGTGTTGTTTCCCTCAGTTATGTTCACTGACAGTTGTTATAATACTATTCACATTCGCTAGCTTAGAAAGTTAACCCGTATAGAAGGGTGTGTGCTGAATCCATTGCTGAATATTACAGAATTATTGATTGCTTTCCTGTTAGACATTTATTACAACTATATTATTATTTGAGGTATCATATTTGCTATCAAAATATTGGATCAAAACGTGCATGACAGCACAAGTACTGTTTTATGGTCTTTAAAGCTTTCTCAATTAATGGAGGTTGTGTGATTTGAGCAAATCCGCTGAGTTGCATATGACATCTTTATGCGGTCTTGCTTTGCAAGACTACCCTTAAATGGGCATATTTGCAGAGGAAAGGTTTGGCCGCCACGAAGAAATCATTGAGTGGTGCAGAGCCATCTTCATCTTCTGCAAAATACCTTTTCTATGCTCAGAGTACATAAATCCTTTTGTTCAAGATTTTCACTGCCTTTTCCTGCCCTCTGTGCCTTGTGCTATGATCTAGCACATAATTATTTTTTTTTCCTGATTAAAGTGTGGTTAGTTATACAGAGATTTACGTCTTTTCTACCTTTCTAGGGTAACTTTTGCTTCTCTGTAAACAGATTTTAGGCATTGAGCATCCATTATTCAGATAGGCGATGTCAGTATTCGGAGTTCATTTGCTGACTGCAGTTAGGGGGTCAGGAGGCTGCAATAAAACTGCAAGAGAAGTTAGATAAAGCTTGTTTCTTGACTGCGTGCTGGCAGCCTGTGAACCACATCTCACCTGGCTCTGCTCAGGAGGGAATACTCAGCTTCGCTAGCAGTTCTCGGTTAGATTGCGCTGCGTGCTTACTTTTCAAGTCAGACAAGCTGTATATTGCCAGGTTGTGGACAAATTGCTTAGGGCACATATTCAGTATTTACATAACTGCTGTCTCATTATCGTTATGAAGTGCAGGGCTAACAATATGTATGCAATTGAAGGTGACATTTTGTGACGCTAATGGGATAGAACTATGATCTCTTTGCAGAGTTAACTCCCATCAACTTTACCAGGAAGCCCAAGGTTTTAAAAAAAACCAGGTGAAACCCAGCCTTCAGAAAAGTCACAGAAAGTTAGCATAAGCTGCAAGCTGTTAAAAGGACAGGTGAACATATCCTTAGCTATAGAGAGTATAATTTAGAAATTCTTGAATCAAATGGTAAATGTTTCTTTAGATAATTGTCTTTTTTAATTTGCATTTCTCCACACACGTGAGCATAACTAAACGAGCATGGAAATGTAAACTGGAAATTGGAGAATAAAACTTAGATTTCATTATTCTTTATGATTTTTTTTTTCCCACTAAAGTGGTCAAAACTTATTTCCCTGTGACTGTATGGGAAAAGAAATTTGTCAGCTGTTTTCATTACAATTTGCACTTTATACTTAAAATTTTATTTTCTGTTATATGCATTGTTCTGTGGAAGTATTAATTCTCAAGAGTTTTGTGTAACTTTCAAGACAAGAATGTAGTGATGATTAATTGGCTTAGCACATGGATTTTTTGTAGAATATATCCATTAAAGTAATTTGTAATCATGTTAATTTTACTAGAGCAGTCGGTTTTTTGAGTTGGTCTAGTATCAATGGTGCTAGTGTAAGGAAAATTGAAAAAGTGTAAACCTCTGAACCTATCTTTTAATAATAATTTATTTAAAGGAGTCAGCGTTTTCTTGCTGGAGTTTCAGGAAACTCAGCTCTAGCTGAGCATATGCAGTGTTAACGTGGCCTTTTCTGTAGATGAATATCTGTTCTCTTTATTGCCTTCTCTGAATTCTCTCTACACAACTGCAAGACAGTTAAATTTCTTGATGATTTTCTGTGATCTCATTTACTGTCTTTAGTAATTGCTTAAGTCACAGGCTGTGACAGAGAAAGCTCACATGTGGAAAGAGTCACTGCTAAGGACACCACAAGCCAGATGATACATGAATGTTGTTGATAAGAATTTGAAGTAATGAAAAACCATGTTAGAGAAAGTACTTATGGTTCACTGAATTTTCATTAACACACAAGCAGTGGTTAAATTTCACCCTATTACATGTTATTTGCATGCTACCTTCTCTGGTAGTTCCAGGGAGCCAGGTTGAAGAAGTGAAAAATGTCATTTTTGCTTCAGACTGCTCTTTGAAATTCTTACTGGAGGTAGGATAGTAATGATCATCAGGTTCTGTTCTTTCTAAGTGAGCATTGCTTTCACCTGTGCCATCATTCCTGAGAGTCTGACTGTCTCAAAATTACTTGTAAAGAATTTAGTGGAATGGGTGAAAGTGCCTGACATGAGTATAAACAGCTCATTTTTTTCACTTAATTAAGAAACTTGGGAATAACTTTTACAACAATACAGTTAATTCTCAGCCATGTTCTAGGAGAATGCTTTGGCTTTCCACTAGCCAATGCAGTGATTCCACCCAGGCCTGACTTAATTGATCATTGCAAAGCTTAAGAAGTTTTGAGAACTCCTGTTAAAAGTCTGTAATGTCAAGGATATATCCGTATGGTCCTTTCAAAATGGATAAACTCTGTTTGAAACTTCAGCATTCTTGTCAATGTGAGTGTCTTGTCTGGGGTTAGTAACAGCTCACAGTACCAGAGTACTGATGTACTCCAAAACTTTCTGAGGGATCAGGGACCCAATGTTTGGTGTTCAGCTGAAGCACCTTTGGGAAGTAGTGTTCTTTTCTTCATCAAGTGCTCGGTAGAGTTTAACCCTATCCCTTCATGGCCAGCTTAGTGGCACAATAATCCTCAGTAGTCCTGCAGAAGCCGGTAGCTCTCACTTGCCTTTTAGAGGTTTTCCTCTGTGAAAGAAAGTAGATACAGTTAATAATTAAAAAGGATTTTTACTGCACAGGAGTATATAGTTATGCTGGAATGCTTAGACTTTTCTCTTGTTCTTTTTCCTTGGGATGGTACCATCTACAGTCCGTGTCATTGAGTCAGTTCACATCATACTTTTCTTTCCTTCAAGTTGATGTTTTTCTTTTTAGACCTTTAGCAGTATGTTACCTTATCGTAGTTTTAATTTCTCTTTCTACCTCAGTTGGAATTAAAAACTCTGTGCAGTGAAAAGATACGCTTTTACAAAGAAATTAGAAAACATGAAATAAGAGATACCTAGGTTTTTTTCTTAGTGTATACATATTGTTGTCTTTACATTTCTTGTCTATCTGGAAAGAATGAAATTAATGAATAATCCTCTAAGGGAATTTTTTATGCAGATTATGAGGAGGGTTGAAACATTAAAATATTGAATGTGTGTTTGCTTGTGTTACATGTTGCATTTCTATTTCAGGAAATTCAAGATCTTATCAGCAGTGGATGCATACAGTGAAGGTATGAAGTTGGTTAAGTAATTGTACCGGCCATCCTGTTCTTTAAATCTTTGTCCTTTTCTTTACATATATGTAATGCTAGAATTTTATTCATCTGCGAGGAAAGTACAAGTACATTCTATAATAAATAACATATATATGGTATATGCAATAATTTTGTGGGGTTTTTCTTGAAGGTGTTTTTTTTTAAGAAAAAAAAAATCCCATATGCAGAACAAATGCCAAAACACACAAGATTTTCCGTCTGTATAGACAGGGATTTCATTGCTTTCTGTATCATGTTGCTTTCTGTAACGGTTAATTAAGTGTGAAAGCACAATTTGAAAGTTTATCACTTCTAGTAAATAGCAATTTCGTTAATACGTATTTGTGCAGTTTGGCTAGCAGAAGATCCTCAGTGTAACCTTGTTATTCTGCAGGATTAGTAAAATATGTTATTTTAGATTAAGAGTATTCTTGTGTGATTAAATGATATAGTTCTTTGTCAGGTCAAAGTATTTTTAAGTTGCATAATAAATATGATAGGAACACATGAAAAATAGCCGTAACTTCTGAATTGATTTTGAAATGGTAACAATGAATGAAGAATGAAAATACATCATTCTGTTAGAATGCATTGATAAATGTGTCAGCTATGATAATGACGTACTGTAACCCTTGTGTGTCTGCAGACAGCGGGTTGCGGAGGAAACACAGCTGTGGTTATTCTTACCAATTTAACAGGAAGATTGTTATTTCCTTACAGCACACTGATTATTTTTCCTTGCTGTTGTCGTAAGGTTTGACTTGTGTTAAAATGTTACTAAAATACATTTGTTCTGTGTTTCAGAAAGGCGGTGCACTGATCAACACAGCAATGACCAAAGCCACTCCGGCTGTGAAAACAGCATATAAATTTGTAAGATCATCGATTTCAAATAAATAATACATAAAAATACTGCAACTTCTTACAATCTCTCATTCTTTTTGAATACTTAAAACCCTAAGCATTTTATAAATGTACTGCAGAAAAATACTTCAGCCTGTAGAAAGTTTTTAGCTTCATTTGTTTTCTCATATAGCACTAGGATTTAGACGTGATTCAGTCTTCCAGATAGCTTGTGCATAACAATAGGCATTTTAAAAGCATCAGTGTGCTGTTTTTGTCTCAATTGTAATACATACTAGAAGCTTATTTGAATATCATTTAGATATTTGATACAGAGCTATAATCTCTTCCTAACCCGATGACAACATGATTAAAATATGGACTCTGAAACCAGAAATTCTCATTTACGCTAAGGTCCTGTAACACAACACAGGCATTGCAAGGTTAACATGAGCGTAAAACATTTTGTAAATGTTACATTTATATGTCATCTAAATATAGTGTTATTGTATATAGTTACATAGTATATAGTGTTAATATGATGTATTGATCTCGCTTCAGAAGAGATACAGTTCCTGCTGGACAAATGAAGTCCTGCCTTACATAGATGCAATTTCACGTTGACACTAAGTGCTGCACTGTTGAAAAGATGCAGTAAAGCATCAGTAATGTGTGCAGCAAGTCTTTTCTATCATCTGCTCTTTTAAAGATGATACTAGAATACTCACATTTAACTGGATTTAATGCTTATACGTTTGAGCTTAAACAATCTTGTTTTCAAAGACTGCCTAACCAAGAAAGCATGTGAGATTATACGGTATTATGCAGTACAGAAAAACAGCAATAGTGTAAAATGAAATGGGAAGTATTTTAAGGTCGCATTTTTAATATATGGGAAAAGACTTTTGGCTTTCTTTCCGCTTTTCCAAATGTTTCACCAGTCGGATGCATAATAAGTAGTCCCGAATAAATCAGTGCATCAGTCTAAGCTAGTGTATTTCCAGTAAAGTTTTCAAACAGAATTTTTAATTTTACATCAGTTGAAAAACACAACAGTCGTCAAGAGAAACAGGTGAATAAATGAAATATACTTCATATTCATGGACTCATTTATAATTTAAAAAATGGTTCATTAACAGGCTATCTGCAAATTATTCTTCTTTAATTTGCACTAGCTTAGACTGTGGTTATATGGTCTTCTCCCAGCCTTCAATTTTTATAAGTATGTCATTGATAATAAAGGTTCTTCAAAGTGAACTTCTGTGTATGCCAGGAAACAGTGGTAAATTTTGTGAGGACCTATGTGTATAAAGTATTCATATTTATACCCCATTTCATTTCTTATGCTGTTGCCCTTCATGTAGCCTACTACTAGAGAAATGAAACACGCATTTCTTAATTGCTAGATGACTGATTGGTAGTCTTGAGTAATGTGCTTGGTACCATCCCTCAGAGTTAACAAAGCACTCCAAAATTCATCCAAATGCTATGAGCATGATCTGGAAAGTTTAAAGTGGCTCTCAGGTTGGCATCTGCTACATGGCACCCCATTGTGTTGTTATTGAGCTTATAGATGTATGATTTAAGGATCAAAAAGACTATCTGACCTCTTGGTTCAAGAAAATGATTTTCTTTCTCTGAATTTCCATGTACAGAAAACCATGGAAAAATAGGTGGTTTCCACATATTTATGCCCTTAAATATATTTTTCAAAGTCCTTTTTTCAAGACAGCCTTGAAAACTTTCATGTTTTTTTCCTATATTCATGTAAGATAGATACTTTTTCTTCTATTAAAGGTTAGGGTTTTTAGTGTCATCCTCTCTCATATTTTCTTTTTTCCTACTCCCCCACCTTCTCTCTCTTTTTTTTTTAATGCTTTTTAGTATAAGTACATGGTATTCTGTATTGATAATTAATTTTTCTGTTGAGGAACATTCTTGGCTGTTTTCTATGCAACAGTGATCCTTGGCTGCCTATTTTAATATATACAGAATTCTCCCCTAAATAGCAGCACTATACTGTTCAGCAACACTGGGCAAAATCTCCATCTGCATATGAAATCACTTCATTTCTCTTAAGATTGATGTTGCCCTGCAAGTTGCCAGACTGGAACACTGTAGCAGTCATCTTGAAAATCTTAACATTTTTCCAACGTGCCTTACTGCTAAAATACCCGTTCAAATTTAAAGGACCATTTCAAATAAAGGAGAGATGTATATGACCATTTGGAGCCTGTCCTTAGTAATATTGGAGGATTTTTGAGTATGTATGTTTTCACAGCATTGACGTGCATGTACTGAAAAAAAATCCTTAAACATACGGAGAAAGCATGAATATATAAAATATACTGACAATGCATGTATGAAATTTGTGATAGAGGTTGTTGCCCTTTTTTATGTCACCAGGTGTTTAAAAAAAAGGTAACATGAGTATGGCATCATAAAGCATGTTCCATGACTACAGCCAGTGTCTTGCAGAGCTTCTTAAATCCTTTTATTTTTCTAGGCAAAAAATCAGGCAAGACAAGGAATAAAAGAAGTGAAGAGTAAGTTAAAACACAAGGTACGTAGTACGCTTTTTACTTTCTTACCTTGCTTCCTGTATCAGTTTGAAGTTTATACTTTACAAATCACATGAGATTTGTGTTTTTAATGACTTTTGAAATATGCTTAGCCCTTTGTTCAACAATACATTTTTCATAACGAGCCCTCTGGCAACTATCTGTCATTCTATGCATCCACTGAATAATCTCTTTATTGTTTGCATATTTTATCATAGAACAACAGAGGTCTTCAAAGATACATTAACAGGATGTATGTTTTCATAAAGTTGATTGCTTTGATATCACAATCGAAGCCTTTGCTTCAAGCTGAGAATTTGAGATGGAAAAGTCTTGCAGTACAATACATTTCAGAAGGTGTAGTTGTCCGTTGCGATTTCGTATGATATGGGAAAAATGGAAATGTTTAAAAACAAAGGTATAGTTTAGTTTTGCAAAAGCAACATCACAGAAGTATCAGGAAAGATGTTTTAGGCATTTTGTAGCTGCTTTTCCCTTTGAAAATTTTGTTTCCACATTAGGATTTTTCAATACAGAGAAGGAACTGTTTTTTAGATATATTTTATGCTATTTTAAGGAAACTTTCAAAAATATTTCCCAGACGTTTGAACAATTCATCTTTTAAATGACAATGTTGATAATTCAGCTTCTTGAAAAGCTAAATTTGATTTTCTTACTACAGATGGTATTTTCATGACAGTAATAGATTGTGGCAAGATAATTTTGAATGCATTCTGCATGCATAATATGGAGGGTACGTCTGCAGATAATGATTATAAATAAAGGAATTTAAATCTGTTTTGTTGTGTAGGAGAGTGAGGAAGAGTATGGAACTCGCAGTGCTAGTGCAGTACAGACTGCTCCTGTCTACACGTTGCATTATGAGAAAAGAACAAGCTCAGAAAAAAGACGACTGGCACAGGTAAGACACCTGAAACTTCTGTACTTATACACATACACATGAGGAAAATTGTTTGCCCCGTGTAGTAATTCATTGGTGAATCTGTTTAAGATTATTTTGTTTTCTGTGTTTGGATAGTGTGATTAAAAGACTATGTTTGTAGAAATACTGGTATACTGCTTGAATGGAGGAAAAGTGCTATTTGTATTTCATCCCTGCCGAGAGGGTAAAAAAGAGGAGATATTTAAGTACAGATCTGAAGTTTAGTTCTTAAATACTGTTTTTCATAAAGACTTCTCACAGCAAATACATTCTGGTCTATTCACAGATCAGTGTTAAGCTGTCTTTTTTATTTTATTATAGTGAGGCACATTACTTTTGTATTTCTAATAAATTGATTTGGCAGTCATATGGCCTTTAACCTTTTTCAGATAGTTATGATTTATTATTTTATTAATAAGTCAGCTAGTTAATGCGGTGCCAATCTCCTGTCCTTTTGTTCTCTAATCCTTTCTAGTCTTGATTGGAAGTAACAGGTGTAGTGTCTCAACTTTGGCAACTGTTTTAATGTCTTTGGATTCATTTTGACAGTTTTATTTCAAGGATATCAGTAAAAGAGTTCTTGTAACACTTTTTTTCTGAGACTAAATACCTGCATATGTACATAATTTAATATGTGGGTATATTTTTTACATTGTATTGTTATTGCATGTTTTAATACATGTAAAAATGTTTATATATGGATTTTTAATCTTTCTCATATGAGAATTAAGTTTAGAAATTCAGTCCAGTTGATGTAACAACATTTGTTTTTTTTAATTTAGATGTTGCAGTGATGACAATCTGAATTGTCTATTTAATCAATTTGATTTTGAATTAGTTTTTATCTGTAAAAAATATAAAGTTTGTGAAATTTAACATAGAACTGATGCAGATTATTGCTGAATGATACTGAAATTGTACATTAGTACTAAGTCATTATTTTTATTAGAGTTATAAATAATACAAAGACTTTCTGCTTTAATTATTTAGGCAGGTTTTACTTTGTACGTGTTTTCATGATCTCAAAGCCAGTGATAAAGTTTTAAACTGTGCAGCCTCAGTATATTTTTATATACAGGCAGTTGTGGTGCCTGCGTTCTTTCAGGAACTTGTGTACATTAGATTTTTTTCAATGAGTATCAGAAGAGGAGATGCACAATTCTAAATGTATGAGTGTAGACCTCTAATGTTAATAACACAAATGATTCTTAAAATATTTGTTTCTAGTAGATAAATGTCATTTTAATATATAGCAATTTCTCTCTCACCAAAATAATTTGATAATGTGAGGTACTAAAAAGTTTTTAATGCATTATAAGCCACCATTCACAGATTAGTGTAGGTGAACCTACAATTGTATGTATCTGTGTAAATAACACATGTACCTGTGTAGGCAGCTTTTCTTGAAGAAATTTGCAGTAGCTTACTGATATGTTAGTGCTGCCTACTGTTAGCCTCTGTGTCGAGTGATACAGAGAAATATAATTTACCTTGGTACAATTAAACAAGTCTTTTGAAGGCCTGTGTTTGAACAGAACAGTTTAACTTCTGTACATTTTTGTGTTCATACAGCTGCATACTGCTAAGCCTTTTAATTGTTGCCATTTCTATCGATCTTTTAGTTTTGAAAACAAGACAGAAGGAGTGCATGTCCTTCCATAGTTTCGTTTGCATATGTGCATATACACCTGTCTTTATGTATGTGTAGGCACACATATATATACATATATATAGGGTTTGTTTCCTAGCGAAGCTTGTAACTACTAGCCCTGCAGTTTTGTCCTGCTTCAAACCGAAGGTCCTGTGTCTTCTCCCCAGCTCTTGTCCCAAATGTTACATGGGCCCAGTGGGCAGGAAGGAGCAAATCATGATCGCTCTGCAAGAACTCCGGTCTCGCAGAGTTTCCTTCATCTCTCACTCACACTATGTCCACTTTTTCCTCCTCTCCGAAAGCAAACAAACCAAAATATTTCTAAAAAATAGTAGTCTGCTCTTGCTACTCTTGTTTGTATTTTGGTTCTTGGTAAGTATTTGAATAAGACAACATAAATGCAAGTTCTTTATGAATAAGTGGTGATTTTAAACTTAATGTCCAAATAAAAATATATATCTGTACTCACAAGTGTATGTGTATGAGAGAGGCTATGTTTGATCTAGTACTGAATCTGCTGTTTGAAAGAAGTGATTTTCACAGATTGCTGTTGTTGTCAGGTTTAATCCTTTTTTCTGAAACTCTTTATCCTGCAAATGAACCTTCCCGCCCAGATTTCTAAAATGTTGCCTGTGAGTGTCTGTAGCAGTATAAGGATAGTGCTGACGGGCAGTTCATGCACTTTGATGTGTATTTAAAGTAAGGACCAGATACTCATTAAGTTGCAATGTCAGTGTATTTGAATATCCTCCCAAAACCTAAACAAACAAAGGGGAGAGATTGCTTTTAATGGTCATCTTGCTTCCAAACAAGAGGTACTTCTGCACTTTATTACTATCTCTTCTGTAGTGAAACATTTAGAAACTTGTAAATATAAAGAATTTGGTGTTATGTTTTATGTCATGTTAGATGCATGCATTGAGCTTTTCATTCTCTGCTTCTCGGAGTTAACACAGTTAAGCATAAATACTAACTGTTAGTAACAGTACCTGAGATGCTGTGAAACACATTTACTTGGAAACATTATGTATGATATGAACACTTGCTTCACTGTAAAAGATCATTTAAATAACTGATTCATAACAGGATTTGGGGGTTTGGGAGGACGTTTCCTTTACAATAGGAAGTGAATCTACTTTTACCCCAACAAATAGTAGTTTGTATGTGGGTCTGCTAATTAGTACGGTTATTTCCTGTTTTGTTGATAAGGCTTTAATAAATGTCAAGGGTACAGCCATGAAGATCTCCCAATTAGGCTTTACGTTTGTAAAACCCAACCCCTTTGCTTTTGTGTGAAGATGACAGTTCCAACTGCAGCCTCAGCCTAACAGGGCTCAAGGGAAAGGATACTTCTCTGGTTTTATTGAAAACAAGGCCGCTTCGGCCCAGGGAGAATACCAGCACTGGTCACAGTGCAGAGCTGTTTTTAACAATGAATATTTACTAAGCTTTATCATTGCTGTCATAGTGGTTTTATTGTTTTGGGTTTTTTTTTTCCTTTTTTGCCAGATCGGCAATAGACTTAAAAATTAACAGTAAATCAAAACAAATTATAGCATGTAAAATAGCTGTCAAAACCTAATCAGAGGATAAATAATTAAATGTTTTATTGCATACTGTAGTGATCACCTTGCCCTCCTATAATTTGCATTTTGAAAGTCTTTCTTAAAAAAAGAAATAATGGGAGTGCACTCATACATGCTTGTGTGCACGCGCGTGCGCACACACACGATTAATCTTTGCCTAGGATGAATTGTTCTATCTCTAATATTCGTTTGAGCTTAGTCTTGCTTAGGTTAGCTCTTCTAGGCTTTTTATACGTGTGCAAGCTTAACTGTATTGCAAGTCAACATTAACAGATGGATTGCCCTAAGCAAGGGAAAACCACAACAACAAAATCTAGTGAAAGTGGAGGATTGACGCTTTTTATTGTTAAGCCTTATTAAAACCTTGGCATGTGCCCTGCTGTTAACTGTTTCATGCCTAGATCTAATAATATGTCTCTGGTATGTTTCATCTCCTACATTAATTAGATATATAGACGATAAAAGAAATTACTAGCTAAAATTTTGGGGAAAAAAAATAATGGAAGCATGAGATTGTTTCAACTCTGCAGAATCTTGCCAACGATATTGCTGAGTTCCTTTAACTATTTATGAGGAGGATACGGCAGTGCATGTATTAAACTACTATGCATTCACTTTTTGCATAATCTGTTTTAATTCTGTTTCATTATATGCTCCCAGGTAATGCAGATTTCTGGGTAGACGGGGGCCTGAATGCAGTCAGAGGTCTATAAAATTGTTCCAAATGAATATATAATTAAAAAGAGAGCGTGTTTATTATGAGCCTGGATAGTATGCCAGGAAGATCTGTTTGACTTCATGAATATAATCTTTGTAATTTTACTGTTATATCAGTGGTATAGAGTAGATTATTAAAAATAGAGCATTTCAAGATGTCAATAGTCCTAATGTATTTAGTGGCTAATGAAACATTCTTGAAGATTTGCAGACTACCGAGTAGGAACTACCAGTTCATTTTATAATTAGTAAAAAATACGTTAGCATTGCCCCCTTGTCTGTCTCTGAGGAGATATATGTAATACCTGTACCTTTAGGCGTGCACTACCTTGCACGTAATGGAAATGGCCATTTGGATTCTAAGTGAGGATTTACCAGGAATCTCTGTGTGTCAGCACTACTTTAAATGTCCGTATACCGAAGAAACCAAGTGAACTACTTCCCATGACTTTGCTGGATCTAAATACAGTGTCTAAGAAGGTTTTAAAAGCACTTTTGCATAAGGTAATAAAAGCCAAATTAGACTAAATTTTTTTCTTGGTATTCTCGAGCAGAAGAGAATTACCATTTTTTATTCTTTTTTTAAACACATATTACAAATGCATCTTTTACACTTGATTGAAGTATATGTTAGTAACTAGACAATATGTAATTCAGCTTGCTAGAGCTGATATACTTGGCTTCTGTTCAACAAAGATAGTAAATGGTAGGCAGGAAGATGTGTTCAGAATAAGCAGAATAACCTTACCTTCACGAGTGCCCCATTTATCAATACCCCTACAATGGCCAGTAAAATAAATGACATAATCATTAGCTACAAAGGGCTTCCAGTAACTGATTACCCTCCTAACCTGAAAAAGGTGGTTGAGAGTGGGCTATTCTGAAGACTTTTTTTTTTTTCCCGCCTGGAACATAAAAGAGCAGAGGAAATGCTTGTGATAATGCGCTGCTGAATATACATATTCTGTATAAAGTGACTGAACCTTTAAGTAAAAAAAGAAAAAAAAAATCCTGCAGAAACATAAAAGCTCAGTTTAAGGGTGTTTACCTGTATTTGGATTTTCAGATAACGTTCTTGGAATTGCATCTAAGCCTAGCATACACAGACAATAGTGGTTATATAGCCAGAGGTATTTTCTGCTCTCATTGACTAAAATATTACAAATTGTCAGATTCCATAAACAGAAAGAGCTAGTTTTTAATGTAAATCACATTTTGTTCCTGTAAAAATATAGTTTTGAAGTAAGCTCTTGTTGATTAGTAAATTCTGTTTCTGTAGCCAAAGTAGTGTGATTTGAAAATATTGTTAGATATCATTAGCTTCCTTTAATTTGGAGAAAAATCTTTTGTCTTGGTGTGTCAAGTAAGATCTCTTCATTCTGCAAAACAGTCAGATTTCCTTTTAATTAAAAATGAAAAAGCCAGGCAGGAAAAATTCAAATTGTAGATTACGAGAGTGCCCTCTCGTGGCTCTGATAATTTCTGAAGCAGTACAGGCACACACGTATCCTTTGCCTTGTGTAAACCTTCCTTTTTACAACAGAAGACCTCTTAGAAATCAAGAGGTACTTCCTTTATTTAACTGAAAGATTATCTGGATTTTGCACAAATTAAACATTTAGATGCTTTAATGTGTCATGCATAAGTTTATTTTCAGGAATATACACTACCAAGTAGAGGTATAATTACAAGATTGCTCAAACCCTCCCACACATAAGTAAGTAGTAGATACTGCTTCTAAACAGTGACAGTGGCTGGTTTTAATTTAGTCAGTGAACACATTTAAAGAAAAGAGAAGCAATATAAGTTTGTAAAGCTTTTTTTTTTATTATTTCAGTATTTTTATTAGTGTGAGCTCCAATTTAAAAAAAAAAAAAAAAAGAAAGAGTGGAAAGATAGGGTAATGGTCAGGAAATCGCTCTGGAATTTTTTGTTACCCTGTGGGCATTTAGTAGAACATTCATGTTTTTTTCAGGGCAAAGTCATCAACACATCTACCCCTGATTAATCCTACTGAGAGAGACATTTAGACAAGTGAAAAAGTTTGCAGATGCTTTTTCTGTCTATTATTGTTACCTATTTTAGTTTTTTAACAAATAGACAGCCTTTTTGAGGATCTTCCTTCTACAAACCAACCAACCATACTGATATGTCTACCAAGGCTTCTTTTTTTCTGAAGAATCTGAAAGAAAAATGCTATTTCACAAAGTACCTTCAAAACTGGATAAACCCTTTTGTCCTTAATTGAAATAACTGGATTAATTTTTTTCATCAGGAGAACTGGACATCTTCATGTAACAGTATCTTCTGTCTTCCGTGAGTTGTGTTTTGGCTCCACCTAGTCAAAGCAGGGAGCCAAAAGAACTGTCAGCTAATAGTTGAGACCTGTGTCCTCCCAACTTCCATGTTGCTTTTGCTTTCCGGCCTGAAAATTTAGAGAGCACAACCTTATGTCTAAAACTTCAGCTTTGGTACTTTATGTTCCCTAACCTTTTCTTTTTCTAATCGTGTGCGTGAGTGGAAAAAATGAAGAAGTTCAAGTAAGGAATAAAGTTTGACTGGCTGCAAAAGGAAGGAGTAGAAGAAACAGGAAAAGCCTTTCCTGCAGGAATCTCAGCATCTCCAAATGTGAAAGCCCAGATTCAACCTGTCTGATTTTAGACTCTACTGAAATGCTGAAGCTAGTAGCAATGCTACCCTAGACTCTTTCTGTGGAAAGTCAAGAGAGGCAGGCATGCCAAAGGGCAATTCAGCCTACCTAGAATCTAGATTACATCCTGATGATGCCCTCTCCTGCTGTTTATTTTTCTATTTAGTCCCTAAAGTATCTGAAATTGGTGAAGGGAATCCAAATATGAGTGCCATCCATGTTTCCCAACACCTTGTAGAGAGAGATCTTCTTTGTTGAGCAGAAGACTCCTACTGGCATCAAACAAGGAGGGTCTCTGCCTTGCTAACTAATTTTTCTGTTTGGAAGCCTGAGACAGAAACGTGATTGGAGTCAATATTTCTCTTTCTAAGGCATAATCTTTTTTTTTTTTTCTTGAAAATGTGATTAGTCTCTTTGTTTTTGTGCTTCATACAGAACTTCCCTCAGATAGGCTTTTCCACTGTCTGTAGGGTGGAAACTCTGATGGACAGAGTTCAGTGCTGCTCAGGTTTTCTATCTGAAGTTCTGTGTCATTTAATTAAATCTTGAAGTCTGGAGGTATTATTATTGTGTTTGGGATCACATCATACATTTTAGCTTCAGTCACTTGTATTATTCACTTAACATGTTTAGGGAATTGGCACATTTTCCTTTGAAAAAAGTCACACATGATCTCCAAACAGCTCTTCCAACTGTGATTTGATCATGTGGTAGTTCTGCTGATATAAGGATGTGATGAACGTTTCAACTGAAAGATTGATTTAATCAGTAATCTCTGTTTTACCAGATTAGGAATTGTAGCCAATAGGTACTGCATTCCAGCTGGATAAACTGGGTTTTGGTTCACTAACATCACAGAGACTGTGCACTCAAATTACTTCCAGGTCTTTTGACTTTCCTGTTACTTCAAAAGTGTACTCTCTTTTCTGCCTTTGTGCATATGGACGTTCACATGCTGTTGTACATGCAGACGCTGATCCGTTTTTCTCTTCTGACACGTGTTCCCTCTTACCTTCTTGCTCCTCTCTCCACCATGACCCCCTCCATTCTACATTCTGTCATTTCCCTTCCCTCTAATCATTGAGTGAACCTAGGGCATTAATAACCATCAAAAACGGAAAATAAGTGATATTTTTCTTTGTTAATTTTTGTAACTGGAAATTCTACCTGATGAATGAGATTCTTAAAATCATCTGAAAAAAAAAAAAATCCACGAAGAATACTTGTTTACAAAAGAGGTGCTCGCTTTAGTTGTTGCTAATAGCACTGAAAATCTATGTCCTGTTTTAAAAGGCTAACGCTTCTGCTTGTTGCCAATTAAAGCAAAGGCAGGCTGCCTTCGGATGGTGCACTCTCTGCAGCTAGAGTGATGTGTGGCATGGTGCCACAGTGTGTCAGCGGAAAATGGGCGGTTTTGCTAAGAATAGCCTCTGTGCCATTGAAAAGAGTGAGTGAGGTCTGGCTATCTGGAGGTGATACCTGATTGTGGGCAGCGTGGGGTCTTGGTCTGCTTCGAAGGGACAGAAGGTGGTGCAGGCTTCCTGAGGGAAAAATGGTCTGCGGTTCTTTAGAGAAAATGGAAGTTTACTTGCTGTTTTGGAGAAAAACCGTAACTATTTCTGAAAAATATTTGCAGAAGCATCATTATTCCTTAAAAATTGAAAGCAGTGTACAAAAATTCTCAATTATTATGTGTTCAGGAGTATAGCGTACATAAAAGGTAGGAAGCTTAGAGTTTGTTAATTTTCCACCACAGTAATTCAGAACATAAATAATTATCATGTGCTATCCATGACTAAGTATCTCAACAAATTTATCATCCTTACTTATAATAGATCCTAGCTCAGCATGGACATTAATGTTTCCTTTAACTTTACAGAAGTCAGTGGCGATCTCTGTTGCATTACATCTTACTTGTCGTTTCATAGCACTGTGCTCGTACTCCTATCTACACATTTCTGGTTGTCTATGTCTCTAAACAGATTTTTGGGGATTTCCTGCTCTTGCAGGCTCTTTATTGTCACAGAAAAGGATTTCTTTCTGTCACTGGGAACCTACTTTTTGTGGATCTCTGTTTCCCTATCATTTTAATTAGCAGGATCTCAGAATTGATGACACTTCTGTCTCATGTCATACAGCTGTGGGTGTTTCCAAACAGTTCATGTTCTTTCAAACGTATCATCTCTGTCTGAATCTGTTAAAGCAGAGAAGGTTTCTATCCAAGGAAGAATTAAGAGGTTTTTTATTTAACATTAGCAGTTTTTAAATTATCCATGAGTCCTACATTATAGAAATAAGTTTTAAAAAATGTAGAAGGCAAATATGGAATCTTAGATAATATCTATGTAACTTATATTCAGGACAACTTTTCTGATATCAGAGCGTTTTTTTTTGTGAGGCATCATTACTGCGTGTTGCCTTCTGTAAGTAAAAGCACGCAATTTTGTGAATTTATAGAAACTAATCTAGAATTAGTGTTTGCATCTGCCCTGGTCTGGTGTCCGTGTAGCTAATTGGTATTCCTAGTGGTTGTTTGTACCATGTCCTCGAAAAAGAAGGGTATTGAAGAAGAGAAAATTTAGAAACTGTATTTCTTTTTTCTCTCTGTTCTTTCTCTCTTCCCCCTTCAGTTTCAGCTCTGTGGAGTGTAATGTGAAGTGCTTTTCCTGTGATTTCATTATCCATTGCTTTAGGTCACAGTCTTTAACCAGAAAGGAAGGCAACAGGTTGTGCTTAGCTATAAAGTGTGTTTGAGAGATCTCTTGCTTCCCTATTGGAGGTGAAGCCATAATTACATCCATGATTCAGTTGTAGAGGAGGATAGGTAAAATAAAATACTAAATCATAAATAACAGCAGACTTGTATTTATTTTGCTTTCTTTTACTGAATGAGCAATCTTTCAATTTTTAAGTAAAAGGAAACAGTACTTCGTAGACTTAAACCATCACGGATATTCTTCTTTTCTTGAAACTTTATACATGTTGATGTATTGAGTAGCCAGTAAATGTGAAATTATATACATGGTGCCATTTATCAAAAGATTATTTGCTTCTTACTTTGAGGAAAATTAATAGAGCAGCCTCATTAAAAGTCCTGCCTTACTATTGATCAATAAGTACTCATTCCAGAAAGCTGTGCTTCTGAAAGGTCTAGCATTGAATAAAAAGCTGACATTTCAAAGATTGACTTTCATGCCCAATCAAGAATGTAACCATCTTACATTTAAATCCTTTAGCATTCATGTATTTTGTCTACATTTTTACACCAAAGTAGTATATTTTGTGAGGCTCCCAGCAAGCAGAAGAGAATGGTTTAAAGACCTATTCTCACTTTGTTTGGTTCTACCTGTATTTATACTGTCAGCACCTTCTTTATCTAGTTTCAGTGATCAGCGTTTACCACAACTGTATAGGCAGAAGACCACTTGGCAGAATGAGATTTTGAAGTGGGGCAGAAGCCCAAGAAGGCTGTATACGATGTATACAAAAAGGATAGATAACCTCGTGCTAGCCGCAATTCTTCCTTCGCCGTACTTTACGCACAGGCTTGAAGGTTCAACAACAGCTTGTGGAGAGCATGAGCTTGTTGTGTTTTAGTATGTTGAATTCTCCTATATTCTGAGCAAGATGAGAGATGAGTTCTTGTGGTACAGTGTGCCTGAAGATCAGAAAAATCTGAAACAGCAGAAGTTGGATCCTTATTCATGTTTTGATATAAAGTAAGATAACGTTAAATAATAGATTTATTGTGTAAGCAGAACTAGTTGGAAGAAGCAAAACAATTGAGTACTTCAAAGAAGTTTGTTGCTTTATTTTACAGGAAAAAACATGACAGCAGTCTATTAAGACTTTATAAAGTTCTGGTGCAGCAAGAAAGGAGTGTTACCATATCATTTCTTGTGGTAATAAATTTAAATGGTCTGGTTGTTATTAGAATGCTGATCAGGAAGGAAACAGAAGTCTGTCCTTTTTTCATAAAAAGGTTACACACTTCAAAATGCAGAAAAGACAGAAATTAAAAGCTTAAATAACTGCAAACAGCAGGGTACGTCAGTAATGGAAGGACTTCTTAAATGGCTTTGACAGCTTTTGCAGGTGCACATGCTATGTCACTTTGCCTAGTGGAGCATTGAAAAAGATTTATGGTTCTCCTTTTGGAATTTATTAAGAGTTTCTTTTTTTCTTTTTCTTTCTTTGCAAAGTAGTCTGGACATACCCCTCCCTTGCAGTCGTTTTTATTACAGCTCCTAGAGAAAAGTCACCTATTCAAAAACATGTGTTGCTTGTTGTCTCTGTGGCTAGCTCACAGAGCTGTAAACTCTGGAGAATGTTGTTATTTACAGCCAGATATTTTCCTTCTCTTCCCTTTTTGCTTTTTTTTTCTTCATATGTAAATCCATTTTTATTTGGTTTAGTTCTTGAAAATATTCCTGTATATTTTTGTCCGCCTAAACATTTAGTTTGAAACAAAAATATTTTTTCTAAAGAGAGATTCTAACCATCAGGAACTAGAAGGTTTTGGGTTTTTGGGGGTGTGAGGCTTTTTTAGATTTATCAACATATACTCTGTTATATTACTTTATGTGATGCTATTCTTGCTTTCACCAACAGACTCGCATAATTCTGTTTGTAGGTGCTCTGAGGAGCCACTGCTATTCATGTGGTGTTTGCTGATCCTAATTAATTTTATTCACTTCCTGTTTCTCAAAAGACACAACCTTTCTTTTCTTTTTTTCTTTTTCTCTTTTTTTTTTTTAAATTTTATTTTTCAAAACTTGCCATCTATGCTCTTTGAAATATTATTTATTATTTCAACAAATCAGTGAGTGTTATCTTGTGGGATTTCATTCTATTGGCAGAGTTAGTCCATCTACAGGTGAACAAGTGTCAGGTTTGGTTTTGTTTTCTGAAATTTCTCAACATTTTTAAAGAACCTTATTTCCTGCAAAATATTGTTTTCACGTTAGTAGAAGTAAATGTAGTGGCAGCGTCTAATTCTGATGCAAATTCCAAGAAAGTGAGACAGAGATGGGATTTTGCCCTCCAAGAGTCAGTTCCAGGATTAGAGCTTTAATTACAATGAAAGTCGTGTCAGAATTTTCTTGAGGAAGTAGTGAATTACCAGTGTTATAGAAAGAAAGAATTTTAATTGTCCCAGTGAGGGTAAATACTTAAAGCAGCCACTTTTAAACTGAAAACAGTGACTGTAGTGGCAGTAATCAGTAAGATAACCAATTAACAATATCGATTAAGACAGAGTGGTTAACCTCCCTTTACTTACAAGCAGGGTTATGATTGATCACAACACTGATGGGAATGACACAACTCACAAAACTGGGAAAGAGAAATATCAATAGTTTATTTCTCTGTGTTCCATCCTATAACTTTTGCTCAGTATGAAGCTTAGTTTGGATTCTTTCATAGTTTTTAATACTCTAATAATTCATTTTCTGTCAAGTGTTACTTGATTTAACCCATTAAGAACCACGTGTTTCCTCTGTGGATGAACAACTATGGAAAGTGTTATCAAAATTGCTGCTTTAATTAACTCCTTTCTTGTTGAACAAGAACAAATGTGTCGGTCTATAAAGAGTGAACATTGAGATGTTCCTGACAATAATGGGGGGAAAAAAATTATAGAGAGTGTCCTGGCGTATGTAGAGCGCTAACAACATCTGTAATAGGTGATGTACTGAAATCCTCACAGTAAAAGATTTCCACACTGCTTGTAGTCTGAAATTAAGGCCATATTTCTTCCACATCAGGGGCTTGGTGTAGGTTTAGGCACTTGGTGAACTGTGTGATGAGAAGTGGGCAGCAGCACTTATTTTTACTTGTGTATGATTTTCTTTAAAGTTAGCTAACACTGTTTTCCCTTTGCACAAATTCTATCCATATGTCTTTAAATTTTGGCCAGTTTTCCAAGGTTCAGAACCTCTTCAGTGGACTGATTGCCTGCATAGTTAATCTTTGCAGGATTTTGATATAAAACAAGTATAAGAGATGCACAGTCATTTGTGAAGCACAAGTGACTAAAATTCCTTACTTAAATGTTCTGGTCAAGATAGAGACTTTTTTCAGGTCTTGTGGAAATCTTTAGCCTGGTTCTGTTTGCTAGATAGTAATGTGATATAACAGGTTAGTGAGTACTCAGTATGGTTGTGTGTGAAGTTACAGCACACCAGTGAATCTACACGAGCTGTCTATGGGATGCTGTGAATGTACACTAACTTTAACTGTAATTTACAGTAAATCATCCTGCACAAAGGCATTTGTAGTGCACAGTTTTCAAGCTGGCAGACTACTTACTCTGCAGTTCTGTTTAACACCCTAACATAAATGTAGCTATGTAAAGAGACTACTGACTTTTGTATTTGCTACTTCAAAAATCCATTTTTCTTTGTGCTCGGTAGGACACTTCAACCAAAACTTGGCAAATATTTCTATCAGAAAGTAGTAAACCATAATGCTTTTTGTGATACGCTTGCAAGAAAGGGTAGGTAGTAGACTTCAATGCTTTTCCTTCAATAGCCAGTCTTCTGCTAATCAAGGCCTTGCATAAATAATAAGGCCCTCTATGGGCCATGAAGAAAAACGATTCTCTTTCTCTTTAATTCGTGGCGCTTGAAGACTTCCCATCCTCTTATAACAACCTTTAAAGGACTTGATTGATATGTGGTTTTCCTCATCAAGTGCTCAGGAACTCTTAATGACTAAAGTGGCAGCTAGTCTTCACATAAATAATGCTGAAATAGAAAAAAAAAAAACAAAACACAAACAAAAAATGATGTTAATTTTCTGTCCTCCAGACTCGTTTCACCCGGCATCTCAGTAACCAGGATTTTGCCCTGGATGAAGATGATGATGATGAAATGGAGAGAACAAGCAAGTAAGCAAACTGTTTAAATGTGTGTGGGAGAAAGGGTAACTAGTGTTATTCAGCATAGTTGAGTTCAAGTGATGCGTTTTTCTCCTGTCCAGGCTGCCAGCTTGATTCTTGATTTAGATGATGTCGAGTAGTTTAGGATTAAATCTACTTTTAAAGAGAGGGACAGGCTATTATATCTTTTCACTATTTATAGTGCCTAGGAGAGCTTGACATAATCCTCAGTCTTCACAGACTCAAGATAAAAAGATAGACTACCTACACAAAGAAGCAGTGAAATAATATTCGTCAACGTGGTGGGCAGTGACCTCGGCTAAGCTGTTCTTTAGGTCTTGTGTTGTGGTCATGACAATGCAAAGTTTTCTGAAGGTTCCGAAAGAGAAGTATTGCCTTGTGAGTTTTATATCAAGGTCTTCCTATGTGAGAATTAAAGGAATCATAAGTTGAGGCTTAAGTTGCTTTGAAGCATTCTGTGATTGAATTCAGGAGAGGATTTTTGGTAATGAACATATGGATATAAACCATCAAGGACCTTGAAAACAAAGTCAAGCAGCTTAAGCTGTGATGCAGTAGGGAAGAGGGAGCTACTGAATTGTTCAAAGGATATCATCAGAACAGTGAGCCATGGAAATACCCTTTGTAGTAGTATTCTGGATAGACAGAGATAGAGAAGGACTGCAGTAGTATGGGGGGAAGGATATAGCAACAAATGAAAGAGAAAATAAGAGACAAAAGCACCAGTTCTCCTTGCATATAGGCAGTACTCCAGTAAATCTGGTCATATGACAGAGAGTTGCAGTATGAGAGTCTTGCCACTAGAACAAAGTATGTGGCTAGGTCAGCTGGAGATGTGTAGCAGGACTCACCTAAATATAAGGTGCAGACAAGGGAAAAGAGAAACGGTTTTAGAATAACTGTAAAATTTGGAGGGAAGATTTGTTGTATTAATGGTGACTTGAAATAACAGTTATAGCAGTTGGGGAGGAGACAGGAAAAACAGCTAATGATAACTGCATCTCCCTGTATATCATACATCTATGTTTAGGAAAATTTCTTGAGTAGAAATAAATTCCGTGTTTATGTTCCCTTTCAGAAGTCTTGAAACACATTCTCCCACTTACTTTCAGAAGTGGCTGTAACAAAATGGCTTTTATGTTCTTAGCTGATGGAAAAGTTTTTGTTTTCAGGTTATCATCAGAAGACAGTGAAGAAGCTTCTGCTTACTTTTATGATAGTGATGATTCTGGTGAAACTGGAATAACTCCTCAGCATCAAGGAGAAATGGATTTGCTTGGGGAGATTTTGGACACGCTGAGCACACACAGTTCGGATCAAGGAAAGCTCTCAGGAGCAAAGAGCCTGGATTTCTTTAGGTCAATGGATGACATTGATTATAAGACTGAGGTTAGTCTTCTGCTTTCATTTGAAACATAACTCCAAGCCCTTTATAGTGGAATACCGCACTTGTGAAATCAACATACAGCTCAGACACTGCAGCATAGTCCTTAGAGTTTCTAGTGTGTCTTCCTAGGGCTACTGACCACTGCATCATGTTTTTTTCACCACCCAAGAGGTTGATTATACCTTTGTTGAGTTTACCAGGTCAACTTGGAACACTATTTTTCCCTTACAACAGTAACCACATATAAAGCTGTGAATAATGTAATAATTTACTTAACTGAATAGTTTAATACTATATTTAGCAACTCAATCTTGTGTTCCCAGAGCTGGTTTTAGTCTTTTTTTTTTTATGCAGCTTAGAAGATATTTATTTCCATTTTCACCTCACATCCTTAAACTAGTAATAGGTATATGGTCATGTTTCTGTCTTAAATCATGGGATCCATGTGGTAATTGCACCTGAAACTCTGCTGGAATAGTACTCCAGGGATTTCTAAGAGGGCTCTTTGATCCTTTTTTAGGTAGGGTTGCATAGAACTTGTAGTGTAAACAAACTGCTTGCCTACAACTTTAGAACACTCACCAAGTCACTGCTGTGATGTAAGCCAAAAAAAGTTAGTGTTTTTGAATTCCAGCTCTTATCAGCTGTCCAACATTTACTTTTGCTGAAGGGAATCCAATAGGAGAAGATTTATTACTGGAACAGCAGATTCTGATGCAAATGTTTAAAAAGCTTGTAAAATTTTATATTGTGAGTGTCACACAGGGGTCGCATTAATAAAATGCCCATTTTTGTTTGTTTGTCCAAACAAATTTAATTTTGGAAGTTGGTATAATTAATTACTGAAGCAAAGAGGAAATGCCATCTGGTTTTAGTTTTAGTCCAGCTCCTTCTCATATTATGGGAACAAACCAGCAAAGTGTGTCTTTGTTCACTGTCAAAACTGCTTGTGCAAAGACCCGACGGGCAGGGGAGACAGAAATCCTTCCTCTGTACCAAAGGCAAGCCTTAGGAGAAGAGACAGAGTGTTCTGGCAAGGAAGAGTAAAAATGCTTGATCTTACATTGCTTCTGGGACTGTCGCTTTGTACCATTGAACCCCAAAGGGGATCTTGATTTAGGAACACACAAAATCCATCACAGTATTTTTGTTCAAAAGTGCCAGTGTAGAGATGTTTCTTGTGACGTTAACTATAAACGCATGTTCTTTCTTTCAGAACAAGTCGAATGCACCTAGTGAGAGCAACCTTACCCTGCTCTGCAGCAGCGCTAATGATCAAGCAGTGTGGAACCTTGGTCAGGATGACAGTGTCCTTCATGGGAAGCAGCTCCCTCCATCTCCAAGGAAGCAAGTTTCTTCTGGTGGCCACAGAGAATCTCTCTCAAGGCTGGAAGAAGAAAATAGTGACAAAACCTTTATTACTGACAAGATGGACACCACTAGTATGACCTCCTCATCTCCAGTACAATCAAGTGCCCAGTTTGCTTCTCTAGAAAGTTTCAAAGCAGGCTATTCTTCCTGTAAGTACGCAAAGCAGAATGAAACACTAAGCAATACCTCAGAAGATCAGCTCGCAGCAAGTCTTGCTCAACATCCATCCATTCTGGTCCCTTGGGAGAAAGATGGGAAGGAAGGAGATGAAACCCCAGAAGAGGGTGGGCTTCTTCAAGAAGTGGTGTCATTATGTAAACTGAGTTCTGCTTTTCACTATGGTTTAAATATTTCAAAGGATAGTGTATCCAGCAGTAACAGTGGAAGTAAAACATAAGAAAACTGTGAGAAGAGAAAATTAACTCCCATCAGAGATTAAAGGGAGACTACTCAGGACTCCATATAACATGATAACCAAAAGATGAAAAAGGAATAAGAGGTCTTTGATTATAAAAATAATTCTCTTCAGTTGAGTATGCATTTTCTGCCATTGGGACATCTGCTTCTATGTTTACCCAGTTCATTTGTTGGCTGTAGTTAGGTCCACAAAATGGAACTAAGTATATAAATGCACTCCTAAATCAGGTACTAGTTAGTCTCTGTGTTAAAAATACAGCAGGTGTATGGTGCTTCCTAGCATTTGCTTGCCCTAAGCAGCAGGAAAAGTATCACTTAATATGTAACCAGGTTTTGAAGGTACTATACTAATCTCATTAAGCATGAAATGAACCGAGCAATCCAATTTGTCTGAAATGTACAAATGTTAATATTTGTAACAAATAATAACTGCCTTAATCTTTTGAGAAGAGGTTTAACTGTCTTAGAAGATGAATGCAAATCTACAAAACAGCAATAATGTTTTTTCCATGGCCAGAATTTGCTTCAGCAAAGGGGAGGGAAAAGGAGACTTTTTTTAGATTAAGGAATTTCTTGTGAACATAACTTGGAACTTACTCCAAACGAAAACTGTCACCCTGTCTTCCAGACTTCGAAAAGGTAGCGCATGCTTTTCTCTCTTCTGTAAAGTACATGAAGTGCTGAATTATAATGTGACGTTTATTAACTTCTGTTTACAACTAAGACACTTTAAAGACATATTATCCAGTTTCCCTAGGTAGACTATTTCGCCTAAAAATTTTCAGAAAGGAAAGTGTAAGTGGAATTGATAGATTTCTATTATTTTTTATTTTCTACAGTTTAATAGTATCTGAAAATTAATTCGTGCCTCTTCTGAACTATTTTCTTTCCATTTTTAGTAGCTACCTTTTTGAAGGTAGTTGAATTACTGTTTACTTAGAAGTCATATTTAGTTAAATTATTAAAGAATTGTGACTGAAAATTACTTGTAACACTAGAAAACTAAAATTACAGATTCAGCTTGAGACTGCACATACCCAGCTTTTATTTTATTCAAGTTGAACAACCAAAAATCTCTTTCTATCAGTGAAAGAGAATAAATGGACTTGATGTATATTGTATTTAGAACAAGCATTTGTCCTCCTTCTGGCAGCGTTCCTGAGGAATATTTGGATAGTTAAAGTCTGAAAATTCTCACTGCTATATGGAGCAGCTCTTTCCTTTTTTTTTTATTTGTTAATTTTCCTCCTCTTTTCTTTTTTCACCTCTCCGCCTTACTGTACATACATTATCCTCCACAGTAGGTCAGGACAGGAAAGGCACGAAGTAAGTTTCAACAGACAAGAATGTCAGCTTTGAAGGATATTTGTGATGTAGTTGGCAGAACTAGCACATGGATATAAAACGAGCTGTGCCTGAGAAGAATGTTCTCCTAAACTCATGTCAGAAACCTTTTTTCTTTCTTTCTCTCTTTGACATGAATGGTTAGTCTTAATCTCAGTATAGGCCTGAGTGAGCACGTTCATGAGGTCAGGATTTGGATCAGATTGCGCTTTAATATCTTAACAGTAGTTTGTAACAAAGTTTAGTATCAGTTGCCACATTGCGATTTATGAATAAATTTTCCTTCTAGCTAAGACAAATGGAAAGGAGTTTTTTGGCCGCTTTATTGCAAGGCGACTGGCCTAAGGAAATGGATCCATGTTATTACAGAGGCAATGTTTGGTGCTTTACTGAAGAGATGCAGTAGAGTGAGTCCTTGGCTTTATTATGCAAAAGTTTCAGCTTGTTCGAGAATGAAAAGGGCTGAGCCAGTAGTTGTCATTGAGGATGAGCCTCCAGAATTATTATTTTTTTTAATCAGTGCAATGAAGGTAAAAGGTTGTAAAAGTGCAAATCTTACAGAAATATCTGTGTCTGATTAGACCATGAACATTCCTGAGGGCATCTGCAATCCTCATTGCTGGAGAATTTCAATATTCCAGTTAGAGGTTGTATGTCTAGAGGTCTGTACTCCTAAGTATTTATCTATCCTTTGGTTTCCTCTTGTGTACCAACATGATATGTTGTGGTTGTTTGGGGTTTTTTTATAACATAAAAATGTTATTTGGCAAAATATTTTGCACTATAAAAAAATCAAAAGTGTCATAAAAATTGTTTCAAATCTTCACTCTAAACTTTACAGGTGGGTCAGACCAGGTGGCTCAGGTGCTGCTCAGATGAGAAAGCTGCAGAGCAACCTCATGGATGCTTGTTTACAGGTGGTATTAATGACTGGGTAGAGGGCATTCTTCTCCTTTGCTCATACTAAACGTTACCCAAATGTAGTGCTGTCAAGTGTGTCTAAGAGAAGAAAAGGCAAAAGAAAGGTTTTTGTTCTTGTAGCACTTGTCACTCGTTCACATTCATGTCCTTGCATGTTGTTGACAAGAATTTCAAGATTCATGTTTTCTTTTCCTCTGCATCTGACATGGTGTTTCTCTCCACGATTCCTTCTAAGATGATGTTTTGTTTTCTTCATTTATTAAAGATAGTAAACAGTATTAATGTCTTAAGGAGAAAAACAGAAAAAAAATGGAAACTATGGCCATCATCACTTTCAAAACTATTAAACACATAAGTCCAGGAGTGCTGCCAGAAAATGGTTTTCAAAAATGCCTCTCTGACAGAATAAATCTTATTGGCTTAACATGAGAGTTAGGCACTGAACTCCTTTCTCACATAGATTGTCCCACTCTCACCTTTGTGGGAAAAATATGGAAGCCATGTGAGACTGCTAATATTCTTAAAGTTATTATAAGGAACATAAAGTTGAAAGTTTGATAGTGGAATCTTTCAAAATCGAGGCATTGTAGCAATAATTTGCTGTTTCATTGAGTGAAAATGCAGGCTGAAAAGTAGTAAACAGATGAACTAAAAGATGGAAGGTAAAATTCAATAATTCTTTTTATTTCAGTCAAAATGTTAGTTACTATGCTTATGCCACATTGTTCCTTTACTATTTATAAAGCACAGAGTGTTTACAGTCATTAAATGGTATGTCTTTTTTGTTTTTTAGACCTTGTAGGAGTTCAAAAATAACTCAATCTTATACCTATGTTGAATTCATCTGTAGGTACATTTTTAACTCAGTAATATTACAGAATCTTTTCCACTTACTATCAGTGATCTTTTAAAAAGGCTAATATTTGTGCCTTATTTAAACAGAATTACCAGTTACCAAATAGATAAGAGTCCAAACTGATACTTCTGGTTCAACGCTGTTGTTCTCTGTCCTTGTGATAATATAAAACTGTTTATTGGCTACATATACAGTATTTTTATTACCACCTTGGGTTCTATATTAAGATAAATTGTCCACATCCAGTACCTTTTACAAGTTTTATACTTGTATGCTTTTTATTTGTGGAAATTCTTCTAATGTCTTTAAAAATCATCAACATCCATCACCAGCTACTGGTGAGAACTGAGTTCTGCTCAGTCAGAGCTCCTGTGGTCTTCTTCAGAGGCATCTCTTTTCTTCAGGATCTCAAAAATCTTCCCATTACTCCTGTTTAAGGGAGATAAGAGGTTATTTGATTAAGCTTTGTAATCTGTTGCTTAAACATAGGAACAAATTTCTGATGTAGAAAGTCAAAGTAGGACTTGAATTTAATGTCTTCAAGTTTGGTTTGCATAGACGTCTGCCTGAAATGAGCCATATCACTCATTTGATTTGGGAGGAAAAGTAAGGGCAACAGAAAGAGAAAGGGATTCCTGGGTTGTTCCAGCAGGGTGTGGTGAAGCAGAGCCAAGGAGACCTCAGGAGGGATAATAACTTTGAGGAAATCCAGATTTCAGGATATTGTTTGATGTTCTAGCTCAGTTGTAGTGATTGCAACCCAGCCATGTAGGCAAAAGTAATATTGCCTATGGAATTAATCTCCTGTGACATTTGCAGAATGGACAGCATGTTGTCCCAGTCAAAGCCTTCCCATCCATGTATGTAGAGATGCAACACGTGAAAAACAGCGCAGATACTCAGGGAAGGACAGTACTGCAAATGCACAGGTGATCCCTACCCACCCTCTATGCATGCAGAGGGCAGTCTGTGTAGAGTAGGCAGTGGTTTGCTCTTCCATCCCACATATTTGGGTGTCATGTAGCTCCAAAAATTAGGCTTGTTCTGAAGGAAAATGTAGTTGTAGAAGTTGTCATAGAACTTGTTGACTGAACCCTTCATTGTCATTTAGCATTTCAGTAATAGTGCTGCTATTTGGGTGGAGTCGTCAGAAACTCTCAGCACTGGCTGAAGTCCCCTCTCAGGCATTGTAACTCAGGCTTCAGCCAGAGTTTTAGACACATGCTGGGTGCTTTTGAAAATCCCACCCAATCAATCCCAATTAGAGGAGTGGTTTAGATCTCAAAAATCTGTTTTAGATGTCTTGTTGGGTTTTAGAATGAGATAGTTGACAACCTTGTGTTCTTGTAAATGATGTAAATTCTAGGCAAAAGAGCAGTTAAGCCAAGTTTTTAAAGTGGCTTCTATTTCTCCACCTACAATCAATCATATTCAGTCCTACATAACAATCTTTCATTGGTGCAGCTGTCTAATGGAATCACTAGGAGCATCTAAAATCTTTTCTCTATGCATGTGATTAATTGAAGAAACATTTCATGCAATAATCAAAGTGCCAGCATGAGGCCCTTTTGGAAATGCACCCCCTGTGTAATGTTGTCTGTAGTACCCTGCCCTGCAGAAAGGAGCCTGTAACTGCTGACCTCCCTGGCTCTGCAGGGAGAGGTCAAGGGTGGTCTTTATTTCTAAGGGAGTTAGCATCTCCTTTCTTGGCACCAGGCTCTAGTCCAGGTGCTGTGAGACTCCAGCCAGCATGTTCCCAGCAGCCTGAAATTTCAGGCTAAACAAATATGGCTAACAAAATTACACCTGAGGCAAGCAGCTTCCTTACTGCAAAGCTCAGGATGGTGAAGGCTGTCTGTTCCTATGGTATCACGGTAAACCTTTGGAGAATGAATGTGGAAATAAATGCACCAGCAAAAAGAGTATGAATGATGATGTGATTTGTCTTCAGTAACTTCTTTGCTGCTATTAGATGTGTATGTCTGCCAAGTGTTGTCTACCTGTTAACAGAACGTGGGCTGAATAGAACGTGTCCTCAACTTCACCCCAAGGGCATGGAGCACAGCTGGTCTAGAATTCATGATCTTCAGGGTGGTTGAAAATAAAGGAATGGAAAAGGAATGGTATGGTTTTTTGTGCATAACCTTCCTTGATTTGCTTTGTAATGTCTATTTTACAGTTTTAGTCAGTGGCCAATTGAAAGTACTTGATAGGTCTTTCCTGGAAGATGCTAAACTTCTAAATAGAGTTGCCTAATGAGTCCACAGCCACCTTAGTCTAGAGGGCCATCCGCCATCCATGGAGCTGGCAGGGCTGTTGCCCTTTTCTGCTGGGTTGGAGTATGAAGCAGGTAACACAGTTGGAAGTTCCTCCAAGGTTTACTGTAGTAAAGGGTACTCAAACTAACTTGTGCTATTACTTAGGTCAATGCTAACGACTTGTATTTATAGTCCAGTAACAGTATTACCATTTGAAAAATAAGTTGAGTTCAAGTACGTTGACATTTGTTATGATTCTGTGTGAATTGACATTCTGTTTCTGCTACAAAAAAAAAGGGAGCTACTTGGTTGTGGGGGGAAATGTGTTGACTTTCAAATCTTCAGTGAATTTTGTGCAATATTTCTCCTTGTTGCAAAGTAATTTAGTAGTGCACATCTGCTTTTTAAGCAGATCCTTGAAATGGTATTTTTCAAAAATGTGTAAAATTACATGTAGCTTTGAAATATGGTTGTATGATAAAAGCATGAAGAATATATTCTAATGAGGCAAATGTATGTTTCCAATGACGGGAATGATTATGGATGTCACATACTATGGAAATCATAAGGCCTAAGCCAATGTTCACATACCGATAGTCCTAGATAATTCTTAAAACTATAACCCGGGTAAATTGAAGTAAGGTTACATATTAGAATTTGTGATGTTTAGTTTATCGTTTGATCATTTGTTTGTCACTGATAAAAAGAGGACGAGTTAAGCATTGCTTTTCGGTACCACCAATGAAGTGAGAGTTCATGGCGATGACCATATATATATATACACGTATCAAGAATTTAGTTTGTGACATCCTTAATTATCATGTCATTACTTAAAATACCTACTAATGTTGCCAGTATCCTTTTAATTTTTTGTAAATTAATTTCTTTGTATATTGATGTACATTTCGTTTTAACCTTTGGTTTTCCCTTGAGAACTTCTTTAAATTAATATACTTGAATGAGGCAATAAAGCACTGTGGAACAGCTAGTCTTGGTGCAGTTTGCGCACAAGCACATCACGTCTGTTACTTCATGATTTTTGAGGAGGAAGAGAAATTTAAAATGCTTACACATTTAGCCAGCTGACGATTTGTATTTGCTATTTCTAGAGCTGTGTCAGATATGATGAGAAATGCCTCAACATGGAGCAAAGCAACATTGTGTATCCCAATGCTTCTAATTTTTTTCAGAATATTTTTTTAGTGACCTTTGAAAGCTGTTCCTGATAATGTCCTTGTTGTGAGCCTTTAATACTTACAGGAAAGGCATGGAGTACAGGGCGTTTTGAGGTTTTATTGGTCATTCTAGTAATTTCGGAGATTTAAAAAAAAGCAACCAGCATTGTCCTAATAGTTCTAAAAATTTGATTATTCACTGACCTTTAATAAAACTAGAACCAAATCTAAGAATTTACTCTATGCTTTTGCACCCTCTGGACTACTGTTCAAAGTCATCTCAAGAACTATAATTCAGACCTTAGACTACTGTCAGTAGCGCACTGTGTAGATGTAGTAAATGAGCTGTGATGTGTGATGTGTTCTGTCGTTTGTTGTTTTTTGTTTTTTTTTTCTCCCAAGTTTGTGACGTCAGTAGAAGTTTTTGGTGAACTCCACATTACCATAAAGTGCCCAAGACTGTATTATAAAATAAAACTTAACAATATCAAAATTCCTTGGGTGGTGCAGGTTCTTGTTTGATGGGTTGATCCGAATAGCGTTTTCGTGCTTATCAGACATACAGGTTAAAGTAATACAATGATACTGTATTATATTGGAGGGTTTTCTCCATAAATGATCATTTTGGTTTCTCAAATATAGAGAAAGCTGAATGTGTTTTCTTTATACAGTACAAAAGTTAAATGCTGATGTTGTTGTAATTCCGGTGGTATTTTGCTTCTTTTAAAAATCTTAGCTAATCATGCCTATTTGTTAAACAGCTTTATTTGGTCTGTAGGTCTTCAAGTCCTTACCAAAAAAGTAGGTATATTTTCTGATTTTGTAGATTAAGAAATAGAGATATTAAGGGGAAACTGCATGCAGAAGATACAGTAACTGATAACTGATGGGTGCTATGGTTTGAACCTTTAACACTGGATATTAAAAAAATAATAATAATTATGATATTATCAAGTATTTTTGTACTGTTGAGCCAAGTATTGTAAGTGCACTGGAACAGGCTGCCCAGAGAGGTTGTGGAGTCTCCTTCTCTGGAGATGTTCAAAACCTGCCTGGATGCGTTCTTGAGTGATCTAATCTAGGTGGTCTTGCTCCGGCAAGGGGATTGGACTAGATGATCCTTTGGGGTCCCTTCCAATCCCTAACATTATATGATGTGATGTGAAGTGTCAGAGAGGTCTTGAGGACACTGCTAGTGAGAGAAGAGAGATGCCTGACCTCCTGTCATCGGGTCTGACTGAAGGGTCAGTCCATGTGCTGCTGAGTCGCAGGCACCTCACCGTTTCAACCTCCATTGTGCAAGCTGGGTCTCGACACCACCGGCCTGCCTCCCTCACTGCCCCCACGCCAGGGCTGCGGCCCCTCCTGTGGCCCCTCCTGCGCCCGCTGGCACCGTTGGCATGCGAGGCTCTGTTGGTCGCCGGCACGGCTGGGGGCTGCCTTTGTCCCCTCCTCTCACTGCTGGCGGGGAGAGGCTGATGCAGAAAGCACCTCTTGGCTTTGGTGGCGATCAGGAGTGAAGATGAAGGTATGGTTTATTTGTAGCTTAGGCAGACTAAATAACACGTAACGCAATAACACATCATGAATATGTTATTGGATGGGACTTAGCTTTTTAATATAGTTGCTTTGCTGAGCCATTTTATGCAAGTGTATATCTATAATTTAGATTGGTTTTTTACATTAAATGGCTGTGCAGCATAACCTGATCTGTGTGATTTGCTCTTCTAAATTAAAAGCATTTTGATATTAGGACAAACCAAAGAGACTGTGGTTTCAATATTGATATACTTAATCCACAACTGATGAAAAAATTACAAATTTTATTCACACAAAGCAACGAAGGTGTGATGTTAACACTCACTATTAGACTTGCACTGGCTTACTGTAGCCAGCAGAGTGATGCAAGCTGTGAAGTGTGGTAGCACAGGGATCTCCACTGCTGAGTTAACCCATAGCACATCTCGCAGTCATATCTTCATTTCACCAGTAGACTTTCCCACATTTATTTAGCTGTTAAAAATATAGCTGTGACAATGAACTTGTCATAGGTCCAGATTATGAGCCAATGGGGGACGTTATAAAGATGTAGAAGCCTTTAATTTTTGCAGAAGGAGTGAGAAAGTGAAGATCAAGTCTTTCAAGTTAAGTTTGCCTACTCTCCTTACTTTTATCTCGGGGCACTGAGAGTGTGGTTGTGACTTGCTTTCTATCGACGTTTCAGTTCAGTAAGGTCTTTCTAGCCTAAGCATGGGAACGGATTAAAAAAGAGGAGGTAATAAGACAAGTTAGTCTAAGTTAACTTGGCAAATTTTACACAGATGGTACACCAGGACTGTTCCTGTTGACACAACTATACCAAGTGTCTGCAAAAAATTATTTCAGAGGAGTTTGGTGTACCAGTTATGTGGTAGCACCCCGGGTATGAAAGCTGGCACATTTAAGAGTTGTGGCATTTGAGGGAAAAATGCAACTCAAAGCAATGTCTTGTTGAGGACTTATTCAGGAGGAGAAATCATAAACACTCCTATTCATGAGTAGCTTCTTGTTCGGTTGTGCTTCAAAAGCAGCTAAGAATATCGCTTTTGCAAGATACTTTTACACAGTGCAGCTGCAGCCATACCTGAATGATGGACAAAGCATTTCATTTCTTTCCAGAACTTCGCTGTATGTTAACCTCATGTCCACAAAAGCAAAAGTAACTTTATCAAATTCATGGATTTAGATTGTTATTTGATATGACAAGTGATAACAACAACAACAACAAAAACCTAGCAATGCCTGAAGTGATGTTGTGGGTTTGCTGGTATTCGGATGAAGCAAAGCAGAGTCAGTCTGCAGATTTTTATCAGTCAGAAAAAATGATAGCAGCTTCTTAAGCTTTAAAACCCCAGAGGCTGTCAATCCTGTTACAAATTCTGTATGAAACATAAACAAGTACTAGTTCTAAAAGCAAAGTTTGGGAAGCACATTTGGGATATACTATGGGCCATATATAGTTTCCTTTCTGTGGCTGCATATTTCACATTCCTCCTGACAGTCGAAGGGCCAGATTCCTGATGATGTACTGCTCCACTAATTTTCTTTTTTCAGGTCTACTTACTCCCTCAAACAATTGTCACTGAAACATAGGGAACAAAACAGCAACAAAACCCAACACACAACACCACTGAAAAAGGTCCAACATGGGCTACAAAGAATCCTTCAAATTTGGTTGCAAAACTTTTCCTTTTATATCTGTTACCTGTTTTTAATTAAGTCCTGCAAAATACTTGGTACCATGGATGAGACATAGTAAAGATGTACTCTTCCATGTAGCACTTGCACAAGACTAATTTGCCTACAGAAGCTTTTCAGGTATGTATAGTTCTATGAATAGCTCAACTAATATGCTTTTCAAGGTGAGTGTTTTTATCCTGATATAAAAATCACTTCATTTGATTTATCTTAAGACACTTCCTAAATGACAAAGGGAGACATTTCTTTGTGTTCAGGATGAGCAGATGATCCTCTTCTCAGCTTGGGCCGTTGAAAGGCCAGATATTAAAAGCCGTGTTTGTCTTTTAGCCTTGATGTGCTTAACTTAAAACTTCTAGAGCCCAGTTTTTTAGAGAGTGATTTAGCATTGGTGGCTTCATTTAAGTTGTGGTAGATGACTTCTGAGGCTCGGGGTGCCAGTGCCTTGAAATGTGCTTTAGAAGTTTTAGCTACAGCAGAAAGCTGTGGCTACCTGCTCTCCTCATCCTCCCTGCAGACCTTTGTTCAGTTCCGTGCTATCACTGGCTCCACATTCAGTAATACACCATTTTATAGTATTAACAGTTTTCTATTCACTGTTCCTTTTAAGAAAATAACCTGTTAATACAATACCACCTGTTTAGCAATGAGAAGGATTATGTACTTAAAATGTTCAGCTGAATAATACATACAAACATCTGACATTTGGCCTGCTCTGAGAATAGGCGACATGCTTATTTAACGATTTTGAAAATGTTAAAATGGTGGGGTAGAAATTAAAATGTCATCTTAAAATATTTGTATTTAACTTATCTGATTCATTCCTTTTTTACATTTCCCCTTGGCATATTCGAACCGGGGGTCACGGTAGCAGTCTGACACCGCAGATACTTTGAACGATATACTGAACATTGTTGGCATTTCAGCCTAATTAGTTGCATCCTATTTTGTGATTTGTCTTTGGTCCTTTGGGTTGCTGGCCCAGGATTTTTTTTTAACCTTTTTTTTTTATGCTCATCATTGTCTCATTTTAAATGTCAACAGACCAGTACTTGTGTAATTGGTTTTTTCCCCTTACTTCTTTTCTTCCCAGTGTCAGAAAATTTGACAAATGATTTCCTCGTCTCAGGCAGGCTACACAAAAAAAACGGAGCCCAGGACTGAGTGACGAAGACAGGCACATCTAGTCCATGCAGGTCTTGAGCACAGCCACGTATTTTTCTGTCCAGCAGTCACTGTTACTCATGGTTTTGAACCAGAACAGTCTTTTCTTGGTCTGGTTTAATGGCTTGTGCCAGCACTGGGCCACCCTTGAAATGCAAATCCACATCTTTTTTGGGCCCGTTTCTCATACAAAAACCTAATAGAGGCTCTGTGTCCCCAGCTTCAGGTTTAACACAGCTGTCTGTGATCCTGCAATGGATCCCTCTGGAAGAACATGCTTAGGCACTGAGCTGGTTCAGCTGGACATTGAGGTTTTATGCCTATAAGAAGGAAAGTGTCAACCTACTGATTTACTTCAAACAACCCTCACTTGAGACAGTAGTATGCCCAAGGAAATACTTAAATCTCTGGAAGAGCTGGGGTCACCCGCATATGAGGGTGTGGTGCCATAAACCGAGGAAGGAAAGCAGCGCACCTGCGGGCTCCTCTGCTTTGCCTTTTTTCTGCTCTGTCATCAGGGTCTGAGTCAAGGCGACTCCTGGGTATCTGTCTTGGTTGTTGCATCCAAGGCTTGAAACAGCATTCCAACAGTTATGGCGTAGGCAGCCTGAAGGGAGAACCTTGTATTTTTCGCTCTGAAATGATGCCTGGGCTCCTGGCTGGTCTGGAACTGGCTAGCAGCACAGGCGGAGTGTCCCAGCACCGCTGGATGCATGTAACCTGGCGTTTGAGCATTGCTTGCCTGCTTGCTGAGGAGGTGATGATTAGAAGCAGCTAAAGCTGCATTTGATTGTTTAAGCTGTTTTACACTTGGAGTAAAAATAATGTGGAAACACCCCACACGTCTTCCCTGCAGACTTATGCTTTTCTAATCTGCCTGAAGATTGTGAAATTACCTAGGGGTAACACCTGAAATTCTGTTAATACCTTGTTCTAGCTGCACGGAAGACATTAAGTTATTTATTTTGTGGGACAGAAAGCAGCTCTTTAACCTGAGGCTGCCCTACGCTGGGACTGCTTGTGCATGGCAAACGTGCTGCGGTGCCAATAGCTGTCTGTACAGGTGGAAAAGGCTCCCAGCCCAAACGGTCGCCTGTGATGAAGATTGCCGCGCGGAGCCTGCCCTTTTACCTTGCTCGCACTCCTCCAGTGCCTACGTTGCTGTCACAATTTCTGAATTTCTGCTGCCAAGTAAAGTTTAGCGCAGGTGCCGAATGAAACTAAGTGGGTTTAAATTGAAAACACACATTTTTGCCATCGCTCGTTATTGCAATACATGCCAATGAAAATTGCGCTTTTGCTGAAACTACAGGTGAAATCTGAAAGGTCATACACAATTTTGAGCCGAGAAAAATGTCATGCTTTAAACAGTGCCATGAAGAGCATAAAACCAGTTCAAGGGCTGTGTCGTTTTTCTCTGACCAAAAAGATTATTTAAAGTCATGATTTGGACATGTCAGTCTTGCTGGTGTTTGATGATGTTAGATGAATTGCTGGCAAATGTAATTGCTTTGCCACATCATTTCAGGGAAAGAAAAATCACAGCCTGATAAAAGAAGAAATTAAAAGCAACTTTTGTGAAACCAAGTCAAAATACAACGAATTCTCTCAGATTGGTTACTGTATAAAATCTCCAATGTGTTTTTATTCCATAAATATAATTTGAAGGAACATAAACCTAGAAGAATCACCACTGAACTGAGAACCCTATCTGGCCTTCAGGACTCCACCTGTGCCTTGATTCATAATTTATTCTCTGGCTTTTCAATGTGCAAGAAGTCTTCGTGCCTCGTGGCATGCATTATAGATGGAGGAGTTTAGGTTAAAACATGCTTTTACTGCGAGGCATAGGGTATTGCCCGCTCTCCGCATCAAATTCATGTGTGCAATTTAAACAAGATCTTACTCTGCTCCCAATAAATACACACCAGATGTATCTCTCATAAATGTTTGGTTTTGCAGCATCTTGACACATGCCAGTAGTTTGAAGCCTGTGCATGCTTCAGCGGGGCATGAAAGCCCCATCCATTCATTCAACTGTGACGTTTTGCAATAGGCAAAATTTCAGTGTTGTCAGCTACTCACTGTTCAACTTTATTGACTTACAACGTCTAATCTGATGCTCTTTTTCTGAATTGTTTTCAGAGGTGTCAGTTTTCTTTAGCTGAGAGGTGACTGAATAGCAGAGGAAAAGGAACTTGGCCAAAATCCTCTGATCTGTGAGTCCTGACGTTATGTGACATTACACGTGTAAGGTTTGTCCTCCAGGAGACTCGAAGCTTATGTTAAATAAAACATAGTTCGGAAATTTTTGGCTGGATAAAAGACTTAGCTGTCTCTTATCTGGAGTCAAGCTTTCTGCTGTCGGCCTTTATTTATTAGGGCCATTTTTAAAAGTGCATCAACTGTGTTCTTTATTTAATATCATAATTTAGATGATGTTTATTATCAGTTAGCATCTATTTGAACAATAATCACCAGCCAGACTTCAGACACAGACAATGACAATAAATCGTAGCTTAGCTCCTTGTTGACCAAAAAGCTGGATGGGCCAAATGCTTTCTTGCTTCCTCAAGGGCCAGGAGGCACAAGTTTTGGAGACCAGAAGGGAGAGGATTCCCCATTTGAGACCCCTCTGCTGAGAGTGGCCTGTTGTGGCTGGAAAGCTAGCCTGGCATTGTAGCTGTAAGTCATATATCGTCAAGGTTTTGAATCACTCAATTGTACTGAAAAGGAAAAGTAATCATATTTTGTTGAAATAAATAAGAATTCTTGAGCTTTCTTGTGGCATCATGAAACAAATCCTTGGTGGTGGTGGTGTTCGTCTTCTAGAGAATGCAGAAAGGCAATGTTTTCTATTTAAAACCCACAAGGTCAGATCATGATTATCAGTGTTAATTACTTGGGAGAGCAAGGTCTTAGACCATCCAGTTACCAAAATAGTGGCAAAGCATGATTTTCATGGGGTTTGAGGTGTTCCTCGGTGTCAGACTTAAGAGGCACGACTGATTTAAGCAGTGAAATAGACTTCCCCAGAAGTCCCCGTGACACACTTGGATTCAGGGACTCAGCTGCTAAATGACCATCAGGGCAGGGTTGAACATTGCTTAAAGAAGGCCAGTGAAAGTGAAAGAACAGCGTTTTGTCTTACCTGGAGGTATCCTAGGGAGTGCAGCCATGGCAAGCTGGGTTGGAGAGGAGCTTGCAACACAGCTGCAAGCATCTATACAGCTGAGGTCCTCCAAGGAGACCCTTTCAGTTACATCTAGCTGATACCTTTGAAACACTAAGACGCTTGGTTTCTGAGGTTGTTGATCTTTATTGAAAAGTAGCAGAGAAACCGTTGGGTTGACCATAAAGCCCCTTGTGAAAATGGGGCTTAGGCTCTAAGTGAAGAAAATTCTTTCTGCTCTGCTGTTTTTCTGCCTGCACTCATCCACAGTGCTGGAAAGACAGTAGTAATTTAAAAAAAACAAACAACAACAAAAAAGAGCATGAGATTCTCAGCTTGTATAAATTAGCTTCAGTGAAGCTGTATTTATTCATGCCACCTTGGGACCTGGCACAAAACACCTCCCTTTGATGAGCACAGTGCGATCAGTCGGTGTGGATGTTGTCAGAAGATGGTGCAGATTGCAGTGCTGAGGCTGGCAGCCCCGGACCTCAGCACAAAGCATGTTCATCTCGTTTCCAAGTATGGAAAATGTTTCTTGATCACTTGATTCCAAAAGGCGAATTTGCCTTTTTAAACTGCAAATACAGTCCTGGCCTGGAGATAATTTCCCTTGTAAATGCATGATGAAATAATTCCATAAAGCAAAAAATATTAGTTGCATGTGGCTTGATATAAACCTTATTTATTGGTCATTTTGATCCTGTATGCAGCAAAACAGTAATATGAATACACATCTAAGCTATAAACACAGTACATACACACAGAGAAGGAACAGTGAATTTTACATAAGATGGAAAAGGCACATAATGCAGTGATACACTATGATTGTTGGGGGTTAGCCAAATTCCACCTGCAATATTTGTGTTCTGCCTAGTGTAAGTATTGCTGGGACTCTGAAGGTACTCCTCACTGTTTCACAGGCTGGATGTCAACTCTTTCCAAGGGAAAATGGGACTGTGAAAGGGGAGTAAGCTGCTTCATCCTTCCCCTGCTTCTGAGTATCTTCAGAGGGATCTGGTGCAGAGCAGATATGTGCTCTAACTTGGCACCTTCTCTTTCTTTGTAGAAGGCTATTAGACATGAAGAGAAAGTTTAAATGTGTAAGATTTGGGAGCATGTTGTGCATTTGTTTCTTTAATAGATAGGTTGTGAGTCATCATGAATAAATTAGATTACTTTCAGCTTTTGAGTCAAAATAGTGAAATAGATTAAAAAAATGTAATTTTGAAATATTTTAGGTCTTCTGCATGGAGATAACTCTGTATTAGTGGAGGTGCTTTTTGGAAAACTAGAAGCCAATCTTGATATTTTTTTCCTTATAGCAGCACAAATGATCTCCACAACTTTTAGATGTCATTGTTCCTCGCTGAATGTCTGTGCTTCTACACACATTTTGTTATACCCCTGGGCTGAGAAGCAGTAAATAGCTCGACATCTGCTATATCAGTCTTAATCTGCGGTTTATATTTCAGCAAAGGTGGTATTAGACACTCTTCATAATGTATTCTCTTTTGTTTTAACTGTTGTTCCCTGGTTGAGATATGGCCCAGAAGGGTCAGCCTTCCTTACCCTGCATTTCATAGTCACTACAGCATGTTAATATAGTGATGGCTTTGGGATTTTTTTTGTGCTTCTCCAGACTGCTGCGGAGCTTTTCCAGCTGTGGTCTGTCTCCCTGCCTCCTTTGGATGTTACTTTGTTAATTCAGCTTTTCAGAAAGCATATTTAGAGATGATGTTTGTGCCTTTTGGGCTTTTTGTTTTGTTTTGTTTCTTGCAAGATCATAAATAGAGTTTTGAATATTTTGCATTTTAATCCCAATTTGCAATAAATCATGCTCCCTCTAAGTTATCTTACATAGATCTGCCTCAGTAGGTAATTCTTATTTGCTGACTCACCATTGTCCTCCCTCCTGTTCCTATGACCTCGCTGCTATAAAAGCCCCACTTCACCATTGCTGCCTTTGAAACACTGTGATCCAGCTTTTACCTGCACCTTCCTGAAGTGCCATCCACTTTCATTTCCTTTTCTTCTCTCACTTTTGCATGAATTTTCACCACTCTTTATTTTTATCGTTTCCCCTCCACTGAGACTGATGGCAATTGATTATGACTTACTCTAATCTTAGTTTAAAGATTTTTCCCCCGGCTTCTGTCTTCTTGACTTACCTCCTACAAACCACACTCATATTTCACTGTGAGATTTTCCCTTCGTTGTGCTTTTATGAGTGTCTTTTTAACTCTTAAGGCTTTTGTCTTCTCTGCTCGCCCTTTCTCAGTACACGTTCCTGGGTATCTTGCTCAGCCCTATAGATCCTCTGTGTGGCAACACTTTCTCAAATATTTTACTACCTCTGTACAGATTGTTCTTCTACTGTGTCAAAAATTTCGTTCAAAAAGTCAAACCAACCAGAAGAGCAGAATTTCCTTCCAGCCATTCCTTATCCTTCCTCTATCTTTCCCTGTGAACAATAATGCTTTCCTTCAAGTTCATTCTCCACGCAAACTTCCTCCATATTCAACTGCTTTCTCTCTTTAGTTCTTTTTCTTTGAATCATATAATTAGTCTGGAAGGGACCTGCTGAGGTCATTGTGTCCAACCTACTGCTCAAAGAAGGGCGAACTTCCGTTAGATCTTTATTATAACCATCCTCTGAATTGACTTAATTTCTGTTTTTCTTTCTCCATCTCTGCTATTCACTGAGATTTCTATCAAATTTTTTCTCCTTTTAGCTCATACAACCATTATCATCAACCAGAAACCCAAGAATACAAAGCAGGTATGTGGAAACATCTTCTTTGCATCCACTTTACTAGTTCAGTGCTGCTTCTGCTACTTGTGCCCGGTTGGTGCTTCTAGATTCCCTCTGGTTTTCAGAGCTCTCTGTCTCCAAGACCTTCCCAGCGTGCAGCCTTACAGCACTTCTTCTCCACTTACTTATCGCTTGCCCTCTTGTTATCACAGCTTCCTGTGTCTTTGCCTGCTTTGCTGTGTCTGTCTAGAAAGTGACCTTGTCTTTGGGTCTCTCAGAACTTTTTTGGGGTGAGGCTAGAACAATGTGTATAAGAATCTGTACAAGTCACCCTTGCTTTGCCTGTGATCTCTCATCCTCACATGCTGCTCTTTGCTGTCTTGTTTGCTGAGCAATATCTACCTGAAAACTTACAGCCTTTGAGTCAACTTCTTCTTTATTTCCAATATTTTTGTATCTTTCTGGAAATGATCACGCCTAACAAACTTTATGGTATTTTTTATTATGCCTTAGCAGTGTCTCATAGGGCAAATGCTGAGCTAAACCAAGAGTTTCAATTAAAAGCTATTACATCTGTTATTACACAATGCCATGATTCAAACAGATCTTCCCTGAATCTTTGCTCTCTCTTATCTACCATCATATTTTTGATAACTTATTTTTCCATTCGTTCCTTAGTTGGCATTTGAACTCTCTGGATTTAAACTGCAGCTGTACAACGCCGATTGCATTCAAAATAATAAGCTTCAGTAGTAGAGCTGTAAATTGGGCTAGAATAAAATCTGTTGTGGAATTTCACTGTGACTACATTCTGCATTTTTAACTTGGCTTGAATCCTACCATCCACTCCCATTTTCTGTAGTGCCTTGTTTTGAAAGATATCGGTAAGGACTGCAAAAAATCCAGAATGTGCTTACTATCATAGTTACTGCTAATCATCTAGTACAAAAATAAATGTGAGTGACATTGATCTTCAGTAATCCCTTAAGGGGTTCATTCAAAATGAATTATGAATTGATCATTAATTAAAAAGATGAGTTAAACTTGGATACTGACTGTGCATACTCTATTATGCAACTCCTGGAATAACCGTCTGGGGTTTGATGCATATATCTGGGATGTTTCACAACTGCAGGAACATATGAGCTGAACTGCAGGAAGAAAGAAGTGCCATCATGGACTTTCCACTCCATTGCCTCTTTATTGTGAGTTCAGTTTATATGGGAGCCATGTTTATGCTTTAATTTCTTAACTACGTATGAAAATTAACCGCATGAGTTTCTGCTAAAATTTGCTGCTACGTTACAAAAACCTGCTTTGACCTAGGTGTATTTTTGGCACATCCTTTCCTACTAATCATTATGATCATTAAATCTTATGAAGATTTTCAAAAGTCTGTTGCATGACAAGATTTATTCCAAACTTATCCTGTTATTCCATTTCATTTTATGCATTTGTTTCTTTTTCAGCAAAGAGTTGCAGTGCTTTTGCTGCTGAGGTTTACGAGGTAGTTAAATGGGATTATCCTTGTTTTAAAAGAGGAAAATTGAGGCATAAAAATTTATTTGCCCATGATTGTATGAGAAGTCTGAGCTCCAGGAGAAGGACCAAGTCTGTCGTAATTATTTCCAAGCAGTGCTTTACCTGTAGGCCACTTCTGCCTCTTTCCTGGTATTTTCCATGAGCCTTGGGAAACGTTTTTGTGTATGCTTTTTGGCAGCAAATGTATGTTTGCAATGCAAGAAGCAATAGTTTTCTAAAATGGACCATCAGTAAATATTGTAATAAGAAAACTGAGGTAGCGTGGGTGCACAGAGTTTGTTTAGGATGTTTAGTTTCCATGTCTCCTAAGAGGTCAGATTGTGCCCACTGGATATTTTATGACATGGTCTTTTATATTCGGAGGAATATGTGTTTTTGTGGAAAGTGAAATTCTTTTCATTAGAAGGTGGAGGGGCAGCAAGAAAATGAGAGAACTGGAAGCAAGAAAACCACTGAAATTTGAAGCATTTATTTTGGAGAGTTTTCACACTGCTTCGTTTTAATCCCTGATTAACAGACAAAAGTAGATATGCTGAGACACAGCTCTAGAACTTAACCCTTCCATAACAGAATTACAGTGTCTTTATTGTACAGGCTTATTTGATTTCTCTGCATCATCTTCTGCAGCCATGATTGCTAGGTGGTCAAAGGAAAGCACAAACGAGAAGCTGTCACTTGTGTTGCATCTGAGGCAGGCACTTGGTGTGTCCCAGGAGCCATTACTGTCCGTAATGCCTACTGCTGATTATCAAGGCGTGAGTTTCCAGTGCAAATAAAAATTGTCCTTGGATGAGCTGGTCCAAAACAATGAGAAATGGCATTGGTTCACTTAAATGCTAAGAGAATTTTAATGTTATGAAACTTAAAAGGAAAATATTGAAAGTATTGAAAGCTCACAGTCATTGTAATCTTTATAGTGAGCATTCCTGGTGTCAGAATGAAAACGAGCATATCTAACATATGTACACTGTCCCCTTTCAGCCGTCTTCCAGGATGGAGGAGTGCTTTTTTCTAAATCAGTCTTTCCATCGGTGGTGGCTGCACCATGTTCCACATCTCCACCCGGGATCCCTCCTTCTCCTGCCGGCTGGGGCTGTAGGTCCCTTGAGTCGCTCGTTTATTGGCAGCGACGACTGAAACCACAACTGCCAAGAAGAGGATCAATAACAAGGCCAGCGTTACTGAGCCAATGGAGGCGAATATGTTCGAGATCAAGTCAGTTGTCAACTGGAAGGATTGAAATAATCGCAATAAAATTTATGTCAAGAGAATACTGAGACACATTTGAGCTACTGTGGAAGGAAAACAAAAACCATTCTATGGATAAGGCTTTGCATAGATTAGCTACTGCTGAAGCACCGTTTGTTGGTAGAGAAGTACATTAGCCCCTCCAGATTTTGTTTTTTTGGACTCTTCAGAAAATTACACACATGGTGCTGGATATTTAATGTGCAAAGCAGAGCTGGATGAATTTCACGTAATGACCCATTTCATTCGACAGCTTCCTTCCTGCTTGAAAATAACGCCTGAGTTAATATGTCTGTGGACTGTAGTAGTAATCCAGCAATTATTTCTTTAATCACTTCAGTAGTAATCCATTACCCCTAGTTTGGTTGTGAGCACATAACTGCTAGTCTTTGCTACTGCAAGTTAAACATGAGCTATTTTGACTGGATGTACAGTCAGCCATATTTCTGTTTCCCTTGCTGGAGGAGTCAAGTTTACGTGAAGACTTGTACTTATTTACAGTAAGCATATTTTCTATATATATTTTTGTAAAATGTACTACTTCTACAGGCATTCCTGCCAGTAAACTTTTCTACAAGCATGTTTGCATGAAATAAGTGTATAGAGGCTCCACGAGAGTGCAATTGAAATCTATTCAGTGAGGAATTAATCAGTATATTTTCACAAATATGTTTTAAAATATTCATCCAGCTCTTCTTCTGCATGCAGGCTTTGTAGCTTCATCTACAGAAACACGAGCAGTACGGTACAGGATGAATGTAAGGATGCTCTGATTTTTTTTTTTCTGTTTTCATGTGGCAGTGGGAAATGTGATAATGTCAGAAGGCACAGTGCGCATAAACAAATCTGCCAGTTGAAAAGCTTTAAACCAGAGAAATTTTATAGTTGGTAGATGAATGTTTTATATACATCCACGTATGCGCTTTTATGTGTAAAAACAGCTTGTGGTGAGGTAAGCCAATGAAGTGATGTGGTTAGTGTGGAAAAGTGGTCACTGCGGACAGAATGGCCCTAGCAGGAATTGAACTTCTGGGCAGATTCTGCCATCCATCATCTTTTGATTTGTATTATGAGTGACAGCTGAACTACCATACATGAAAGTGTGCTCGAGGCTGAACTTTCAAATCCCAAAATATTTAGAAACAGAAAACAGCAGGTCAAAGCCCATTCCCAGTTAGATACTGCATGTTACAGGGTGTTTTAGTGACCTGCTTACTCGTCATATCTAAGGAAGTGCAATTGCAGTCCTGAGAACCGTGCTGATTTTGCATTCAACCATGGATGTACAGTACATGGAGGCTATTGCTGTGCATACTTTCTTTGGACTCACACCGCTCAGATGACTTTGTGGAAGAACGACAATGCCAGAGGAAAAATGTTAAAGCAATCCTCTTTTTTTCCCTCCCCACCTCCACGCTGATGTAAAAGGTCCTACTATAATAATAAAAGCAAGTTTGGCTCAGGGATTCTCTCTAGGGGACGCATGACCGGCTCGGGTATTTTCCTCTGTCCTTGAGGGCTAAATATATGGTTCCTATGATTTTAAAAACATTTTTTTCCAATAGAAATAATCTAGTGCAGGTGACAGATCACATGACTTCAACCCTGAAGTGAGGTGGCATGAAACATGTTAGTCCATTAAATTGTATTGGATTGGGGAAGGTCATTTGATCTTTAGATGGTCTTACAGATACATTTGGGATCTTAGTTTTTCTGTATACTGTGTTAGACTATATGACCCTTGTTCCTCTTGTCTCAGAGAGGCTGCAAATTTGTAATGGAATTTTTATTCTCAGAAGCTTTTATTTTCCTTGTCTGCTCTGAGAAACTGAGGACCAAGATAGTCCAAGATCTCTGATCCTAGGGCTGAACGGGACATTAGTGATAGAAATTCACTACTGTAGGCAAATGGATGGTATTGCCTGGTGTCTGGTATGTGAAATTTCTAAATTACTCTCCTGTTTTCCAGTCCATACTCTTTCCAGTCCTGTTGTAAGTATGTCGATATCTATGGAGACATTTTCATTTATATCCTTCAAATTAGTTTCATTTCTCAAAGAAAAATTTTATGCAAAGGAATTGGGAAGAAAAAACCCCTGTAACTTGTTAAAATGCAGTCATAAATCTAAACCTCATTCTCAGGTTAAAATCATTGCAACAGTGCTTTTTTTTCATTCTGCAATTGTTACTTTTTACAGAAACCTTACCCATAGCACACCGTAACAATCCACTACACATTTTGTTCCAATTCTTGTTTCTGTTTAGTAACTGTTATTCATTCATTGGATTTGGTTTGGTCAACCAGTGACTTGAACTTGAAAAAACTACTGAAAATTGCCTGCATTGCCTGTATCTGTGTCGATCGAAACACTTCCTCTTGAACTAGTATGTAAAAAAAGTAAGCCCACTGATTAAAATCTAGAGAGCTGTTTTTTTTACCATGATCAGATACATAAGCTAGATTTCTGTGTTTATGTTGCTTCCAAATTCTAACTATAAAAAAGCGGCCTGTATGTCATCTCTTTGGGTGGATTCTATTGATAAAAAAAAAAAAAATCTACTGTTCAAGTGCTGTCCGCTGGTTTATTAGCCCACAGATCGCTGCCTAAGCTTAGAATATAGGTAGCCCCCTTAGCAGTAGCACTGACCTGATAAGAAGAGTTGCCCGAAGGCTCTGCAGTCTGGTCCCATCAAAATCAACTGCTTCTTTAGTAATTAATGGCTGAACAGTTAAATTAATTGGAAAATTTACTGGCTGATCTGGGAAGAAAAATAAATCAGAAAAGTTCTATCCCCATCATCTCGGAGTCCGTTCATCACAGTATTTGGTGATGATGGTAGACTGAAATGGTTGTAATTGATGATCCCAAAAAGAAAAAGAACTGAGCAGCATTTTTAGAAATATAGTGCTGCTGAGAGTGGAAAAAGAAGTTTTCTCTTACTGACCCTACTGTGTATTTTGTGTTATGGTAGGGCGCAGACTTTAAAACAGCAGTTTAAAACTAGAGGTCCCATATCACTGCTTCAGGCTCTTCTGGTAAATCTGCCTGTTGCTTCCACCGTAGATGGATGTAGGGTATGAGCCTCTCTGATGGTTCAGAGAGCAGAGCCCCCCTGACCACCATGGGACTGCTCATGCGTGTAGCTGCTTATCTCGGTGCCCACAGCTGCGTAGCGGGTCACCTGTGGCTGCGAGTCTGTGGAAGTCTCACAGCGCTGGCTGATGAGCAATGCATGACTGAGGTCTCCTTGATTAGCCCACCATACTAAAACATCGCTTTTCAACTTCATATCACACAGGCTGCTATTCACTTCCCTATGTCAGCTCGTTAAGATCTGGTTATTGAACTGACCACTTGGGAGATGGCCACTTACTGTGAATACACAATTTTTTGGTGTGTTTTTATCACAAAACAGTGACAGAGTCCTATGCAAGAGGGGTTCTGTGGCCTAGGGCTTCAAAAGCAAAAGGGGAAAGCTCTGGAAAGGAAAGGACAAAGTGAGGCAAACCTCATCTTGTCTTAGCACAAGCAAAAAAAGCCTCAGGACAGCTAGAAATTTAGGAAAAGAAGCAAGTTACTGAATTTTTTTGCTGAAGACCTTTGCTGTCAGAGAAGACTACGAGACCCCCATACAGTGTGATAGCCTTTCCAGAATAATTCTTACTAATAAATACCACATGGTGGTCACAGCTCTTTCTGAATGTAACTTAGCACTGCTTGTGAGTAACTAAATATATGTAGGGTAACTGAAGGAGAGTTAATTTGCTGACTGGGCAATACCCTAGAGATTTTCATTACACTTTGAGCAGGAGGTTGGACTGGGAGACCTCTTGGGGGCTCTTCCAACCTGGATTATCATATGAGCCTGTTCAAACAGCAGTCAGTGACAGGACAGTTCCTGTGAGAGTTCCCCTGCCCCTAATATACAGTAGCTGCCGGTAAAAGCTGTATCCTTAATGGTAATGGATGCTAATGGCAAGATGATGTCATGTGCCATGGTAATACCCACAAAATGAAGTCTGCTAACATTAGAAGGCCAACCTGCTTCTTGCACGGTATTTTAGGTAACATGTTCTATTTATATGTCTTTGGATGTCAGCTGGAGCAAGATGAATTTATTTTTTGGGGAAAAAAAACCCAAACAAAATAAAAAAACACCAGGAAAAATAAAATATACCTGCATTTAGTTTTCATGTAGTGAATAGCTTCATCTGCTACGACAGGAGGAAAATGCAGGAAGAAAACCTTTTTGACTTTTTTTAAAACGAAGTCTTTTGGCTTTTCACTGGTGGTTTCATTTCAAAGGTGATTAATTTTTTAGTTTTTTCAAATTGTTAAATAAATTGATTTAAAATGTTAGATTAGATAAAATAAATCACTGGATAGAGTGAAAATTCATTGTAGGGCTGGATTTTACTTTACATTTGGTTATTGAAATAAATTAATTGTTCAGCCTCGCTCCTTGATTTGCCTTGCAGATTAACAGTTTGGATAAGGAGGGTCCAGTTCACAAGTCAAAGCTCGGTAGCCTTTATCGATCCAGTATGTCTGCCAAGCGGTTATTTTGTAAGAGTGGAACATTAGGGATTTGCTGGATATGAACATTTCCATGTGCGCCAAAAGTCAAAGGCAAGTGCAATAGCACAAGGGAGCCAGCAAAATACACAGGGCCTCTTCCTCTTGTGTGTTTTTCATCAGCGTGACTTAGGTGGACTTAATCCTGCTTTATGTCGATACGAGGGATAAGAGTTATGGCCACGGACACCAAGGGCTGAGCCAGGCTGGGAGAGAGACGAGGGAGCTGTGGTGCCAGCAGAGCAGTTGCCGTAGGTGTGAGAGAAGTTGCCTGAGCTTCCTCAGGATGCTGCTACCTGGGCATGAGCTTTGCGTGGGAAAGTGGGGCTTGGGCTGAGGGCACGTGTCTTTGGGATGTGAAAAGCATCATGTGCTCTGAAAGCAGAAGTGTGCCCCTGTTGCTGGACATTAAGAATTAATCAGCCTTCATTTCAGCGCTCCCATAGAAATGTGCCTGATTCTGGATGCTTCGCGAGACAGAGACATCAAGACAAGTTTAAAAGACAGGGATTGCCAAACCCTGGAGAATTCCCTTCTCTGCCACGTGTGAGGCTTTCCGGGAATTCTGCAGCTGCTTGTGTGCACTGGAGCTTTTGCTGGCAAAGTCTCCGGATCCCGAGTCCTGACACCACTTGCGAGGTTATCACTTAATTCACGGTAAGAACATCTGATCCACGCTATCCAGATTTACTGCCCCCAAATCAAAACCATTTGGTATAGTAAGGAGGGACGATTGGCTTGAGTGGTCCTAATCCATGTCAGAATTACTTTGAAAGGTTTGGGGGCATATAAGGATAATACTGAGCAGCCGAAGAAAAGCCATTACCTTGATTAAAAAGCCCATAGATGTGCTGAGTTTATTTAATTGAGGATTTACAGCCATCTTATCGGAAATTTTTTCTGTTAAAGACTGAATTCAAATAAGAATCCCAGTTGTTCAAGGAGAAATCCAGTCAGCCAAACACAAATCTATTATAATGAGATGCATCGATAACCTCAGCTTGTGGGAGTACAGTTTATTTTCAACAGCAGTAAAGTGGTCATAAATCTACAGATTGACTTCGTTCCAAAGTAAGTACCTTAAATGAGTGGCACATGAAGTCCCTTTTCTGTTAACTTTTTTTTTTTCACCTTCACGATCAAGTACCTATTGCTCTCCCTCCCATCAGCTGCTCTCTGCCTGCTAAACACCAGCCAGCAGATCCCAAGAGCCATGTTGACCTAGTTGGTGGGCTGCTGAGTTGAACCAATAATCCATTTTGGACTCATTTAGAGAGAAGATTCATGTCCAACTGAGCCAAATTGTGCACAGGCCACTGGAAGTGGCAAATAATTTTTAAATTTATATACGCATCATCTATTTCCTTTAACTGCTTATCCTCTTTATGCTTTATCCTGGTTTCCTTCTTCATGCTGCTGTCCATGTGGGCACTCACCTGTGTTGAGTGTGCTTATACACAGTTATCATTCAGGTACTGGAATAATTTATTCCTTTGGACTCTGTGGCAACAGAGGAGGCAGGACTCAGTGTCTGTCGCACACCTCAGCTCATTTTCCGCTGCTTATCACTAGTGAGGCCACCAACTCCCTTTCCTTCTGCACACCTTACAATTCTTCAGTTTATCTTGTGGGTTTTGTTTATCTCGTGCATTTTCTGTGGCAGTCACGTTGAACAGCCCTTCTTGTCTCTGTGTGTGAAGGAAGTCATTACTGAAAGGCACGATATTTGCTGTACTTCCAACCTGGTGCCTAGCAAGCTTTGGAATTATCCAGTAAGAAAAGTATTTGAATTCTCTGAAACTGAAAAGCAGAAAGCAAGAGAAAATAACTGATCTAGACAGACTGCTGCAGGGTTTTTCTCTAGCTTTGCTTCCTTAATGAATAAGAGCAAGACCGGTTTGTTGAAGGACCAGATTCAGAATTGGAGCCTTGAAATTCTGATGAAGATCTCTGTGGCCTCAAGATGTGACTGCGCCCCCTGCAATCAGCCAGCCTGTAGCTCCAGTGCAGGCTGGCTTGTATTTCCTGCATAGCGGCTCTGGTCACAGGTAGCTTTGCCTTCTGTGTGCCAGGTAACACCCCAAAGTAAGGATGATTTTCTCTCCACATCTTGGGAACTTCTCCCTCTGACACCATGTCCATGGGAGGAGGCTATCTTGTCATCCCTCATCTATCTTTGTAGTCCTCTGAAAATCTGTCTGTACTACATACAGAGTTGAAGAGAGTCCTGAATTTTCATCATTGCAGTTGCTCTTTCTGCTATCAGCCTCCGAGTTGTTTTCCTGATATCTGCAGGGAAAGGCAATCGCTTTGCTGGAGGGCCTGAATGAGACCCCGAGTCCTATACGTACCTCTACAGACATAGCTGAAGATGAAACTTAGGTGACTGCTTCTGATGTAGGAGATCCACAGTATGATATATATAGGCAGCTCACCTTGAAATAAAATGTTTGTAAGTAATCTTTTTTTTTATTTCTCTATTTTCTGGTGGACATCATTGTCTGAATATTTTCTTAAAATGCCTCTGAAGAAATTACATTCACTACCACTTCTATCTAGAATACATTTGTCTATAAAATGTAGTTTGAATAGTTTGTCTTAGTTGAAATGTGACAGTTTGAATGAATTCCTTCCTGGAAAATGTCAACTTTTACTTGTCTGACAATTCTTCTTGAAATCGAAGCGAAATGTAGAGAGAATTAGTGTCAGCAGCTATAATGATAAATTGATTATCTAGATTGACCAGTTATAAATCAGAAAAATTCAATCTCTTTTATGAAGGAAGAATTACACCTTTGGTGTCCTTTGAGAATATGAGGAAGTCGGAGATGATTGAAGTCTAGGATTTAGCTGGGCTTGCAAGGAAAGTGACTCATTAAGAAATGCTGACAGCCTCCCTCCTGACACGTGAAGTCACACTGTTGTGGCACTACAGACGTTAATGAGGAGGTTTGTTCTAATTATAGTGGAGCAAGAAACTGGAGCTAGAGCTCTCTAAAGTGTTGCAACTAAATTGTAAAGCAGACTTTGGTTAAACAGAGATGTTATTCACGTCAGTCTTTATCTTCCAGTCAGATCAGCGTACACAGGCCTCCTTCCCACGTTGGGCTGCAGGACCGTTCGTGGATCATTTGGAAATGGTGCTGTGTTTAAATCAAAACAGTTTGCCCCCTCCTCAGTGCTAGTACTTGCAGTAACGTTCAGCTCAAGTAGCCTTCTATTTACAGTATTAGCCTTTTGCATGTGGCTTTTCAGACTCAGAAGCTCACTTTTAGGAATTCAACTCTAAGGAACACGCTACATACAGTGACTGTAATTTATTTAACTACTTGTAGTATTGATGTCTGACTTACATTAAACATTTAATGAAAGAAGTCTAGCCATGAAAACAGTGGTATTTAGTAAGTCTGAGATGGTCTATCTTAGGCAGAAGAGATAATACTTCTGGTTTTGGCCACTGTACTTTGCATGAGCTCAGCCATGGACCCAACAAAGCCAGAAGTACGTTAAGTAGCCCCTTAAAATCTCCATCAGATATTTGGCAGGATCAATATCTACATGACAGAGTATCAAATGCCTTTTCACTCAGAAAGCAGAGTGTTGGTTATACACAGAGAAGTGATTTGGCTGGCAGTTTGGGAGGTGAGCTCTCATTAAGCTGTGGGCTTTGAGAAAACTCCTTGATAGCGTTTCTGAAGCAACTGCCAGTGCTAAATTTGTAAGTGTGCTCCAGCTCTTTTTAAGATCATCTTGGTGGTGCAGCAAAAATTAAATGTGCAGCTCCGATGTGCTGTTTTGAGATGCCTTTTAAAATTCTATCGACAGCCTCTGGTGTAGGAACTTCACCATCTGCTGCAATCTGAAAGGATAAGAAGGAAAATCTATAGCTGGTGCAAATCCAGGCAAACAATGCCGAGGAGGAGTTTGTTCCATAGCTGCTAAATCGCAGACTAGACAAATGTTTTAGTAAAGGTGTCAGTCTCTGGGGTATAACATCCCTTTCCAGTTTGGGAAATACTTTGGGGTATCATAGAGAGTTATTTTTGTACATGGGTAACAGTGCAGCGTATTGGGTAGCGTTTCTCTATAGGGGATAACTGCATTAACAGCTTCGAGACAGCAGACTTTATATGAATAAATCTTGGTGATGGATAAAAGCCTTATCAGGCAAGCATCTTGCAGGAAGGTACGGATGATATTCAAAATCAAAAGACTGTTGCTGAAAATAGCAGCTTTCTGTCATTGCCCTGCACATAGCTGGGTTGAGTTTACCACCTCCCTATACTTGCCACAGTAGAAATGACTCCTAAAGAGGGATTTGGAAGAACACACAGTAGTGGATTTTTGAGGACATCTACTCCTGTTGTCATGGGAGAGTGAGGTGGGTGGAAGGGGGTCAGTAGATTAAACCCAAAAGCAGAAGAACAGGAAAAGCTGTTACAATACTGAAAATGAGGGCAGGACAGTTCCCGAGGAAAAGAAGTGAAGAGATACTCAGTAGAGAGAAAAAGAGAATTATGAGAAAGAAGAATGAATTTCAAAACTGCTTTCTTCATTGATTGCAAAGGTGTTGAGCAGACCAGCACGTGAAGGATGATGTGATAACATTCACAATGGGGCTGATGGGAATGACAGCGTTTGGATAAAAGAACAAGGCAGGAAATTATGACATAGGCTACCAACAGCCATGCCAAGGGTGAAACTAACCTGTTTCTAACACAAACTTTTGATTTTTCTGAATTTTGCACATATTCTCTCTCTCTCTCTTTCTCTCTTTTCCCATATTTTCTGTATTAGGAAAAATATGAGGAATTTTGCTGAGGTATTGGCAGTCTGAAAGCACAAATCCCACTTAAGTGAATACCTGCATGTTGTTTCTCCTCACTTAGATGTTTCCATGTGCATTGTTTTCACCCGGCATGATTCATGTGTGCGTTATCAATTTCCGCTTACTTTTATAAAGTTGCACAATCCAAATTTTGGGCCCACAACCAGTTGTTCAAAACTACTTTCCAGCACACAAAAGTTGAGGTTAGAGATCTCTTCTTTAATTAGTGATGACAGTGGTAGATGTTCTTTCACTGCTATAATCAGACCTTTGAGAACAACACTAAATACCCATCAAAGACTCACATCACACACAGACACAGCCACCCTCTGTGGGCTCTGGTCCTTGCCTGTGACAGTATGAAGCAGGGTCGTCTATCTGCCCCAGGTTCTGGTTCTCCATAAGAATAAGTGCAACCTGGGCTGAAACTGTCAGTCTGAACTCTTCCCAATTCCTAGGGAAATAAGAAACTGCTCAGTCCAATGGTGCATAATAGGTGGTTCAGTGGTGTACAGTATAGCAGAGACAGTTACAATTCCTGTTTTATTTCGTGATTACCAGGTACTTTCCATCTCTACTTTTCTGCTAATAAGCTAAGCCTACAATCTCAAAGCTGTTCCATGAAATTCTCCTTCCTATTTGGTGCTAAGCTCCTGCAAAACAGCCATGTGTTGCTACCTAGCATTAATATTATGCTGTCAAGTGGTGATGAAGTAAGTTTGACTGTTTCACACTGTCAGACAACAAGGTATCAAGTCAACAGCTAGCCTTTGATGGGTGCAGCACTTCAATTGCAGCCATCTCGTGCTTCCAACTGTAAATATTAATGCTATAAAATAGACCTTTATTGGCTACATAATACTCGCCTTAGCACACTACATGACACTGTCGCATAACTTAGCTAATATATTCCTTGATAAAATTTTGAGTATGTTTTTATCCTCCTGCGTTTTTTTCTAGTAGAAAGTTGATTACTGACAACAAACATCATTACATCTTAGCTTCAGGACAGACTTTAGAAGAGATGCGTACATGAAAATTGTAAATGAAAAAAAAAAAATCTCTGTGAACATCTATGTTGATAACTACTTTCCTGAAACCCTGTTTTAATCTTGATTCAGATGTTTGTTTTGTCACTGAACTCATTGTTTTGTGTGGCTTTTTTCTTTTCGGTGTGCTTGTTGGTAGGAACGTATGAGTCTGTCTCTACCAGTGAACCTTACCTCCATCCTCAGGGATTATTGGATCAAGTACTGCATACCTAACATAATATCTCCTGGCATTCAATGGGTTTGCATCTGAATGTGAACTGGATGAAGCCAGCTCTAATAATTGCTTTTTGGATATCTGCTGAAGATGCAAGTGGTTTATGAAGTGACTTTCTATGTTCTAGTTAGCGCAGTACGTGAGTAATGGTCTCTAAAAATGCATTAGAGATTTCTCTTAACTTTCTACTCCATGCTTTTACCTTACTGCCACCTAAAGATAACTAAAAGAAAATACATTGTACTTCAGATCACAGAGATTTATTCTCACATGTTAGGAATTAATGGCAGCCTTGTCAATGTCTTTATTTTAAGAAGATTTCCTACGCTTTCAGAAGATTTTCTTGAAGATCATACTTCTTAGACATAGGAAAGAAATCTACTGGCTCAACTCACTGAATTTATCTCTGGTGCTCCAAGGCAAGGTATCTTGACTACGAGTGCAGCTCAACTCTGTTTCTAGCCAGATGATTAATTTAGATCTGGGGACTCCTCAATACAGGGTGAAAGTAGCATTCTACAGTGTGTGAAGTCAGGTCAAAATACACCATTATCTGCAGATGTAATCTATTTCTGATACACCCCTCCTTTTGATTCTGCCTTTCTCGGATACCAGAATTGTCCTCTGATGAACAGGCAACCTAAGTGGTTCTTTCTTCTCAACTCCACCCTTGATGCCTTATTTTTTAAATAGTAGCTTTCAGTTTGGAGATCCCCTTTAAAGCAGGCCAATATCCTTCTGTCAGAGAGTGAACTGAAGCATGAAATAGAGACACAACTAGCTTATGACCAGTTAGGCAACCCAAGGTGGAAATGGTAATTGAATATAATCTCTTCATACTGCCTAAACATTGCCTGCACAAATACCTGCGATCAGTCCCTAGCAGTCATACCAGGGCAGGGCAGCCCTGCCCAGGCTCGGACACTCCCACTGGGAATGAAAACTGGCAAGGTCTGGGAGATAGTTCATCCTCTGCCGTAATCCCATTCTGAAGTCCTACAGACCTGAAGCTTTGCTTATCTGCAGTCTTTACTTTTTATACCACAAATAGACTATTTAATTCAACTAATAATTTAATCAGTGATTTCCAAGATGCTTCTCTATGGCTCCAAGTAACTCTTCTGATTGATACTTGCATGCTTCCTTAAAATATTTCCAATCCATAGTTATTTCAAGATCAGGAAGGTAGCCATGAAGTCAATCAAGTTGTATATAATTTTGGCAGAAGTGTCATACACTAGCATTTTCTTCTGGGAAAATACTTTGGCTTCCTCTTTCATCGGTGGTTTTGGGAGAGGATGAAAATAGCGATCACGAGCTAGGGATTTTCAACTCAAAACTTTATCAAAGTCAAAGATGTTGTTTCAGGGTTCTGTGTCCAGGCCAGTTACCCTCCGACCAGCCTGTGCGTCAGGCCTGAGTGCTTCTTCAGGGGAGGGGGAGTAGCTGGGTATTGAAGGAAAATATTGCTTCCATGCGAGCTCCATCTAGAGAACTTCACTGTTTCAAACACAGCAGCAGGTTTATTTACGCTTTAGCATAGATTTTTGGTCTCTCTCTCTTCAGTTCCTAGTAAAGGACAAAATAATAACACTTCTATACCTTACAGATGTGCAACAAGTATTCACTTAAAATAATGACCAAATGAAATTTTCCTGGCTCTGATCTAGTTTCTGTGAGTTACACTCTGAAGAGCTACTGGCATAGCAAGTTTAGGTCCAGTACCCAAGATCCCAGTCCAGTACCCACTGGCAATAAAGAGAAACCTTTCTGTTTATTTCAGTAATGTATAAATTAGACCTCAAACTATTTATGTGCTTGAGAATCTCCAAAATCCCTACCCTAGAATTTCACAGGGCCCAACCAAAGTTGTCTGCAGTGGTGCAAAATCTGCTAGTATTAAACAATTACAAAGGTTTGTAAAGCTGCTGATTTTCCTGTCCTTTCCACTGAATTACAGCAGTATCACTTTTTTTTTTTTTTTTTTTTCAATGCTCTTATTCTTATTGAAAAGTGAATAATCTTTTCTAGCAAATATTGTCTGAATAAATTTAAGGACTGTTGTATTTGCTGCACAGTTGGTTTGGTACAAAGCTCAGATAACAAGCTCTGCCTCTCATTTAAGTGGTTCTGTGTATCAAAACAGATAAGTGTTCCTGATCATTTGAAACCAAACTATTTTTCAGATCCTCAAGAAAAGGAATTCTTTTTATTACTTTTTAGTGGAAAAATATTCTATAGGCTTAGTAAAGTATGCAAAGGTTTTTCAGACATTATTAGGAATGGAATTTCATAACAAGAAATGAAAAATACCCTGCATAAGAATGTACTCTACAGGCAGAGTTCTTCAAGAGATACGTAGGCAGCCCTGTTTTATCGGGAAACAACATAATTTCATGGAACTTTGATAATAATCTTAAGCATATGATTAGTTCCTGAGACATTGACACTAACCTACAAGATGCATTGGTTATGCTGAGCTATTATGTCCACAGCATTCAGGAGCTATAGCACTGTCACTGTCTAAATAAAGTAGTGGTTGGAATTGAGGACCATGATTCTTGTTCAGGCACTTGAATAATGTGGTTAGATTGGCTTAATCAGTAATACCTGGGAAATCTCCATAGTTACCCTTATCTGGCATCCTTTATATATATAAACACATCTAAGGCGTGGCTAACTCTGTTCTTTCTAATTGCAATGGTGGTGAACGAGCTTCCTCTGAGGCCACATTGGTCCTGATCTGTCAATAAATTCCATGTAAATCCTCACACCCAGTTTCTGTTCTGTTAATTTTAGCGACAAGGACAAACATTGAATCCTGAGAGAGTGCTGGTGCCATGCACTTGATACAAGTTATCTTTTCCAATGTGAACTCCTTAACTTCTGCCCAGTTTCTTCTTTTCCTTTTCCTTTTTTTTTTCTCTTCCTCCTCTTCCTCCTCTTCCTCCTCTTCCTCCTCTTCCTCCTCTTCCTCCTCTTCCTCCTCTTCCTCCTCTTCCTCCTCTTCCTCCTCTTCCTCCTCTTCCTCCTCTTCCTCCTTTTCCCTCAGGTGAAAGCCCAAACTATATTTTTCAGCTTGAAAGTGAGGTTGGAGTTTTCTTTTGTTTAGAAACCTTTGGTCAATTAGGTTATTTGAAATGTATGGATTTAAAACATATTTATGGTCTGGTTTCAGTCAGTATTCAGTCAAGCTGGTAAGTGAATAAAAAGCATCTTACTGGGTGAAAGTGGAACCCCTAGGTGACTAATGCCTGCTGTTGGGATATCACTCCTGTTTTGCTATTCTCTAATAAATATCCCTATTTTTTTAAAAAACAAAGTTTCAAAAACTTACCACTGAACATAACTTCATTTCCATTTTCAGTGGAAAACTGACACCAAAATGCAAACAAAAGACTTTTCAATACTTGGAGAAAGGTAATTTTCTCATCAGTTGTACTTTAAGAAACAAAATAAATGCAAATATGCAAAGTTTCAGCATTAGATCATAGCAATAGCCAGAAATACCAGAATTACCAAAAATTTTTTTTTGTGCTTGGATAGTCCTTAGGATGAGATCAGAGTTACACTTTTTATTTACAGAGATAACTGGAGGACAGAAGTATTTGTTCCTGCTCTTACAAAACAAAAAAAAAAAAGTAAAAAAAGGTATTATTTTTTATATTTATGAGTTAATTGTCTTAAAGCAACTTTCAGAACACCTTCCCTCAGTACTAAGCCTGTTGTGCTATTTGAAGATAGAAAAAAATAAGTAAAAGAGAAAAGAACATGAAGTCTCATGAACCATATGAGAAAAAAGATGTAAAATTTAGTATCTGAACAATGCAGACATGGAGTGCATGAACGTGTTATAAAGTGAGCAATGACTGAAGTAAATGCCCATGTGATGTGAATGTGAGTCTACAGGGAAAACATCAGAAGGTGAGAAAAAGGAAAACAATGGCATTGCAACATAAAGGATGGTGTACAGACAAAATGTGTTAGTTTGAATACTAAATGTGTTATGTGAATACCGTGCTTGAGCTGATTCCTATACTGCAGAGCGTTTTGCTGTCACATGTCATCTGGGCTCCCTTTTCTGCTTATGTTTACCATGCACATTAAATATTCAACTGCTTTTCACTGATGCATGCAGTAATGCTGGCCTTGTGAGGAGCTTTCCTGTCTTTCCCAGCTAAGACACATCAGATAACCTTATTGGCTTTGCATCCTAATCTTTCTGTACCTTATGTTATGACACATATTAACTGTGTTTCTTGCAATATCCTTTTAGAAGTTTTAGTTAAATCCTGTGTTTTAAATACAGACTAATAGAAAATAGCAAAGGAAATCAAGGGGCAGTTCTGCTCTGAAAAACTACTGTACAAATGGCATTGTGACATTTCCAATGAATTCCAGAGCAGAGCTGCTCATTTTACAAATCTAAAGATGTTTCTTCTTACCCCCCATTTGACCTGGCACGGGAATAAAGCTGGGGTCTCTCTGGCTCCTACCATCAGTGGTAACGATTCTGCCATGTTTGGTGATCTACAGCCGTGCGAATGACATGAAAACAAATAAATTCCAGCTTTTTCCCGCTCAGTTACGCTGACTCTGCTAGGCTCATAAAAATAGTAAAAACTTACTTCCATCCATGAAATAATATAATTTCAATAACCTACATCAAACTGTAACAAGTTTACCTGTGCTGTATGCTCCTTTTCTCCATATAGTTGACATGATGAGGGTTTCCTCGAAGTAAGGTACTACAGAGAATAAATCAGAACTACCAGGGAGTACCCTTTGTGCTTCCAGCAGCAGCCTTACAGAATGTAGGTTATATAGACCAGACTGCTTATTTCCTTCCTGCAGTCTGCTCCCTGTCTAGATCTTAGGAGCATCAGGAAAGCTGATAGGTGAGAATTGGCTTCTGCTCATTGACAGTTATCCTAACCCATGGCTTGCTCCCTGCTTGGCAAAGCAAGCCAGCAGGAATGTGTCATGGGCTGGCTACACTGACCGTGGTTGCAGGAGGCTGAGGGCATCACTTCTGAACAGGGGTTCAGTCCTCTCTCCTTTGGTCCTCAAGTACCACAGGCTTCAGTATGTTTTTAGAGCATGTAAATGAGTGGTTTTAAATATCTCTGATTTCATGTGGTTATATTGCTGTGAGGCAAGGACCTCAAACACAGTGGAGGTAGCTGCACAGGACAGGAATTTCAGAAAAATGGTTTAATTTTGAAAATATTTTCCTGTACACACTAGTCTTTCTCAACAGGTTGCAAGAGCACTGGAGAAGACAAAAGCCACAGTAGATACAAATGTACTCACTTACTAAGACATCAATCTGATGCTTCCCAATGGCTTGACCCAATCTTGCTGCCTGGAGTCACAGGTTGTTCAACCACACCATATGAGGGGAACCTGGAGCTGACTTTCACGTGTGGTGAGCCCCTCTCTTCACTCTCTGTGGGTTATGACAGCTGAGATAAGCTTTTCAGTGACCCAGAGCACCCACAGCTCCTCAGCTGCTGCTGTGGAGGAGCAGGAGGTGAGCGTCTTGTCTGAAAATCAGGGTGGTAGCACTTCTCAGTTTCAGTTGACTTACCCAGCTTTACTTCTTCATTTTACCACACTCCTGAGGCTGGCAGCTGACAATTATTGTCTTAGTGTTGTCAACACTGAGCATTCAACCTTAGACTAAGAAGAAAAATTATTATATTGCCTTAAAATAATCATATTTGAATATAAAAATGTTTTATAAAAATTCTATGTTGTATTTTTGCCCTTCTATGGCTCTTACATTCTTCTCCAAGCTTGGGAGGGCTAGCAACTTACTGCTTTCATGGAGGCTGAAATCTGGAGCCTTAATACCAGCCATCTAGGGCAGAATCATTTGTTCAGATTGAAGGTGTTGACAATATTGCTACCTTAGTTTCACTAATGAACAAACTTTGAAGTATGGAAGTGTCCTAACCATCTGCAGTAGGAAAGAGTGTAAATTCAGGACATGAACAAATCTATACTGATAACAAAGAGAACAAAGCTCTTTCACCAAATACTTTCCCTTACAAGTGTGTAAATTTCTCCTTGGGGATGTTTTTAATGTTTTTTGCATTTGAAGAAGCGGAATGCTAATGCTGCTCTTGCACTCCACCTCCTAATATTTAAGAATTTTTCTGGTGGAAAGAGGAGGTGAAACATTGTTTTTTTCTTTTCAAACAATATCCTGAATTGTTTTGCAACCTCAATACATAGACTGATGAAAGTACTGGCTCAGAAGTGTTGCTGTAAGAAGACTAACTTGCATGGCTGTATTTGCCACTATAGTGCTCTATAGGTCTTGAAAACAAAATATTGTTTATATTTCTCTGTATAATGGCAAGATAGAGGTATACATGAGCAAGACAAACAGGTAAAGCCATAGTGAGATTGAGGGAAAATGGTATCGTTACATTGCTGATGTTCACATCTTTTAGTCAAATGATAATTATCCATTAATAGCCTCATAAGTATGAATATGTAAATAGCTATGGAATGCATTATTCATGGATCACCAGGCATTAATTATTGTAATTAAGTATCATTTGCTACGTTCATATTACTAACCCTTGCAGTTAATGAATACATTAGCTAATCGCTGTAGAGCAGATTCAATCAAAATTCTGTGTGTCTGTGCTATGGAAGCCTGAGAGAATTTTATTGAATTTAGATTCAATATTGAACATATCTTACATGCTTATCAGTGTATTTTTAATAACGTTAAATATGAGTCATAACCTCCAGTGCATGATGCTTGTCCTTGCGCCCAGGAGGACAAAATGGTACCAGCTGGAAGAGGATATGAAAGCAACAATGGTGCACACCAGAGCACATAGCAGGAGATAAATTGAGCAAAACTTTAATTCTGGGACAGGAAATCCACCACCACTTTCAAGTTTCATGTATATTCACATGTACAATAGGAGAGAATATGCTTTGTGAGGAAGTGCTGTCCCAAAGACACAGCTTATGATAATGTTCAGGAAACAATTTCAAAGAACAGACTGAGCCCTTTGCCAGTTGGTACAGGGACACGTCTGCCTTTTGCTGGCACAAGCAGAATGCAGCACTAGCAGGATGTGCTCTTGAGGCTAATGGGGCCTTAGGGCATTTTTGAAACACAAAGTAAAATGAACAACCAAACTGCTTTTTTTAACTCTCTAGAGATCTATTTCAGATAATAGTAATCTAAGTAACACAGAAAGAAGACTGGCTGGAGGTTTGTTGTAGCTTTTTTAAGGCTATAGTTCTTAGAACCAGGGTTTATGGTTCCTGAAGTAGAAATTTTGAGAAATTTTTCATTGCAAAAAGTTTCCTTTTTTTTTGATTTTTTTTTTTTTTTAGGGAGAATTATTAACTCCAGATTAAAAAATGTAAGTTCAAGTGCTAAAAGTTGATAGACACAAGTGCTCCCTTGGCTGAACTTTTGGGCATCAAGCCAGGAAACAATATTTGCAGTGAAAGAATGAAACCTGATTTAATCACTGTGAGTTTGAAGCAGATTTTTTCCTATTTTTAGTTTCACTAACATACTGTAGTCACATGCACTGAGTAAATTGAGTATTGGATCTAGTTTCTTAAAAATTAAATGTTCTGGAAGCAGGAGAATTCAAGTAAGCATACAACATCAAGGATATTTTCCAATTCACAAACACATGGGCTCTTTGTAGTTAAAATTGTGATAGGATACTACTGTCAGAGTCTGAATTGTATTAGAGCACCTGCAGAGGAGGGTTAGTCAGAGCCTGCTTTTTAAGGATCAGAAGCAGGAGCTATTGTCAATAAAGCAACTCTGTCATTCCCTGTGTCTGCTTCTCTGGTGAAATACCTCTCATGTGTTTGCCAAACACATTAAAGAACACCCTTTCATTCATTTCACAGCTGGTGCAAATCCCTTTGCTCTTTCTTCCAGTACCTCCATCACTGCTGTCTTTCCCTTCTTTTCAGAAATCTTACTTCTTCCTCAAGCCCAAACACTGGTACTTCTCATTACCCATATTTCTGAATGACAGTCAGTGGTGTCTGAAAAACGGTTTGATTCTTAGTATCAAAATATAGGGAGATCCATTACAGATAATATCAGTATTCATCATCACAAGCCATGCCTCCAAAAATCATGACCTTGCTTGTTTGCTTTCTTTCGTTTATGTGTCTGATATCCCTTCTCTAATTCTGAAAAAACTGAGACTGTTTTTTCAAGCTCTTCTCAATACCCAAAATGGTATGATTTTGTTTTGGTCTGTTTGTTTTTTTATGAATTCTGAGATTCTCACAAAAGCGTGAACTCATCTGTGAGTTTGTGTTCTAAATTAAAAAAAAAATCAAATATTGAAAGATTTGCAATAAAATTGCAAAACTGGAGATGTATGAAGATCTTACTGTTATGTCTTAATCTTAAACATGAATAATGGCCTTTTCAACCACTCAAATTCTAAAAAATCTTAGCAATCGAATGTACTTACAAAAAAAATAGTGCTTAGTGTCATTATTAATCCAGCTGTTTTTTCATGTTTGCTTCTATAGCTGTTTCCCTTTAAATGTCCTACACTTGCATTTCTTTTAAATATATATATATACATGCAAGAGAATTGTTACTTAACCTGGCATTTGTTTCTTATTTTCTAACCTTTTAAACTAGAAATATGAAGGCTATTCTCCACTGGGTGTGTTGGAAGACCTGTACACGGGACTCGTCCAGCCTATGGGCTATGAGAGCTCAATGGAAAGGGATGACCCATCAAAATGTTAACGGAGACCTTGTAACGCTCAACAGTTTTGTAAGTGTTGACAGTACGTGAAGAGGAACCAAGTAATGAGAGTCACTTTAAGCCATGTGGACAAAATCCCTTCCTCTGAACCGTTGGTCTAGGGGCTTGTTTGTTTAGCTGTGCTCTGCAAGGTAGCGAGAGCTACCCAGTGGAGCTAATCACCCTTGATGGGTCACTCTGTATCCCAGCTGAAGTGGTTCGAGCAGCTGACCCACTCCATTGGGAAGCACCAGCCTGGCCCTGCACTGTCGGTGCTCCCAGAGGAGACACAGGGAAGGTACAACCTTAGTCTTTGTGTGGCATAAAGTGCAAATGTTCAGAAAACATGGCACACTTAAAGCAAATGAACAGAGTCATTAGCAGAAAATGAGTAGACATAAAGAAACAAAGGCAGAAGGTTTATTTTGTGTATAAAGGTAGGAAAGTTATGTCCATGTGCACAATGGAGTTGAGAATACAGAAGTACAAAGAGGAAAGGAGCAGCGTTTCTGAAGTCAGGGGATGTTTCATGATGACAAGGCATTAGAGGAAGGAAAGAATTCAATTACAGGCGTGAACTCAAAAAAGAAAGACTGAACAGATGCTCTGCTAATATATTCTAGATCAATAACTTGCATATTCCTGTAAATCCATATAAAACCTGTAATATTGTATGTACACTCTAATACCAAGTTTCTAATATTGAAGAGAAAGTGTTTTGGAATCTCTATACAGATATATTCTTTGCTTTTCATACTATGCATATAGCTATAGTATGTCAGACATACTCTTATTACATGTATCACTTTCTAGCTTTCTTCAACAGTAACATCAGGATTAAATTTTTCATTATTATAGTGTATCCGTAATCTATAAAGTACATAACAGTTCGATTTACTTATGTGGGAGCTGAACTAATTTCAGTGAGAAAAAAACCCAAAACTATTGTGTTTTTTTTATTTTTTTTTTTTTTAAACAACTTGGTTTTGAACAGCTGTGGTTAGTAGAATCAGGTTTTTTATTAAAACTTTCAAAATTTCTAATTTCTTTGCTTCTAGTTATCATTCTGAAATGATATGATAGTTTTCATTTTCAAATTATTTGTCATGGTGTTTAAATTTTTCATTTCAATAATACTGAACCAAGTAACATTTTTAGCCAGGATGAAATGAAAACTACAGTTTGGAATAAAATTTCCAACATAATACTTTGGCTATTACTTCAAATTTGTCCACATAAAGGAAAATTGACATTTTAACTAAAAGCAAGGTGAACGTTTTCATTTTGTTTTGTCTTAATTTGACATTTTAAACCACAATGCAAACATTTTAGACAGAAATATTGATTTAATTTTTTTAAAAACCCAAGGTTTTCCTCTGACATTGTAAGTTCGATTACATTATCTGGAGTAAAAATTAAAATATTCCAAATTTGTATTTTTCTTGAAAAAATAATTCAAAAATGCAGTTTGGTTTTGATTTTGTTGTTTTAGCCTGCATCATATAATTCACGGTATTACATGTGTTTCCCAGTAAGAAAGATAACTAAGCCCTACATCTGATACAATACACAGCTTTGTTTCTGACACTGCTACATTAATTTCATGCCCAGTGCTGGAACATGCATTCCCATCTTGTGTTTGCTTACAAAGAGGAAAGGAACTTTTTGCCTTTTTTTTTTTTTTTTTATAAGAGACTATAAAGAAAATTACTCCAATCACTTTTCTGGTATGATAAAGACAGCAAAGAAATTATCCTCATGTAATACAATTACTATAAGTAAATTGTTCTTTAGTTTTCATACTAAGGCAGATGCTTGAGACAGGAATATGTGACATATCCCAGGGATGAATCATGGTATTTTCCATAAATATGCAAAAAAATGTTTGTTTTTGTGTTTTTCTTTCCTGAAAATAGGAGTAGCCTTTTTAATAACATAAGTGTTGCTACAATTATGCACTGAATGGTATTCAGAAAAATAATAGACTTTGGGATATGTATGAAAGGTGGGAAATACAAAAATGTCATCTATGATTTCACATACGTGAGAGCAAACTGCCAAAGGAACAGCAATGCACATAGTAAGTGATGGAAAGGTAGTGACCATCTGTAAGATTCAATGGTGAAATTAGCCTAACTGAAGGCAGTGGATCTTTGCCACTCATTGCAGTAGGGTTTGAATGCCACCATCAGCATATCTTACAAGTACTTGTTAATATGTATTGCCTGTTGGTGTGTCCCACTGGCAGTGTGTATGCAGTGAAATGCTATGGTCCTAGCTTTTTTTCTAAAACTCAATGCTAAACCAGGTACAAAGCGATTCATAGAAAATCATTCAAAGAAATATAAAACAATTTTTAAAACTCTGATGTTCATATTGCTTTGCTAAGCTGTTTGGTCAAGGCATCTTCTGCTGCATCAAAATACAAAAATCTAAAGACTGCTAATAGTCTTCCTGTTCACCCCACTCAACTGCTGGATCATCATCCATTCGCAGAATAAGATAGGAGAGAAGCTGAAAGAGATTCTGCCACAACAGTAATGAGACAAAAAAGGAGAGGTCGCTTACATCTATCTCACAGCGGTCTCCAGCATAGTTCACGTCACAGAGGCAGTGGAACTTGTTGAGTAGGTTCTGGCAGAGTCCTCCGTTCACACATGGGTCGGAGCTGCACTCGTCAATGTCTTTTTCACACCTAGAGGAAAGACTGCAAATAGTGAGCATCTGAAACCATGGATCAAATGCATCAAACAGCACATTTTTAATTCAGAAATTTTTGGAGGAAGAGAAAGGAGGATGCTCTATTTGAAATCTGTGGTGCAGAACAGGGCTTTACAAGCTTAAATATGTATTGTTAAATGTTTTTGAATTAACTCTGATGATAAAGGAAATTTGAGTTCTCATAATTTGTCAAGACAACCCATTGAACATTAATGATGAATGTGTGAGATTATCTGAAAACTAGTAATGATTTGGTGATTTTCTGCTATGACAATGTTCCTTTTTAATTCCTTGCCCCTTTTTTTGAATAATGCTAATGGTTAATCCTAATTTTTCCAGATAAAAAATCAATTTTATTCTTGAAGATCAATGTGAGAAACTCCCACTGAATTATAAGGGATTGCGTTGTTCAATCATATTCATAACCATGTGATAAATTTTCATTGTTGCATCAGAGAAGTGCAGTTCTTTATACTTAACTCTTTTATCTGATTTTCTTTATTAATCTATAAAAATGTTTCAACAGTTTCCTTCAATACTAAACTATATTCATATACTTCAAACCCCCAAATTAGAGTATTTATCCAATGTATAGAAATTGTATAGCTATGAACTTACCTATGCAAAAAAAACAAACAACAAAAAACTAACAACAAACAAACAAAAAAACCCAAAACCTGAACTCCCCAACTCTTCCAGAGAATTAGGCACCTGAATCCAACTGAACTTCAGGAATACTTAAACACCTAACTCTCTTAGGTAATTTTGAAACTCCAAGCATGAACTGAATGAAAAATTTGTTTTCAAGAGACGACTATCTCCTTTATGAAGAGTAATATTTTCACTTTTCCGTTTTCATATATTAAGTTCATTGGGCTTTTTTTTTTTGTGATCCTAAGTCCATTGATGGCCATAGAAAGATACTATTTTCTCTATACTATCTATCCATCAATGGCTTTCTGAGGGATGAAATACTGTCTTAAAGGAAAATGCCTGCTTCATCAATCTAATACGTAAATATACAAAGGGGTTTGGTTTTCATTTTCTTATTAACTGATATATTTGAATTTGTTCTGAAAAAAAGGAGTGAAATTTTCTCATTTGCTGTACTATGATCTGGAAGCATAAAGTACTACTGGTTTATGGTTTGGCAGTCTGGAGGAAAAGAGGACAAACAGTCCATTTTAGACATTGGAGAAGAATGCCTTGCTGTGATAGTCAGTTAAAGCGCAGCACACTTGGTACAAGGCTGCCATTCAATACTAGAATCATGGGAACCATAAAATAGAGATTATTGCCAGCCAGTGGGATGGATGTAAGGAAGGCTCATTCCCAAAGCTGTAGTTAGCAGGTTGACTGGCAGGGGAAGGAAGAAGGAAAAAGTACTTCCCTTCTACCTTGAAGTCTCAAGAAATACACACACCAAAGAAGTGTCTAAGAATATGCTTTTACTTTTTTATTTTATTTTATTTTTTTACCTTTTTTTGAATATTGTGAGATGGTACACAGACCTGCTTGCTGAGTTAAACAGTACAATGCAGATGTATGTGCCAACTACTCTGGGCACTGAGCAGGTAGAAATTTTCATTTCATCTATGTTTTATAGCTTATTGTACTGCTTACACAAAATCATTGAGTTAATAAGTTTTTGAGCTAATAAATGCCTGGTGTTGAAAACTTCTTTGTGTTTGCAGAGCCAGCATAGCTTGGTCCTGTTGAACTTTTGGATATTATACTCTTATATAATGCTGCTTTCACTAAGAACACATACGGTATTTCCTTTCTCACTATCCAAAAAGGTACCCTTAACTGTTCAGACTGTATTATGACTGGGATGTCTTCCTACATTTCTACAGCACCTAATGCCCTGAGGCTGTCAGGCATCCCTGTTCCAGAATTGTCTGTAGAATACTGTCAAACAGTAAGTGTGAATTGCGACAATACAAAACAAGACACAAATTTCACTGTGAGGAAGGCCGCTCTGTTTCAGGCTAAACTGTAACACGTAAAAAATATTTATTAACTTTTTTTTAAAAAGAATAACTCTGTTTTCATGCTTCAGCATTCAGTAAGAAAGTAATGAGCTAAAATACCACCAGGTATTTCATCTCATACCATCCCTGTGAAAGAACAGATTGTATATTCACAACACATACATGTGAAAATAAAACAATTTTGCATGTTCATGTGTCAGTGTATTGGAGCTGATTTTTATATATGAGCAGGATATGTGGGTGTATGTGTCTCCACCTATGGAAAGCTAACATTCTAGCTGTCATATACAAAAGTGGCATGGAAGCCAAAAAACGGGCACCTAGAAGTAAGTGTGCAATGCTGTCTAAGAAATAATATCTTGCACTGGAGTTAATGGTGCTATATTGGGTTGAGTCTTGCTGCATTAATTTGTGATTTTTATCTAAGTAAAACTGCTATACTTTCAAACTCTCAAAGACACTGAAGCAAGGAACTGCTGAACTTAAACAACTGCTTTGTCTGTATTTCTTGCAGGAGGACAAAACCCCTTTGGCCGTTACCCTCTGGACCCTTCTCGACCAGCTTTTGGAAGAATTGCTCCGCAAAGATCCGCTGGGTGAAGCATCTCACCGTTCTCCAGCAAATCCCGGCAGGCACACACATGCCAACTCGCCGCTGAGATCAGTGCAGTTGCCATAGTTGAAACACGTGAGGTTTCTCTCTTCGTTCCCACAAACTGTGTATGGTAATCTTCTGTATCTAGGTAAATGAGAAGGCGATGGCAGTTATTTACACTTTCCTTGTTTCTGGATGTCTCATGCACTCTCAGTTTTTCATCTGAGTCTGGTCCACGGCTTTAGTGGAAAATACTTAGATCTACCTTGCAAATTTGTTATTTGAATGCAGAATCTAGTAATTTAGTCTCCAAATAAAGGGAGCAGTGCTCCTGCGGGCAAATACTATTCAATACCAAGGGGAAAGGCATTATGTTTTACCCGTAAATGAACACACAGTTTCAGGGGCTGCACATTCTTAGTGCCTCCTTGATTTCCTCTTTGGAAAGGAAACCCTGTGCCTGTGTGCATTCCCATGCCTGATGCCTGGGGCGCTCAGGGTGTTCATGGTTCGTGGTAGGCAGCCAGTGAACCATGGGGGTGATGCTGTTCCTGGCTGGAGTATCATCCAAAGGAAAGACAGCAGGAACTGAGGTTTAAGACTCACAAAACATATTTTGCTTAACTTTTTTAATTTCCTGAATTTGGTTTTAATTTTCCAAGTGTTTACTGGGAAGTTAGTGATTTATTTCTTGGGAAAAAAAAAAAAAAAAAAAAGGACAACACTCTACCTACGTTTCTGAGGTGGCTTTATGTGATACCTGGACAGCTTAGCGGAAGAGTTCAAAAGAGAGACTTAGTGTACAAGATAGCCCATATTGGGCAATATAAGGCATTTTCAAATCTCAGGATGTCCTCACTACTCAAAAAAAGTGAACAAAATTTGACAATCATATAATTATAGCCTAAAAGACTGGTTGGAGAGCATGAAGGCAATTGTCTGTTTGTATCCTTTGGGCTACAGCAGACTGGATTTGTTGGAGTCCTCTGGAGGATGGAGAATGATTTTGCCTTCTCTGAGAGCAATGGGACATGCTCAGAAGGGAGAAGTTCACAGTGTGCAGAGAAAGGCAATTAAAGGAGAGAGAGGATAGGAAAGAGCCTGCAGTCTTTAGAGAAGAGTGTCTGAAAAGAACAGGAAACAGGCACGTGAGTAGTCTCAGAAGTTAAGGAAAGACTGGGCTGCATGGTGCCTGCAGCCACAAGGACTGCAGGGCTGAGAGAGCAAGCTTGGAGGAAAAGACCCACCTAGCAAAGATACTGTGAGTGGGGAGAAAAACTTTACAAGCCCTTCTATTGTTATTTTCTCTTAATCACCAACTATGAATTTCTCTACTCTATAGTTCCAGAGCTCTATTGCTCTAATAAAGTGTCGTTTTAGAGATTCAAAACCCTTAAAACATTTTTCTTTCTAAAAAAGATGTAACACATCTATCTCCAAGCTCTGGCAGATCCTGTAATCAGAGAGCTCGTAGGACCCAGGCTGGCAGCAGAGCTGGGCAGCAGAGCTGTGTCTTGTTCCCTGTCTCCTTGCCTCATCAGTCTCTGCCTGAGCTGCCAGCTCTCCACTGCTTTGGTCCATATCTACTTGATCTGTACAGCCTTCTGTGCTGCAAACTCTTTATACATTAACTCTGCAGCCATGATTAATATATAGATAGATGCATAAAATCTGTATTTAAAATGGAGACATCAGTGTGTAATAACCCTTCAGAAGAGACCTGACAAAATCATATGGATCTGCCTTGTTTATAGTACCTGCAAAATTTTCCCGTGAAGTTACCAGCACACAGGCAAGAATATCCATTAATCCCATCAACGCAAGTGGCCCCATTTGCACACTGGTGGCCACGGCAGTCGTCTATGTCGTCTTCACAATTTACCCCTGTGTAACCAGGTTCACAACTGCAATCATAAGAGGTGATCCCGTCAGTGCAGTTTCCATGAATGCAGGGGTTTGAGGAGCATTCATCGATGTTGACTTCGCAATGGGTGCCGGTCCATCCTTGGGGACATACGCAACGGTAGGAAGTATAGAAGTCTTCACATATCCCCTCATGCATACAGGGATCTGAGCTGCAGGCATCTACCTGGAAACAGCCAGTAAGAGCAGGGTTTGCGGATATTTTGAGAAACTGCTCCTCTTGAGGTTTTTTAGTAGGGATGTCAGCACTTTCGAAGTATGAGAGATAAATGCCACTGATTTCTATGGTGCTCATACATCCTCGCAGGCCATCCAGACTGTCAAAAGCCTTGTCAGCCACATAGATGTCTGTCTCTTCTCTTAAAAAGTTGAGGCTTCCAGCTGCAGTTGTGCTAGTTGCAGTGTCTTTCTTGTTATCTATGTCAATGTGCCACCTAGAGAACTGGGACAGGGGTTCTACCATAGAGACTATCACTTGATGCCATTTCCCATCGCTCACGGGCAGTGAACTAGCGAGGTTCAGCTTGTAAAAGCTGTTGCCACTTTGCAATTGAAAGAGTAATTTGGAGTTGCGAATACTGATGGTAACAAACTCTGGCTCCTTCTCTGCATACAGCAGTATCACGTCAGTGTCCCTAGTTCGAAAGCCAAATATGATATTGGTGAGATCTCTGCTGATTTTTCCGTTGCTTCTGTAAAATATCGCACTGCTTCGGCCACTAAACACTGCATTAGCAAGACCTGTGCAAAGACAACAATTGAGAAACCAGGCCAACTTTAAACCAATACATGTGGAACAATATCTTTTCAGTGCCCCACTCTGTCAGGTAAGTCTTTTTGGGTTTGCTAAAAAGCAATCAAATTCCACCAGGATTTCAGTTATCCTTGCCTGCCCTTTATGGCTATAAAAATTACAGGGCAGTGCCAACACCAGCTATGTTGACATCAAAAGTGTGCTGCTCTGCATCATCTCAATTTATTGTTCTAAAGACACAATTCTACATTCTCTCTCTTTTTCCTCTTTAGACAAAGAGGAGGAGGTGTTGATCATAACTGTATACAACTCAGATCTGAGGCTGAGAGGGTATTGCAAAAGATCTATATTTGTCATTTTATGTTTGTTCCCTAAGGACGAGCTGCTAGTTACTCCCCATGAGAGATCTGGGAGGGCTGAACCTTCGTTCTCAATAACTCTTTTCTTAGGTAAAGCACTGAAGAGGTTTTAGAAAGGATTTGATTGGATCCCAATTTACTCTCACTGATGCAAAAAAGATGAGTTTAACTGAAGTCAGTTAGCGAAAAGCACCTTCAAAATCAATGTAAGAAGAGTCATGCCTGTCACATTTAAAGCCAGCTTCTCCTGCTGCGTACACACGGCCATGGCCCTGCTGACAGCACCAAGCTGGTGCTGGTGGGACTGGGAGGGCAGCACTGTACTCAGCTTGCACTGCTGTGAGTGAAAATTGATGGGCAACATTGTGGCAGTTTTATGGACATCTTCACAAAGGTATTTGACATCTTTCATTAGCATGGTTTCTACTAAAGTGCACTAACTCGCTGGGCTGTAAATGTGCACATTCTGAGATTTATGAGGATAATGGACAGGGAGGAGGGACCGGAAGGAATATCTTCTGTCTGTACTTGGGATAAATTTAGCTTTGCGAGATCCTAGCACTGAGATAAGGAGGGTTCCTGAACTATCTCTGGGCTCAGTAATTCTCAATGAAAAGAACCTCTGGGAATCCCAGTAGGAAATTATTGACTGTATATCCTGGTGCTCAGGCAGCAGAGGTGTAACCAGCTTTCCTGGAGTATCAAATGTGGTGTCTTTCGCACAGTAAAAGTTTTCTTAGAGGAAACCATATTAAAAATGAAAGCCAGAGCTTTTCAAAATTATGTCTGTTTTTTTAAATGGCTCACAAAGCTGAAGGTTTTTAAGCTCATAAAGCTGTAATACTCCTGTAGAACTCTTATTAAGCCCTGAGAACAGCAAGCCGTCTGGACGTGCTTTTACTCTCAGTTGTGACACTGGGCATATGATTTTGCTGTTACTTGATGTTCCCCACATCAGCTTCCTGTATTAGCTCTTTCTCTTTTTTTTTTTTTTCAGAGTGCATGTGTTCCTAAAGGGCTTGCTACTCATAGCCATCTAGGTGGAACTGTAGTCACAGCCCCTGGAAAACAGATCTTTTTCTGCCTTAGCTTAAAATGGTATCCAGAGCATAAGACACCAGGCTGTCAGAGAACTCACTGCCCAGTAAAATTCCTTTTATTCATTACTCTGTGTTGAAAAACAAGAAGTCTATGCAGTAGCTAAGAAAACAACTAGTTAAAAATACAGCTCTGCAGTGCAGGAATTTTTGAATATCTATAAGGGAAACTCCCTACTATTGCTACATAAGACAGCACAGAAATCTAAAGGTGATCTAACAGTGTAAATGACCTTGAGTTTAGCAAAAGGAAACAGTTCAGATACCTTTCACTTCTCTCTCTGTGTATGTTTGTATTCTACTGTAATATGCAACAGCAAAGTTGGAGAGAATGTATTTTGATGTTATCACTAAAGACATCTGTTAGAGAAGGTGCAATTATTTTAATTTCCGTTATAAATTTTAACAAGTGCTGTAATGCTGATTCTATCAGTTTCAACAAAAATAGCATCATATTGTTCTGTCAGCAAATTGTCTATGATAGAAATCTTGTGTTGACCAACCTTCTCCTTCCTAAGAGTCAGCCATTCTAACAGCTTCCATCAGACTGTGTGTGCATTTATCTTCCTTCACAGCATCATTAGGGCTTTCTTTGATAGCAAAAGGAAAAAATGTAGCTTCAAAATCCTTACTTGCTTTTTACATTCCACTCCAAGGTAGGAAGGAGAAGGAAAGTGGAGAAGGAAAGAAGTATATACGGTGGCTAATGTTCTGAAGACAGCTAACGGTCAGCAATTTTTAAATAGACTGTTTAGCATGCAGGTGCTTCTTATGAAGATACTGGTTGAATAACTGGACTGCTGGTATTAAGGTGACTTTCTTTAAAGATATTTAACATTTAAGAAAATCAAATGATGCAATGTATGTCATGTAGCTTGTCTTTTCAGGAGGATGGAGAACATCCTAAGGTTAATCCAATACTGGATATCCTCTTATCTCTTTCCAGTGGAAGTATGAGGAGTACACTCACACTCTGGTGATGTACTGATCTATTGTACAACCTCAACAAGTCATGCCGAATAAGTCAAAAGCAAAGGTCTTGTAAACATTGGTGTCTGTGTCAGGGGGTCTGGTGGAAAATTTCTGCGTTTAGTATGGCCGACTCTTCCTGTTAATGTTACTTACAATTGACATAATTATTATTTTACAGAAAAAAATTTTTCTTACAGAAATAACATTTGAATGAACTTTAAAGGCAGTGAATATTGAGTTTTAAGGAAATGCTGATGAAAATTTCTACTATTTCTGCTCTCCAGAGATGATAAGAATAACTGAAATGTACCTACATTCAAATCCTTGGTGCACCAGCTGGCATTGTGCTTCATGAGGACAGGGCCCAAGCTCACACCACTTAACTTCCTCACATGCCTTCCCTGCTGTGTTAGGGGGGCAGGTGCAAGTGAAGTCATCCCAGATTGAATAGCACACACCACCGTTGTGGCAAGGGTTGGACTATAGGGAAAGAGAAGTGACAACCTAAGTATGACTAAAAGCTGATGGACTCCCAACTCTACGGATGGGGGACTGTTTGGCAAAAAGGAGAATTCTGTTTATTTCAGATGGAAAGTGATAAAGACCTGTACTATGACAGCACAGCACATTCAATAATTAGTGAAAAACAGTATTTCAACCTTAAAATATTTTAATTCTCCCCTATGCAAATACATTTTGCTGCTGATATTTATCATACGTAGCATACTGCAACGAAATCTGCTCTTTCTCGTATTTTTACATATTTTCCTAAGATGCCATTATCATCAAATAATGTACGGGAACGTATGAAAAATTAAAATAAATTCTCCATTATAAACATGTGAAAATGCTCTGAAAAGTGTCATTCTTACCTTGCAGAGGTTGTCACTCGTGCAGCCTTTGGTGACATTGATCAGAGTTCGGTTGATAAGAGTATTCAGTGGACTGGTGATGGGGAAGAATTCCAGTGGCTGGTTATTCACTCTTACATCTTGGATGCAGCCTTTGAAATACCTGCCATTTCTATCAGTTTCTTTGTTATCTGGTAGGCCTCCAATGTAAAGAATATCCTTAGTTTGGATGGTTAGTACTGGAGTAGAAATAAAGCCTAGATATTGAGAGGACTGGAACAATTCCATCTTATTTGGTTCTATTTTTAATGTTATTAAGTAAAAGTTTCCATCGTTCATGGAGTGTTTCCCTAATAACTTCATGGAATTTAGAGCTAACATTGTGAGTTTTCCACCTTCCAAGTAGACTCTTACATAGAGGTAAGTACTGTTTCTCAAAGCCAGTAAAAATCCAGAAGATTTGCGTGTTCGGACAAACATCGATATGTTCAAATTTTCATTCTGAGTGGCATCAACAGAAAAAGCAGCATAGCCTGAGGAGTCCTCAGATCCAAACCGGCCTGGAATGTACTCTTGGGGTTAGAGATATGGGAAAAGATTTAAAAAAAAAAAAAAAAAAAAGAGAAGAAGGGAGAAATGGTTAGGGCTATATACAAGGGAACCAATGTGATGATCAAATAGCTACTTCTGGTAATATTTATGTATGGTAGTAAGATGTGCTGGTATTTATGGATGAATAAAGACTTGATCCAGCTGTAAATAGGTTCTATTTCAAAATTCCTGTTGGCTTCCATGGCTGTAGCATTAAGTCCCTGTACAGGACCAGATGTTGTGTTATTGGGCGCATTTTCCCCTTTATCATGCTCTATGTAATGCTATGTTTTCAAATGGTTAAACAAGGACAGGTTTCTATAGTTTCCTGGATTGGTCCTCTGAAAGATCATTTTGATCCGCTGATGACCATGGATGTTAACGTAATTCTGGAACTTTGTGATGTTTTTTGCACTGATTCCAACCGTAGAAATAGCCAAAAGCTGCTCAGCAAACCCCTCTTGTGTAAAAACTCCAAATAGGGCACCTATTTGGTGTTACATGGGCTCTCCAGTTTTCTGACAGACTTTCTGTTGCTGGAGCTCAACACGTGCTCAACTTGTATCCAGTTATGAATGCTGCTCAGTCCTGCGAGTGCCCATAACGCTATGGTGTTGTGAGGGAAAAATGATCCAGGATTGAGTAAGCCTTTTTCTTTTTCTTTTGTGCTTATCAATTAAAACGATTAAACCAAAACCATCTGTCTCTCTCTCTTACTCTTTATTTTCAGTAATGATTTTCAGACTTGTAAGGATACAAAATATGTAGCCCAAACCGTATTTTATTCTGACGAATCATCTTGTTAAAGCACAACAAAGTGTTCCTATTTTTACATTTTAAGTTTCGTGATCTTGTCCTCAATATTATAGACTTCCTGCCTAAACACTTTCAAGAGCTACTTTTAATATATCAAACTCATAGAAAAACTAAACCAAGCTTTTTTTTTAAATGCTCACATAGCTAAAGAGTCAGTCCTCTTTTTTGAAGTAAAACTCCTAGAGACCTCATAGGCCAAGTTTCTGCCTGCAGCACTACTTTTTTTTTATGACTACAGTAAAAAACCCAATGAAAATAGGGGACTGACTGTGAAGCCCCAACAGACCTTTAATAACCACACTGCACTACTATGTGGCACAGTAATATTATTTAGCAACAGGAATAAATCCCTTACTTGTTCCTAAACAGAAAATTGCGTAAATAAATTACATCTGAAATATTTTAATTCTGTGAATAAGATTACCTATAAATCTACATCTGCTTGTTAAACCTCTGGTATGTAGAAATAAATATTTGTTGAAATGAGTGTTTGGAGGCGTTAAATCTCTTTAAGTTATATCTTCTCTGTAAGGTGGTACTAGAGACAGATATTTTTGCATGAGGGTAAAAAGAAAATTTCTGCTGGAATGAGGATTACGCATTTGCAGGATTAGAAGGAAGCATTAATCTTCAAACAGGTATTTCATGTTTACAATTACTTTGTTACGTTGCTCTCTATTTATAAATACACATATCTCTCTCTCATCAGTCTGATCTTCTGTTTGATGAGATGGCTAGCATCACCTTGGTCAATATTAACCTCTTGGGTCACAACATCTGGATGTTGATCAAAATGAGTCAACATCTGTTTGTTATTTTGTATATGTAGAGAAAATATTGCCTCTTGTCAATTAAATACTTGGCAGCAACTTTTCTTCAAAAAGACACTAGCATTTCTTATGTTATCCTTTACCACAAGTCTCCCCCACTCTGCCTTTTAAGAAACCTGCCACAGTCTTTTAAATATGGCATATGTCTAGAACCTATGTATCAAAATGGCATGGTGCCATAATTTGCAAGAATACTGTGGTCAGAAGGAAAAAAAGAAACAAAAAAAGCACGCTTTCTAATCATTCTCAACAGTTCTAATGCCAGTATAAGCCTCTCCTGGCCCTGACTGGTTTTAATTTTGCTTCATATAAGGAGGCAAACATATTTACCAGATGTTGTCCTACACTCCAAAGTTGCTTTCCAAATCTTTGGATAAATTACAGCTAGACTTCAAAGCAGTCGGTTACAATTACCTCTCAGACTTTGTCATTTTGCAATAAAACCAAAAACTATTGAAAAGTATTGATAACTATTAAGTATAGCATACAAAATGAAATTGTATTTAAACATTCTGAAATGTATTTCAAGCTACAGCTTTCTGCAGCAGTGCATTCAATAAACCCCTGGGGCCAGGCGTTCAGCTGATATAAATCAATGTAGCTTCACTGGCGGCAGTGCGGCCGCGCCAGTTCACACCAGTTTAGGATCTGTCCATTCCAATCTCACCATGGCTCTGCTGTTACACTTCATTTTTTCCAGTCCGTTTGAAAAATATATATGCACAAATATATGTATGTATGTATACGGTATGTATGTATGCATTTCTTCCTCCCTTAACATTGCTGTGATTGACCATGTGTGGATGGTTAGTAAGTGGGCAGAGAGGGAAGCGGGGGCAAGGACACTGTGTGGAAGACTCAGTTCTGTACAGTTTTCTTAAACAAAACTGGTTGTTTGAAATCCCTAAAACTTTTGCTGAGGAAGGATTGCAGAGTCCACCCCAAAATGTTCCTGAGGGGTGCTGTCTTTACAACTCCAGAGGGTTTCACAGACCAGATGCAGCATAGCAGGGAGCTGGGCAGAGTCCTGCTGTTGTCCTTCTACGTTGCCTCAGCCCGCACTTGGAAAGATTGTTTGTAGCAGGGAAAGTACGAGGGGCATCTGTAGCTTTTGTATTCCTGCTCATTGCTGCCAAAGACACTGTGTGCTGAGATATGCTCTTTTGTTTGCTGAGACATGGAGACATTTTTCTCTGGTCACCACATAGCTCTCTGGCAACAACCTCCTTCATTTGCAATTGTCCAGAGCTGCCCCGGGACTAGCTGAGAGATGAATGGGCCCTGTTTCCAGCCTCTGCAGCCCTGCCTTCTCCTTGGGCTAATCAGATTAAGTTAATAGTATAATCTCATTCATTTTTTAAAATTGGAATCTGTCTTTTTTTAACTTGTAGTACTTTTGCTTGCCTTTCATTGCCTTAAATGAGGTTCTTTATAAAAGCCTAGAGAGCTTGAGGATAAAATTTTCAAAGAATGCTTTGAAAGTATGACTTAAACTTCAAGTGACTTGGTTGCTTTGTAAATTTTACTCAGGGTGCATAACCTCCAGTGAACTATGGTTTTCCAGAGTTTGTGGCATGCTAAGAGCACTAAGAAGATTTTAAAACTGGATGAGTGGAATCCCCCAGTTTAGCCTGACTCTTTTTGTCAGGTTGAAAAGCAGCCTTCCTGGGAAAGTAACTAGAAAATAACACAGACATCCTACTACTAACCTCTTGTGCTTTCCTACCAGTTGACATTAAGCTCCAGAGATCCTCAGGGTCATGCTGTTTCATCACCAGGTAAACAGAATTGCTTATGATCACGTTTGCAGCAACCACTTCAAATGCGGATGCCAACATCATTCCCTTACCTGTTGAGCAGCTTGGCCCTGCATACGGCCGGTAGCAATCACAGTGGTAGCTCAGCCACAGGTTGGTGCAGCGTCCCCTGTTCTGACAAGGGTGGGTGTCACACCAGTCCTTTTTACTACATCCTGTCCTGACATTTAAAGATGATTCAGGTGATATGTTCTCTGGAGTAATAACATTCAAGTCTATTTCAATGTCCTGAAGACAGCCTACAAATGAAGGTGCAGAATGTATGTTATAGATGTTAAGTAGAGAGTTGCCGCTAATGTTCCCCACTGGTAAGCTGCCCAAAAACGTGCTCTGAAATGCAAGCATCACGTCATCGTTATCTATCATAGCAGATGTTTCATTGAGACACAATTCTACACAAGAGCTGTCAAGCAAATTAAGAGTAACAGCTCTTGCCAAGGTTACCTCCACTGAATGCCATTCTCCGTCACTGACATTATGTGATATACGCAACACAGCCTGCGGCTGGTTATTGACTTGCACAGATAAGTGTAAGTAGCCATTCAGTAACTCCAGCTTTGCAAATGTCTTTTTCTCCCCTCTGTAAAACAGAAAAGCTGTACGTTGCACTGTTTGAAACCTCAGGTTTATGTTATAGAAGAATTCCTTTGTCGGGTTGATGGGATTCTTCAACAAAAGGAAACTGTTTCCTTGAAAAGAAAACGTGGTTACAGTTTCACAGTGTATTCCAGTATACCCAGGTGAACACATGCAGCTGAATCCGTGTTGGCCGTTTTTTAAATGTGGGATACATGTTCCATTGTTTTGGCATAGCTGCTCAGTACAGCCACGAAGGACTTCTGTACAGTTCCAGCCACCATAATAAATCCCTTCTTTGTCTGCAGGTGGGCAATGGCAAGTGTAATTCCCAGGAAAATTCTCGCAGATTCCACCATTTTGGCAAGGGTTCATGTAACATTCATTGATGTCTTCATCACAGTGAGTACCTGAAGAATAAACAATGAATTAGGCAGTCTGGACTGAATAACTGGAGCCCAAAATTACATTTTTAATAACATCTGTTTTATTAAATTATCTGTAATTAGAGGAGAATGTCTTGATAAAGAAATTATTGACTCACAAGTTTAAAATATGTTAAACATAAAAATACCATTCACATGCCATAACTTTTTTGTGCAAAGTCTTACGTAAACACCTTAGTGATTTTGGAGAGAAGAACCAAACAAATTGACAGTTTTGATATGGATAATGTGATGAAATTGAGATAAACATCACCTCCAAAAGATGCAATCAAGTTTCCCACCTGTTCTGCGGTAGAAATCTAGAATGCTTTGAGAGGAATTTAATTATTTATCACATATAAAAAGCCAAGAATTCTTGCTTAATTCATATTCATAATACTGTATGTTTATGAGCTGGACTATTGTCTGCCCATCTTTCCTTCTCTTCCACATTCATTCAAAAGGTAGAAGCATTACAGTCTAATATTCCTGGTCCTATATGAAACATCTTGGAGCAACAATCTTCAAGTGAGTGTCACAGGACTTAAAAGTACTACGCAATATAGTGGGACAGACTGACAAGTGAACATCCCTGCAAAATGTACGTATAGCGAGCTGCCCATCTGAAGAATGAAATTCACAGAGTGAGCAAGGGGCTGCACAGTTTGACAATAAGAAATCCATAGAAGAGCTTAAACCTACATCCTGTTGGAGGTCCGGGCAAGATGCAGTGAGATGCACCCCCTCCACAATGAGTGGGCTGTTGTCACATTTCAGGAACAGGTGTGTACTGCAGTTATTCACAAATGAACAATGGATCTTTATTCTTCCAAAACAAGGGAGCAATGACTTCTGATCCATCAGTCAGGGTCTCATAAAGTGAGGAGACTTCACTTGGGATGTGAGGATCTGAGAGAAGATGTTGAAGGGGTTTAAACCTGCATGTCCCAGCAGTATAGTCCTACTACCATGTATCTACAGTGGAACTTTCTTTAACTCTCCTATATACAAAAATATAAAGCAAGAAAAGATGAAAGGAATATTTTCTCAAACATCTCAGAGCTTGGTGATGAGAGCACTTCTGCAGTGCTTGTATTTCCTTCGATACAATGCTTGGCTTCTGTTATATTGGGTAAAAGGAGAGCTCCTCATCTCAACTTCACTGTAATTTGATAGATGTGACCTAAGTATGTCTACTGCATCAGACTTCACAAAGAAAAACAAATGTGTTCCTCTTGTAAAACTAATCTGTTTATCCCTCTGCACTGTTGTTCATCTATAAAGTGGTAATTATAGTAACTTCTCCCTTGAGCAATCAAGTGACCAATATGTATGCAATGAATCAGGGAAAATCTGTTTCTTATCTCCCTTGGAAGCAGTCAAAATATACAAATGCTTTTTTGAAAACTCATGCTAAGTGCAACTCCTAATATTTCCACTTTCCTTCGCAGCTATTCTAGAGAAAAATAAGAAATACTTCGCAGTTAGTTTTCAAACTAGTATCATCAGCACAAATAGACATAATCATGCCTGTCCCCGCAGTAAAACTGGTGCCTGTAAATTAGCTAATCAGGTGTGCTGAGACTCACAGAGTTGCAGCTAGGTACCAGGCACCACACCTAGCTTTACATACAAATTCGCAACAAGCTTTACTTTTATGGCAAAATGCAGCCATTTTTCATGGAAAATTACAGAGCAGCGTTCAGCCACAATGAATTGCTTCAAATAGCAGTAGATAAATGTAGTTACTCCGGCTAATTCCTTGCCTGTCCACTTTATTCAATCACAATTGTAACAAGACCCATCTCAGAGAGCAGTTAAGTTATAGGAGAGCCAGAAAGGAACTGAGAATTGGCTGAGACTTGTTTTAAAGATTAGACAAAGTGAAGTGGTCATAGCATGTATATAAAAGGCCCTCTTAGCAATGATCCTGCTCACTCATCAGTCTTCAATTGTAGTATATAGTTTCCACTTGAAGCTTCAGATTATCAAACGCAGCTCGTGCTATCTCCCTGGTCTGGCAGTGGGGTTCTACAGCAGCAGTCTCTCTCTGTTTTCCAGCCAGGCTTGTATTTATTCCAGCATGAGATGTCTATGTATACCTTAATGTGTAGTGGCATCTGGCAGAAATATGACCCATTGGGACTGACTTTCTCAAAGTGAAGCGCACTTCCCAAACCATTACTGACTGGGGGCCAGAACGATGTCTGCTTTGCCCAGTTTTTGGCAATTTCTGTGTTAGCAACTTCTCCTGCTTTTGCTATTCTAGTTTATGAAAAGTGAAGTTACCGTGAGCAGTTTCCTGTTTCGGTCAGTGTTTTAGTGCATCTCCCGCCCGATACTGCGCCCTTCCCTGCTTCAACATCAAGAACAACGTGTCCACAGGTCTTGTGTGCAACTCAGTCTTATTATGATGGCTGTAGAAACATCAGTCTCGTTGGGTTTTGTGACGAAGATAAAAATTAGTGCAGCCTAGAAGCAGTAGGACCAGGGATGTACTCAGCCTTGCCATACAGCTGCAGAGTGGTCAGAGCATACTTACGGATTTACAGACTGGGAGCCCCTATTAAACCTTTCATAGAAAAAAAAATCAGCTAAGCAAATGGCTAGATACTTGCTGCATTTTCAGTAATGTGTGATGACTCTGTGTGTATTAGTTTATTATCCCGTGGCACCTGCAAGGCATCACCTTTGCCTTGTAGCTTTGTGGACTGAATCGCTCCTTGCAATAGTGACTTGTCCCTGGAAAGGATCAAACAGCTGCAAAAACTGAACCCAACTTTACGGTAAAGTTTATTGTCTGTGTTGTCCTCTACTTCATCAAATTAGATGTTAACTTAATGAAATGTTTTTGTGAGAATACTAAACTTGTTTGGTAATCACATATGTTTCTACCTTTAAATTTAGAGAACACATTTGATAACAAAAGCATCAATATCTAACAAAAAAAAAATTAGTTTTATGATGACAGATACATATTATTGTTAGTATATTCCTTGCCTATAGAAAATTAATAACATCAGTTACTAAATGCAAAGTGACTATCACAGAGTCACTTAAATATATGCAATTTCTAAGCATTTCAGTGTCTGAATACAAATGCTTATTTTTTAAGTAATCATGTCAATAATATGTTGCAAAATAATTATTTTGTGGGGTTGTATATATCACAGAATCATAGAATGTTAGAGATTGGAAGGGACCTCAAAGGATGTTATACGTATACAATTGCATATATATGCCTGCTGTTTTGTAATAAGATTAGCACAAAAATAAATATAGGTCACATCAAAAGACAAGTAATAGGCCATTTTTTCATTTAAAGAATAAATAAATCAGCTGTTTCTACAAGCTGTGTTGATATTCCTTGTTATCTGCCAATTGCTAAGCAAGCAAAGACCACTGTCACTCAAGATAAAAGCACTCTAGATAAAAGGATTAGACAATATTTATAGAACTGTATAAGCAGTTCAAATAGCTTAGGTTGGAGGAGAAGTTAGCATGTAAAAAAAGTATTCTGAAAAGATGTCAGACATACCAAAAGCAAGTGCAAGTACGAGGGGAACTCTTGTTTTCTTTTCAGTGGTTACATGCATTAGATCAGCTAAACATATTTACGTTTTTAAAGTGAAAAGTAAAACAAATCATTCAGCATTTTCTTTTCTAAATATATTACACAGCCACTTAAAATTTCAGATAATGTGAAATTTTTATCATATTTTTATAGATAATGATTACTTTCTCCTCCTGTGGAATTTTATTCAAAATAGAGACGAAACAGCTCCTTTGACTCAGTTTGACAATACCACTCCTGTCTCCTTTTTTCACTTACACATTATTACCACGGAGCAGCTATTTTCTGTTAACCTCTTCATTAAACTATCTGTTTCAAATATAGCAGCAAAGGTTTTCTGCAGAAGCAGGATGACAAAAGCAATTATTCAAGCATAATTCTGCTGAACAGCACTAATTTTCATTTTGATTAAATAATTATAAAAGTATTATCCAAGTTACACTTTGATACACACTTTTGGTTTGAAATCTGTTTACAGCTTTCTGCCTTTCCAGTCCCTTGACGCTATATAAATATCAAGCAAGTACAAACAGTCTGGATAGATACTATATGTTTGGTACAATCTAAGTGCACATATAATTTCACAAAAAGAAAATATTTACCTGTAAACATTGTCATTAAAATGATGTAAACCTGTATCCTAGTTGCAACCATCTTTTTCCAAAGAAAAGGAAAAAGGCTGTTTAGCACTTAAGCAGTCCACAAAGTAAGTTTCTGTAAAGTTCAAACCAGTTCTTAGTATAAAGGCTTCCTTTCCAGGATTAGCTTGCTCCACTTCTGTACCTGCTGATGTAGTCTGATGGTGTATTTTGCCCAAGCCAGATCAACAAGGCTTAAAGTAAGACTCATTAAACTGCTTACGCAATAGATATGTATCCTACTTAAATTCTTTTTCAGCATGTTCTGTCCAAGTATGCTCACATGAAAATTTGATTGTGTTTCACAGAAGGGCATATTTTTAGGATCTGTTCAAAATTGATTTGTCACTTTTTGTTGTTCTGCAAGGTGTTCCTTTTTAAGACCATATTTTATTTCAAGAGGTTTGTTAACCCAGATCAACTCTTTTACAGTGACTGTTATTCAGAGAAACTCTATGTCTCGATAAGCAGATAGGAAGGACCTAAAATTGTATCTTATTTAATATTTCATAGAGTATTTTTGTTCTATTGGCTCTCATTGTACTACTTAATGGAAATTAATTTCTGCAGATTTTTGAGTGTGCTAAAGACAGGAAAAAAGTAATTTACTGAAACGTTTTCTTTCTTCAGCTCTTGAACAAGACATTCTGACTTGGACTTAATTTAATGAGAGGAAAACAGAGTTCAGGAGATTGAACTACTTATTTCTGTGATAATTTCAGCAGTAGAGGTATTTTTTTTCAATTGTACTTTATTTACATGATGCATTGCTGAAAATATTGCTAAAGTAATATCTCTTTATGTAATTAGTGAAAAATTATAAAGCAAGAAAGTCTTTCCCCAGGTAGGTATTTATACCATCCAACCAGCATATGAAAAACTGTGGATTCAGATCTTTCTTTTGGCAGTTTCCCATTTTACAACTTCAGCAATGGATCCAGAAGTCTCTCAGCCTGTCCCCCCAAAAATGTTGATTTTTGGCAAACGTATTTTTCAATTCCTCCTTCTCCCTCAACTCATTTATTCATTAATGAAGAAATTCCACATCTTGCATCAAATTTGTTTCTAGCTTCACCAAAAGACTCGTATGCAGGCTACAATTTTTGATCAATTTCATCTACAGTTCACAATTGCTTTTATGGTGATGATCAGAAAACTGCTTCTCCTTCCAGCCTCTGATACAGGCATTGAGTGATTTTTCCTATAATAAATTTGATTACCATGGGATAAGAATGTCATCCAGACTCCTTGAAAGGTAAGTAAGGAAGCTTTAAACAAAATAACGTCCATGTTGATAAATTAGTATGTATGTACTTTATTAGTAGTGCTTATCAAATGTCTCGTGATACTGCTTGAAGTTTAATATGCATTTTTACTCTGAAAATAACAAGAAAAAGTTGGAGATGCTTGGTAATTGTCAGTCCTCTTGCAATATGACCCTGATGAGTGTTCTGAGGGAAGATTATGAACATACACACTGTCAACAAGTTGGGATAGGCATACGCTATTACAGCTCAGTGAAAACACAGAGTTGATGACACTCCAAGACAGAGGAACTTCATACCAGGATATTTAGCAAGCTGCCTGAAGCCATGTCAGAACTGCTGGTGGGTGTTTAGAACAAATCTGTCAAGAACAAGTGGTTTACAGAAGGTAGTAGTTACTCTAATTACAGTAAGGGTTTGCTATTGTCTTTAATAACATTTTCATATACAAATCAAGGAGAAAAATCTATGCGAAACCACCATAAAGCGGGTATAAAATTTGTGTAACCCTACCCAGAAATTAATTCAAACTAGGAGGCTCTATTGAGTATGGTTTGGGATTGTCCTGGGTTTGCTCTGGTTGATGTTTTCGTAAGACGTATGTGATGGTATAGAAAGTTTGCTTATTAAGTTGTCTGATAAAGCAGGGTTAAGTGAAACTTTTGAGTGTGTTAAAGACAAAATTACCTTTATAGGTGAACATAAGAAATTGCAGAAATGGCCTAAAATATATTGGATTCAATTCTGGAAGGACTTATCCAGTTTCTGTAGTCTCAGGCCAGAGTAACCAGCAATCAGGTAGAACAATAGTTTCAGTTTTTTAAAAAGTCTTGATCACGCCATAGCAGGAATACTGAGTCCACTTTTAATTCTGCACTGCAAGAAAGATTTGGATCAATTGGGAAGAATTCAGAGGAGAGCAATGAGAATAACTACAGGTGTAGAAAATATGGCTTATGAGGAGAGACTAAAAAAACAGGGCTGTTCAGTTGAAAGACAAGCAGAGGACATGGGACACAGTAGTAGTCTTTCAGTACAAAAAAGAGACCACACTGTTCCCTAAGACTATAGTAAACAAGTGAAGAAGTTGTGGGTTTGACATGCACCAAGGAAGATCCAAGTCATGCTTTAGGAAAATATTTCTAATGACAATTGGCATACGATATCCATGGGGAGCCATAAGGTCTATTTTGGATCCTTAAAAATAGATCAGAGACAAAAGTGCAGTGACGCAAGTCAGCTGATCCTATCTTAGACACACAGATAGCTCAAATGATACCTGCATGTCTGTCCCTTCCAATTCTATTTTTTCCATGTTTCTGTGACTTCCTCAAATAAAATAATTCCCAGCAACTAGCTTTAAAGGTGTCAAACTATGCATGCACATATATTTATCTACACACAGATAGGTATAAAATGCAAGTAGGAGTAAACCCTGGAAAAACTCAAATTGTAGCATACCCTTTAGAATATGATTTATGAAAACGAAGACAAAGAGTTTGCAATAATGCTTCTTCCATGTATATTTTACAATTTTGGAAATGTCTGTTACAAAATCCTACTTCAGGCAGAAACAACTTTTTTCAAGTGACTCATTAATCCTGAGGCCAGCAGAAGGATCTATCAGAGCATATATTCTTCAGGGCTCCAGGTCTTAGCAGACAATCACGAAAGTTCTAACTTTACCACATCTGTGCTGATAATTGCAAAGAGATAATTACTCTTTGCTGGAAGGAGGAAATGCACGTTCATGAGTGAGTAAGCGCAAGGAAATAAATTGGCCATCTCTATGTCATCGTAATTAAAACTCATGCTTCTGGGCATAAATCAGTTGTCATGGAGGTCGGGAAGGAGATTTTACTCTTAGGTACATCAGTGTAGAGCAAGGGGGGGGTATTTAAATGGATTTTTTTCCTCCTATTTTTCCTCAGTAAAGAACTACCTTATATTGGATATTGAACTCAATGTGACCAGTGATCTGATCTAGTACGGCAATTTTTGTTCCTATCTTAGCAGGAAAAGCTCATGTAAAATGAAGGACAGAGTACAAAGCAGAGCTTGAGCACATGGAAAATTGGATACTTTAAAATAGTAGGATAATAAGCGTTTGCTAACATTGGGCTGATTTGCACATGATACCTTTCACACAGAACTCTAATTTTGTAAAGTCGTAAGACCTTGCTAGTTATTCCTTTATTGCAGACAAATTCACTATTTTACTCTTTTTCCTTTTGCCATTTGAAATGTACATATAAAGTTAATACTGGCTAGGAAAGAAAATTAAAATAGAAATAGAGTTGAGTGACTTGGCTTAATCATTAAATATGTCACTCTATCTGAGGGATATGGAATTCATAACGTGCTACATTCAGAATGGCATGCTGTAACTCAATCTTTTTAAATGTTGCTGGCCTGAAGCTTCATAGACTAGTTTGAATTTTCAGTAAAAATTGATTTTTTTTAAAGTAGTAAACCCCCCCAATCCCTTAATCTCTTCAATCATTAAACGTTTTCTGAGAGCAAAAGTATTTGGAAATGTTTTTCCACTTGTTTCACATGTTTTGTCACACCTAAAACAGTTTTCATTTGAAAAAAAAAAAGGAAAAAAAAGAAAGAAAATCATGTACATGCTGTAGGTGATTAGTTGTTTAGTGAGATCTGGTGTGTTTGTTTTATTTTATAAATATTGGAAACAGCCGATCGAGTTTAGCATTGGCTTCAGCTTCCGGGTAGATCAGCCAGCCTTTTTCATGAGCCTGCTCTGCAGACCATGAGTGATCCTTAGGCAAAGTTGTGTGAGCGGCACAGCCAGAGGTCAGACACATATAGCCTGTGAATGGCAAGGGGCCATGTCCTAGAAGGGCAGCATGGCAAAACTGTTGCTTGTAGCCTACACCTTCATCCTATATTTCGATTAACACAGCCAGCCATGTGGCTCCAATTGTAGGATTAGGGTCTGAATCTGAGTAAAGAAAAACTCGGTGAAGAAATATGTCCCTGCATGGCACTCATTTTCCTTTCATTTCCCTACTTCTAGAGTCAGCTTTATATATAGGTAAGAGAGGCAGCTGCTGTTGTGTTTGACTGATGGAGGTAAGAAAGAAAATCAAATGGTGGCAGCCCAGTTTTCCCAGGCAGCATCCTTCTCGAGTGGGTTTTCTGGCTGCACTGAGGTGAATGTAGCTATGGCCACGGCACTGATATGAGGAAGGAAGAGTCTATGAGAGGAGGGAGAGCACAATTACAGGGTGTGACAGGTCAAAGTGGAGAAAGGTGATTTATGAAGAACACCATTAAGAAAGAAAAGAAAATAGCAGATAAGATTATGGAGATTAAACAGATGAAAAAGTAGAGAAAAACATGAACGGTAACTCAGTATAAAGGAAAAGAAAATGCCGGAATCAATGGTGCCAAGATTCTTGTGTCGGCATTTGAGACAGCATTCTTGTTGGAAAAAGAGGCATTTATGGGTAGTAAGAGAAGCGATTGTGTATGTGTATGACCATTAACCTATGTAGGAAATGCGAGGAATGCTTACAAAGGCTGCAGAGCAGAGATAAGGTCTACACAGAGGTCTGAGCTAAAATTGAGAATGGAGAAAGGAGACCACAGGGCAATGCCTAAAACAAAAGATTGAAAAATATTTAGAAAAAAAAAACAGTCATAGATTTTTTTGAATAAAATATAATCATGTGCAGAGAAGTCAATTCACAGAAAGAATCATAGAAAAATTTTGATTGAAAGGAATCTTTGAAGGTTATGTGGTCCATTCAAAGGGTCAGGACATAATGCAGAGAAGAAATTGGAATAGTGCGTTTCAGAGAATTTGATTACTTTATACCCGATTATGGACTAGATATTTGGAAATCAGAGAAAGATATTTGGTGTTCTGCTTCCAGTATGTTTCCTGTGTGTTCTTTAAGTTGTAAAAGGAGTATATATAATTCAGGAATTTTTCATGTTTTACGTTTTAGAAAACTGTAGAAAGACTGTCAAATTCAAAGCATTAATGATCTGATTTGCATTTTTTGTAGATTTATGAGCTTGTACATACAGATGATGTGTGTGCATTTGAACTGAAGTATGTCCAGAGGGATCTTAAAACAACCAATACCTTTGAGTTGTTTAATTAGATCATACAAGGTCATGTTTCATTGACTTGAAAATCTGTTTGGAGCATATGATTCACTTTGGAATTGGAAAACAAATTAATTTTCAGTCCTACAAACACTTAAGGGCTTTAAAAGAGTGCTTGCTGTTGACGAACAGATCCATTGAGAAACGTATGCTGTGTCTAGTCTCTCCTAAAAGGGATTTTCTACCTTGTCTCTTGTTGGCTGCTTCCTATTTGCTTTAACTTAGGCAGGCAATCACAGCCACTGTGCTGTCTAGTGTGAAATGGCTTCTGCCCTGGAAACGGTGCTTTGAAAATATTCAGTCATTTGCAAGATTTTCTCGTTTTGTTAAAACCAATGAGAATCTCCACAACATATAAAAGTGACTGTATTTACGTAACTTCATTGTCAGTCCATATTGAAACAAAGTGAAAAAGCCAGTAGGCTAGAAAATCATAGTTTTAATAAGGCCTATGGAGCTTAACTGAGAATGGAAACCTGAAAATAGAAAAATATGAAATATGAATGTGTGAATATACATAACATATTTATGTTGTGTGTATTTTGAGCTGTGCATAGCATAGCTGTATAAGTAGCATGAATATGATCTATATTTATGCTATGTATAATTACAGTTCTTTATTCCTGCAGTATATATTTGTACATAATTGATTAACAGTTTAAATACAGAAAACCAAGTCTTTTATCCTGATTATCCACTGCTACAATTTTTTATAAGGCAATTATTCTACCTGATGTATGTTTTCTTCCCTGTGTAAATAGCTGTGATTTGCTATAGAGCAGATGTAGAAGCAGAAGACCTTAGACTTTGGACTGTGATATTTCAATCAAAATCTGTACCATTGGGAATGGCAGAAGATCATACCTCTCTTGACTTCAGCAGCAGTTCCTTCTAATGGTAGTTCTTCTGCACTCTAAAAATTCGTCTAAATGATGGCTTTGTTTATCCAAGGTTTCATATGTTTAACAGATCATGAAGCTGGGATGTGTGAGACCAAAACTAACTTCACATTCACTAGGTCACTAACAATCCCAATGGCATGGGATAGCATGGACTTCAGCTAGGATTGTGTGTGATTGCCATGGACTTCTGGCTGTCTTATTAGGAGACTTCCTGGGTCATAGTATGTAGATGTGATTTAGCTAGATTAAGTCTAGTTTTTATATGTCTTTGTATGCTACAGTTAGCTTCTGTAGCTGCGCAGACATATTTGCAGTACAGCATTTAAATAGTTTTCTTTGTTTGTTACTATAGGCAGTGATTGAATGTGATGTTCTGACCTCACAAACGGGACTAATAACAGATTTCTGAACCTTCTTTCTTAAGAAAAAATAGTACCCATAGAACAGTGGCTACAGCCATAACTATATCGATCATTATGATTCTCTGTAATAGCGTCGTGTTGTTAACACAGCCAGACTTGAAAAATTACAGTGGTAGGAGACCAATCTGAATCACATCCAACAAATCTATTTCTAGCAGTTAATTATCAGTACAAATTAGCTGTCTAGACTAGGCTTTTTTTCTTCTATCTGAGACTGTTTATTGAAAGTGTAAAGTTCATTGTCAGCGAGGGAAGGAGTGTGCTTTCCTTAATCCACGCCTCCTTACGCAATCAGCAGAAGTCCTTTTCTAAGTTAATTCAAGTATTTTTTATAAAAGGGATCAGCACCCAGGTGCTCAGTAAAAGGCTAGCTTAACTTCTTTGAAATTGTCCTTGCACTTGAAAAAAAATCAGGGTACCTAAACAGAAGTAGGTTGTGCCTTACTATAAGTACCTCAGAGTTTATTTCAAACAATGCAAACGAGAAGACATAAAAATACTAGGCTTTATCACTTGTTCCTCCTATTAGCAATCACTGACTAAAGAGCTAGATACTACAGGGAACAATTCACGTAAGAGCTTCTATGTAGTATATCACATAAAATTTATTTTAGTGATCACTTTACCAGCTTATTTTTATTATTCAGTGTCCAAATATACTTTTTATGTCCTTGAGAAGACCTTAGACCTGGGACTCAACAGTGATAATTAATTAGCAGCAAAGTATAAAACTCCCGAGTCCTGACTGAACAAAAGCATTAAAGGCATCAGGGTTTTTTTTTTGATGGTAGATTAAAATCAGAATTGTATATATGTACACACCTGCACATACAAAATTGAGAAGAGAGAGAGTTGTGCTGCCATTGAGAGGGACTTCAACAGACAAGAGAAATGGGTAATCTTCAGGAACCTCATGAAGTTCTGCAAAGGGATTTGCAAAGCCCTGCACCTGGGGACAAATAACATCATCCTGGATAATAACTGACTGGAAAACAGATTTGCCATGCTGGTGAACAAGTTGGACATGAGCCAGCAGTGTGCCCTTGCAGCAAAGAGGGCCAACAGCCCTCTGGGCTGTATTAGGAAGCATGTTGCCAACAGGTCAAGGGAGGTGACTCTTCACCTCTAATCAGCACCAGTGAGACCACACCAAGTCCTGGGCTGGGCTCCCCAGGTGCAAGAAAGAAGTGGATGTACTGGAGCAAGTCCAGCAAAGAGCCATGAAGATGATTAAGGGATTGGAAAATCTGTGCTGAGAGGCTGTGAGAGCTGGGGTTGCTCGGAAGTTGATATGAAAGTAAATTTTAAAGGCAAGAGATAGCATTTCAAAGAAAAAAACACATTTAAACTTCTCCTCAATTCACCTGTTCCTTCCCCTTGAAGAACTATGTATTGCCTGGTCTTGTAAGCACGCATGCAATTCTTCTTAAGACCTGATCACATAAGTGTGAGGCTCAGCTGTACAGATATCCTCCTTTTAAATTTAAAATGCTGTATGTTGTTAAATAATCCTTTATAACAGGTACAGGTGGGAAATTTGAGACATACTTGTACTGTAAAATTTAAGAATATTTGATTTCTTTACTCTGTTCTCCCTGTATATAAGCTTGGCAGCGTTAATGCAGGAAGGTTTAGAAGATTATGTGTACATGACAGCCCTGCGGATTTCCATCACCGTGATTTTCCTTCCAACTCTTGTTTTTTTGAAGAGCATAATGACCTATGACAACTAAGTTTTATTCTCTGTGCAGTCTGACATTGCTTCTGTGTAATGGATCGGACAGTTTGTGATACATCAGTACAAGACACTTTCTTCCCCACGTCAACCTAGGGTACCTCTTCAATATTTCCCATCTGTGCTGACCTATGTGATCAAGAGGTCATGTCCTGAAGTCAGTCCCAGAATTGAAACACTCACTTCTACCACAGGCCAGACTATTAATGTAACCCATTTAATTTACATCAAGTTGGAACTTGACATTCAATTTCTCAGTCCAGAAGCAATTATTTTTAAAGGAACATGCCAACAGTATTGCTTGGCTTAGAATAGCAAAAGTTCAAAAGGGTAAAAAACATTTCACACCATAAATAAAGAATTGATTATACTTGAAAACAAAGTTTGTAATTACTACTGACATTTCTGAGCCTAGATGAGGTGCCTTTTATGCTTTAAAAACTGATGTCATTTATGCCACTGGCATTATGGGAACCTTATGTAAGGGTCTAAAAGAGTCCTTTGCTGGTATTTTAAGGATCAATAGGAAAACACAAATATTTTGCACAACACTTGGGTCAAACACATATTTTTTGTCAAGCAAGAGTGTAGAATTCATTGTGAGTGCTTAGCCTTTAGCAGGACAGGAACTCCTTTGACTCCTTTCACCCCGATATTTCCATCAGCAGGACCACTTTGCATAATCAGCAAAATCCAATACTTTGGAATGGAAAATTATGTTATTCTTCTTGTGTGAAAGCCAAGCCTCCAAGGTGCTAATAGATTTTAACTAGGAATAGCCCTGATCTGGGTCATCAAATTACTATTCTGTACTTAAAACCACAGTGCTTGTTTTTTTCACAGCTTTTACAGCCCTGAGTGGACTTTGCGTGACTTGCCAAAGACCAATATCCCTGAACCCCACATGTAAGATTCTGCTAATCAAATTGTGTGGTACAAAAGGTAAAAAATGATGTTAAGAATTTGGACTAGCAAACAGCGTCCATCACAAAGTCTTTGAGAAATAGCATCTTCCAGATCAGGCTGTAATGACTGCGTTGAAATATCAGCTAAACCAAGATGTTGCTAATGTGTAGCAGATGGCTACCCATAGACGGTATTTCGTGCTCCCTCTTCTGGTTAATAGGTGCAGAAGGAGTACAGAGAACTGCTCAAAGAGCTCTTAGTTCTCTCAGAGCTCTGCTAGTGCTAAAATGCTGTTGCCAGTTCAAACAAATTGCGTATTTTCCCATATTAGGGCAGCTTATACTATTTGGATGGCCTAACACAGATAGCAGTTTACCAAGTAAAGCCCCTTACCGAGGGTGAATGAGAATGCCATACCACTGCTGTGGGGTATTTGGGGATGTTTATATGAGAAATAGTATTTCAAAGGCATGTAAAAATCTGTGAGTGTGAAAACAGAGTAGCTAAGCTACATAAAAACTGTAACCTCTACAAGAACGAAGCAACAAATGGCATTATACCATTTATATTTGATGCCACAGCAAGATAACAGCAGCTTGCATACTTTAATCTTAAATAAGTTTACTCATGTATCTTGACTTTTTATATGAATATAGGCCAATATTACTTTCATAACAAATGTATACAGGTTTGGCGTGCAAACGTCACACATTTCCCACTGTTAGAAGCCATGCAATTAAAATAATTAATTAGTGATGAACACCAACATAAACTCTGCTTATTAAGAAGTATACACATGGCATGCTGCAAATCTTGCAGAAAGGAAAGAAGACAAATCTTTCATTCCTACCACAAAACAATCCAGCCAGAAAAATGTGCACTTCAAAATAGAAAAGATGAATGTTGTGGATCTTTGTAACTAGTGATCAAAGAAAAGCTTTCTATAAGCAGAATAATAAAGTACTCTGAAGCAGCTATAATGTATTTATTTACATATATATGTGCATTAGCACATGTGGGTGTGTACACACACATTCATACATACATGCATATCGTTCAGAACTCCTTGTTCATGTGCTAATTCTGACTGAACTTCTCCAGCTTCTCCAGTGTCACTCCCGAGTTCCTCCATTATGGGGGGAAAGAAGTAATGACCCTTAAATGTTTGATTGTATAATTTACTGTATTTCCAATAAACTGGATTTTGATGAGGTTCACTATGGTGAGATTATTAAGGCTGTTTTCGAAATCATTTGTTGAGTAAGCCATTGAACTCTTAAATTAGGTCATTTTGTTTATCGCTTGACATTTGACCTTAAATATTCCACAAATTAGAACATATTGAGGAAGTAAAATATATTAGTCCCATATATATTATTAGTCCCTAATATATTAGTCCCATAGCACAGGTCTTCTCTTTACTATCTACTTGTTAAGCACTTTCTCCAGACTACTGAAAACTGTATGATGTGTAGATTTAAAGAAAGTTAGTTTCTGTTTGGGGAAAAGTGGTGCATCTGCTTGACTCTGCAATTTGACCAGAACAATGTAGGCTTATGCAATACAATGCTAAAAAGTAGCTCCTGAGATGGACAATCAAATTCTTGAGCAGACGAGCAAAGTTCTGTTGTCAGTTTAGTGTGTGCAATACCTTTGATTTCAGCAGGGTTTGTGCATCCTTATCACTTAGACCACACTTTAAACTCTGCTTTCATTAGCGGTTGTCTTTGCTATTGGATGCATGTGTGTATGCAAGAAATGCCTCTCGTTAGGAAACAAACAGGATTATCTATAATGCCAGGGTGCGTTAGACATGTAGAACTAGCATTAGGATGTATATCAGGAGATACACAGCAGTTTCTGTTTATATTAGGGAAATGAAGGTTACTGGGTGTTCAACAACAGAAAATGTAGGGCGAAGTGAGTCCTGTGTTTGGTTCCAGGCTGCATAGCATGTTGCTGGGCTAGGGCAAAGCAAGCAAGAAATGAAAAGGCCAGAGGGATTGTTCAATAGGGGAAGACAGAACTGAATAGGTTCATAAGCTCAGCCAAGAGGTGGCAAAACTGGATTGTAGGAGACTATAAATATCTGAGGTATGCCAATTAGAAAGGCTAGGAAAGGTTTGTTCACAGTTAAGAAAGAAATCAAAAAGGTAAGTAGGTAGAGCCTGAAGAAGGCCCCAGAAGGAAAATTCTTACTGGATATTTAGACTAGTTTTAACAAGTAGTCAATCATATGATTGAATGACCCACCAGAAAAGAGTGTAAGGAAAATAACAGGTGCTTGAAAAGCAGTATTCCTGATGCCAAATAATATACAACTGCTTTTCTTTTTTTTAATCTTTTTATTTTGTCTTTTGTTTGTTTTTTTTTAAAGCACTTTCTGCCAGGTACTGGACTTCGAGGTTCCTTAAATCTAAGGACGTTTTCTGTCTGTACGTTGCAAGATCTGGGAGCTGATGGATGAAAAGCCATTCATCCCCTCCTCTTTCCCTTCAAGGAAGAAAGCTTTTCATGCTAAAAAGTGTTGATGTGCAACACTGTTTAACACAGAGAGATGTGCCAGATTTGAAATACCCACTGCTTGCAGGCTCTGTCAATCACTTAAAATATCAGTGTAGCTACAGAAAATAGATCATAGTAATGATGGGTCAGTGGAATTTTAAAGCATAAAACTCTGTATGTGTTCTCAAAATAAAATTGATAGATGCTTTCTAGTGTTTTAATTTCCTATATTTCTGACTCAAAACAAACAGTCAAACCATCTTGATGTTTGTACATTCTTTTGGTGCTAAATAATGCAGAAGTGATAGCTGCGATCTCTGCCATTTCCAGTGCAACTTGCAACTTAGGAGAGATGCTATACATAGATATATCAGGGCCCTAAATATAATTCTCAGAGTTACAAAAAAATTGTCAGGTCTAGGGGCTAATTCTGTAAAGCATTGTTACGAAAAGTTCAAGGGCTCCTTTCTTAATGATTATGGTACAGCTTTTATAAAATTTTAACATAGATCGTCATTGCCAGAAAAAATACTCTCCTATCAAAAGGTTCCCTTGTACAATAGGAATAATAGGGACAAGCTGAAGTTTTCAATAAAGCTGAACTTTATTTCATTAAAAGGAGTCCTCTGCATGGTTAGGGCCCATGCTAGGTTCATATTTTGTGCCTAGGATCTGAAACTATTTCAGTCTCTACTTGGAGCACATTAAATATGGTAGCTGGATCTGATACTGATGTACAAATAGATCCAGTATTGTGGTAAGTACAGCAAGGTTATCAGGTGGAATCAATGCGACCTAGAGATACATGTTGCTGTTTTCTGAAATGTCTTCCACTAAATTGGAATTCCTACAACAGTGGTAAACACTAGGTAACCATTACAACAGGAGTCAGTGCATGTAAACACTCACTTTCACAGCTCACTGCTGTGCAGGGAGTCAAGTTAAGTCATAAGATTAATTTTTTCAAAAAATGGTATTAGGCTTTCACAACGTATCTCAAGATATGATATAAGTCATTAAGGAAAGAGCTGACATGAGTAACATCTCAGGTGTTGTGATGTTTTATATGGCTGAAGAATGTAAAAATTACACATTCTTGCACTAGATAGTATTTCTTACTGTTGTCGAAGAGGAGCATAACCTGTGGTAGAAATCAAATAGAAATCTCCCATGAGTTCTGTAATAGAAACTGATAAAGGAATGACAAATTCATAAATTCCTCCAGATACAGCCAAATTTCAGTGCTGCCATCAACATTCTGAGATACAGGTGCTTCATGTGGCTATTATAGTACAGGGTTTGTGAATTGTGAGTTCAACCTCAGCTTTCTTTCTGGGGCACTATCCAGAGAAAGATGAATTAAATTAACTTACCAATGAGTTTGGGAGCTAAGCATGTGAGAAGTGATTGCAAAGAAAGATTGATCTATAGTAAACAAAGAGACAAGCAAGAAACTAGTTAGCATGCTGCATTCTTGTAGTCTGAAACCATTTTCAAAGCTCTCTGCCTCTGTCCCTAGAGCAGTCCACAAGCCAGGGCTATAGGACACACTCTGTCATTCAAAGCTAATACCTTGACCAGTTCCAAAAATTAAGAAAACAAGGAGAAGAAAGAACTCCATGACAAAAGTAGAGGAGAAGTAGAAAACTGAGAAAAAAATCAATTCTGATGACAAGTGAACAACTCCTTACCAGGATGCTACCGATTGAAGAAATGTTAACTAGTATTAGAAGATAGAATCATTAAAAGCTTGTCCAAATGTTCTTTCAAGATCAGAGGCTTTAGTAGGGATGGAAAAAGTACTTTAAAGTGCTAATTGTCTTTTTTGTGTAGGGTTTTCACAGGCAGCAACTGCCTGCCAGGCCCTGAAGGCATCCTGTGTTGGTACAGCTCTCACCTACTCTGGTCTCGTAATGCTGGTGCTGCTAGAGACTGGCTGAGAGCAGTGAGAGAAGGTCTTCCCTCTCCTTCCCCGCTCTGCTTTTGAACACAGGAATATATGGAGATCACAGAGTCTGGAATGGAGATAGGGCAGCACTGTAAAATATCTCTGGGAAAGCTGTGATTTCTTTCCCATGCTCAGAAAATAGCGACACTTTTTCATGTTTTGCTGCACAACCACCCAGTGCCACAGAATTGATTTTGTGAGGGAAGCTTTCATGGCAGTCTAACAGTGTAAAATCAATCCTATGCTGATTGTGAATTGAATTTAGGTGGAAAAGATGTATGTTTGCACCCCTGTTACAGCACTCTCTTCCAGAGTGGTAAGAAGCCTATATATACATCAGGGCTTAATTCTGTTTTTCAGTGATTCACATGTGTAGTACTTGTATTTGGAATTTTTCCTCAAACCAACTAACCTTGAATAAGTGCTTGATAGTAGCAGCATTTTCTTTCTCATATCTTTGCTTGTATGGGAATAATAATTAGCTATCAGTACCTTCAGACTTGTTAATTTTGAACTTGAGCGCTTGCCTTGCCTGCGGGAGAAGCCCGAGTCCTACTGAAAAGATGAGAGGTGCCCTTGACACCTTCTTAATTTAAAAATTACCTTTTCTCTCTGTATCTCCTCCTTTTTTTTTATCCTCATTCTTTCTTTGAACAGTCTTGTCTTCTTCTAAAGTCTCAGAATCAAGAGAAAATAACCTTTTAAACTGTGATGACAGGCCATGAAATAAAGTAAATTAGCCTGGTGTGATGGAGGAATGATTGACTACCATGGTGTAGTCTGAAGGACAGACAAGGAAATAAAGGGAAAAACAAAATTTGGAGTTTGGAGACAAGATGAGAACTCTACTATTCATCTGCTTGATTTCAATTTTGTAAGACTCACATCGCTTTATATATCTAAGATGGCAGCTCTGTGATCATTGTACTGATGGTAAAGAAGGGGATTTGAAAAATAATAAAAAAAAATATATGTTTGTATTTTTAGCTTCCCAAGTTAGTGATTATGTGCCTACTGTCCTACCCATTGCTCATAAATAAGTTATGACTGTATAATACTGTCACAGCCCAGGGGAGAGGAGTATGGCTGGCTGACACATTGTCTACCCTGTCATAGAGTGGTCTGCTTATAGCATCATCTAAAGATATGCAGGGAAATGGAAGCCTGATGCCCTGTGTGCTTCTGCATTTCTTTCACCCTGACTTAAGTGCAGAATGAGAGTCCAAATGATTCCGTTTTTAAGCACTGGTCTCATGATGTTTACAATTCAGTATCTGGGTTGAAGTTTTCTTTAGTTAGTAGAGTGTTCAGTACTCTCCAATACTGGCCATTTATCTGCCTCATCTTCTGGCTCCAGGAGACAGTTTTTCCCCCATGCATATGCCAGGAATTCAATACGCATACGACACCAGTCTGATCATATCATTTTCTCTTGCAGCAGTCCAACAGACTGGGAAAAAGGCCAAGGAGATTTAAAAGGGAAAAACAGAAAACAAGGAAAACATAAACAAAAATGCCAAAAAACCACCGGAATCTATGATGCCAAAGCAAGCAGCAGTGCTGCTGGCACAACTGGCACACAGCTGATAATGAGACAGCAGAAGTGGTAAGGTCCTCAGCAGCCAGTGCTCATCTGCATGTCAGCAGGCAGGAGGTACCCTGCCTACAAACGGGTAAGTGGGCTCTGCTCCTCTTACACTTGTTCTGCTGAAGCAAAACGGACAGTCTTCATCCCTGCTAGCAGCACTGTCCCACGCACATGAGGACCACGGGCAGCACTGCTTTCGAACCACGGGGAGCCTTGCACGCTCACCTCTCCTCAGGCTCAGTTCAACACTGGAATGTGCCACTTGATAGACCTTGTGAGTTCAGAGGCTCTTTAATTTTGACATGGTGTTAAGTTTATTACAACCTGGTGAAATGAGTCACTATCAAATCCATAGCTTTACTCTTCTCCTTTTCCACATGTTTTCATGAGGAAAGTGAAAAGTTTAACCTTTCAAATAGCAATCTTTTTTAAAAAAAAATGTGCAGTGCTAGAGCAATACGATATATCCATGATACGAAAGGGATATATTCTATCTAGGGTAACTATTGCCTTTAGCTAGCAGTAACAAATCACGAGCCTTTTAAAAGAAAGTCCAACCTATCTATTAAAAGTACTGTTGTGCCAGGGGGCCAACAGACCAGTGTAATATAAAAAAATCTAGGGCTTGCTACTGTAGAACTATTGAGACCTCTTGAAATCTGAGTATCCCTGAACCCTTTGATTTAAAAGGGAGCTGGAGAAGTTTTAACTCTTTGTTGAACCTGCACGGGAATTTTCTATCCTGGATCCAGGATAAGGCACATAAACAATGGCCTCAAACAGTTCCTAACTGGGATAAAGTCTCCAGACTGGGATTTTTATTTTTCATTTTTAAGAATCAAATTGTGTAAATAATGTTGGTTGCATATTTGTTCCTTCCAAGACTTTTAGTGGGACTACTGACTATTTTTCAAGTCACCTGAATGAGCGCTATCTATAACAAGATACTATCAGATAATATTTAGTCCTTTCTCCTGACTGGGAGGGGAAATATTCTATCCTGACATAGGCAAACGTTTAGGCTCCATTATCTCCTGCCCTTGGGCCTAAAAACTGTGGTCCAAAAGATAGATACTCTCAGTTTTTCAGTTGAATTACAGTGATTTGCTTGCAATCATACCCAGTGAGTTCAAAGACACCATTTTATGTTTGTTACAAAATTTGCAACTGTCCTCAAATTCTTTCCACTGATTTCAATGGCTTTTGGATCAGGCCCCCGCAATGCAGCGTATGTGGATTATTATTTCTTCATATTACCCTGAACAGTGAAGTATGATTATAATGTTCTGCAAATGCTTTACTGAGGAAAGAGGCATAATAAAATATTGAATGTGATTTATTAAAGAAACTCTTTGCCCTGTTTCAATAGGAAGCTGAGGCTTTACACCTAAAGCACATACGACTATTCAGGTGTTAAGGCTGGAAGAACTCCTGACCTACTGCAGCAGAAATGTAGAACTTGGGCTGTCAGTGAAATGTACTGATACCCAGATGAAAGGATCTCACCTTTTTTACATTTGACTGTTAGTACATATACATCGGATAAAGCACCCATATACTGAGTGATCCTGATCCGGCGTTCATCTGCTACTTTGAATCATACTACTGCTATCAACTCTAATCTTAAATCTTCCTTAATTTTCATTAAAATGTGGTTTATTTATTATTAATTTGGCTATAATTGGAGAAATTATTTATCACCATCAGAAGTGAATGCTTCCTTTCCACCTTATAGGCTTTTGTCAACGCTTCTGACACATAAGGAGGCTGAGGCTCATTTTGAGCACTTTCCACTTCCAGATTACCTGGAAGAAGGAGAAGGGCCAGAGAGAAACGCACGTGCTACTGGGAGGACTGGGGAGGTTGGCTGCATTGTACCTAAGGGCTGCCAGAGCAAAGCCTGGGAACCTTGGATGCTAAGTGCCAGTTGGAGAAATCCTGCTGTTTTCTCTATAGTAAATACATAAATTGCTTGACCACATTGTATGTCACATAGGCCAGCAAAAAGAAGAGTTTAAAATTCAGGCCCTGCTGAAAAACGAAGATAGGGAAGGAGCTGACAAGAGAAGCAAGATTAACCTTGTTTTGCCATTACTTTGCAGCATGTTACTGAATGACATTTCATGTGCAGCTTTTACAACCATCCCTGTGAAGGAATACGTTCTTCCTGCCTCCAGCTGTCTGGGCACTGTTTGGTAAGAATAACTATTTTGTGGGTTTTTTTCTAATAAAAGTTATATATAGCATCCAACAGGTACATAGATAACTAAATTTTCATAAGGTTTTAAAAAACATAATATTATTTGTATATAAAGTCAGCAGAAATTTCAGGGTCTCCAAGACTTAGTCGTGCTTTGGAGAGTTCTGCATTGTGATTTAGGAGCTTACCTATTGAAAAAATTTATTTAAGATTATTACATTTAAATTAATTCTGACACTTTTTTTCAGACCAGTTAAAGTCTGCCTGTACGTGGGTTCACTGACTCCCTGGGGAGTAAAAGAGTCCTCCATGTAAGTGCAACCAGCAGAACCATGATCCAAATCAGGCAAACAAGCCAGGTGAAGGCAATTGTGGAAATGGTAGGATAAAGGATGATTAAACAAGAAAACACCTTCCAGGTTGTCTCACAGAACACAGGAGTTTTTAAAGCAGGGCAAGAGGCGAGGAAAAGAAGCTTGAGAGCTGAACATCACTGGAAAGAAGCAAAGAGAGAGAAGTGCTATGTGAAAAGGTAAGGGACAGCCTGGGGGATACTGCAAGCCTTATTTGAAGCCTCATATTATACTCTCTTAGGCAGAATGAAAGTACGACAGCAACACTTAGTGACAGGATAGGGAAGGGCAGTTAAGGGGAAGGGGCAGAACAAAACCAAACAAATCTCAATGCCATTTTGAAGAAAAATAAATTAGGAATTCAGAATAAAAGTGCTCTTTGTATACTTCTGTATCTGCTATGTTGGAGACATCAGCCATGCAATGCACTGGGAGATACAGGAAAGTGTATAAACTACTCAGGAGATGAATGGAGTGAGAAATTGAAGGCTGGTTAAATTAATCCAGCTATTAATTATTTTTTTCTTCAGAAGGAGCAAGAGAATGGAGTTGACAGGAAAATACTATAGACCCAGAAGTGTACAATCCAAACCAAACTTGCTTGTGATTGTGCTAATTACCAAAGGCTGTGTTAAATGCTAATCTTAACACATAATTTTTAGGATTATGGTTATATGTAATTTCAATCGGTTTCTTTTTTTTTTTCCTTAAGAACACATCTATGTGCACAACTTGAAATTATTTTTCATTTAAGCTGTAGAATAGCACCAAAACGCTACACTGCCAAGTTTACACAAAATGTTGCCTCGTGCTCAGATGAAGAAGTGTTCCTGCCAATCCCCAGTGCTGCTGTAGAATGGCAAAAAAAGAAAGCTTGAGAGTTTTGTTTCGTGGTTGTTTTAGGCAAATACCGTGTTACTTATGAACCCTTGTTTTCATACATGTACCTACGCACAGCGAATTTCAAACTCGCGATAAAACACCCGCTAACTGAAGTTTATGGCATAACTCCAGCAGATGTGCGTGTGAACGCTGAAGGTTCGCGGACAAGGTAGCGGGAGAGCCGCCGTCCCGCGGCTGCGCGCTGCGCCGCCCGCTGCGCCCTCCCTCCCGGAACGCGCAACTTGCGCCACCAACTCCCTTCGTTCCGTGCAAATCCCCTCCGAACCGTGTGGGTGGTGACCGCCAGAGGGACCCTTTGCACTACGGCACCTTGGAACACAACTTATTTTAAAGACTTGTTTACAGGCAGGCGCAGACACCAGGATGCTGCGGTACACGGTTCCCTAAGCTGTCGCGACAGGAACCTTACCGGCAAAGCCTGGCTTGCAGCTGCAGATGTAGCCCTCGGCCCGCTCGTAGCTGAAGGCCGGCGGCAGGCCTGGGACGCTCCCGTAGCGGCTGGCCCAGGAGCGCTCCACGCAGTCACCCCCGGAGAGGCAGGGGCTGCTGCTGCACTCCCCGATGTCCTCCTCGCAGCGGGAACCCGCGTAGCCTGCGGAGAGCCGTGAGAAGGCGGCGTTTAATTGACGTGCTATCTGTTCGTTCCAGACCCAAAAATACTGTTGTGAATATCAGATGCACTTTGTCTCAGGCTCTGCCATGTGCTAAAAGATTTCCTCTGCTTCTCGAAGGTGTGAACGCTTCCTTGCGGCTCTCCGTCAGGGCTCAGCAGCAGAACACTGCTATGGCCGCTTTGCGTTAGCTAACTGAGCTTTGCTGTGCTGTACAGACTTTGGGTGTTTTTAGGAAGTAATGTGAAGTTCAAAACCCGCCTGGATGCGTTCTCGTGTGATCTGATCTAGGTGGTCCTGCTCTGGCAGGGGGTTCGGACTAGATGATCCTTTGAGGTCCCTTCCAATACCTGACATTCTGTGCAGATTTGTATGGATAACAAGGTGCTGCGTTCTGGTGTGGATATGCTTCCAGGTTGTATGAAGTTTTCCATGTCTTTTGCACCACCTCCGTGTGACAGAGGAGGGCAGGGAGTATGAATTACTTGGTGTTTGTAAAGTGCTTTATCTGGAGTTTGAAGTGCCTCAAAACCCCCCAATTTCTGGCAAATGCTAAGGGTTCTGCCTAATTTTTCCATTTCTAATGCACCAAGATTCATGCAGTCCAACAACACTGTGGCATTTACTACTCATGGCGCGCTGTGCTCCTCCGTCCTCAGTAAGGGCACGGACATTAAACTTTCTAGAGAGACTGGTAGTTAGTCTGCGTGCTGAAAGAGTCACAGTGTCTCTCAAGAGCACAGGGTCTGTGTCCCCATGTGAGGCTGTGGGAGCCTTTCCACAAGTGGCTGGATATGCAAGCATTGCTGGTAGAGGAGAATACAGCCCAGTGTGTTTCACTCTACATTGCTAGAACAACTTGCGCTGGTGATATGAAGGAGACCAGTTTCCCAATGTAACACCTAGTTTAATTTTTATTCATTAACAGACCGCATTTTGCACTGGAAAGGAAGTTTTTAGGCTGGTTTAAAGGTCATGCTAATGAAGACTGAAAAATAACCACAGCAGTGATTCATGTATCACACGGGTTGAAGGATTAAGCAACTGGGTGATGGATCCTAACTGTAATTTATCTCCTGTCTTGATTCCATAATACTGGCTCTTTTGGTTTTGCCCACTTCTGCTGTTCAAGGGTATCAATCCTTAGCTGGAAAAGAGAGTGATTTACCCATAGGGCTCTGACTCATGATGAGTGAAGCCCGTCTAAACACAGGCTCATACAGTATGTTTAAGGTTACGTAGCTTCAACCTTTTATTGTATCAGCAAAAAAATGAGGACTTATCTACTACACAAGGAAAGAGAGTGTTTATAGGAGAACTTAGAGCTCACCTGGCCAACAGTGGCATGTGTAATTGTCAGCGTTGTCCTCGCAGGTGCCGTTATTGTAGCATGGTTGTGACCAACATAAGGGAATTAGGATCTCACAGTGTAGGCCCATAAATCCAGTACTGGTACAGTTGCAGCTGTACCTGCAACACAGAATGTAGTGTTCACTTTACCTAGAAGTCAGGAGATCTGGGCTTTGTTCCCAAACCTGTGCAGGCTTCTTGTGTAGCCTTGGCTAGCACCTTGCGTAGTTGAATCCAGCTCGAGACTACTATCTGGGTGCTCTAGGAGAAACTGCAGAAATTGGGAACCAACAATGGGCTTTTTCCTGAAATATGTGGTTTTGTCTAGGGAAAAAACCTGCTTGTGAATTTGAATTGGTTTTGACAGATCATTTCTTCTAAGAATTTTTTTTTTCTGCCTTTTTTAAGTTCAGGGAAAAAGTTTGTCATTTCCAGTGCAATTTTTGTAGGCTTAACATTATTCACAAAATGAAAAAGAGAGAGGCAGTAAGTGTGTTAGTATCCCTTTCTTTTGGACTGATAGAAATTGAATTGGCAAAAAAAATAAGGTAATTCTTGTTCCTCAACTAAGTGATTTTTTCTCTTTGATGAAAAACAATATTTTATTGTTAGATTAGAACAAAAATGTCCACTGCTTGCATAGTTCCAATAACAGTAGTAATACAAGCTTCATTTTGAAAGCAATGTTATGATTATGGGTTTAGAAGTAAACAAACTAGTATATATAAATGAACAATGTACAGGTAATCAGCAATGTCTGAGGTTTTTTTGTATGCGGGTTTTTTTTTCAGGTGAGCTAATTATTTCAAAATAAATACCTCCTGTGCTTAGGTCATAAGGTATAAGGTCAACTTGCACCTGTCCTAAAAAAAAAGACAGGCCTTTGCAAGATAATTAAGTTATATGCATGCTTGGATGATCTTTGTCTAATAATAATTATCAGAAACAAAAATTTATTCTTGTATTGTTTATTTAACATTAAAATGATACACTGGTTATTGTACAGTTGAAATCCTGGGGAATCTTATTGAACAAGAGATAAGTATACTTATTTGGTAATTTCTCTGCTTAATATCTAAGTCTTAGACTTGGCGTAAATATACAGAGAGAAAGTGAAATTGTTGAACACAAAGGGAACATCAGAGAACAACTGGTTCCTGCAGTCTAAGAGACCAAAAAGTGTAAACTTTTAACTACACTATTTGAGTGTATGTAAGTAGAAACTTCTGGCAGGCCAGTTTATTACTAGTGTATGGATTATTCTTAAATCAAAATCAGAGATGACTTAGACCAGGTGGTATTTGAATTTTGGATATAAAAAGTAATGAGGAAGATGTGAATCAGAAAAAGAATTTTCATTCCGAAGTACGTTCTCAAAACAGAAGTCTCTTTCTTCTCTTATATTTTTCACACGTTTTCTCCATGTGCCTTCAGTTTGATGCTGTTCAGTTTTGTGGTGAAAGATTATTTTCTGCCTTAGTCTGTACTCCATTTCCCTTTAGTCCAGAATCATGGAACAGTGAGGAGTATTCACAACTCACTGCTTAATGTGAAACCTCACCTGTGTGCCTTTTTTCTGAGGTATCTTTAAGTGTTTGATATTGCTGTTGACCTTCAGGGATTTGGAAGGGTTCCCTGATTATGGGCAGGCTGTGACTGAGGTGGCAGATGGCTTTTCCTATTGAGAGCGATACTTTTAGACACACGACCTAACATATTTTTTTGGGCTTCTTGTTTGACGTTCTCAGAATATGCAGAAAGCAATAAGTGCAGATTTTCTTTCCTATGCAATCAAAAGAGCATTGAAGGTCCTGGGAGTATTTCCTATGGAAAAAAGGTTTGGAGGAATCAGAGGTATCCTCTGTGCCTGCATACACCAGGTTTTGTAGGTCCAACTAAGGCACCTCTGTAAATTGTTGAATTTAAAAAATGCACAATAATGTGAAACTTTTTTTTTTAAAAGATCAAATTCTACTTCATTGCATTCATGAAACCTCGCTGGAAAAATTGGTCTAAAATTTGGGAGAGAATTTGGTTCAGTGTTTGTATTTATGGTTTTAAACGCTAAATCTGTCGCCTTACACATTTCTGTGAGAGCTGGTGGCACACACAAAAGCCTCAGCTGTACTGTAGCATTAGTCAGAAAGGAAAACTGCTGTTTAAAGACTACAATTTCTTCCTTTTGCCAAAAAAATACACAAAAGGAAGGAAATTGCTAGACATCCTTCTGCTTTGAATTGCTTTGTTGTCTGACCCTTTTCATCATGTAACAAATGTGGAAAAAGCTCCAATCGTTCTCTAGATATCCTGCAGCATTACACGCCAATTAAATTTGCTCTTACGTGTACCTCAGCTTTAAAAGGTAGGAGAAAAATGAGCAGGATTAAGTCTGGCCTGAATGAGCACCCCAGTTGCTCACCTCGTGCGTGTGTCCTCAAAAGGCTTGCAGGTTACTAAGTGGGCTGCTGTGAACTAGTCGGGTGAAAGGTGACCTCCCTCTCCCTGCTGTCATGCTTTAGCTACACTGGAAAATAGTAAATTGCTTTGTCCTGGTCAGAGTCATTCAGTGCTGCTGAAAAGGAGCTCCATGAGGTTGGTGCCATGTCACCACACTGTGCAAAAGCTCATTCCCAGAACATGATCTCTTCCTCCTCTCATTCAAGGCAAGCATGCCAGTTGCTGACATGATTTTTGGACTGATGTTTAACGCAATAAAATGTTCAAAACTGCTTTATAAAAACTGGAAAATACACAGTAGAGGACAAATCTTACACTGGTGAGGAGAGCGCCTGCATGAATATACTCATGAATTTTCAGCTTTTTTTTTTCTTCCTATAACATACACTTCAGCTTATCCATATACTTTTTCAATTTTAGGATTCTCATGCTGTGTATGCAAAGCCAGTATTGGTGAACGAATGCCAGAACTCTGTCTGCCTGGGCTATGCTTGGACCTCTGTGTAGATCTATTAACAGTAGCTGGAGAAGCTCACTCTTCTGTTGCCTTGTATTGTCTTTATTTATTTAGTTCTTCTTTGTCCATGGACTGTAGGTTGTTTTGAGTAAGGAGCTGTTGTCTTATATGCCTGTAAAGTTCCTGATATGTTTCCTAATGGTATCTATTACTATGGTTACTATTATTACAGTTTTCCTCTGCTTCTCTTTTCTAATGCTTCCTTCTGTCAGTGTGGGCAGCTGCTGTTGGCAAATTCAATTTTATATGCTCTCATATCTCTGTTGTAAACTAAAATTTGATGACCATTAGAAACAGAATTCATCTGTAAATGACAGACCTCAGGGCCAGACAAACAACACGTTGTAAATATTTAAAGTAAAAGAATAAATGTGAAAGACATACCACTTGATCAGTCTTTGCCATAAATGTTTTGTTGTCATATGTCTCTGACACCAGACTTGCATTCCTTAATTCTTTTCAAATTTAAAGTGAAATCGGTACAGGATCAAGGACTGAAATCCACAATTTGAAATTAAACCAGCTACCTGGCAGTGCAGGCTCTGGTAGCGTTCCCTTCTGCAAACAGCAGAGCTAATAGCAGCTCCCATTAGCATTACCCAGCTGTAGAAGACGTACCCGTTGGCATCGTCCATGCACTGTCCCCCGTTGAGGCACGGCTGGCTGGCGCACTCGTCGATGTTGGTTTCGCAGAGGTCTCCATGGAAGCCTGGTGCGCAGGAGCAGGAGAAGCTCCCCAGGGAATCCTGGCAGGTCGCACCGTTCAGGCACGGCTGTGACGAGCACTCATCTATTTCCAGCTCACAGTTTGTGCCTTCAAAAGCAAAGAAAATGAGCAAACTCCAAGCTTACAAGTATGAGATTCACCTGATTTTTTTTTTTAAGTAATTGCCTATTTTTAAAAGGCATTTCCTCCTCAATGTTAAATACAAGACTATTTTTTTTTTCAAGGCTTGGGAGAATTTACAAAAGCACAAACCAGCTGTTATTCACAAGGATAGGTAGAATAATGACTTTTTATGTTAGCTTGAACACAGAAACAGAACAAACTAATTTTCAGATTATTCAACCCATGCTGCTATCCTATTTATATAATACAGAAGTGACTAGTAATTTAATGACCTCAGAAGAGTCCATTTAAAGCTGCACAGTTAATTGAATTCATTGGGACGCTGTCTGTTTAGCTGTGTTTTATTGCTTAATTTTTTAAAGATTTAGCAATGTGTAAATAAATCGGTCTATGATTCCATGTTCGCAACAGGTCAGAATCTTGGAGCTGCTCTTCAGAGATAATTGAAGGAACTAAGTCAGTTCTGATATTAATTTACAGCTATTTATGATAGTTGGCAGGTTAAATATACATTCCTTTTTCTTAACTCTAGCACAGTCTAGGAGTCTTGCAGCTACTGCATTGATTATTCCAGGGTTTTGTATACTTATGCACTTATTTAGTATTTTGAGTAACAGACTGATATTTTTTTAAATAATTTTCACCTGCCAAGTCAATTTGTTTTAACAGCCACAGTATCAGCCACAAAACAGATGCAAAATGGCAAATTATAATGAAGAAGCTGCTTTTAAGTAGACTTCCCTGACTTTTATTTGGCTTACCAAAGTAGCAGTAGTATTGTAAATAGTTTTCAGTGGAATTTCCTACTTGAAAGAGAATCTGCAGCATTGAAAATGGATTCTATTTTTTTTGAGAGCTGGAGTTTTCAGTACAGGATGATAGAGCAGGCTTTCAAAAGATGGGAACAGACATGTTTTGAGGGTGAGTATTATCTTAGCAATTTGTTTGGGAGCTCACCTCTGTTTCTTTTTTTATGCTGCTTTTGCCAGCTCTGTTCTGCTGTGAAATTTGTACATTCTCAGAACATCTTTCTCAAAACAGTGAGATTGCTACTATTTAGCACCGTTACTTGATTACTAATTTATTTTGACCCATGTAGCATCTTTGGTTTAAAAATAAATAAATAAATATCCATATTATGGATAAATACCAGGAAATATCTTAAAATGCCAAAACAAATTTTGAGGATGTTAGCTCATGACTATTTTTCATTGTATTTAAACATTAAAGTGCAAGTTTATTTTTCTGGTAGTAAAGAAATATTACTGCTGTAATTTTTGTAGTTCCTTGAGATCACATATAGAACACTGAACGGGTGAAGTTGCCCATCCCGTGCCTCAGTTTCAGGTTCACTGCTCAGCTAGCCACTACTTTCAGCGGGAGCCTACTGCGAGACCCTAGCACAGGAATGCTCTCTTATGGCTTTATGGTAATGTACATTATATCCAGATATAGTGAGCAATCCCTCTGCGGTCATTGCCCTGTAAATTCACTGTAATTGTAAACAATGTGTTTGCAGAAGTATGTCTAGTGACCGTAAATCTGCCAGAGCTTGTTAACAGCTTACTGTGAACACTAAAAATCATGTGACAAAACAAGCCCTGTTCAACTGATCCTCAGTTCAGCCAAATTTAAAACTACAGGCCTGAGAACAGCCTGACGATTAACACGAGAACACAGCGTTGTTGTTTTGGTTCATGTCTTTAATCTATCAAGCCCAGTAACCTGCCGTCGGCAATGTTGCCTCAGAAGAAAACTTCTCTCTGCATAATGCATCCAGCCAATGCGATATGCCCTGCAAAAGGGGGGAATTCCTTCCTAGCCTCTACTGAATCTCCTGTCAGGCTTTCTTATACGTGAAGAGGAGAGATGAAAAGATTAGATCTGCATTTGCACCTCAGCCTAACATTCTGTCATAAATATGCTGTATGCCAAATATCATATGCCAGAAAGGAAAAAAAGCACCAACAAGCCCTGCTGCAGTTATTGCATGGGGCTACGGCAGCGAGAGCAAAGGCGTCCTGTCCTAGAGCAGGCAGAGTGTTTCAGCAGATACCAACCGCACGCATGGTTTGAACTGAAAGACGGGGAAGGTGGATATAAGTGATACTTACAACTTTTGCAGTTTCTTTGAAGAACTAGGATTATTTCTTATACTACTTGCTTTTCAAACAAGTCCTACAGTGCACTTTGTACAGCCTTGGTCAATAAAAATAAATGCAGGCAAGGATGAAAGAGATATGGCCAACATTTTCAGACTTGCCTGCCTACAGACATATTGTAAAGTCACCTCCTGGTCAAAGATGCTAGAGGTTTGCAGACTCAGTGTAGTTCCAGCTGGACCTGCGTGTTCATAGTATGGCTGGAAATTGGTATCCAGATCACTCTTTCTGCTCTCCTGTGTTGCGGTGCTGTGCTGGGGCATAGCAGGTAGAGAGGACTGTCCTCAAATTCTGCGGTCTGTGTATAGTAATCTTACATGCCATCATCTGGATGGAGAGTGTCAGATAGCTATTTTCTAGGCATCAGCTTTAAAAGGGCAGGAATAATTAGACCGGGGAAAGAGGTCAGTTTGTTGGATCAAGGCTTGTCCTTTCTGCACACAGGTCTGTACTAAGCACCAGGTACCCACATGCATGGACAGACCTAAATTGTTAGGGCTCTTGCAGCACTGCACTAGCCAGATGCTATCAGAGAACAGCGGGGCTAAATCCAGTCAAAGGTTTCGGTGCCGGGAATTTACGAACTGCAACAAGCGCTCTTTGGATGTGTGCGCCCTCTGCTAATCTTTACTTTGAAACCATTTGAAATGTGGCCAGTAGTGCTGGGCTCCTTTCACGTCACAGTCTTGCGGTTTAGGAGTCTCAGCAGCAAGCTGATAGCCTGGGTGTGGGGCAGGGAGTGCTGGTTTGAAACTTGAAAGGTGGAGAAGGAAGCAGACTTTCCACTTGGTTGGCAATTGCTGTTGAATGAACAATGCTATTTGCTATTGATATCCACACTGACACTGCCATGAGCTTGTTGGGAAGTGAGATCAGTACTTGAGGTACTTGGTTCAGTGCCTCTGCATACCTTTGGATGCCTAAGACTTACAATGCATCTACTCTAAATATTTGTATGGTGTACATATTTTTGATAAGAATACTGCATGAGAGCTTAAAGATCCATCAGGAATCATTTTCTCGTTGTACAGAATTCATCCCAGCGCTGGTTGCACCATAGTAACAGGTATTGTACCAAACATGATTCCAGCCCATTGTAACTATTGGGTCTGTCCCTGAAACACTTTTCCTGCTCTTGTCTTGGGCTGGCACTGGTTTTTGGAACTGCCACGTGTTCCTGATAGTTCAGGTTTTTAAAATGTTCACTGGCAATGGAGGACTGGCTTCAGCTGTGTCTAGCAAGGTAATTAACGTACCTAGCTGTGGGTAATAACAGGCTCTTACACCATGCTCTGTTGGAGTGAATTAAAAGCAAGTGCAATTAGTGCAATGGAGGAAAAAAGGCATTTGATTAAGGCAGCCAGCAAAACTTCAACAAACCAATTGAGCTTCATTATTTAACAGCTGCATGATGCATGTCTTGTAAATAATTTCACACATGCAGAGCACTATCACAGAAATGGCAAATTTCATGCTAAATTTTCCACTCTTTGGCTCTTGATGTGTTCTAACCTCTTCCATTTGTGTAAGAATTGAGTGACATTCCGCAGCTATTTTAAGAAATGCTGTAGCACACCAATCATACAAAATAGCAGCCATAGTCCCTGAAACAAGTAGCAACTGCAGCCAGTAACTCAAGTATTTGGTTAACGTTACTGCTGTAGATTTTCTGTACGTTCTCTGCCTACATATCAAGAGATATAACCTTTTTAACATCTTAGGGAAATGAGATGAGGCTGGATGACTTCCCACAGTAATTCATGGTCTCAGGCCAGGATAATAATGGTTGGCAGTATCCCCTGACAGAGTAAATGAGGGTTTTTATTACCAGTGGGGACACTTCAGAGCTTCCATCCAGTAATCCCTCTGGCTTGTGCATTTAGCACAACTCACAGCAAGGTGCAGAAAACAACAACCAAGAGTGGTTCTGATAAATCATTTTGTTAAGTAGCCTTTAAAAGCTGGTGTTTTACTGCTGAAGGAGCAGCCTGCTACTCCTCTATAGAATTGTTACGATTAGTCTCATTGCTGCTGGAAGCAGGGTCGGAGCTGTATGTCAAAAGACTGCAGCCTCTTCTGCTCTATATTTTAGACCTCTTCTGCCTTGGTTCTCTCCTCATTTCTTAACTCTGCTTGTGCTGAGTGCAGAGCAGTTGATGACATCGCTTGATTTTTGGTGAAAGCAGAGAGCATCAGCCTGGGAAACAGCAGAATTTTGCAATGAAAGTGGTGCGACTCCAGCAGAGCGAGTCTCCTCCAGCGGTTTGTGTTGATCTAAATCTTCGTTTCTTTTTGTTTGGGCTTTACTATTTTATTATCTTTTCTCTCTCTTTGTCTCTGAGGTGCATATTCTGTCTCTTTCAAGCGGAGTTCCCGGGCTATGGATCCAGGCCTGGACCCCACTAACTGTGCCAGTTAAACAAATACAGCTTCCTGAGTACAACAGGAGGTCTGGGCTGAGTCTGATCATTGCAGAGTAACCACGCTGGTTGTTAATAGGTTTTTCCTTCCTTCTGCTCTTCAGGTTTCCCCTGGTTGTGTAGTTTTCTCCTCGGCTGGCCTGTGCTCAGACACCCGCTGGCAGCAGCGGGGTGGTGGGAAGGTAACAAGCTTCCTTCAAATAACATTCTCCGTGCTCATGAGGGATATTAACCGAGGGCTGGCTTCCAACGGGTGCTGTGTCAGACACAGGAAAGCTGCTTTTTACCTCTGACTTCCTCTCCTGCATGGGGATTTGGGGACAGAGCTGTAAACCACATCTCTTATTTCTTATTCATTTGAATCACTTGAAGCAATAGTTGGTTTCCCCCCCCTTTTGCTCTATGACTCTTTTTTTCTCTTCTTATCTGACTGGCAACCTATCACTAAAATGCTTCCCCTTTTCTCCTTTTAATGATTCAGTGTGCTGCCTCTTGCAGTTCTATCTGTGAATACAACTTTGAAATTTGAAGGGAGCTGTCTCCTGCAAGGATTATATGCTCTCCAGTGGAGGAAGCAGGCAAGAAAAATCACACCCATACCTTAAAAATGGAGCCACATAAAATGAGATTACCAAAAAACGGGCAGTTTGGGAACCTGATAATACTTTTCTTTCTATTTAACTTATGTAATGCTCTAGTTGCAAATGAGTCCTCTGTCTCTGGGAAGGGCAGAAGAGAGGAAGTTGATGTGAAATGTCTAGGTTTAAGAGTACAGTTTGTCGTGAGTTGCAAAACAAACAAGTCTAATTAGATCTAATTTTTAACTCTGTCAAACGTAGGTTTTGTCTGATGACCAAAAACTATGTATAGCATAGGACAAGCATTTTGACAATGTTTCTTTTGAAAGGGAAGTTAACGTAGCCCTGTGGCATAGTTTGATGTCCATGAAACCACACTGTAATTTTTGGTAAATGTGACATTCCTTTAATCCTTCTCTATCTGATATCAGTAGTTCACAGTGATAAGGTAACCCATAATACACCAACAGCCACAGGTGCCAAAGCTGAAGGCAAGGTGGTAATACAGATATGGCTAAATAAGTGTGTGGGTGGGGGAGTTGAACTTGGAACAGGAATTATGATGGTTCTCCACGATACAAAGAAAAAGTTGCTTTAATAGTGCTTACCTGTGTAGCCAAGCGGACAGATGCAGTCATAATGTCCTATCTGGTTGAGACACGTTGCTCCATTCATGCATGGGTCTGACACGCACTCATTCACTTCCAGGTCACAGTGCTTGCCCTGGTAGCCTGGGACGCAGTAGCAGTAGTATTCATCAACCCCATCCCTGCACACTGCTCCGTTGTGGCACGGTTCAGAAACGCACTCATCAAAATCCATTTCACAGAGTGTACCTGTGTATCCTGCACTGCAGAGGCAGGTGGGCCCAGCCAGGCCATCTTGGCAGGTGCCTCCATGCTCACAAGGGTTTGTGTCACACACGCCCATGGCTATCTCACATGTAGGTCCGTTATACCCAACAGGGCACTTGCAAGTAAAGCTGAGGTTCCCAGCAGAGCTTAAACAGGTAGCGTTTTGAAGACAAGGGTTTGAGGAGCAAGGATCAGAGGTTTTATTGCAGAGTTCCTCCATGCTGTCCACTGATGCATCTGCACAACGGCAAATATCATCTTTATGACCAGCACTGCATGTAGAGTTCGTTTGGCAAGAGTTTGACAGGCACCTGGAATCATTGCTCGTGCAAAGTGACTCTAGAAAGGAAACACAAAAAATCCTGAAGACTTCCACAGCACTGGGAGTAACCAAGAGTGAAAGAAGTGCAACTCAACACGACTGCGCTTCAAAACTAACTGCTCAAATTGTTGGCGGTTGAGAAGAAAACAGGGCTGGTAACTGTATGATACATATTAGTAGACTAATAAATGTGAAATGAAAACAATTATGAAAATATGAGGAGGTTGTAATTTCCTGTTCTCACCTCTTCCAAGAACCATGGCTTGGAGTGTCAGGATTGCTTAACATTATGTTAAGAGTACAGTTGCAACAATATTGTTAGTTGTCAACAGATATCCAACAATATGGAATGCATTTAAGTGTATTTAAGACAAATTTCAGGGTTTTTTTTTTTACCAGAAAAAGGAGTTGAACTACAGTTTTCAGTTCAATACCACTTTTTATTCTTTGTGGTGGAAGTTTTTTATATTAGAGTTCAACAAAGCTAAATGACTCGGATGCACTTATAGCTCAAGTAAGTGGTTCAAACTATCATGCACTTTCATTTTGACTTCTTGATTATAAATAGTAATTTGACAGCTGTATAGCATTTCCACCACAAAGAATTTCCCAAACACTTGAGATTCAAAATAGCCCTCTGAGAGCCTTCCAGCCTCTGAGACTGGAAGGACATGGCGAGCACTGTGTAAGCATGTTCCTTACCCTCCAGGAACTGAGCTCCTGGCAGTAATTAAAGGCCACTTGGAGTAGCCTTGCTGCTGTAAAGACTTCTCATCAAGGAGGATCGAGCTGTTATCAGCATGGTTTGTAACTCACAAATGAGAAACACTGATAAGACTTAAAGCAGTGAAAGCAGTGAAAGATTTTCTTCCTAGTAAAAGAAAACAAGAATTTTGCTATGAAATGGTATAATTTTTTTTAAATCATTATTTATTGTCTCCATAACAAAATAAATGGCTGTATTCAGATAAGCACAGCTTACATGTGTAGGTATATACCTGCTGCCTTAAATTCAGTGTTTGGCATACTAAGCAATAGCAGCAAGGTGCCCAATACTGAGTGCCCGAGGTAGCTATGTTGACCTGAGCTGAATCCTTTGCAATCACAGCTGCACTGCCAACAATATCGAGTGAGCCAGACTGAAGCTTGTGTACTTTTATGTATGCTATAACCAGATCTCCCACATGCAGCACAGGCATAGGTGAAGAGTGCAATGGGGTTCTATTGATCACTAAAATCATCTCATATAATCATGTTGCTTCTGTCATGACTTGCCAATGTTTTGGTATGGGTCAGTGCAAACAGTGTTAATCATCGGCACGCATCCTATAGTGTTGGGGAATTTTGTTACTCACCCATAAACTGACTCAAGGCTGTGGAGATGGTAAGACCCAAAGGGATGACTACAAATGGAGTGTTTGCTCTAGACCTCTATCTTGATCTACAGGTCAAGCTTCTGAATGCTGAGGAGAGGTTAGTGGAAGCAATCCTGCAGTTGCCTCCAAATACTGTGCTCGTAAAACAAAACAATGGCAGATCAAACCTCATAGACAATGATTAATGGAGAGAAGAAAGGCAAGTAGTTATTTACTCACATAAGCTGCCGACAAGATGAGGATGATACAAATACTGACCTAAAAAGTCAAATGCATGTATCCTGTTTAAATTCCTACTGATCAAATTGGAAAAAATCTTATCTGGAGTATAATAAGGAGAGTTCTATCCAGTACAATTTTTTCTTTTGTGACTGATTTTCACTATGTTGTAAGAAATCATCTACTGTATAGTGAACATCTGAATACCATCAGACTTCTAATAGGATTATGATGTGGCATTCCTCACAATATGAGAGTAAAACTCTAAACAAACATTTCATGTATTGCTAGAGATAAAAAAGATTATTTTTATCACGGAAGGGAAAAAAGCAGCTATATCTAGGCTGAGAATCTATGAAATAAAACTGAATGTTCCTTTTGGAGAGAACATAGTGATTCAGAAGGGAAAGACTAGTGAGCTGCAGAATGGAAGTTGCATTAAATGATCTATATGAGAGTCATGTAAACATCCTATTTTTATTTTCTTCTTTCAGTTTATACTTTTATTCTGTAGTCTTGTTTGGAAATACGAAGGGTATGTGTCTTCCACAGCCGTTTCTTGAAAATGAATGGCAGAACAGTTTATGTTTGTGCAAACGGAGTGTTGTAGATGAGCTGAACTTCTCAGAGAAATTCAGACCTGTCTACCATTGGTCTCTAATTTCTTCCTGGTTCTTGGAACTGAGACTCAGGAGGGTGGACACAGTAGAAAAGGAGATGAGGCGCTGAAAGAGAAGCAGCACGTAGAGATGCTTATCAATAACTGGGGTAAGACCAATGCTCATAAAGTCCTGGGACAGATCCCTGGCTGGCTGGGAAAGTGAGAGGGTAGGATTGGTCACCTGAAGGTAACAACCATCCACTGGGGACTGTCAGAGAATACAAACTGACTGATGAGGGTGTATTTTCCTAATGGGTATTTTAATACATAATATGATTTAATCTGGGTTTTTTTGTGTTGTGTGTTTGTTGTTTTTTTTTTCCCGGGAAGGGGAAGTGGAGGAATAAAGCTTCAGAAGGCTTTGCCAGCTTAGGAAAGACAGCTTATGTAGATATGACACTAGCAGAATAAATAGAGAGGTTGGAAAAGTTATCTGCACTTCATTGCTGCACCTTCTGACTTGAGGTGTACACAGGAGCAGCAATGCCTGTGAGGATAAAAAGCACCAATACGAATTAACTTGATCCTCAAAAATAGGTACATTTACTGAGCCAAATACCTAATTAATACTTGTTTAAACAAGCAGAATAGAGATTTATGTAGTAATGTCAATAGTAACAGTGACGTCATGATTTAAAACCAACTAACAGTGGTCTTAAGGATTACAGAGAAATAGTTTCTTGATTATTTCTTTTGAGGTGTTGCACGTATAAGTAAAACTCAAGAAATGTTCTTGTTTGAACTATTTTTAGCTGTTATCATGCTGAGATGCAGAGAAGAAATCTCTAGAAAAGGCATGGTCTTTTCTAGGTAAATATTATCTTTATTTAAAGCAGGCTAGCATAGACCTGATTAAGAAAGCAAGCTAAACATTGATTAGCAGGAGAATAACTGGAGCTTTACCTCCTGCTCTTTGAAGGAAAACAGGACAAAAATAGTACTTCTGATTTAGCCTGCTTTTTAAAGGACTGTCCACAAACCTGTTAACATTCAGTTTTGCACTGGGAGCAGGTATTTCCTCCTAGTGCAGTGTCATATACTTCCCCCAGCTCACAGGTCTCATGCAGAATTCAAGACATTGGCTTTGGTGTACTGACCTGCTCCACCATCAGCAGTATCATGGACCTTTCTCCTCCTCGACACACCCACAACATGTACATTCTGATGTTCTAGTTTACATAATTTTGTATATTGCCCATGTATTTAGTTTCTTTTCTTTAGCCTAGATAATAAAGAGTTTACTTCATTCATTGCAGTTAAAATGAGCAAAACTGCATTAAGAAATTTTACATCCTACATTTTTCTTGAGATTGCACAACTTTAAAGAGCTTTCCTTTCAGTCCACCTACTGAAAAATCATTAAAAGAGCATGTTTGAAGAAACATTGCAAACTTGAAGAAATTAACTATGGTTAAGTTAGAACATTATCTAACTATTGTGCTGTGTAAACTACAAGAGGTGAGGTCAATTATTCAAGTGCTTCATAAGTAGGACCACTGTGACATGAGAAGCAATTTAGTTAATTATTACTGTTTTTCCAGAGATAATTTGCATGCAACAACTCAATTTGTTGTAATGGCCTTGTGTGAGAGATACTGAAGCATTTGCCAGTCTGCAGTTTTGATAGCAACATACCAGCTTTGAGCACAGGTTAAAAAGCTTCATAGCTCTCTGAGGCAGTAATAGTGGGTGGAAAATGAGAGAAGAGGAAAGAAAGCCCTAAAAGTACAGCCTGTAGTGAAGGCAACCAATTTGTCTCCAAGGTGACACCGCAATGGGAAAAACATGAAATGGAAAACCTTTCCTGGATTTTTTTTAACTAGTATTTTAATTTCAACTTCTGGATTTTATAAAACAAATTTCTTATGCAGAAATTGCCAACAGACAATTTAATACTCCTTAGAGGATGCTTTTGTCTGATTTGTACTATGAGTTTACAGTGAAGCAATAAAGTTTTTGGAGTTTTATCTTCATTCTAATGTGCTGTGCCATGTTTCTTATTTGTATAGTTCTTGAGAAACACAAGAGTTCTGAAGGTCTTAGCAGAGATGTAATCACTGTCAAGTTTTAGCTTACTTGTGATTTAAAGGCTAGAAGCAACAGTTTTTGTTAGGAGTATTCTACATTAGTTTTGCCCCAGCAGCAAAACTGCAGAAAGAGTCAGAAATATTTCAGAGCTTTGGGGGGCTTGATTTTTGGTAAGGTTGCAGAGGGATAACCTGAAAAAGCCTCATGTTCTAGCTTAGATAGCAGAGGAGTCATTTTCATTCTTAAGCAATTAAGGTCACTTCAGCTGTGACTTGTTCTGACAGTCTTTTAAAACTTGTATGTAACATTAGAAAAATGGAAATAAAATGCCTATCACTTTGGATTTACACTGACTGACACTTGAGGTGATTATCAGTCTCTTTATAAACATTGGTACATTAATCTAATTACGAGAGGAATTAATGCCAAGCGTTTTAGCCCATGGTTAAACCCTTGGGATGCAGATGAGGTGTTTGGCAGTACAATTCTTTGCAGTAAAGCTTGCCATCTGCTGGCAAATCTTCAGAACGACCCGAAACGCGTCAATACCTGCATCTTTTAAAGTTGGCACAAACTATTACATGTAAGAAATGCTGAGAAAGAGCCATTTCTTTCCTCTTGGATAAGCTTACTTAAATTCATTACATTGTTGTTAGTGCATGAATAATTGAGCTTATATAATTAATTAGCACTAAAAATGCATGATTTTGATCTGGTAAAGACTTCATATTGATCAGAAACCACTGAAGTGATACAAACCAATTTGGGTGTCGGAAGTGCATGCCAATGAGCGTAGGAGGGCAAAATTAAATTAGTGGGAAAGTTAACATAAACAGGGCAGGAGCTTTGAAAGGGCCAAAGCAATTCGGCATAGATCTTCTGACTCCTGATAAAGAAACTAGTGTTCCTCTGTAAAGCAGGTAATTTTGAAGAGCTCGTCCTTATGTCTTTCCTGACAGGCTGGATGTGGATTTTTCATTTGTTCAAATCAGACAGCTATAGAGTTCATGTGTGCTTTTCAAAATATTCTGTTATCTTAAGTGGGTAAAATCAAAAGTAAAGTAAATTGATGATCCCGTATTCTGATAATCTGATTAACAATCTCAGCCATTCAAAGCCCACAAACAAAACCTAGCAAACTGTGCTGGGTTGCTTTTTGCAGAAATGCCTTTCAGTAAAGACTTGTTCTTTCCGGACACGACTCTCCCTACAAGTTAGTGAAACATCGTAATCAGCAGCAGAATTTAAAATCAAATTTCAATCACTGCTAATCACATTGTTATGAACTGGAGTTCGCTTGACTGTGGTCATGCCTGCAGTTTGCTAATCATCTCATCATGCCTGGAGGCTGCTTGTAATTCACAATGCTGTTCTTCAAATGTGTCTTCTTCCCCTGAAGGAGGACTCTAAGCTTCACAGAAGCTCTCAACACTAACAGCTTCGGGGTCTTTTACATATGCTGCGGAGATTTTCTGACCTTCCTAACAGAGCCAGTCTATTTTCTAGGAAAAAAAAAATCTATGAGGAGATAGAGAACTTCTTGATACCTGTATAATCATCAACCTTGATGAGTTTATTGTGCTTTGAGGAAGACTTCTTTCTTTTTTTTTAGTTTCTTTAAAAAAAAACAAAAACAAAAACGAAGAGTTATTACTTCACACATTTAATTTAAACAACGAAGTTACACCAGCTAATGCAGATAAAGCAGTTCACAGCAAAATCTCACTTTTTATTAACTCATACATTTTGGAAAGAAACGGATAGCAAAAATATGCGGGTCTATGAGTTGAGAGTTGAAACTAAAAATACTCCTAAGGAAAAAATGATTGAATTAGAATAGCAAAAAAAAGTTTGTTTGTTTTTTAAAAAAAAAACAACCAACAACTCAGAAAAAGTGAGTTGGCTGTGGGCTTTTGTTGTTTTAAATTTGCAAAAATAGCTTGTATAATTGACATCTTGGTTGTGATGAATCACTAGAAAGATAGAATTCCATGGTGATAAATGAAGGTACTGTCATTTCTCTTAGCGTTGTTCCTTCAATCTGTCTTCTGTTGACTCAACAACAGCACAGAGGATTTGTTCACGACGGAAGGCTCACCTTATGATCAAATAAGCTCACTAAAAAGTCAGGGGATAACATGATGGTAGCAAGGGTTTAGATGACCCAGTGTCTGGAGTTAGAAATGAGAACCTTCAATGCTTGTGTTCGTTTCTTGTTTAAAACTTGCCCCTGGGATTTTAAAACAAGTGTGTGAATCTGTGTCACTAAAATATCAAGCTCTGTGACTTTAGTGAGATCTTGAAATAATTAGCGTTTAACTGGAAATATTAAAATATTGCCCGAGGCATGTAGTGTTGCATTGGAAAGCGCTTGGCTTTGATATAACTAGGTATATCTCAGTTTATCTGCAGTGTGCTATGACATAGAAAATACAGTTCATCACTATGACAATAGCTTCCTTGCAAATACAGCCTTGGAGTGTTGCAGGTATGTGTATATATTCAATCTTGAAGTATCCTGAAGAACTAAGAGATGAGCACAGCTGCATAATCAACAGTGGCAGAGATTAGGATCAGATACCTTCACCGTGGATTGAAAGGCAGAGATGTTGTTTGAGGATCCGAATTTGGCAGATGGGGAAGAAAAAGGCACGAAACCATGCCATTCTGGATAAAACAGAGCCAGGTAAGGGGCTATCGTGGCCCTTGAAATAGCTTTTCCATCGAGATTCTCTGTGAATTAATAATTTCAGGTTTTCCACACAGTTCTGATTGCCAGACTAAAGTCTCAAACTTCATAAACATTGCACGAATGCTATTTTACCCCTTCCCTGCCCATTTCCCAAAACATTTGCCTGCTATCTTAGTTAGTTAATGTAATGAGCAGCTTGGAGTTACTGTGGTGCCATTTCTCCTTTGCAAGCTTCACCTGGAACAGAAGCACTAGCCCCAGGACCTGACCTGATCTATCCACAGCTGAAATTATTACTCAGTGTGCTCAATGACAAAGTATACCTTGGGAAAGTATGAACAACCATTTGCCAAACAAGCAAGCACTTGTTGTGTCTACAATACTGTGGTCCTAAAGGGTTAATCTTGAATCTTTAACTTCAAATGTGCGTCCAAAACACCCTGGCATGTTGTTATAGAAACCACTTTCAGGCTTTAAATCTTGAATCACAATTATTACCATAGTAACCACCACTGCACACAGGCATAAAAGAAAAAAAGACAGTTACACAAATATTCCATTTCTAACAAAAAAGCCAGTTTTATTTTCACGTACATTTGCATCAGGAAAAATAAGGAAAATAAATTAACAACTTATATGCAATACTTCTGCTTCAGAAAATTAGTATAAGAGTAACAACTGAACAGCATTAAAAATTTAAAGTGTTGTTTAGGACACACTTTAATCTTAAAGACATCTGTGATTCAAATTACAGAACTGGTTATTAAATCAGTGTCTCCATTTCACTGTTCACGGAATCACAGAATCACAGAATGTTAGGGATTGGAAGGGACTTCAAAGGATCATCTACTCCAATCCCCCTGCCGGAGCAGGACCACTTAGATCAGGTCATACAAGAACGTGTCCAGGCGGGTTTTGAACATCTCCAGAGAAGGAGACTCCACAACCTCTCTGGGCAGCCTGTTCCAGTGTTCTGTTACCCTTACTGTGAAGAAGTTCTTCCTCATGTTTAAGAGGAACCTCCTATGTTCCAGCTTATATCCATTTCCCCGTGTCCTATCATAGGATGCCACTGAGAAAAGCCTGACTCCATCCTCATGGCAGTCACCCTTTACATATTTATAAACATTAATGAGGTCCCCCCTCAGTCTCCTCTTCTCCAAGCTAAAGAGACCCAGCTCCCTCAGCCTTTCCTCATAAGGGTGATGCTTCACTCCCTTAATCATCATTGTGGCCCTGCGCTGGACTCTCTCAAGCAGTTCCTTGTCCTTCTTGAACTGAGGGGCCCAGAACTGGACAGAATGTTCCAGATGTGGCCTCACCAGGGCAGAGTAGAGGGGGAGGAGGACCTCTCTTGACCTACTAACCACACCCCTTCTAATACACCCCAGGATGCCATTGGCCTTCTTGGCCACAAGGGCACATTGCTGGCTCATGGTCATCCTGCTCTCCACCAGGACCCCCAGGTACCTTTCCCCTGTGCTGTTCCCCAACAGCTCAGTCCGCAACTTGTACTGATACACGGGGTTGTTCTTACCCAAATGCAAGACTCGACACTTGTCTTTGTTGTCCTTCATTAAATTTTTCCCTGCCCAACTCTCCAGCCTGTCCAGGCCTCTCTGAATGGCAGCACAGCCTTCAGGTCTGTCAGCCACTCCTCCCAGTTTAGTGTCATCAGCAAACTTGCTGACCATGCACTCTATTCCCTCATCCAAGTCATTGATGAATATGTTGAACAATACTGGTCCCAGTACTGACCCTTGAGGGACTCCACTGGATACAGGCCTCCAACTGGACTCTGTCCCATTGACTGCTACTCTCTGTCTTCTATTCTTCAGCCAGTTCACAATCCACCTCACTACCCAATCATGCAGACCACACTTCCTCAGTTTAGCTGTGAGGATGCCATGGGAGACTGTGTCAAATGCTTTACTGAAGTCAAGATAGACCACATCCACTGCTCTACCATCATCCACCCACTGGATGATGTCCTCATCAAAGGCTATCAGGTTTGTCAAGCCCGACTTCCCCTTAGTGAATCCATGTTGACTGCCCCTAATGACCCTCTTATCCTTGATATGCCTAGAGACAGTACCAAGGATAAGTTGTTCCATTATCTTTCCAGGGATGGAAGTGAGGCTGACCAGTCTATAGTTACCTGGGTCTTCCTTCTTGCCCTTTTTGAAGACCAGAGTGACATTTGCTTTCCTCCAGTCCTCAGGCACCTCTCCCGTTCCCCACGATTTAGCAAAGATGATGGCGAGTGGTCGGGCAATGACATCCGCCAGCTCCCTCAGCACCCGTGGGTGCATCCCTGCAAGCTCACACTAATTTGGTGCTGAACTCCAAGAATGAAGGACATTACTGTTTGCTGTCATTTTCCTTCGCTGTCTTTTTACCTTTGCACCATCCCAGAGTTCTCTACCCTGTGAGCACTTGAGCAGCACCAGTCCTTACAGCTGTGCCAACTGAACACAGCAACAATTTGGCAGGTTTTCCTACAAAGCAGCCGTGCAGTGACTGTTTTATTGCACGGTGGTGAGATGTGCACCAGTTCAAAGGCGCTCACTTGGTGTGAGCACATGCATGGCTGCTTTCCAGCTAGTGCAAGAGTGCAGGAGGAAAGGAGGGAATGGGTGCAGCTCATTAGCTTGTGAGTTGTGTTTTCAGCAGTGGACAAGTCAACCAAACATCTTGAAAATTACATAAATGCTTTCTTTACCTCTAAAAGTAAATATTTTTTGGCTTTCACTTTATTTTGCATCGTATTCTAGTTGTCTCTGCTAGGAACAGGAGGAGAATCAGGCCCAGGAGCTCGACAGGGCTCCAACAGACTGAATTGGGAGAATTTTTAGTTCAATTGGACATCAAGGCATGGTGCTACTAGCAATGCAAACAGACTTGTTTTTAATGTGGATGAAAGTTTATCCACTGCTTCTCTACCTTTACATTTAGCACTACAGCACTGCAGTTTAAGTTGATAGTGCACAGTGATTGTCGTGCTTTTACTATGCACAGAGATTATTGCTTCTGTAAGATGCAGAACAGTGGCTGATGAGGCCCAGAAGGTAGGTGATATCCATTACAGTAAATGATGCAGACACTGATGTAAAAACTACTGATTTCTGCAGTCCCCACTACTGTATACGCTCTATCTGAATATAACTTTCCTCTTTAATAGTTTCACAATATGTCTCCACGTTCTCCACCTGGGGGCCAGCTTCAAGTTTGCCTTTCTATCAGCTCTTTGGAAGAAAAGAACATGGAAAATTTATTGTGCTCACAATCTGTAACGGTTTTATTTAGATAATAAACTTGATTGCTTATAGGAAAGATTTGGCGATTCTCCAGGTTAAATGTCTTTGTGCCAAGGATTCGATCAATACCTTTCCTGCCTGCACTGCTTAGAGCTTCATTAAGGCTGGGGATATCCTCAGCATATAACTCAGGATACAGAGCTGTGTGTGTAAAGATCTTTCCTGTGAGATGCAAGGTTTTGCAGAAATAAAGAGATAAAACCTAGGTGGTTCACCTAGAGGTGTGAATGATGTCATATACTTTAAAATGTTATCCTATATTGCTTGCCCTTTGTGAGGTTCCTTAGCACGCCTAGATGAACTTGTTTGAATTCATGGATTTGTAACACTTTTGTGAAAGGTGTTGCTCCTGCCTTGCTCCCAAGAGTTACTAAGATGGCAGCATCAAGCCTTTTAAAATTAATGGAGGCATAATCTGGCATTTCCAAACCTGATATATGAAGCCAGAGTGGTGCAACTGGTGCTGGGGAAGCAGAAGAATGAAAGTAATCCTCACAGTTGGAAATATAACACCTGTATTCATAGCTATCTGGTATCTGGAGTTTGTGGCACTTTGCCTTTGTGTAAGATAGTGGCTCCCAGCTGCCATCAAGCTCCTGATTCCTGCTGAACTCAGTCTCAGTGAGGAGCTGGGGGCTTGGCTGAGCTGGGAGATGCTGCCCCTCCCACAGACCAGCTACTGCTGACTTGCAGCACTGAGATTTCATTTAGGTCAGAACATGCACGCAGCTGTGCTACCGCTGTGCTCAACTACTAACACAAGAAAGAAAATGCAGTCAGAAATGCTGCCAATTACTGCTAAATCTTTAACCTACTGAGCTTGGAGTAGAGGGGCTAAAAATTGAGTACAAAATTGGCTTCAGGTCCAAATTCTGTGACCGAGTGCTATTTGCTTTTGAAAGCTGTTAGAAGGCATCCTTTTCAGTCCTCTTTATTTATGGTTCTGTCCTCCACTACCTCTTTCCTTTTCTTAATATGAAAACATACAGCAGTGATTCTGATATACAGTAGCATGTAAATGTGCTGTGATTTTAAAACATAGCCTCGAATGTCTGTAACACTGACCCAGGTGTGATTTCTTTCTGTGAGTCAAAATTGGATAGGCTTAAAGCCATGAGTGTCAGAAGTGCGCCATGCTAACCTGTAACATGGGGCAAAATTTTCTCTTCTGGTGAGGGATATTTTCTCCTCCACTTTGCCAGTCACAGACTTCAGAAATTTCGATTTTTCCCTCTGTAAGTCACACTTAGATTTTGGCTTCAAATATATATATATATGCTCCTTGGTTAAATGTACTACACTAGTAAATAATAAGGAAAATGTTATTGTCAGGTGTATCACGCAGACCTATGTTCACAGTCACTTTCTGACAACTCCCAATGCAACATAGTCTCCACAAGCACCATTTTTTATGTCATTCGGATAACCAGCAGATCTCATTAAGGCACGTAGTATCAGATGCACCATATCCCTTCTGCACAGCCAAATCTCTAGCAACAAAATGCACATTCGGAAAATAAAGATTTTTAACATACTAGAACAGGGGCAAAAACTATGACAAAATGCATAAGGGTTTTTATACATCTGTTCTTTTTCCCAACTGGCTTACAATGCTCTGCTTTGAAGTCTGTAAAGAAATGGATGTTTTAAAGTTTGTAGGTGGAAAGCTATGTACTGATGTGTGCAGATGCTGAGATTGCCTCCAGTAAGTTCTCAGTAGCGCAGCTGAGAACTAAATGTTGCTGAAGCCAACAAAATGCAGCAGAACAGCAAGATCAGCTCCAACTTTAGACTAGCACCACACTGATATCCATAGCCACTGGAGTGCACGCTATCCCTCTGGGCTTGCTGAATGCACAGTTTTTTTCTCACGCAATTTCAGTTTCATACTCTGTAACAGTACTCTCATATCAAAATCATGATGCTGCTTCTCCTGTCTCCCCAGACTTTTAAAAAGTGATCAGCCCTGTGGCAGATCAGCATCACGTTGCTGGAAATACAGTGTACTGTGATTTAAATGCCACAGGAATCAGAAGAAACCTTCAGTGCAGCTAGAATGCACGGTGAATACAGAGAAAGCAAGGTCATTCTTTTCTTGCTTGAACTTTGTAGAGAAGTTCACATACCAGCTCTTTCTGTTATTTACTAAATTCTTCTCATTAGAAATCACCTACAATTAGCTCTGCATGAGCTAATTACCAATTGGGATTTAGAAACTGCTTGGGAAATGTCACAGCTTCTGTATTTTGGGGCAGGCTACATGTTACACAAGCTCTGCCTTTCCTTAACAGCCACCACCCTTTCCTTGTCCATACTACAATCCTAGAGCAGACTGGCCTGGCTTCCCTCCCTCTTGATGACACTCCAGGACTCAATTGCACCTGACAGCAACTCAGTGCAACCAAATGAAAGAATGAAAGTTAAATAAAAGCCAAGAGAATAGCAGCTGCAGGTCACATTGTCTTCTCTGTCATATGAGAACTTGGATTGAACTGATTTTGTGGGACAACAGAAACTATTTCTGTAAGAGGTATTCGTGAATTTTTGGAGGTTGCTAGGAGAATCAGAATTCCTACTCTACTCATATCTACAAAGCAAGTCCTCAGCTTGATATTTACTATTCTGTTCAGGTATGGAGCTGGCCCTATCATATGGTTATTTAGGCAGCTCATTTGGCTGCCTTTCACTTTGCAGCAGAACACGATGACTAGTCTGTGTAGTGGTGATCACAGCAAAGTGCACTGAGCTTGTGACACTGCCAGGTCAGACAAGGCTGGTAGACCTCCTGCTCTTATCAGCCCTGGCATATTCTTATGTCATAGCACTTGTCTGGCTGGCTGAGCCTCTTGATGACTTTCTCAGAGTTCAAGGCTGTCACACTAGTCCAGATGCTCTACTGAGATAATAATTTTTTTTCCTTGTCTCTTACATAACAATAATGGACAAAAACCCTTGCAATATAATGTATTCACAACTCCTCTTTTTATGCCTGATTTTTTGAAACTAACAAATACTAATTCATGCCCAGAAGTGTCAGATCATTTAGCAGTATAGCCATAGCCAAAGTTGTTTCCAATGCAGCTTATATTTCTGCAACACTAAAGTCTCTATTCTAACTCAATGTATCAGGAGCCTTTCATCACAGAAAAGCAGGATGTCACACTTGCCTTTTATCCCAAAACCCACTTGAAGTGATGGATCACAAGTTCATCTTTGGTTTGGTTTTTTTTTTTTGTGACTGCTCACAACTCAGGTACAGGATTATACTGAAGATTGTTGCCTGTCAGGCTCAGGCCCAGGGCACATCGGCTCTCCGCTTGGCTGCCAGGGCTCAGGGCTGACACTGACAGGACAGCTCCGTGGCTTTGAGAAGCCTCAGCAGGGACCTGCCCCTCCTTTGCTGGGAAGCTACTTTTAAGGTCAGGCTCTCACCCTTGGTATCTGCCTGGCTGTGTACTCCACTGATCCAGTCCTAGACCCTCACCTGGGCTTGCCCTCCTGGCTCAACCTCACTAGAGACCTTCCTGGTGATCACTGGACCTCAGCTTGACCCTGGTTACTGTGCCCCAGAACTGATCCTGACCCCAACTCATTGACATCCCTGCATCATCACTATAGACTTGTCTGGCAATCACCGGCTGTGGCTAACCCTGGCTACCATCACCTGCGCTGTTTGCCTTGCTCAGGTCCAGTAGGACTGACCTCCTCCAGGTAATGCCACTGCCCTGGCTTCCCTCAGCTCCCAGCTTCCTTTCCCTTGCAGAGCAGCCCACACTTACTGCTCCCTGGCAGTGCCTTTCAGATTGAACTGGTTTTCTTAGTTTAAGATAAGAAAATCTCACGTTGCAAACCTACATGGGCCAGACATGGACAAGAAGGACATGATTTATTTTTTGAAGTGTTACATTGAAGTGTTAGTGCTTTCAAAGCACTTTCCATGCTCAAAGCATTGTGCAAGCATCCTATAGCTCAGGTGAATTACACCAGCTGCACCAGCATGAGCCATGCAGAGCCAGGGAATCTCCTGATCTCGCAGCACAGATCCCAGTCTCCAGTGTGCCTGTATCCTTTGAGGAGGAGTGACTGACCCAAAGAAAGAGCAAGAGTAGGTACTGAAATCTCACTCTATAATTAGAGATGCCTTTCTCTGAAACTTTTGTAAGACGCTTCATTGTAGAACTAAAGCAAAATCAGCATATTCACCAGCATCAGGGTATGCCCAGGAGCCTTCCTTGGGGAACAAGCTAAGTAATCAGCCTCTCATATTAGAGGAATATCACTGAAAGGCAAATTGTTTTTATAAGCTTAATGTGATGGTGTGTTTTATAATAAATACACCTGCTACTAGAGCATTAAATATCCACTATAAATGAAGAGCTACCCAGCAAGCCTGCATCAACATTAGAGCAGTAAGATTTTTGCCAGTAAAACGATACAAAGTTTAAAACCGTGAATAGATAAACAATATCCAGAAGCAATCAGTATAGTGGTGTCATTTCTTGCAGGTGTGGTTTTTTAATTATTTTAATTATTTTATTTCTCTGTTAATATTCTCCTTTATTTCCTGTGTTCATTTAATTTACATAAGAGAGAGATCTGACTCCTTATATCTCCTTCCTACTTCTCGCTTTTCTGCTTTGGATTTTTTCCATGCATTCTTTTCTTTCTCTGAGGCCACGTCCAAAGCAGACTTGGTTTTACAGGGCAGCAATGGGGAGTTACAGTAACTTTGTGTGGCTGGTAAGTGAGCCTGCAGTAATTCTAGCCCCAAGATACAAGGTCGCTTATGGCACCAGCTCGGCAGGGTAACACAGATGCCTCCGGAGCTGTGTTGAAGCGCTCATGCTCCCCAAAATGATCTGGATGATAATAAAGATGCTCTGGCCTGCTATTCCCCTGGTTACAAGCTTTAGCCATCCCTGTTGCAGTGACAGCGGAGATCTGTGTCACACAAATCTGCTCTTAAGACACAGGCAGAGTTCAGTATGGTGGTAATGTAGTGGCTGGGGAGAGGAAGATGAGATTAGCGAGCAGGAGAGAACTAAAGCCTCTACAGTTTGACGTCAAGAAGCTTTCTCTATCTGAAGAAACAGAAAGAATATCCTATTTTGGGAGAAGGGACCTTCCTCACAATGACACCAGTCCAGACTTACCGGTACAGAATACATCATAGGGCAGCATACTGACCCTGCTTTGTGTTAAATTATGATTGAGATATATATATATATATAAATGAGATTTGCGTAATAGTAAAGGTCTGGCCAGGAAAAAATTAAGATTTGATAGCAATAATGAATACATGATAAATACCTAGTGACTGTCTTTCTGGGAGCACTTTTAGCAGGGCTCTACAATGGGGCTTGTTTTATGATCCCAAAGGGCATCATACAACATACCATGCTGAGAGACTGCAGAACAGACTGGAAAGTAATTCTCAGTACTTAATACTTGGGGATTCTCAAAAGCAGTTTTCTCTTAGGATTGCATTTCCTTTGATCATTGGGATTATTAATTATAGATAGCCTTGAACAGAACAAGGCACTGTTACTGTACTCCTCAAAGTGTCTAATTTAAAAGGAACAAAATGTCTTACTTTATTAGAGGTTCAGCTGTGACATCTTTTCAAGACTCTTTGGTATTGATTTGACTGTGGTAGCTTACTGTAACAAATATTAGTCCCTTAGTAATCAGAGGAGGTTATATGCATAATGGTGTAGGAAGGAAGCACCAAAACATTTGTTATTCAGCTTGCTGGGGCAGTTGGAGTATCACCGTCCAATGTACCATTTAGACTATGGAGTATAGTCTATAGTTCAAAAGTGGTTGCATTTATGTGGAGTCCTCTCCTTTGTGCCGTTTTTCTTAATTGGATCCAGCCCATGCTGCATCAAGTGATCTCAGGCAGGTGCACTTAAAGCTTAATTTTCTCTCTGGATACATGGAAGCGTATTGTTTCTGCTAATAATTCTTTAGGCTAACTTTGCCTCTGTTCTGTTTTTGTCTTACCTGTGCTTTAGCCGTTATGATTGAACGTACAAAATTAGCCACAAAGTTAACCAGATAAGCATCAGTTTGTATATGTGTATGCTCAGTTTACTCTTAGCATCACGCATTCATTATTAGATGAGTTGATTCATTCTTGTCATCAACAAATTACATTCATTGACAGAAAGAGGTTTATTTCTGTAAGTTCTGATGCTGCAAGAAGCTTTTACTAACATTTTCTTCACCCTGCAATCTTAAATATACACGCTAGAAATACATGTGGGAATTACTGTATTTTCTATGTATTGCATTCATGGATTACATCTAAGAAAGCAGAAAGTTTTGTTCTTCAGCAATGTGGGTCAGATTCCTTTTGGGGTGGGTATGCACAGCCAGGTGCGGGTCTATCAGCAGATTACAAATTAGCACCTCTAGCCCCTTCCCCTTCCTTGGCTCCCTAGAGACCTCATGGAGGAGGAGAGGGGATGGCTGAAGTTTCTTATAGCTCTGGAGCCCAAATCTTTGCTGTATCATTTGGGTGTCCATTGCCAGGCTATCTGTGTGGTTTGGGAGGTGGTGGTGGAGAGCCTATACTCTGTGAGGAGAGGTTCAGTGCCTGGTCACCAGCCCTGCTGTCCCTATGGTTGGAGTGGTCAACCCTGCCAGGGAGATTTGGTGCTCTGCTCTTGTGAGGACTGCTACTTGTTTGGTTGGACCATGAAGCACAGGTCTTCTCTGAGAAAACCCTGGGGCTTTGCAGCAAAGGGAATAAGTTTCAGACTCTTCCTTCCCTAATTAACCTGGGGAGAAGAAAGCAAGGAGCAGGAGAGGGACAACCATGCTCCTTCTGGAGAACTAGTGCTTGTCTGATCTGCAGAGAACGCTACACGTCAGCTACAGAGCAATGCAGTCTGCCTGGCCAACGAGCTCTGTTTTGCTTTGCAATGGATGCACTTTATTACTCTTTTCAGGTAAGATGTGGATTGTATGTATGCAAATATAATACAGTCTTTAAAAGTAATTTTTGTATTACCTAGGTATTCTTATAAGTACCAAGAATTTGGATTAGGATCAAAGCTGCAGGTAATGCAGGGATTTCTTTTTTTCTGGGAAAAAAAAACCACCAACAAACCAAAAAAGCCACCAGACCCTCAAACCTCTACATGGTTCCTGATGATCAGAACTCCTACTCAAATCAGTAGTAATTTTGTCGAATTGTTGAATCACAAAGCTTAACTTTTCAAGTACATGCATAGTCTTCAAGCATTTCAGTATGTCCCTACTATCCCAAAACTGTTAAGAAGTCGCTTGGAAGTTTAATTCAACCAGAGAAACACTTAACAGTTGCTAAACTTACCCCACTCATGCTGGGTTTTTTGCCTGCTACCACAGTATTTGGCATTTGTTAGCTTGATTGCAAAGGGGTGATGCTCTCTTCCTAGGCTACTCTCTTCTAAGTTGTGAACCAACAAAACAGAATTCTGTTTTATTACTAGCAAAGGGGAGAAATGTGCCAGCTAACCTGTTGTGATATTCTTCCTCCTTTGTCGTCTTTCCTGCCTGTCCCCAAAAGGAATCCCAATTTGAATGACATGCTCAGGAGAAGGTGTGGTTGATGAGTTCCTGGAGTCAGCATTTTGCAGTAATCCAGCATGCCCTACTCCCTGGGAGGTGGGCTGAATTAGCTCTCATAAAGGACCTGAACTCACAGCAGTAAGAGGGTTTGTCACTTGGGAACATCTGAATTTCAGGTATAGAATCCATAACTGCCAACTGACTTCACTGAGATGGCTTTTGCCAGCCTTGGCTGAAGCTTTAATAAAGCAGGTTTTCTTAAAAACTCCCTAGAAATATGGTTTTGAAAAAGTAAGATCTTGTTTTCACTAGTCTGTAATTTTTCACAATTCCTTAACAATTTTCATAACACTTTTCCTTTTTCTTCTCCACATTGTCATGGCTGTTTGCTGCAGTGATTGAGTTTTTGTATCTGTCAGAACAATGTCAAGACAATGTGAAGACAGTGTCAAGGCAAATACGGAAGGGTGACAGTGTGAAGGAAGCAAAGAGAAAAGAGCTGTCAGTACTCAGAGTGCTCTGTAGAGAAAATATTTCAATGATAAAACCATTGTCATCATGTGCTGAGCAAGAGAGAGAGAATAAAGTGGAGATATTGAAGTTACTGCACTATGAACATGTCTGGGTGACAACTTGGAGTTAAAGAAGGACTTAAAAATGTAATTTGCAAGGATGCCTTTCTTCCCTTCCTCTTGTTCCATATTATCTTCTAGACCATGTTCCAGTCCCTAGTAACCTACCGATACAGCATCGTTCCAATTTAAGCTTCTGCGATATTAATTTGCAACAAGCACACTTTGACAAAGTTAGAGAACAGAGATTAAAAAAATATTTTTTTTTCTTCTTCTAAACAGTATACCTCAGCATGGAAAGATATTCCATTGCCCACCTACGAGAAGGTGGAGTGTTTTCCCACCTGATGTAAATCCAGGGTACATTCTTGGATGTTACGAGCCACAGCCTCTGCTTGTGGTACACGGTGATTGCAGCAACAGTCTAGAGTGTGATCTAATTGCTTTCAGAGTTCAGTGCTGCAAGGTGCTGGGTATCCTACTCCCATGTCAGTGCAGAACTAAGGCACATACTTCATTCAGCGCTGCAGTGTATAATTTTTTCTCTTAAATATCCTTGGAAAGGAGAAACATTCTTACAAGGGCAAAAAAGGGACAGATGTACAGCTCATGAGGCTAAATTCTGTCACCGAAGCTCTGTATGGCAGTACTTCTGCTCTGCTGGAGGCTCCTGCTGAGTGAGGTGCTATTCACCTTTAGAGCAGTTTTCAGGATTTGAAATTAAGCACTGGTCTTGTAGCAAGTCTGTGAATTTGCTTTTTGTGCATGTGTTCTGTGCATTCCTCCTCAGTTTTAGAGGTGGGGAGAATGAAGGGTTTTCTTACTGTTTCTACCCTGTTTCTGAATATCGAGATAATCAGATGTAAGAAGGTTTAGATGGATATTAGTTAATATCATTGCAGTTCCAGAAATATAAAAACCTTACTGTTAGTGACTTCTAAATGACTTACAAATACCACTTAAGAGGTTTAAGAAAAGTGAAACTCGTAGATAGATTCTGGGAAATAACATACCATAAACTCCTCAAAATACATCAGGTGTAGTATTTTCTTATGTAAGAATTAGGTGTTAACTATTTGAAATTGAAAAGGATAGGTATTTTCCAAATATTGTACGTACTTATTTATTATCATTTATTTTATTTTAAGGAAATAGATTGAATAATTAACAGATTTTCTTACTTGTTTCCTATGAAATAGCTGAAAATAACCATAGAAATGCATGCTACTCTATCATTATCCTATTGCAGCATTGTGTCTATTTGCAATTCATGACAGCATTAAATCTAAAAGCATCAAACCTGGGTGACTTTTTTTAGATGAGCTGCAAATTCTATCCATAGCTGCAGCAGCAGTGCTCTAAGAAGGCTGTTTAAACTGGTTGTAGTCTAAGTTATACATTGCTGAGGGCTGACTTTTCCCCCTTGCCCAGTCAAGTTTTTTTAACCTCAAAATGGTCTGCCATTTTGAATCGAGCATCAGCTGGAGAAGAATGTTTCTTGCCTGGGGCTCAGATGCCTCCTCCCGTTAGTGCTCACACCTCCGCCATCATGAGCCTCTAGTAATCACTGAATCTCACCAATCCTCACAAAGGAAAGTCTGTAGGATAGCAAGTGAGTGACTACAAAGAGTGTATCGGTCCCTTCATAAAAGAAGGCTAAGAGTCATCAAATGAAAGAAGTGATATACAAAGGAAATCCTTACAGTTAGCAATGGAAATCACAGATACAAAGACTGCCTACATTTGCTGTAAGATAAAACCATTAAGTGTTTATTTACTCTTAAAGAAAAAAAACACAAACCAAAACACACAAAAAAACCCCACCACAACCAACAAATAAACTACATGTCATATTACAGATCTCTCAGGCTCAATAAAAATCTGGAAAAGTGTGTGTGTCTCCTCTCCCCAGTATATGTATATTTTTGTATGTGTATAACATATGAAGTGAGAAACACAAGATCTAAATTTAGTGGCTTGAGCATGGAGATCATCTGGACTGTAATCACAGCCCTCTCTTTGCAAGTGAGGTATTCACCTCGCCCTTCTCCAGCTCAGCATTCTCACCTGTAAAACTGACATGCTGCCTGCTTGCAGGCTATGAGGCTCAATCTGCTTATGTTTTGTAAAATACGCAATACAGCTTGCAAAGAAAAAGCTGAAAGTATTTTTATAGAAAAAAAAATCTTTGCACATTTGCAAGGAAGAGAAAGAATCCAAATGAATCCTCACTTTCTTGACTCTGCTGGCTTTGGGTACGATCATGCCTTTAACAAGAACTTTAAAGTCATTAAAAGTCTGAGAGTCTAAAGTGATGTCTAAACTTAATATAGAAGTGTAAGCATTAGGAGGACAAATGAGTTTTACAAGGTGAAATGCTGGACTGACCTTGAACATGAAAGCAAAGCCCTCACCATTAGCACAGAAAAATGTTAGATTCCAAGACTTCGCTTGAGAAGCAGAACTAATTAGAGAAGATTAACAGAAATGAGGCATGTAATAGTCGGAATAGGGCATGACTGCAGTATGAAAGGCTGAATTGCTGGACCTCTCATCGAGGTCAAGATTTTAAGAACACTAGAACTTTTTTGAAGGCAAGTGACAAGTTTTGCAGGTGTTTCTGTAGCAGCTGAACATTCGTTACAATATTCAAGCTCAGTTCTGCACTTAGGAGTTTTCCCTGTGTTAAGACTCTCTTCAGCTTTGACGTCAGGATATATTTCTGAGCGTGGGGTCTTATTCAGGACCACGTTCACATTCCTACTGCTCTGCAGGGGCTCCTGAAGAAATAGTCACCAAGTCTGCACTAGAGTGGTAACACGGTAAAGATTGTAGATTTTTTTTTTTTTTCCTGAAGCTAGTAACTAATTTTTTGTCTGTCTTTTTTTTTTTTTTTTCCAAATGGAGTCTGAAATATACCTTGCAGTCTTTTTCCTCATACTTTCCTTTTCCCAATTTTTCCTGTCACTAACCTGCTTCCCACAGACTCTAATGATCTTTGTATTACTGGATGGTAATAAATGTTCCAGAATTGGTTGGACAGCACGACTGATGTGCTTCCTGAAATGACTGCTTTACCAGCACTGTAGTAATGGGCTCAGCTAAACTGAAAATGGTTTACATAACAGAATCATGGGATAGATGGGGTTGAAAGGGACTTCTGGATATCTCTCTTCCAACCTGCTTGCTCAAAACTGCATCAGCTAGAGCAGAAAGCTCAGCATCTATTACCTATGTTATGTCCACTTCTCAGAACTTTCCATAATGATTTCATAAAAATTCCTTATTTTCAGGAAGCCAGGCTTACTGTAAGCATGCATAACTGCATGCCTGTGTTTAATGGAAGTGTTGGTGCTCATCAGTGATTGGCAAAACAGGAGCAGTCACCCATGAAGACTTGGAATTCTTCAGGCTGATTCAGAGCCATGGTAGAAAAGATATGCACAGTTAAAAGAAGACAGGAAAATCAATCTCTCAGCTGTCCGGGTGTTTGCAGTTACGTTAATAAAAGTAAGGAAAAGGTTCCCCTCTCTGTAGAAAAGTTGACACAGCATGTCTGAAACTGAGGTGCAATTCAATAGCCTTGGCATGTTGTTGTGTGGGTTACCTCTAGAACAACTTTTTCTATGCTAGCCCAAAGAAGAAATGTTGCAATTCAGGATGCAAACACATTTCTCTTTGCTGCTTATCTGATACAGAAAAATCCCTGTAAAGTGTAATAACAGTCTCTGTTTGCTTTTAGTAGTAATGAAGAATGCAGTTCCCTCAAAGTCTAATTTAAGAACTGAGATATAATGAGCAGAGGTCATTGCTGCCAGCCAATCAAATTCTTTAATTAAGTTTAAAGAATGTAGTCCTATTTTGAGGCATCTCAAGTATCTCAAAAGCCATCATTCTCCAAATTGAAAAGAAACCACTCAACTATAACCATAAGCCCCCTGGTTACATAAAGCAAAGCCATGCTGGTCCTGACTGGACACAGCACAGCAGCATCTTCACTGAAACAAATGGACTTACAAAGTTAAACCATAATAAATAAAACTGAAATCAGCTCTGCTGAATGCTACTCATGGAATATCAGAAGTATCTACAACATATGCATATCTTACTGTAGCAAAACCACTGTCAGCTTGGGAATGATGGTTGTGGATACAGCAGGTCCACTGTAAGCTATTTCCCTCTGTCACTGGGCAGCAAGAATGCCTACAGAGATCTCTGGGAACAGAAAGTGCCCATGTGAACAGGCAGGCACTTCTCTAAACTAAATCCAGTATCTGAAGGAGTGTTTATGGCTTTCAGGCTATTGTAGAAGTGATGTAGCAGAAGCAGACTGGGTTTTGTTCTGCTTTGTGCACAGAACTGAATCTTCTTCCTTTCTTACTTTTTTCCACCACTCGACAGATAATTAGCTCAGTCTCTTTGCTGGAAAGACTTTTATTCAGATTCTTCAAAGGTGTTCAGTGCTAATCCTGCCTTCTCCTGTTTAATCCCATGAAAGTTTTGCTCCAACTACCTCTCAGTCTTGTCACTTCGCTACCATGGACAATGGTAGAAGTTCCAAGTTGTCTACTTATTCTTCAGGAAATCCAATATTCCTTGAAAACAGCCTTTTAAATGTGAAAATAGCAATTGATTTTAGTCGCTTTACTCTTCTTGCACTTTTCCATGAGCTCCAAAATGGATAGTAGTTAGACTAAATTGAATCAGACATTTAAGACACACTCAAGAGAGAATAGAACAGATAGTTCTTGTTATATCAAGCAGAGGGTGCTTTTACATGGACTGAGGCTTGCAAAATGTTCAGTACCATTAGTAGTGAATAAAGACTTATGAATGTCAGCTGTGTTTAATGTGAGAGATGGGACAGGTTCAGCTAGAAAGTCTGAACTGGTAGATCCTACAAAATGCTGGCCAGATATTTTCTTTTTGCAGTTGCATTGTAGAGGCACCTATTTGCATCTGCTCTGATTATATGTACTGCTCCAAATACATATACAAATAGTGATCGAAGAGGCTCGGATAATCATTCACACAAACACATTTATCATATTTTCCCACATTTTAAGATAGGAATCAAAGTGGAGCTTTACTTTCAACATTCTTTTAACTTCTGCTTTTTAGATTGAACATGGACAGGAAGAGCCTACAAAGGCCTTACCCATTTTCATCCCATTCAATAGCTCTGATGTACTCTCTGATATATCAGTGTCATTCTCTGGCTGCTTCTCTCACTGTCATTGTGTATTTCTTTTGTTATGCAGCCTCTGTTTGAGACTGGTGCCTTCTCTATCTGTACCTTATCCATGAGGCTATTAAAGGGAGGTAAGGGGCTGCTGGAGAACAGCAGGTGCAGTTAGGACTTCTTTACACTGTGTCAGACCTTAGCAATGTTTTTGCCCTTCTTGGAGTCAGCAAACCTACAGCCACATGGTATGTAGCTCATCTTTATCTTGGTCGTTGCATTTGAATTGCATCTCATGTGGCTCATAATTAATGTTTCCAGACATCTGTATCCCTCTCAGTTCCAGCTTACTCTTCTACCCCATCAAAATGGGATCACCAGCAGATTGCTGAGATACATTTTTGCATTGCCTGCTTGCATGTAAGAGAGAGACTCTGGAAAGATGCTCGTATAAATAAGGTATAGGTAGATGGGTGCAGACAGAACTCCTTTTTTGCATGCTTTGAGCCAGCTCTGATCCAGGTGCCGTTTACCTGTATTAGCACAGCACAGTGCCTGATCTATCATGCTCTGCCTCCCAGCACAACCTTGGGTTCAGCACAGTGCTAACACAACTACATGATCTCTGATGATCATCTCTGATCAGCCAACCAGAGGTGGCTGATGTCCAAGCAGCAGCAAGGCAATGTGTATTAGTTCAGATACGCTCTCAGGGGCTCTCTTTCCAGCTGTTAGGAGGTTGGTGAGTTATACTGCAGACTTCTCACTGACAACAGACCCTGATCTCTTCTTTCAGCTGTGTGGACGTTTGACTATGTTCAGATTCATGGATGGTTAGCCATGGCAGGAGCAGTGCCACAGCTGCTTTTTAAGTACCTACAAATTACCACAAAGCTTAGCAAAACACATCTGAAGCTACTGCTGTATACAGATGTCTTTTCAAGGCTAGATTATTACAGTGGGAGTTTTGGATTCCCTGCTGTGAGTAATCCGTCAGGGCAGGTTACTTAAATTGCAGTTGCTTGGATCCTTGCAGACTGATGACTGTCTATATTTCTTAGTCCTTGCTTTGGCTTCCTGTCACACTACGTTGTTTTCAAAGCCCTCTAGCTCACATTCAAAGAGAGAAATGTGTCACAGTCCAATTCAGAGCTTGGGCGTCCTTGTGGAAGTGGAACAAAGAGCTAATGAAGCCTCTGTACCATCTCTCTTAGAAACCCTGACAAGGGAGAAGAGGAACTGTCAAGGGAGGAGTGTGACCCATGTATGCTGCCTTTCATCTGCTCCTGTAGCTCCCCTGCCAGTCCCAGGGTGAATTAGAGCAGCCCTGAGCATAAGGACTTCTGAGGGCAGCCAGCCTTCCGTAGTCTCGTGTTACAGGAACACAGTGGTACCTCACGGTACCTCTCGGGAATGGGTGGCAAAGGCAACATCAAACCATTGTGTCCATCCATGGCTGGGTACTTAGGTCAGGGTACCCAGGTCAGTTTGTTTACCCACAATCTTGATGTTGATTTCCATCACTGTGATTGAGAGCATTGTGAAGGAATTCGTTCTGTCTGCATATTCCCTGACTAATTCAATTAAAGACGCTTTGTCTGTCTCATTATTCAAGGAAAGGTTAAGGGAACAGGATTCCAGTATGCTCAGCCTCGGGCAGGCAAGCAAGAGCAGTGAAAAAGAAGCAAGGAGTTTCTCCCCCAGGCATCCACCCAGGCCACAATTATTCAAGCACAGCACTTCCCAGCACAGAAGGGTGCATCAGGCAAGTGCCCTGATCCTTAGTTGCTGGAGCGGGGACACTGTATGCAATGGGTTAGCAGCCCATGCCCCTTTTCTACCCACAGAAATATTTAGCCCTAGAAATATTCTGATTTCTGTCCCTGCTGATAAGATTTCAGGCGGGCAGAAGCTGCCCTAACCCTCAAGTTGCAGCAGCAACTGCATCCTTGCTTTGTTGATGCCTGGAGAGGAGCGTGTTTTGCTCAGCCTGGAGGAGTCCTTTAGAGCTCCAGTGGCAGCTGCGTGGTGCGTGTTACCCCATGTCAGGCTGCCCGCCGAGCAGCCTTGTCAATTGGAGTATTTGTCAAAAGATGGAAGCAATTTTCTGCTGACCCATTTTATGGGTGAATAAAAGATAATCAATATAAAGTAAACACAAGAATCTCATTGGAAAAAGGATTATCTGGGTTTTGCGGGATTTTTTTTTTGCTCTTTGCTAGTGTGAGAGGACTTTCATACGTTATGGCACTGTGGCTGGCTGAGGAAACAGAAAAGTGCAGTGAGAACTCATAAAACGTGTCAGTCTCTAAAACCAACAAATTAATCTGTAATATCAATCTAGAAAATAACATGCATCATTTATCTACCTGCTGCCTACTGTCTGTGACTCTAAATGAGTCAATTAGCTTTAAAGGCTTCCCTTAGAATATATAAATATCAGGACTTTTTTTTTCTTTTTTGGGCCCCCACAAAGAGCAAATAGAATAGTCAAGGTTGCCTAGAGATTGAGGCCTTGTCTAAATTAATTTCTTAATGCTGAGATGTGAATTATAAAAAGAACAAAAAAGTAGAAGTATCTTTGAGAGGTCTTTGGCTACAAACCCCTGTAGGCAGGATCAAAGGCACTTTGACTGCTGTTTCTGTAATTTATTTATTAGAGGGAATGCACTGCATATCAGGAGTTATGGAAAACAGACTAATGCGTATCTTTTTATTGTTTGATATTTGGCAGGATATATGCGTACTTTTTTTTAAATCTTAGTGTTTTTGAAATGTTCAGGTTTTTTGACTATGAAAATTATACTGTTAATAATCCATTAATTCATGATATTTTATTGCATTGTACTGCCAATATATCAAGGATACTCAAATTGCAAGTAAAAGGATAAGTCATTTGACTCCAAAAGCTAGAAAGCAAACTACATGATTTCTAGCATGGGGCTGGACTATCAATCCCCATCATAATGAGTGCTTTCAATAGCTGAAGTGCTTATTTAAAGCCTAGGGTATCAAAAAATTTAGTGTATGCTCTTAATGTATCAAAGAATACCAGTAAACTATTTTCCAACCAAGATTTAGACAACAATTTGGTTGTTAATGGGGCAAACGGAGCTGGGTGCAGGGCTGCCTTTGTATTAAACAGCAGATAATCCCCAGCTGTGGTGCAGGAGAGAGGGAGCCATCCACTTGCCCAGCCCAGGAGCTGTGCCTGAGCTGCCCTGGAGCCTCAGTGTCACCACAGCCCTTGGGGCAAGTAGGGACCCGTGCTCCTCTGGGGCTCCATCACCTGAGATGTTCGCAGATCACCCCCAAGGAGATGCTGATTGCCCTTCATCTGTGTAACACCCGCTGTGAAACAGCAGTCTAGACAATCAATGGCAGATATTTATCTAACCTGTTCATTAAATAGTTCTGATACAGAGATTTAATTATCCTTCAGTTGGGGAAATTCACTTAAATCTTCCCTACTGCATATGGAATTGAATATTTTGCAAAGCCTGCCCTGCCAAAGGTCACAGGGAGCAACCAAGCTCATCATCTTCCTTGATTGCCATTCTCTTTTGTGTAGGTACTACTGTAATCATGTCCTCCCTCAGGCTTTTCTTCTCATGACCCTTTCTCACAGGGCACATCTTTCTAAATGTCTTCTTATTTTTGCTGTCCCTTTTCAGTGTTTTCCTAATTGCCTTTCTCTCTCTCACAGGAGCACTCAAAACTGGATACAGCCAGTACTGAATAGTAGATTGATTACTCTCCTGTGTCTTACATGTCATTTTCCTGTCAACACATAACAGCAAAATATTTGCCTTTCCATACAGCTTTTCAATAGGGAAGTACTTAATTTGGCCATCAAGATTTGAGCATTCTCTAAACAGCACTACTTTTTTCCTGAATTTCCTCCTGCAGAGAGGAAAATGTGTAGAGACTTGCACTAGGAAAGACTCCCCAAGTGTCCTAGGTTCACTAAAAGTAACACAGGAAAAAAAAAAACAACCTGTGGATAGCTAGATATAGTTGTAAACTTTGGATGGAGATACCATTGAAAGGTTTAGGTATATATTAAAACATGAGGTTTATGTCCTTTGTTTGTTTGAGATGCTTGAACATTCCCGCATCAGCTTCTCCAGTACGTAATGAAAAGGGGGAAAAAAAAAAAAAAACAACAAACCAACACCCTTACAATTGGGTCAAGAAGCTGTTGCTTTAAACTCACTTAAGATGATAGCAAACATCTGAAATACATTTCATTTTTATTATGATATAGATGGAACATATTACAGCTAGGAGAGAAGGAAAGCTGTAGGGCTCCTGGTGCTTGTGCTCAGACGTTGCTGATTGCAGCTCTGACAGGTCCCGCGGTCCACAGCAGCCTAATGAGGATCTGCTGAAGTGCCGAATCTCCTATGGACTCATCAAACGTGCATCCTAACAATACTTTGCTGGAAAGCTGCTTGCATCATCTGAGTGTGCATGAGGGACGAGCAGTATGAGCAAAACCACAACTCTCTTTATAAGTGGAGCTTTATTCCTAACGCAGTAATTAAGCGGTAATTAGAAGTTGTGTGAGTAATGGGAGTAGTTGCAGGAAATTAAAAGGTCTTGTCCATGGGGAAAAATTGCATAATGCCAGTATCTCAGAGGGATGGAAAAGGGGGTGCAAGTAATGCTCAGATATTTTACTCACATTAATAGCAATCCCAATTTAAATTCCATTCTTAATTTATGACTATTTGGAGGGATTATTATGAAGTAAATAGTAATTTTTTCCCACTCTCCTGAAAGGTCACAAAGACATTAAAGTGGAGAAAATAATTTTTAAATTATTTTTTTTCCTGAATTTTTTACAAAATGAAAAGAGATAATTTTGCATAATTTTGATAATTTTGAGAGATGATCCATTGTAAAACTGGTTTTAAAAACAAAAAGACAAAAAAAGAAAAGAAAAAATGAGTTGTTGGATGTCAGATTAAGAAAAAAGACTCTGAACTTGCACTTGACCCTGACAGAATCACTTCCAAAATCAATGCCTAAATATACCTGTATTTATCATAATTTCTCTTCCTCTCTGTTTTAAGCAACTATCTGCCAAGTGTTATATGTTGGCAATTCCTGTTAGACAATAAATGGCAGCAATTAGCTATCAATGTTCTTCTGGATTTGGGATATGCTTCCTGTCAATTATTGTATGTAATAATTCATGGTCCCCCCTCATATGGAGCTGACCATCTGTGGATGCCCCCTAGATTAATTTTCTATAAGTAGTTCATTTGGTATAATTCATGGAAACAAATTATGTTCACAAAATGCTATATTAAACCAACTTGTATTGAGGGCTTGCATACAATACTCATAACCATAGGCACAAGGAATAAATGAATTTGCAGATGTGTATCACTGTTTTCACACTAACGTAATGGGGAAGACTGCTTCACATACTCATATGATTGCAATTTTAGGGAAAGCCTCAAACTCTCTGTCTATAGAGAGTCAAAAAAGAGGCAAAAATAATTGGTTCTGTGTAGTCTGACATGTTCTTCATGTTTGTGTTTTGGATACTGGAAAAAAAAATGCAGGGAATTACGCAGATATATACTACTATGTATAAGACTTGAGCACCTATGGGTTGGAGAAACTGGTATATAAAGTAATGAGTGGTAATGGAAAGATAGCGAGTATTTTTTATATGACTTAATTTTGCCCAATAAAATAAAATCTGCCAATGTCAGCAGAACAGAAATTTTCAACAGAGAAAGAGACACAGAATAATTAAGAAAAGAAGGCACAGTTTTCTTCTAACTGGCTCATAGCTCCATTGGTAAGCCAGCATGGGAAGGAAACAGCCTGTGAAACGTGTTTTGCAGAGCCTCAAGAGACATATAACACATGAATTTGGGGCTAGATTCTAACAATTTGCCCACATCTTTCCAAAGGCTTCCTGTGTTGTAGCATAGTTGTGATGATCTCTCTTGTGGTATCAAGAAGACAGAATGGGAATTAGATAAACATTGCCTGCCAGCAGAAAAATCCTGCCCCTGGATTGGTGTACAAGGTCCACACCTTCACCAGCAGCATCCCTTCACCTAAGATGATGGCAGCAAACATCAGAACAACCTGATGGATGCTCTTGCCCCAGGGCAGGCCAGTGTACAAACAAGGAGGCATCAAGAGCTCTCCAACAGGCTCCTTTTTTCTGTGCTAAGGACTAAGACCACAATCTTTTTGGAAATGTGACTTTGCAGGATGGAACTATACCTGCTTGTTTTTTATCAAGTACATATATTTCTGAACACCCATATTCGTATTTCTACAAGTGTTGCACCTGACAGCATCACGTATCAGCCAGGGCTGCAGTAGACAAATGGTCTTTCTGAAAGTATTTTATACGATTGGAATAAAAAGAAAAAAAATAGGTATTGGTTGTAGGAAGGCTGTGATTTACAGGTTGAAATCCTGTCACTGTACAGTTTGATGTTAAGTCTTGTTACTAGTGATAACAAACGTGAAATACCATTTTTACTTATCCTGGGGATTCAAAAGGAACAGGACTACATCCTTTAATATCTTAGCCTTCAGCTTTATAGAAGATTTATGTGCAGCCAGAAGACTTTAACAAAAGTTTACCATCTATTCAACACTCAGTGTTGTACAGGAATTAAAGAACAGTATCTCAATATATTCCAAAGTACATGAGCTATTTTACAAATAAGAGGGCACATGATTATTTTAATAATGTTGAATAACTTTGTATTTCTTTTTAGTTCAACATACTCATTTTATGCTATATTAGCATAATATATTTTATTTTCACGTAGAAACATTCCTGAAAAATGCTTTCATTTCATTGCAACTGCTACTGCAAGACCTGCTGTATGCATGGGACACATCTCAATGTACACATACCTCTATCCACCTCAGGAAAACAGAGTTGCAGAATTAGAGTTATATGCAGGTATGGTTTTAGGAAGCCTTGGCTTCTAAATACTATTTATTTCCCAAGTTGTTTAGAATAAACAATTACAAGGAAGACTTTAAGCAAGACCTCAGGTTAGAATCCTTTGAGGGAAGACAAGTCCAGTAAATTGATTTTAAAAATATAATAGCTGATAAAACTTTTATAAATATCAGCAATCATCTCTGTTGTGTTTTACTCTCAGCTTTTCTACCTTGGTCTTTCTCAGCTTTAATTTTTAAGTAAGGAAGTCATTGCAGTCAATTCTTGTGCTTCTATTTCTGTTTTATGTGTTAACAGCTATGTTTTTATTAACAGAAATTATTAGGAGTTTCAAACAGTGTACCACGTTTCTCAAGAGAAAATACCTGTTAGGATCATTAAATACACTGCATCGAATATGTTGCGTGCCTGGTTCTGGCTCCTGCTGTAGTTGCTCCATCCTGATATATCGATTTGTATCACATCAGTTTATAACAGCCACAAATCTACCTGAGAAGCAGAGACCTCCAAGGCTGAAAAGCCTCTTGCTTGAGACTGGCTGTATGGCCATAGCCCAGAGAAAACTCATGCCACATCTGAGATGTCACCCCAGCCAACTGTGCTAAGGAAAAGGCACAAAATGACATACAACTACTTATCCCTCCAGGATGCCAAAGCTCACCCAAGGTCAAAGCCAAAACTTGTGTTTATCTTCTTTTTTTAAATGATTCTTGGGTGGGCTTTTTTCTTGTTTACATTCTAGTAATACTTTCTTTGAGCCTGGTGCTTTTAACATGACCTTTTTAATTTTATAAGAACTTAACTTCTTATTCCCTTTCCCAAGGCTTTTATATTTTGTTCTAATTTGCCTGCCTCATGTATAAATGAAATTTTCTTAACTAACACCTTTCCTGTCACTTTCTATTAATTAGATAGCTGACTGTCTCAGAGACTTTCTAGTTGTTCATCCTACAGTACACAGACTTCAAAAAATGCTTTTTGAAAGTGGATGATCCATTCTCTTTTTTTTTTTTTCAGGGTATGGCCTGTTGTGAATTAATTTAGAAAGAACATTTTGGTTTTCCTGATTCACATCAGTACATCCCCAAGGAAGAAAGCTACTACGATAAAATGATGTTTCTATGACATTCTGCATTTTTCGTATGTTTTAAAGTCTTTTTTTATTATTGAGTTATTTTGTTTTGGTTTTTTCATTTGTTTTTTTGGGGGGTTTGGTTTGGTTTTTTTCGGTGCTGGTTGATCCAACTGCATCTGTTTGCTTTTCAGTCTTTAATTTATGCTGGGCTGTAAACTGTCCAAGTAACAATTTGGGCGATGCAGCAACAGAAGGTGACCCAGATTACACAACACTGTACGCTAATGCCAAGTCTTCTTGTTTAATGGCAGCTGCTCAAAGCTTTGTCTTATTGTGATTCACATTCAACAGACACAAATCAAACAGGCTCCTCAGACAGACACACATCCTGCCTGTCTTCGTTTTAAACATGTTCAAGAGCTACTGCTTTTCATAAACATATATCAGCCTCACCAGCTGAGGCCATTTAGCCTCCTTGGCTTGTATTTACTCTCAATCATCTGACAAAATTATCAAGGAAATCCATCGTGACTTCCAATGTTTTGCATACTTCTCTGTATGTGGAAGTTTGCTGAGAGTATTTTTTTATAAAAATAGTTGAACTTTTATACTCCCTTATAATGGAGATATTTAGAACACCAAATATATCACAGTTATAACTGATTTCTCTGGAGGTTGTAATTAAAAATGCTGATACAATAAAGCAATAGGTGCTACTAAACCACATAACATGAACAGCATTAGCAAAGGATAAATTAGTCTGGATTTTGATATGGAGGTTTAAAGTTACTGGATGAATAGTATCAAAACGCAGACTTTAAAGTATAGGTACAGTTTTAACAGAACATTTTAGTGCTATACTTTCAATACATGAAGCAAGGTATTAAACATACTTTCATCCTTCATTTAAAAATGAAGTTTAAGCATGAAGATCAGGAAAGCTATCACGCAACGAGTTCATGTAACTTAGTTTCATGGACCAAATCTTTTTGGCATCTCCATCAAATTTTTAAACCCTCCTGACAACACAAGCTTCCTGCTAGAAGTGCACGTCTAGCCATCTACCCAGAGGACATGTCAGAACAATAAGAAAAAGTGCAAATCTTACTTTTTAAATGGATGAGCAGCAAAAAACTGAGGTAGAAGAGGAGTAGAGAGTTAATTCTTGAATGAGCCATATTCATCTTGATAGGACATCCTCTGCCGAGCTGTCTGTTGTCCAAAGGGCTGGTGCTGATCCTCACTGCTTTCTCCTCATCTCTGAAACTACGGTGACACCCAAGGCACCCCGTCCCCTACAAGCCATCTTTGCCCGTATCCCTCATCAGCCTGTTTGCTGCGAACCTACAGGCTTTGATTCCAAAGGCGGTTGTGCTTGTTAAGGTTTTTACTTTGGCAGGTCTGAGTGATTTTTCAAACCTGGTGCAGATTTGTCTGCGAGCTGGACTGGAGTCTTTCCCCGGCTTTCTGCTGTGGAACTGCGTGGTGGACGGGGCGCCCAGCCCGGCCAGCACCGCACAGCACGCAGGGCACAGCGCTCTCTCATCTTTCAAAACACATCACACAGCATCTTCTGCCAGACCTCCGCTGCATCGCTGTCCTCCTGATTCATAGCATAAACGCTTTACGCTTGCTCGCATCAAGTCAGCTAACAAGCACCTTCTGCTTACTGCGGTTTTTTTCTGTATCTTACCTCATTAGCATATGAAGTAAAAAGATGAAACATCTCCATTCTCAATCTTTTTTGTAGTTAGCTATTACCCTGCTCTCTTCCATAATTGTTTTTTTGTTTTTGTTGTTATTGTTTGCACTGGATATAAATGCTTTTGCCATCACTAAAAAGCATAATTGGGAGCTGACACGGGTCCTCTGAGCTTCATCGGATTGTGTTGTAATTTTGAACTGCTCACAGAGGAACCGGTCACTCACAGATTCAGGAGATGACATAGCAAGATCGGTAAGAGAAAAGGTTGGGGGCAGGGGACAAACTCCATTTCTTTCTAGCCAGAGCTGGTCTCGGGCAACTGTGGCTGGTGTGAGTGCAATGAGTCTGCCCGTGCCCAGCGGAGCCTTCCCCAGCCTCCACCGCAGCACCATGGCTCTTTGCTGCTGCACGGCACCGGCAATGCCCTGTTTCTGCCCAAGGCTGTCTCGGTCTCTAACGCCTCATTCATTGATTTCAACTTTGTTCACAGATATTAAAGACTTGGCCTGGGCCAGCAGAAGGGAGAGAGGAGGAAGATAGCCACAGCCCCAGCAGCCATGTTCAGATCTACGGTCTCAGTGCAAACCTGGGCATTAAGTTAATATGTTTACTATGGGTAAGCCACACCATAACTGTAGCAGTGTTCAGGCTCTGAGGCTGAGAGAGAGATGAGCAGCCTGTTTGGCAGTGAGTCTCCTCTTTCCACCATCTTCACCTCTACCAGCCTTTCCGGCTCTTGGCCCTCCATGCTTCCCACTCGCTCTCCATGCCGCAGCGCAGAGATCAGGTGTTTCCAAGCCCAGGAACAACCCTGAAAAATTTGCTTGGCCGTCGCTATGCTATAATACTGTAAAACAAATAATGCTCAATATATTTGGCATTGTCTTTTGTCCTCCCCAGTTCAGCGGAATCTTAATACCCATTTCAGGAAGCCCTTCATAACACGTTTAACTTTACATGTGCACTTGACTGAACTAAGCACACACTTAAAGTCAAGCATATGCTTAAGGTCTCAGGTGAGTAGAGAGCGGACCGTTCATGCCAATATGAATTTAAGGAAGAACGGATAGGTATTTTCACACCCACTCTTTCAGCTCAGTGAACAGAATAATTTCAAAACTTCTCCTGCTGCCAGCCCCTTCCTTCTTTTCCACCTTGTTCACGTGCAACTGCACTCACCCACTGCTAACCTTGTGGCATGTCTTTTCAGACTCTCTTTTGCTCCTCCTGGCACCAGCAGCTCTAGCACCTCTGCTTTTGGAGAGGCCTCCACCCTCCCGCAGGCCGAGCCCCCCACCTGCCATTCTTCAGGGGGCTTCAAAGAGCCCTGATGGCAACCCCAGCTGGATTGCCTGCTCAACTGTCTTGAGTTATGAATAGGACTATGAACTGGGTTCCTAGTGGAAAGTACTCAGATAACTATAAAGTTAAACATAATTAAATGTCTTTTTTGGCTCTTTCTCTTTTAGTAGTACCTTTTGGTTTATATGTACATTTGTAGTTGTTTGGTTATTTTCCTCTCCTTGCCATCTGTCTATCTAGTTTATGTTTGAAATTATCTAGTAAAATATATAAGCATTACAACATGAACATGAAAATACTATTCTGCCATCCGGGAATTCTTCTGTTGGGCTAAATTACGCAGTTGAGCTCAGTGCTGATCACCTGCTTTTAGTGCATTATTATTTAAGTTTGTTACTATATAGCTTACTTAGAAGGACAACATTTTCCATTACAGTTTTGAACAATTTTTAAATTGTTTTGTGGAATTAGTCTCCATTAACAGAAATTTGACACGTTGTTTTATGGTGGTTATAACTGCTGATTAAATTCATTTCACCTTTACTAGGGAAACACTGTGTACTAATGTCCAAGTTTAAGGAAGAAGGCATACTTCCAACAATTGTTAGAATACATTTGGTCTGAAGACCTACAGATTCAATGTACCAGTCAATTTAAAACAAGAAATCCTTCAAATATGCAGAAATAGAGCTAAAATTCTTAATCAGAAAAGAGGAAGTTTTCAATTCTGAGGAATACATGGTAAGTACTGCAAGGAAGCAGTCACATCTATTAAATCTGGATGTTTTTCTGAAAGTTACACAAGTATATGTAAAATCTGTGCTATAAGCAAACTTACCAGTCCTCAGACACAAAGATTTGCCAACAATCTGAGAACATATCTATAGTGTGTAAAAGCATGTGTTGACGTTTGAATTAAATAATCGGCCAAGTAATTCTGTGGTTATTGCAAGTCATATAGCAAGTGTATGAACAAATCCTAGGTCTTTCGAAACTTACTAGGATTTAATTGCTTTCAGGATAGCCAAAAGAGCTGCTTTTTCACCCTGTTTGAAACTTAGCTCTGCATTTATCAATGCCTATTTCAAATGTTTCTTCTTCACAAGCTATTCATATCCCAGAATTTAATGGGGAGCAAACTAAATTAACTTATCGCTGCCCCAGTTGCTTGAAGTTGCCTACAGGAGAGAGTTATAATTTCTGCAGCGCTGGTACTTCCTGAGCATCATTTGTACATAGTGAAACATAACATCTAAATGTAATTTCCATACTTTCTCAGTACAGCTTAGCTTTGATGAGATTCTGCAGTCATGTGAGTCAGAGCCTATGCCATTTTCTCAGGGAAAAAGAGTTTGTGTTGCCTTTTTCTTTCACTTAAGTGCTGCCCTTTTCTGTCTGATTGCTTCTTTGCAATAATTACATTGCGGTGTGGTATCAGACTGTACTAGTCAGTGTCATATCTTCTAAAACATTATACTGCATCTCTGGCCAACAGCCTTCATTATCTAACATCTTTTGTTGCCTGATATAAGCACAGTTTTCAACTTTCAGATGACAGCAGTACTAATTAATTGTGTATCTTCTGCCTCTCACTGCTAGGCATGCTGTTTTCTGATTGTTCAATGTTGCTCCAATTTAAAGTGCAATTTTTATTGATGCCACCCTGTGCCTTCTAGATCAAATACAATTATAGGTGACTTTCTTAGGTTATTTGTATTTCTTTTCCAGTCTATAAAATGTTATGGTAGTTTTAATCTAAACTATAAAATGAACAGAAATTAGGACAGTTAAATAATTCATAAAAAGCGTAAAATTCCCTTGAAAGTGGAAGATGTGAGTTTACAAAGTGTTTGTTGCTGACTAACCTGAAGCTTTTACTAAATCCTTTTTCTTCACTGGCAAATAAAACACTGGTAATTAGTCAGGAGCAGGCGAGTGATTACATGGAAAAGTAAAAGAGTGACTCAGCTAAAGATAATATTGCCTAAAGAGGTTTTGGATATGCACTATCCAGCTGGACGAGGTCCTGGGCAACCTGCTCAAACTGGACCTGCTTTGAGCAGGTGGTTGGACTAGAGACCTCTGGAGGTCCCTTCCCACCCATCTGATCCTCTGAATATAGCATTAGACTTTCTGCACAAGCTCCAGTCTATATATTAGCTCAGTCCCCAGTTTTGTATACCTATACCTTCTGTTTTACAACGCAGTGCTTGTTTTTTCCTAGGGTCTTTGGCTTTTGTTGCTAGCATTCAGCATTGCTTCTTGTTTATATCTTCTGTTAAGTTCTTGCTGAATTTCATCATAGATATGTGCCATCGTTCACCATTGGGAGAAATTCCTTTTATGAAAAACTATGGAGAATGAGAGCATGAAATCAAGTCTGACATCAGGTTTTGGGTATGCAACAATATGCATTGATTTCCCACAACACTTGCAAAGTTAAATGCCTGGAAGAAACAACTGGAAACTCCCTTGGTCCATTCTTTTCCACAGATAAACATTTTATGATTATATTTAACTCTTATATTAGTCTCCAAATATTACTTTGGAGCTTCTTTGTCCTTGTTATACGGGTGTTCAAATATTTTTATTTTTTATTCCCCTTAAACTCTTGCTTTGCTCTTTTTATTCCTTCCTTAGCCTGAGTAGCACTTCAAAGCAGAACGTTTTCTTCCAGAAGACCCAGCAGAGCATGAGCTTCCAGTTCTGCCAATTTGCAGATTATAAATGGTTTCATTAAAGTGAAGGGCTATATTTTAAAATGTAAAATTATTTTGCAAGGTCTGCCAAGCCTATTGCTTCCTTAAATGTAACACATTTTTTTGAAATTATGACTACTTTATTGCTTCTCCGTGTAGCCATTTTCCTGCTAAGTAATGAGGGTTTTCTAGCTGCTAACCTAAAATATAAATTTAACCAGAGATTACAGAAGTGTCAGCTTGATTCACTCAGATATATTTAATTTTGAATATGATGAGAGCAGTAACCCAGCCTTTGCTTTCAACTGTAATTTCAACCACATGAGTTTCAAGCAGTGTTTGCTAGCACCTTGTACTAGCCATGGTCTGGTACTAGGTAAGATGCTCGCTGTTCAAATTACTGCATTTCTGGCAAGGTGTTTAAGCTGTTTGTTTTTTCATATGAAGTCTCTCCTGAGCATTTTACACTTAGATAGGCAAAACAAAGTGACTCTGTAAGGTACGACAGGATTCTCCTGGGACCTGCAGAACTCAACAGCGTATGATTCACTTATCCTCATCTTTGATTAATTTTTGCAAAACAACATGTTTTTACCGTATTGTATGTGGCTGATATCACCAGGGAAGCAATTCCACTGTCAGATGAATGCTAGGTCAGGCCTTGTCAATGCAGATGAAAATTTGCCATTAGTATTCTGTATCTTGCTGCTAATGAACTGTCTAATCAGGAAGTTTCTGTCTGTACCAATAATCTTCCTGTGAGTGTTGAGGTTACCGGAGTGCTTGACAAAATGAGGCAAATAGTGTTTTTACAAAAACACTGACATATTAAGTGCTAAACAGGTGGTAAATTTACTTTTTACCTCTATGCTTTCCACCTCAGTAGAATAGACATGTTAACAGACTTACAAAGCTTCTTCTAATTCTCTTTTTTCTTTCCTTCAGAATGGGATAATTCATACACCAATCCAGAAAGTCCTGAAACTGTAAGTATTGGGACTAAATCGAAAACCCCATCTCTTTTCAGAGGAGATAATTGTATAGGCAAGCAACAGTTTCAAAAGTATTTGGCAGAGATTTAAGCTAGTATGTTGTGTCATTTCACCTGATCAATACTAAGTGGTATCAGGAGGAATTCAGACCCAAGAATTTCTGCAGGTGACAGTGTAGACGAGGAGAAAGAACAAGAATCAGGAAGGCAGGATTAGTAACCAAGGTGGCCTCATTTTAACACACACTATATATGTAAACATTGTCCTTTCAGTAAATACTGTGATTGTCCCAGGGACAGGGCAAGAGGATAATTACAGTCCTACAGAGAGGCTGGGAAGGAGGAGATGGTTCTGAGACTGTTACTCAAATTCTGGTCTTTTGAAATAACCTGTGCTGAGAAAGCTGACAACCTACTTAGTTTCACAGGCTGACCACTGGGCTGGGGGCCAGGAAACCAATTCTTTCCCCAGTTCTGCCTCACTGTGCTCACAGGTGAGGCAAGCGACGTTTGTTTTCAGTGCTAAATCATTCTGTGGTACTGCAATTTGCAATGGAAATGCAAAACACAGTACTCATCAACAAGCAATATTGGTAACAGGCAAATAGAGAAGCTGCTTAATTTTTCCTGATCTCTAATATCCCTTGTAATTTTTTTCCCTTTTCTTTATTCAGTCATTATATTGACTGTTTGTGACAAGGTTTTGAAAAGCATCTGATGATCTGGAGCTCTTTGTTTTGCAGGTTTCCAGTTGAAGGATGTGACTTCCAGAAAGTGCAAAGCAAAAATTCCCTGCAGACATCTCTGAAGTGTCTCAGTGAGGGTCCTGGCAAGTACTAAATTCCTCTTGAAAATATTGGCCTCTGTGCTAAAGTATTAGATAATGTTATGGAAACAATAGGTAACAGTAAGTGCCCCAAAGGGTTTTCAAGTTCCTGCTAAGTATTGGTTAAGACAGCATTCATCTTAATGTTAATGCATTTCTTAAAGGCCACAGTTTTGTACCAAACTAAATCCTGAAAGATTGTCACTTCGAATTAGATTGTTCACAAGGTAAAATGAAATATTCTGGCTTCCAAACTTGTGTTAATTCAGAATATTTCACACCTATTTTAATCACTGGCAGTGATACTGACCTCAGTGAAAATGACATACATGCTGACATGATGTCACCATGTTCCCATGCCAGCGAAAAGAAAATGTTCCCTGGATGGAGATGGTACAGGTTGATCTCTAAGCATTATGTTGGATGTGAGAGGGGAAAAGAGTTGACATTACTACTGTAATTGATTTATATTCTGTTAGAATCCAGAGGGCCCCTTAAATCACCAGGTGGTTTGTTGCTGAATTCAGTTGCTGAACTGCATCTTAAATTTTGTGTATGGGCATGCTGAGGCCTTTACAGAGGCTGAATTTCACCCAGTGCTTTCTATTTTCTAGGGTACCAACACTTTTTTACATTTTTTTTTTTAAACAAAACAAAACAAAACAAACAACATGTAAAATAAGGCATTTTGATAGTAACTTCCTCCAATACAGTGAAAGCCTGGGTGAACATGATTGTTGTGCATGGGCAGCTGCTGAGAGGTCTTAGATTTGGACTTTATCTCCAGCATTCACCAAACATAGTTTTGTGAGACTGACTTCTAAATCTGAGCCCCTGAGTTTCTGGTGTACAGGAATTTCTAAGCCAGCACTTCTAAGATAGCTACCACTCTCAGAGAAATACCATTTTGCTATCAGAGACTGCATCTTCAACACCTTGACTATAAGCAAGCTTTCTTGTCCCACAAAGAAGCATCTGCAGGAAAAGATGTGCTCACAGTAGCAAACAAGAAATCCTCACAGCAGCCACCACCTGAAGGCCTGTATGTGTTGCAGGAGCTCCTTGTGCTGGCAGGGTAGGATTTCCTCAGCTTTCAGTGGCACTCAGAATTCAGGACGTTAACCGCTGGTGTGGCAGAGCAAGGAGAAACTCCATATCCCCACGGTTGAAGGACTTCTGCTTTGGGTCCTCAGCTAACCTAGGGGAACAACTCGCATGGCTGAAGAACAGCAAATGCTGAGCTCTTCTGAAAACGTAGCCCTGAATGTTGCTAAATGGTAGAAATGAAGTGTAGTCTAAAGACGCAGCTCGCACAGCTCACTCTTTTCTTAAATAAGATTAATCAGAGTGAATTAAACAGTCTCTAGCAGCATCTGACTACTGAAGAATGGATCAAACATGAGGCATGTTAACCTTGACCCCCTCCACTCCTGCAGCAGCAAAGTCAGACTTCAGTATTAATTGAACGAAGTAGATTAATATAATGTATCCTTATATAACACTCTTCTTAAATAAGGTGGGAAATCAGTAACCCCAAAGTATTTAATCACACCAAATTTCATTTTGACGTGGTAATTGCAATCGGCTAATTGGTCGAGAAATTGAATTAACTTTCTGAAGACTGGGCAGGCAGAACTTACTGCATTTGCTGTTTATTACATTAGAAGCTACGGAAACAACTAGCTAGTAGACTGCACTATTTGTGATCACTTAATGTGACTCTAACAATTTGGCATTTCTCTAGGACCATATCCTTCTACGTGCAGAAGCCACACTGATGCTGTAAATAGATGTTGCACTTGTAATTCAAGATAGGAAGAAAATTTTTTTGTATCTGGCCAAATTTGATGCAAGTCTGACACATTCTCTAGCAATAATAGGAGACAAATTTATCCGCTCACATTTGTCGTAAGCAAAGGTAAGGATAATTGTTTTGGACTGTAGGCCACTATAAACAGAAGAGCCGTTTTCCAAAAATTGAGCAGGAATACGAAGTTAAATGGTGCTGTCTTTTAATCATCCAGTCTTTGAAGTGGAGCTGGCCAGGAATGTTTGGAGCCTTTTAGAAGGAAGAGGGCGGGGTTTGTGGTTTGTTTGTCTTGTTGTGTTTTTTTTCTTCACTTTTATTTTAAGACTGTTGGAGAAAATGTTTTGACAATTCTAAAAAGTAAAACCATCTTGTTATTCTTTTTTTCCTTTGGACAAGTAAAATAATGTTGAAGTGTTTTCAAAAGTTTGAAACCTAAATTGAGCTTCCTCCAACCAAACCTTTCAACTAATCCAAGGCAATTATATAAAATATTTTCAAGGTAATAAACGAATATTAAAGATTTCAATCTGTGGTTTGGTTTGGCAAAAGGAAAATATTTTCAGAGCAGAGGAAGGCATTCTTATTCCCAGATTTACTCTGAAGTCTCTTCTCCCTATCTTGATCCAAATTAAATGCACTAGTGTAAGCAGAATTTAAAAAACACGTATAAAAGGAAAAGCAGTAGTGGATTTTTAGTATCCCAAGGCACCTGTCAGCCCTTTCACCACCGAACCCAACAGTTTTCAGAGCACTCACGGTCAACGTGCTCAAGATCAGCGAAGCTGCTCTACTGTTAGTGAACAGACATGTGGCACAAAATTCAACTATAGAAAAGGATGTGAGTGAGTGTAACTTCTCCAGAAAAAGAGCTGCGAGCCTTTTGTTTAGAAGTATTACAGTGCTCTATCTATTTTTCTTAATAAAGGAAAATTAATTTAAGAACTGATTCTCCCTTTCAGCTATTTTAACTGGAAAGGCATGTTTCCATCTAAAATAAAGTAACATTAATCTTGAGATAACAACTAACCACACCAAAAGAGACATAGTACAACTGATCCTAATGTTGTACTGAAATTCACTGAAATGGGTTTAGCTCCAGTGACACCCCAGGCAGCAATTTTAGTTTGTTCATTTTTTTAATTCAGGAAGGTCATTGTTACAGGATTACTTCATTGTATTGCACTTTGGAATGACTACAAGAAGACATTATCCTGCTATTGCATTTATATTGACATTTTGCTAACTCAGTTGTCATTTGATTGTTATTTTTTTTTATTTTAGTTAGTACGATATTTTTAAATAACTTTCCTGTGGAGCTTTTGTACAAGCGCCTTTGCTGGCTGTTTGTGAATATTGGATCACTAGCAAAACAGAATTAATTCTGTATTTCTGGTGGGTTTTTTTACTTAAACATTTCTCTTCTGTGCTTGCACAGTGCATCTTCTAACTACTGCTTTTTTGACTGGAAGCAAGTTTGTCTTGCTCTAGGTTTTCAACAGTGGCCTCAAAGCATAATTAATTTACTTGTAATCTGCCTCCTGATATCAGAATCTAATTACATTTTCTTGGGAAAATGTTGTAATTACTATTCAGATATAATTAAGAAATCAGATACTGAACGTCACCTTAAATAAAAGATGGTCCTGAAATTCTCACTCACTCTGTAGTGATGTTTCAGAAACAGATATAATGCTCTCACTATCTAGTGTTTCTTTCTTATAGTGAGCAGTTATACACAACGTAAGCTTCGTAACTGCAGCCTTTCACTCTAACTGTAAGTAAACTGGCAATGCATCATAGAATATGTAAATTTGGCAAATGAACAATGAGAGATAAAAATGTTTATATGACTCTAAAACATCCTTCAGTTTTTACAAACAGATGTCTTTGGGAAAAAAAAAAAGTAGATTATACATACCTTTAACTTCATAATTCAAAATAAATTGAATCTACATCTACAAATTATATGGATAGTGATTAAAGAGAGTACAGAATAGCATTTTAATGTCCTCCGACACCTTGAAGCACCCTGCCTTTCTAGCAATGAGATGAATTTTGATTGCCTGACAACTGTAACCATGTGAAGGTTCATCACAAAGGGAAGAAGAGCAGCTCTGGAAAGCCTCAATAAACACTGAGCTGGTAGGCCTATCTCACTGCTTATAGCTCTCCTTATAATCACATAGCAGATATTGTTTAAGGACACAAAGTTTTAAAAGCTGATGGTAATTTGTCAGCTTCATGCACTAACCTTCCAACAAAATACAATTATCAGTCTTCTAATTTTTTACTCCATTCAGAAACTTCTATGCATCGAACTTTATTTCTGAAAATGTCTTCAATAGCAAATGTTTTGTTTTCCTCTTAAATACAAATTACTGAGCATATTGTACACAAATGTTTATATATATATATAGCTGTATCTTAACTGTGCACCAAATTCTACTTTCTACTGGGCAATGTAAGGGTTCTGCAAGTGCTTGACTGTATGGCTCAAACGGCGACAGCGTCTCTCACATTCAGCTCAAGCAGCCATAAGTTGGCTCTGATGGCACGAACAGAGGTGCTGTAAGTATAGCAGAGGTCTTTCCTGACTTGGCAAAGGAACTGTGGGTCAATGGGATGGAGAGGTGCGTGACAGAGCTGCATTATGGAAAGCTGCAGGAGATGGCTCTCTCTGGCAACATACGTTCTGTTTCATACGTAATTCAACAAGGTGTTTATGTCCAGGCATAGACAATCTGGTTGCATTGTGCCATACCCTAAACAAGCTTGGCTGGCTAACAGATGCAGGGCATTTAGCTCATGTGGAACTTTGCTTTAATGTAGTTGGACTGCTTACAATATGAAAGAAGCTTTTAAACTTGCTAATTTGAAATGAGCTAGCTCAGTATCTCTTCCTTGTGTCATCACAAGCAACGCATTCCTTAAGACCTTGGAGGGCCACAACTAACCTGAACAAGAACGGACCTTGGCACACTCAGTGCCTCATTTCTTCAGCTCCAAACAATCTATGCAGTAAACTAGTCAACGCCTCAGTACATCAGTCGAATAGAATGTCAAATATGCTCTCGAGTTTCAAAGTAATTTGAGTTGTAAAGTCTCTACATCCTTGCAAGCATACTAGATAAAAGACCTAGGATCTTAAATATAAATCAACACAAAGACTTCACCTGAGGCCTTTCACGGCAGAACTCCTAACTTCATTTCTCTATTAATTTGAAGAGCTAGAATGACCTTTAGGGACCTTCTATGACAGAGAATATATATTAAAAGATTAGCACTTTCATGCAAAATGCAACTACTTTTCTTGGGGGTAAGAAACCATGAATGTCTATGGGAAGGACGGAGAGAGAAAGAGACTAGAACTTACTCGTATCCTGTGGCACAACAAGCAGCACCAGGTCTGACTGTAATAAAGCCCCAATTACCTAACTCTAGGGGAGGATAGCTGGCATTGCCCTCTACCCGATGATTTAATTGGGCCTGTCAGCCAGGGATAATTGGTTTCTGGTTGACTGAAAAAGTGACAGTGACATCAGCTCTCTGCTACCCTTCGTTATTGAAATTCTTGTTGTATCGTAATAGGGCCTCAGCACATGGGGTGCTCCGGCAGCGTTTGCAGGTCTCTCCTCGTGAAGTGCAATGGAAATGCAGCAGTGTAAGACACAGAAACCTTTTCAAGTTGTTTACCCCATATGCTTTCATAATATGAGAATTTCTGAGAGCCAAGATTATTTCTGTACTGGGAAGTCTGGTTTTGCTTCTTTCACTGGAAATTTGCTAATATTGTTGCAGTCATGATGGTCTAAGGCTATAAACAAGGCAAGGTTTATTGGGAGAGGCAATACCTTTTATTAAAAAAGCTGATATGGCTGGAAAAACAAAGATGATTTTGGGCACACAAAGCCTTCTCGAGGTCATGTGCCCAAAGCTGATCTGGTTTTTAATAACAGACTATGTTTCTCCCCATATCTTGCCATGCTTATAGGAAAAACACCTCTTTGATGCTAGTGGTGTATTACTGCAAAAGGTTTAGTTTGTTCTGTTGAAAGTACAGTCCAAAACAACAGAAAATTGATATAAATCCTCGTTTCTTCTTTGCACAGCTTCAGGCAGGGGGTACAGTCCTAATTTACAGTGATTTTGTAACACTGCTTGAGACTTACATCAGCAGAGGGGAAGTCCAGGTATTTCCTCCAGTCTTATTTGCTTTTGTTCAGCTTTCCTCTCCCTCTCCCTCCTTTCCCCTGGGCTGCCGAGCACTAGTGGGTGTGGTGGAGCAGGCACGGATGACAGCCCCGTGAGCACTCACAGGAACGTACACGGGCAATTTCTCTCTACCCAGAGACTTCTCTGGCTGGTGTATTTCAAAAAGTGCAAAGGGAACACAGCACATCTATGAACCTCCCTGTAGAGCAAGCCTAGTACTGAGTTCAGACTTACCAGAACTAACAAAACTTCTGTACTACTGTGAGAGCAGTGAGTTTCTTGTTCCTGGCCCCCGCTGATTTCAACTCGGGGCTGCACTGGAATAGCGTTCCAGGAGGAAATCTGCTCTGTGGAGTCTGTAGCTGTACAGCGCTCTGCAATTTCCATGCTGCATTAATCCCCCAGAAAAAGATGGCAGCGGCCAAGATCATTGTTATTCAATCCATACCCGCCGATAAAACGCTCAAGAGAACAGAGCCTGAGCAGAGGTACAGTGCCCGCCCTTCCCTGCATTAAGCTTCTCGGATGGAGTGGGGCAGGCTGATCCAGTAAGAGTGGATCCAACCTCCTTCTCTACACATTTCATTTGCTGCACTTCAGAGAGGAGACAAGAAGAGAAGCCTGGTCAACAGGATTCACATGCCAAACATCCATAAGAGTACAACAGGCCTCCAGTTGATTAGAGCCCCAGAGAGACCTGAATTGAGAGACGGGGGTGGTCTTTTCATGGCCTATTTGAAAGAATTTCTTGGCAGTGGATCCAGCAATGGACTTTATTCAGCACCGTTGGCTAGAAAACTTGTTGGAGTCCCTAGACAATCTTATAACCCTTTCACTTCACAGCCTAATTTAAAACATTTGTGTGTATGTGGTGACTGGCAATAAAATAGAGAAAAACCTCAGACTAAAGGAAATATAGGCTTTGTGGGTTCCTCCCCAGGTCCCACCCATCGCCGACACATCTGGGATACAAAAAATGTGAATGACAGTGTAGGTCGCAGTGTCATACACCGTGAACCCATAGCAAATCAGCTCTAGAATTCCTAGAGAAATAGACATTTACTTTAGATAAACGTGGCCAAAGTGAAGGCAGCTCTTTAGAAGGGAATGTGAACGTTTACGCTACCAGATTTATAACTGGGTACTTACAGTGAACAGCTGTTAAAGAACATATTGGGAATAAATTGGAATTACTCAGCCAGGCCTTTGCTATTTTTATGTAATTTTATTTCTGTTTGGCTGGCAGCTAAGTACTTAACATCAGAGTTGATTCCCTATCTGCTTATTGTTTAAATTGTATTTGATTCAAATATCTGTCATTTCTAGTTTCACTGTATCTCAGAAGCGAAGATTTTGAGCTGGAAAATAAGTATTTCAAGATGAAACTGCCTACTCGAACACCAAACTCTCTTGCACAAAGTTACTTCTTAATTTACAACATTTCAAGATTATTTATTTGGTAAATATACTAGTTTCTTGGACAAATCTAAACAGCTGCATTTGCAAATTATGTACAGTCTCACATAGGTGAGGAAGCGATTATTCTTTGATGCTGTCTCTCTAATTAATGTAAAAGCTTTTTTTATCTATGTGACAGATATTCTATTAACTGGCAAGAAAATTTAGCATAAATAAGCATTGGAACAAAAAGGATTAATATAGTTACATTTTGCCTGAACCACTTTAACTATAAAAGAATTAATGCTGAAAGAACCGTAATGACCTGAGAGTTCAAGGACATTTTTTTTCCAGAGAGTAATTAATTGCAGCAATGGCAGCCACGGTAATGGATCACTTAGCATTGTATAATTTTATTTTGAACCAAATCCTTCATGTAACATAAAACAGCAAAAGAGACAAAGTGTTACCTAGGCTTGTGCTAAGTCAAAATGCCTGTTCAAATTGTAGACTCTGGCAATTAGGATATTATATGTAGATGCTTTGTAGATTGCCAAGAACTCAGATAGTACTCAACATAGAGTAAATACCATCAGCAACAAATAAGTAAAAAACCAGGTAGTTATCTAGAGAAAAAAAAAACACAAGAACATAGAAGAAATAAATGGCACAATCAAAGACATTGAATTTACTTTTTAAAGTGCAATGGGAAGAAAATTATGACTGGGCCAAAGTCCATGCTGTAATGCAAGAGGTGCAACTTCTACTTTCTTTGTGGGACTGGATGCCAACTCTGAATTCCGTTGATGGAAGTAATTATGCCCAGGATATTTTTGTTTGGCCATAATTCTTTACTTATTTACATCTAAGGACAGGTGCTACATTTGTTTTCAAATGGGAATAAATGGCTTCTACTAGCAATTCAACTTTCTGCATCTGGAGCATCTCCCAAGTATATGCAGACGTATAAAATCTCAGAAAAAAAAATAAGTATGCTGAATATCTGGATGAATTTTTCCACACCAAGGAACAAGTATGGAAAATTCTGGACCATGGAAATCTAGCAGTTGCAGACTGTAAAACCCCTGAATCCCACTACAGCACAGTAACAACTAAGCAAGTCGCAGGCCTGTTCCATGGCACAGCTTCCTATCTTGGTTACCTTTGCTGGCAAAATGGTTCTCATCAAGGTCGTGTTTTCCTTCTAGATTTCACTCATGAAAACTCATAAAGCACATAGCTTTATACTTCCAACCTGAAGATACTTACTATGGAAACAGTGAGACCCAAGAAGCCAGATACCTGACAAAATGGTGTTTGTACAAACTTGCTCTTCAGATTAGAGTGAAACATAAGGCTCAGCTTAAACCTTACAGCATGTTGCTCAAAACTTCCTTTTTCCATACAAAATCAGAACACAGAAACTTATTTTTACAGTTTATGTGCAGCTTAACTGTGACTCTACAGAAATTACATTTGGGCAAGCATAAGCAACATCATAAAAGTGCAGATGCCCCAAAGGTAAGTAGATTTTTGCCTTCAGTGCACAAAACACATAGTGATATTGATGGCTCTATTATTATTATATATTAATTATTTTTATTAATAATTATTTCACCTCAGTAGTAGTAACTGAATGAAAGAACTGGTACTATTTAAAATATTATTTGAAATTACTGAATATTAAAATATAATTTGATTTTAATGCACTATTCCAGTGAAAAAATGAAGTTAAATAATTGTGGACTTCAATTTAAATGCCCAAGAGAGCTTGAGTACAGACAGCATAGCAACAATCCCGAGGAAACAAATGCTTTGAGAATTTTCAGTATTTTTATGGAAAAAGGCAACCCCTGAAAGTCACACGGTGTTTATTGCTCTAAGTGACCGCCAGTATCAAGCCAAAAATCATTCTCATGAATACAGAACACATGCTGTGGAATAAAGTTTAATCCCGCACTAACGGTTCTTCTTTAAAGCTCTCAGAAAAACAAGCTTATTTTCGGCGTCACGTTGTCACTGGCAATTAATTCTCTTCGGAAGCTAAACCCATAATCAATAGAAGGACGAAGGTCTGCTGAAACGCCGAGGAACTGCACCCCCGAGTGGGGTATTCGCCGGAGCCGTGGGGCGCTCGTGGGTCCGCTGTCTTTCTGCCATCCAGCACGCACGAAAACCGGGAATTTCTAAGTACGTTCGTGAAGTGCTTCAAAATACTCCACTAAAAGACAAATGCAAAAAGCACCGAGAAAAAACGCCGGCAGCTGGGAAGTTATTTGTAGCGGACTGCTCTCCAGGCGCAGCACCCCCGCTCCCGCACAGCATTTTTAGGCACCGGGGTAAACTCAGGCGCGCGGCTGTTTGCGGTGCGGCCCGCCGCTGCCGCCCGCCCCGCCGCTGCCGCCCGCCCCGCCGCTGCCGCCCGCCCCGCCGCTGCCGCCCGCCCCGCCGCTGCCGCCCGCCCCGCCGCTGCCGCCCGCCCCGCCGCTGCCGCCCGCCCCGCACAAACACGTCTCGCTGCCCGTCTCGCTACGGCGGCCGCTCACGGCGGCTTCCCGGCGCCACCCCGCGGGCCGCCGCCGGCGGGCTCGGCGGCAGCGAACCGCCAGCCGAGGGGCAGAAAGGCGGCAGCGGCGCGCCGAGGGCCCCCGAACGCGCGGGGCGGCGCGTCTTCTGCGCTCCCCGCCGCCCTCCCGGTAAGCGTCCTCCGCGTCCGCCCCGCCGGCGGGGGGCGCCCCTTCGCCGGACTCGCGCATGCTCGGAAGCGCCGCCGTCACCCTCACGCCGGCGCACGGAGCGAGGCTGCGCGCGGCGCCGGGACCCGGAAGCGGCGGAAGCGGCGGAAGCGGTCGGGGCCGCGGAGTGCAGCGGCGTTTAGCGGCCGAGCGGGCCCCGGGGAGCGCCCGGTGCCGCGCGGGTCTGTGAGGCCGCTCCGCCGGGGCAGCGGGTGAGGAGGAGCTTGGCGGCGGGGTTCGGCCATTTTATGTCCCGCTCGGCAGCGGCCGGGGGGCCCTCGCCGCTGCCCCGTTGAGGCGGGCGGGTCCGGGGCGCCCGTTTTGCCCGCCCCGCAGGCTCGGTGCCGCAGGGCCCTCCTGGCGCCGGCCCTCGGCTGCGCGGCGGGCCTGCTGGCGCTGGGACAAAGGCACCGTCCGCGGCGCAGGCCGAGGGAGGCGGGGAGCCGGGCCGCGGGCTTGACACTTGTCGGTGACAGGCGCGGGGAGAGGGCCGCGCCGCGCCGGGCGGCCCCGCAGCTCCGCGCCGCCGCCCTGGCGGGTCTCTGGGCGGGCGCGGGCGGACGGGCGCCCGGCGGGAGGAGCAGAAGGGTTGACTGGCTGTGCGGGGGTTAAACGGAAAGCAAATGCGCTTCGGTGTCGTAATAATAACAAGGTGTGCAGTGTAGATAAAACTAAGAGTGAAATACGGAAAGCATTAATAAAAAAAAAAAAGAATTTACAGTTAAGTACTAAGAGTGATTTTTATCATAATTCGTTTGCAGATTATGAAATTACTGTTACGTGTTTTCTCAAGGTCTGGAGCGGAGCCAAGTCTTCGGGAGAATTTTTTTGCCAATCACCTATGAAGGTCCTGATTTTAAAGTTGCACTTCTGCAATGAAGAAAAGGAGACGGCTCGCTGCAAATCTAAATGAAAAAGTTCATCTTGGCCATGAGAAAGATACTTCAGAACAGATTGTTGTAGTAGACTGCGCACAAGAAATTGTCTCGAAGTCTGCAGAAATAGCTCCTGCAGATCAGCTTGAATCTTCCCAAGAACTTTCACCGTCATCAGAACAAAGAAAGCTCCTAAGCTCATTGCAGTATAACAAAAATCTACTTAAATACTTAAATGATGATAGACAGAAGCATCCATCATTTTGTGATTTACTCATAATTGTAGAAGGAAAAGAATTTAGTGCTCACAAAGTTGTAGTGGCCGTTGGGAGTAGTTATTTTCATGCTTGTTTGAGCAAAAATCCGAGCACCGATGTCGTCACATTAGATCATGTAACCCATTCTGTCTTTCAGCATTTGCTTGAGTTTCTCTACACCTCTGAGTTTTTTGTATATAAAAATGAAATTCCATTAGTGCTAGAAGCAGCAAAGTTTTTAGACATCATAGATGCAGTGAAGTTACTGAATAATGAAAGTGTTTCTAGTGTACAGACTGATGTGGTAACTGATGCACCTACACCGGTAGAAACACTCAATGAACTGACAGGTAAACTATTAAATAGTCATCAGTGCACTTTTTGTGGTCGAAGTTTCTGTTACAAGAAGTCCTTAGAAAATCATTTGGCTAAAGCCCACAGATCCTTTTCATTGGAAAGAAAACATGGGTTAAAAATGGTCGAGAAGGCTGACTTTTCCACTAGGCGTTCTATGAGAAACCGTAAATGTCCAGCTAAATTTGAGAACAGTGACAATGAAAGTGTCTCTGACAGCAATTTGGAAAAAGTCACTTCTGACAAGGAAACATCTGATAGAACGGAATTTGAAGACAGTGAAAGTGAATGCAATGCTGATGAAGAGGGACAGGAAGAGGAAATGTCAGGTGAAGATTCAGAGTCTGAAGAACAAAGTGAAAAAGAACAGAATGATACTGAAGAGGGTTCTGAGGCAGTTGATTCAGTAGGAAATATTCCTGAAGGCCTAGCTCCAGTCATCATTCAAAGCAGTAGCAAAAAACTACTGCAGTGTCCCAAGTGTGACAAAAAATTTGATCGCATAGGTAAGAGCAAGTTTGATCTCCTTCCTTTTTACCATATGGTGGTGCTACTTGTATGGGAAATAAGCAGCTTTTTCTCTGTCCTAGAGAGTGAAGATCAGAATTTCTGGATCGTCTCACTGATCTAGTATGCTGCTGTTTTTTCTAAGTGTATTAAGCTGTCATTTCTGGGGTGTTAAGCAGTTTCAGTAAATGAACTGAGTGCATTATATGAAAAATCTGCAAATACTAAGTTTATTTCTCTTTCACTGCTCTGGATTCTGGTTGTTAGCATGCTATGTAAAAGCAGCCTTGAAAAAGGAGGGAAATATAGCAAGATATTAAACAATAAATTGTGTGAAGCCTGAAACCGGTACTATATTTTCTGCCAAATTAATTTTAACTAACAAAGCTGTTGTCATTGCTGTAGTAAAACAGCACCGTTGTCAAACAGCCTGAAATCCTTCTGTTCTACATGATGCATAGATGCTTAGGACCTCTTAGTCACTCTGACTTGTAGCTTGATTTTTTGGGTCTGTGGTTAGCGCCAAGTAATGCTTTGTCAGCTTAATCTGTTCTATTGGGATCGCTTATGTTACACTCAAATCGAGGTGTGTGGTTACTCAGGATATCAGAAGAGTAAAAATTCCAGTCCTGACCCATCCAATGCTTTCCTGTTCTTTCCCACGTTACAAGTAGATCACTACTGTACTCCAGAACTTTTGTGTTCTCTCAGCTGGAATAAATGCTGAATTATGGTCATGTAATGTATTAACTTCCTTTCAGTCATGAGAGTTAAGAAAGAAATGATTCCTCACAGCGTTTGACATTTTTTGGTGTTCTTATAATAGATGCTTTGTGTCTTTAATAATTTTGAAGTTTTAGGAGTTTATGAAAATGAGGTGGGGCTGGTGTGTGTGTATTAGTTCCTACTCTCACATGGTGTGTTTAGTTTGCTGAGGTGAAACAAGTTTTCTGAGGTTACAAATTATATCGTAGAAGCTATTTAACATTAAAAATATGGGACTTAACTGTACTTTTAATGCCATATCTTAAAGTAATATAGGAAACTTTCTGAACTTGAGAGCTTGGTTATTAATATTGAAAGACTATTGTGCAGAAATAAATGGCTTGTGAGTATTTAGGGTTGTAATGGTACGTTTTGGTTTTGCACACATTAGAAGCCCTTTGTGCTCTTTATAACTTAGAATTCTAGTTTTGTGCTCAAAAAACTGTGAGAAATAACATTAAAACAAGTGATAAATAAAGTATTTCTCTATAAGGTTGTATTATAGTAGACAATTGATTTGTATTTTAGATTTATGAGCTATAGTACTTTTTTTGTTTCTTTTTCTAACTCCTGGAAGTATGATGCATAATGTACAGAGAAAAAAATTAGTACAAAGCTGAGAGCCTGCTATTGGTTTGAGGTAGGTAGATCCTCAGTGAAGGATTGAATTCCATCCTCAGGAAAAAAAGCTGGCAAACAGAAGAGGGAACACAAGCAGTGTGAAAGAAATGAGAGAGTAGTATTTTTGTTTATGGTCATATCTTAGGTCCCAAATGTAGATCATTGGCAAGGTTCTGTATCATTCATTCAGTGTTTTGTTATTTGAATGTACCTTAAAAATACCAGTTTGTTGCAAGGCTGCTCCCTGTTCTGAAAAGGTACTTCACAATCAGTGTAAAGAGTTGAGTAGTAGTATAACTTTCAGTACTTAAGAACAGAGCATGCTGCAGGGTTGAACAAGAGAGACTTGTAACTCTTGAGTAGATTTAACAGTAATACAGAGCCCTTTTATTTTACTCTTTTTAAAGTTAAGATGGGACTGTATGGAGGAACCTTTCAAATGCATATGTGATCACTGTGCAGTTTTCAGTGGTATAAACCAGTAGAAATCTTCAGATGTATATGGAAGGTACTTAGACCTTGACCACATTTGAGAGAGAGATTATAGAACAACCCCAAATATGTATATTGTAGGTTATACCTGTTATACCCGCTACAGTTCATGTAAACAGATGTTTTTTGTTGTTGTTGTACAGGCAAATATGAGAGCCATACACGTGTACACACGGGTGAGAAGCCTTTTGAGTGTGATATATGTCATCAGCGCTATTCAACGAAGTCCAACCTGACAGTGCACAGAAAGAAACACTCTAGCGATACTGACTTCCATAAAAAGGAACACAAATGTCCCTACTGCAATAAGCTGCATGCAAGCAAAAAGACTTTAGCAAAGCACGTGAAGAGGCAAGTATGAGCAAATTTGTCTCACATTCTGAAGAATTGCTTTTTTCAGTTCAAAAGCAAAGACGAATGTATGTACGCAAGAAGCATATTCTGCGTTACTTCTATAACTGTTTTTTCAAACAAGTATCTTTTCAAAGGGCACGAGGATTAGCAGTACCAACTAACCTGCCACAAGAAGTGTGTAGGAACTGACTGAATACCAATAGTGGTTCTGTGGGAGTTCTACCACAGGTTTTTACTAGAAATTTTACAATGCTCGGATTAGCTAGCACAGTCTGTCAAAACACAACAGTCTTAATAATTACCTGTGTTGCTTTTAATTTGGTGGAAGAGTGAAATATCTTCTTTGGTATTAGATGTTGATGCAATACTGTTGATGATGATAATAGATGGATAAACCATTCCCATGCGGATTCTCTTAGTGGATAATTTGTTTATGACAGGTCTAATTACAAAGTATTATTATTTACGTACTACTTTTTTTCCTCTTTCATTGTAAATATCCATAAAGCATTGTAATTGAAACTATCATCTGTCTTGCCAATTGTCATACGAGATGCTACAGGAGTCTATAGTCAACACTGCTTTCCAGTTACCTGTGCCTTTGGAATTGTTCAGTTGTCAGTATTCTGTTGTGCTGGTTTGGTGATCAACTTTCACGACACACAAAGTTTAGAAATGGATATTTAGTATTAGGATGATCTTCATCTTAGAAAGTTATAAGTACTTTCAGCTTCTGTCTGTCTTCTAGATTTCATCCAGAGAATGTACAAGAATTTCTTTCTATCAAGAAAACAAAGAGCGAAGGTTGGAAATGTGATGTAAGTAATACTTCAGTACTTTTGTTTTCTTCAAATCAATTCTGTGCTTGTTTTGTGACTTGAATACTTAAGTGAAAATATGGTATGTGTTTCTGTGGCGTCTCAGCTTTATAAGTGATGGTATGAATTTCCTGTTTATGTATTGATATAAAGACTGAACTTTATTCTGTATGTACAGCTTGTGAATGAGTAGGTAATACCAGACTGAATTCTAAAATAGTGGAAGGCACTATTTTTTCATGTGATCAACTATTACCGTTGTTAAAATATATCAATTTGCAGATTATTAGGCTTGAGTGTTATGAATACATTAAAACCCGAGTATTTGCTTTTCCATTAGTTATGCACATCAAACACTGAAGAGTATACTTTTTTGGAAGGCTTCCTCAGTAGTGAGGAAAATATATGTTAAATATGGAACACTTTCATTTAGCTGCATACGTGCATCAACAGAGTAGTAAATTTGTACTAAATTTATCTCTAGTTGTGAAATCATAGAATCCTTTCCTTAATTTTTCCCAGGAGAGCTATATGCGTTAAACTACATCTACAGTGAAAAGGAATCCATAGAACTTTCATTCTCTACCTGTCTGCTACCAAATAATGTTTTAAATTTTCAAATGTGGGGGTTTGGTCTTTTTTTTTTTTTTTAATAAGGAAATTAGTTTACTCCCCCCCCGCCCCGGGCAGCTGTTTTATTTATGCAAGCTGCTTTATGCCTCTTTATGTCTGTAATATTAGGTGCTCTAACATAATTACTAATTTTGCTTTGTTTATGAACTTTCACTTATAAGCATGTAGTCGGAGGTTGGGAGATATGAACTGTAGGAATTTGTAGTGTTCATCTGCTGGCGATGGTACCATGGTTGGAGATATTACGTGCCTGACCAAAGGACGTAATCTTCCAAATGAAGTTATTTTGTGAGAACATATTACAGATCCTGTTTGTTACTAGACAGAAACATTTTAATAGTGGAAACCAATTGTGCAACATAGTTGATGTTAATTTCTCGGAAAGTACTCTTACTAGATGAATGATTTGGTAGATTTAGTAAAATTTGGTAAAGTGGGCCCGTGTGAACCTCATGAGGTTCAACAAGGCCAAGTGCAAGGTCCTGCACCTGGGTCAGGGCAAACCTTGGTATCAATGCACGCTGGGAGATGAAGGGATTGAGAGCAGTCCTGAGGAGAGGGACTTGGGAATACTGGTGGATGAAAAGCTGGACATGAGCTTGCAATGTGCGCTTGCAGCCCACAAAGTGAACTATATCCTGGGGTATGTCAAAAGAAGCATGGCCAGAAGGTCGAGGGAGGTGATTCTTAGGAGCTGTGACTTTGGTTTCAGGGTGTTTAGTATGTTCTATGGGCTGAGGTGCCACAGATGTAAGCTGCAGGATTTCTTCAGGGTGTTGATTTCTGCTGTAGTCCATGTGCGAACACCAAGATTTGGTGACCATATCCTTGAGGAACATGAGCAAATTCACAGAAACAGTAGAGTATTAATAGTAAAGAAAAACAAGAAGGCTATTACACTTTCTACAGGTATGGGATTTTCGTACACTTATATTTAACATTAATGAGTTTTTAAACAAATAAAGCTGTTGGTACTGATTTCCTGAGGCTAAAAGAGTGTTATTCAGGTGTGCTCTGAGAAACGGATTGCACAATTTAATGTATGGGAGTTAGGTAATACTGAATTCAGCTGTTATAAACAATGGCAACAGTTTCACAGTTAAATCAGTGAGCTCCACGTTGATTTATGTTAAGGCATAGGACCTTGATGTTGAATTTTAATACCTAGTTTAAATGCCTATATTTGAGCTGTAGCTTCAATTCTGTAATTGAACTGCATGCTTACTAATAATTCTTGTACATTTAGGTTTTGATTAATCTGCAAACAGTACTAAAAAGCTTACGTAATTTTAACATTGCAAAAGTTCTGTATCTCTAAAATATATTTTGAGTTAAATTTCTTTGTTGCTATTGGCATTTTGTCTTTAATACATGCTGTCAGATAATTTCCCAGAGGAATTAAAGGAACAGGTATGACCCTAGTTCAGCAGTAGCTTATACTACAACAGCATTCACCACAGTCCAACTGAGCTGTTCCAGCATCCAAAACCAAACAAAAGCTGTTTGCTTCTTTTCCATTGGTTTATTTTCTGCTGAGTTACTGTGTTGAAACACTCTAGGAAGAGAGTCTGGTAAGCTCTGGAGTCAGTAGAAAGAAGCGGGGATGGAACACGTAACTGTGTGCAGGAGTTGGCAGTAGTTTGATTTAGGCTGCCGTGGATCACCATCCTAATTGGTGTAGGTTTGTGTAAAGCACAGGTATTTTGGTACTGAATGCAAGGTTTTAGAAATTGGGATAGAGTATGCTTTTGAAGAATACCTGTTTAATCTTACGTTGCTGCAGAGAGCAGATGAACAAAACTGTTAGAGTTTTTGAACAGGAAAAAAGACTGGTTATAACTGATGTATTATTGACAAAATGTATTATCATTTTAGATTTGTAAGAAATCTTTCACTCGAAGACCTCATTTAGAAGAGCATATGATCCTTCACTCTCAGGATAAACCCTTTAAGTGTACCTACTGTGAAGAGCACTTTAAATCCCGATTTGCAAGGCTGAAACATCAAGAAAAATTCCATCTCGGTATAGAAACCTCCTTCTGACATGTAAACAATAGATTTAAAGTAAAACCTTCCTCCACCATTGTATGTCCCAATCAGTATGATTTCTACCCCATCTCCTTTTCCAGTTCTCTCTTTTCCAGTTTTATGAGGGGGTTGGGTGGGGTTTTTTATTGGTTATTTTTTTTACTGTTCTGTTCAGTTGTGATTTTGAGGCATTGTATTGTACCTAAATTGGACATGAGCCGGCAATGTGTGCTCGCAGTCTGGAATGCAACCATATCCCGGGGTGCAATGAGAGTGGTGAAACACAGGAACAGGTTGCCCAGAGAGATGGTAGATTCCCCATTCTTGGAAGCATTCAAGGTCAGGTTGAATGGGGCTCTGAGCAAACTCATCTGGTTGAAGATGTCCTTGCTCACTGCAGCAGGGGTTGGACTAGATGATCTTTAAGGTCCCTTCCAACCCAAACCATTTTATGATTCTAAATAGAAGCAAGATTTTGAGAGGGAAGAAGAATTAAGGTAATTTTGTTTTAAAACTTTTTTGCATGAACTTGGTTCTCAACTATGGAGTCAGATTCTTCCTGAAGTTTTCCAAAGACCTTTTTCTTTCCTCCTGAAGTATTCCAAAGACTTTTTTATTCCTACTAATTATTTCTGCCAGGTAGGAACTAGATTGGTCATAGTAATGGGAATTTGATTTTTCAAACAGTCTAAGTGGGCTTAATTACTTCTGACTATTTATTCTAAATTTTTGCTTTACAACCATGAAACTTGCCAAAAAAAACCCAAATTAGAAAAAAGTTACCTGAGCAGAAAGTACACAAAGTCTAATTAAAGTATGCTGACTGTACTAATTTGTTAGACAAAGCTTTTGCTTTGTAAATTGATCTGGGTTTTCCCAAGTAACCAGTCTGTGCATCGTTTGGTTTAACTGACAGTTAATAATACTATGTGCGTCTGTCTACTTGTAGGGCCTTTTCCTTGTGATATTTGTGGCCGCCAGTTTAATGATACAGGAAATCTGAAACGCCATATAGAATGTACTCATGGAGGAAAGAGAAAATGGACTTGTTTCATCTGTGGAAAATCCGTTAGGGAACGGTAAGGAGTTGCGTGACTACTTGGACTTCAACAGAACTGAGAAAATTTAACGTGCTTTGTTTGATTCTGAATATGTTTTAGTTTTGAGATTTTAACATAAATGACACCATTTCAGAGGGCTACTGTATTGAAAGGTAGTGTCAGAGCCACGGGTAGCGTGTGGTTTTCTGGTGACCTCTAAAATTATAGATGTCAGCTGTAGGTAGTTAGTTATGAGGCAGAACTGTAAGTCTTAACATCTAATTCAGTTCACTTAGGGTTCCTATGTTGTGCAAGAACATCTTGCATTTGTTCGGGAAAGAGTTTTCTGCCATAGTTACTTTGGTAAATATACTGAGGAGGATGGGAAGATGAGGAACGCTGGTCAGCGTAACTAAGAAGAAATTGGACTCCTACAAACATGGTTTCACAGAAGATGGGATAATATTGTACAGCCTTTGCTGCTGTGCTCTAAATGGAGGAAAAAAGTATTAATTTAGAACTTTGAAAAGTAGAAGCTCTAAAAGTTGACTCATAAATTCTAGTATATAAAAATAAGTGTATAGAAAAGCTGTAGAAATAAGATTTCTCTTCCTGCCTCCTCCCCTCTGTTTCTATTCTATACAAGAGGGGAAAAAATTGTGAATTTTAAGGAGTTGTTAACATGGCTTCAGTACAGGTGTCTTGCACTGTTCTGTAAAGGAGATCTTTTAAGTTTTCCAAGTGGTGATTTTTGTTTAGATTCTGAAACAATAAGCCTTATAGTTGTTTTTTCTTTTTGGTAGAATACAGCTTCATCTCTATAACTGTGACAAAGATTCTAGTTATGTTCTATTTGGGCAATATGAAAAGGTCTTTGTACTGCAGTGTTTTCTTGTTTGTTTGTGGTTTTTTTTTCCCAATGACTGACAAAGACCCCTGGAAGTATTGTAAGAGGAAGATTTGCCCCTAATGGATTTTGGTGCTGGTGCATTTTCTAGTAATTTGTTCAATGGGATATGCATGCGTTAAAAGAAAAGGTACTAATGCAGTAACGAAATAGTAAACAAACAAGCTATAAAGCACAGATACTCTTTCAGTTCTATAAAACTCACTTTAAACTACAAAAAGAATTTCTGTTTAAAAAAAAAAGGCAATATGTTCACACACTTAAAGTTTTGTTTATGTTATGTAAGGCAGTTGAATATTTAAGTGTTGTTGCTCTCAGTAGAACAGATAAAACTTTTGTGTAAAGCATAAAAAAAATCTTTGAAAAATAATATTTATAAGTAATACTGGAAGGAGATCAAAGAATTTTCTATTGTTTAGTTCACACACTTACCAGGTGTGTATACAGTAAATTATATTGTCTGATTCCTTTGCTTGACAGAAATTTTCACCTGCATGCATTTTTTTTTTTTTTTTTACATTGGAGAGGCAATAGTAAAAATAGACTTACATATATACACGTATGTACGTATGTATAAATATATATGTATTTAAATAACCTATATGCTGAGTTAAGTTAAATTAACATACATGATCTAGATTTTCTTCAAGTCTGACTTTGAAGTTCTGACTTTATACATACAGTAACAAAGAAATTGTTACATAGAAAATAATGTCAGAATTGATGTTTTCTTTAATGTAGGTTGTCCAAATGTATGTTGGGACGATGTTTTATTTCTTTGCTTATATTGTTTCTAGATAAAACTGGTTCAGTAAATAGTAGATAGGTTGCTGTACTGCCTTTGAATGTATATATATGTCTGTGTATCTGAATAAATTGATGCAGTTATTTGGATATATTGTGATCCATCACAGTTAAAGAAATTGAGAAATTGATAGTTTGTTTCACTTTAAAGTAACAGTGACATTGCTCAAAATTAAATGTTACTGTCTTTGTTAAACAGAACAACTTTGAAAGAACATCTGAGAATTCACAGTGGAGAGAAGCCTCATCTTTGCAGTATTTGTGGGCAGAGTTTTCGTCACGGAAGCTCTTACAGGTACAGATTTTTATTAAATAAGCTACCAAACCGTTTCACTTAATTTGGTGATATATATGCATTCATGATGTCAACATAATGCTTCATAATGTGTATGTGTTTTGATTTATTCCAACTCTAAAGCATTAGAAAATGCTTTAAACATGCTTAAATATTGAAAATAATATTAATAACCTGTGAGAAGTCATTTAATTTCTAATACAAGACGTTAGTGGTTTAAACGTAGACAGAATCCCATATAAATCTTGTATCAAAGTTGACTTTCTTGCACATCTAAAACTTTTGCATCTGTGTTATTCAAAGACCAAATATGCAGAGGACTAAAATATCCTGCTAAATTAACACCAGGTATGAGAGTTTAGCTCTATTCTCTCTTGTTTTCTAAGAGCAGTTTAAGCATACCTCAACTGAAAGTTATTTCGTGATATTTGCGTGAAGCATTAAAGACTGTGGTTTTTGGTATTTTGCATTGAATTAGCAGTACAGATGATGTTAAAAAAATTACTTTTTATGATTATATTTATGACTATGAATATGCAGGCTTCATCTAAGAGTCCACCATGATGACAAGAGATACGAATGTGAAGAATGTGGGAAAACATTTATTCGGCATGACCATCTGACAAAACACAAAAAAATACACTCAGGTAGGCATTTTCTTTGAAAATTGGCTTTGAAATTACTATTTTGAAATAAGATCAAGTTAAAAATTAATTATGGATTATTTTTTTTCAGTACATGCAATGTTTTAGGCCTGATAAAATTTCCTCTCACGATGTTTAAGGTCTACTAAAGCAGGGTTAAACTTACATGTTTTCAAGGTTTAAAAGTCAAGTGTTTCCTCCATAGCATAGAAAGCTGAGGGACAGTCAAAAACATGTAACAGTGAATTGCTTTAAAAATAATAGATAAAAGCAAAAGTTAAAAAGGAGGATTTTTTAATGAGTTCAGATTTCTTTTTTTTAATAGCAATTGTGTGAAACATTATTACCACAACACAGAAGAAGCTGTCACAGTCTCTGTCAAAGTTTGTACACTGATCACTTTAATGTAAGAATATCAAAGAAGTGTTTCCGAAGTCTCTGTTTTGGGCAAAAGGGAAGGAAGGAAGGTGGTGGGAGTCAATGCTGAGAACAGCCAGATGAGGATGGTCAGGAGGAAGAAAAACGTCCTTTCTGTTGCACTGAGAGCAAAAAGGTTATCAAACGTATAAGAAGAGCGAAGATTCACTAGGGACTTTTCCTTTTTCAGAACAGGATCCAAAGGGAATGTGGCCTTCTAGGAGGCAAAATACTTTATAGGCAGCATAAAAATATGAAAGTGATCAGAGTCTAAACTTCCTGAGCCTTTATTTCAAAGGACAGCTTCTTTTTTGGTGTTTGAAATCATAATGTCTGCTATAAAATAAAGAAATCTTTTGAAAACTCAAGTACAAAAAAAAAAATCCTCTTTTCTACTCTATTTGCTTTTCCCCCTCTAGAAAGTTACATTCTTTGACTGTCCACACTCCTCCTACTTACATGAGAAGAAATATTCTGCCCTTTGTGGAAGATCTCAAGATGACTAAAAAGAATCAAGATACTTATAAACATCACCATAAAAGAAAAAGGTAACTATGTAAATCAGGATAATTAAAAAGATAAATACTGTGATGTAATTTTAAGTTCTAAAAATTAGTAGCTGAAAATAATCGGTATGTTTAAGCTTCTCTTTTAAAGCCCTTGAATTATTGGAAGGTGTCACGTTTTGGGTCATAACGAAGAAGGTAGATTCATAGTCGTTCACTTGTACTTGTCATGCAGTGGGTGTTTGGGGAAATGTCCCTTAATTCATGAACGTGAATTTCTTTGTAGAAATGACAAATGGTCAGTAATAGTCATATTTAACAAGTGGTAAAAATCCTAACTCCTATTGAACCAACCTACCAACCTGCTTCCTGAATTTTGTTCTTTGATAACAGAGAATCCTTCTCTGAGTAAGATATGGAAGAGCTTGACTGGCTGGACTTTGTGAACATGGATCTACTGTGCATCTTATGATTACAGCTCTTAGACATTTAGTAAGTTCCAGAAATTTAAGCAAAATTTATTCATTTTTGCCCTTGTAGGTGAAAAAGCACATCAGTGTGAGGAATGTGGAAAATGTTTTGGCCGCAGAGATCACCTTACTGTTCATTATAAAAGCGTTCACCTAGGAGAAAAAGTTTGGCAGAAGTAAGTGTGAGTTTTTTATAACTGTGTAAATACTTCTGTGCTGTAACTGAATTTGTTGGGAGTTGCTTGTTTGTGCAGATTACTAGTAGTCTGTGTGTTTGTCATGCCCGTTACCTGAGAGAGATTATTATGTTTTGAAGTGGATATCAGAAAATTGCCTTCACCATTTAAGCTACATGTTTTCTTTGTAGCTTAATTAAGTAAATAAAATAAAAATATAAAAATGGATCAAATTTTAATCTGTCAATTAGCTGTCTCAATGTTGTTCTAAATTAATGGTTTGCTGTAACATTGTCATTGCAGACTAGTTAAGACTGAATTATTAGACATCATTTAAGCACTGTGAGAACTATCCTACACTGAGATATTTTAGAAGCTGGTAGCAGATTAGTGGCTCTGAAAATAGGTAAAAACTTTGAAACCTGAGTTATGTCTATGAATTGAAAATGCAATGGGGTTTTTAAATTCTTGAGCTCCAAAAATATGCCTTTCAGAAATTTTCGAATAAACTGAGACCTACTTGTTTTTCCAATGATGTGTTTTAACTGTTGGTACTCTTTGGCTTTGTGTGGAAGCCATTAAAGACGTGCTGTTGAAAGTGTAGTACATTGTCTGCTTGTTGTCCGTGGTTTTTCTTGGTAGCCAGTAGCCTGAACCATTCCTAGTACTTTACGGCATAATTCTGCCAAAGTGAAAGCCTTTTGTGGATGTCGGGCAAAAACCGTTACTTAAGCATATTTTTGGGGTCAGAAAATAAATTTTCATGTCTTTTGCTATTCAAATACTAAGTGCCAATCCCAGCAGAGAATAAGATTGAATATCAAAAAGAATCTAATTGACTGTTTTGGTATGCAGATGCCAGGAAATATGAACATGAGTGAGGAAATTTGGAAACTGATATTCAGCTATTTTGCAGTTAAAGATTTCAGAAAAGACTGTGCACATAGCTATTGTTAGTTGATTTAAAGAAAAAAAGTATCTAACATGAAATGTCGTTTCTTCTTTAAAGATACAAAGCAACATTTCACCAGTGTGAAGTCTGTAAGAAAGTTTTTAAAGGGAAATCAAGTTTGGAAATGCATTTTAGGACGCATTCAGGTAAAAATAAACCCCAACAAAACCACAAAACATGTAGGAATGTATTTTTATGCATCAACATTGACGGAATTCTTCAATTCATTATGGTTGTTGAGTGTTCGGGGCAAGAGTGGCAGGAAGCAGCAAGACCTTTTATTCTTTCTCCTATGTTGATCATTCCAGAATACTGCCTCTGAATGTATCAGTTGAAACATTGACATAATCCTCAACATAGATATGTGATATGCTCTCCACACCTCTTCCTTTAATTTACTGGTATATGTTCTTGCCAAATTTACCCAGACCTTCTAATCGTTTTTGTGGTCCAGGGAATACTTCATTTCAAGAGGTAACCTAAACAAGGATTTGAAATCCCTTTGGAAAGGTTTATGTCCTTATATGGTTAAATTTGGTTTTCCTGCTTTATGTTTAGGGTAATCATTGTCCTTTTGAAATGAACAAAAGTACAAATTGAGCTCATTTAATACAAGTATCATAACAGTTTAAAGACTGGGGGTTTTTTATTTGGTTTATGTTCTGATTGTCTTTGCGTGTACCTGACAGAAATCCCAAGTTTTGAGAGAATTATATGTAAGGAGAAGAGTATGTTAATGTAACTTCTAAACAAACCTCTAATGGCTCTCTTGATTCCAAAATTGATGCTAAACATACGCTCTTTGTTTTCAGTAAAATTGTTTTATACTAGATCTCTATGACGTAATCCATGTATGTATTTGCATATCTATGTGTGACACGGTGTTACTCAGAGTAACTAATTCTTATTTCTGTGTCTTTATAGGTGAGAAACCCTACAAATGTCAAATCTGTAATCAGTCTTTTAGAATTAAGAAGACATTAACAAAACACATGGTTATTCATTCAGATGCTCGACCTTTTAATTGCCAACACTGCAATGCAACATTTAAACGAAAAGACAAGCTGAAATATCATATTGATCATGTTCACGGATCAAAGGCTGCAGAAGACGCATTGACGTCTTCTTCAGAGGAAAAGCTAGTCTCTTTACCAGTGCAGTACACCTCTGATGACAAAGTTTACCAAACTGAAGCTAAACAGTATGTGGAACAGTCCAAAGCATATCAATCAGAAGCCAAAACTTTGCTACAGAATGTATCTACAGAAGTATGTGTGCCTGTGACTCTGGTACCAGTTCAGATGTCTGATCCGCAAGCTGACCTAGTACAGCATACTCCTCAGTCACATGGCATTCTGCCTCCACAACCTGAGCAGACAGATTATCAACGAGCAACAGATCTATCATTTCTAGAGAAATATACTCTTACTCCACAACCTGCAAATATTGTTCATCCTGTGAGGCCTGAGCAAATGTTGGATCCTAGAGACCAGTCATATCTTGGAACTTTACTGGGACTAGATACAGCTCCTACTGTACAGAATATTTCAAACAATGAACATTCATGATCAGACCATAACATTCCACCTAATTTACGAAGCCATTAGCCCACAGAAGGCTGATATGGCAATTAAGGTTTATATTTTATATTTTATTTGGGCTCATGAGTCTTCTGCATAGTTTTGGAAAAACAGGTTTGTTTACATAATATTCGAACATTTAGGCACATTTTGATGCATACTGAAAGCATTTCTTGTGATTTTTAAGAGTTTTTAAAAATCTTATAGATGGTCTTTTAAAAATTATGCTCTGAAATATCTTTTAAGGGTAGTGGCTGAAAAATGTAATTACATATCTGGCTATTAATTTAAAAAACATTGCCTTTCTGCATCTTACTTCAAGTTAATGTTTTAAATGTAATTGAAAGCATTCTGAAAGATTAAGGACTATATCAAATTAATTAAAAGTTGTAAGGGCAGGCAGGGATATAAAACACAAACTTTGAATTATGTTTGATACAGAAATTAAAATATAATTTTACTTGAACCCTCACGCATTTTTGAAGGGTTTTAAAGTCTGCTGGACTCTGGAGCCTAGCCAATGGACACAGGAACTAGATTCTTCTGAAAAGTGATTCAGATATTTTATGAAGACACTAAACAGGGTGTTTGGTGATTCCCCCTGAGTATAATTAGGCTGCCTACATTTGGCCTCTTAATTCTTCCTTGATCTCTAATATTGAATTATGTGGGAAGATCTAGACATTGATATTGTCTAATTTTCTACAGTTAAGTCCTATATAGTTTTAATATGTGTTTTTTCTTGCTTTTTCAATCCTGTTTGTTTTCTGAAGTGTGCCCCACACTCTAACTTTGAAAGAAATAGGAGTATTTGCAAGGTCATTTTAATCTATGAACAGTCATAAAAGATTGGCATGGTTTATCCTTGTTAGAGCAGGAGTTATAACAGGGTCCCGCATTAGCATGCCTGTTGTCAGGTTATCTGTGCTAGAGAAGAAATTTAAAGGCTATTATTTCCAGTACAGTACTCAACTTCTGTTTAAAAAAAGAAATAATCAGTAACTATAAATCTCTTGTGAGTTGCTAATGAAATTTTTTTTTCCTCGCTTTCTTGTGCTGTGTTTATAAAACAAAGTCAAACTCTTGAAAGTATTTTATGTCTTTAATTATTTTTAGCTTTTTCTTTACTAGGCATAAGGGTTTTTTTCAAAAGAACCATTTTGAACTGCAAGTCTAGTGTAATTCACCATAAAATCTAGTATAATCTAACCTTATCAAGCTTTCCATTTTAAGCCTATTTTAAAAATAATTATTCTATGTTTATTTGGTGAATATTATGCCAAAGAAAGTATCTGAAGTAATTTTTTAATCTTCATTACACTCACAAGAATTGCATATCAAGGCAAAATTTTCCCCAGTTTTCCCTATTCTGAAATTATTATCTTAAACTTTAAAATGGGAAACTGGGCGTATTATTGTAACTGTTAAAGTTGTCCAATGACCTGAGCACAAGTGATCTGTGGTGAAAAGCTTGTTTATCATCCCAGTTCTATAAACTCTAAATGGCACGGATCATTTTAAATCCTATTCAAATATTTCGATGTTAGATTCTTTTAATCCCTGTCTACTTCAGTGTTGAGCAGTTTGCAGGAGAGGGGCCAGAGCTGCCTGAATGTCCATATTTCGAAGCTTGTACTCTAATGGATTCTTAACCTAAACACACCAAAGATTTCTGTTAGCTGTTAAATAGTGGCAGAATTATAGAATTTTAAGTGTTATCGATATTTAAATAGGACTTGGCCAAAGAAGCACAATAGAAGTCCTAAACTTTAAAAGTTCAGTTTGTAAAACAGGACTATGTATGTTTAACTGTTCTATGTTTGTATCTCTAAAGTAAAATTTAGAGCTGTGCTCTGGGAATGTTCAGACTGACATGCTGTAAATATATCTGGTAAGAAGCTGAATAATAGCAAATATACAGCAATAATGAGGCCATAGAATGCCACTTTCTGAAAGGACACTATCAAGTACTACTCTTCCTGCTTTCTAACTCCACCTTCATCTCCTTTCAAAATAAAACTATTTCTATCATCCTTACACTCCATGGCTTGAAAACTGCTGGTTTATGTGTAGTTTTCAAGTCAACATGTGTGTATCACTCATATTACTGCATGTGGATGTGACACATGATTTGCAGCCTTTGTAATGGTACCCTTAAACATAACCCGACATAAATGGTGTCAGTGCAGTTCTCAGACTAGAAAGCCTAACTCGTTGTTATTTCTTGTCTTTTCTGTCCTACGGTAGGAAAAAAGTATTGTAGGAGTTCGACAAAACAGTGGCTTAAAAATAGTCGGTAACTAATTTGTTTCTTTTAAATTCCGATCTGTTCAGAAGGCACTCTAGGAAAATACTAAAATGGAATTTGGAGCATATTTACTTGATAATGTCCTTTTAAAAATTCTGTCATGATTGTGCCTTTTATATATATTCTGAATAATGTTTTTTTCTCTAGTTCAGTTGATTTTTCAGAAAACATTAAGGTCAATATCTTCCAAAGGGCTTCATGGTTTTGGGTTCCCAACAAAAAACAGAATATAAAAGGGCTCGTTTTTCAGAAAAACGAGTGCCACCTTTGCTGTTTGGGTGACCGGAATTACTAGTCATTCCTGGAAAAAATGACCTACTAGTTCTTTGGCGTTCTTTTATTTGCAGATAACCCTACTAGTTAGCGTTTTTACCTGCTGGTCAGGCTGGATCATTGCCAGTTGACAGTAGAAGAAAATAGGAAAGCTTATGTGCTAGATACATAGTTTTTATTTTTTTAATATCACGAGCTATAATTCTTCTGGCTTTACATCTATTTAAAATTCATAAATGAGCAAAGTAAATTTTCATGGACTGGTACTTTGTTTGGTAAGTGGAAGTAGCTGATCTCTGCTTGATGGAGGACAGAGTTCCTCTTAAGAGGACTAAAGTTGAAGGGCAGACATCTGCACCTCACAGCTGCATGGATTGAAACTCCATAGGTGTCTGGTACCTCCATTTTAATACGTATATGTACTTATCCAAGAGTGCATGTCCTGTTGAACTGGAGGGCACTTTTACAATAAAGGCTATGTTTTATCTGGCAGTCATCGGCTCGGTTGACCGTTTGTCGCCAAAGAAGGAAGAAGCAGGTCTCTCAAAAATATCGCTGAAGAGCGATCAGTGGCACACTGCAGAAAGTTGGTCTTTTCCGCATGCTGACCTTTGGGGAGAAAAGTGGAGTCTGTGTTGGAACTCTAAATTCTAAACTACTACATGGTTCTGAGAACTTACTGCACTCATGCTGTTTAAACATTGAATTCTGTATTTTTTTGCTGAACAAATTTCTGGTTGTTGACTGGGTTACTGCCTTTAAGTGAATTTTGTGTTCAGTTTATTTATTTATATTGGAATTTCCTCTTTGAGCACTGACACTTTTCCTACAGAGGTATGGCTCTCATGGGTTCTTTTTATGCTGAACATCATTAATTGTAATGGTGATGATATATCTTCTGTAAGGCTGTGATTTCCTTAAAAATATACTGCTATTTTAGTCTGGATTATAATTCGGGTAGCTATTTTTAAAGATGGGTCATGCCAGAACACAATGGCAAAAGATCTATTTGGTATCATCGAAGAGCTAAGTTTATTTCCCTCGTAACTAATGTGAAAGAGCATCCGGAACTCTGAAGAATGCTTCAAAGGAATCACCTCGTAACGTGCTTAATCGAACATGAAATGTGTTTTCGAGTGCTAGGAATAAATGACCCTCAAGTTTTTAAATTTAAAATAATTTCTGTGTAGAAATTCATGAATGTAGATTTGCGAATGAATTCTGAGAAGGCTGTTGTGGATAAACAGTTTTTTTTCCCCTGAAAACAAGAAAAAAGATGTGAAATTTTCCTGTAATTTGAGCATACATGCATAACTGATCCAGATTGTATGTTCTCCATGTGGCTGGAGCTTAAGGGAAATAGAGTGCGTTTATCTGTAGGTCCTTGTGACTCCTGTCACGTGTGATCTTTTTCTACAATATCATCTCACAGTGATTTGGTTGTTTCACGGGATGCGTTGAAGAGCGACACTGGCAGAATATAGTGCAGGGCAGTTGCTTGGCTTGAGCCCGGAAGGGTCTTTTTCATGGTTCGTAAGAAATGTTTTGGATTAAAGTAATGATGGCAATTTTTTTTTAATCCCCCATAACCATTTCGATAATGTTTAAATGTTGGTCCTTTTATATGAAAGATTAAGGTGAAATAAACTCAATATTTTGTCACTGGTATATGAGATAATGTCTTTTAAATGTGATCTGTATAGGTTGATATTTTAGATGGAAGTCTTTAGGTAAAGTCGTCTTTTTAGGGGAAATTCTTTGCTGTAAGGAAAAGTTAGGAAGTGTACTGTAAATGTAGAAGTACTCAGTCCTATGTGTAATTTTGTTTGTTATGGAAAAGTAAAATTCTTTTGTCTTAACATTGCCTGCCTCACAGGATTTCTTGCAGGGGTGCTTGAGCCCTCTTTTTTTTTTTTTTTTTTTTTTTTTTTTTTTTTTTAAGCAGCATGGAAACAGTATTCTGTGTGTCTTTCAGTTTTAAAGCTCATGAAAGATAAACAGATGAGGCAAACTTTTTCATCACATTTGTGAGCGTTGCATTCTACTTTTAAAATATTTTGTAAATTAAATTTATTTAGAAAAATACTTGGCTTTGCTTGATTTTTTTTTTTTCATATGGACAGCTAAATCCATTTAATGGAGGGCTGCTAAATCCATTTAATCCAGTTCTTTTTTTTAATTTTTATTTTGAAATGTAACTCAAGGCTAACCCAAGGCCCTCTCCCATTCACAGCTCCGTGCTGGGGCACTTGGAAGCTTCACATGCGGAGGCGGCCGGGGCCCCTGCACGGGGCCGGGGCCTCCCGCCGCCACCAGGCGGCGCCTCTCTCCTGCCCCGGCAGTGTCGGCCTGTTCAAATGAAACGCCCGGCGCTGATTGGCGGAGAGGCGAGGGGGCGGGGCGGGCCGCGCCGCGCCGCGCGGGGATTGGCGGGGGCCGGGTTTGAACGGGCGGGCGGAGGCGCGGCCGTTGGTTCGGCGGCGGAGCGCGGGCTGCGGGGGGAGCTGGAGCGGGTCCCCGCGCCGGGGTTCTGCCCCGGGTATGGCCGCGGGTTTCCTCCCCGGAGCAGCGGTGCGGGCGCCGAGCGCCGCCGCCAGTCCTAGGCGGCGGCGCTGGGCCGAGCGAGGGGGCGAGGAGGACGCCGAGGAAGCCCCCGCCGTGCTGGTCCTGAGCCACTTCTCCCGGCCGCCGTTCCTGAGCTTTGGCAGCCTGCGAGTCGGCGCCTCCCGCACGCGCCTCCTGGGCATCGACAACCCCAACGCGGAGGACGCCGACGTGGTCGTCGACCGCTTCCCGGCTTCTGCCCGGGGCTTCAGCCTTGAGCAGCGCCGCTTTTTCGTGCAGGTAGCGGGGCGCGCCGGGGCCGCGGGGCTGCGGCAGGAGCAGGAGCGGGTGGGTACGAGGGTGTGACACACGGGGGCACCCCGAGCCGTGCCCCGCGGGCAGCGGCTGGGGGTGAAGGGCGCCGGACGGCCCCCCGCCCGAGCCGCCCGCTCCTCGGCGGCGCAGGAAGCCCCTCCGCCGGCGTTAGGAGTGTTACCGGTTCGCAGCGTCATCCACTCCCAGGATCGCTCCCGCGGCCCCTGGCCGCGTAGCACCGCGTTTTCCGGCAGCCGGTACCCCGGCAGCTGCCGCCTCGCTGCGGGCGGTGTTCGTGGGAGCCGTGTCCGTGTCTCGCCCCGCGTTGGAGGGGAAGAGCCGGAGCTTTAGATGGCAGGGTTAGGCGTCCTGGGGCCGGGGGGCTGTCCCAGGCTACGAACGGCGTAAATCCTGGCTCAAATGGAGGGCTTTATTTTTGCAATAAGGTGCAAAACCAGAAATTAATTGTTCTCTGAGAACGTGGTTTTAAAGACGGAGACAGAAGAATAAGAGGTGTTTAAAAAGTGACCTCTCAAAATGTTGGAGAACATCTGTTTAGTTTGGAAAAAGTCTGAGGGAGCTTGTTGTGAAGAGGATGCTAATTCACTGTTCTGCATGTAATTAACAACACAATAGAGAGCAAAGCCGGCGTAATCTGGGAATAAATCTTTACGATTCCTAAGGAAATATAAACTATAGTCCATCCAATCAGTGGCGATTTTTAAAAGGAAAGTTTAGACAAACATGTGTCTGCGGTCATCCAGAGTCTTGGTGAGAGAGGAAGAAACTCTCTGGAGATCCATGCTTATCTGGAGATAAGCAAACACGTGCTTATAAAAAACAAGCTGGACTCTCACTGTGGAGTATTTGAATAGCATCTTCCCATAGTAATGAATGAATACTACCTGTTGTTGACCAGCTTTACTGGATAAGCACATATTGAGTTAGTTTGCGTGTTTTCATTAAACGTGTTTGCCTGAGGAGGTGGAAATCCTAATTCAAACGCTCAAGAAATTGATCGTTTTCACACACTTTTTGATTTTGTCTGAGGTATAAGCATTCTTTGTTCTGTCAGTATTGCTATCAGCAGAGCACCAAAACGACTGGTAGAGGTCACTGTGCATGAAGAATCTTTACATAGATCATACATAGCTCTATGATTTCCTTGTTCTTTTGCAGTGCCTTCATTTTTATTCCATGAACTTGTGTGTCAAACCTCACCTTGGCAGGTCATTTGACTAAAAAAATTGACCCTTGTATTTAGATTCAACTAAGGTCCTAAAACTTGACTTCTGATTATTAGTCCAACTATAATTCTCTCAAAATTACTTTGGAGAACTTATTTGGTTAATACATGCAAAAAATTATGTAATTGCTTCTACTTACCTTTGCTTAAATCTTGTCCTTTCTACTATGTTTATATGTGTTCTTGCTTGCTTTACATTGTAGTTTCATCAAGAGGCATATGCCCTTTTAGTATGACATTTTTGATAGAGATTGCTTAACTTTACATGTCAGAGGGGAAAAAATGACATTTGAACATTTAACAATTACTTATCATTTAATGTTGTCACTGTATACTGCTGCTCATTTGATTTGATTACTTGATCTTTGATGTTATACAAGTGTACCTAAGTGCTAGATATTAAACATTTCTTTTTCTCCAATAGTCAGGAGAAAGAATCTTTGTTTCTGTAACATGGACACCATTAGAAGAAGGAAAAGTCAGAGAACTGGTAACTTTTGTTATTAATGGTATTGTAAAGCATCAAGCTGTGCTCCTAGGTGTTGCTGAGCAGCCTCTGAAGAAAAAGGTAAATGTGTGTTTATTATGTGTCTTAATTCTATTACTTTGGCATAGCTGACACAGATATTGTTTGTATTAGTAGAAAATTCAGTGAAGACGAATTAAAAATTGATAAATGATGCTGTCTGTGGGAACGCTCATTGCCTTCAAGTCTTTTCAGCTGGGTTGGAAAGTAGATACTTGTGCATTACAGCTTAGAAAATGAAACTAAAACGTGACCAAAAAGTCTGTTTTCAAGCCTGGAAATAATTTATGGTGACTTTTGGACTGGGTGTTCTTTTTATCTTATTTTTAGACTTTGAATGGATACATTAGTAATGTTCACTTTTACACGCAAAAGTATTTAGAAAGTCGGCATACTAACTTTAATCGTGATTCTTTTTCAGAAGAGTCTTTGGGATACTATAAAAAAGAAAAACTCTTCAGAAACATCTGCTTCAATGAAAGTTAAAAAAAGTATTTCAAAAGTTAAAAATGTTAATAAAACATTTCAAGTTTCCCAGAAGGTGGATAGACTTCGAAGCCCACTTCAGCCATGTGAAAATCAGAACACCGTGCAAAATAGTGTATCCCCAGGGAATGACTTTGTTGGCTCGGAAAATAAATTGCCTATATCTCCTATTGCGCCAGTGCTAGAGGAACATCGTAATACTGTTTGCACACCACTTGCCATGAGAAGATCTACTACGTTCTCGGATATTGCCGGCAATGTAAATGAGGGGTTATTGCCTGAAATAGACAGCTGTAATGTCAAGAAATTTGCTAATGAGCACAATGAATTAAAATCTGAAAGCGCATACAGTTCTACTGGATTAGCACAACTGCCAATTTCAAACAATGAAGTCATTCTTAATTGTACACTCTCACCAGTTTGCACACCAGAACACTCGGCGTCTGTGCCTGTTCTAAGTACAAGGAGAATTTTAAGTCCAGATTCTTTTGTAAATGACAGTTATCAAGTGGATATAGATACAACAGAGCAGCCTGTTCCAATTCTGTCACCTGATCAATTTGTGAAAGACAGCTTGTCAGATAAGCAGTCAAAGACTCCTAAACTTGAGACAGCTTCAGTATTGTCTACTACAGAGACTTACGTTGTAAAGAAGTTCCCACCCTCAAAATGGAAAAAAAAATGGAGACGTTGAGACAAAAACACATGTTCGTATAGAACACAACTTAAACGAACTCTTTAAGATGCATAATGTAGAATCACAGGTACTTGATCATGACAAACCCAAAGAAAATCACTTTGGTATTCCTTCTACAGATGAACAGGCTCACAATTCTTCTCGGAGAGAGCAACTAAAAAAGCGTCCAGTTCTTTCTGCCACTGTTGTAAAAAGTAAGCCTGATGCTGGTGAAGAAAAAAGAACGGAAACCCTCCAGCCAAAATCTAAAAAATGCCTCAGTAAAGCAATAATGGAATGTGGTAGTGTGATGCCTGTACATACAAAAGCAGAAATATCTAAACACCTTCCAGTTATAGGTCCCATTTCAGCTGAAAGCAAGTGTCATGATGACAAAGTGAATTCATCTCCTACTGGATCAACTTCTTTGTGTCGTAAAAGGAAAAGTGAAATATATGTAGAAAATAGTAGAGTTTCAGCTCCAGTGTATGTGGAAGAAGTGGAAAGAAAAAGAACTCTTACATCTAGCGTGGACAATAAAACGCATACTGCTATGAGACCATCGGCCTTCAAACGCACAAACCGAGAGAGAGTAGGACAGAGAAAGAAAGCTGGTGAGCAGTATTTCATTCATTTACCACTTTCTGAAACATGCCTTTGATCCTGAAATTTGTATAGCAAACTGAACATGGTGAATATTTGACACTATTGCTGTTGTCACGTGTTATTTGCCAGTAAGTTGTTGCTTGAAGATCAGAAGTTGAAGAAGTTGACTTCTTGTCTGTCAATGTATTTTGGGTTTTCTAAATATTCCGTTCCCAAATACACTTTGGAATACAAGAAGAAGGAGGGTCTGTAACTGAAAGCAGCATTTAATTTGCAGAATCTTCGTGGAGTCCCTGCAATTTAACTAGCAGGAAGAATTCATTGTGGCATTCAGATCAAAGTAACATACGCCGCATTCTTCTGTTCAAATGATCTGTTTTGTAATCTAAATTTGATTTGAGGCTTTCAGTAACACACTTTGATTTCAGGCTTTTTGAGATAGTCTACATAAAAACATAACACACTAACAGTGTTAGTGTGCAGAAGGAAAAGCTGTGTTATCTACCAGGTTATTTCTATTCATCCACTAGGGTATGGATAGATGGGCTCGATAAAGAAGTATTCTGTGAGCCCAGAATGACTTTAGTGTCTCTTAATCCCAGTTGTAAAACACAAAAATGATGACAGCATTGAGTTATGTTCTTCTTGAGAAATATTACCTCTTGTTCTTTTAATTGCACAGGCGTTGTCTCTGGACTTCGAAAAGAAAACTCTTATTTCACTACTAAAAGTTACCTTTGACATGCCCATCGTTAATTTGATCCATTTGAGATCCAACTTTATTAAAAATGAATGTATTTAAAATTTATTAGAAACACATGGGAGATTGGAATGACTTCTTCACTTCTGAAGAATCATAGAATGGTTAGGGTTGGAAAGGACCTCAAAGATCATCTAGTTCCAACTCCCCTGCCATGGGCAGGGAAACCCTCCACTACACCAGGTTGCTCAAAGCCTCATCCAACCTGGCCTTGAACACTTCCAGGGATGGGGCATCCACAACTTCTCTAGGCAACCTGTTCCAGTGCCTCACCACCCTTACAGTGAAGAATTTCTTCCTTATATCTAATCTAAATCTCTCCTCTTTCAGTTTAAAGCCATTGCCCCTTGTCTTATCACTACATGCCCCTGTAAAAAGTCCCTCTCCAGCTTTCCTGTAGGCCCCCTTGAAGTACTGGAATGCTGCTATAAGATCACCCTGGAGCCTTTTCTTCTCCAGGCTGAAGTGAATGCTCTATGGAAAACACTGTCATCTAAGCAGGAGAGTGCAACCTGTAATTTATGATCTCTATCTTTTTTGTTTCGGAAGTACCATCTTGTTAGGGAGTATCAGGCAGCAACTATAGTGCATCTGCAACAGCATACTTTTTTTAATCCTTCATTTGATGTCAGTGTAACAAAATGATTGTGCTAAAAGTGTGTATTTTTGTATCTTGAGAAAGCCTAGATCTGCATTTTTTCCCTTGAGTTTTAAATCTTTCTGCTGCTATATGGTGGGTAATACTTACTACCTAGTGCCTTGATGCCTAAACTAACAGAAGCCAGGCTGCTCTGAAATGAATATCAATGTAGTATGCAATCTAACTGTGGTAAGAGATGAGTCAAGCCATAAAAATCGTGCCTCTTACCCCAGATATTTATATAATACACACTTTCACATGTTCTAATGAATGTTTTTACCAATTAACTTAGAGGTCTAACCACATGATAATGAATTGCAAACAGTGCATTTCCGTAGCATATGGAAGAACTGTGAAATACTGTAGCACTTATTTGTTCTTAACTATTTTTCCCATTTAGTTGTAGTCAAACTGGTTTGCTTAACTTTTTCCATCAACAGGAGACTATTGGTATTTTGTATAGGTTCACGGAGAATTACTCTAGTTCCGTGCTTTATGAGTGATGTGAACCTTAATACATTAACTTTCACTGATGTCTATGTTGTTGATATTTGTGTGTTAATGCTCGTAGGTTCTTCACTTCAGAAAGCATCTAAAACTACCAACAGAATTAGTAAACCCATCCCTGGATTGGCCCAGTCCCACCTGACGTTTGTGAAACCACTGAAAACAGGTGGGCAGACTTCCAGTATTTAGTAAAATGGTATACACTGAGCTGAATGTCACAATTGCTGTACGGCTAGTGATTGGTAAGACCCAACTGGTTAGAGTTGAGATGAAATAGAAGATTGTACCTACAACAAATCAAGATCTAGTAGAAGAACATATGTAACCTTTCATGTTCCATTTCGACTACTCAGAAGAAAATTGATTGCAACACATGGCCAGCTGAAGGTAAATGTTGCTTCAGTTTTGCCTGTAAGGGTAAAAGCTGTGTTACAGATACGTTCCCAGCTGACTGATGGTTATCAGTGGAATGCCTCTTCCATATCTGATAACATTTTAATACAACAGAATACCTAAGAAGAGTAAACCTCCTACCAAAAAGATACTGATTTTGCAAAGCTAGTAACACTAAGTTGATCTGATCAGAAAAAAGCATCTATAAAATGATTTTTCCTGGATGCAATTCAACTCGAGTCTTGCCCCAAGATGTGCATTGCAAATGACCTAGGTTCTAAAAATCTTGTCTTTGTTCTAGTGCTTTAATAACTTCATCTGTGTTTTGTGGCTGAAATCTATTTAATGGTGACTGATCTGCAAGTCATTGAAGATTATAATCTGCATTTTTCTGCTATAGTACTAAATGGAGTGTCAAACATTAATCCTTTCCACAATGAAATGTATATTGGTTATTAAACTTTTCAAGAACTGCAGACACCTACCTTTTTTTTTTTTTAAGTCATCCCTAGGCACCCAATGCCTTTTGCTGCTAAAAACATGTTTTATGATGAACGTTGGAAGGAGAAGCAGCAACGAGGTTTCACCTGGTGGTTAAATTTTGTACTTACCCCTGATGACTTCAGTGTAAAAACAAACACACCACAAGGTAGGAGTACAAGAATTTTCACTTTGTCTTTTAATGTTCTTAAACATATAATGTACTTTATTAATATTAACAAACGACAGTACTAGCTTAACACTAGTCCCAGCTTGTCACTTTAGTTTGTGTAATGTTAAGCTCTTACGTAAGTGTAAATTTTTGGATTTTGATTTTTATGTATCACCTTTTCAGCCTTTGACTTAATACTGTGATAATCATAAATCAAATATTTGGTAAAAGCAGCTTTTACAGTGGAGACAGTGCTGTCCATCCCAGCAGAATTTTCTAACCATCTAACCTTTTTCAGAGTCTTATTTTCCCCTTGTGGTAAGTGGATGGCACACTTGCTCATGCCAAGTGCAGCATACCACACACCTGAATGGGAAGTGTGTTCTGCAGCAAGAAACACACACTGGAACATATGGCTGTGGCAGTCCTCAGTGGATGTTGAGTGGGGAATCCCCACTTGCTGAAAAACATTATAGCTGTCACTTTACTATAATGACTGTAACATACTTTTTCCTCTATCTTTAGCTTCAATCTAAAAAACTGAAGGTAGTACAACTGATCTTAAGACCAAATTCTTATCACTGCTTGCTTATGAAATATGTATTGTTGTATTAAATGTTTGACTAATATACATGTACTTGAAAATTTAGTGCAACAGCTGATAAGCTTCCTGAGGTATCAAATCATTAGTCAGAAGGAAAATAACAAAATGTGAACTTAGAGAGAATAGAATTAATGAGATGGGCAAAGTTACCCTTATTTGAGATGTAAATGCATGCTTTTTGTCTGTGTTTAAACAGTAAATGCAGCTGCTCTTATCTTGGGAGAAGAGAACCATCACAAAACCAGTGTTCCTAAAGCACCGACTAAAGATGAAGCATCTCTAAAAGCTTATACTGCTCATCGTAAGCTGAATAAGTTACGGCGTGATGCTTGCCGTTTGTTTACATCTGAAACTATGGTTAAAGCTATTAAGAAGCTGGAAGTTGAGATTGAAACTAGACGTTTGCTAGTTCGTAGAGACAGGCACCTCTGGAAAGATGTAGGTAAGAACACTACGACTTTGCAACCTCTCTTTTCTTGCAAGTAGAAAGAGGACTATTCACACACTAAGCTGATATAATCTAAAATTGGTTGATAGAAATTTTTGCTATTATATGAAGTCTTTGCTGGATGTAATATTACAAGATGCTCTTTTGCAGGAGAGAGGCAGAAAGTCCTTAACTGGCTTTTATCTTACAACCCTTTATGGCTGCGTATAGGTCTGGAGGTAAGTGTGGATTTTATGGTCTATAAATTAAAGTTTAAAGGACACTAGCAATTTTTTTTTAGTAGAGGATGTTTCGGGTTTCTTTGTATTTTCTGTTTTACTAGTTCAGGTAGGTTCAATTCAGTTATAGTGTGTTTACATCTCTTAAATTATTACAACAGACTTGCTTTAAAAAAGTGCTTACCTTATTAGAAAGGAAAATATTTAATCAAGGAAGGTGGAAGTTACCTCCCTGACCAATAACACAAAAGCAGTTTCCTATCAGTTTCCCTCTTTACTAAACTGGAGAAAAATGCAGTTGTCTTAAGGAAGTTCTTTATTGATTCCTCAGATGCACATGATCATATGTGTTTTGAAATGAAACTGGATCTTCTGAAATTTCCTTTGGTTTTATCCTTCAGTGACTGATTTGAAAAACTGATTGATTTTTGGAGTCTAATTACCATTTACTACTTCAGAATTTCAGTAATGTATTTTACTCAAAAAACCCTCATAGTATTTAAGGTAATTTTTAATGGTTCTGTGTTTGTTTTTTTTTTCATCCTTTCATATTAGACTGTTTATGGAGAACTGATAACTTTGGAGAGTAATAGTGATGTTATGGGTTTGGCAATATTTATCCTTAATCGGTTGCTTTGGAACCCTGACATTGCAGCTGAATACAGACATCCCACTGTTCCCCACCTTTACCGAGAAGGTAACTGCTACTTCCAAAACCAGGTTATTTTTAGCACTTAATTTTTGAACTATCACTTAATGGGTTCTATCTTTTTAGGTCATGAAGAAGCTCTGTCAAAATTCACACTGAAAAAATTGCTTCTGTTAGTTTGCTTTCTGGATTGTGCCAAACGGTCAAGAATGATTGACCATGACCCTTGCCTCTTTTGTAAGGACGCAGAGTTCAAGGTAGGAGAGCTGTGATTTGATGTCTCCCTTAAATATTGTCTTAAGGCTTGATGTAGAAGGCTTTTTTTTAAATTATTATTTTTTTTAAATCTATATACTTTTTTTTAACAACTCTTGACTGTTGCTCACCAGCCTAGGCTGCAGCTCCAAGGATGTGGTTACATCTTCCACAGCCAGGAGGAAATGGCCGGCCTTTTGTAGGCAGGGTCTAAACCTTAATTAGGAAAGCAATCAATTCCATCCAGCTGGGCAATCTGGGCAATAGCCACAGTTGCAATAGCCATAATTCCCCCTTTTTGTTTTACCAGTTTTTTGTTTTTAAAGGAAGGTGAAGGCTTTATGGTGAGCAGAGACCCAGTCCATTCATTCTGACTCCAGCATGCTTCCCTCCCGTGAATATCACATTGGGGCTTGCAACTTTACCTTCTTTACCGAAGGACTCTCACTCCGCCCCTGGCTCTGGCTCCGGCGAGGGAGTTGCGGTCTTCAGGGTCTCTCAGATGTATCACGTTGGGGTCACCAGTTGTTGCTCACCAGCCTGGGCTGTAGCTCCAAGGATGTGGTTGCATCTCCCACAGCCAGGAGGAAATGGCCGGCCTTTTGTAGGCAGAGTCTAAACCTTAATTAGAAAATCAATCAATTCCATCCAGCTGGGCAATCTGGGCAATAGCCACAGTTGCAATAGCCATATTTGACTGTTCAATGTTTTGCATGAACATTCTCAACATATCATCTCACGGTCATGTAAAAGAATTCCCAAGAACATTCTGAGGTGTTGGTCCTGTAGGAAGGACACCGTTATCTTGTGTTATCTGGCTTCCTTCCCTAAAGCTAAGCTTCTGCATTGGTTTTAAATATCACTCTAGCATACTGCAGCTGACCTTAAACTGCAAGTCAGTTTGATGGTCTTTTCTCCTTGTTGTTTTCTGTTGTTTTGCTGTGATAAGAAATGCTATGCGACATCTGTCATACCAAGGCTTTGATTAACAAATATGTCATGTTCAAATAGAATTGCTTTTCTTGGGTTTGCACTACGTAGACAGACTGAGAAAAAAATATTACTGAATTTGATGGTGCTTTCAGTGACACGGTAGCTGGGTACAATAAAGCTGTGTGAACCAGCTAAAAGTACATTGAAAAAATAAATTACCATTTTAAGTATTAGGCAAGGAAATATGGAATGCAATTTGAGGGACAAGGGATGAAAATTGTATTTTGCTTGACCAATATTGCAGTTAAGATTATCTTCCTTTTTTCTTCTTTTATTTTTTTCTTTTTCCTTTTAGGCTAGCAAAGACCTTCTGCTTGCCTTTTCTCGGGACTTCCTGAGTGGTGAAGGGGACCTTTCCCGCCATCTTGGTTTCCTAGGACTACCTGTCAGTCATGTTCAAACTCCCCTTGATGAATTTGATTTTGCTGTAACAAATCTGGCTGTGGACTTACAGTGTGGCATTCGTCTTGTGTGCGTTGATACAGAATTATTTTGAACTATTTATTTTCTTTCGTACAATACTTAATATGAGCTCAGCTAAACTGAGAAATTAAAGGCATTAAACTGTGAAATTCCCTTTGTTAGGAGAACAATGGAACTTCTCACCAAAAACTGGAATCTTTCAAAACAACTAAGAGTTCCTGCAATAAGTCGTCTACAGAAGATGCATAATGTTGACATTGTTCTCAATGTCCTTAAAGAGCGAGGAATTCACTTGAAAGATGAAAGTGGTAAGGCCTGGAAATCAGGGTTGTTCTAAGTGCGTCAGAGGACTAGTGCACACTTTAATTCCTTGTTTTATTTGATAGGTTCTTCAATTGACTCCAGGGATATTGTGGATAGACACAGAGAACGAACATTAGCACTCTTGTGGAAAATTGTCTTTGCCTTCCAGGTACCTTTCAATTACTTATTTTGTTTCTTTGTTACTAGCTACAAATGAGTGATAATGAAAACACCAGTCTTTCAGGAATACTTACTGTCTGTGAAAGCCTCTACTGATCAAATTTTAAACTGTGAAATGATCCGCTTTGTATGTTCAAAGTGCCATCCGAACTTTACCTAAATCTGCTAACTGTTCCTTAACAATACAGTTTAGATAACATTTTATCTATGCGTTTTCTTATATACTTACTTACAGGTTTTGGGAAAACACTTTAGGGCTTATGCTATATGCCGAGAGAATTGATAATTAAATGTCGGTCTCAAAATGCTGGTAAGATCTTACTAACTGAAAAGGGCATTTTGAGGTTACACTGATAGGTGATTATAGCGTAAGCTCTGAGGCTATAGCTCTTCCACATTTTTCCAATGTGGAAACAGTTTTTCCAATTTTTCCAATGACTGAAACAGTTTGAAGAAACATTCTTGAAATAAGAATGAAGATTTCTTAGGTGTTACTGCAATGACATTTCAAAGCCACTGGAAAGATTTAGTAGAGGAAGCAAAAATAGCTTTCTTAAGGCTATTTTAAGAGTTAATCTGAGTCAAACAGCTTTTGAAAATCAAGTATCCAGCTGACTAATCCAGTTGGAAGGAACATGAAGTATGAAAGGTAAAATAAGATACAAGTTGAGGTGGTATTTCACCACTAAGTAGTCAGGAATATAAGTACAGTTAACTATATCTAAAGCAAGAATTTCAAAGACTGTAGCCACAGAACTATCAGAGAGCCAGAAGAACATAATAAAAATCAAATTAACTATTTTCTTTCTTAACTACTGTTACAGTATTGAGTAGTTACCTTCCTCCAGTTAATTTCTCTGATGCATGTGTCATAGTTGCATTGCTTTTGATTAAAGAAATAATTTCGGTGAGCTGCGGCTTTATCCAAGCCCTGTGGATATGCTACTTGTTCTCCAAATCTTCTCGCACCATCACATCGCCAGCTCAAGTCCTCTTGGAATCCCTTAAATAAGAAGGAGTGGTAGGTACATGAACTCAGTAGAAATGCAGGCAAGACTCTGGAACTGTTGTTTCCTCTGAAAGGACAGTGAAATCACACAGGCTGTTTCAGGAAATTCCCTTATTTCCCCCAGCTATTAATTAGCGACGTAACTGTTTTACACAGAACAGTGGGGGTGTGGGTGTAGGTTCTGTTATCTGAAGCAGCTAGTAGCAGACACTGCCATCTATACTGGCAAGTCCAGATTATCCACTACTGATTCAGTGTGGCAGGTACTGCTAAGTAGCGAGAGTAATTTCTCTTTAAAATGCTGTATGTAAAGCCTCTGCATCCAGCTGCCTTATTGCATGACATGTCAGACTGTTGGTGACACAAATAAAATGTGTTTTTTCCTTCCTAATAGGTGGATGTTTTCCTAAATGTGGAACAGTTAAAAGAAGAAATCGAGTTTTTAAACAATGCACACAAAAGAAAAACACAATTGAGCGCTCTCAAGACTTTTCCAAGTTGTTGTAGAGTACAAGAAGATAATAGTAGTAACTCCTCACCTCAATGTTACAGTGAAAATGTGAAGCTACTGATGGCATGGATTAATGCTGTTTGTGGATTTTACAATATCAAGGTAAATAGTTTTGTGTACATTTCAGAAATACATCTTTTGCTGTTGTAAGAATCCTTATTCTTTGTAGAGCAGAATTCTTCAAGCTATCAAATATATAGTAACAGACAATGGTAATTAGTTTTAAATATCCTTCTGGACTTTGTTTAAACTGATTTGAAATAACTCTCTTTATGTGGGTTTAGCTGCAGCTCTCTTTTTAAACAGATGTGTGCAAAAGGATGTCTCCTTCCAGTTAGTCTTATGCATAAAAATGCCTTTTTAAAATACAACATTTTTGCTAGAATATGGGGTTGTTTGAGGTTTTTTTTAATGAGCATTCATTTTAAAAGTATTTGTGCATAAAACGTTCACCATTTATAGGAAATGTGAGAATTAAACTAATGTTTGGCATAAGGGTGATTCTTCTCCTCAGAGATGCTTGTTTAGAAGTGACATGTTGCTGGTTCCTTCCAAGAAGAGAAGGCCAGTTTAGAGACTTGTCTCTGGTCAGAATACAGTCACACCTGCTATTTTTTCTGAGGGGCAAGGTAGAGCACTTGAGAGTGATGCAAGTTTAGAGCTTATTTCTCCACTGAATACCTAATGTAAAGGTATCTATAGGAGTTTCTTAGGGATCCTTCTGTAGAAAGATTGCTTTCTTTTTGGTTTCTTAAATGTTTCCCTTGGAAATTCACTATGTAGTGATTCACACATCTTTGTTTCTGATTTCTCGCAGCTGTATGTCGCTACACAGTGAATGTACAAAGGAAGCACTAGTTTCATAAATTTTCTTGTTCAAAAAAAATTTGCACTTGGTCACTTTCAAAGGTAGAAGATAACAAATTCTATATCAAGTTTATGTCAATTAATGGGTAACAAAAATTCAAGGAACTTGTATCTTACCGTATTTTATTTAACAGGTGGAAAATTTCACAGTGTGTTTCTCAGATGGTAGAGTATTGTGTCATTTGATTCATCATTATCATCCATGTTACGTGCCTTTGGAAGCTGTATGCCAGCGTACAACTCAAACAGTGGAATGCTCAAGAACTCATACAGTGGGACTAAACTCTTCCTCCTCATCCTCTTCAGAGTCTGATACTTCTCTAAATGTTATGGAAGGAATATTTGACCAAGGTGAGTTATTTGATGTGTGGAAATTCGTGATAAATCTTTTTATTTTAAGTACAATTTGATTTGACAAATGTTTTCTCTTTGCAAAGCTGTAGCTGCTTCAGTCCTATACAAGGAACTCTTGGACAATGAAAGGAAAAACTTCCAGCTGATCAATGCTGCAGTTTCTGACCTAGGTGGAATACCAGCAATGATTCATCACTCAGACATGTCAAATACAATTCCTGATGAGAAGGTAAGATGTAGACTTGATGTAAACATGTTCTGCTCTCCTGAGAACATGTCCTGCTCTTCTGTATAGCCCTTAACTTGCTGTGTTCTGTGTTTATATAGGTTGTTATTACCTACGTATCATTTCTGTGTTCGCGGCTTCTAGATCTTCGGCAAGAAACTCGAGCTGCTCGATTAATTCAGTCTGCTTGGAGGAATTACAGGCTGAAAAGGGAACTGAAACTTTCTCAGGTACTCTTTCCCTGTGCAATATTCATAGTTTCTACTTTGAGAAATACTCAATAAAGAATATAAATTCACTGTTTGGAGTATACAGGTTTATTAGAATAATATTAGCATGTAAATTGAGTACAATTTTTATTATCAAAATAGACAACATTCTTGGTGTAATCTAATAAAAACCACTTTCGTTTAAGACTATTCTGAAATAATTACTTTTGTTTAAAGCCTACTGCTCTTTCTTTTGTGTTCTGATTAAAGCATGTCACCACTTAAGCCCTTTTCCCAGTATTTCAAATATAGAATAGTTGCATGGCTCCCTTAAAACAAAAAGGGAGTAGTTAATCTTTAATTCCTTTTAATGTCTACAAAATGAAAAGAGTAATTAAACTTCTGCATGGATTTAATATTTTTGTTCAGGAGCTAAACTCCACCAGTGTTTTGAGTCAAGTCACATGAGTTTTGATACTTTGTTTCTTTTCTGATAGTAAAACCAGATATCGTGATGATTTTCAAACTATGACACCATTAAGCTTGATAAAATGCCACCACTATGTCTAACTGAGATACATACTATTTAGTGCTGGAACAGTGTTCAAGTGAAATATTCTGAAAATCTCTGGTATAGAAAGGGGCGGAGTTTATATTTATGTAGGTTTTTTCATCAACAAGCCTAATTTTTATGAGATTGCTTTAGATAGTTATTTTAATACACCCAAAATTTGAGTGAAAATTCCAATCCTAACTCTTCAGTGGAAATTCGCTCTTTATAGGAAAGAGACAGAGCTGCTCGGATAATTCAAAAATCTGCAATAAACTTCCTGTCTCGTCGACGCATCCTGAAGAAAGTTAATGCAGCAATTTTCATCCAGAAGCACTGGAGAAGATACTTAGCCAGGAAGATTTTTTTAAATCTGAAAAAAACAAAACTGGATGAAGCCAGAAGTAAATCTGCCACAGTCATTCAGGTAAGACAATCTAAAGTGAGATTACAGAGCAAGGAAACCGCTTGAAACCTCTAAAAAAAAAAAAGACTTGCTCAGGGTCATTTGTTCTGCTTGCACCAACTGATGTCTTAATGAAAACACAATACCTCCCCCCTACTTTCCCCTGCCTTTTGAGATGTTTGGGTAACTTTCTTCAGAGAGAAATGTTAATGTGTTATTAAATTGACAATTAGTGAATATTTTGGTACTCCATATACAATAAAACACTGAGCCTTAAACCAGTCAACGTGTAAGGACTGATCAGATTGTGTTGGCTTGCCTACATTACTGGAGAAGCTTTAAAAAAAGATAGTGAAAAATTACTTTCTTAGTCTTGTGACAACTGTGGTGGGCACCTTTAGAATGGCAGACATTATTTACCAATTGGTAGTGGGGCAATTAAGTCAGTTTCTCAAGATACTTTCCCCACTATTACCCAAAGCTAAATATTGCATTCTTCAGACTTTTTTTGGAATGGAGATTAAGCAATCACTGGTTTCTCAAATAGTTTCAAAGGGAATCTCTTGTCGCCAGGGCAAATCTAGCTTTTTGCCAGAATTTAAAATGCTTAAAAAAAGCAATGATTCAAGCATTTGACTTCTGGGTTTTTTATGTAGATATCTGGGCTTATCTTCCTAGGCACTGAGTGGGAATAAAGAAATCTTATAAAAGTCTGTGGTCAATAGTTCTCTAATCTAGGCTTAATAATGAAAATACTAAACTTTCTGCTTTTTCCTGCAGGCTTATTGGCGGCAATACTCTGCCAGGAAAAGATATTTACAACTAAGATACTATGTTATCTTTGTGCAAGCAAGGATAAGGATGGTGAAGTCTGTTGCTGCATATAAAAGAATTGTTTGGGCTACAGTTACAATTCAGAGTCATCTGCGTGCATCTAAGTTGGCAAAAAAAGAGCAGCAAAGATATGAAATCTTGAAGTCTTCAGCACTTACTATTCAGTCTGCATTCAGAAAATGGAGAAAATACAAAATTCAACAGAAAATTAAAGCAACTTTAGTGCTTCAGACTTATTTCCGAAAATGGCAATCTTCAAAACTGGCTAAAAGAAAGAGGGCTGCCCTTGTCATACAGTCGTGGTATAGGATGCACAGAGATCTGAAGCAGTATCTACGTATTAAGCAAAGTGTTATCAAGATTCAGGCTTGGTACAGGTGTCAGCTGGCTAGACGTATTTACCAGGAACACAGGGCAAAAATACTGACAATTCAGCAGTATTACAGAGCTTATAAACTAGGAAAAACTGAAAGAGAATGCTATTTGCAAAAGCATGCAGCAGTGACAGTTCTCCAAGCTGCTTTTAGAGGCATGAAGGCCCGTAAACTATACAGACAAACAAAAGCAGTTTGTGTTGTTCAATCACTGTGGAGAAAGAAAAAAGAGAAACTAAGATTTCTACGATTAAAAAAATCTGTCACTACATTGCAGTCACATGTGAGAAAATACCAACAAGTAAAAAGATACAAAGAGATTAAAAGTGCTGCTTCTGTAATTCAAACTTGGTATAGGGCACATGCCTCTTCTAAAAAAGCAGCTGCTGCTTTCCAGAGGATGCGTCTGGCTGCTATTGTCCTGCAGTCTGCCTACAGAGGAATGAAAGCTAGGAAAGAGGCTCATGTATTGAGATCTGTGATAAAAATTCAGTCAAGTTACCGTGCTTATATTGTCCGGAAGAGATACAAAAAGTTGAAAGATGCAACAGTGAAGATTCAAGCTTTTGTAAAGATGAGGCAAGCACACAAGCGTTATTGTGCATTAAGGGAGGCAACACTTTATGTCCAGCGAAGATATCGGTCTCATAGATGTGCTCTGCAACTTAAAGAAGATTATAGGAAACTGAAGGGAGCTTGCATAAGAATTCAAGCTGTAGTTCGAGGCTATCTTGTCAGGAAACAAATACAAAGGTGGAAGGAGACTGCAATATTTCTCCAGGCATGCTACAGAATGAGAAAGGATAGGCAACGTTATTTAAGCATCTATAGAGCTGTTGTTGTCATTCAAAAACATTTTCATGCGTACAAAAAGCAACTGTGTCAGCGGCAGGAGTTCTTACAAGTTAAAAAAGCAACTGTGTGCTTACAGGCAGCCTACAGGGGTTATAAAACACGCAAAAAGCTTAAACTTGAGTATAGAGCTGCTATTAAAATTCAGACTGCTTTTAGAGCTCATGCTGCAAGAATGAAATATAAGGCAATGGTTCAGGCCTCCATTGTGATTCAGAGGTGGTATAGGACTTACAAGACTGGTTACAGACAAAGACTGGACTTTTTAATGACAAGAGCAGCAGTGCTTTCTTTGCAAGCAGCTTTTCGTGGCTGGAAGGTACGAAAGCAGATTCAAAGACAATCTGCTGCTGCTACTAAGATACAGTCTGCCTTCCGAAAATTCATGGCCCTGAAAAAATTCAGACTCACGAACCGTGCTGTGCTCACTATCCAAAAGCATTATAGAGCCAGTGTCATAGGCCAGAAACAACGGCAAGAGTATGTTCAGCTGCGTAACTCTGTAGTGTGTCTTCAGGCAATATGGAGGGGGAAAACTGTGAGAAAAGCAATTCGAAAGAAACATAATCTTGCAACTATTATCCAGTCCCATTACAGAATGCATGTAAATCAACTAAAATATCAGAAACTAAGACAAGCCACTCTAGTGATTCAGAAATACTTCAGAGCTTACTGCATGAAAAAAAAACAACGTGCAATTTATCTAAAAACAAAGGCAGCTGTGTTAGTCTTGCAGTCTGCTTACCGTGGGATGACTGTGAGGAAACAACTGAACAAACTAAACAAAGCTGCTACAAGTATACAAGCTGCCTTCAGATGTTACCTGGTCAAAAAGGACTATGAAAGACTTAAGTCTGCAGCTATAGTAGTCCAAAGGCATTATCGTGCAATTATTCATGCTAAATGTCAAAAGCAGAAATATTTGTCTTTAAAGAAAGCCACGGTCAAAATGCAGGCAATTTATAGAGGTGTAAGAGTTAGACAACAAATTCACCGTATGCATCAAGCAGCTATTTGTATCCAAGCCACTTTTAAGATGCATCGCATGAGTGTAAAATACTGGGCAATGAAAATGGCAGCAATTGTAATTCAAAGACAATATAGAGCATTTTGTTTAGGCAAAGTACAACGTAAAAAGTACTTGGAGCTAAAGAAATCTGTCATTATCCTTCAGGCTGCCTATAGAGGCATGAAGGTCCGACAAGACTTACAAACTATGCATCAATCAGCGGCAATAATACAGTCTTGTTATCGAATGCACAAACAACAGAGAGATTTCAGAAAATTGTTGCTCGCAACCAGGCAAATTCAGCAGTGGTTCCGTGCTTGTAAGGAGAGAGATGCACAAGTTCGCAACTATCTGATTATGAAAAGTGCTACGCTTCGTATCCAGGCTGCATTCCGTGGTATGAAAACAAGAAGACTTATAAGAACTATGAGTGAATCGGCTGAGCTTATTCAAAGAAGATTTAGAACTTTTCTCAAAAGAAAACATTTTCTTTCTATTAAGACAGCTGCTATTGTAATTCAGAGAAAATACAGAGCAACAAAACTAGCAAAAATTCAACGTCAGAAATATCTCTCTTTCCTTAATGCTGCTGTTATCATACAGGCTGCTTACAGAGGCTTTGTGGTAAGAAAAGAAATGCAGCAGATGCATCAAGCTGCTACAGTTATTCAAGCAACGTTAAGAATGCGTAGAATTTACATTTCTTATCAAGCTCTCAGGCTTGCCTCCGTAGTCATACAGCAACGTTATCGTGCTTACAGAGAAGGGAAGCGTGTGAGAGAAATGAACTTAAAACTGTACAATTCTGTTTTAGTTCTTCAGGCTGCCTATAGAGGAATGAAAACAAGATGCTTCTTGAAGAAAAGGCATGAGGCAGCACTTACAATACAGAGAAACTACCGAATGCATAGGGAGTACCACCATTACAGGAAAGTTCAGTGGGCAACCCAGCTAATACAGACGAGATATAGAGCCAATAAACTAAAGAAAATTGCAGTACAGCGTTACTCTTCATTAAAGAAAGCAGCAACTTGTATTCAGAAGGCTTTTCGAGACATGCAGGCGAAAAAACAACTTCAAGAAATGCACCATGCTGCTATCGTTGTTCAGAAAAATTTTAAAGCTTTTAGAGAACGTCGAAGATATCTCTCTCTTAAGGCAGCTACTCTTGTCTTTCAGAGAAGATACAGAGCTTTGATTCTGTCAAGACAGCGTTCTTTGGAGTATCTTTCTCTTCGCGAAGCAACTGTTCATATACAGGCTGTGTACAGAGGTATCAGAGTGCGGAAGAGTATTAAGCATATGCATTTAGCTGCTAGTGTAATACAGTCAGCCTACAAAATGCACAGGGATAGAAGGTCCTATCAGAATATGAGAATTGCAGCTGTTGTTATACAGAACTACTATAGATCCTACATTAAAGGAAGTAATCAACGAAAGAAATATCTGACAATGAAGAATTCTGCTCTTGTTATTCAAGCATCGTATAGAGGCATGAAGGAACGACAGAAACTGAAAATCATGCATGTTTCAGCAATTGTAATACAGTCTAGTTATCGCATGTACATACAACGTAGATATTATAAACAGTTGTGCTGGGCTGTCAGAGTTATACAGCAGAGGTTCAGAGCCAAAATGGCAAAGGAAACTGACATGGAAAACTATGCAAAAATAAAAAAGGCTGTCGTTTGCCTTCAATCCTCTTTTCGTGCTAAAAAAGCTAGGCAGTTGTATAGAACCAATGTTGCTGCATGGTGTATACAATCATTCTTACGAATGCGCATAGAGAGGAGGCGTTTTCTTGAAAAGAAAGCAGCGGCGGTAATGATCCAGTCTATGTTCCGATGCCAAAGAACAAGGACTCACTATAAATTAATTCGGAGTTCAGCAGTTGCTATTCAGAGGTGGTACAGAGCATGTCACCGGGCTCGTTTACAGAAAGCGGAGTATTCTGCTCAAAGACAAGCAACAGTAATTATTCAGTCTGCCTTCCGTGGTATGAAAGCAAGAAAAACAGCAAGACAAATACGAGCTGCAAGAAAGATTCAGTCTTTTCTTCAGATGGCTGTGCAGCGTCGAAAATTTATTCGGCTTAGAACAGCAGCTGTTACGTTACGAGCCTATTACTTAATGCATAAAGCTAAATCACAGTATACAAACTATAAAAAAGCAGCAGTTGTCTTGCAACGATGCTACCGATCCCACTTGATTGTGAAATACCAAAGAACGACTTACTTACAAACCCGGAGGAACATTATCATTGTGCAGGCTAGAGTCAGAGGATTCATTGAAAAGAAGAAGTTTCACAAAACTAGAGAAAGCACAATAAAAATTCAGGTACTTCTGAATGTATAGTAGTGGTTTTAGCGTGCAGGGTTTTTTTCTTTTGTGCATTTTTAAGATTACTGCTCTTGCAAGCAACAGTTTAAAGCTATATGTTAAAGTAGAATCAATTTCTGAAGTATACTACATGACAGATGTATAAAGCTTACTACTCATCTTAAAAAGTAACATTTCCTTTTCCTTCTTGTTTCTCCTCTAGAATTCTACCACTTCAAATAATTGCTGATACTTGTGTTTCTGTGGTTCTTTTAAGAACACTTTTGTCCTAACTGGCTTTGACCTATATACATATTAGTAGCTTAGTGAATGTTTTCTTTGAAACGTCAATGAAAGCTGTCTTGACATGTTGAAATGAGTGGGCACCAGCATTGCTTATAAAGTGTGGGTATTAATGGCAAAAAGGCATGACTGCTGCATTCCTTAAGACTTATATTTAGGAAGGCATGAGTAAATCAATCATGTTCTTTTAGGTTTGTTAAATGGCCCTAGACTAACTAGAGTGCCTAGCTAACATTTTGAAGAGGAATGTAAGGAGAGAAATTGCATTCTTATTGTACGTTTCAGTTGGTACCTTGAGTGGTGCCATGTGAAACTTAGTGTGAAACTTTACTGGTGATTTCTCAGAGGTACTGTAGGAAGTGGGAAGTATTTAGTCTGATGTTTTTTCCTTCCATCATTGATGCAATAACAGTGTAGTCAGCAAGAAGTAATGAGAATCGTTCTTCATTTCTGTGTAGCAAGCCTAAATATCCATCCAGTGTGAGTTCGGAGAGGCTTAGAAGACTAGTTACTTTGAAGTGCTGTTTCAATTTTAGTTTTGTTTTTCATTTGAAGGTGAGAGAGGAAGGTATGTTTCCTTTGTTGTATTATGATTTGTATGTAGTGGGAGTAAACTTTTTTCTTCCTTCTGGAAAAAGCTTTAAGTGACTTCCTGTGGTAGCCTTATTTATTTTACCCTAAAAGGAGTTTCTCTTTAGGATATTATTGGAATTAAAGGATTTTTTTTCCCCTCCAAATCAGGGCAGAAAGGGAAATGAATAATCTCTCATAATCATTTCTTAGGTTGCTATTACTATCTTGTTGGAGAGCCCGTGCTCTACTTAACAGATAACAGGTGTGCCTTCCTCACTTCCATGTTTTGGAGAAGTGGCAGCTTCTTAGCTATTTTCTGAATATTTATCCTATTATACTTAAATTGTTCAGGATCTATTACTTTACTTAGAAAGTAGAAAAAAAGAATTAATTGGGAAATCAGAAATATATTTACTTACATTGTTTTTCTAACAAGCCAGTGAGTACAGCTGGACTTAAAAATATGCAAACATCTTTGCAGTCAGTACCATGCAAGTGGTGAAATATTCCAAGGTTATGTCTTTTTCTTTTAAGGCATTTTTCCGTGGATTTATTCAGAGACAGAAATACCTTCAGTTCAAGTTTTGCGCTGTATTAATACAGCGGCACTACAGAGCCCATCAAATGCGAAATATTGAACAACAAAGATACCATCAAATGAAAAGAGCTTCCATTAGAATTCAGGTAATCCCAGGTGTTTTTTGTTGGTTTTTTGTTTGGTTGGTTTTTAATCTCTTTTGTATTTGTTTCTTCATGGCATAAATATTTTTACAGACATTAAGGAGAGTGACATTTGTGGTAATTCCCTGAATGTGTTTCTCTTGCTTTGGAAAACATCTAGACATGAAAAATTAGATATTTGTAATACTGTAGAGACAGAAATCCTAAAAGTCTTTCATGCTAATGTGACTTTTTTCTTTTAAATTTTGTTTATTCTTTTAAACAAACCACAAAAAATCATGTTTTTAAATACTTTTTTTCTTTTTATGTATTTAACAGGCATCATATAGAGGATATAAAGCCAGGCAGTGGGTTAGCAAAATGCGAGCAGCACAAGTGATTCAAGCTTGGTTTCGAGGCTGCAAAGCACGAAAGGAATATGCATCTGTGTTAAAGGCTGTACGTGTAATTCAGAGTCACTTCAAAACAAAACAGCAGCGGACCCGGTAATGCTGAATTTGATGTAAATTTCTCTACTTTTCAAAGCTTTTATTATATAATTACTTAGTAATGCTTTGCACTATGGCAAATGCCTATAGATTCTCAGGCTCTGACCCTGCAGCATGTATGTAACATGCACGAACGTAATCCTATTGATGCAGGTGGGATTATTATTTGCATAGAATTTTTCTTATGTTTAAATATTTTTCTGAACTGGAAGCTACCTCACAAACTTAAATTTTACATATTGGGGATCTAGAAAGAATAGGTTTTGATCTTTTTTTCACTTACGTATTTTTACAGGAAGGATGTTGTGGATATTATTAAACTTCCATTATAGAACTAATAGGATGAAAAGCTATTTTGTTATAATGTAAAATAGAATAGTTAAACTACTTTTGTGTTTATCTTGCTGTGAGATGGTTTTAGAATAAATACTAGATTGGCCTGATAGCTTGTCTCATTCATAAGTGTGTCCTCTGTCAGGCAGCAGAAGAAGATGCTGTTTAGGGAGAATATGTTAACCTGACGACTTTCTAAGGTCCTCCTTCAGCACTGGTGCTTGTTAGATTATAGATGCTAGAACTTACATCCTTGCCTCTTCCCTTTATTTCTTTTTATGGACCTGTTGTATGTCAGTTTGTCTAATGCCTTTTAAACTGCTATCTCCCTCCTCAGCCTCCTTTGGCAGCAAGTTCTGGAAGTATCTACTGTGGGAAACCAGAAAGTATCTGCTATTTTAAACCAGTCTTTCTGACAACACTGCTAGCTATCCCCTTGTTCTAGTGATCCATGATTTGGTTAATAACAGCTCTACTTTCACAATATTGGTCTTAACAATTTTATAAGCCTTCACTGTTTTCTTACTTTAAAATGCAATTCCTCTCAACTTTTGGAAAAAAACTAAAACATATTTTCATGTTAGGTTTTTGAAAATGAAGTTCTGTGCGCTTACCATTCAGAGAAAATGGAGAGCAACCCTTACTGCACGAATGATTCAACATCAGTTTCTGGCAACTAAGAATGCTGCAGTTAAGATTCAGTTGGCATATAGAAGGTACAGGGCTAGAAGACTTTTAGGAAAGGTATGTTTTCACTTGCACTCTGCTATGTCATGGTTGTTTTTAAAAAGCTTTCAATGTATTTGAGTGATTTTTGTCATGATTATGCAGAGTATAGAAAAGAAAAAAAGTGAGGCCAGAACAAAGATTGCTCAAAGCCAAAAGGAAATATAATATTTTGAAGATTGAACAGTTTTGATTTGAACAATCAGGTTGATTCTTGTTTTCAAACAGTTCCAATTGTTGAATTACCCCAGATTATTCTAATAACAAGATAAAATGTAAAATTTTCTGCTGGCTTTACTGCTTAGAAAGGATAAAATTAAATTGCCCATGTTTTGACCCCATCTTGGTAAGGAAAAAGACCTTCCCAATTGTGAAAGTGCATTTTTATATAAACTAGTACTACACGAGTTTGCTTATATTTCCAATTTTATTTTTGTTCTCTTTCTTACAATGGAAAACAAAATCTAGAACTAAAATGTAAATGTGTATTGATTGTGACAGGAATGAACAAAAGCTTAATTATCAATGTATTCTTTAAAATCTTTTTCAGAAACTGCAAGCTGTGTGTTTGATCCAAAAAGAATACAGAGTTTTCAAGGCAAGAAAGAAACTTGCTCAACAAACAGCTGCTGCTGTAATTATCCAAAAACATCTAAGGGCTTGGCAGGAAGGCAGGCTTCAATTTATGAAATACAACAAAACTAGAAGAGCTGTCGTTAAACTGCAAGCATTTATACGGGGTTATTTAGTCAGAAAAAAGGTTAGTATGCTTCAAATTAAACCTATACTTTTGATGTAAATTATCTCTAGAGCTGTTTTAGCATGAATTCTGGATGATGAGAAAGGGAAAACCTGATCGCTCTTGTTGAACTCAGATTCTTGTTGACTGCTTTGAGAATTGTGGGTCAGAATAGATCAAAATACAGTTTGACCCGTTTCTCGCAGTCCTTTAGTACTAAAATAGGTTTTTGTTGGGTGGTTTTTTATCTTCTGAGATCTTTGTGGCTTACCTATAGCTGATATTTCTGCACACACAATGAAGCTGTTCTTTGCTATATATTAATGTTATTGCTTACAATCACTTTTCTGTGTTACTGTTCAGATTAGAGATCTAGTACTGACGAAATGTAGCTTACTTAGTTCTGAGGTGATGACTTCTGAGGCAATTTTTCAGCATCTAATAGTATATTGCTGTGTATTATGGTCTTTCCATAGGTGACCAGCTACCTCTTAGTATGAAAATTAATCATATTCCTTGTTTTGTTTTCCTTCTACAGATTTCAGAACAGAAACAAAAGAAGAGACTACTTTATTTTACAGCAGCTGCGTATCATCATATCTCTGCAATTAAAATTCAAAGGGCATATAGGATTCACTTAATCTTAAAACTTGCACAAAAACAGATCTCGTCTGTTCTTATAATACAGGTTAGTCCAAGGATGAAGGATTTTGTGTAGCATAGTCTAACTTCTTTTCTGTCAGCTAAACTGTAGCACTAAGAAACCATAGTTTCTTCACATGTGAAAATAAGCTAAATTATGGAGACTACGATTTATTAAATAATGCTGCTTATACCCAGCTAAGCATAATAAAGTGGATCTCAGCAGGTACTGGAGGCTTAAGCACTTTAAGCTGAGGATGGATAGAAAGTTTCCTTCCTTCAGAACTTCAAACTTCCTAAAGGAATCCGAGCGCTGTCTTAGCCTATTTCTTTACATCCTACTGAAAGTAGGAAACTTCAGACATGACAACCTGTAAGGCTTGTGAAATGAAGAGCATTTCCTTACACGAACAGTCCCCTGGCATACAGTCATTTATTGGTTGGATGTTTCTAACGTGCCAGTGGTACCAGAACCTGTCTAAGTTGCAGCATTTTTAATATAACCATGATTTACTTCTCTAAAAGCAAGATCAAAAATCAGGTCTGTATTGCAGCACTGCGTAATAGTAAAAATTATCTTCAGGTTTCCAAAGTGACCATTAGCTTAGGCACAGTAATGGAAGGTCAGCATTAGATAAATGGAGAGGCAGAAACAGGAACCCTGAAAGAGCTGTTCTCTAGTCAAGGATGTTATGGCAAACTTTGCCCTGCTACTCCTCCGTATATACAGATCGATTATCTCTTCCCATAAGTTATATTTTCTCCTTAAGGCAAGAGCGAATGGGTGAACGAGGCTTTTTTTGCTCAGATTTGGCATGCAGTATATCCTGTCTCCCTTCTCTGTATATAGAGGGAAAGAAACAGAGCTGGGAAATGAGAAAAGTGGAGTGGTAGTTCTCCTTAAAGCCAGCCAAGAGAAAGAAAACTCCTAGGACAGAATAACACAGGGCGCAAGTATAAATTGGTCGACAGCAGGCTCACTAGGAGTCAGCAATGTGCCCTGGCAGTCAAGAGGGTGAACCACATCCTGGAGCACATCAAACACAGTATAACCAGCTGGTCAAAAGAGACGATTATCCCGCTGTATTCAGGCATGGCGAGCCCACACCTCGAGTATTGAGTATGGTTCTGGACTCCACAATTTAAGGAGGATGTTAAGGTCCTTGAATGCATCCAGAGGAGGGCAACAAACCTTGCATTTCAGCTACCCCAAGGCTAATCAGAACTGTGTTCATGGTGGTTATATGAGGGCTAGTGATGTTTATAGTGCCTGTATCTGTCAAAGTTCGTGTTAAATTAGTTCCTCAGTTTTTTCAATGCTTGTTTAGGATGGGAAAAGGGAATTTAGAGAAAAGTCTTAAATAAATAAATACAAGGTCACTTCAATTTTAAACAGAGATGGTTCCGAGCAAAATGCAACAAAAGAGATTTCTAAGAGATTATCAAAGAATCATTCAATTACAACGTGTGATTCGGGGCTGGCTAAATCACAGAAATGATGCAGCAACCATAATCCAGCGAAATGTACGAAGATTCCTTGCCTGCAGACGTAGGAGGAAATTTGCAGTTGGCATAATTAAATTTCAGGTAAATACCTCTTGTAAGAAAACTACATTTTTTTAAAAAAAAAATCTTATTTTTTTCCTCTTTTGGGTTTTTGAGGAGAGGAACGATATTTGCTTTGGTTGGTGATTTTGTCAGTTAAATTGCAAGCCAAGTCAGCTTCAGTTTAGAAATCAAAGCTAAGTGCAAACAGATCACAAAGTAATATTAAGAAGATACTGGTTGAGATGACTTATGTGGGAGTGTGTGTGGAGTGTATATGCATGTCTGTTTTGATCTTTTATCTTGAAAATCCAGTATTTGGAAGATTAAACACTGAATGGTAATTACTTAAAGATTCACAACCAAGGTAATTAAATAATTTGTCAGACTTGTGTAAAATTGATTTGGAATTGTAATGGAAGTTCTATTATCTTTTGTTCACAACCTTTTTCTCTTTGTGAAATTTCCTTTCTGTAGGCATTATGGAGAGGATATTCTTGGAGAAAGGGTAATGACACAGCAAAAACTAAAGCTTTAAGACGCAGTTTAGAAAAGGCTAATGAAAGAGCAGAGAAGAAAACAAATTGTGCAACAGAACTGCAATTGCTATTGAATACCTTCTGAAATACAAACATCTCTCTTACATTCTTGCAGCGTTAAAGCATCTTGGTCCAGTATTTTATTTTATTATAAGTGATAGATTTGCAGGATGATGCAAACTGGAATTTTTCAGCCGAGAAGGGTTCATGATGATATTTAGGCTTTCCGTACGATTGCAAAATATGAATGTGTTGGAGAGTATAATGTGTTTTTCCCCAGACTAAAATTATATTATATTATTGATTTAATCATAGAATCATAGAATGGTTTGGGTTGGAAGGGACCTCAAGAATCATCTAGTTCCAACCCCCCTGCCATGGGCAGGACACCCTCCACTACACCAGGTTGCTCAAAGCCTCATCCAACCTGGCCTTGAACACTTCCGGGATGGGGCATCTACAACTTCTCTGGGCAACCTGTTCCAGTGCCTCACCACCCTCAGAGTGAAAAATTTCTTCCTTATATCTAATCTAAATCTCCCCTCTTCAGTTAAATCCGTTGCCCCTTGTCTTTTAAGAACAATATTAAAATGTTTATGTAGAGAAAAGAAATCCTATATGATTGCTCTGATTTCCTGGCAGTCCTAGTAATGCTGTGTCTTATATAAGTCAGTTATATTTACTACTAGTGTGTGTTCTCTGTGGATTGTTTTGTCTGCTTAATTTTTAGTCTGGAATATTAAAACTATTAATTTAGAAATTCTTGTTAAAAACCAATAATTGCAGTTTTTACTCCTTTGCACTTCTAATTAAAAATAAGAGACAACCTTGGTTTGCAAATAAATTGCTTGAGCTTCAGAGTTTTCTTTATTTTATTTTTCTTTAATTATAGAGGTGGCAACCAGGCTGTCCCCACTGTGTTGTGAAAATATGGCCCAGAGCAGAGCAATCTTCACTATTTTTGTTCTGATCCGAAGTTGCAACCGGAGTGTTCCATGCATGGATGTGATTAGATATTCAATTCAGGTTCTACTTAATGTTTCAAAGGTAATGTTAATATTTTCTTTCGCAGGTTCATAAGCTGTAAACTACTTTATTGTAGTATTTATTTATCCAAAACATTTCTGAATAAACATGAAACAACAAAATTAATACTTTTGGATAAAAAAAAGTTTCTGAATTTTAACTGTGCTATTTTGAAACCGATTATCTACTTTGTAATAATTATGATTTAATTTTCCTTTTGGCAAGAGAAAATAATTTCATGGCTTAAAGTAATAATTTTACTTTAACTGATTACATTGCAAGGTATCCCAAGTATTGCATGAAACTGCATAGAAATACATAAAATTTTGTAGAAATGTAAAACTAGTAGTTAGGTTAAACTATGAAGTTTTTTATAGTAGAATTGTATGTGTTCCAGAAGACAGGCTACTTTTCCAAATTTACATCATAGAAAAGACTATACTCAAACTTTTTGATTTCTTACAAAACTCATGTTTATAAATACTTGAAGCTGCTTCAGTACTGTGGTGGTACTGTAGTTATTGACTGCAGATTGACTGTTCCAGAGTTGTTTGCTTTGAAATTTAAAATATTTGCTAAACATAGCTTTTGATCTTGTATCCTCCCTACAGACAGTCACATTCAAATTCTTTTATTTTTATTTCAGGAAAAAAAAAACCACCAACCATTTAGACTAAACTTATTTTTAAATTTCTCTAAGCTTATTCTAATCTATTTTTTCATTTTAAATGTAAAATCAGATTCTATGGGTTTCTAAACAAGGGGAGAAGCACAAAGGGTAGCTTTTTTTTAACCTGTTATGAATGATAGTGTAGCATGCAGAGGTGATTTCTACCACTTGGATGCCAGACCAGCTACAGATTTAATCTGGGGGAGAATATGAATTTTGCTTTTTCCTCTAACTTGAAATATATTTCAAAGATTTGTCTGTAAAACTCTCTTGTCTTTCTTGCATAACAGTATGAAAAAACTACTCAAGCAGTTTATGAAGTAGAAAATTCTATAGATACATTACTGGACCTACTGCAAATGTATAGAGGGAAAGCTGGGGACAAAGTTTCGGAGAAAGGAGGAAGCATTTTCACAAAGACCTGTTGTTTGTTGGCCATCCTTTCAAAGGACTCAAAAAGAGCTTTGGTAAGACTTAAATATTTTGAGTTTAATAATTTGATTTAACATGTTTTTCTTGCATGTTTTGATGTTGTTTGTAATTTTTCTTTTCTCTCCCTCTCTACCATACCTGTTATAGCCGTAATATTATTTATGACTAAACTCTGATTAAAAAAAGGCGTTTCCAAGATGATGAAAACACTCATTATTTTGTGCTTTGTATGCCCTGGTAACCCAGAGCTATTCAATAAGATGTTGAGGTTCTGCTCCTGCAATCCTTGCAGGATTATAATATTGCAATCCTTTCTTTCCACGGGGTTTTGATGATTTTGTATCAATTGCTTAGCATTAGATATAGTTTAGTTGCCATTTAATTAACATTTATTCAATTTCTAAAAGTTCATTTCTGCTTTTCAGATAAAGTTAAGATCTTTGTCAGTAGCAACAGGCAATGTAATTGTCCATGTCTTTGTGTTGACATAGTCTATTGTAACAGAGACACAGCCTGTTTTGAAAGAAATTTACTTTGTTCATACTTATTGCTAAAATCCCTAATAAGGTTGGTACAGTAGTCTGGATTCTATGCTATAAATTTACTGGCTGTTTATTCATCAGATATAAGCACTTAAGTTATCCAGTCACCTCTGGCCATTGCATTATTCTTTCATTGCTATGAAGATGGGTACTAACACTAATTTTCCTCTGTACCAGTCGTTGAAGGCATATGCCAAAGACATATGTAGAAAATGATGCTAATGAGAAATTAGTAAAATCTGACTTAAGAGCTTGAATTTTCGGAGATCTCAAGTCGCATACCAGTTGTTAAGTATTTTGAAAGCATAAAGACCACTGATTTGTAGGTGTGCTGGCTTTAAAGCAGTTTCATAGTACTTGCGGGTAGAAGTTCAGCTTAAATTATAAATGTTCAGTTTTCATTTAATAAAACAGATTCCTTGATTTGTTAAGTTGCTTTCAAACTTGTAGTATTAACCGTGTGCTATTTTCACCATTTCTCAGGAGATCCGAAGCATTCCAAGAGCTGTTACTTGCATTCAAAGCCTATATAAACTTACAGCTCGTAAACACAAAATGGATGCAGAGAGAACACTTGTGAAGCAGAAAACACACACTTTCTTAAGTGGAACTTCCTTTGTTCCAGTAACTCCTCTAAGAATAAAAACAGTTTCAAGGTAAGAGCTTAAAAATTAGTTTGCTGGTTTTGCTGTGACAATATAATATTTTAATGACAAGCCATTAATATTTTCACAGAATTAAACCAGACTGGGTTTTGAGGAAGGATAACATGCAAGAAATTGTGGATCCTCTGCAAGCAATTCTGATGGTGATGGACACGCTTGGCATTGCCTGCTACTGAAATGTAAATGATGTATATGAAAATGTATTTGTACAGCATGTATGTAGTAGACAGCTAAATGACTTTGAAAGAAAGCAAATAAATGTCAAGCTACCCTTGAAATGTTTTTTTCAAATTGCAATTAACATTTCTGTAACTTTTTGTGTTGTATGCAGCTTTTGAAATCCTATTTTGTACTACTACCAAAAGTAATTGTACAATAAAATCATAAGTCCTGGAAATTTCACTAGTGCAGTATTGGAATGTTATTACACAACTGTGAATCTTACAGAGAGCATAGTATTCCTCATACTGATTAAATATTGTAGAATATTAAAAACAGTTGTTTGTGTGGGACAACTAGGCTGGCTTGTCTGATCTGGAGAGGTATAGATAGGACTATGGTCTGTAGCTTTCAAAACTGACTACTGGTTTTGGGGAGCACGAGTTTACTTTCTAGTTCCAGTAAGATATTGAGGGATCATGTGTGACTGTAGGAAAAAAAAATAATTTCATAATTTTTTTTTTTTTAAACCCTACAAGGTTATGATGTTGTAAGGGTGAATCTAGAAATTCTGACCTGATATTTTAAGGGAGGTGATTCGTGAGTGCTTTCTTTCTATCAAGTGAGCAGTACATACAAGCATGCATCTCATCCAGCTGAATAGATTGTGTTCATCACAGCCTTTCCCTGAGATTCTGTTCTCTTGTGGCTTGGAATTACATTGTCTTAGAGCAAGGCCAAAAATTGAAAACTGTAAAATCATACCCTCCTACTCCCAAATTTAAAGATTATACCTTCCAAGGGTGGAATGTGATGCTAAATCAACTGGTAGCCGTTAGTCAGTTAGATGATAATGCCTTGTAAATGAGATTCTTTTTTAATTTTTCGTTTGTTTATTTAAAAAAAGCTTCAAAAGGGGCTAGCTGCAAACAACAAAACCCAACAGACAGATAACAGTAGTGGCTATGCTCTTAATGTAAGAGGCTCCAGAATGAATAATATATATTCATTCCCAACTGACTGGTTATATGTGGGTAGGCTGGAGGAGGGGGGAATTTTCTATTTCCTCTTATTTCAGCCAAGGCAAACAATCTGATAACAGAATGCCCTTTAAACTTGGAACTCAGACAGTTCTGAGGGGAACAGTGTTTAATTAATTTAAATTGTCCCATAGTTTGTTGTCTGATTTCACTGTAAAATGACAAATTCTGTCTTCTTTACTGATGTAAAGTATGTCAAACGGAAGTAGAATTCAGCAAGTCTAGTGTTAGGGTATTTGGAGAACTAAAATAAATGAAAATAGTGTTTTCAGCGAAATAACTTGTTACAAAATACCATAGACTCTAAAACATCTGTGAATACCTTTGAAAATCCAGTTAATTATTTACAAAAGGGAATACTTAGGGAGTTTTCACAGGTAGTGGAAACTGTTGATGGAGACAGTAATGAAGATGAGATTCAAAAGCTGTTTTTTCTTCCTAATTATGATGTATTCAGGCAAACTGTTTGCAGAAGGTAAATACACTGAATTCTATAATTAATAAATGTACATTGAATCTAGAATATGCAGTCTAAGGTAACTTAAGTCTTTTATATCTTTACCAAGAGTAAATGCTGGTTTTAAGTATATTTTTGTTGTGAGATGGCTGATTGTGATTCAACTGTTGCTTGTAGCTCAGGGCTACAGATTCATATCTAAGCTTAAAAGCTCTAATATTGAAAGGTTCAGACTTTTATTCAGAAAAAGTTTCTTTTGAAATGTATTTGAGCATTTTTGACAAATTGATTTTTGTCCTATTAAACCATTTTTTATATTGAAGTGTCTTCGTGATTAAAGTGTTTTGGTTTACCACAAAGCAAGACTGGAAGTTAAATGGAACCTGCAGAAGCTAGTGCGGGGTGGTTCTGCGTTTCCTATTTTCAGTATTACTTAAAATTCCTGGGTTTATATCGTTTCACATACCACTTGAAGTTCACAAAACTGTGGACTGTATATGAGAGTACACCTCCACTAATGGAAAAGGTGTCCCATTTTTTGCATTTCATTTTGTGTATGCTAATGTATATTTAACTCCGACATATTTGTTGCAACTACCTCTGTCTTCACTAGAGTTTTGTCCTTATGCAAAGCAGTCGAAATTACACTGATAACCTTTGGAAAATCAAACAAAAGGTATGTAGGTAGCAACTATTTCTGTCTTTTAATTACTTAAAAATCTTAATTACCCTCAGGTTTGGTGGTGTAATTTTTTTTTTTAATTTAGATGTGATACAGTGGCTGTGTGTGAAAGGGAATTATTAAAAAAAATTATCTGGGCACTTTCTATTTAGTAAAAATACTAAATTTGCAGAGAATTCTGGTAAATGCAGTAAATTCTGGTCACATTATGGAATGAAAGAACAATAGTTTGTTAGTTTTATTTTAATATGTGTAAAGTGAATGCAGCAGTGCCAACTCGTGGGAAAATTCTGCTCAATTATAATGAGATTCATAGGTAGCGATTTAGTCTTTAAAACTTGATTCTTCAGGTTAGAGTGCCTTGTAATTCTCTGTAAGGAGAGAAATTTTGAGACCCAAAGGATAATTTTATAAGAAATTCAAGCATAAGTATTGCTTTTTGGGTGTATTTTTTAGTAACTTAATGTCATATTCAGCTCAACTCCTTTTAAAGGTTTTCTCCTATTACTGGTTTGTTTAGGTTTTTTAATTGTAGTTCTGCTTGTTCTTTCCTTAACCTCCATTTCTTCTTTCTTTTCCATTGACTCTGTTCTTAAATTCCTTTCCTTCAGCAAGTTTAACTCCTATATTGCCTCCTGGCAGTTTGTCATACTGTTCTGATAATGTTTGCTAAATTGAGGAGCTATGACACAGCTAACCTTAACACCGTTGCCACTGGATTTTATAACGATCATCAGTATGGTTTTGCAGCAAAAGGTGCTCATGCTTACGTCTTGTGGGCTACGTAAAGAATAAAATAAATGTGTTCTGCATCAATTTTGCCTAGTTCACATTAGGAAGTTTCATTCTACAGCTGATATTCCTGTGAACCTAAAGAACAAAAGCTGATAAAATTTTGATATGTATTCATTTCAATGAGTCTTACAAGACCCTTCATACTTGTAAGTATTCAGAATTTCGTTCACCTAGTTTGAAAGCCTTAATCAATTCAACTGATATTAAATAAATGAATGCAAAAAAAGTTCTAGCTCTAACTGAGATTTTAGTGAGAAATATATTTATCTTTTTGCAGATAACCGTTGTGATTTGCCACACGTAAGAAATGGAAAGATTGCCCAGTACTATTATGATTTCAAAAGTTACTATTTTCCCTATGCGTAAGGAAAAAAAAAACTTTCCTATTCTTGTATAGTCGGTTATACACTGAAACTGGGAATCAAGATGGAAGAATAACTTGTACAGCAAAAGGATGGTCTCCAGTGCCACAATGCTACAGTAAGTTAGCTTTATTAGTCTCATCAGTGCTTCTAGCAGGAAACTTTTCTAGCTGGATTTCCTTGAACATACGGGAACAGAAGCTGCATAGCAGGAGGGATAAAATGTATAAGTTAGGACAGGGTTGAAATCAATCCTTATGTATACAAACTACATAGGTTATATATAGAATATTTTTAAACTAAAACATTATTTAAGGGCTTTTACATATATGTTTTTTATAAGAACACCAAGACGGTTACCCAGTTTTCCTTAGTTTGGGAAAGCTAACAGATAATTTCTGCTCATATATATAGATCTTCTAGAGCCTCCTAGCTCTAGATTCCTTGGTTGTCATGTCCATGTTATTACTATCAGTCTGATGTTGATCAGTTTGACAATTGTGGTAGATCTTCTTCAATAGGTCAAGAAAAGAAGATGAGATCAGGATAGCTAAAAACCCCCTTCTCTTACTTATCAGAGAACAAAAACATTCCATTAATTCTTCCCTTCTAACCAAGCTGTCTCCTTTCATTTAGAAAAATGTGGCAAGCCTCTTTTGGAAAATGGCTTTTTTTATGGTACAGAAATGTACTTCAAAATACATGAGAAACTGCAATACAAATGTAATCCAGGCTACCACACTCCAAGCGGTAGTACTGAAGATACAGTACAATGCCAGCCAGAAGGATGGTCCTCCCAGCCAAGCTGTACTAAAAAATTTGGTAGGATTCTCCGTTTTTCTCTTTTATAATCTGTTTTATATCTATATAATTCTGCTGTCCTTGCTGTACCTGTAAGGCTATCATTTGAGTATTCCTAACATAGGTCCTCAGCTGTACCTCATGGAAAGAAGTTGTTGGATTTCACGTGCTGCTAGTTCTGTGAATTTGTATAGGTAAAATTATACATAGAAGGAATCAGTATAGATGAAATCGCATTGTTTCAAATAAATCCATTGTTGTCCAAACTTTCTTCCTAAATAACAACTGGAAAACTTGCGTAAACTACTGCATTTTTAATTATTCATTATTTTCAAAGACTTTGCCTTGGATATGATCACTTTTAAGGTATATCTAAAGAAAATTTTAGATAAAAGACTTGAAATGAAAAGAGCAATTAATATTATGCATATGCTTTATTTATTTAAGAGTTGTGTCAAGTACCCAATTTGCATCACGGCCGCTACTTCACAACCCAACGAGAGCTTCGACTGAACGAAACACTGCTATACAAATGTGATGAGGGATATCATACTGCAGGAGGAAACACTACAGAAGAAGCAGTGTGTCTAACACATGGGTGGTCCCTTACTCCAAACTGCACTAGTATGTATGGACTGGAAAATAATTCTGCTGGAAATGTGATTTATATTCTACAAATGAACAAAATTGCAAAAAGGCTTGTTTTATGAGCTGTTGTAAGGGGGAAGCCTTCCTGAACTAATTTTCACTGCTTGGTGTTTTCTTCCTAGAAATAACTTGCCCCTCTTTGAGTGCAATAGCACATGGAGGTTTTTATCCTGTGAAGAAAATCTATGAAGAGGGAGACGTAGTTCACTTTTCGCGAGGAAAATTATTCTGTCAGTGAATTTGACCTATTCAATGTTACTATTTTGGATGGTATCCAGACCCTCCAGTGTGTGAAGGTACCTTATTTTTATAGTTTTACTATGTCAAATTCTTAGCGAAATAGTAGCACATTCTTTTATGAAATTCTTTATGAATAAAAAATAAAAATATGTTTTTTGTACCAGTTCACAGCCTAAATAGAAATCAAGTGGTAGCTAAAGGGTATGGAGCCAAGGTCTAGCAGGGAGGGAGGCAATGATAATTGGAATTAGTTTTCAGTGGACTCTAACAACAGAGCAGATACTGTCTCTTGCTGTTGTTTCTCTGAACATCATATCCTGGAGAAGCAGAAATCACCAATTACAGGGAAGTTGCTCACCCTTGAAGCTCAAGTTAAACCATGTTCGGGTTTACGAAGGTTTAATCAAACATGTTTAATCCTGCCTTGTGAGGTGGCAACATGAGTCCTGAGAGACATTAAGAATAAAATTTGTAACAAGATCCTCTGGAGCTTGGGCATTGTGGTACTTTGCGGAGTTTGCAGCGTCACCAAACTGTATGTTTTCAACTGAATTAACTAGAAGGGTTATCCTGACAACAGAAACACACCTCAGCAATTTCTATCACTTCCCTAGTCATTGGGGGATAATGGAGATTCTCGGAAAAGAAACTTTCCAAAGAACAAAAGGTTTAATGAACCAGATGACATATAGTATGTAGCAGAAAACAGTGCAAATCAACATTTAGGCTAGCCGAGAATTTATTATATTTTTCAACATACTCTAATAGTTGTGGATCATTGTCTTGTCGGGATACTGTGGTCTTCATGAGGATTACTTCTAAGCTTTAAGAGATCTCACTGTCTTATGATAAGAAATTCTCTCCTTTATATACAAGGGATGCCAGATGTTGATGACAGAAGATGGGACGTTCAATTGTTTTGATTTGTTCACTAAACCTATGGTATTCTTTTCCAATATATTTTAATAGGAATTTTTCCCATGAAGTATGTTTTCTGAAGCAAATATAATAATAATTTGTGTAGCAGGCTTGAGATTAAAACAATTATATTTTCAAAAATATAGATGTTAAGCACAGTTTTCAGTAAAATTAGTGTTTTGTAATTCCTTTATAGGTAATCTTGTGAAGACTATATGATTGAATGCAAAGATGAAATTCATCTTGCTTTCCTAGAAGAGATGGTAGCATTTAAAACACACTAGAATCTCTCATTAAATGGCGTATGTTAGAATCGTAGCCCTGTATTAATTCTGATGACGCTTCAGGAATTTTTCTTGAGTGAGCACAGAGAAGGTCTGGCGCTCAGGAGAATGAAAACATGGCCTAAGTCTAGTTTTGAGGATACAGTAATCACAAACTTAATTTGGGGATAGGAAATGCTAATTTGGGGCTATGACTGCTTCTATAGCATTAAAATTAATACATAAGCTGCTTAAATATTATATCAGTAGAGAGTATGGAAAATTTTATTTCCTGAAGTCTTTTAAAGAGCATTATATTGAGTCTATGTGGAGAAATTACAAATTTGTTTATAGCAGTGCAATAGCATGATACTTCTATTTTATATTTGTTGAATGTAAAATCACTTTTTTTTTTTTTTTCTGGTCTCCCATTCTATTAAGAAATGGGAGTAAGCAATTACTCTGGATCAACGAAAAATGTGTTTGAGTGATAAGCTTGTGTGCTGTATAGTAAAATTAATTGTGTACATGGTTTTGATTAGTGAGAAACAATATGCGCTTTTTGTTTTCAGATGTAAAAAATAAATGTCCTCCACCACCGCTTCCTCCTCATGGCCGTATCATCACAGCTAGAAGAACGTATCATAATGGAGACAAAGTTCGTATACAGTGTCAAAGTATCTTTGAAACAAGAGAATCTGAGGAAATCCAGTGTGAAAAAGGAAAAATGGACATCACCGCCTAGTTGTATTGGTTAGTACTTTTGTGAAGACTGACAACTGAACAGAAACGATTCTTCAAACGATGCCTTAATTTTCTGGAGAGCCTCAGTTCCACATCTGCAAAACTGTTTATGTCCTCCTCTGTTAAAATGCTTGAGAGGAAAGTGATGCACAATTTGAAGACAATCTGTTTACAGATTAAAGATAAAGGATGAGCTAGGTGAATTCAACTGATATCCGTATTGGTAGTTTTCCCCTGGAACGTTGATTTTTTACATCTTACAATGCATCAAGTGTCTGTCTGTTTCGGTATTTGAAAATGAGTTATTTCTGAGAAAATTGGTTCTAAGTTTTTGCTATGGTTATAGGAACGATGGATGAACAGGAATCTGAGGCATCACCATCACTCGAGGCAGATGCAGCAATAACAGCAAGCAAAATGTATCGCAATGAAGATACGAGTAGGTGACATTTCTATTTAAAAGGGATTTCAATACGCTCTAAAGCTATTATAGGCATTTTATGACTACTCTTACCGCTCTTTGCTATAGTACAGTTTCTTACTCTTGAAAATGTTTACATGTTCTGCAGACGTCAATGTAGCAATCTGACTGACTGAATGAAAGGCCACTGTTGCTTGTTTCTAGTGATTATAAACTACACCCATAAGCTTGTGCTGTGTCTGTAATTTTATTTCATACATTAGCATTTACCTTCAGTCGTTTTGTACCCCTTTGGTTATGTTGTCTGAACACGCCAATTCATGAGTATTTGCTGACCCTTTGATTAGTTCCAGTGAGGGTTCTTTTGCTTATTTTGAACCACACATGTGCTAAACATTTCAAGCAACAAATAAAGATGGTCTCATCACAGAAAAAGAACTAATCTACATCAAGTGCAAACCAGCAGAAGTCAAGAATGGACATAGATGAGGAGTGTAGAGGGAAATAGAATGCCTATCTGCAATTCAGTAAGGCAAGTGTAGAGTTTCTGAAAATGAAATTTGAGAAATAAATTATATTGGTTTACATTACATTTGTATGTAGATTTTTGCTCATTCTACTGCTAGTCTGATACTTGCGACAGTGTTAACATTGTTTTAAAGATCTAATTACCTGTCTCCCTACCTCATATTAGAAATGCAGCAAAAACTGTACCTCTCCACCTGCGATTAAAAACGGTGTTCTTCTTGGTCCTTATTGACAAATTACAGAAATGGTTCCTCAGTAGAATATGGTTGTCAGCTTTACCATTTTTTGGATGGACCTAGTACTGTTTACTGTGAACATGGAAACTGGACAGAACAGCCAATTTGCTTAGGTAAGTTTGTCATACATGATACCAAAAAGTAAAACTGGAAAGAACCTCTAGATAACCCTTTGTGAGCACCTTTTCTCTTCCATTTGAGTTAATAAAGATTCCAGAAGCATGAGATGAACCAAAATCAAATATACCTAGGCCATTCCTGCTAGGTGTCCTCTGTTCTGTTCTTACAACACCCTATTAAATAGATTCCTCAATTTTCTGAGTGGGCTATTCTAGAACACAAGCTTTTACTGTATCTCTAATTTCTTTCTCTCATAGTTTCCATTCAGTGATTTCTTCCTGTCCTTCAAGAGAGTAGAAGGTGTATCTGCCCATGGCAGCAAGGTTGGAACTATATGATCTTTACAGTCCCTTCCAACCCAAACCATTCTATGATTCTGTGTTTAGAAGGAGTGACTGCAGCCATTGCCAAAATGGCTTTTAGATATGATTAACAAGGAATAAATTGACTTCTTGGACTTTTGTTTTTACATCTTCTACCTTTGCTTGTATTCTGTGTCTTTATATCCTGGACTTTCTAATTTTTTCCACATTGTTCTTATGCATGCTATTCAAAACAATGTATAGAACTCCCTTTAGGAATTATCAATACTAGCAGGAGTACTACTTCTGATGATCTACAAGAGTTTGTTGCTTATGCTTATCTTTCCTTCCTTCCTGTAATGAAATAATTCCATTTTACTAGCATCCTTGTTAATTGACTCACTCTAAGTTTGTAATCTACTGTGAAAATGTAAATAAATAACCAGTTTGGGTTTAATTACTTATTTCTAAACAAATAAAATGTAACTTTTCTGGATTGAAAGGTCCAGATCAGCATTCTTAGATCTGAATACTCAAATTTAACAAAACCTGTGAAATAATGAAAACTCATTTCCTATGAGCGTTTTTCCTAAGCATCCAAATAACCACATCATCCTTTCCATGTTTGCTAAGATTTCTTTTCAACCCTCACCTTATCAGACCAGTAAGAGCATACACTGCAGCTAGTTTCAAGAAAATATCCATTCCAATTTGTTGTTATGATGCTGTCATCAAAATGCATAATACTGATTTCTCCTTGCCTTTCCCTCAGCAAAGCATTAATAAGGGCCTCTATCAGGCAATGATTCTCATGGAACTTGTAGAAATTAATTTTTACAACTGTCCCTCTGTCAGGCTTTATTAAAGTTGACAGTGGTTTCAAAAGTTAATGAGGTTAACTGTCTAATGGGAAACTAGGCTGCCTGATGTGTTCCTGGCACTAAATTTTAAGAAACCTGTTAGAAAACAATCAAAACAATATTGACTTTGAATAGCACCAAAAAAAACCCAGAGAAGAACACAAAGCTTCCTAAAGGTTTTTGGAAGATCTCTAGATTCTTTTAACAGTGACACAACAAAGAAAAAGACAAAGAAAGAGAACTATCAGAACACTTCCTTAGGTTAATAGTTTCAGTTTACTGTGTATTAATTAACTACTACTATCCTTGAAGGGTTTACCAAACCCGTCAGCCAAATTTGACAGGTTAGTTTTGATAGATGACTATTTTAATTATAAAAAGTCCTTTCAAGTTACAGTAAATAAGTTCTTTTCTTCTTCAATGGTAAACCCAGGGCTGCCATATGTTTACAATACTTGTAGAAATCAGACTTTGCCAGAGGTGTGTGTTTTCTGTGATTTACTGTTCCCAGTTCAGGCTTTCTTTGCATATCATTTCTGTTACTTCAGCTCATTCTTTACATTTGCATTCTTTTTTTTATGCATCTATAGTTCTATCACTTGCAAGATTCAAAAACATTTTAGAACTATTAATTTAGATTTCTCTTTCTTGGCTCATACAAAAGGGAGCTAAGAAATCGCTTAAGGTTGGTTTTATTGAAGTATGCTTTATTTCCTAGAACCATGCACTCTTAATGAAACTGATATGAACAGCACAACATAGAGTTAAAATGGAGACAGGAAGAATTAATTTTCCTACACGGTGATCTCATAGAGTTTGAATGTAAACAGGGATACCATTTTCTCCAGAATACGATTTCATCTCCTGGAAGGACACAGTGTAACCATGGCAAACTGAATATCCGAAATGCATTAGGCAAGGTAAAAGATACTTTTTAAATTGCCTTTTTAATTAATCAATCTCAGATCTATCTAGAAACAATTTTCTTTGACATTGTGGGCCTAGAATCTGTTAGAAATAACAGATGTTCAGGATATATACATATACACAGATATCCTTGCACAAGACAGCTATATTGTTAAATATATGCAAGCATGGGAAAACAATATACCTTTCTTTGATGAGGAAGGCTGTAGAAAGGAGAGAGGAGCTGTTCTCCAAGTCCAAGGAACTCAAAGCTCTGCAGGAAGACATCTGTAACAGTTAAATGCACACATGGGATTTCTTACGGTTAGAATTAAGCAGGAGGTTGCATCCTGATCTGAGACATAATGAAATAGTAAGCAAATACAGTATCTATATATATCCAATGTTGACAGGCATTTAAAGCTGCTAATTTGTTAGTTTCTTAAGCTGAATGTTTCTTAAATGTTTTTAATGTCTTTCCAGCTCCTACAGAAAAATGTCACTCTCCACCTTCTATTGCTAATGGAGCTCTTACTCTCCCACCCTGACCCAATATGACAGTGGTTCTTCAGTTCAGTATAGTTGCTCTGACTATCATTTTTTGCAAGGATCTGAGAAAATCTACTGTTCTGAAGGACAGTGGACTTCACCACCAGTTTGTCTAGGTAGGTATGATACGATAATAAGCACTTATTTCTCTCTACAATTCAGATACTTAGAATTTATAAATTTAGTATTGACAACTAGAAATTTAAGATCTAAGTTTTTTTTGTTACAGATGAAAGTTTTAGTAGTATCAGTATAAGCTTGTCTAGCTTTTTTTCCCCTTAAATGTGACATGCCTACAGTATCCAAAAATACAGTGATTTCATGTATATATATTAAAAGATTGGGAAAATAATCTACAGTCTTAGTGTAGACTAGTCAAAACAATGTGATTTCAAAAAGAATCAATTTATTAACACTGATTATGTCTCCCTTCTTTAGAGCCATGTACTTTGTCAAAAAAGGAAATGGAAAAAATAATGTGTTACTGCAAGGATTCTATGAGAATCAAGTTTATTTTTACCATGGGGATTATGTTGGATTTTACTGTAAACAGAACCATTTGGAGCAGAATCTGGTACAACTTTATTTCAAGTGCAGTGTAAGAGAGGACAGCTGATATATCCAAGATGTGTTGAAAGAGGAAAATAGGTTTGGACTTTGGGAAAGCCTATAGGAAAGGTAGGTACATGTTTTTATCTAGTATTTACAGCTGAAATAAGATGGCCTCATTGTCAAGATCACTACAGTCAGCTTTGAGAAATGGCTGTTCAGTGGCATTGTTGCTTCTAAGCGGAAGGGAGAGGGAAGTGCTTTGCAGTATGAGCACTGGGGATGCATGAGAAAAATGCAATATTGCTGTACACGTGGAAAGTTTAGGATGAAGGAGTTTTGTAAGGCTTACAGTGATAAACCTGAGGATGCATCACAATGTGGAGGACTGGAGCAAAGTGCCACAATGAGAAGAATCTGAGCAAGTAGTGCCCTGTGGGAGGATATTGGTGGTTTCGATAGCAGGAGTGCTTTTGTGACTACAGAATATAGCTAAATTGAGATTTAGTTTCATGCCTTTCAATGGAAAATGGATGTGAAACCCTAATTTTACAGATAGAGAGGCCTATTTCTTTTTTTACTTCTTAACAGCATGCATGTCTCCTTTCACAGGTAAGAAGCCTCTAAAGGACAAGGCTTAGAAACAAGGGAAAAAAGCAAGTATTATTTTTTTTTTTAAAAAAAAGCTTATGTTTGATGGATCTATGAAACCATTAAAACCTAATATATGCAAATTCTACTCAGTGGTTAATAATTCTTAAAAAAAAGTCAGGCAAGCATCTTTGTTTTGCTAATTGAGAGCATTTAAACTATTAAAATGTCTAGTCCAACTACTTTGTATGATTTCCTATGACACTTATGCATTGGTACTCTTGGGGCTCTGCCTTTGAACATGTTGTGTGACTGAAATGATGAAGAAAACTCAGGAATACAGACGATGTTTGTCTCGCATCCTTTTAGTATGTCTTAATAAAAAAGTCATTGTAACGGTCTTTTCTGTATTTTGTCTCTAAACTCCATGTTCTGTGATATCATTGCACGTATGCTGTTCTGTATGGTTTTCCAAGGCTTTTCTGAGTGCTATGCGACTAAATAAAACAGCAAAGAAATGAAAGCATTCAAGAAATATACAAATTCTTCTTATTTAATCAAAACCCAGTCAACCATTTGCTGGGAAAAAAGGTTGATAAAAATCAATAGCATTCCAAAATGTTTATAGTAGATTAAAAAGCCATTGCTTTGTGAAATGGTGTTTAAAAATTAGGACAAAGAACAATGACATTTAGCAATTTAATATAATGAACTTTTGATGTGTGACACGTAAGTCTGAACTAAATTTTCACTATAGCTTTTATTTCTAGGTCATGTTGTGAGCAACGACTGTAATGTGAATTGGCAAGTCTCAGTTAAGAAATGATGTAGGAACTCAGTTAAACAAATTGATTGGTGATAAGTTTTTATCAAGTGAATTTTGGGATATTGAGCTTTTTTACCTTAATAGCTGCTGTCTAGGCTTGCTATACATCCAGAAACTATTTGTGCTGGAGCCAAAATACATAGAAATTCTTCTAAGCCTCTGAGTTTTACATCCTAATCATTCCTCTGTCTGTGGAAGAATAAAAACTGTATTTCACTTGAACGTGAAGGGTGTTTTCATTATAGACTAGATCTGTAAGCAAAATCTTTCAAGGCAACTAGTACATCTATGACCTTATCAGTAACACCACACATGGTCAACATTACCTAGATATCAGTATCAGAAAAAAACAAATTTGAATACAGATGTAACCAAACTGAGTCAAAAGGGGGAAAAGTAATTCGAGGCAGGTTGTTTATTTGGAAGGAGACCAGGGTGGAGATGGGGAAGTACAAGCATGGTAAAAAGATCTATAAACAAGAAAAAGGGGTAATAAGGTCTGCATGTGATCTAATTGAGACTCTCCAGGGATACCAGTCAAGCAGCTCTGCACGTGATCACCTAAGCTTAGGTCAGGCCAAAACCCCAAATCCATAGCCTTGACCATACCACAGAGGTCAAACCTATTTCTGTGGTCTGGAAGACCCGTTCAGGGCAGGGAGGGAAGGCACATTCTCTGGGTAGCAGGGAGAAACACCCAAGACAAATGGATGGAAACATCCACATATCACTCTCTTGGTGCCCATTCCAGGCCTGACGGCATCAGCTTCCCAGTTGCTTCCTAACACTAGCCTGTGCCAGTGCATTTAATTCTTTTGTTCTCGGTTATTCTGGTTTGTTTTTTTTTTTTTCAGCATGCTCAGAACACCACCCAGGTATTTTCTCTGGTAAAGAGAATGTAGATTTCTTTCATTTTCCCATTTCTTTTTTTTTTTTTCACAAATTATTTGAAAACAAATTTGTTGCAGATTGAAATCTGGGTCTATGTTATTTCTGTTAGTTAGCACAGCAGAATTAAGTGAAAGAAAATGAGAGCTACAGTTTAGGTTTCAAGATCTGAAAAAAGCTCAGAAATATCTGTGTGAAATCTTGAAAAAGAAAGATTTACGACATGAACATAACAAAACCGATTGAATGGAGAATTCTTACAGAAGTTAATGAAGACATGGAAGTGATCAAGATGCTTTTTAGCAGGTAAGGAAACTGTTAATGACTCCTTTCCACTGCCTCTATTTTCCTAGAGTATGTCATGCAAATGTGGCTGGGCAGTGTGGGAAGACATAGATCAGCCAAACAGGCTGCTGCGGTAGCAGAGAAGCTGCCGCAGGCACAGAGCTGAGGCTGCTGTCAGCCTAGGGTGGGTGGGGTGCCGAAAGCACATCTCTCAAAATTCTGTGCTTGGTGTTCGTGGAATATATAGTGCAAATGAGGCTCAGTGATGTGCAAGCCCAAGAGTGTTTCTGACCTCCTAAGTGTATTCTGAAGCAGAGAAAGACTTAGCAAACCATGGTGCTTGCTAGAATAACTTTAAAAATAACCATCACTATACCAAAGACCTCAATTTAACCCTTTAACAGTCCTGAAGTTTTGCTGCTTTCTGCATGGTTAGACGATATAGAACTGCAGAGCAAGAATCAGATTGCTCAGGACCCAGTCTGGCTGAGGTTTTTAATATCTCTAAGAATGTTCAAATTTTTTTATGAATTGTAATTTCTGTTTTCCAGTGAAGTTCTCACTTCCATGGTACATAATTGAGGAAACTGACTTTTGTCTGGATATAAACTCACAGATCAGGGCAATTCCTGTAACAGACAAAGTTTTGAGTGCTGTGTGTGCTGATTTGGACTGGCGTGTTTTAAGCAAGGTGAACCTGTGTCCCAGTGAAGTTTCAACAACTTATATTGGCTTTAAAATATTTCATGTAGTGAAGCTGGTGGACCTGTTGCCTGCCTGTTGCCCAGATATGTTGCCTTTGAGGAGTTCTGGATGGAGCGTAAGAATATTTGGTAAAGGTAAAAAGACTCTAAAGAGCAGAACTGGGGAAAATGGAGGGCAAAGTAAGTCTCCAGAACATCTGTTGGGAGTAGAATTCAGAGCAATTTCCTATGCTTTAATAAACAGTGATTTATTTTCTGAAGTCTTAATGTGAAATCACTGGGTTTTAAAGTCAGTGAGGTATCACAGGCCTCCAATAAAATATCTGGTATCAGAAGGGGAAGTTGTTTTGGGGATTTTTGAGTAGAGCGGATGCAAGAGCAGTACCACACCACTCAGTGGCACATAATTTAATTTTTTTTTTTTTACTAAGCAGCAGGTTTGGTAGAGCAGGAGGATAGTAATGTCTACAGTAAGCTTTCTGTTCTGACACAGACAAATCAAAAGCCCTGCTCTTCTGGTCCATGTTGAATTGACACCATGGTCCCAGGAGAATAGGCCACTTGCTCCACCCAGTTGATGTGTCAGAGCCGGCTTCTGACTGCCCCTACACACAGTGGGCTCAGTCTTCTACACAGTGCTGGACATTTATGTATGGAGTTCCCTTTCCCCTGTCCTGAGAAGCTGTGGTTTTCACCATGAATTAGATTGTCAGCATAACCTGCTAGTGGCCTCTCTAATCAGGTAGACCCAAGCTACTCAATTTATCTGCATGTGAGTTCAATTAAAGATTGTCAACAGGATCTCTGTGAACCTCTGGTCTCCGAACCCCAGTGTGTTACAAAATGTGTGAAGTTGGCAAATGTTAAAGAGTGAAGTCTGTCTGCTGTTTCTTTGTGACCCAACCTATATCAGATTCATCTAGTCAGAGCTGGGCAAGGGCAGTCAGGTTCTCACTTCACTGAGTGATGCTTTCAGGTAGGCTTCAGCCCGTGGCACTAGTGCAGAAGGTTGATCTTGCTGAGCATCCTCCTAGATTAAGGCAAAGCCAAAGTGACTGTACACAGTGAATATCGTCGTGCACTATCTTGGTGTGGAGATCAGATCTTTTAAACATTGCCTATATTTTATCAGGTGAATATAAGGAAACATGATCCTAAATTGGAAGAACACTTTCTGTTGTCTTTTTTATGAAAAGAAAGAAATAAAGAAAGAAATGTACTTGTGTAACAAAAATTATGCTACCAGTTTGGAGCTGACTTATTGGAAACAGCTGCCTGATCAACAATTGCTGTTTAGAAAAGGTAACAGTGTTTTCTGGTAACATAGTGTTTTCCAGTAACTGGATTACAAATGAGGCCAAAAGTTAATGACCTATACAGATCTATAAAAGTTAATGACCTATTAAAAGGGACAGGAATGGTGGCAGATTAGGGGGGAAATTAATTTTCTTTTAGTTCACCTTTTTGTTCTTCTTTGTGCTATACTAAAAGCAAAAATTCCTGAGTGAGAGGCTTGTCTTTCTGAAGCACAGGAGGATTAGAAAGTGAGGAAGAAGTGAACCAGAAAGACTGGACTTGGAGTGAAATCCAGAAAGCTTTGTTATATACTGTTCATGGGATTTGTTGTTTTACATAGTGAACCTGCCAGGACTAACAACGGTTAGTGCTTAGGATCATGTGGGACTGGTATGCAAGAATCTTAAATACAAATAAATGCCACATGCCTCTAAAAATATTAGTTGTGTGCTTATATTCCTAGTTTTCTCTAAGGAATGTGCTCATTTCCTTAAAAAATGCTTAATATAGGTGTTAATATTGGACATTTGTCACTGAAGCCTTTGTGGACTTACATTTAGAAAAAAGCTTTTCTGCAAAGTGCTTTGAAGTTCTGCCAGTTGTATGAAGTGACATACCAATGATGATGAAATTAATTTTGTGTAAATAGTAATAGCAATACCCGTTGGTCCTGTATGGATGTTATCATTCGGCAAACAAAACAATGCCGTGTGTGTTTCTGAATGGAGAAAAAACAACTCAAAGTCAATTGCTGTTATTTAATCCCGTATTTCACAATAGTTCCTAGCAGCAAGCAAACTCTAAAGAAAATAGTATTGAAAATAATCTTAGTATTGTCACGTGAAGGTGGAGCTCGGTTCAGTCAAAGTTGTCCTGCTGGTTTAGCCCTATAAATATGATTTTTGCTATTGCCAATAAAAGAACACAGGCTCTGCATTGAGTTGGCAATGCAGGATCTCTGGGCTTGCCTGAGTTTGCCTTGAGCTGATTTTAGCTTGTTTAGCTGTGATAGAAGTTGTTTAGCAATCACACCTTTGGCTACCTAAGTGCATTCTAGTTTAGCTCTAATCTACACCGGTGACAAGCAGTTATTGAGCTCTCTATGACTCCAGACTAAAATGTGGTGCGGGAAAGGAGAATGCAGGATGACACGAGGATGAAAAGAGGTCAAAGACTGTGAAAACAAATCACAGTGGTCAAGCAGCAGCCCCAGCAGAAGCGCAACTTGGTCTTGTCCAGATAAACCCACTTTTAGTGAACAGAGGTGCTGAATAACTGGGATCCAAAAAAGTGGTCCGTGTTAAGAAAATACACACAAGGAAACACAGAGAGACTTCGGTACTCAGGAGAAAGGGACTCCTGCCACTTGCATTGAACTCTTCCCTACAAAAAATGTGGTACGCTAATGGTTCACTGTGACATTCCTCTCCTGTCTTGTTAGCCTCCCTTAGAAAGACCGGTGCTATCAACCAGAGGAGCAGCGGAAGGACGAGTGTAACATCAGAGGAAGTGGTTAGGTAGTAGGACAGTTTTTCTGTAAAATACTTTTTTAAAAAAATTTGCATTACTAAGGCTTTCTTGTGTTAGTTTGGACTATGAATATTAGCATTATTGGAAGTGGACTAACAATAACTTAGTGCTTTTATGAAGTGGTTAAGATTTTAAGCAGACTGATAATAAATTACAGGGTCCATATATAAGGTGGGTTTGCCCATAACAAAATTTTAATTTATAAAAAAAAATGAGGTTTTCGATTATGAGTTTCATAATGCTTCCGTGTCAAATTCAGTCTGAAATGTTTTTGTGAAAAAAGCATTGAAGCCATTTTGCAACAATTGCATAATTTATCTGTACAGATTGACTGCTGTGTTGCAAGAATATTAGGGGAAGAGATTGCAAGGACAGCCTCAGGAATCATGGGAGTGAACACAAGTACATGCAATTTGGAGTACAGAAAACAGCAAGTCTGTTGCAGAGAACATCTTTAACTTCTAAAGCTTGGAAATGGCACTGCTGAGCCACACCATAGTGTTTCTGCTGTGGGTGAGTTGTACTACACGTAAAGGTGAGTCACTAAGTGGAAATCTATGCTTTTAACTGACGTAGCTGGTGACAAGAAAAATGAACTTAAAAAAAAAAAAAAGAATAATTAAAATATACCATTTCGTTTTAATTGAATTCCTTTCAGAAGTATGTAATGAGAGTTATAATTTAGAAACATGCATTTGAGAATATTTGCTTTGTATTTTCGTGTATGAGATTGCTTCATTGCCTCGTGCCTGAACTTAATGGCTTTCATAAAGAACCTAACTTACTACTAGCCACAAATGCTCTAAATGCTTTAATCCACACAAAGTCCTCTGTATTTCAATTTAGCCACTATTATCTGAATACATACTGTTAAAAAGGCAGAATACTGATTTGATTTTAAAACATTGTACAACTCTTCAAAAATACAGGTACTTAGTTATTTCAAAAAGTTGTATGATACAAAAACATGCTGCCTGAAGGAGATCTTCACTGAATATAGACCTTTAGTAAAATAACCAGTTTTAAACTCCACGATTGATTCATTTAAATCTATTAATCATATCAAGATTCTTCTCCACCCTCTGCCTTTAAAAGTGCTTCTTGTATATGCCTTATACATTAAAAAATTGATCTAACTTCCATCATTTCAAAACGGTGGAACTAATTTTAGGCATCTGGGACAAACTGACTTATTTGTAGAAATAAAGAAAATTGAGAATCGTGACCATATGTGTAAAACTCTATTTCAGCATAATACTGGAAAACAGAAACTGTATGCTGAGAAATTTAGAAGTTTATTTATGTTTTCAATTAAAATGCTTTTAGTTTAGTAACGTTTTTCAATTGAAAGATGGTGAAAATAGTAAAGATGATGACAATATCTTCGAGCAAGGAGATAGTGCTGTATACTCCCAGATGGAGGGATGTAGGCCATTGGAATATTATTTAACTCCTGTGTAGTGCCATTATTTGCAGCTGTCAGTACTGTCCTGTATGTATCAATTAACAACAACTTGCGCACAGTTTCTGTTGGAACAGCATGCAATACCCACCCATCATGGATTTTGGAGAAATTGGCTAGTAGGCATAAATGAGGACAAAAAGAAAATGGCAGTGTGCCGTCAAATAACAAGAATCTGTGTACAGCTTCTGCAGGAGCAGCCTGTGAAGATCCACCTCTCATTGACTTTGGAGAAATTGTTAGTGGGCATAAATCAGAATATAAGGAAAGTGACGGAGTGCAGTACGAGTGCAACCCTGGATATGCTTTATCGGGATCAGAATGGGTAACATGCCATGAAAAAATCTGGGTACCTGGACCACCACAGTGTTTGGGTGAGTGTAGCTTTTATTGCTGATTGACTTTGTACTGGTAGACAATTCTAGTAATTCTTAAAGTAGGAGTTTCAGAATCAGATTTACATTTGTTGCTTGATTACCAAGCCTGTAATGGACCAAAATTAATCCCTGGATTCAGTACTTGGACTTTAGTGTCACAAAATCGTTTACACTCAGTCGTGTTTTTTATTGCGAGAATTTTGGAGTGTCTGGAAGGTTACAAGCAGATAAACATTCTGTCTGTACTTCCAAGAACTTGTGAAACAAGGTACGGGTACTGACAATGGTGTCAGTGACAATGGTGTCAGCCTCTTTTTGCCGGTGACTACATTTGCTAAGACATCCTTTCGTGTAGTTTCCTAACTGTCCCTCATATGGAGGAGGAGCTGTGTTAACGTGCTTTGTGGGCAATTTCCTCCTTGGAGCTCTTTGTTAGGAGTCTTCTAAAATGCATTTTTAATCCTAGGTAATGGAAACACAACAGGGATAAAATTAGACTTACTCCTCTGATTCCATTAATTAATCGTTTCAAGGACTATAGCCTCCAGAAATCAGTACCTCTTGAGATTATCACTGATGTCTGCAAAGTCTGTAAAGCTGTCTTTTATACGTGTGGATAGAATATGCTTGGAAGTTGTGCCATATCATTGAGAAACACTTCATCTCTGTCACAATTTATTCAGGATGTTTAGTTTTAGGTAGTTTAAATGGTCTGTATTTTACTTTTAAAAATCACTGCTGAGTGAGAACCCAGATGTTTATGTACTGTCTTTGCTGAGGATGTGCTTCATATGCTAAAAGCCACCAAAGATTCATACTCTGTCATTTTTATATTTTCTTGTTTCCCCTAGCACCATGTATTATTACAAAACAGCAACTGGAAGCCCAAAACGTACTTCTTTCCAGTGGACAAAGACGCACATTTTTGATTCAAAGCGGTCAGTGGCAGAAATTTATGTGCATGACAGGATTTAAACTCCAAGACTCTCCTGTCAAGCAGTGTTTTAATGGGCATATTGAGCTTCCTTCATGTATCGCTGGTAAATATGCACCATTCTTGAATAATTTTGATCTGTCAAATAGATCTGGTGTGCAATTTTGCAGTTCTTCACATACATGAGCTGCATCTGCCTGTAACATCAGAGGCTGTTTATTCAATGGGCAATTGGTCTTTCCACCACACACACACTTACTCATGGCAAGGGTGTGTGTAAATCTAGCACAGAGGGGAAGTCACCAAAATTAAAGGTGCATGATGTGAGAAAATATCTCCCTTCCTTTTTACTTAAATAAAAAGAAAAATTTATATTTCAGATGCACAGTTTATCTGAACAATTGTAGATACCTTTACTTGAGCAGAAAAGTCTGTCCTGCAGTTACCTGTTTCTCTCCACTTCTTGTAAAGGTACTCTTTCATGCTTGGCTAGGATAAAGATGTCTGAGTCAATAAGTTGAATACAGGTGCCAACTGAGTTCATAAAATTGTTTCAGATATCATTTCTTCATCAAAGATGTTTTATGAAGACAATTCTACCTTGTTTTTATATTACTAGAACTCAATGGGAGAAGTATCTGTGTGGTGCCAGAGCACAGTATGAATGTGAAAGCAATTTCAAAATTATAGATGTAAATTATTTTTATGTATTTGCTCATCAGAAATATACATTTGTGGTTTTTTTTTTTTTTCATTTTTATTCTTTCTCGATTTTTCTCCTTTTTTTTTGGTGGCTTCTTCCCATAATATAAGTATAAAAGATATGGCATAACTCAGGCCATCTATTTTAAGAAATGTTCAGAAATCTGTAATCCAATTGTTAAAGTATTACTGGTGCAGGTGATATCTTGTAAGCAGAATTTCATTAGGAGGTAGAGTCAAGTGTTTTCAGAAACGAACAGAGAATAGATAAGCACATATTTAAAATGCTGAAACTCCCTCTTGCTTTCTAAGTCACAAATGCCTTCTGAGCAGTTAAGATTGCACATCCAGTATTTCTGAGGCTAGTCCTGTTTGACATCAGCTCTCTGGGTCATGGATTTTACTTTAGTTTCATTCAACTACGCACTTAAAGAGTATAATTAAATCTCCAAATCCCACAAACAGAAATATGCATGTTATGTCCCAGCTGAAATAGCTTGATGTAAATTTTTAGTGCCTCAAATTGTCTTCAAGAGATTGCCAAATATTCGAAACTGGAAAAAAGTGTTGGCAACAGGGCAACATTGTAGGATGTTATGCACCATCTGCCTTCCTGGGACCTCTTCCAGAAAGACTGCTTCAGAGATAGAGAGTAGTCAGTCTTAATGCCCACTCAGTTCTTGACTTTTCTGCTTCAAGATTAGTAATGATACTACTTAATATGCATTGCCTAATCTGTCCTCATAGTCATCGCCTTCCAGCCCTGAGTGTGTTGATGATATTTACTTAATTGGAAGTAGAACACAAAAGAAACCCCAAAAGACAGGCTCGAATTTATAAATAATGTGTTTGCCTGACTTCTCCGAGCGTAAAGATATCATGAACCCTAAGAAACATCTTTTTAATAATTTTATGCAGTTATGGTCAATATACTATGAAAATAAGAACTTATGCAATAAATATAAACATATTCTTCAAATTACCATCCGATTTTTGTCTTTTTGTTTAGAAATTGTATGCTTTCCTCCAAGAATTCCCAATGGGAACTTTGAACCTCAACAAGACAACTACACAGTAGGTGGTACAATCACGATACAGTGTAATCCCGGATTTCATTTTAAAACATTGACTGGCGAAAGCACAGCTAAATGCACCAAGAGTGGCTGGGTGCCTGATCCAGGTTGTGTCCGTAAGTAGCTCTCATGAACATACGACATGTAAAGTTGTTGGAAATTTCTCAGTGATAGCGTGTAGGCTCTGGGTCCGAGCACTTCAGGAGGAACCTACCTGCCATGGCCAAGTAGGACACCCTGGATAAACGTGACTGAAAGCCTCTGGGAATGTCCTTCTGTCCTTGCCTTGTCCCTGAAAAGGGTCAGTTCTCTTGAGAAACTGAAAGCACAAAAGTAAAATGTAGTTTTAAAACAAAAATGAGAAGGGCTAGGAAGGGCTTTTGGTGCAGAATCCCAAAAGTTACAGATGAAAACAGTGACAGGAGTCATCTCAATTTCAAGAGTCCACAGTTCAGTTTCTATATCTGAGCTAGCCGTCTGGGCTGCCATTCATGGTCAGTATAGTAAATTTAGTCAAGACGCTCTACAAAAATAGTGTCATCTCACCATAGAATAAATACTTACATTTGGTCTCATGAATCAGCCTTTGATGTCCACTGAGAATATTGAGTGGATTTCTGTTGGTTGCAATGGAAACAGAGGGAACCAATGTAGACATAGGTAGTGACAAAAGACATCAGAAGCAGAGTGCAATTGTTCCTGCACTTCTTAGGATCTGCCAAGGTGTACAATTCTGATTCTGTCAGTTTCAGAAAACACTCAGATGATGAAGCTGCATTAATTGCATCCTGAGCATTTTTTTGTCATGCATGTGTTGATATTGTTGCTGTTCAATTCTATTTCAAGAGAAACCGTGTGACTACCCAGCTATAGAAAATGGCAAGTTAAGTAAATCACAAGAGTACTACAAAAACTACTACTTTCCAATGAGGTTTGGGCAGCATGCTGATTACCACTGCAACAGTGGTTATTCAACCCCGAGTGGAGCATACTGGGTTCGAATCGTCTGTTCTGAAAGGGGCTGGTCTCCAGAGCCAAAATGCCTCAGTAAGTACTTTTCCACTATTTGCTCAGTTCTGTTATAATTATCAAAGGTCTGTGCAGCAGAAATTGTGCCGGTGGAGCACAAGATGGAACAACAAACAGTTTGTTAAAGTACAACTGCTTTAGCTGACCACTAGAACTGCACCCAGACTGTCATCCTGTCTGCAGAGCTCAAACTGTCAACTGGTAAGTGACGCTCTGAAGTGAGTAAAGCTGAAATGATGCTTTTGGATTTTGGAGATTCTTTACTCCCGAAACTATCCATGAGATTAAGAAATACATAGGAAACGTTTCTCCTCTCTGGCACGCACAGCTGCACATACAAACAGAGAATTTCTAGTCTGTGTAAATACATTCTTCCTTCTGTGGCTTGGTCACTTTATCTAGACTTTCCTCTCTGAAATCCATTACCTGGTCCATTTGGATAACATTTGGAGCTGAGAAGGCGGCACACTCTTGCAACAAGCTGTAAGCAAGCATGGCATCAGCAAGAGATCGAGATGCGCTGACTTAATGAGTGAGCTATAGAGAATAGATTTAAAGCAGCGAGCTGAGTCCTCCTCTCCTAACACACGTCTTCAGTCACAGTAAAGTTATGGCCTACTGATAGGGCTTGGAAGTGGATTACAAAAGGTTGATGTTTCCCTGCTGCCCTCAGTGGAGTGGTGCTCATTGCAGAAAATGAGTCCTGCCTGGAGGAAAGGACCAGTTACTCAGGTAACACAGCTGTAGCGTTCCTTCAGCCATCTTCCTTGTATCTGGGCACAGGATGCTGTAGAGCCAGCACGCCTAGTTGTTGCTAAAATCTCTAGAGCTGGTTTGAGAAGCTAATGCATTTGCACAGAGCTGATAAAATCTCCTGGAGGCAGACGCTGAAAATCCCTTGAGGCAGACATCAGTATCTCGGAGACATGGCAGACCAAACCAGAGCTGGTGGACGTGACACTAGATGCACTGAAGTTAGCCAGCCTTGCTTATGAACACTGGCTAAGCGATAATGCTTACTGGACCACTTCTCAGCACTTTATGTAGTGACTTGCACTCCTGGTCATGTGATTCATGAGTCTTGGGGCAGTGAAACAAAACATGTTTTCATTCAGGGTTGAACACAAAAGTCCTTTTGGGATAGAAGGATGCAGAAAGGCGCCAGGAGGATCTATTTTAGTAACTGTCTTGCTAAGAATTAATTTGTCTCGGTTCTTGCTGTACAAATTACTGTGGTTAAACATACTTACCTTTCTTCTTTAGAAACCTGTCATGTCAGACAGCTGGAAAATGGTGACTTCTCACCTATCCAGAAGAACGTTTATAAGGAAGGTGAAAGAATTAAATATATCTGCAGTGATGACTATCATACTGAACATGAAGATGGGGAAGTGACATGCACCAAGGATGACTGGTCACCTCCTCCAAGATGTATCCGCATAAGTGAGTATGTTTGTATTTTGTTGAGGTTTCTAGCTAAAACCAGTAAATCCATCGTCACATCACCTACATTAATCCATCATCACTGCTTAGTAACTCTAAGTCATCACGGAGACGTGGTGGGATGACTCCTATGACTGGAGTGTCAACATGGAGGGGTATAAGCTTTTTAGAAAGGACAGGAAGGGGAGACGAGGAGGGGGTGTCGCTCTCTACGTCAGCAACCGGCTGGAGTGCGTGGAGCTTCGCCTGGGGTTGGAGGAGGAGCTGACAGAGAGCTTATGGGTCAAGATTAGAGGACGGGGACGGATAGGCGATGTTACAGTAGGGGTCTGTTACAGGCCACCTGGCCAGGAGGACAGAGCAGATGAGGCGCTTTATAGCCAGATAGAAGCAGCCTCGCGGTCACAAGCCCTGGTCCTCATGGGGGACTTCAACCACCCTGACATCTGTTGGAGAGACAATACGGCAGGGCACAGGCAGTCCAGGAGGTTCCTGGAATGCGTGGATGACAACTTCCTCCTGCAGGTGATAGAGGAGCTGACAAGGAGGGGTGCCATGCTCGACCTTGTGCTCACCAACAGAGAGGGACTGGTGGGCGATGTGACACTTAAGGATAGCCTTGGCTGCAGTGACCACGACACGGTGGAGTTCAAGATCCATGGGGCAGCAAGGAAACTATACAGCAAGCTCTGTGCCCTAGACTTCAGGAAGGCGGACTTCGGCCTCTTCAAGGACCTGATGGGCAAAGTGCCATGGGAGGCGGCCCTGGAGGGACGAGGGGCCCAGGAAAGTTGGTCCACATTCAAGGAGCACCTCCTCCAAGCTCAGCAGAGGTGCATCCCGATGAAGAACAAGTCGGGCAAAAAGACCAGGAAGCCCGCGTGGATGAGCAAGGAGCTCCTGGACCAACTGAAAATGAAGAGGTTAGCCTATAGAGGGTGGAAGCGGAGACAGGTAGCCTGGGAGGAATACAGAGAAGCTGTACGAGTGACCAGGGATCAAGTGAAGAAGGCTAAAGCCCTGAAGGAATTAAATTTGGCAAGGGATATAAAAAGCAATAAGAAAAGCTTCTATAGGTATGTAGGGGACAGAAGGAAGTCCAAGGAGAACGTAGACCCCCTCCGGAAGGATACTGGTGCTCTGGTTACCCGGGACATAGAGAAGGCTGAGGTACTCAATGACTTTTTCGCCTCAGTTTTCACTGATAAAGCCTCTTGTCTTACTGCCCAAGCTGTGGAAAGAACTAGCAGGGACTGTGAGGATGAACCACCGCCCACTGTACTTGAAGAGCAGGTTCGGGAACATCTGAGGAACTTGAAGGTGCACAAGTCCATGGGACCTGATGAGATCCATCCGCGGGTCCTGAAGGAACTGGCGGATGAAGTTGCCAAGCCACTGGCTATTGTATTTGAGAAGTCGTGGCGGTCTGGCGAGGTCCCCGATGACTGGAAGAGAGGGAACATAACCCCCATTTTTAAAAAGGGGAACAAGGAGGACCTGGGCAACTACAGGCCGGTCAGCCTCACCTCTGTGCCTGGCAAGGTCATGGAGCAGATTCTCCTGGGAACCATGCTAAGGCACATGGAGAGCAAGGAGGTGGTGGGTAACAGCCAACATGGCTTCACCAAAGGCAGATCGTGCCTGACCAACTTGGTGGCCTTTTATGATGGGGTGACAGCATCGGTGGACAAGGGTTGACCAATGGATATCATCTACCTGGACTTGTGCAAAGCTTTTGACACTGTCCCGCACGACATTCTTCTCTCTAAACTAGAGAGGCATGGGTTTGATGGATGGACCACTCGGTGGATAAGGAATTGGCTCAATGGCCGCACTCAGAGAGTAGTGGTCAACGGCTCAATGTCCAAGTGGAGACCGGTCACGAGTGGCGTCCCTCAGGGGTCCGTGTTGGGCCCGGCCCTCTTCAACATCTTTGTCGGTGACGTGGACAGTGGCATGGAGTGCACCCTCAGCAAGTTCGCCGATGACACCAAGCTGTGTGGTGCCGTCGACACGCTGGAAGGGAGGGATGCCATCCAGAGGGACCTCGACAGGCTGGAGAGGTGGGCCCGTACCAACCTCATGAAGTTCAACCAGGCCAAATGCAAGGTCCTACATCTGGGTCGTGGCAATCCCAGGCACAAATACAGACTGGGCGGAGAATGGATCGAGAGCAGCCCTGAGGAGAAGGACTTGGGAGTACTGGTGGACGAGAAGCTCAATATGAGCCGGCAATGTGCTCTTGCGGCCCAGAAGGCCAACCGCATCCTGGGCTGCATCAAGAGGAGCGTGGCCAGTAGGTCGAGAGAGGTGATTCTTCCCCTCTACTCTGCCCTCGTGAGACCTCACCTGGAGTACTGCGTCCAGTTCTGGAGCCCCCAACATAAGAAGGACATGGACCAGTTGGAGAGGGTCCAGAGGAGGGCCACGAAGATGATAAGAGGGCTGGAGCACCTTTCCTATGAGGACAGGCTGAAAGAGTTGGGGCTGTTCAGCCTGGAGAAGAGGAGGCTCCGGGGTGACCTTATAGCGGTCTTCCAGTACCTCAAGGGGGCCTACAGGAAAGATGGGGAGAGGCTGTTCAGGAGGGCCTGTTGTGATAGGACAAGGGGTAATGGTTTTAAAATAGAGGGAGGTAGATTCAGATTGGATATTAGGAAAAAATTTTTTACCATGAGAGTTGTAGAACACTGGAACAGGTTGCCCAGAGAGGTGGTGGATGCTCCATCCCTGGAGACGTTCAAGGCCAGGTTGGACGAGGCCCTGAGCAACCTGATCTAGTTGAAGATATCCCTGTTCCTTGCAGGGGGGTTGGACTAGATGACCTTTGAAGGTCCCTTCCAGCCCTAACCATTCTATGATTCAATGATTCTAAGTCTAGGTGCTATACAACTGAAACACAATGCTGTGATTCTCTCAACTGGCTCATGCAGCTCTCATGTCCCGCTATACTGCTAAGGTCAATCACTCTACAAACATGCAGAATGTAACCCTGTAAAAGGTCCACATGTGGCTCAGTCAGATCTCCTAGAATGTAAGCTCTGGGATGGGAGTCGTAGTCCCTTTGTCTTCAATAGTGAAATCTTGTTATAACTTAGCTGTGCAGTAACATAATAACTAGTAACCATTCGCCTTTTGCAGCCTGAAATTGCTGAAATGTCTCACAGAAACTTTAAACACTATAGATAATGATTTCATATGGACAAAAGAAGCAATTCAACCTAACTGTCGTGGTTTAGTTCAGCTGGCAACTAAACGCCACATAGCCGCTCGCTCACCCTCCCCCACCCCCAGGGGATGGGGAAGAGAATTAAAGGGGAAAAGGGAAATAGATCTGTAGGTTGAGATAAGAACAGTTTAATACTACTAATAATCACATAGGAATATGTACATATGTGTAATTATAATAATATATACAAATAAGTGATGCACAGTGTAATTACTCACCACCTGGTGACTGAGACCCGTCCCGTTCTAGACTAACGATCCCGAAAGAGATAAATCCTGACACTGCAATCCTGGATGAGTGAGAGGTCCAAAAAGAGCGTGAGAGAGAGACAGCACTCCAAGAGACTAAGAGTGAGAGCCCTGGAAGAGCAAAAGCCCTTCTTTCCAGTTAACCTTCATTTTTATACTGGACATGATGCTGCATGATATCAAATACTTCATTGGCCAATTTGGCCCTCAATCAAGTTGTGGACCCTTTGCCTCGGCCGTGCTCCCCCCTATCCTGTTGTGCTCTTGCACACTGGCAAGAACACGGCAACTGAAAAGCCCTTGAGGTCTCAGTGCCAACTATAAGCATCAGTGCGTCATCAACATTCTTCTCAGAACAAGTCCCAGACTAAAATCAAAACACAGAGCTCTTCTAACTGCTAAAAAGGGGAACTAGCTGTCCCAGCTGAAATCGGGACACGAACTTTTCCTAGATTGTAAAAACATTTTTTTAGGAAACAATTCCACCCTGACAGAGACACCAACCATAGAAGTTTTGTTTTTCTCCCTGCCTTCCTCCAGGACTCTCAGAGCAGTGCCAACGTACTGTTCGGTAGTATTTGTGGCCAGGCCTCCGTTGCACGTAACGTCTCATGGCTTTCTCTCTGATGGGGAATTTTCTTCCAGGGGAAGGTGGGAAATGTGGCCCGCCTCCAGTTATTGAAAATGGAGACCTTCTTTCCTTCCCCATGCAAGAATATCGACAAGGCACAACTCTGGAATACAAGTGCCCAAACCTCTATGTCCTGGAAGGATCTCGGTATATCAAAACTTAAAAATTGAAAGAGAAGGAAAAACAATTTATCTAGCTGGTGCTAAACTTAAGTATGTTTGTCATTCTGGATACGCATTAGAAGGACCACCAGAAATAACCTGTTCTATGGGAAACTGGACTTCAGCTCCTACATGCTTGGGTAATGTCAAAAAATACTTTTTTTGAAGCGCATTTAGCAATGAAATTGGAAGAATTTTAGACTGGAGGTTGATCAGTAAGAGCCAGTAACTCTGTATTTTGATGTGGAATCTTATCCCTGGTGGATGTCTTCAGAGCAATCCTAGTTGGACGCAAGACTGACTTTTTGAACACAGTTTAGATTTTAAAATATTCCTTTGTATTCTTGCAATCTTTGCTCGGTTCATATGTCTGCCAGGTGAGTCCTGGGCACGTCCTCGTAATCCAAGGATCTTTCCTCTACAGAGTCAGTGGACTGGCTGAGTCAGGATGACTAGGACTTGTTTTGGTGCTTCAGTCAGGGAGACCACTTCTGTGTAGGAAGGGACAGAAGCCTTTCTTAAAATTTTCTGGCATGGTTGGAAACAGGTTCTAAATATTTCCCTGACTGAAGTCCATGCCTATTTAGGGGAATGACTTCTTTAATCTTCCGTATGCTACCTTTTATATGAAATCCATTGTCAGCAGATGACTGTGCTGATGTTAGATAAAGCTCTCTAAAGCGTCTCTTTGGTGGAAACAGTACGCTCGTTCTATATGTATCACGTTAACACAAGCATCAAGTTTCCGTATCTTTTCAGAAATGCCCTGTGGAAGTGTTCCCAAAGTTGCCAACGCCCAGATTGAAGGCAGAAACAAGAAAACCTATGAGCCTGGTGAAACAATTCGCTACCAGTGTGATGCAGGGTTCCTGATTGTTGGTCCCCCCGAAATTATCTGCAGAGAAGGAAATTGGACGGCACCGCCCTTCTGCGATGGTATAAGTTCTACTTCCAAGTAGTCTGTGATCCTTCTTAAACTTTCATGCTGTGAATTGAAGTAATGTTAACTCAGGCACACAGGTGAGTCAGGCCCATAGAGCCAACAGGTGTCTTGCTTGGAAGAGGTTGCTACAACATCTATTTTTCTGGCTCTTGAGGAAAAACAAGAAGGGTAGATGAGCAAAGAAATCTTTTTCCCATGGACTGAAGCTGGTAGCTGAAAGTTAGCTCACTGTTGAAATCAAGCAGAGAGAGGAACCGATGATGTCTGCAAAGGAGGAGATAACTGGTAGGGTTACGTCTCTTGTTTTCACATCCCTAAGAATGTCAGTTTCTGAAAGGTGCCTTTGAATAGGAAAGAGGCAAAACTAATATTGACCGGTGAAGCGTTGCAGAATAAAGACCGTAAGACCTTCCTGTTCTACCTGTAGAAAATGATCTGCATTACACAAACCGTTTTTGCTCATCGGGGACAACGGTGCTCTGCAATGTAATATTCTGTGATTGCTGTATTGCTGCACTACTGTTCTTGAACGCACTCCTCTTTTCAGATGTTAGCTGTGGAGCTGCGCCTGAAATTCCCAATGCTTATATTGCAAGCACTCAACAGGAGAGGTATCTGCCCGGTGCCAGAGTGCACTACACATGTGAAAGGAATTTTCAGATGATGGGTGGAAATTATGTCACTTGTTCAAATGGAGAATGGTCACAAGCACCAACCTGCAGAGGTAGGAATCTGGGCTTTCATCTTGCCTGTTAACACAGCGGGGACTGTTTGTTTACAGAAATACTCTAAAGACACTACCTTTTCTACTTCTCTTTTCTTTGTGACCTGCAACCATCACTGCAGCAGTGTCTCTTTTCAGATGTGACGTGTGAACCTCCTCCAGAAATTGCTGGTGGTAAAGTTCAAGGTGTTAAAAAGTCAAGGTACCTTCCTGGGGAGAGTGCTCGCTATCAGTGCTGGCGAGGTTTCCAGATGAGTGGGGCTTCCGCCGTTGTGTGTCAGAACGGGACCTGGACAGAGCTGCCAAGGTGCAAAGGTAATTTCTCTTTCTCTTCTCCTCAAACAATCACCTGTCATGAGGCTGACTCAGTGGCATTTACTCCTGCAAATTTCAGTCTCACTACTGTGCACAAACGTAACGTGTCTGGCACGCTCAGGAAAAAGCTGTTTTCCCGGGTGTCTATTCAGATGAGTCTACCAGCTGAGTGACCCAGGTGGCTTCACTCGAGAGGGCCCCATCTGGAAAACCACCCTGAGGCTGAGAGCAGTTGCTGGCCAGGTCTAAGTTTGAGACTCAACCCTTGGACTTGATAGAATCTACTTTTAGCACCTGCCTGATGAGAAGAGAGTGCGAAACTTCGCGGTCTGTGTTGGAGAACAGACCCCGAAGCTGCCCTGTTAGTTGATATCCAGATGATGCATTGCTATATTGAATGCCGTGGAGTCAAACCAACTGTAATGATCAACTGAGGGTAGAATGTGGTGTGTGAGCCCATACCTAGATACTCTGTTGGTGCCTCCTAGGTTTTGGGGAGCTCACTTGAATCATCACAGACATACATCATTAGACATACAGAAAGTTTCAGCACGTGAACTGATGCAGCAGCATTTGACTCAACCACCACCCAGCTGGGAGCCTAAAAGGGGTGTGGCAAGAGCAGATGATTTAAGACCACACTCCATATTGTGGCTCCAGCACACAATGCCAAGCGCAAAGAGCGTCACTGCTGGTACCGAGGGATCTGGGTCTTCTGAAGATTTCCCAGTGCAAGGTCCAAAGGAAGGCCAGACTTGGCAGCAGCATGGTGCTTCAATAGCTATAATAATCCTATAAAATGAGGTAGCAGTGCTTCGGGATTGGCATGTGCCAACTCCCCAGTGCCGTCAGTGCCCCACAGAGCCCAAGGGCTATCCCATTAGGGATTGCCGGGGCGCGGTCTGTGACAGTCGTTCTGGTTTGCAACTGGATCCACTGTTCTCACTGCCCAGGCAGTACAGGGAGGAGGAGGTGGGCATCAGGCTCTTCTGCAGAAAGAGCTGTGCCAAACACTCCACCGTTATGCAGGATGGGAGGAAGGGCTGCAGGTGGCTGCAAGCACTTCAGCCAGGGTCAAATGGGGTGAACTGGCAGTTGGGAGTGCCAGCACTGGAGAAATTACAAACTCTTGCTCTTGTTCACCTGCCAGGTATTTGGTTTTCTCCCTGCCTTCCTCCAGGACTCTCAGAGCAGTGCCAACGTACTGTTCGGTAGTATTTGTGGCCAGGCCTCCGTTGCACTTAACGTCTCATGGCTTTCTCTCTGATGGGGAATTTTCTTCCAGGGGAAGGTGGGAAATGTGGCCCGCCTCCAGTTATTGAAAATGGAGACCTTCTTTCCTTCCCCATGCAAGAATATCGACAAGGCACAACTCTGGAATACAAGTGCCCAAGTCTCTATGTCCTGGAAGGATCTCGGTATATCAGCTGTACTGACGGGCAGTGGACAAGCCCCCCGGTTTGCCTAGGTAGGCTGAAGCACGTGCCGTGTGGCCAAATGCTGTGTGACTGCTCCTGTTTTCTTTTTCTCAGCTCCTGAGGGCATCACCTGTGCAGCAGCACTTGCACTGGGGCTGCGATGCCGGCAGGGCAGAACAATGATGAGTCCTTTTGTCCAGAAGGAATTTCTTCTTGAAGTTAGCTCGTGTAGTCCCTGCTGCTGCCTGCTGTCTCTTGCCACCCCAACAAGATCCCGAGGCGGGGAGTTTGGCTGAGCCTCGCTGTGTGAGGGGATCTCCATCATTGTACAGGGCTCCCAGAGGTCCCGAGTTGGGGTCACCACTACGGTCAGCAGGCTGTGAGCGGGGAGGATGGGTCTGAGTGTGTGGCAGCGCTGGGGAAATCCTGGGGTGCATCTGTGACATGGCCATGAGGAAACAAACTTAGAGAAGTGCTGGGCAAAGGGGAAGGGAAGATCTCAAAATGACGCAGGGAAGTACACTGGTGCCTGGTGACTTCCCCCCTCTGTGCTTCGATTGTGTCCTGTGGGACTGTCAGAGCAAAAAGGCTTCTCCTTAGCTCTGCATGGGGTCTGAGCTGTGGTCTTTTTCCCTTTGAGCTTGGATGTGAATGTCTTTCCTCTCACAAGTCACAGAGGACAGAGCAAATAGCTGGAGGTGTTTTGTGACACGAAGAACTTCTGCAGGGTCTAGGGGAAAAAAAGTTACTCATGGTGATTCTGTATGAAGTGATGACACTCTTCTCTTGCCTTATTCAAGTGGCCTGCACAGCATCTGAAGAAGACATGGACAGAAACAATATTGAGCTGAAATGGAAGATGCAAAGAAAGCTGTATGCCAGATCGGGTGACTTTATTGAATTTCAGTGTAAAAGAGGATGTGTGGAGGACCCAGCATCATCCCCCTTCAGAGTGCAGTGTACGGAGGGGATGTTAGAATATCCACGGTGCATGCCAGGAGGTAAGTCACCTCCACTTTGGCCACAGATTAGCTGTTCTGTTGCATTTTCAGTGCTGAAGCCGAGAGGAAAGTCTTTAGCTTTCATGGGGAAGTGCCTGGGGAGGTGCCTGGCAGGGCACCAGATGTGGGAACATCCTGTGTGTTGCAGCCCTTGAGGGGCAGTGCCCACAAGAAACCATTGACTGGCGTACCTGCACTTGAAAGACTGGTGGGGAAAGGACTGTCAGATGGTACTAACAGCTTCAGAGCATCAGTTGTCCAGTGTGAGGCCTACAGGCAAATAACAAAAGTACTTTTTGCAGAGAACTGTACATTGGATGAGAGCATTATGCAAAGGAACAATATCCAACTACAGTCATCAAGCCGGTCGCGCACTTCCACCTATCGCTCTGGGGATTATATTTTATTTGAGTGCAAACGTTGGTACCATAGAGTTTCACGCTCTGAGCAACTTACAGTGGAGTGCCTGGATGGAGCGATCACGTATCCTACATGTGGATGTAAGTGCTCGGTGCCGAGGACACAGGGGGCTGTAGGAGGCAGCTTTTCTGGAATTGCCTCTCTACTGCTCTGAGGTGTGACACGCTGCGCTGTCTCAGGCTTGGTCTTCACGCCTTTTCCCCTTTCTTTACATTGCAGGGAATATTGGATAAATGGAAATGGCATGAAGGAGTCCAGCTGTAGAAATGAAAGATCCCTCAACCGACCCAGTGATGATTCAAGCTCAGTTTTTCCTGACATTTCCCATTTTGTTGTGCTTTGTTTGCAGCTTAGCCAATGTTCTGTCTTGGAATTTGTTTGTTGTTGGTTTTCTTTTTGTTCTCCTTTTTGTTATTGGATGATTGTGACTACATTTCATTCACATTTTACCTTTTTTTGTAAATGTATTTCCATTTTGTAAATGGGTTTACATTTTATCCATCCGAATGGTTGTGCTTACATTTTATGTGTTCTATATTGATCTCACTGTTACTTTTAGAAACAATTGTGTCCTGCAATAGGTTGGCTTTGGTGGCATACTGAGACGAGAATTAAAGCTCGTAGGTAATGTGATCATCAGCAAGTAGAGTGTGTTTGGCCTTGTCTGCTCCTAGCTTCTTCTCCGTGCTCTTGCCTGGAAACTACCCCAGGGTCATGGCAGAGGTGTGTGTTCTGACTGCCTGATCAGGATGAGCAAATGAGCGGAGTCTCCTTCAAATGACTCAAGGCAGTCTCTAGATCACAGCCCCAGTTCTTGTGTGGCCCTTGAGCCTCCATGACATTTGCTGGAAGGGCAAGATGTTGGGATGCAAGTAATTGGGATTTCTGGATGGAGGCAGGGATGACTCTTTGGTCCAAGTCCTGGCATGGGCATACCTGTGCAGTGCACATCTCCAGTTACTGTTCACTAACCAGGAAGAACTGTCTACAGTTGTGGAAATCCATGGCAACCCTGGGCGTGGTGACCATGTACTAATGGAATTCGTGATTCAGAGGGGAGAGAGAAAAGCAAGTAGCACGGTACAAAGTATGCACCTTAGGAGAGGGCAGATTTTGGCTTTTTTAGGAAACTAGTAGGTGGGATTTCTTGAGAGTCCTCTAAAGGAGTCCAGAAAAGCTTACAGGTCTTTAAGGACATAATCATCCAAGTACAAGAATATTTGATTCTGGTGCTCAGGAGAAAACACATTTATCAGGATTCTGGCTTGACTGACCAGGGACCTCACATAGATCTCCAAAGCAGAAAAGAAATCAAAGTATAGGAGATTGTGGCAAAAACAAGCTACAAGGTGAACTGTCCATGGCATTGCCTTGGCATGTATTGATAATGTCTGGAAAGCTGAAGATCACCTGAGTAACACTTGCAAGAGACATCAAGGGTCACAAGAAGATATTCTATGACTACGCTAGCACTAAAACAATAAAAAAGAAAAACGTTCTCTGTCACTGAGTGGGGTAGGTGATTCAGTGATTGCAGCCCCACATGAAGCTGAAGTACTCGAAGCATTTTTTCCTTCAATATTCATCAACAAAATGCATCTACGTTTCTGTAATGCACCCCATCCTGCTCTCTGCTCACAGATGAATGTCCAGCATTGTGCTTAACGTCCAGGGGAAGTGGGGGCTAAAGGATCTCAGAGACTTGGCCATGCTTATTGAGAGCTACTGCAGCCGTTTTGCTGCGTCACTGCCCTCGGTGACGCAGCGCTGGGGATGTAACACTCACAGGGAAAGCACCCTTGGGCCCCACAGTAAGCAAAAACGTTTGTACTCTTGGAAATTTTTTCTAGCTTAGTGTTGCTTCTCTCTGTATCTAGTGAGGATGCATGTCAAATCAGCAGAGGTTGAAAAAAAAAAAGGCTATTTAAGTTATCTCTTCTTCTGTAGTAACAGAATTAAGAATGAGACTATCAAATGATAATCCAAACAATTCCTGTCTCTCAATATTTTTACCTTAGTGCTTAATAGAATTCCTTCCTTTTTAGGAAAACAGGCAAAATAGACTCACTTTTGGTTATATCTTTTAATAAATGAACGTAGCAGGAGTTTTGATAATGGAATGAAATATTCACGACTTGAGCTAAAAAGACAGTATGGATTTAATAACATTTATTCATTGTCAGTAATGATTTTTTCTTTTTATTCAAATCTATTATTTTGCTTGTGAAGCAACAAACAGCTGGTGAAGCTCTTTCTCTCTTGGCATGCTTGCTCAGTAAAAATAGTGATCAGGATACAGAGCTGCTCTTCATATAAAATTATATACCTTTTCCCTTGGTGGTTTGTTGAGGTTTGGGGGCTGCAATAGAAAGGCACTTTATGTTAAAAATGTAAGTATGTTTTTTGTATCTTTCTAGTTCTATTATATTTGTATTTCTGTTCGCATTTTATTTTATAGAATATCTGTCCTCAACAACCTAAGTAGTAGCTCTCTCCATTGGCCAGCATTTTATTTGACAGCATTATTTTCCTTAATTTCACAGAAATAGATATTCATATTCCATTGTCAAGTTGGTGTATACTCTTTCAAGGAGAAGATAGTGATATTTATTTCTATTGTCAAAAGGAGGTAGCAGTCCCCATTTCCCAGATGGTGGAAGCACATTAATTTTCAAGACAATTATAATCACTCAAATCATCTCAAAGTTATACCCAAATAGTGGCTGTCATTTTTTTTGTGGTCAAGATAAATGAGGAAAAGGCTTTGCATTTTCAGAGGTAATATTTCCATCGGATATAGTTTGATGGAGGGTTTGATGTTTTCTTGATTGTTATTTTGCTGGCTGACAGGCTCACTGATGCCAGCAAGGAGCTCTTTACTTTGTGATAACCTTGACTTGGTTATTTTCCTAAAACCAGAGCAGATAAATTACCTGTTTATCAGTGTGTTTCATATATGTTTGAAAAATACAAGTATATTTCCAGTATCACTAGAATAATTTTGTTGACATCTATAGATGGGTGTCATACAGCACTGAAGATGCTATTGTTCATGATGGGTTTCAGCCATGATACATTTAGATTGATTTATTTGCGTTTAGTTCACATTGAAAAAAGGAGCACTTCTTTAGTTCTTTTCTGATTAGAACTGGAATCCCAAATATTTTTTTTTCTTTTTGTCCTTTAGTTTTGAGGTAGAAACACTTTCATACACATCTAAGACCAGAAAAGAGAAGACTGTCGTTCTTATTTTAAGATTCAGGAGGAAGCAAGTGAAATTTCTGAGCATGACAATGGGACAAACACCTCAAGGCTATGAACCACTGTCTACCCAGAACTCTCTTTAAAAGCAATGGAAGTGTTTGTTAGACTCATGTGCCATATTCATATTCAATATCATTGTGAGTGTAGGAAGAGCAGAGGTGCGAGTCTATTTCCAGGATGTTTTCATACAATGCGTGCTGAGAGCTCCAAATCACAAAGTAAGAGCATATTTTCAGATGCATTTACAAGAAAAGCTGAAAAAGCACAATGTGATTTAGTGCATTAAATATTATAAGGTGCATGAGCATTTACAAAAAATGAAGTTTCTTTTTTCCAGTAAATAAAACTGGATCCTTCATACGCTGTTTATAAAACTGGAAGGTAAATTACCTTTGCATTCTGGTGGCTGTGACCAGTTTCCATGCCTGCAAATTATTCTCCGTGGCCTAGTAAGGCTCAGATCTTGCTGGAATTGATGACACTTTCTTTTTCCAGAAAAAAAGTACCTTTGCTTTCTAGATCCTGTAATGATGTCCTAGATAACCGCACTACACATTATATAACTGAAGAGGATACAGGCAGATATTTTGACCTGTGTGTATGAAAAAAAAATCTTCCCTGAACTTCATTGAGCTATCAATTCTAATAATGTGCCCTTGCGACAAAGGCAGCAAATGATGTCCTGAGCTGCATTAGAAGTATTGATGGCTGCTCAAGGAAGAAGATTCTTCCCCTCTACTCAGCACCGGTGAGACCACACCTGGAGTACAGTGTTCAGTTCTGGGCTCCCCAGTATGAGAGAGACATGGAGCCACTGGAGGGAGTTCAACAAAGTACCATGAAGATGATTAAGAGACGAGCATCTCTCACATGAGGAAAGGCTGAGAAAGCTGAGACTCTTTAGCCTAGAGAAGAGGAGAGCCAAAGAAGGCTGGTTAGCCTAAAGAAGGCGAGCTCAGGGAGAAACTCATCAATGTATATAAATACCTCATGGGACGGTGCAGAAAAGACAGAGCCAGGCTCTCTTCAGTGGTGCCCAGTGCCAGGACCAGAGGCAATGGGCACAGACTGAAACACAGGAGGTTTCATCTGAACATCAGGAAACGCCTTTTCACTGTGAGAGTGACTGAGCACTGGCACAGGTTACCCAGGGAGGTGGTAGAGTCTCCTTCCTTGGAGATATTCAAAAGCCATGGTCCTGGAGAACCAGCTCCAGGTGACCCTGCCTGAGCAGGAGGGCCGATGATCTCCAGACGTTCATTCTATGATTCAGTGAGTTCTTGAGCTCAGGGACAGAACGGTGCAGCCGTGGCTTTCTCAGACAAGCATAGCATTGTGATTGTGTGAGTGTTACAAGAGTTCATTTCTACTTTCTGTGTGTTATTTCAACCGTTTTTACTGCAGTAGGAAGAACAAGTGTTTCCCCAATGGTATGTCACTTTTTGTCTTTTTCTATTAAGTGAGAAGCCTTGAAAGCAGCTTTTAAACATTTATCATTAAGTTTAGTGAAATTTTTTGAAGTACCAGATTGAGCATAACACGACATAAAGCATCACTGAAAAAATTGCAGAGGTTTGTCTTCATGTTCTGGATGCTTATTTTTTTAATGTCTTGCTAGCATTAGCTAATATCTTAAGGCACAATGTACTAAGGGCAAGGTTTATTGTTAACAGCAGCAGATTTAAATCCATATTTCAAATGGTCTTCACAATTTCAAATTTTTTTGATTGACTTCCTGTCAAGTGTGATTAGAGAGACACTTTTTCTACCTCGAGGTGGCTGATGAAGAGCTCATACTAGAAGTGTCAGCCTGCTATTTTCTTGTTTGCTTGTGTGCTATCTTCTCTCTGAAATTTCTTTGCAAGGAATTTTTTTAAGCCACTTGTCTATTTTGTGAGAGTTAGTTTGGTTAAAACTAAATACAATGCACAAATGAACTTAACTGGGCACACAAAAAAACTGCAATGCATTGCAATACGCGGAAAGAGAACAAATGGGTGAAGATGCTACTGTAAGCACCTTGGCATTGTGGAGCACCCACTCTCCCCAGGAACCGTCATTACCATATATGACATGGAACCCTCTGACATACGGATCAAGTGAAAACACCACTGTCAAATTTGCATGTTAAAAATCAGTAAAACAATATTTTTTTTACAAAAATATAAATATCGATAGGAGTTCTAACAATGGATCATCTTGTGCGTGATGCACCCCACTTTGGAGCCTACTCTTCTAGAGGATCCTCAGCATTGATTGATCTGATCTTGAGCTGAAAGGCTCCCTCTTCTCCAGGTCTCTGCAACAAAAGACCTGTCTGTGCTCAGGGAGTCAGGTCACGTTTTCTCTTCTAAGAGAAATATGTCCAGTTATTTGGTTGACAAAATGGGGCAACCAAAGCAAAGATGTAGCTGTTCTGAAATATCCATTATCATCCAGCAAAAGGAACAACAGAAGTATTTCTTGCTTCATTTCCTTAGAGAGAAATCAACCCGTATTAATACTCCACATGAATATTGAGATAGGCTCCTTTCATAGATTTCATAGATTTCTAGGTTGGAAAAGACCTTAGAGATCATCGAGTCCAACCATCCCTAATCCCCATTAAACCATATCCTCAAGTAGATCATCCACCCTATTCTTAAACACATCCAGGGATGGGGACTCAACCACCTCCCTGGACAGCCTATTCCAGTGGCTGACAACCCTTTCAGAGAAGAAATACTTCCTAACATCCAACCTGAATCTCCCCTGACTAAGCTTATATCCATTTCCTCTTGTTCTATCACCCATCACTAATGTAAAGAGCCCTTCCCCCACCTCCCCACCATCTTTTCTCAAGTATTTGTAGGCTGTAATCAGGTCTCCCCTCAGCCTCCTCTTCTCCAGGCTAAACAGCCCCAACTCCCTCAGCTGCTCCTCATAAGTTTTATTTTCCAGCCCCTTGACCAGTTTAGTCGCCCTTCTTTGGACTCGCTCCAGGAGCTCAATATCTCTCTTAAAGCGAGGGGCCCAAAACTGGACACAATATTCCAGGTGCGGCCTCACCAGTGCCTAGTACAGGGGCAGGATCACTTCCCTGCTCCTGCTGGTCACACTATTCTTGATACACGCCAGTATCCCATTGGCCTTTTTGGCCACCTGGGCACACTGCTGGCTCATATCAAGCCGGCAGTCAACCAGCACCCCCAGGTCCTTCTCCGCCAGGCAGCTCTCCAGCCACTCTTCCCCGAGCCTATAGCGATGCTTGGGGTTTTTATACCCCAAGTGAAGGACTCTGCACTTTAACTACATACAAATACAGCGTGCTGGTTTCGTTGATTTTCATGACCTTAGTGGACTTAGATGAGGTTAAAGAGGAAAATAATCTGAGATGAAGGCACCAGAGGCCAACGCAAAATTACCTCTCGCTGCACAGTGCCAGATGGGCTGCCCATACTGGCTTTCAAAAAAATATTAGAAAACTAAAGAGCAAAAACATTCACCATGTATCATCTACAAACGTCGAGGTAAGAGGCAGTAAAAATACGCCCTTAACCATCCCTCACCAAGCAAGACATCAATGATACGCAATTGTGTGAGGTGTTCCCATATATCAGCTGCAATATGTTATCACCAAATCAATGATCAAAAAATCAAGACATCATCACAAACTCTCCTACAAATATAAGGATGGCATGTCCCATTCCAGGACCAAAGAGTCATCCCTGCCTCCATCCAGAAATCCCAATTACTTGCATCCCAACATCTTGCCCTTCCAGCAAATGTCATGGAGGCTCAAGGGCCACACAAGAACTGGGGCTGTGATCTAGAGACTGCCTTGAGTCATTTGAAGGAGACTCCGCTCATTTGCTCATCCTGATCAGGCAGTCAGAACACACACCTCTGCCATGACCCTGGGGTAGTTTCCAGGCAAGAGCACGGAGAAGAAGCTAGGAGCAGACAAGGCCAAACACACTCTACTTGCTGATGATCACATTACCTACGAGCTTTAATTCTCGTCTCAGTATGCCACCAAAGCCAACCTATTGCAGGACACAATTGTTTCTAAAAGTAACAGTGAGATCAATATAGAACACATAAAATGTAAGCACAACCATTCGGATGGATAAAATGTAAACCCATTTACAAAATGGAAATACATTTACAAAAAAAGGTAAAATGTGAATGAAATGTAGTCACAATCATCCAATAACAAAAAGGAGAACAAAAAGAAAACCAACAACAAACAAATTCCAAGACAGAACATTGGCTAAGCTGCAAACAAAGCACAACAAAATGGGAAATGTCAGGAAAAACTGAGCTTGAATCATCACTGGGTCGGTTGAGGGATCTTTCATTTCTACAGCTGGACTCCTTCATGCCATTTCCATTTATCCAATATTCCCTGCAATGTAAAGAAAGGGGAAAAGGCGTGAAGACCAAGCCTGAGACAGCGCAGCGTGTCACACCTCAGAGCAGTAGAGAGGCAATTCCAGAAAAGCTGCCTCCTACAGCCCCCTGTGTCCTCGGCACCGAGCACTTACATCCACATGTAGGATACGTGATCGCTCCATCCAGGCACTCCACTGTAAGTTGCTCAGAGCGTGAAACTCTATGGTACCAACGTTTGCACTCAAATAAAATATAATCCCCAGAGCGATAGGTGGAAGTGCGCGACCGGCTTGATGACTGTAGTTGGATATTGTTCCTTTGCATAATGCTCTCATCCAATGTACAGTTCTCTGCAAAAAGTACTTTTGTTATTTGCCTGTAGGCCTCACACTGGACAACTGATGCTCTGAAGCTGTTAGTACCATCTGACAGTCCTTTCCCCACCAGTCTTTCAAGTGCAGGTACGCCAGTCAATGGTTTCTTGTGGGCACTGCCCCTCAAGGGCTGCAACACACAGGATGTTCCCACATCTGGTGCCCTGCCAGGCACCTCCCCAGGCACTTCCCCATGAAAGCTAAAGACTTTCCTCTCGGCTTCAGCACTGAAAATGCAACAGAACAGCTAATCTGTGGCCAAAGTGGAGGTGACTTACCTCCTGGCATGCACCGTGGATATTCTAACATCCCCTCCGTACACTGCACTCTGAAGGGGGATGATGCTGGGTCCTCCACACATCCTCTTTTACACTGAAATTCAATAAAGTCACCCGATCTGGCATACAGCTTTCTTTGCATCTTCCATTTCAGCTCAATATTGTTTCTGTCCATGTCTTCTTCAGATGCTGTGCAGGCCACTTGAATAAGGCAAGAGAAGAGTGTCATCACTTCATACAGAATCACCATGAGTAACTTTTTTTCCCCTAGACCCTGCAGAAGTTCTTCGTGTCACAAAACACCTCCAGCTATTTGCTCTGTCCTCTGTGACTTGTGAGAGGAAAGACATTCACATCCAAGCTCAAAGGGAAAAAGACCACAGCTCAGACCCCATGCAGAGCTAAGGAGAAGCCTTTTTGCTCTGACAGTCCCACAGGACACAATCGAAGCACAGAGGGGGGAAGTCACCAGGCACCAGTGTACTTCCCTGCGTCATTTTGAGATCTTCCCTTCCCCTTTGCCCAGCACTTCTCTAAGTTTGTTTCCTCATGGCCATGTCACAGATGCACCCCAGGATTTCCCCAGCGCTGCCACACACTCAGACCCATCCTCCCCGCTCACAGCCTGCTGACCGTAGTGGTGACCCCAACTCGGGACCTCTGGGAGCCCTGTACAATGATGGAGATCCCCTCACACAGCGAGGCTCAGCCAAACTCCCCGCCTCGGGATCTTGTTGGGGTGGCAAGAGACAGCAGGCAGCAGCAGGGACTACACGAGCTAACTTCAAGAAGAAATTCCTTCTGGACAAAAGGACTCATCATTGTTCTGCCCTGCCGGCATCGCAGCCCCAGTGCAAGTGCTGCTGCACAGGTGATGCCCTCAGGAGCTGAGAAAAAGAAAACAGGAGCAGTCACACAGCATTTGGCCACACGGCACGTGCTTCAGCCTACCTAGGCAAACCGGGGGGCTTGTCCACTGCCCGTCAGTACAGCTGATATACCGAGATCCTTCCAGGACATAGAGACTTGGGCACTTGTATTCCAGAGTTGTGCCTTGTCGATATTCTTGCATGGGGAAGGAAAGAAGGTCTCCATTTTCAATAACTGGAGGCGGGCCACATTTCCCACCTTCCCCTGGAAGAAAATTCCCCATCAGAGAGAAAGCCATGAGACGTTAAGTGCAACGGAGGCCTGGCCACAAATACTACCGAACAGTACGTTGGCACTGCTCTGAGAGTCCTGGAGGAAGGCAGGGAGAAAACCAAATACCTGGCAGGTGAACAAGAGCAAGAGTTTGTAATTTCTCCAGTGCTGGCACTCCCAACTGCCAGTTCACCCCATTTGACCCTGGCTGAAGTGCTTGCAGCCACCTGCAGCCCTTCCTCCCATCCTGCATAACGGTGGAGTGTTTGGCACAGCTCTTTCTGCAGAAGAGCCTGATGCCCACCTCCTCCTCCCTGTACTGCCTGGGCAGTGAGAACAGTGGATCCAGTTGCAAACCAGAACGACTGTCACAGACCGCGCCCCGGCAATCCCTAATGGGATAGCCCTTGGGCTCTGTGGGGCACTGACGGCACTGGGGAGTTGGCACATGCCAATCCCGAAGCACTGCTACCTCATTTTATAGGATTATTATAGCTATTGAAGCACCATGCTGCTGCCAAGTCTGGCCTTCCTTTGGACCTTGCACTGGGAAATCTTCAGAAGACCCAGATCCCTCGGTACCAGCAGTGACGCTCTTTGCGCTTGGCATTGTGTGCTGGAGCCACAATATGGAGTGTGGTCTTAAATCATCTGCTCTTGCCACACCCCTTTTAGGCTCCCAGCTGGGTGGTGGTTGAGTCAAATGCTGCTGCATCAGTTCACGTGCTGAAACTTTCTGTATGTCTAATGATGTATGTCTGTGATGATTCAAGTGAGCTCCCCAAAACCTAGGAGGCACCAACAGAGTATCTAGGTATGGGCTCACACACCACATTCTACCCTCAGTTGATCATTACAGTTGGTTTGACTCCACGGCATTCAATATAGCAATGCATCATCTGGATATCAACTAACAGGGCAGCTTCGGGGTCTGTTCTCCAACACAGACCGCGAAGTTTCGCACTCTCTTCTCATCAGGCAGGTGCTAAAAGTAGATTCTATCAAGTCCAAGGGTTGAGTCTCAAACTTAGACCTGGCCAGCAACTGCTCTCAGCCTCAGGGTGGTTTTCCAGATGGGGCCCTCTCGAGTGAAGCCACCTGGGTCACTCAGCTGGTAGACTCATCTGAATAGACACCCGGGAAAACAGCTTTTTCCTGAGCGTGCCAGACACGTTACGTTTGTGCACAGTAGTGAGACTGAAATTTGCAGGAGTAAATGCCACTGAGTCAGCCTCATGACAGGTGATTGTTTGAGGAGAAGAGAAAGAGAAATTACCTTTGCACCTTGGCAGCTCTGTCCAGGTCCCGTTCTGACACACAACGGCGGAAGCCCCACTCATCTGGAAACCTCGCCAGCACTGATAGCGAGCACTCTCCCCAGGAAGGTACCTTGACTTTTTAACACCTTGAACTTTACCACCAGCAATTTCTGGAGGAGGTTCACACGTCACATCTGAAAAGAGACACTGCTGCAGTGATGGTTGCAGGTCACAAAGAAAAGAGAAGTAGAAAAGGTAGTGTCTTTAGAGTATTTCTGTAAACAAACAGTCCCCGCTGTGTTAACAGGCAAGATGAAAGCCCAGATTCCTACCTCTGCAGGTTGGTGCTTGTGACCATTCTCCATTTGAACAAGTGACATAATTTCCACCCATCATCTGAAAATTCCTTTCACATGTGTAGTGCACTCTGGCACCGGGCAGATACCTCTCCTGTTGAGTGCTTGCAATATAAGCATTGGGAATTTCAGGCGCAGCTCCACAGCTAACATCTGAAAAGAGGAGTGCGTTCAAGAACAGTAGTGCAGCAATACAGCAATCACAGAATATTACATTGCAGAGCACCGTTGTCCCCGATGAGCAAAAACGGTTTGTGTAATGCAGATCATTTTCTACAGGTAGAACAGGAAGGTCTTACGGTCTTTATTCTGCAACGCTTCACCGGTCAATATTAGTTTTGCCTCTTTCCTATTCAAAGGCACCTTTCAGAAACTGACATTCTTAGGGATGTGAAAACAAGAGACGTAACCCTACCAGTTATCTCCTCCTTTGCAGACATCATCGGTTCCTCTCTCTGCTTGATTTCAACAGTGAGCTAACTTTCAGCTACCAGCTTCAGTCCATGGGAAAAAGATTTCTTTGCTCATCTACCCTTCTTGTTTTTCCTCAAGAGCCAGAAAAATAGATGTTGTAGCAACCTCTTCCAAGCAAGACACCTGTTGGCTCTATGGGCCTGACTCACCTGTGTGCCTGAGTTAACATTACTTCAATTCACAGCATGAAAGTTTAAGAAGGATCACAGACTACTTGGAAGTAGAACTTATACCATCGCAGAAGGGCGGTGCCGTCCAATTTCCTTCTCTGCAGATAATTTCGGGGGGACCAACAATCAGGAACCCTGCATCACACTGGTAGCGAATTGTTTCACCAGGCTCATAGGTTTTCTTGTTTCTGCCTTCAATCTGGGCGTTGGCAACTTTGGGAACACTTCCACAGGGCATTTCTGAAAAGATACGGAAACTTGATGCTTGTGTTAACGTGATACATATAGAACGAGCGTACTGTTTCCACCAAAGAGACGCTTTAGAGAGCTTTATCTAACATCAGCACAGTCATCTGCTGATAATGGATTTCATATAAAAGGTAGCATACGGAAGATTAAAGAAGTCATTCCCCTAAATAGGCATGGACTTCAGTCAGGGAAATATTTAGAACCTGTTTCCAACCATGCCAGAAAATTTTAAGAAAGGCTTCTGTCCCTTCCTACACAGAAGTGGTCTCCCTGACTGAAGCACCAAAACAAGTCCTAGTCATCCTGACTCAGCCAGTCCACTGACTCTGTAGAGGAAAGATCCTTGGATTACGAGGACGTGCCCAGGACTCACCTGGCAGACATATGAACCGAGCAAAGATTGCAAGAATACAAAGGAATATTTTAAAATCTAAACTGTGTTCAAAAAGTCAGTCTTGCGTCCAACTAGGATTGCTCTGAAGACATCCACCAGGGATAAGATTCCACATCAAAATACAGAGTTACTGGCTCTTACTGATCAACCTCCAGTCTAAAATTCTTCCAATTTCATTGCTAAATGCGCTTCAAAAAAAGTATTTTTTGACATTACCCAAGCATGTAGGAGCTGAAGTCCAGTTTCCCATAGAACAGGTTATTTCTGGTGGTCCTTCTAATGTGTATCCAGAATGACAAACATACTTAAGTTTAGCACCAGCCAGATAAATTGTTTTTCCTTCTCTTTCAATTTTTAAGTTTTGATTTTCTAGCCTGGGATCATCAGCACATTCTACGGGTTGGGGTGGCAAACACGGTCTTTCTATAAAATGCAGAAAACACAGACAAGACAATTAAATGTAAGGCAATTAATATTCCAATGACGTATGCTGTCTAAGACTGAAAAGGAAAAAAAAAATCATCCAAAAATAAATCAGATTACTTGAAAGGAAGATGAAGAAACATCTAAGATACACAACCCAAAACTTCTCACTTCTTTCTCTCCTACATGGGGTTTCTTTCTTTTCCTTTGAACCAACTCTAAAGCCATTTTCTAGGTCATACCAAGGAGATACAGTTACAGCTTAGTATGAAGAACAGGGAAAATTTCATAGGCATAGAGAAACAGAAGAGACATTGTCTTCTTTTGGAGACTGAGTTTCTAGAATGTTAACTATTGAAGTTTTCCACCGTTAATAAAGCCGTATCAATGTCCTGAGGGGTTTCATGACGACATGATGAAAATGAAGAAGAGAACAAAACTTACAAAGTATTATAATGTGCTTCCTAATACATACAATGGATTAAATCTCTATGAAGCCCTTCTGAGTCAGAGCTATCCCAACGCTTTCTTCTCGTATACTACTGTAGAGCGGGTGGGCTTAAATTATGTTTTATATGCATTTTCAGTCACTTATTAAATCAAGTTTTATTAGTTGACACATCAAGTTGAAAGCGTATGTTTCACTGAATTCCAAAATACTAAAGACCTAATTGCAGTCAAAGTTCCTGTTCAGGGACTAGGACTGGGAACTTTATTTCAGCAAAGCTGTTTTATGAACTGAGCTGTATTTTTAGCCTTTTTTTAGGCTATTCTTCTCTATGTCTGCCACTTGTCAGGAGAAAGGGAGACTTTCTTTCCGGGCAATGTAAAAGAAGAGAAACCACATGGCATCAAAAATTTGCATCTTAAAAATACAAACACGGCTGGCATGTTGTGCAATTCAATCACCAGCTGGCACCTCATTTGTCCTGTGCTTATCTATTTTCTATTCATTTCTGAAAACACCTTATTCTATCCCTTAATTAAGTTCTGCTTACAAGATATCACCTGCACCGGTAATATTTTAACAATTAGATTACAGATTCCTGAGGATTTCTTAGAATACATGGCCTGAGTTATGCCATATCTTTTATACTTACATTATGGGAAGAAGCCACAAACAAAAAAAAAGGAGAACAATCAAGAAAGAATAAAAAATTAAAACAAAAAAACCCCAAAGATTGTTATACACAACTAAATAATAAACAGTACTGGTTGGTTTTTTGTTGTTTTTTTTTTTTTTAACCAGGATACTATTAAAGGCCTCCAGTCAAAACTGGAACTCCATTTTGCAATATACTAAACAAGCAAATAAACACACAGCTCTTGAGGGACTATCTGAAAGTTTTATATCTCATCTTAGGTAAGTCTGTGTAAATAAAACGTCTTACTGTCCAGCAGCTGGTTAGTTGCACTTTCTTTAGCAACTTAATTTTTAGCAATCTTAACGTAAATAATATCATTCTCCTGCTAATGATGATTGTAAATGCATAACACAGAAATTCATAATTAAATAAACAGAAAAAAAAATCCACTACTGACCCACACAGTGAGGTGGCGATTGCCATTTCCCTTCTATACATGTTATTTCATTCACACCAATGAGCTGGAAACTCTTCAGACATGAAAAAGCTATTTTACTCCCATGCTTGTAATTTCTTCCAACCGTTATCTGTTGAGCACCAGGCACCTGAGGTGGAGGTGGGCACGTACTCTCCTCAGCTAAGGACATGTACTCATGTTATAATAGAACATAAGATAAAATATAACAGTTCATCACAGATTACAATACTAACAACCAAGAAAACACTGGTGATAATTCTTCAGCAGCTATATCAAGCTTTAATTAATATCATGGTCATTTTGTTTTGCTCTAGAAACATCAGAACTGCTCTCAAATACTCATATGCTTTCAACCTTACAGAAAAGACAGTCACAGTTGCCTACACCAATCTATGCTCAAGCATCTTGTAGTCTCCTCTTTCCCTGTGTGTTCTCCCTCTTCCTTTCTCTATGGTGAACTACTTTATGAAAATTGGACCAACTTCTGGGGTTCTTGTTCTGTTTTCTTTTGTTGTTGCTTTTTAGTTCAGACTTAGTTTACAGCAGAGCTAAATGAGGATCACAAAAAGAAACAAAGAAATAAATTTCAATTTTACCACTCAAGGAACAAAAAGCTGCTCCTGCCACAGGAAAGAAAAAGTCAGGGAAGGCAGTATATCTAGGAAAGAGGCGACCTCAAGAGCTTGGTTTGTTGCTTCTAGTGGTTCCAGAAAACCTGGAAGGTAGGAACACTTGGTTTTGAAAGGGAACATTCCCTCGAGTGATTGCCAGTCTGCATACTTCTCCCACTTCCAAGCATTATTTCTCATGAATATGGCATAATCAAAGCAGGCAATAAGGTAATGATTGTTTTACAGTTATGCCTTCTACAGGCAATATCCCGCTCTGCTATACATAAAGGCAGTTCTGCAGGTATCTGACCTTTGGTGTATATTAGATAAGGGGAGTCTCCTCTGCGTCTGTGCTTTTGATTTGGGCTACTCAGCTCTTTTCTTGTTGTTTCACTAGGAAGCAATTTGAAAAAAACAGAAGGGAAAAAAAACCAGAAAAATCGGGAATAGAAAAGTTTTGAATGTTTACAGGAAATAAAGGAACTTTGGCTGGAGCTTGAGCTATGTGCTACTTTCGTTTGCACCAGGATAAAGCCCTTTTGAAGAACCGAGCTCAAATTTTCATTGCCTCTTTTCTCACACCGGAAGTGACTGTGACAACTGTTCCAATTGTCAGAGCAGAGATCAAGTCTGCCTCACTAAAATAGTGCATCTCTAACCCTAGTTCACTGTTCTAATGATTCCCATAATTATTCACGACTATTTTTTAGCATATAGTCAAGTAAGTATACGTATAAACATGTAGGAATTTCTAGTTCAGACTAGTGACACAACAATGCTAAGAAGCCTTAATAAGAAGCATTTATCATCTCTACATAAAAAGAAGGAATTGTATGCAAATCTAAAAACATACATGTACATTGAATCTCTGGTAACCATTTTCCAGACACACAAGTTGCCTGTTTAATAGTTTTGTCAGCTGATGTACATCTATAACGTATAACTCTACGGAAACCAGTCTCCTTTCTTTGCTTGGAAACACGACCACTGGGCAGAAGCTCAACATCCCTTGGAAGTACACACCGAGGGGATGGATCTGAAAAAAAAAAATCAATAAAAAAGAGCTAAAAAAATTGAGTTAGTTAAGGTAATACAGACACACACATTTACCGATGAAGAAGTCATCAGTTTCCTAATGCATGTCCATGTGAAAGTGGTTTTTTATTTACTGTAGTTTGAAGTAATGCCTGAGATTCCCAGATTACAGAAACGGAATGATTTTTTGTTCCTGCTATCTAAAGCAGGGACTGTTCCTGCTCACAAAGCAATTAATTTTATGTTGACAGGATGTCTTTTGCTGAGTGCAGTAAATAACACAAAAAATATGCATTTTTTCTTCCCTAAAACTACAAAAAGGTAAGATGAGGAAGAAGCCAAACCTTTCTTTGCTTGTAGAAACAGTAGCATAAAGGAAGCACTACGCCACACCCAATATGTAGCAGGTATCCACCTCCTGTGGAAGTATCTATCAATCATAACCAGGTCTTGTGTCCTTGACTGGTGATTCTGAGAGTCAGAACACAAGCTACTCGGAAAGCTAAGCATGCTGTGTTTTGTGCCAGATTCAATCCTCAACATAATTGTAAATAAAGGTACACTGTACTTGAATCACTGATGAATATAAATTCAGTTCTGAAGGAAGGAGGAACCAAGAATTGGATGCATCATAAACTGTATTCTGTTAAAGATAAGTGCAGTGCTGGAGTAATTTATCCCAGACAAGACTCCGTCTTGTCCAGTATCGCTTTTTTCTTAAATTATTGACTTCGATGTATTTTTTTTCTTTCTCTTAGGAAAAAAGCTTCATTCTAGATCTTTTTAGAAGACATTACTTTCATTCAATTTATGCACTGCAAAACTAAATAGGAAGATGAGAAAAAAGAGAAAACCATGGATCAGAAATGAAAAGGACTATCCGCATAAAAATAGTGAAGATGGGATAAGCCTAGCACATTGTGGCTACTAATACTAATTTCCCAGTAGGATTTTTAAAAAGCAAAATAGTATACAGAGACCTAAAACTACAGGTAATTAATACAACAGGCACACTACTATATTGCAGGTACGTCTTAAGGCTTCTGAAGGGTTGTTACCGAAGAGTAATACTGGAAAATGGGTAAAAGCCACCATGCACTAAAGATGTACCCCCATACTTGATTCTACCCACTGTGCAATTTTTCATTTCCTTCCCAAGACCTACTCAGAGCACTTGCAAAGTGGTAAGTGCAAAGTCTTTACAGGATGAAGGACACATTTACATATAAAAGAGGAATAAATAAAAAAAAACCTTAATTGAGATGCATGAAACTATAGTATCTCTGGCTACATACTGATTGCTGAAATCCTTGAAATGTGAATAAAACTATGTTGCACTCATATCTGAAATATTATGGAAATAGATTACCAGCACAAAGAGGTAAAGGCTTCCATTCCCCATTAAGACATTTGATTTTCATTTCATTAGAATTGCCGGAGCTTTGTTTACATCCACAAATTATTTCATCACCATGTGAAAACTGGGTCTGGTCTTCCTGATGAAGAACAACATTCGGAATAGAGGAAGGTGATCCACATGGCATTTTGTCTTCTGTTGAAAAGAAAAGTATTCCACAGTAATATTGGAGTCATATATGAATAGCTGAAAGAACTTAAAAATAACTATAGTTGCATTTGATGAGTCAAACTGACTCCCATTAATTGTAACAGCTATACTTCCACACAGCTCGAGTATGTATGTGTTTTAGTAAGTTTACTCAATCCCTCTCTCGTCTTTTCCCTTCCCTTTCCATTACTGTGGTAAACCCACAACATTCTCCACAAGTAGTTTCAGCTAACATTAATTTCCTGAACTATTTTTCATTGGTACATAAACCCTAAAGTGTAAAAAAACCCTCCAATTAATCCAACTCACCTAGATCTCTGATTCTCATCAGTCAAAATTATATTTGATTATACACCTACACATTTGTAATGTGTACTTTCAATTAGTATTTCAGTATGAGAACTGAAAACCACTGTAACATCACATCACTTAGAGGGCTGCAGTGCTGACACCTCTGTGTGATAATTGCATTTCCTGCTTTGGGCTGTCACTGTTGCAGTGGTAGTGACAGCAAAGGGTAATGGCTTGCACAAAAGTCAGTAGTTTTTTTGAAGGAGGAAAAAGACATGTAAGGGGAATAAGGGCATGTGGCCTGCTCTTCATGTGGGAGAGAGAAGATCCATGATAAACTCAAAAATTGAATTTGAACAACTTTGCACTCAAGTTTGGACCACTTCTTTCAAGTCTGTGCACTGAAACTACTCTCACTAGATCAAGGATTGAAAAGATGCAAGTGTCATCCTGTACATTTTTAAATCATCAGTGTTGCTCCAGGAAGATGTGTTGGAATGTATATGTATAGGAAAAGAGTAAATCAGTCCATAAAACCCCACAATTTATTGGTTCTGCTGTTAGATCCTGTGTGATAAGAATACCCTGAATTATTTTCTGAATTTACAGATTTTCAGCTTGAGTATTCCATTCTACTTCAATTCTGAGACACCGTCTTAACAAACAAATAGCAGTTTTGCAGAAGTATTTTTTAACTCCTGTCATTGACATTCATACTCTCAGGTTTGAGATACCCTACTTAATGACATGCATGGAAAGTGGGTGCTTTTGCTTAGGCAGGAGACTCAACTGTAGAACTGTTCACCATTTCAATATCAGGACAATAAAAAACTGTTGGACATGTCTGACTCTAGCTGAAGGAAGACAGCAACATACCTAAAGCGTTGATAGGCATCGTGTTTGCAGCCCTGTGCCTCAGTAACACAGAATACTGCCATTGCTAGAAAGAGGCCACAGCGTTCTGAACTTGCAAGGCCTCAAGATAAAGGCTTCTGAGGCATACTTTGTCAGAATCTGTCCTGACCTGTCTGTAGTCTTGGTTTTACCTATTTCAACCATAATAGAAATTTTTCTAGTGACTAGGCTATAGTTAATTTATTTTACTTGTAGTTATCTCTGTACGGCGCAACTATAGTTTTATATACATAGTAGAAACACAGTTTATGTAGCTGATCACAACTGGATTTAGGGTAACACAAAGAACAAGGATCTAGCATACTTAAAACACCCTTAACATATCTAATTCAGAATTTGTAGACCAGTGAAAAAAGGGCAAGGTGCAAAAGCATGCTAGCAAACCTAAAAATTGCCCCAAGCAGATCCTGTAAGGAGGAAATCATGCGCATCAACATCATATTCCTCCCACTGAAAAACTTGAGATATTGATAATGTGCTGCAACTTCCCTCCAAAACACACCCGACTGAAGCCATTGACTTTAGGACTCAAAGAGGCAGTGGGCGGGTGAGCATAGCAGCAGAAAAAGGGGTAAATAAGAGGAAATGTGTGTATAACAACTGCAATTATATATTATAAATAATATATATTACTTAGATGTTCTGTATTATTTATATATTTATAATTATTCTTTATATATTATGTATTTATTTTCTTTTTATTTCTATAATCATTTCATCTGGACTCACAAAAATTCTTTAATTGGACTGCTAAGATTTCAATCATACTACTAATAACATTTGGGCCTTACACATAGTGTGTGCTTGCTTTTCATCCGCAACATGATTTTGAACATGACATGCTATACCTGCACACATGTAATTTTAATCGTGAAAATATCTATGGAGTATTAGTCTACGGTGAATTATAGACTTCTCACAAGTAAGAGTCATGTAGCTTACCAATGCAAGAGGGAGGAGATGACCATTGTCCATCAACACATTCAATTTCCTTTGATCCAACCAATTTAAATTTGATGTTGCATTCATATTGCTTTCTGTCCCCATGCCGATATTGTTCCATAATGCCACCAGCAATATTTCCATCGGTAATCTCAGGTGGAGGTCCACAGCCTCTGACACTCACTGAAATCAAGAGATCAAATCTATGCTCTGAACTCAGTACTTTTAGCACAGTTATATGTTAAGTGCAACAAAAAATAAACTGAATTTGTTGTTCAAAGCTAAGAAAAATCAGCAGAACAGGTTAAACAGGTCATTGGTTTATGCCTTGGAATATCTAGATTTATGTTGGGCTGGAGGTCACAAACAGATATGTGTGACCCTGGATCACTCTACTTTCTTACTTCCACGCACTGTCAATTTCCTGCTACGGTAAAAGAAGTGGTTGATAAAACCTAGCCAGTTTTAAGAGAAAAAAATTGTTACAAAGTAGATGACAACTTCAATATTGTTTAAAAAAGGTAGAAATTCTGCAAGTAACAATAACCTATGTTATAAAAATCTCCCAGCAAGTGATGTGTACTGTATATTAAAGGAATTCACTTCCAATGGAGTGAATGGAACTCATGTTACAGGAGTTTAAAATGTTCCCAAGCTAAAGAGCCAACTATATGAAATATACTTGTTTTTAAATGCGAAAGAGAGTGAGCAAAAAGAAGGACAAGCGCATGGAAGACAACAGGAAATAGATCGAGTGGGAAGGGAGATAAGAAATACGAGATCATTTAATCCTCTCAAGTTGTCTCATGAAAGGGTATAGCACCAGCAAAATAAACTCTTTTCAGATGCCACTAAGTTGTGCTCTGTCTTAAAAAGGATGAGAAGAATAGGGGCATGTTATCTTCCTTCTGCATGATTTTGTTCATCCTATTGGAGGAAGCTGAGGAATTTCACAGGGAAAACCCTTCACTGACTTTATTTTGCTTTGCATTATTTATGCCTTTTTGAATAATAAATAATTTTTCATACATTACAGTGACATTTTGTGCAAGTCATTTACCAGCTCGCTCTCAGTTATTGCAGAACTCCAACTGGCGTAACTAAAGTTAACAGAAAGTTTGACTGTCCAGAATCTTAAAAAATAAAAAACCATTATGAAATGATCCAAAGAGGACCAGCTCATGCCCTTTTAGACACGGGATAATTGTTCTTAGGAGTAAGACTAGCCTACAGAAAGTGTCTGCAGAAGTCTTCAGGACCAAGCATTTTCATGTATTTCCTACTACAATAAAGTTAACAACAGAATTACCTTTACACGCTGGTGGTGATGGAAACCATCCAAAGTAATAGCACTGAGTAGAGGGAGGTCCCACTCTCACGTAATTGTTTGCACAGGTAAATTTCACAACATCTCCATTGCGGTATTTACCCTCCTTGGGAGAAAAATCTCCATTGGCCAATGTCAGCATTTCACATTCTATTGCTACAAAAACAAAGTATTTTAACATATAGCGTAGACTCTACAAAAAGTACACAAAATATTAATGATTAGAACAAAGCCAAAGAAAGTCTTAAAGAAAAAATCTTCACAAAGTGTATACAGAGTTACACCAATTAGCAAACACAACAATATTCACCAAGACACTGGGGCGTTGGACTCCATTCACCATTTATGCCACACGTTGTGGTATCAGTTGGCTTATTATTTGCAGTTTGATATCCCTCCAAACATGCATACTCAATTGTATCTTCAGGCATGAACATAGTTTTATTTGTATGGTAATGCAAAATGTCCAAATGAGATGTTTTACATGATTCTGTAGAATAAAACAAAGTTAGTGCATTTTGTGATCCAGAAACACTGCCCTTTGACACCATCATTTCTGTAGGTGCTTTAGTGTGTGCTAGTCTACTGAACTACCCAGTATATTTGAAATATTAAAAATTCTGCGTTGCCAGAATATGAATGTAGACTACCATATGTAGCATACTCACATAATATCTATTGCATTAATCTCCATAAATATATGTATAGAAGTTATATCTAACCTAAATATTTCTTCCTTAGATTCGATTTCTTTCCTTCTCTGCATGTTATTATTATTGATGCTATAGTAAACAGCTTTTACTCCTGTTTCCCGTGGTTATTTGTGAGGGGGGTCAGAAAAAAAAGCTGCAAAATCATAGGGGAAGGTGGTCTGAAATTAAAGAACAAGATAAAATACCAGCTAAAGTTGGTCAATATTACCAACTTGGTAACATAACACCGGAAGATTAAGTCTCTTCTTTCACTATCCTACATTCCCCTTCAGGAGAGGAAGGAACTTCTAAGAGGAAAAAGGCGACAACAGGATGAAGATATTGTCAGGAAAAAGCACTCTGATGTTTTTCACAAATGTACTTTTTATCACCAGGGCAGACATACGCATAGTGCTTTTTATGCATAATGATAATGTCTTTCCAAATAATTAATTCCATTTTTCTTTAGTCTGGTCACATTTAAAGAAAGTTCTTGGCAGAATCCCTTGGTTCACAGGCATTTCTTCATAAATCTTCCCTCACAAGTGTGAAAGGCAGGAGAATTGGGAGTAAACTCGGGTATATGTACCTTGTATTAGGTAAGAATCACTGGAGGAGTCAGTGATTACCATCTACTTTGCGCTAGAGGTCCAAAAAGATAGCTCACCTAGAAGACAGAAGATATTTTCCTGCCTTATTCACTTCCTTTATGTTTTCTCTTTTTATTTCTTGGAGCCCTGGAAAGGTTAAGCTCTGGAGGATCAGTTCTCTATTTGAGTCTCTCTCTGTTCATTAAGAAAACTCTACCAATCTAGATGACAGAAGTCCGAGTACATAGGACATCATGTCTGTAGCAGTGACAATGAAAGGGAGCCCTGAAGCCTTTATGCTACTCACTGATGCACTTTGGAGGTGGAGTCCAGCCATTCTCTTGACACTGTATCACTCCTGTTTCTTGTCCTTCTGGAGTTACAAAGCCAGTATGACAACTATAGCTGACCATCTCCTGTAAATGAAATGTTTTCTTTCCCGAGGTGAAATAACCATTGTCAAAATTGATATTCTGGCATTTTTCTGAAAGAGATAGACAGAATTTCTTTCAAGTAAAACACTTCTAAACTACATGCTTATAATACACAGAAGAAAGAGGACAAATGAAATAGAAGTACAATTTAGACCATTTTTAAGAGCAGATAAATTTTTTCTTCTGCATTGAGCTCTCTTCCTGGGGGACAACCAGAAAGCAAAAAGTCAAAGCTCACAGTTACCAGCTCGTGCAGCACAAACAGGGATGGACAGGGGTTTGATTTGCAGTAATCCTGTAAGCTTCCAAACTTATGTGTCCACATCTGGTCTTCAGTAGAAATGAAATTCATGTTGGGCATGCACTGCACCGTGCATGCATAAAGAGGACCTTCTGTCCACATTGCAAGGGGGACCATGCCAAAGATCACAATGGTGTGGAGGTACCACCTCAGTTTTACCAAAAATAAATCATTCAGAGTGCGTGTACTGCATAACAAAAGCAAATTTACATAAAAGGACTCCTTCTTGCCTACTAAAACACCAGTGCAGACAGTTGTAACTGATTTCACATCACTTGGAATTCATCCTTCAAGCCAGTCTAATCGATGGAAATCAGTCATCTAGGTTGGATGTTTTCGTCTTGTATTCTGAAAGTGAACTTCTGTATTATGCTAAATTCTTTCCTAATAAATTATTCTATGAAGGAGTTTCTTCAAGTTAAGAAATTAACACTCCAACAAATATCAATATTTGCATACTAAATAGTCAAGTAAATAAAGATACAAAAAAAAAAAGACTGAGGAACACTAGAGGACGGAATTGAATGTTGGGAGCAGAGATAATGATACTTTCATTCAAGAGATTCAAAAGTTTAAATTTCACATCAAACTTTTTGGTGTTTATACCAGTAATGCCCATGATTACCTAACACTAGGAATCACAAAATTTTATTTTGCTTTCTCATTGCTATATCATAACGTCAGTGGGTGGTGGTTCAAGACTTCTATGGTTGGTGTTTCTGTCAGGGTGGAATTGCTTCCTAAAAAAATATTTTTACAATCTAGGAAAAGTTGGTGTCCTGATTTCAGCTGGGACAGTTAGTTCCCCTTTTTAGCAGTTAGAAGAGCTCTGTGTTTTGATTTTAGTCTGGGACTTGTTCTGAGAAGAATGTTGATGACGCACTGATGTTTATAGTTGACACTGAGACCTCAAGGGCTTTTCATTTGCCGTGTTCTTGCCAGTGTGCAAGAGCACAACAGGATAGGGGGGAGCACGGCTGAGGCAAAGGGTCCACAACTCCCCTTATGATTTGAACTTAGACTTGAGATTGAGGGCCAAATTGGCCAATGAAGTATTTCATATCATGCAGCATCATGTCCAGTATAAAAATGAAGGTTAACTGGAAAGAAGGGCTTTTGCTCTTCCAGGGCTCTCACTCTTAGTCTCTTGGAGTGCTGTCTCTCTCTCACGCTCTTTTTGGACCTCTCTCATCCAGGATTGCAGTGTCAGGATTTATCTCTTTCGGGATTGTTAGTCTAGAACGGGACGGGTCTCAGTCACCAGGTGGTGAGTAATTACACTGTGCATCACTTATTTGTATATATTATTATAATTACACATATGTACATATTCCTATGTGATTATTAGTAGTATTAAACTGTTCTTATCTCAACCTACGGATCTATTTCCCTTTTCCCCTTTAATTCTCTTCCCCATCCCCTGGGGGTGGGGGAGGGTGAGCGAGTGGCTATGTGGCGTTTAGTTGCCAGCTGAACTAAACCACGACAGTTAGGTTGAATTGCTTCTTTTGTCCATATGAAATCATTATCTGTAGTGTTCAAAGTTTCTGTGAGACATTTCAGCAATTTCAGGCTGCAAAAGGCGAATGGTTACTAGTTATTATGTTACTGCACAGCTAAGTTATAACAAGATTTCACTATTGAAGACAAAGGGACTACGACTCCCATCCCAGAGCTTACATTCTAGGAGATCTGACTGAGCCACATGTGGACCTTTTACAAGGTTACATTCTGCATGTTTGTAGAGTGATTGACCTTAGCAGTATAGCGGGACATGAGAGCTGCATGAGCCAGTTGAGAGAATCACAGCATTGTGTTTCAGTTGTATAGCACCTAGACTTAGAGTTACTAAGCAGTGATGATGGATTAATGTAGGTGATGTGACGATGGATTTACTGGTTTTAGCTAGAAACCTCAACAAAATACAAACATACTCACTTATGCGGATACATCTTGGAGGAGGTGACCAGTCATCCTTGGTGCATGTCACTTCCCCATCTTCCTGTTCAGTATGATAGTCATCACTGCAGATATATTTAATTCTTTCACCTTCCTTATAAATGTTCTTCTGGATAGGTGAGAATTCACCATTTTCCAGCTGTCTGACATGACAGGTTTCTAAAGAAGAAAGGTAAGTACGTTTAACCACAGTAATTTGTACAGCAAGAACCGAGACAAATTAATTCTTAGCAAGACAGTTACTAAAATAGATCCTCCTGGCGCCTTTCTGCATCCTTCTATCCCAAAAGGACTTTTGTGTTCAACCCTGAACGAAAAAATGTTTTGTTTCACTGCCCCAAAACTAACGAATCACATGACCAGGAGTGCAAATCACTACATAAAGTGCTGAGAAGTGGTCCAGTAAGCATTATCGCTTAGCCAGTGTTCATAAGCAAGGCTGGCTAACTTCAGTGCATCTAGTGTCACGTCCACCAGCTCTGGTTTGGTCTGCCATGTCTCCGAGATACTGATGTCTGCCTTGAGGGATTTTCAGCGTCTGCCTCCAGGAGATTTTATCAGCTCTGTGCAAACGCATTAGCTTCTCAAACCAGCTCTAGAGATTTTAGCAACAACTAGGCGTGCTGGCTCTACAGCATCCTGTGCCCAGACACAAGGAAGATGGCTGAAGGAACGCTACAGCTGTGTTACCTGAGTAACTGGTCCTTTCCTCCAGGCAGGACTCATTTTCTGCAATGAGCACCACTCCACTGAGGGCAGCAGGGAAACATCAACCTTTTGTAATCCACTTCCAAGCCCTATCAGTAGGCCATAACTTTACTGTGACTGAAGACGTGTGTTAGGAGAGGAGGACTCAGCTCGCTGCTTTAAATCTATTCTCTATAGCTCACTCATTAAGTCAGCGCATCTCGATCTCTTGCTGATGCCATGCTTGCTTACAGCTTGTTGCAAGAGTGTGCCACCTTCTCAGCTCCAAATGTTATCCAAATGGACCAGGTAATGGATTTCAGAGAGGAAAGTCTAGATAAAGTGACCAAGCCACAGAAGGAAGAATGTATTTACACAGACTAGAAATTCTCTGTTTGTATGTGCAGCTGTGCGTGCCAGAGAGGAGAAACGTTTCCTATGTATTTCTTAATCTCATGGATAGTTTCGGGAGTAAAGAATCTCCAAAATCCAAAAGCATCATTTCAGCTTTACTCACTTCAGAGCGTCACTTACCAGTTGACAGTTTGAGCTCTGCAGACAGGATGACAGTCTGGGTGCAGTTCTAGTGGTCAGCTAAAGCAGTTGTACTTTAACAAACTGTTGTTCCATCTTGTGCTCCACCGGCACAATTTCTCCTGCACAGACCTTTGATAATTATAACAGAACTGAGCAAATAGTGGAAAAGTACTTACTGAGGCATTTTGGCTCTGGAGACCAGCCCCTTTCAGAACAGACGATTCGAACCCAGTATGTTCCACTCGGGGTTGAATAACCACTGTTGCAGTGGTAATCAGCATGCTGCCCAAACCTCATTGGAAAGTAGTAGTTTTTGTAGTACTCTTGTGATTTACTTAACTTGCCATTTTCTATAGCTGGGTAGTCACACGGTTTCTCTTGAAATAGAATTGAACAGCAACAATATCAACACACGCATGACAAAAAAATGCTCAGGATGCAATTAATGCAGCTTCATCATCTGAGTGTTTTCTGAAACTGACAGAATCAGAATTGCACACCTTGGCAGATCCTAAGAAGTGCAGGAACAATTGCACTCTGCTTCTGATGTCTTTTGTCACTACCTAGGTCTACATTGGTTCCCTCTGTTTCCATTGCAACCAACAGAAATCCACTCAATATTCTCAGTGGACATCAAAGGCTGATTCATGAGACCAAATGTAAGTATTTATTCTATGGTGAGATGACACTATTTTTGTAGAGCGTCTTGACTAAATTTACTATACTGACCATGAATGGCAGCCCAGACGGCTAGCTCAGATATAGAAACTGAACTGTGGACTCTTGAAATTGAGATGACTCCTGTCACTGTTTTCATCTGTAACTTTTGGGATTCTGCACCAAAAGCCCTTCCTAGCCCTTCTCATTTTTGTTTTAAAACTACATTTTACTTTTGTGCTTTCAGTTTCTCAAGAGAACTGACCCTTTTCAGGGACAAGGCAAGGACAGAAGGACATTCCCAGAGGCTTTCAGTCACGTTTATCCAGGGTGTCCTACTTGGCCATGGCAGGTAGGTTCCTCCTGAAGTGCTCGGACCCAGAGCCTACACGCTATCACTGAGAAATTTCCAACAACTTTACATGTCGTATGTTCATGAGAGCTACTTACGGACACAACCTGGATCAGGCACCCAGCCACTCTTGGTGCATTTAGCTGTGCTTTCGCCAGTCAATGTTTTAAAATGAAATCCGGGATTACACTGTATCGTGATTGTACCACCTACTGTGTAGTTGTCTTGTTGAGGTTCAAAGTTCCCATTGGGAATTCTTGGAGGAAAGCATACAATTTCTAAACAAAAAGACAAAAATCGGATGGTAATTTGAAGAATATGTTTATATTTATTGCATAAGTTCTTATTTTCATAGTATATTGACCATAACTGCATAAAATTATTAAAAAGATGTTTCTTAGGGTTCATGATATCTTTACACTAGGAGAAGCCAGGCAAACACATTATTTATAAATTTGAGCTTGTCTTTTGGGTTTATTTTTGTGTTCTACTTCCAATTAAGTAAATATCATCAACACACTCAGGGCTGGAAGGGGATGACTGTAAGGGCAGATTGGTCCTGCTGTGGAATGAAGGTGGGAAAATCAGCTGCATGCACATACATAGGTTCAGTGGTAACTCAAATAGGATTCAGAACCGCTGTTTGAATATGTCCCAAGTATGAGAGCCCAGTATATCAGTGTGTGGAAGAATGTTTTGATTGGCACTTCTTAAAAGCAGTATGCTGCTAAAGCATTGACAATGCATATTAAGTAGTATCATTACTAATCTTGAAGCAGAAAAGTCAAGAACTGAGTGGGCAGTGAGACTGACTACTCTCTATCTCTGAAGCAGTCTTTCTGGAAGAGGTCCCAGGAAGGCAGGTGGTCCATAACATCCTACAATGTTGCCCTGTTGCCAACACTTTTTTCCAGTTTCAAATATTTGGCAATTTCTTGAAGATAATTTGAGGCACTAATGATTTCCCCAAAATTTACATCAAACTATTTCAGGTGGGGCATAACATGCATATTTCTGTTTGTGGGATTTGGAGATTTAATTATACTCTTTAAGTGCTGTAGTTGAATGAAACTAATGTAAAATCCATGACCCAGAGAGCTGATGTCAAACAGGACTAGCCTCAGAAATACTGGATTTGCCATCTTAACTGCTCAGAAGGCATTTGAGACTTAGAAAGCTAGAGGCAGTGTCAGCATTTAAAATATATTGATTTGTAGAGATTTCTCAGACGTTCTGGTAGGAAGTTTGAACATCATGGATAATGCAGTTGTACAATTACAGTTCTGATGACTTTGAACAAATTGCTGTCTTCATCCTAGGCTAAGGGTCATAGAAAGTGGCAGGATTCCTGTGTACCATGTTACTTTGGTCTTTGTTTATACATCACTTTATGTCCATTGTTCTTAGGGTTAGTGAACTTCAAATCTATGTTGTACACGATTATTGAGATAATGGCTGTGTAGAAAGTACTAATTGTTTTCAGCTTGACATATAATGCAGCACTACAATTCTAGTGCAATTTTCAGCTTAGACACTTATGGTCATTAATGGACTACCTATCCTTCTGAAATTGGACTACTTCACATTTGTTTGAACTGTTTTGGAAATGGCTGTCAACTTCAGATTGTTCTTCCTACAACACTATCTTACTATTTCAGAAGAACTATTGAAAGGCAGCTTAGAAACTTAAGTCAGGATTTTAATTTGAAAGATATTTTTGTAATTTCCAGTCAGTTCTGAAAAGTTGCACAGTACACTAACAATTTTGTACCAAGTTCCATTAGTGAAACAGGGATCATTTTTGAATTGTTCCTCTTTGGTTGGAACTGGTTGATCAGCACTAGTAGCCTGCAAATTTTAAGAACGGACATAATGACTAGCAACCAGGTGCTCAGTCTGCTCAAACTACAAGACTCATCAGAACACTCAGACAAAATGCAGAGGTCAGTTCGGTAGGTGAAGCAAACTTCTGTTGTCTCAAATGTTCACACAGGGTGAGATGTTGAGTGTTATTTTACTGAAAGGTTAATCCTATGATTTCAAGTAGCTGAGTCTTGGCTATGGTGACACAGCATCTCGACATTGAACACAGAAGACCTGAAGATGCATTAAATTGTATCTCCACCTCAAAGAACTGCTTGTGATTCATAAGTAGGTCATCAAGTGAAGACTATTAGCTTTCCCCAATTTTATTCATACTGCTGCAATTCATATGGTATCAGACAAATATTTGTTTACCCGGTCTTCCAACATACAGCAGTCACTGACTTGTACCAGTTATGTTCACATAAAACACATTTTAAAAGGTATCAGGACTTGATATGAAGACAATGTCTTCAAAAACCACTTGTCCAAGAAGCTTGATTCAAAAGTTAATTTTCCTGTGCCAGTAAATATTTCAGATTCCTTGTGTAGTTCAAATTTCTCTGGTATTAATATCTTTTTTTTTCCTGCTTGCTTAAATATTCTATTTTGTGTCTGATTTTTCCATTCCTTAGAGAAAACATTTTCCTCCTATTTTGTAGAAGGTAAAGAGATTCAGTTTTATCCTTTCTATTTTTCCAAATTAGGATTTTTTTCTAACTCAAGAAATCTTTTTCCTATCTTCTCCCCACCATTTCAGAATCATATAAAACAAGCATAAAATAACAACAGCTACTAGTGCTGCATGAAGTATTTTAGCATCAATCTCATTTATGCAGTATACTGGAGCAACTGTTGCTTCATGGACCTATTTAACTACACGGAAGTAACAAAAGACTGAATTGACTGATTTTGCTTCTGGCCTCTATGAAAAACTCTTATATAGTTGTTTGGTCCTATTAACATCTAATCCTTCCAGATTTTCAGGTAATATTGGTCAGATGTGGATGGATTTCTTTTGTTATGAACAAACTAGCTTTTGTCATTACTAATCTCTGAAATGACTTCCAAACACAGCAAACGTGCAAAATTACTTCGGACAAGACTAACCAGTGCAATAGGGGGTTGGATTCCATCCTGATTCAGTACATTGTGCATCTGCTCTTTCACCATATCTGTATCCTTCATCACAGGCAAACTGCAGTTGTTCAGATTCCTTATAAGACCGCTTTGGAGAACGTATATGTCCATGCAGAATATTTGGCACATCACAGATAATCTCTGAAATTGAGAAAGACAAAATCCATACATTTTTGTTTATTTTTATTTGCTGAATATAAATGCCTACTGAAATAAAATTTAGGTGGGTGTGTTTTTTTCATTTGACTAAACAAAAAAATTTACATTTAGAAAGTGTTTGAAATTTATTTGAGAACTCTTCAATTACCTGATTGTGAGCGTGTCATGGGTTAGGCCGCTCCGGCAACCAAACCCTACACAGTCACTCACTCCCCCACCTCAGGGATGAGGGAGAGAATCAAAGAAGAAAAAGAAAAGAGATCGATGGGTTGAGATAAGAACAATTTACTACTACCGCTACCAATATATGTGCAATATATGTGCTACCAATACATGTATGGATATGTGCAAGGATAAATATATACAAATGAGTGATGTACGGTGTAATTGCTCACCACCCCTTGACCAAGGCCCATCTTGTCCCGAAGCTGCAATCCCGAAACAGATAAAACCCGATACCGCAAACCTGGATGAACGGGAGGCCCCGACACAGAGAGAGAGAGAGAAAAAAACACTCTGAGAGTCCGAAAGTGAGAGTCCCGGAAGGGCTAAAGTCCTTCTTTCTGGCTGACCCTCACTTCTGTATTGGGCATGATGCTGCATGATATGGAATACTAATCGGCCAGTTTGGCCCTCAATCTTAAGTCCAAGTACAAATCACAAAGGGAATCGTGGCCCCCTTGTCCCGGCCATGCTCCCCCCTTATCCTGTTGTGCTCCTGTACACTGGCAAGAACATGGCAAGCTGAAAAGTCCTTGAGACCTCAGTGCCAACTACAAACATCAGTGCGCTATCAACATTCTTCTCAGAGTGAGCCTCTGAGTAAAACCAAAACACGGAGCTCTTCTAGCTGGTAAAAAGAAGAGCTAAGTCTGTCCCACCTAAAACCAGGACAGAGTGCTAGGTAGAAAGTGTGGTATAGCACAGCATCAATAGCAAACTGGTTCATGAGACAGATTTCAGGGCTTTGCTTTGGATTTTAATGGATCTCAGAATCAATATATAAGGCAGGGGACATTCGAAAATAAGCAGAAATTGAGGATTTTCCATTTTTCGGATAATTTAATTGCCTTGTAATTTCCAGCCAACCTAAAGCCAGTAGATGATTAATTAAATCATGGCATCAACAGGAAAAAATAATTAAACTGTCTAGAAAACTGACAGTAGAATGCTTCACTATCTGTAAAAGGACCTTGGCATCCCCAGCTCCTCACCAAACTCAATAAAACCACCGAGATCTTGCAGTCTCCAAAACCTGCATTCATAAAGCCAGAAAATATTCCTAGTCCTTGAGCAGGACACCAAAGAGTTCTCTTGAATTCCTTTGCTGGATTTACTTTGTATTTAGAATGAAATATAGCTCAGTGGAATAGTTATTGTTTAATAAAATTCACTATATTCTGCAAATGTTAAAGCAAATGTTTAATCCAACTTCATACTGTTCAAACTATGATAAACGGGAGTTTTAAAGCAGCAAAATGCAGTGTTGAAATTGTGAAAAAAAAATGTCCTGACATATGTACGCTGCTCTTCGGAACACATACTTCCCAATTAGATAACATATAAATAATCTAAGAAACTTGAATAGAATATTTAAAAGCGCTTGTTACCATAAGCTTCCTTCCAACCCCATACTATCTCTATTTGCAAAATGAGAGGAATAATCCCATCCACCAGTACAAACTATGGGCAAGGCAGGGTGGAGTTGACTGGCTGAAAAGTAGTTTTGCAGAAAAAAAACTTGGCAGTCCTGATGGACAAGTTGAACAGGGACCAGCAATGTGCCTTTGCAGCAAACAAAGAAACAGCGTCCTGGGCTCCATTGAGAAGAGTGTTGCCGGCAGGCCAAAAGAGGTGATCCATCCCCTCTACTCAGCACTGGTCAGACCACATCTGAAGTGCTTTGTCCAGGTCTGAGCTCCCTCAGTACAGGGAAGACATGGACATACAGGAGGAGGTCCAGTGAAGGAACATGAAGATAATTAAGGAATTGGAAAAAATGACACATATAAAGAGGCTTAGAGAGTCTAGAGAAAAGAAGCCTTGCGGGGGAGGGAGAATCTTGTTTATATGTATAAATTCCTGACTGTGGTGGGGTAGCCAGAAGTAAAGATGAGGGAGCCAGACTCTTCTCTTTGACACCCAATGACAAGATGAGAAGCAATGGGCTCAATTAGAAATACATGAAATACCACTTAAGCATAAGAAAAAACATTTTTACTTAAGAGTGGTCAAACACTTGAATGGGTTACCCAGAGAGGCTGTCGAGTCTCCATCCTTGGAGATGTTCAAAAGTCAACTGGATATGGTCTTAAGTAGCTTGCCCTAGCTGGCTTTTTTGAGAGACCTTCAAAGGTCCCTTCCAACCTCACCTATTCTGTGATTCTGTTGTTCTTAAAAAATTAAACATGAATTAACCTTCTAACTCGTGAAAACACATTATTCTGAAGAAAGAATTCATAATGATTTCTTTGTATTTATGTACCCAAAGAATATGAAAGATTCAAAATCATACTTATTTTTTAAACTTAATACAAAATTATTTGTAATTACTTTGATTAAATAAATACTGAAGTGATTGAATCTTATGTAGACATACCGAAGGTAGTTTCAAAGAAATTGACTGCAGCCTAGCAAAACGTAGAGCTTGTAGTGAAAATGTGGTACAAACAGATGGTCCATTATGACTACATTAGCATCCAATATTCTCTGATTTCCTTTTCTCATCCTACTTCTACATACATGCAATGGAGATTGTTTACGACAAACTATGCTTAACTGCTGTGGAATAAAGTGAACGCTTTGTAGACATTCTCCATATGGTAACCAGTCCTTAGAAGTCTGTGAGAATAAAGCTTCTTAATTATAGATAATAAATAGTCTCTTTTTTACCTTGGCATTGAGGCACATCACTATTCCATTTTCCATTAGAAGAGCAAATTATTTCTTTAGATCCAACAAGCCTGTATTTTGCATTACATTCAAAATTTACAACATGGCCAAAGGAATATTCTTGGCCTAGCTCAAATGCACCGGTCATAATTATTCTTCCATTTTCTGGTGCTTGTACAGGTAAACACTTTGCCACTGAAAAATAAAACAAAACAAAAGGAAAAAAAAAACAGCCAGTTTGAGGTCTATTCTTTAAAATACATTGACACACAAAAAAGTTCAAGTACAGAAAACTCATTCTAATTTCCTTACACGTTTTAAAAATATACACTCTTGTTATGTAGGCAGACACCATTTGCAACAGATATAATACAAAACTCTAAGCAAAAAGACAGACTGACATAGGAGGAAGCTTGTAAACCAGCTCTCATCATCCTTTTGATCATCCTCTTAGCCTTGAGGGCTAAAGACAGAGCACCCACTGAACTAGATGTCCTCCTGAGGTCCCGCCTGAGGTCATCTAGTTAGATGAGCCCTGACGGGCACATAGGGCCATTACACTTTGTCAAAATGGGTTAATTTACTTTAGAGATATGCCAAACTGAATTTGCTATAGACAAATATCTGCAAATTGCTGTGTTACTGACTGACTACAACACTTTAGTTACTAACTACAAATCCTAGATAAGGGTATCAGAACAAATACATTTTTAAAGTAAGCAAAAACAATGTGAGCCATGAATTTAGACCTTTTGTATCTCCTAACTTTGTAACTGCAGAAAAAGGAAGAATTAATGTCTGTCATCAGATATTTCTTATTAACGGGGAAATGACTATCAAAGCTCATTCTTAACTTTTCACGTAGATATCATTGAGCATGTACAAAAGTGGCTGGTGTTTGGCCTACCATAGCTCCCACTTCTTTCTGACAATGTTCTCCATCTTATAAGCCATCTGCCTTTTCTATGAGCTCACATTCTGAAACCAAGAAAATGTCAAATCACAGACAACAAACTCTAGAGAAGAGAAAGATACCTGCTTTCACTTGTGATTCTTTACTTAGAGACCCTTTCCTGACATTAGATGCTTATCCTTAAGAGAAATTTCACTGCTCTACACATATATTAAAATAGACCAGTTAAAAATTATCTTTGGGAAGAAAGGAAGCTTATTTTTGTAATCGTACAGGTTTGAAACTGGTGAAAAGGTTTCCAAAATCAGAGAAGTATCATCTTGCCTGATGCTGATTTCAGGCCTTCCTTGAGGCCATCCAGTCTATTAAGTCTTGAGGTCTGGGTCTCTCTTGCCATCATTCTTACTTACTGAAGTTCTTCCACAGTATGCTAATAGGGAAAAGAACTAATAACAAAATCTTAACAGCTAGGATATTCACAAGGGTGGAGGAGGAAACTAGCTAAAAACATACATGCTTTCACATATATCCAAACTGCCTCACCCCAGCTGTCTTTTGTAATCATGTTTTGCAGGTATGTACTCTATCAGGGTCTGTAAGCCATTCTAGGGGTGACAAGATGCCATTTTGTCAACGCTTTTTAACAAAAACTTGAGTGCATATTGGACTAAAATGGTTGAGCAATCATTGTAAGAGTTCCACTGCTGCATAACTTGAATTTAAATATATGTGCATTAATACCAGAAGAGAGATCACAGACAAGTTCTAGAGAGTATCAGACAGATAAAAAGACAATTGGATAAAGAATTAAATGTCAAATTCCACTTACCTTCACAGTGAGGGATGTCATTGCTCCATCCATCTGCCTGACATTCACGGTAGTTTCTTTGGCTGAGCATCTGGTACCTTACCGAATAAAAGGTAAACAATGCTAAAATACAGCCTCATTATGTGACAGAAACAGCAGTGCTGCTGTTTTTGAAGCAAAAGAAGTAGGTTTCACATGTTCTAGCACAGACTAACTAAAAAGTGACAAAACTGAGTAGTTTTTTGGCTTGCATCTTCCCTATTTTGTTTCTTTTAATTGCATATGGCAAAAAATATGAAAAAATCAGAAAGCAGGAAGGCATCAGTAAGATGGTTTCTCCATCACAGAGATAGCAAGCTTTGGCTACATGACAAATAACCTGGGGGTAATTTACACAATCGATAGCAAACAGAGTAAAATTCCTGTTGTCTGTGATCTAGTATGACTGAAAGCCATGTGACAGCATCAAAATACAATTTAATCCAAACCATACGTATCTCATGCTTCTATGAACTAGTATTATCTTAGGTTTGAGGGCAACATGGCCACAATGTCATGGCTTCTGCTTTGTCTGAAATATAGTCAGAGGAAGTACAGCCAGTCTGCAATGACAGTGAAGAACTGTCTGAATTCAAAGAAGTAAGGAGAATATTGATTTTGGAACGCTTTTCCAGGAACTCAGACTAGATTCCAGCAGTATAAAGACTCCAAAAGCATGGCTAAATCACTGTGCCACGCATATAGCTGATTTGCATTTTAAGAGGAAAGAATTCAGTCATAGGCATACTTAACTAAACACAACACAATGTTGCAGTTTTTATTGGAAAAGATTAATACAGGAGGAAGAGAGAAGAATTTTTTCCAAGCAGTCAGTGAAGACATATTAGTGAGTCTATTAGAAATTTCTTCCTTCAAACTTTTTTTACAATACATTTGACTTTGTAATGCACAAAAATGATTTAAGCAGGACTGATGAGCTGTGGTTCTGAACAGAGACTCTGTCATATGGCCTAATGACTTCAGTAACATAACTGCATCATGACTGCCTACTGAGAGCACTGATTCCAGCATACAAAGCTGCATTTCCATCTGAACTGGTTGGCTGGTGGAGTCATGAGGCAGTTTTGCAGGCAGATTACTACTTTTGTTTTCTACTCTGACAGCCATGATTTCAAGTTACCTACAGGCTTATGTATTTTAGACACTTTGGGTGACAGTTTCAGGTGCATGAGTTCAGTTACTCCAAAAGCACCAGACATGAGAAATTTCTGCAATTACAGTAATACTAAAGATAACTCAAGTTAAACAATAACCAAGCATTACATATTAGTAAGGTGCAGTTGCATTACAGACAACAAATCTATAACTGACATTTCTTTTAACATTAACACCTTACATTAACTCCCATATATTGAATTAAATAAGTATTACCCATCATTACATCTGTACTCAACTCTGGCACCAAATACAAATTCACTTCCACTTGTAAGTTCAAAGGAACCAAACTCAGTATCTCCAGGATGTCCACAGGGCTTATCTGGTAAAAAAAAAAAGAAGAAGAAGAGGAAGAAGAAGAAGAGGAAGAAGAAGAAGAAGAAGAAGAAGAAGAAGAAAATTACACTATACATAGGAAAGTGAAAGCGTGAAAGATAGCCTTTTCTCATAATTAGTAGTGAGTATGGGCCTTACGAAAATTCAAAAATTATTAACCTCTCTGTTTTAAATAACTATCTTCAATGAGAACGTATTGGAGTAAGGATAAGCTGATTTTTTTTTTTTTAAATGAAATAACAAATTAGTAGGTTTTATTCCTTTAAAAAGGCTGAACTCATCATAAGTTTTATGACAATTTTAAAGGCAAAATGTAACTTCAGCTTTTCATAGAACTTGTAACATAAATTCATGCAAAGGTTCCACTACAGAGTCCATTCACGACTGGAAACGAAATTTCCTCAATCTGATGGGGATTGTGCTGAGTAAAGAGGGATGATCTAAGGCCGCGGGAATCTTTTGATCCTCAGTCCTTTCTGCTCAAAGCTCCCCATAGAACATTTAGTTTGGTTTGGCCCTATTTGCCCTGTATTCTCAAAAGAACTGCAAAGATGAACACACTATCCCTCTCATTCATCCACTTTTGACGTTACAATATGTACTGCAAAATAAACTGCACAGTTAAAACCTATTCGTCCTCCTCAGAAGAAATCTTTCCTGGTCCCTGTCAACCTAGGCAATTCCATTTATTGGAGCGTATCAAGATCTTCATTTTTGTCAAGGAAGAGGTGTTTGAGTAGGCCTTAAATCTGCTCCAGTGTGATTCAGAGAGAATGGACAATCTCATGATCAATTTTGCTGTCTAGGGTGGCCTATCCTGAGAAGAGAACGTTATCACTTAACCTGTGGCAGATCATCCCTTTTCTCCTTTCATACGCACCTTGCCAGTGTCAGCATCCATTCACTGGGTGGCAGTATTTACTAAAATATGCTACTAAAAGCAACAACAAATTTTGTATAATTTGAAAGATCTGTGTTCACCGAGTAGTGACACAAATACATATAAAAACTGAGAAGATGACTAAATAAAAAAATGTAAAAGAAAATAGTAACAACTTTATAATTCATTTTTTCTCACAATTTGCATTCATCTTTCATTTGATAATATGAAATTGTTCCAGGTGTCATTTAAACAAACATTTACATTCTACTAGTAAAAAATTTGTATGTTAGATATGCAAGAACAGAAGCTTGTGTGTCTAAAGTTTCTTTGTGTTTAAAACTCATTTATTACAGAAAAGCAGTATCTGTTGAGTAACAATAATAAACTTCCATTTCTTCACTAATGAATTCTGTACGAGGGTATGAGATACTTATAAACTCCTAACACGGTTTACTCTTAGAGATAATAAATAGCAGCTGTCAGCCTAATAATGAATTATCCTTCACAGATTAAAAGAGAAGGCAGGGAAACAGTTTCCCACTTCCAAAAAATTACCTCTTTCATAGAACTAGTTGAATAAACTGAAAAGAAGACAATACTGTCTCTTGACTCGCATCCAGAAGCTAGGTGAGTGCTTTATTCTGCTTAGACTGTAAATTTCCTCTACATTAGAGTTTTTCTAAAATTTTGGAAGCAAGTTCCTAATAACTTAATAAAATAATTTGGGTTAATAAGCCTGGCCTGAGTAAGATCTTCTCCTGTTAAAAAAAAATAATAATCCTTTGATCTGGAGAAAGGGAACTTGTAAAAATGTTTCCTTATGCATACATACTTTTTAGGATGATATTTTGAAGGATGCTGAAATAACTAAGTTACAGGTAAAGATAAAATGGCAATTTCACATTGACAGCACTGGCAAGGAATGTGATCTGTCAGGGCAAATGTTTGCTTGTATTTTTATAAATACTTACTTCTGCATTCTATCCCTGGGGGGTTTTGTTTCCATGCTCCATCAGCACACTCAAACACAATTCGTCCAAGTTTCATATATCCAGGCCGACATCTGTATGTTACTTGAGTACCATGTGGATAGGGAGGTCTGTCCCATCTTTCAGTAGGCACTTCTTTAACCCTCCTAGGAGGAGGTTCTTTACAATCTAAAACTTGTAAATGAAAATATTGGTGGCTGAATCACATGCTAAAAATGCCAAAATAATTTTATAGTAGAAAGTGTAGCAAGAAATCCTGGGGACATTTGTGATCAAATAAGCATATGTTTTCTACTTAAGCATCAAACTTCCAAGAAACCATCTTTTGTAGGAATATGAATAGACATTTAGAAGGACATAAGAATAGTCAAGCAAGTACCAAGAAACGACAGAGGACAGTCATAATTCACTAAATAGATTTTAGTTACGAAGACTGAGACGTGATTAGTGCCCTGATTCTAACCACAGACATATCTTACCCTTACATTTGCAGGAGCTCCTCCATGCCTGCCCTTCTGTTATCCCAGAAAACAACTCTGTGCACTCTGTAGAGTTTCCTTTCAAACTATTGTCTTCTGGAGCCACCATCACCCTTACTGACATTAAGGTCATGTGTCACTTGATCTAGTTCTGTCAAATCTCCCCCAAGCTTTATACCACCTAAACTTTCCAGGTTGAGATCACCTGATATTTCAAAACTTATTTCCTCCTGTCCATGAGATTACATTTTATGACAAGTTACTTATTACATGATGTAATTAATTCTGGGTATTCACTTTGACCTTTGTTAGCGTCAAAGCATTTGGACTCAATCTGGGGGTGGATGATGTTGTCTGATATTTCTCAGTAGCTCAGTATTATACAGTCATTCCTCAAAAGCTCCTTCCTGGGCCTTCTTTAGTGTCCATGAAATGTACAGCCAACGCCATATGAATTACAAGAAATAAACCCGAATTAATTTTATTAAGTAGTTCCTCAACAGCTTGAGAAGGAGAAAAATCAGACTAAAGGGGAAAGAAACAAATGTTGGGAAGCTGTTAATGAAAGACTAAATGATCTTTCTTAAGAAATATTGTTTTGTTTGTTTATAATAATTGATCTAATTTCAGTGACTAATTCTCTGTGCTTGAGTGACTGAAAGGTACTTATTTTAAAGGCCGAAGCTTTACCTAGAGTAGCAGAGTCTAGTCAATTGAATGCAATGAAGTCTGTTTTCCATCTAAACATGAAAGGTGCGAATTCATCAAGAATAAATAAAACAAGCTCTGAAAAATGAAACTTTGTGAAAAAAATGAAACCTCTATATAGAAAATAAATGGGAGAAGAAATGTCCATCAGGGAAGAAAATTCCTTGGTGAGCAGATTCATTACTCAGCAGACAGCTGGCACAAAAGTCCTCTCACCAGTTTAGTGGTAAGACCATAGGTTTAAGAAAGCAGAAAGCAGCAATACTCTCACTGGATCTTTCCTACAGATTTTCCAGGTGCTGCCTGAAAGTGGGACTACAGAAAAATAACTTAGGATCTTTCCTCATGTGAGGGATGTAGAGTTATGGCTTGCTGAACTAAACTGTGGAGACCACAACCACAGGTCAAGTAGCTGTGATTTCTAATACAAAGTGAGCAGATTAAATGCTCATTCTTCCACACCAAAATGAGGAAAGTGGATTTTACTTTAGTTGTACAAAGACATACACTTGAACACTGACTGTGGTTTGTTTGTTTGTTTGTTTTTTTCCAGTCAGTGGAATACCTACCAAATTAGAGACATAATTTTAGAAAATTGTTTCAAAATCAGGAAAATTATTTTTTCTAAGGAAAAGACCTGTACAATTTTAAGTGTTCTGTAGCTATGACATTTTTAAAATATAAAGAAAAGAATGTTAATTGTGAGGTCTAATAGCTTTATTTTGGCTATCTTAAGTAACTACAAGCAAACAAGCTTTGACAATACTGCTGAGGTGTTAAAGTATACCCACACGTTCACCTGTTTTCCAACTACTTTAATAACTATGCTTCCTCCTCTGAATGGTTACATCTGAGCAAAAATTATTGCTTCTGCTCACTAGAAGGTATTACCCTACCATCAAAAAAAGTGGTAAGGACTTCTACTTTTCAAAGCAAGATTAAGACACATTCACTTTCTAACAACATTTTTGCAAAATGAAGGACTAAGCAAAAGAAACAAGACTCCTCTAGCTAGTCTTGTTTTTCACATGTTAAAAAATGGTGTCCTGGTTTCAGCTGGGATAGATTTAATTTCCTTCTTAGTAGTAATTTTCTTCCTATTTTCTTCCTAGGTTGAGTGCTGTGTTTTGGATTCAGTACAAGAATATTGCTGATAACACAGTGATGTTCTAGCTGTTGCTCGTTAGTGCTTATACTAAATCAAGGACTTGTCAGCTTCCCATGCTCTGCCAGCGAGGAGGTGCACAAGAGGTTGGGAGGGGAGCATAGCCAGGACAGTTGATCCAAACTGGCCAAAGGGGTATTCCATATCATATGACATCATGCTCAGTAAATAAACAGAGGGAAAGTTAGCCAGGGGGTCGCTGCTTGGGAGCTGGCTGGGTGTTGGTCGGTGAGCAATTACATTGTGCATCACTTGTTTTGTATATTCTATTATTCATATTTTTTCCCCCCTTCCTCTTCTGTCCTATTAAACTATCTTGATCTCAACCCATGAATTCTACTTTTTTTTCCTGGTTCTCTCCCCCACCCCACAGAGTGGGGGAGAGTGAGCAAACAGCTGTGTGGTGTTCAGCTGCCCCGCTGGATTAAACCACATCAAATGGTTAGTTTACCCAAAAAAGTTCTTTGTAATGGAGAGAAAGGGAATTTTTCTAATTCTACAAATATTTCTTTAGAGCTCATTAAAATTAGTGATTTCAGTTTGTAAGCTGAGAAAGCACGCTCGGAATTCTATGATTTAAAAAATAGACTACTTAGTACACGGAGAGCTTCTCTGCTCTATTCCTCACTTCTGAATTGTATTATATTTTTATTGTCTGTTGTGCAGAATGGAGCCTCTTAACTCCTCCTTGTTTACATCAAAAATGAAAAAAAGGCACAAAAAATAATCTCTTGATAGTCTCTTCATCATTATTAAGGCACACTTCTTTCTGGGTTTTATTTCAACTCTCTCTGTTTGTTCTTTACCACTGCTGTCCTGATGTCAAACTATATGTTACCATCAACAAGTACGTATACATATTTCTGACTACAGCTATTTTTTTTTTAAATGCAATTTCTTAGTAGCTTGAGAAGAAGAAATCTGCTGACAGGATGTACTTAAAACTATATTAACTACATCATGTACTCACTATGTATACTCATCAAAAAGGAGAGGATTTTATTTTTATATTAGAAAGCATGCACTAAAAGCATACCTTCAAATCCTTTAGCGAGAGATCAGGAGAGCTGGAATGAATACTTCGGTATTTATATGTGACTTGACCTCAGTTAGAAATAGCTCAAGCTACTTTCTTGCTGTCATTATGTTGGCAGCAACTTCCATAAAGTCAAGAACAAACTACAAATTTGGGCAGAAGCATTTTTCAGCCCTTGTGCAAAACCCCAGCTCTTGAACAACTCACATAGCCTTTCAATGTGAAACTTGAACTAAGAACCCTGCATGACCCATGGTAATTGTTGTCCTGGATAAATCAAATATTGCTACACTCACATTCCTTTACAATCTCTCTGATCTAAAGAAAGCATTGTGAAAAGAAAGTGCAAATTCAGGAAAACTTTCTTTTCAAATTCCAGGACTTTTCTAGACTACTTTGCAAACAAATTAAACTTTATTAGTTGCTTTAGAGCAGTATTTATTATAGGCATATATGAAAAAGGCAATACATTTTATTAATGTCCAGATTTTTCAATTTTCCAAAGCAAAATCCATCAGATTGTTTTGATTAATAAGGTCTTCATAATCTTTACCTAAAATTAAAAACAACCCGAACTAAGCAAAAACACACTGCCTCATAAAAACATAATACTCTACCACGATCTATGTAAAGAAACTCAGGCAGAAAGCAAAAGAACTAAATTACTAAACATACATTAAACAATATACTCATAATATCAAGAAAAATAAATCCAACAGGGAAGCAGAATATATCAGAAGATTCTGAAAAGATACTCAGAACACTAGCTATCTCTTTAAACATGTATGAAAGCATACATGTATACTTTTATATCATGTAATGGATTAAAAACAGACTGTCATTCAACAGATATTTCATAAACCTTTCAGTCAATTTTGTAATCATTCATCTTTCTCATATTATCTCACAGATTATTCCAGACAGAAAGAAATGCACATTTATTGAATATTTTCTATTTTAATCTACCAGCTGTTTGCAAGTCTCAGATGTTAGAATAATTAACAAACATAATTAATAACAAATGAGTTGTCTGCCTCTTGTTTAAAGGGATAGTAACAATCAAAAAAGTTGTGCAACAGATTAATAACAGCAGTGGTTATCCAAATAAATAGATAAAATACCTATGACAGGATACTATATGCTAAATGTGCTAAATAATGCCAGAAGAAATCTTAATTATTGTTGTCAAAAGTTCATTCAAATCAGCTACAATGCCAATATTTTAATTACATATTGCTTTAGTAACCATCTTTGCATACACTTTAAGAAAGGTGAGGGGGTTTTTAATGTTAAAGCTTACCTCTTTCTGCAGTACAATACATCCAACATAAGAGCAGAGCCATATAGCCCAGGAATGACATCCTAGAGATTCAGAAACTCAGGAAACACATTCAGTAATGTAGCTTACTTTTTTGTTTCCTTTGTGCTATTTGCACTCCTATTTTACTTACTAACTGCTCCAGAGACTGACCTTGTAAAGCATTTATACTCTGATTTCAGCAGTCACTTCCCCTAATCCTCTTGCAACACACAAGTGTTTCTTTTTTCTGTGGTTTTTTTTTTCTTTCCCTCTCCAAGGTTTGCTGAATGAATAAATAAATAAATGTCTGGCAATTCTGGTTGACACAGTCCTTCCCTGTGGTCTGCTTGTTTTTACATCATACCTCGTTTTTTTCATACTAATCTCTTTCATAGTCATATAAGCTTATTTCTTTTGGTATCCAAAAGAAGTTGTACAAATACATTATTTTGTGATTCCCTGTGTCTTGCATGCTTACTTGAAAAAACAGAAATTCACATTAAATGTGTGTAAAGCTGAACTTCTCTACTGTACACATATCATTCAAGATCTATGTTGAAAATAACTGAAGCAAAAAGCAGACTAAAATTCAAAGTGATTTACTAATGCACTGGTTCTTGCATAAGATAACCAACCACCCAGAGCAAAGGAAACACTTGATCAAATAAACCTAGGTGATGTTGAAGCACTTGTTTCTGTATCACATGAAAAATGTTAAGATAAGAAGATGTAAATGAATTATAATATGGATAATTAACTGTTCAAACAAAAATAATAAAGACTGTGCTACAAGAAGAACTATATGACAAACTGGGCTAACAGAGGAACTCCTCATGGATTCATGTAAATAACAGCCTTATTAATATTTTTCATTAAATGTCTTGGCTTTAAAAGAAATGCACTCCAGTGAGAATGTGGATCATAAAAAGACAGTTATTTGATACTGAGAGTTAGGGAAAAAAATATGAGAGTACAAAGTGCTCTCAGGATATAGACACAAAACAGCTGCAGACCAGCTACCTCATAGTGGTGATGTTTGACTTGCATGGAGTGTACGCAGATGGATCTAGTACATGCTTCCAAAAGACCACATAGCATACCTTTAAAATCACTGGCTTAGTCTACTGATACAGGATAAAAAAGGGTACATTTAGAGAACAGATCCCAAATAAAAGCTGAATTCCAAAGCAGTTAAAACTTTTTTCATCTCAAAATGCAGGTGGAATTAAATTTTTTTTTTCTTTATCGCTCATATATTTATTTAGTTAGTTACTTTTTAACCTGGGCTGTGTTTTCAGTTACCAATTCAATTCAAAGGACTGGTCTTAGTGAAAACTGGTACTCAGCTGTTTCTCCTCAAGAACTCTTCCAGATAGCATAACATCTCTTTCTTTCCCTCCCCCTTTCTCTTGCCAAGAAACTCATATGTGAAGAATGAACTCTCACTCTGCTGCACGACCCTGTGATGACTGGTCTGCATGCATTTTGCAATTACTGGTGCATATCTGATCAGTAGGAAGATATTTTTTTGCACCTACCTAAGTTGACTTCTAAGAAACAGCCCCTTACAGAACTACACTGACCAGATCTTTAATTCCGTTTGTTCTGAGGTTGAGAACCACATGCTGCTGCAGATAGCAGTGGTCTAAGTGCACCAAGACAGTCCCAAGTGTCTTCTCTGCACCAATCTTACTACATTACCATATGTGCATGCATTTACATGCTTCTGTAGCAGTGGGCTGCTGGCTGCAAAAGCTAGTTTCCTTGCAATGGTGAGGAACTCAGGACACTTTAACCTTCCCCGTCATCACAGTAGCAGTACTAACTGCTTTTCAAATGTGGCACTGACACTGCTGCTTTCCAATTCCTTAATCTTTGTGGGAAGCTCAAAGGGTGGGAAAAAGGTTGAGGCAGAGTGCTAGGAGCACTCAGATTCCGACTCAGAGACACTGGCTCAAACCAATTAGCTGTAAAAATCCATGCAGCAGGCATGGGTTCTATGGCTCCAATTTGAGGTGTATCTTCTGATGTCATCAAGTTGAAAGTGGTTCAGTTTTATCCAACTGCTTTTGGGTTATTAAACCACTTGCCAAATCATTACAGGCTTGAAACACAGTCAAAGATACTTTCAGCTACGACTGAACCAAAACTGCAACTGAATTGAAAATGTACCAAAAATTTCCTGAGTGCTCTCTATGAATACAGGCAATGTTAAAACTATTTAAGCTAAAAGATAACACCAGCATACAAGAGCCAATAGGTATAAACTCCCTATGAATAAATTCAAGCTGAAAATTAGAAGACTCATCTTAGTGAGGCTTTGAAGTAATCTTTGTATAGGCATAAAGTAGGCCTATACAAAGTAACCACCTTCGATCACAAAGCAAGAGACCAGACTCAGTCCTTTCCAGTCTTGTGTTCGTGATCTTCTTGTCACTGATTAAACTTTCCCTAACTAAATCGAAATAAAATCAGGAACTTAAGCTTTCTTCCCTTCCTTACCTCTTCCATGGGCTATAAATTGATGCAAAATTAATGTCTTCAATCATGTCTGATTTTGTCATCTCCAGACTCTACCAAAACAGAGTGCATAGGAAAAACATGCATCAGGACCTCTAAGGCAGGCAAAAAAGGCATCTCTAGAGTATCCTTACCTCTTAATAATAAAAAAGGCAGAAACATTGAAGTAGTTATGTGATTAAAGGCACCTGGATTTTACCTATGGAAGCAGAGCTATTGCTTAGAGAGCTGGTGTAGCCGCACTCAAATATTGCTGTGAGCACAGCCAGTCAGCCAAAATATCACCACATATTCTCTGTACTAGCAACACTGCGTATCAAGATACAGGGTTATAGGAAAGTTCATGTTGGAAGGGACCTCAGGAAGTTACCTTGTCCAAAACTCTTGCACAAAGTAGAGTCAGTTATAAGGTTACTCAAGTAACCAGACTTTATTCTTCCCTACTCAATGTGGGGGCTTAACATCAAATTTCAGAGTGTTCAGACCAGAATAACTTTGGGAACAGTGTTTGGAAGTCATTTGTGCTAGGCAGACAGATCTGAGGAAGTCGGTATCTTCCAGTAGGGAACTAGTAATGACTAGTAGCAGAAGCTTAGTTGGTCACTGCCGCAATAGCATCTCTGACCAGTATAATTTCAGTGTGTTCCAGTAGCATGCTTGCTGTTACACTTGAGTTTAACAATATCATTAAAGCCCACAGAATTCTAGAACCAGTCACTGTTTTGCCCAAAAAGCTTCACAAAAAGGTCCTATTCTACTATATTTCCTTGATACAGGGAAAAACTGCACAGTTCACTTAGTTTAAACCGAAACACAATCAAATTAGTTTATTGATTTATTAATAGCACATAACTAACCAGTAATCAGTGAACTATACATTTGGGTTCAGTATTGGCAATATAACATACAAGACACTGTTAATAGACAAAATGCTAAACACCTAACAAATTTCTAAATGATCTCTCTTCACCAGTCTCCCAAAGTTCTAACCAAGCACACGAAGTTGTGCACCCACCCACCCATGGTTATACACACAATCCCCCTCTCACACACTTTCTGTAGGAGATGTGGGTGCTTCATATGTTCCTATGCTATGCCTTACAACCTGCTAAGGCACACACTGGGGAGAAAGCACCACACAAGGTCACATACACACACCCAGTTGTGAGTCCCTGCATGTTGCACCCTGCACTGTCAATGCCTGAGCTGGATGCAGGCTGCTGGCAGAGTCAGATAGAGAGGATGATCTGCCTGGCCCAGACAGAGGTTTTGATGCCTGTGGGTGAACACACAACAATGTCAAACCCAACTCCGGTTTTGACTGCTTGCTCTGTTTCCACTGTTCTCCCTATTGTAAGAAAGTTTTATTTGTCCTGTATACTTTTTCACAAAGTGGCACCAGCCTTGTTTCAAAACTCACTCTATAACTCTCTGGTTACTGTTTAACCTGGGTTATGGTCGTCAACTCCTTTAATACAGTCGGCTGTGGCATGTGTACTCTCAGACAGTTTTGGATGCTGGAACTCACATTCCTATCAGAACAGCTGCTGTTGTTCAGGTCATTTTATCAAGGATGGGCCATGTGAGCTCCCTTGCAACTAGAAAAACAATACTAAGAATTCTTTGAATATTCCTTCAGCTTCTTCTAACGCAAATTAGATAACAGCATGAGTTCAGGGAAGGTCCTCATGTCCGATTCTAAAAGTATTCTGTGCTTCACTTCTGATTACTCTTGTTAAATTACCATGTCATTCTCCTGCCTTGGTGCTCTGTACTCAAAAGCAAAATGAAAATTACTTGAAAAGGTGTTCTCTGCAAAAAAAGATGCCCTCCTATATAGAATCAGCTGCCAGTATCTCTAGTTTTAAATTAAGTTCTCCTACTTGCAGCCAAGTGGAGATTTACTGGAAGGCAATTCAGAGGTTATCACCATTTCCCACCAGCTCTCTCCCTCCTGCTGCAGTGTTGCTATTCCTCTTGTTCCTACAGTTTCTTTTCAGGTCACCACAGATGTCAGAGGACTGTGGGAAGCCCTGAAGTGAATGCTGTTCCTTTTTGGATCTGTGCTATGATGGTTTAGCATATAAGTATACAAAGATCAGGTCATACTGTGTGCCGTGTCTGAAAGAGCCGTATGAGGATCATGCTTGCAGTACAGAGTCATGCTCATCAAGCTATGGAAAACATGCCCTATACCTACCAAGATTTCAGTTTAATTAAACACATAACAAAACACCCAAAACCACATCCATTTTTTTTTTTCCCAATCCTTTCAGAGGAATTATCAAATTGGAAATTCCTCACATTTCTCCTTCTGCCATAGCTTTGCAGCTTTACAGTGACCTTAAAACTCTGTTCTCACTTTGGGCTATTTCAGCCTGTTACTGTTTCTGAATCACTATCAAACCTTTCACACCAGCAGAACAGTCTGCTACTGCATAGCCATTTAAAAAATAGGCACCAAGTGGAAAGAAAGGACTTCAAGAACATTTTTTCCCTGAAGTTTAAATAATTCCAAACATTGCAGCATTGTACTCTGGAAGGTGTATCAGACAGTAAAATGAAGAGATATGCAAAATCAAACTGCAAAATAAAAAGTAAATAGGATGATTAAAGATTTAGAGATACGTAAGAATAACAAGATTTGTTTAGAAATAAATACTTCTTTTGGAAAAAAAAAACACATGGAGCAGTTTGGAACTTGTACCATTGCTTGTAGAAAATTATGATTATAATTTTTTTTCTAACGTTTCACTATATTAGTAGTATTTCCCCAATGGCTGCACTTTCTTAAAGGACAATTAAAATTATCATCAACTATTTCTGTTAATACTCCAGCACACAATCCAGCTACCTAGCAAAGAGGTGATATAAGCATTTCTTTCTGCAGAAACACTGCAGAAACTTACTGGATATTGTAATTATTATTTATGTTATGGTAGTAGTCAGACCCTCTCTGCACCCAGACTGATTCAGAACACACCAAAAACGGGCCTCATCCCTAACAGTCAAGAATTTAGTAAGCTGTAACAAATGTATATTTAAATTAACAAACAAAAAAAATGGACAAAATCCATATGCTCATATTAACCTAACTCACTAGTAAGTTCTTTTTGAGAAAAGGATGTGAAAGAGAAGAGTGTCATTACAGTGGCAATTCCTTTGCAGCAAGGAGAAGTAAGAAAATGATGATGCTTTCAAATTATAATGTGTGGGAACAGAGAGTATTAGGGAAAGATGCAAGACAGAAGTAATCATCTGGAAAGGAAATGACACAAAAGAATAAGGCAAAGTCCAGGTAGTCTTGGAATTGAAAAGGAAATAAGTAGTTGATCTTTCATCTAACAGATATGGTGTTATGACCAGAAAAACGGGAAAGGTAAAAAAGGTTCACTTACCCAAGCAGTAACTGACACACAAACTGATGCATCCAAGAAGGAATGTATGTTAAATTTTACAAAACAAATGTGCAACAACTTGATATTGCAGATGCAAGAATACAAAATTGCAATCTTGAAGTAGTGGGCTCTACAACTGTTGCGCTGTTCAGCAACATCCCTTGCTTTCGCCTAACCTCAAGAAGTGCAAGTATTGGGTAAAGGTAAAATGGTAAGCTATATGGCTTAGAGGTCATTTTGCCCTATTGCAACTCAATAGGAACCCATTCAGGCATCTTGGCCTGAGCTATGTTAATTACTAAATATCATTAGTATACAGTGGTGATACATATGGGTTTTAGACATATTTTTAAAAGTCAAAATTGCAGTCAAGGAGCTTAAATGCTTAAATCCATTAAGGCATCCTCTAGATAACCATTTCACACTGATGTAGTTTTTAGTCATATACTCCACATCACTAAATAACAGTTAAGTATCGTGGTAGGCAAAGAGGGAGAGTCCTTAAAATACACCTCTCACCAGTTTTTGCTGTTGGTTTGATTTAGCCTCTCAGATCCATTCAGATTACAGGATGCTGTGACTCTTAAGTTCAGAATGCCTAACTTTACTCCTGTAAGGCGTCTATGTCCTGCACTTCAGATTTGAGATTGTTTTTGAGGTTGATGGTCAGAAAGCCAAGGAAAAAAAAAAAAAAGATACTACAAGATTTCTTTAAAAACCAAAAAAGTTGTTTTCTAACTGAGGATTATACTTTTTTAAATGCTGAAACTCTCTTTTCTGAGATAAACAATATTTATGAGCAGGGACTCTTCATTTCAGAACTTAATCTAGGCATATTTTAACATACAATGTCATTATGCCTTTTTGTACAGAGGACTCCACCTTCGCAGTCTATTTTGGAAAAGAAATTGCAGCTAAAGTTGATCAAATAAAGTACAGTTTACTAATCTAAACCTGAAATAATTTTGTGAACCATGAATACTGAATTCCTAAATATTCTATTCAGCTGGTAAAGCTGCAGAACTGTCTCATGTGCTTTCCAATACTGCTAGTACTCTAGTCCCCAGTTCTAGTCTTAAACTCAAAACCACACAGGCACATACCAGTGAGAACTTATCGACTTGCAGAAATGTAAGAGTTTCAAAAGTTCTCACTAGTGACAATCACCCAGATACTTCTTAATTATGGGGAAAAAAAAAATAATCAAAAAAGTGAGCACCTGAGAAAAAGCCTCAAAATGAGCTTGAGTTTTATTTATTTTTCATTCAATCAGTTTTTCAGCCTGCCTAACTCTTTACTAGCACCAACAGACAAACAGCAGAAAGCATGCAAACTTTGCAAAGAAGTTCCACTTACTGTTTTTCACTGCAGCCTGTACTACTCCTTATGGTGTCTTGTGTACGTCTGCTTTATGAGTTAACTGAATCTCGTTCAGACGGTATTAGACTATCTGCCTTGGAAGGACAATAAGTACAAGTTGTTCACATCACAGAACTCTTTAAAATTATTTAGTGTGCATTTGCTGCATAAATGTCTCATATTTCTTCACCTTTTGTTTTAAAAGTTTATCTGTACCAGTGTTCTTTCTTACTCCAACCACAACCTCATAATATTATTTAGGAGAATAAAAACAATAGGATGACAAGCCTGCCAGCTGGGGAAGACAACTCTCTGAGTCACGGTATGCAATCGAAAAGCAATGGAGGGAACAGGAGTAAGAGCTCTGTCTGGTTAAGACTGTTTCAGCACCACAATGCAGAGGACCAACACTTCAAGAGGGTGAAATTCACCAGTTTATCATGGGCAAGATTCTCCTCTAACTCCTTGCAGTCAGGTTTAGTTTTGATTTACCTGAATAATTTTAGGTATCAATACCAACAGTAAAGAATGTCCCAGTGAGTGTCAATAATTAAACTGAATAATAATAAAGAAAACTTTACAAGCTTTTTAAGGAAAATATCAAAAACTAACCAGATAATCTGATATACTTTACTACAGTAGAATGCATAATTCAGATTTAGATGGAGTGGCAGAACATCTTGAATTAAGAACAGTATTAATAACCTCCATATACACTGCAACTGTTCAAAAAGTCCAGAAGCCATTTGCATTGTGCCAGTCCGTTTTACCTATATGTCATCAAAAATATAAGTAGCCTAATAAAGAAACCTAAATACTTTTTTTCTTCTTTCTGTACTTCAGTATGACCAAAGATTTATATCCAATCACCAGCAATAAACTCAGTAATACAGTTCTTAACACCCCTCTCTCTCCCAAACTTCAGAGTTAAGTACTTGGAAAGAGTTAGTCACCTGCATATCACCAGTTACGGGGGAAAAAAAAAAAAAAAAAAAATTGATTAAAGTCTATTTTCAGTTCCTAAGTCAGGGCCACAGATGCTTCTGACACTTTTGAGGACTGGTATCATCCCAAGAGTACAAACCTACATTTGTTCCTTCAAAAAGAACTGAGTGTGGCTCACAGCTTTTCTTTAACACACAAACACAGCAGAAGGAATGCCTAGCTTGAGCATAGTGACCCAGTGTAATAGTTCATATGTAAAAGCATCTATCTGTAAGTGGATGATTCAGTGTCTCCTCAGCTTGAATATAATGCATTTCCCAGGTGTTTTGACTTGCTAATCAAAATACTGGATTTAGCTCCCTAAAATCTCATCTCTGCCCAATTTTATATACTTAGAGCTAATCACAGTGACCAGACCTCATACTGTCAGACATGTAAAAACACAGCTAATTTTGTATTGCAGAGTTTATATTACTTAGGTGCACCAAATCAAGCTTCTGTATAAATAGCTAAGACTATAGTCTTAGTTATGAGTTGGCTTTCTATAAGCTCTGCTCAACTATTTACCAGGTTGCTAATTTACCAGTCAGCTATTACCATTCAGAAATGCATTTCTGCGGTAGAAAAAGTGCAAAAGCTTCTACTGCAACTTAGCTCATCAAGTATGAAAACAAATGTTAAATTAATCAATTGAGGTGGAAAAAATGAGACTGCTAGAAGATAAAATCTATGATTCCTAGACTTCAGAAACGGACTACAGTTAGCCTAACTACTTTACTTTTGTAACAAACCATAATAATATAGAGGCTCCATCCAACCTCAAGTTTTGGCAAGATTAAGATACGCAGGCAGAGAGAGGAAACAATGTTTTCTTAGAACAGACAGCCTGTTCAACTGAAGCAGCCAAGAAAGAAAAAATTGGCTGCTCATAAATATTCTAAAGAAAAAAGATCCTGGACTTTTTTTTTTTTTAAAAAAAAACCCACCACACTTTTTTGAGAGCTCTGACCTCAGAACACAGCATGGTAAAACTGACAAGAACGTGGCAGTGGGATAATTTTATTTATTTATTTCCCATATCAGCCAAAGCAAAGAGTGAGTTACCTTTGAACTCTTGCCACATCTGCACGTCTGTTATGCTTGATCTAACAAGCCCTTCTGAGAAGCACATTGCAAGCGCTGAACGCAGCAAGCTGTGAAAAAGAGTAAGCACCACACTCCAGTGATCTCAGCATTCTACAAGAATTTCGCAGGACCTGGGATACAACATTGCATTCTCTAAAGAAACAGCAATCAGCGGAGGTATGCCTAAGAACTGTGTACTAAGGAAGCAAGGAGAGGTGCACTGTCTGTCACAACAGCAGAGAGAATCTAAGTCCTGAATTGGACTACCTGTTGGTTACTTCTAAAAATCTTTCTATCACAGCATGAAGCTCAGAGCTGGATTCTCAGCAGGGCATATTATTACGTGGTACACTCCAGGCTGCCATACTTAAGCTGATAGTGTATGTATCATATCAGCTTTTAACTAGCTTTCCTTCTACACAGAAATCCAACTGAATGGAGAATAGAAGGTTCACTCATCAATACACAGTATGAATACATGCACTTAAGTATGGGGTATTTAAACCACATTTAGAAAATAACTTCTTGTTTATCACTTAGACTTTCATTCAGCTAAATCTAAAAATCTCATCCACACCTAAAAACTGCACCAGTGTTAAGATTGTGCATGACTTCATTCCAGGAAAAGAACACTACGACTGAATGGTTTGGATGAAGACCTGAGCTGGGAAGGTGGACAGGCTGCTAAAATGTAGTAATACTTTTATTTACCAGAACTGGGGCATTGGATGCTAAGTATAACAGTTCAGATTACAGTGGACCTTTAAAAGCAAATCTAAAAAACATTATTTCCAATTATTTCAATTTGGTGACAGTGAATGCAAACAAATCATCATATCGGTAATATATGCTTCATCAGTCACGTAAGAAATTAAAATACTTTCTAGAGTGTCTCCCTCTTTCAGGCATTACCTACAAATTTTGACCATTGGAAAAACTCAAGTTTCCTTTATTTTTACAGGGCCTTTGCCACCACTCCTGATATGTACAACAAACCCAAATTAATTAACAGTGGAGATTGACCAATGGCTTACCACATTTGCACCTGAGATTTCAGAAGAGTTGGCACAAAACAGGATCAGGCATGTGTCACTAACCAAATATGCCTGACTGACTAAAGATGAGCAAGAGATGAAGTGATGAAAGACCCAAGTAAGCTCAGATGACCTACCATAAGTTCCACGGGGTCTGCGCAGAGGCTACCTACAGCTTGCCGAGACAAAACACCTCATTTTTCAGATTTTGGGGCTTACAGTAAAGTACTTCTGAGGAAGCCCCAGGTGATACAAGAGGAGGTTGCTATCTGTTTGTGAGGGAGCCCCCATGGACGCCCCCAAAGGAGGGGCTCGGGATGTGAGGCAGCTCCTCCAGCCAAGCACCACTCCTCCAGCCATGCCTAAAATGGATACGGCACGGTACCACCCCCACGGAGCCCCCTGCCCTGCCGCGGCGTGCAGGGGCACTGGAGACCCGGCGACCCCCGGCAAGGCCCGCCGAACCGCCACCCCAAGGCTTCGTCGGGGCCGAAGCGCGGCAGGAGCCGCGATGTCTCCGCGGCGGCGCGGAGCATCCGCCCCGCCCCGCCCGGCCCCGCCCGCGCCCCGAGGGGCGAGAAGCCCCCTGCCCTGCCCGCTAGCCAGGGGGCTCCCGTCGGTCGGCAGGCGGGGGTTCCCACGCCGTCACTCGGGTGCGCTGATGAATGCCCATCCCATGGGCTCGCCGGCCCGCGGCGGCTCCGAGCGCCATGTGCACGGCGGTGGGCAGCTCTTTGTTGTCAGCCGCGGCGGGCGGCGGGCGGTGCGCGTGCGTTCGGCGGGTGGGTAGGTGGGAGGGAGGGAGCGGGCGCGCGCCTCCGAGGCTGCCGCCCCCCGCCGCCCCCCGGGCGGGCCGCGCGGCGCGCTCCGCGGCGCGAGGAGGCAGCTCCCGCCGCGGGGTCCCCTCGAGGCGCCGCGAGCGGGCGGCCGGGCGGCCCTCCCGCCGCGCTCCCGCCGCCTTTGTGCGGCAGCCCCCGCGCTCGCCTGGGGAACAACCTGCTCCGCGCCGCTCTCCGCCCCCGGCCCCTCCTGCCTCGCTGGGCTTTTCCCCCCACCCGCTTTGGTGGGTGGGAGGTGACTGCCCTTTCCGCAGGGGAGCGGCGGAAGGTGTTCCTCTCCTCCGGGCAGGATGGTGGACCTGGACAGCGAGGTGCCCCCGCTCCCCCCGCGGTACCGGTTTCGGGACTTGCTGCTGGGCGACCAGGGCTGGCAGAGCGACGACAGGTGAGTGTGCGGTCCGCGGGGGCCCGCGGTGTCACCCCGAGAGGGAGCGTGGGGCGCTCCGCGGCCGGCGCCCCCCTCGCCGCTCCGCCAGCCCGACTGAGGGGTGGCGGCGGAGCGCTCTGCCCGGGCACCGCGCGGCCCTGCTGGTGGCGGGTCAGCGCGCTGTGAAGGTACGCACCGCCCGCCGCAGGCCGGGGGCTGCTGGAAAACTTTCCCAGGAAAGGGATGCGACGGCCGCCGAGGGGCTGCGGTGCCCCGCCCCGCAGCCGGGTGCGAGTCGCGGCCGGTGCCCCCTCCGAGGCACTGGGCATCCCGCAGCCTGTCTGCGGAAGGGCAGTACCTTTCTCTTCCTACGGCTGCCGTAGGAGGAAGAGTAGGACAGGTACGATGCTGTCTCCAGATGGTATCGTGCACTGAGAGGAAACCCCAAACGAAATAGGTTTTGACGCTTGTCGAAAGGCTAACTGCCGGGGTCACTGGGTGTTTTTATTGTCCAATACGCGTGCTTCTTTACATGCAGTTTCTTTTCATGCTAGGAACCTAGGCTTGGTTGTAACTACTATTAATTTATTCCTTTATGAACTATTTAAAGGAGTGTCAGCAGATTTAATTACAAACCGATAGCAGAAGGTATTTGCTTGTCTCAAGTCAAATAATGTCTTTAAAATAAACAAAACCCTTATATTAAAACAAGCAAACAAGCCAGGAATGTGTGTTTAATTTCAAAATGTTAAATGAACAGTGTTTATGAACACTGACAGCATCATGCCACTCTATTTGACCATACAACCTGGTGCGTCAATAGGCTATTACGCGATCCCACCTTGCAAAATTGTGTGAGAGATCCACTTTGTAGTAACAATTTACTGTGGTCAAATAACAGAAAAGCAAAATTGTCTGGTAATATATAATGGCATATTGGATCGATTTTAATTCAATATATTTACATTGTCAGAATGTGTCTTTAACTCAGCAGTCAGAAACTTTGATTTTAATGCTGGTCTACATCATTTAGATTCTAGCTACTTTCCTAAAGAAAGATGGATTCTCATTGACTAGTAATCACAAGATCATGCATAGATGTAGCTAATTATTACCTTTGTTTAGGAGAATATGCTATACATTGAAGCATTTAAACAAATGATGTTTATTCAGACAGTTACGAAACAGTGAATGACATCTTAAGATAGTCAAAAAAGAATGCTGTTGGTTGGAAATGACAGCATTGTAACTACATAATGGAGAGTTAAAGAGTATGTTTATCAAAGCATGGTTTAATAGTTTAAAAAAATAATTAAACTGTAAGTATATTCTGTATTCATAACTTCTGATTGCAGTGTTCTTTGAGATTTTAGAAAATGTAGATCTTAACGTCTTATACTTAAATTTTATTTTCTACTAGCATAGGAAAAAACCCCAGAACCTCTCTTATTTTGTCAACTTTATTTTAGACAGGGCTTTGATGGCTAAAATAAACAAGATATTCTCTATACACCTTTTTAGACCACTCTGTAGCTTAACACTTTTGCCAGCTCTAGTTTAAACTTCTGTCAAGCACTCCCCTGATACCAGTTGTTTGAATTTTAAACTTTATAAAGTTACCTTCTATGGAAGAAGCATGATCTGGTCTCAACTAGGAAACAGTGTAGAAACAAGCGCACAAACCATAGCATCCATTTAGCTATAGGAATGTCTATTTCAAGTCTATGTGTACTTAACAAAATAAAAATAAATAATCCTTCAAAAAATATTGATAGGAGAATTATAGCATAACAGTATTAGAGAGCATGGTTATTGTTGGAAATTGTGAAAAAAAGGATTAGCAGGAAATGAATACTTACTTTTAATTATTTCATTAATATTCATACAAGCATTGCAAGAAAGATACCTGCATATCTGAAATATAAAATATGAACCCAGGATTGTCCTGTGCTGAGGCTGGACACAGTTGCACTGTGGCAGGAAGGCTGTGCACTTGCTTCCCCACAACGCAGTCAGGATTTTGCTTTACATGAGGCTGTGATAGCAGTGCTCTCTCCTCCAGCTCTGCAAGTTACCATAGCAGTCTCTTTTGATACTAGCTTTCCATTAACAGAACAAAGTCCTTCTTAAAAAAATCTTGAGTATTGTCTTTTGTTTGTTCACCTTACAATAGAGTCCTGTCTAGATTCTTGTTTTTCTGTGCTGGAGGATATAACTTTTAATACTGAAATGTTAATCCAATCCTATGTTGCTGGTATTTTGCTACTATCCATTATACAACAAGTATACATATTCTGCACAGAAATACTGTCAAATGGAATATTTAGAATATTAGACAAACTTCTAGGAAATATTTAATGAGAAAGACTACAGACCTGCAGGGACTCTCAGATCAATTGCTTATTAGTTAGTAATGATTAGTATTACACAGGTATATCTTATTTTTAGTTGTTTGCTTTTTTGCCTTTTCTTTGCACCATTATGTAAGTGGTTCAAGTTTCTTTTTGGCAAAAAGAAACTTTTGTATTCTATTCTAATTAGCGTGCAATATAGATATCAGCAAAGGTGTTGTTTGTACACCTCCTTCAGCTGAATGGACATTACCTATAAATGGAATATCTGAACACTAAAATACAGCTAAAGTAGCCTTATATTATGGCTACACAATGCCAAGTGATCCATATAGTTCATTTTAGGAGGTTATTGGCCCTTGGCCAAGATGCTGGAAATAATTTTCTTCATATTTCCAGTTCACTGCAACTTCTTACTTCTACTTGCTGTCAACTCTGGCACTCCGATTTCTATCAAGGGGTTTCCATCTGTGTGGTCTACAAACTTTAGGTTGGTTACCAGCTGAATTCTTGCCTTCTGTCTTAGTCCGATTCCCTTTTTGATCTTCCCAGTCTGTTCACCCTTGAGTTCTCTCTTTTCTCCTTCAGTTTCTGGAAAGATGCTCACTTTTTGCTGGCTGGGAGGCATATGTTCTATCTCTGTTTTCAGATGCTTGTTGATTCTTCAAAGTGGAGAGGAGATGGAATTATTCCTCTCATCTTCCACAAACCACCCAGGATTCTGTGTCATCAAATCATAGTTTTGGTAGCATAGTTTGCTGGTAAGTCGCATGACAGTATTTACTAATAAATATGATTGAAATTATAAAGGCTTTTCTCTTTTTTTGCTGTAAGATAGATATCTGACATAAGCATAGTACCCAATTTTGGAACCTTACTGGTTATGTTTCTTTAGGAAGAGTTGGATCAGCTATTTCTTTTAAATGATCCTGTTCATTTATAGAATGTACACATGCTAAAATGCTTAGGTGACTGTAATAGGACTCTGATTCAGAAATTCTTAGATCTCTACCTGTTTGGAGACACATTTCTAATATTTGTTTTTTCTCCAGGACTTCTCCTATGGTGGAGCTTCACTCAGGCTTCTTTTCCTTTTTTGGTGTCTAGCTCATGGTCCATTTCTTACCTATACTTCTCCAATATAGTAACATCAATCTCACTGCTTTTGCGTTTCTCTCCCAGAAAAATAATTCTACTTCCATAGCTTAGATTCCTAACCAACCTTGCAGATATCTTCAGTAACATGAGTTCTGGGCTGCCATATTCCACAAACTGCCAAATTGGAATGGATATTATTTTTCGTAAAAGAAGTTGCTATGCACAGATGAACATGGTGAATCTTTGGCAAATGCATTTGTTCAGTAAATAAACTATTCCAAATAATTTTAGTAGCATTCTTGAATTTGCTGAGTGTTTTTTCCTGAAAAAAATTGGATGTTAAAACCAGTTTTGGTTTTTGGAGGGCTAGATTTTCAAAGAACCTGGTTCCCTTTGAAAACTCTGGAGATGAAGCTTGATGCTTGAAGTACACACATTTTATATGGAATAGTTAAATATTCATTTACTCAGAGAGACAACTGAGAGTAAAAACTCACCTGTTTTTCTGTTACTATATAAAATATTTAAATACTGCCTGGATCAATCTGAAAAGCTTCCACAGGACAGCATCTGAAAGATGAGCCCAGTAGCTAGAGCGTGTGCCTATGTCAAGTGGGTGATTTCTGTGGCAGGTTTCTTCTGGCCTTGTAAATATCCCAGTCCCTGGGCTGAGGGTAAAGAGAAGATTGAGTCATTGACTTTTTCACTAATTTTGTAAATATCGCTAATATCCCTTTGTGAGTCTCAGATTTTGGTTTCTTTGTTGAAGGTATCTGAAACTGAAATAAACTGTTTTGATTTGCTGGATATTTTGAGCTGTTTCATGTCCATCATAATGCAATTTGTCTTTCAGTTTGGCTGCTGGGGAAGGGAGCAGAAATAAAGAGGGAAGTCAGTGATTAACACAAGTTATTCACCTGTTAGTTCAGTAAAGTTCTACGGAATCATGATTGTAACAGTAAATTATGTAATAAAACATTTCATAAACATATTGGTCATCAATCCTTAGTCTTACCAGCTCTGTTGAAGAGCAACACAAATAAAAGTAGAAAAGTATCCTACTTAGTGAAGACCTGATGTGTTTAAAGCTGGTAAATAATTCAGAGGAGGGGAGAAAAGATGGTAGTTATTTTAGGTTCCCATGTGAGCTTTGGAAAGATACAATGAAGAGGTTATTCACAAAAAAAAAAATCACGTTTTCTTGTGTATATATATAGTTACCATGTACTTTAAAAAAGCCAAACCACAGGATATGAGAGATATAAAGAAAGAATTCTAAACTAAAAATAAAAAAAGCACTTACATTCTGTCGATATACTGCTTTTTTAGTAAGGTCAGTCATATAAATTCAGTGCTTGAGTATCTCGCAGAGAACAATCTACTTCATATTTCTTAAACCATTTATGTGCAGATGTCTAGTCCATTCTTTATAAGTTTATAAAGATATAAAAGCTGCATTTTTTTTTTATTTTTTTTAGTAAATTTAAGCAAGCCAGGAATATTTTCCACCATTGAAGCATGACTGCTTATACTAGTGAACTGTTCAAATTTTCCTTTGTATTCTTTGGCCATAGCCAGGTAGCCAAAACTGTCTTGAACACTGCAGTTCCAGTGTCCAGGAAAAATTTGGCAGTTTGAGTGTCCAAGGAAACACTCTGAGCAGACAAGTTGCAGGGAGTCACCCAATTTGGGAAGCCAAAACAGTTTCCTGGTATGTATGTAGGCTGTTCAGTGCCATTTAATGTCAGTGCCTGGGCAGGCTCAACTTAAAGATGTACCCAGAGAGGGTCAAAGTAATTTTATTGTGAATACTCTATGCTTACATGCTGCTTCTCCCATTTGTGCTCCTAGTTCTCTCTTTCTGGTCTGCATTTCCTGCAGTCACACATTCAGATTATGTGTATATGGTGGACTGTGTTGCAGAGAGAAACATTTATAAAGCACAGACTTGCTTATGCTTGGTGCCTTCCTTCCTGAAATATGCTCTATAGCCCTTATGCGTAGGCAGTGTGTTTTGTCCCAGAGTCCTTAAAAAAGAAAAAAAAAAGCTGTTAAAGAACTTTTATTTATTGGAATAATTCTTTTCTCACAACATTTTAGAGAAAGAAAAAGAGAAAGGAACTTCTGGATGTTTTTAAAATATGCAAAGTGAGATTAATTTTATTGACTTCATAAAAACGTACATAGTACTTTTTGGTTTATAGACCTTTTACACTTACAGTTTAGGTAAGATTAACCGGTATGTTGGGCTTTCTTTGGACCTTGTGCACCAAGGTAAATTTTATCAATGCTGAACATTTCTAGCAATATTAAGAGACCATGAAGTACACGTTCCAGCGTGGAATTGCTGAATTAATCGTCTCTCATATGAACAAGTCATTTGACAATCATAAATATCTATTTTATACTACTATTTCATTCTACTGCCTGTTGAAGTTTAGCATTGTATACAGAGCTAATATGTTCTAGGAAAACATAATTATTACTGTGCCACTTCAAAATCACATACAACAAATGAAATGGAAAGAACAAAAAATGAACATAGAAACCCAATATATTTTCCAACCGCCACCCTCAAAGCATCAGATTTCATAACTTTTCTATATGCTGTTGCAAAAAGTGTTTACAATTTCACAGTCATGAAACAAAAATTTACATTTTCCAATTCTGTATTTTTTTTTTCTTTTCTGTATATATGTATACACGACTCGTATTAGAACATACCAGTTCCAATGCCAATATAGACACATTAACTGGTACTGGAAATATATTTCAAATCCTGCTCCTGTATTGACATGAACATTTGAGTCATTTTGCTACATTATATACTTTTGTGATGAAACTATAGAGCTAAATTTTACCTTTGCACAAGAACTGTTCTCACATTGGATACTTAAAAGATTAAATTAAAATCAGCTTTCCCTTCTGGTGTTCTTACTGCATAAATGAACATTACCGCCTATCTGGAAAGGAAAGAGATTCAGGTAATACAGAACACCTCCACACATCTCTTGGACAATTGTACACTGCTGGCTGTCACGTTGACTGGTGACTTTCAAGGAACAACTCCCTGCTGTAAATCTCAGAAGGCACTTTAACAGTCATTTGTCACAGTGTGAATTAGTGAGTAAAGCCCTCCTTATGCCTTTCCTTTTGGAACTCACCTGAGATTGTTAAACTAAAAGGGGATAAAAAAGCCCACACATTTCTGAATGAAGTGATTTAAAATATCTGACTTTAGATTCAACTTGGACAAAAATTCTATTATAATCTCCTCAAAAGAAAATTCTATTATGGTTTCTTGAAAATAATCCTCCTCTTTCCTTCAAGAAATACTTTAGTCAATTTGGCTTCCTCATTTTAGAAAACGTGTTAACTTTTATGAATTCTTCTATTTAACAGAGGCTACAAAATAAAAAGACTTAAGCAAATATTGTCAAATTTATCTTGATTTGTCCTTGTAAGTAAATTTTCAGAATAAATAAAGTGATTTAGAAGCCTAAATTCTATTTTAAAAGCTTGATTTTGATTGAAACTGCTCAAGATCTTAATGGTCTAATTCACTAAGAGAGCAAGTGTTTTCCTATCTGCACTAAGACCCTGCACAGTAGTAGTTCGAAAGTTTGAGTTACCCTAAACCCTGAAAAAAAATTCCTGCATGTATAGGCCAAGCCCTTTCTCACTGTGCAAACCCACCTAAATTAAAAAAAGCATTGAAGAAAAATACTAACATTTGTAAAACCACTGCATCAGCCACACCGAGAGGTCTGAGTTTACACTTTTGTGGCAGGTTTAGGAGTACAGTCCTATGTAAGTAAACTGTTAATATATCTCTGTACTTACCTTCCTTCTAAATTTTTTTTTAGGATTGGATTCCTATTATAGGAAAAAAAGGGAATCAATTTACTTGTGTGGAAGGAAGAGGAAGTAATGCTTTGTAGAAGACAGTTCTGGTAATCTCATGCCAATTTGTGTTTTAGCATCATTCTTGCAACAACAATGGAAGCAAAAATGCATTGTTTCTATATTCCACTTAAGCTAGCACACACTGGAATTGGGGAAAGGACATGAAACTAGAAGAGGAAGGCTTCAGTTCTGTTAAAACTTCATCTGTCCAAGGAAGACTTTGGTGGTATGCCTCACCAGAAGTTTTCTAGTGCAGAAAACGTTTAAGTGTCCCAGCTTAAAAACTCCCACAGATCAAGTAGTCTTCCTCCTCTGGGACAACATGATGCACAGTTTGTAAATGTGCTTGGTACTTCAATTATTACTTAATTATACACTTATTACTCTAAAGCTTTTATTTTTCCATCTAGAACTTGAGACATGCTACTTCACATCTGACAGACACTATAATACTCCATGGGGAACTGAAGCAGTTCTTTCCCAAATGGTTTTTCTCTTATGATTATTATTCTATCACAGCCAATGATTATTAATATTTATTTTATAACAGTAAACTGCTGCACTACCATTAATCTCAGAATGACTCTTCTATAACAAATGGTAAAACTAATTCATATTGTCTCCATTTTATCCTGTCATGAAGAAATAGATCACTTGGAGCATCAGAAATGTCTAAAGCTTCAAAATACTTTTATTGTTAAATAAATCTGCCAGCCATTTCAGTGCTATACATTCAGTTTCTGGACTTCGCAATTAAAGGCGATCTTTTGTTCTGAATTCTGATACATACAGTATGCCCAAGTACTTGTATTAATCCACTAAATGATTTAAAAGTGGATTCTTCATATTTTTTCAAGTAAATGAGCAAGTTAAATCCTTCCTAGAGGCCTGCACACCATGGTCCCATAATCTCTGTGTCATTGGAGAGAACCTTTCAAAAACTGCAAATGTTCTGCAGCACAGAAGATTTGGTACAGAATGCCTTAAAACAGCTGTTGAAGATTTCATCCTCCCCCATGCAATCATCTGCTAATTATGTTAGCAGTCAACTTCCTGGTGGGAAGTAGCAGTAAAACAGAAACAGTCATTAAGACACAAAAAAAAGTGTTTACACTCACAGTTAAAACCAGTGATATTATTATTTACTCAGAAGTATCTCTTGAGGGACAACTCCTGCCTCCACTTACAGACATTTCTGTTAAGAAGTGCTGCAGTTTTCTGGTGGAAAGCAGGTTGCAAAGTCTGACGTCGTTGTGCTTGAGTTGCTGAGTATTAAGCTATTGTAAGCTATGGGGAGGGATGCATTAGGTTAAGATCAGAGCAAGTTCTCTACTGAGTTAGCAAAAAGAAAACTTTACCTATCTCTCTGCCTGGGTCTTACAAGTCTCCTTGCCATTAATCGCGGCATGTCTAACAGCTGGCATAAGGATCATATGCCTGGCAGGGGCAACTATGAGATTTGAGCAACAGTCCTTGCTATGGATTAGCTATGCCAGGTAAGTCCTGCCCTGCCTCCTAGATTCTGTACCCTGAGTCAAGCCACTTTAGCTTTTTGCAAAGAAAGGAGTTTGCCCTTTAGCTTTTCATGATGTGAAAGTTAATAGCATTTACCGTCCTTCAAGTAGCTTTAAGTTACAGAGCTTCTTCAAAGTATAATGGTTGTTAAAATATTTAATAAGGAGTAAACACTATAAAATAGCCTCACTCTTTTATTGTTCTAAATAGCAAAAAATGTTCTAAAGGTTTTATGTTTTTCTTGCTTTGTTTTCTCTTCCTCTTGTGACTAGAGAAAACTGCAGCACAGATAAAAGCAGTGTTACCAAACCAAATCTGAAACAAATATAGATGGGAAAAACAAGCTGAGTTGCGAATGGAAAACTGTGGTTATATTTGTTCCTTATGTGACAGCACCTGTTAATACACAATATTCCCTGACTCTGGAAGGGGATTTAATTTCCCATCTTCACACCAAATTCAAAAGAAGCTAAGGGCACTGGTCACTTGTCACTATTGCCCCATAGATCTTACCATCAAGCACAGACAGCTGTAACAGAGATAGTCTAAAGGCTAAGCTCTACATTTAGCTGAATGTACCCTTTTGAAAAGTGTGCAAGCTATGTTTTCACTGCGTACAACAGTCTAGCATTTAATCACTTGTTCAAAGGGGTTTATTCAGTTAAACATATAACTCTTTAAAAGGCATTTTTGTAGATATTGTCCAGTTTTTAATTACTGTTTTGTTCTCTCAGTCATTCAAATATAATACAAACACAAAAAGTGGAACAAAATATTCTGTAATGTGCAGATGTTGATTAGTCAACCGGGTTTTATAAAGACTATCAAAATCTAAGTAGATTTTTCACCCACCAAAGAGTATTGTAAAAGTGAAGCTTATCTCACAATAATAGTTCCAGATATCATGTATCTCATTGATATAGTGCAATTAATTTACAAACTGTATTCGAACAGCGGCCCACATGATCATTTATTTTTGTATTGAGACTGACCACAGATTGCATGAAAATTACATAAAATGGTACAAACAACATTCAAAATGCACTGAATTAATTTTAAAGGCTTGATTAGTTTTGGCTTCCTATTTTTCCTCTTATTTGGCAGTTCACAGATCACAGCCTGAGTCCAGGAAAAAACAACAAAGTAAGTTAAATTTGTGCTGACATTATGAATTCATTTAATACAATTAATTGTGGCAGTTATTGTTTATGAAAACTCAAGTGATGTGATTTTTATGTCTTTGCGACTAGTTCAACTGGTCATTCGGAATGTTGGGATTTTAGTGTGATGTTGGCAGAGTATTGCATGTGGTGGGAAGAACAAGGCTGGCTACCAGAAATGTTTCAGAGTATAGAGGAAGTAGCTCTGCTCTCAGGAGCGAAAGGGAACTTCTGTGAGCCTCTAATAGGCAGTCTTCTGACACATACCATGGGCTAGTCTGAGGCTAGTTTTGGAAGACCTCAGGTTTTGCTCTTAATTTCAGACAAAAATGAGCTGATAGAAGATCACCATTATCAAAATTATGAGGTGAATGTCTTCATCCAAGGCAGAGATGACTGGGGATATAAAGTTGTCTAGCAACCCGTTGCTACTTGACTTTGGGCTAAGGTGAACTGAACATTTAGAAATTCCTTTGTAAGACAGCAGTGCCACTTTACAGTGATAGAAATGGTCATATGGAGAGAAGGAAGAGCTGGAAGTACTACTGTGCCTTCTTGTGTTGCCCTAGACATTTGACAATTGGTTATCAGACCTCCTAATATCAATACCACCTATCCAGTTCAGAAACACAGATCTCTTCTCATTGTATTCATGTATCTCACCTATGTCTGATCAGCGTTAAGATCTATATAACTTCAAAACAAGATGACAGAACAATACCTGTCCTAACCCACCTCACCAATACAGTTAGCTAAAGAGATCTTAAATAATTTGACTCTCACCAAAGCCAGAAAACTCTGAGATTTGTGCATTCATTTGGGAAGTCATGTTTATGGAAAAAAAATAGTATTTACCTCGAAAACACCAATTTTCTGAAGGAACTGCTAAATGATTTCCTAAAGACACACAAAGCACATTATGAAAGTTTGAAGTTATTATTTTGAAAAATTAAATACTGGGCATACTATTCTACCAGTCATACTACTGATGAGCAGCATTTTACTTCACAGAGTACTGAGATGTTAAGTGCTATTTAACATGAATATAGATGACAGAATTAAACTTTTAAAATACTGTGAAAATGGATATTTTAAATTTTTCTTAATCTGATGAAAAGACAATTAAAACCATGCTTTATGATTAATCAGGAAGTTTAATAGCTCACTCTGAGTGAGACTGAGATTTATATCAAGTCTGTAATTATATGTACCCTGTTAGCTGTGGAGAGAACAGTATCAGACAGGTGACATTTTAGAGATAGTAATAACTTTTAAAATACTTGTTCAATTATGTGTTCAAAGTTCTTGAGTCATTGCTAGTCCTTAATTTACAGTCTGTATTACAATTTTGTAAATTTTTTTAATGTAAAACAATAATCATATACTATGGTTTTACTGTGCAGCAAGTTGTGCTTGAAAAGAAGAGAGCAATTCCACACCGTTAGATACATTACAGTGTATACATATGTAAAGCTGGAGGTATTACTTGAGAAATCCTATGTATTTTATCCTCCACCTGGATGACAAGATTGGAGCCAAAGCACATTTAAATACAAGACAATGTAGATAGATATGCATTAATGCACAATTATTTTAGGAAGCATCAGCAGCAGGAAATGTCATCAGTACTCTTCCCCTGTTGATTTGGCAGGGGGAGTCTCTGACAACCTTTCCTCTGTCGGAAACACCAGGCGAGACACCTACAATCACTATCGGTGGGGTTTTGGTTTATGCCTTTTTCTGAGTTGTTGCCTGAATGCTCCTCCTCTTTTTATTTATCTGTTAAATATTCACCTTTGTCCTTTGTGTAACTGTGAAACATGATCGTGGGAGATTGAAAGTGTCTACAACTCCCATAATTTCAGGGAAACTGGGATAATCTCAGGTTCAGCTCTATATTTACTTCTAGAGCTGTTGGCATTCTAATGGCAGCTTTCGTGGTATTGCAGAAGTGTTTCCAGATTGCAAGTCTGGACTGTTTGAATATGTGAATTTAAAAAAAAAAAAAAAAAAAAAAACAAACAGTTCTTTTTGTCAAGTTACTCTGGTTTTAAGCATGTGTAGAAATCATGTGCAGTATCACTTTCCTTTTTCACTTTTTAACACTTCAGCTATATACGGAAACTCAGATAACTTCTTTCTAGGCTTGTTAAATATCCGTGGGAAGTTCCTGACAAATTTAATTTGACTTTTTACTATTTTCTCCTTTCAGATCAGGCATGGTTCCTATAATTTCTTACCCTGTAATAAACAAATACTGCTAATCTAAGTAAAGGTGTAGACAAGTGGGGAATTGAGTACAGAAAAAATGAATGAAACATTTAAACTAACTTTATTTATTGCTTTAGCTGTCATATTCTTACATACTGCCTTATTTAATATTACTTCTATCAGTAGAAGGAAAAATGTGGAAGAAATAAATGTTTGCACAAGACAAATTTAGTGTTATTCCATGATTTTTCAGTATGTTTTGAGACAGTGATCAGTACATATTTTTGGAATACAATCCGAAAGATAGTGGTGTAATATTTTTAGTTACTAAATGTTCTAAAAATAGTAAATTTAAATCTATTATAATTATCTTTAAGAGTACTATTACTAACTAGTGGTATTTCTTCTTTGGAAATACTGCTGGCTATGACTAGAGTCAAGAAAGAGCCATAAAAACTAGACTTCATTGTATATTGTTGTTGGATGTTTTTCCTCATAGATGGAGTTCTTGTGAAGGTGAGCACCAGGTCCCATTTCAAGTACTCTTGCACCTTGTCTAAGAGAATGTAAACTGGCTAATATGAACTCTCAGGAGTCTGAAAAATTTAGTTGTATTATGAAGCAAGGCATGTCCAATATTTCTTTTAATTTCATTTATTTTAATTTGGAAAGTATCTCAGGCTGAAGATTACAGTGTCAAATAATAACTGAAACTTTTAACATTTTTTTTTTGTGTGTAAAGCTTTGTATCGGAATGCAAATATCTGGCATGAGAGGTAAGCTAGCATTTAAAGTAGGTGGCATTTAAGTAGCTAAGAGGAAGTTGTGCTCTCATTAGCGTTACAAGGAAAGCTCTTATAAATTACTATATAGCTCTCTAGCCATATACAGAAGATCTAAATGTTGGTCTGAAGTCTGACTGAGATTTTGATAAGATGTTACACAGATAAGCATAAAAAAAATTACAGTGTCAAGTTGATATTCAGAATTAAAAAAAAAAATTGTAGTCATATGTGTTTAGTGTTAATTCAGTAAACTCATTGAAAGTTTGGTGATATTCAAAGGCACCAAAGAGAAAAGCCAGAGTGGTATGGAAAATTTCCCATTGGTATTTGATAATCTCACCCCAAATATGGTAGCATAAGTAGAGTTGGTGGATAAAGGCTGAAATACTGATAGAAATAGACTCCATAAATGGAGTAGGAACACTAACAGTGTATTTGAATATATCTGAGACACAATTTTCCATTTCCAGTGGAAAAATAGTGCAACATAGTCAACTGGAATAAATTTATTCAATTCTGAGAAAAACTCCAAGTAGACCAATTTATCTAATCTCTGAGTCTAGATTGAATTCAGGCTATGGCTTTCTCAACAAATTTCCCCAAACCAGTCATTAATTTATGGCTTCATTAACGATAAAGATCTGGACACCTTCAAAGACAAGACATTTTATGCTCCATCATTTTAACAGAGACCATTTCCTTCACATTAGTGATTATAATGTATATTTCACAACACTCTGAGGTATGAAAGCATGATTTTATAACTTTCATCTATTAGTTTTGTGGTAACTGGAGAGTAGAATGCTGAAATAAGAAAGTGACCACAGATAAAACAGGAAGTCCAGGCTACAGAAGGAATTTGAATCAAGACCTCAAAGACATGCAACAGAAGGCCATATTTTCTCTTACCTACCTATCATTAGATGGGTAGATTAGACAATAGCATGTTTAAAATGTAGGAAGTGAAATAACCATAGTCTTTCTGCTCTTCCAGTGCAGCTGGTAAACTACAAGTCCTAAGCTTTCCATAGTCGTTCAGGTGATTTCTCAGACTTTCATCTTTCATCTGTAACAACACGATTTCAGACCTTTCAATTCAGTCACAGAGGTACCAGGAGAGAGTGATGGATATATGCAGTTTGTCTGAGCTATCAGAAAACAGAAACAAAAACCCAACAAAAATACAAAACAGGCCTTGGAACTCGGTTTTCTGAATCACAAAAGCTTGGAAACTGTTCATATTTCTTTTCTCTTTCCTTATTAAAAAAAAAACCACCCTTCATTTTCATTACAAAAAAAAAAGCCTAGAAAAGAGTGAATGCAGTAGAATATTAGAAGACCTGAGATTGAAAAGTTATCAAAATGGACTAATTTCCTTGTAATAAGGGGATGAATATTGAAAAGTGAACATAAATCAAAGTTGTTACATCTGCTCTTGCCTTATGAGATATGAAGATGGAATCTTATAAGCCAAGCCCACAGTGAGATAAACAGCAAAAATCTCATTTAATTGTGCAGGATATATGTCTGCATATAGGGGAAATGCATATGAGTCTTCTTTTATAAAGTAATAATAATGATTTACTTTTTCATTCCCAATCATACACTTCTTAATACTTATTATGCCAAGATCACTGTTTATAACAGTTACTGTCATGAAATTCTTTATGTTCTTCTATAGATTTAGTCATAAATTTTTGACAGGAAAGGATATTTTTTTTTCTGTGTTCTGTTGTCTCAGTACCTAGCAAAGCAATGTCCTTAGGTACTAGAATTCTTAATATTCTGGTTAAATAAAAATAAAAGAGGAAAAAGAAAAAAAATACAAGTCTAGAAATATTTACAGAATCAAGGTCTTAAGAAAATTTTATTCAGATGAACTGAACAACTCATATTTAGCCTGTGGGGTTTTTTTTTGTTTAACTGAAGTATTTATTTGGTGATCTGTTGATTGCCTTTACCTCCACCTATGGGCATACCAAATACTTTGCTTACCTTAGACATTACTGATATATAAATATAATTCATAAAGCAGACATGAATATGTTTATATTATCACTTGCATGTCAGCTGTGTATTATTTTACCAAAACAATATAGAAAGCAGAAAAATAAGAGGTAATCATCAGCAGTTTTATTCTGCAGCTACATTATCTGAACACCTAAAAAAGGTACCTAGGAATATGAAGTGTTGTGACAGACTGTTCCAACTGGTTTCCTTCCCTTTCGCCAAAGTAGCTTATTTTGTACCTGAAGTGTATGTCTGTACCATTTGACCACAAAGCATTTTTATCTCCTCTGTAATCAGATGTACAGAAGTCAGAGTCTGGTTAATAAATGTTCATGAACATATTATTACCTAAATGATAAATATATTCACAAGATATGAAGAGAGTTGAAGTATGAGGATTTATATTTCCTTTGTGTTGCATATGTATACAAGTTGCAAAATATTTATTCATTGCTTTTAGTTAGTGTTCTTATTGTCTGGGTTCAAGACAAATAAAAATTAATTTTGTCTTGCTTAGTCTGCTCCTGCTTTATAGTTGCAACTAGCCTCTGCTTTGCTATGTCTACAAGACGTTATCTGGCTTATTCTATTAGGATTCTCTCTGTTCTAGCTAAAGGAACATTGTATGTTCTTTTATGAAAAAGGATTTTGTACTATTTTTTCAAGTTAAGTTACCTTTCTATTCAGTAAGTTCTTTTCCTATTTGACTTTCAATCTAATTTATTTTATTAAAAGTTTTTTTAAAAAAAAAGTGTATGTTTCTGTAGCCACGATAGCATTTTACTGTACATTCTTTCCAAAATAAAATGTCTTCTGTGAGGATAGGTGCTCACTTTGTGTTATATCAACCCTGTTTATTTACTGTTTGGGTTGTTTACTTCTTTTCCTTATCATAAGCATTTGATTTTTACATTCAGTATCAATCTCCAGAGAACCTTTTCAAATGCCTTATAAAAATTTAAGTACATGATGTTCACTTCAGACTTCCTCCTTATCTATCTCTTCCAATTATCTCATAATGGAGCAGAGTGCTACAGCTCATACTCTATTTATATCTGTCATTTGCTTCATTCTTAGTTTGTTCCCAGGCTAAATCTAACTTCTAGGTCTTGGCATGGGTGCCATTTATTCTTTTAATCTCTTGTTGACATTCTAAAAAGTACTTATAGTTTTATCATTCCTAATGTATATTATAAGAATATTTTTGTTTGCCTTTTTCCATTATTTTGTTTAGCTGCTATTTTTAACTCTTTACTCTAATACTATGGTTACAAAATATGTCAATTCAGTTTCTGGCATTGTAGCCTCATCTCTGCCTGGAAAAAAATATTTATATAATTCTGCTTGGTTTAATATATTTCAGTTGTCACACTCCTAACGTTTTAGCAACGTTAGGAGTATGACAACTGAAATATATTAAACCAAGCAGAATTATGATATTCACTGAATAACATTAACCATATATCTGAGACTACTATAACCACGCATGTTGTTCACATCCTATTAGGAATTGTGTGAACATACTTGTGCTAAAGAACATGGTTCATGCAACACCACAGAAATTGAAATCACTCCACACTGAGCATTATCTCCTGTCCGTGTAAAACATTAAGGTGCTCTCCAACTTAAGTAGCTATAGAATTGAATCCTTGAGACTCTTATATTTTAATCTCTTTAAGACAAAGCATTCTTATGAATTCATAAAGAGAAAGATGAGATGAACAAAAGAGCTTTGGAAGGAAAGCCTTGTGATACACAAAAATCCGATTTTGAACTTCATACATACTTGCCTCATGTTTTTATTATTAAATACATTATTAAATGTATTTCAGTACAATCCAGAGACACTGAATCTAGGTCAGACCATTGTAGAAAAGCACTGTAGGAAAAGAGAAGATCATATGATTCCCATTTCAAAAAGAATGTAGCAGAAGTCAAGCACTGTGCAGCAAGTATCTGGAGCACAGGACCAGGATATATAGATCAAATATGAATCAAGCAATGAAGAATTCAGGATACTGAACTACCCCTAATCCTGAAGACATACAAAAGACTGACACTTGAGAGGCACTTTCAGAGAGAAGAACGTTTGAAGTCAGCAAGCGTGAAAATGGAAGAATGACCGAAGGAAAAATAGACAGCGTTAGAGCAGTAAATCAAACACAGCCTTCCTCTAGACAGAACATTGGCTTGATAACTTTCATGTGTAGATAGGTGTTTGTGCGGTGGAGCAGGTCAGGGTATTCAGCTTTTGACTGTGGGTGACTATTACTTCTCCAGAATTAGTTTAGCACAAAACAGATGACCCATAAAAGCCTTCTTTCAGGAATACTGTGTTTATGCACCTTCTTACTTGTACTTTTTTCAAACACAGTTCTGACTATGCCTGTAAAAGGATCAATTTAGATTTGATGAACACCACAAATTGAAATAGGGAACTGTATCATGCTTTATTTTAGTAAGCAAGCAGTGTACAATGCTGTTTCAGTTGACTGTGTAGATTTATACAGCTTAAAGTTAAGATTGTAAGTTTTTCAACTCCTATTGTTGAAAGGGTGAAAGCTCTTAGAATATTAACTTTTTGCCAGTCATTGTCTTTGCTCAATTAGGTTTCTTTTAAAATTGAAGAGTGTCTGCACTGAGGTAGACAATTTACTCTGTTATTTAACAGATTGAACCGTTCTGTTTGGTCAGCTATTTAGCAGTCTCTGGTAAGAGGAAATAATGTAACAGCAGAGCAAGTAACACAGTTGCTTATTCTAATATAGCCTCATTCTGGTATACTCTCGTCTCGGACTTTCCGCTCCATCAACACTCATCCCACGCCCATGTATAGTCTCATATTGTCTCAATTTTGTTCCTATCATCAGTATAGTTATTGAAACAAATCAGCATTTTCCTAATGATACCAAAGTGCTCCTGATGCAGTGTTCTGAAGCGCCAAAATGTGCTCTGGAACTTTTGTATTAGTTAACATTTACAAAATATTAGGCAGCCCAATACAGGCAATGTGATTAAGGAAAGGTTGCAGAGAAACATCTGTACTATCTTAGACAGAAGTAACTTGCGTTTGTCAAATGGGCTTTGACTGGATGACTACTAGCACAATCAAGTAAACAAGTGATATGTTCTGCTTAAACTACTCCTGCAGGAGTTCTATCATCCAAATAGTGACAAATAGATGATTTTTTCATACTCCACTTCGAAATATTTTAGCATTTAAGGAACACTGTTTAGCGATTTGGCCTATAAAAAATATTGTCTCAGTTCAGGGAATTAATTTTGAAAATACAATGATAACATTTGTCCAGATTTGAAGGAGACAAAAATGTGTAATACAACTATGACAACTATTATTACTGTATTATGAATAACATACATAGCATGTTTTACTCAGTGGAAGGCTTTTCCTAAAAGCCTCACTAGCTAAGGACCAGTGATGGAAGTATATATAGCTAGCAAAAAGTCTCACTGGTAATGAATGCATGACACTTTATTATGCTAAATCAAGGTTTAGTTTTAAACATAGTTTTGGATAACACCAATTTTTCAAAAAAGACTCGATAGCAACATAAACCCAGATACCCTCTAAACACATTTATGAATGCAATCCCATGAACATCACAGTGTACAATCCTAGACTAGAGTTTCTGGCTGTCGTCGCCCCACCCACCCTTTCCTCCCATTTTCATTATCTGGACAACTGAAGATGTCGTCCATTAGCTTTGTGACAGCAAATTGTATTGGTGTAAAAGGCAGCATAAAAGAGAGAGTTCATAATCAGTCTCAGTCAGTCAAGCACTTCAGTTGCACTACGGCCCTGCCTCTTCCACTATCCCATACCCTGCTATGCCTTTGCGTTAGCTGTGATAATCACAATGATTGAGACTGATCAACAAACTGATCTAATTGAAAACTCTCTCCCCAAAGGAAAGAATAGTTATATTCTTCAATTAGAGCAAATTCTTAGTCAGACTCATCTGGGTATCACCCCTTTGTAGAGGGTGACATGAGCAGAGACCTGCCTTGTGGAGAGGGCAGGGCCTTACACTGGTTATAAAACGACATCCAAACTTGACCACGTTCCTACTGCTGTCTGCCAACAAGCCTGTTTTATGTGGTTGACAGATAAGTGATTTTGTGTTTACATCTAATTCATACACAAATCTGTACCACTGGTTTATTTAGTAATAAGCAAATCAAGTGTTGATTGGTCAGTACCGATAAATTTAATGATAGTTGGCAAGAAATTGCATTGTTGAGAGCAGTGAACTTCATGTTGATAAATAAACAACAATCTAGTTCCAAATGTAAATCAAACAGCTACTTCATCTGTAAACTAAAAACTGCCTATATGACATTCCTGAAAGCCAGTAGTAAGCTGATAAATACCAAATAGATGATTCAATGAAGATAGGCATCTGAATGTTCCCTAATGATTTTGCTGCTTCTGCAGAGAGCCCAAATCTACACTAGTAAAAGATTCCATACTGAACTCCTATATGTATTTTCCATATTGTGTATACACTTAACTACAAGTTTATCACACATACACCGCAACATTAAAGAGTTCAGCTAGTTCAAACTGAAACTGGCAGACCTAGAAGTGCAGTCTAAGCATAGCCTTAAGTCCTAAACACCTCTGACAGCAGGTCTTTCTCCGTAGTGCTAGTAATAGCAAGCTCAAATCAAAGTCCAAGGCTTGGGTCTTTCCCCAAGTCTACTTTCCAGACTGCTATTCCCTCCACTGCACATTGCAAAAGTAAGGAAGCTAAGGGCCCCTCTGTTCTATCAGTCTGAGCCCAATGACTTCGTATCAAGTAGCTAACTGCCCACATTATAACCCTGGGCAGCTGCTTTTATTTGCCACATTGTGTGCTTCGTGAGGCTTTGCTACCAGTTCTTCCAACCTATGCTTAAGCTTCAGTGTGCTAGTGGCTGTCTATGCCTCCTTTGTAACAACTATTTCTCACATTTTTTCTGGGTTTTTTTTTGGTTGTGGTTTTTTATTTGTTTGGTTTTTAACCACACAACTGGAGAAATAATCAGTTTTATCATGTGGCCTCTGTGGCTTACTACTGCAATAGTGATTTGGACTGTCAGACTTCTGTTTAAACTCTATTGCACTATATGGCACCTGTCAAATAAAGGTTTCAGGTCATTTCTCTGAATATATATCATCTTAACTTGCCAATCCTACCCACATATTTGTGTTTACTTTGCTAGGTAGCTGTGTATTCAACCACATAGCATAAAACTCAGCCAGCCGCCTTCATGCTGTATAAACTGCTGTGCGTGAGTCTGCTACACAGGGCCCTGGAGAGCAGCTTTGGCACTTATTCCACACTCATCATATCTTTCTCTGGAGGGGATTAGGAGGTGACAAAGCAAACTGCGGTGACAGCTGGGGGTGGCAAAAGGAAGTTGTGAGGATTAGGGTGGAAGGAAAGGAGGAAGTGGCAAGGGTGGTAACAGAAAGTGAAGTTGAGTACTTTTCTTCCCTCACATCTCCTACGGTGAAGAAGCATTCTACGGTTTTGCTGAAGGAAACAGGCAAGAGGTCAAATAATCAAGAAAAGATGCATGTATCCAGGTATATTGAGGTGTACATACAGACTACAGGTGGTCTCACTGGAGACAAAAATTAGCAACAACTTCATTCTGGTGAAGTAAAGGTCTAAATATTTGAAGGTTGTAGTGTCTCAGGAATTTTGTTGCTTACTTTCCCATGACGTGGCAATAAAGTCCACTAGCTTCTGAAAACGTAGTTCATACCTGGACTGCCTTTGTAGAATAGGCACAAGTGAATTGTAGACTGGTTGTCAAACATTCATTGCTTGGAGATGAATTTTACCTGCAAGATTTTTTTCCTATAGCAGACAGAATACTTTTTGAGGGAATTATGTGATTCAAGTTCCGAGGTGTCATGTTAGTATCACATCAGAGGAAATACAGAAGGCATTTCACTGGCCTCATTTTGAAGCTAGATCTTTAGATCCAGCAACTGCAATATGTTCAGATGTTATTTTCTTGAGGTTAATAGTTATATACAATTCAGGTTCATAATTTTTTTAGAGAAATATGCTAAATTTCAGTCTTCTTTTCTCCTCCAAACATCCCTAATACGAACATTTTGTTTATCTTGTAGGAAACAGCTTTAGGAGATGGAAAAAAAAACCCCAACCAGGTCAGGCTGAATGGGGTCAGAAAATTCAGATTGCTTAGAGATATCTCTTTGGTGGCCAATTAAAAAAAAAGTAGACTCTTAAGTGTAAAATATACTCATTTTTAGCTTAACACTTCAGAAGAAAGTCTTCCGTGTTTGAAGGACAAATGCAATGTTTTCTGAAACCGCGGGCTATTCCAATTTACCTGATGCTTCTTATAAAACCTTAGTATTTTCAGTGAAGATGGCCTTATTTTTGCTATTTTTAACTGCCGAATTCTGTTGGAAGCTTTTAAACAACTAAGAATCATATTATCATCCCCATATTGTTAGAAAGCAATCATGACAACGAAGTTAGGGCAAAGAAATACGAGAACACAGCTCCTGAAAAGGAGGACACAGAATATAGAACCCATCCCACCAGGTCAATGCAATACAAAAGGCAGCATAAAATCTTGCACAGTAACTGTAGTTGTACAGGAAATAAATTTAAGGCTACAAAGACTCATGAAATTTCAGACATTCTGTTCTAATTGTGTCAGAAACCCCAAGCAATACCAAAATTCAAATGAAAACAAAACTATTCTTTGAGTTGATGAATGCATTTTCCTGGGAAAAATGAAATAGATTTTCTACTTAAAGAACAATAAAGGAAATATAAAATCAAATTACTTTCTCAAACAAAACAATTTTCAGAGGGAAAACAGGAACTTGTGATTTTGACATGACATATTGACATTTCTGTCTTAGAACTCGGAACATTCCATTTCTGAAAGTTTTTTCCATATGAAATGTTAATCAGTAAGTAAGACTCCATACACAGATCATGCAAATTCATCTGTTTACACTGAATGCTGTAGTTTAAAATAATTTTTCATAAGCTTCTATTTCCTTTTAGTGGATGTAGCTAATATTTCCCTATAATTTACTATGTCTTTGGTAAAAATGCAGGTTAACTTACTGAATCCCAAAATTTCATTTTGGAAAAAAAAAACAACTTCAAAATTTGTTTTTCTGGCTTGATATAATCATATTGTGCATTTTTCCAGGAAATACTGAATAAATTGTTCGTTATAATTGAAGATTACCAAATATAACTAGCATAATACAGCAGAAAAAAAAACACAGAAATGTCAGCAAACAGAAGCAATAATAAAGCAAGATGGTAACAATAAAAAGCTGTGGAATTACAGTAGAGAAGAACCAATGCATATACTCTTCTGAATCTCACACTGACCTGCCAGTTATATGTAAAATATATAGTATAATTGAAATAACAGGAAAATGGTTTTCATTTTGGTAGAAAAATAGTAATTAAATTCTTGAAGTAATAGGGAAATATATAGTTTGAATATTTTTACTATTTGTTTATTTTACTCAATTCTAAGTGAATAAAATCTTCCCATTTATCTAAGTGGGCATTGGATCAGACCTACTAGGAAGCTGGCTCTGTGTTTCAGGTAACATATCAATGAGTCATATTTAAAATTATATTTTACACTTGATCATGTGATACTTGAAGTGACAGATTTGGATTCACCCACAAAGTTTTTTGTTCCTTTTTTTGGATTATTTTCTATCCATCTGGTCTTTTTTTCTTCTCCCTTCTGCCGCATTTTCGGAAAACTAAATCTTAATTTCTTATATTTTTAAGTAAAAAAAACCACCAAGGTAAGCAATCTAATCTGTGAGGATACAATTTACAAACAGCTTTCAGTTTTGTTCTACTTGCTGCTTTTGAAAAGATGCAATTTTGAAAAATACGAAGGAAGAAAAAGATAACTTAGGGAAGAGCAGTAACAGAATAGATATGTGACTGATATGTCAGAAATAAAGTTTTAGTGAATAGTGATTCGGATCTCTCTGGTAATCAGAGGCTAGCTTGAGTTACTTGCAAGGGACCAAAGTGAAGAAGAGTGTTTGCTCAGCATTTCCATAAAGGGAAGACATGTTGGGCTCATCCTTTCTCTCATTAAACATGAGACCTATGCATACACAGTGTTTTTTGCAGTTTTAAGCCCTGGATTACTACTTCCACACAAAAAAAAAGAAAAGAAAAAAAGAAAGAAAATTAAAAGTACTAAGTAGTTCCTATTCCTAAACAAAGATGACATGTTTCATTCACAGATATTTGGCTTTTTTATATGTAAGAAAGGTGTTTGTACCTGTAAACTGCCATATCTAAAGTGAGCAATGAGTCTAAAATTTTTATTTATTTATTATTACACAGATGACAAAATTACCAGAACAGTTTAAGGCTCCTATTTATCTGAACACCTGTTTCTATCTTTATCTGGATAATCTCCATGACAATGTCCCTCAGTGTTTAGCTGCTTCCTTTGTAAGAGCAAGGTGTTAAATGGGGAGTATGCAAATGGAATCTAAATTTAATAAAATAAAATCTACAGAGAAATAACATCACATGTTAAGAGTTGAAGTAGGAGTGATACAACTCCATCACTGCCATCCATCTATTTTGAACATATAGTGGATATTTTCATACACGGTCACCATTAAGTTTCTGATGATCCTGAGGAAGAAGTATCTCTTAAGGGCGGTAGAGCATCAACAGTAAGAGAGCCCATATGGTGTTTATGCAGTGCTGCAGAGTTTATTAATTAAAGCCTTGATATTTGTGGGCTACCCTGATGTGTAATACTAGAAATAAGCTGAAAATTGATGAAGTGGTTTAAAAGGAAAGGAAAGCCAGACATCTCAAAAGACTGAGATTTCTCCAGGTCATGTAGTGAAGTCCAGAGGTACTCATGGCACAGGCCAAGGTTTTCAGCAGTAGGAATTCATAAGGAAAGGAATGACCTTTACATTTACTATTAAGCTAAAAGATAAAATGACAGGAGGACATGCATAATGAAAAAGGAGAAGTTGCCAGAGGTAACACTAAATTAATGACATTTAGTGACAAACAACTGTGAAATTGTTAACAGTGACACGGAAGGAGGCCCAGAGAGACGGCTATACATTCTGTTTTGACTGTGGTTAGAGTTAGAGGTCATGGTGCTATGGGAGAGAATGAGTTCTTCCTGCAAAAGAAAAAGCAGAAGCAAAAATAAAAATGAGACTTTGACCAGAAGGAAGCTTCCAAAGAAGAATAGAAAAGGACAGGAAAGGAAGAAAAACAGAGTCCTGAGTTACAATTCCAGATGATGAGAATGTAAAGAAGAAAGACGTGTTGAAAGCAAATGGCCATGTAGGGAATTAGAGCAAAGAAAAGAAACCACAGGAGGGACAATGTGCCATTTCCTCAATGTTTTCAAATGAAATAGTGAAATTCTGTAGTACCTAGAGGAAGACAAGACAGGCTGAATTCTGCAAGGAACTAGAGAAAAGGAACTGTTGAAGAAGGGATTGGAAATACTCTTAAAATTTGAATGGAAGAATAGAAAGAAGAGTTGGAATGAGAGGATGGTGGAGAGTAAATTGTGAGCTGAGCATGGAATAGCAGGAGAGAGGTCTCAGAGGACCAAAGAAAGAGGTTGAGGGCAAGGAGGTAAATAGATGGAGGGCTACAAACAACTCCTAAAACTTTTCCTGACCCTGCAGACTGTCTTTGGCGTAGACACAAGTCTGTCTATTTGGGAAATAACCAAGGTGGGTTTTTTTTTTTTTTTTAAGAGAACAAGAGTCTTATTAAAGTAACAATTAATTGGCAATGTTACAACAGAAGTTTGGTAAACATTAATAGATAGTTTCAAATGGAAGGTTTGCAATGATTAGCATAAAAATACTCTAGTAGAAAATACTATTGAATTTTAAATCAACAGCTTGAAGCATATTGTTACTGTACATTCATACAATGTATGTGAGGTACCAGGCAAGCTGCTTGGCCCTGTGTATGCCGTGCCTATCACACAGAGGATAGATCCAAGGAATAGACCACTGTAGTTGTAGGAGAAGGATCTGTCGTCTAACTTTTGTTTTAGAACATCAACAGGTGATAGGGACATGTGATTGCAATACAGAGGAACAGAGCATGTTAAGCACATGAATTGTCCTCCTAGTGTGGTTTCATTACTCATGAATCACTCATGAAGCATATCCCATTACTCAGAGTTCTTTGATGTTCAGAATTACCCAGTTAAAAAGCCTTGAGTGATGGATTTTCATTGCAGTAGCTCTGTGCTGTATATATCCTATACAAGAAGTATTTTAGCCCAGAAGTTAGTTAAAAAGAGCTATTTTTACACGCAATAAATTAATTTAAAAATATGTATGCTTTCCTCTCGTATGCTTGGGGGGATTGGCGGGGAACAAAAGTTTGCTAAAACTTGTCAAGTGCCTTCCTTGTGTGATTTACTTGCAAAATTCGTCTTAGAAGTGCACTATTACTTAATGCATCATTCACATTTGATTTATTAACTTTCTAACTTAAGACAATAGATTTGCAACAGGAAAGTGTATTTGCAGTAAAAAAATCAAGTGTGGGGTATTTGCAGGGTCACTAAAATGGAGAGGGAGATTACTCTGAGATTTCTTTTCCCCATGGCAAAACATCATAGTACTTTTTTTTTTTTTAAAAAAAGAAAAGTTTCTAATGACAAAGAATACAGATTGCAAATTCATTTTTTTATTATTGTACCATTACTGGAACAGTGAAATTGGAACTGTTTTTCATGGGCAGAGGACTGAGATAATTTCCTTTTTGAACTTGCAAGACTGATTGTGAATGGGAGATTTAAAAAAATGCTATTATTTGTTTGAAAAACATGCATAGTACCCACCACTAAGTCTCAGTCACTTGCAATCATATCAGTCTTCCCTTAAAAATCTTTCTCTCAAAGGAAAGGAAAAAAATGAAGCTATTTTGCACAGAAAAGTTTGAAAGGTAATGTAATTTCCTATCTCTATTTCTGTAATATTAAATTGCTGCCATGAACCTGTATAGGTTTTACAAAGATAGTTTTATGTAACTGAGGCCAGCTGATTGTAAAAAGGAACATGAAGCTGGCTCACAAACAGATTTTAAAATGTATTTGTATTTCTATACGTAAAAATATGGATACACATATGCTATTTAAATTGTAAGGAAGAAAATTTTAAATAAGTGCTGAAATTTTTAGCATTTTGGCTTTTGAACAATTAAGAAAAAGTTTCCTTTTATTAATAGAAAATATTTCCTTTGTGGTTGCAGGTACATATTTTTACTTCGTGCAACCTGAAAAAATTCTATTTGGCCTATATTCTGATGCTATCTTGGATGTGTTTCAACCAAAACAAACAGAACTTATTGGAAAGATAAGTAAAAAGGGTTTAAGCACACATCCGGTTCTAAGCTACAAGGTTATGCATCATTGATTCTTATGCTGATTAAGCTGAACTCAGTTCATGCTATTTCTATCTTCATTAATACAGAGAATTTTTACAGTGACACTGATAACACCTGATCTCTAGAAATCCATTAGTTATGGTAACATCCAATTACATAATCAAGCGAATGTAGGTATGTCTGGAAAAACTTCACTGGATAGATTAACTCAGATTCACTGATTTAGAAGGTAATTTCTAAATAAATATACCCGTAGAAAGAAAAGAACAAAATAAACGCCCAGGTACAGATGTCATAGCATACACTTTAAGTATTAAGATGACTAAACATGTCTTTGTTACATGACAGTTCAAATTTGAGCCAGACAATTATAGCGCATAAGTTGTTCTAGAGAAGTACTGTCAGAATTTAGTTTGAAAAAAAATAAAGAGATAATAGGTAATACTGCATACTACAAGGCAATTACTAGAAGGCGTGGAACTTGTGTTCTATCCTGTACATTCACAATGTTAGATATTATAAAGAATCTGCAAGACAGCATTACACTAACAGTTCTGCAGAGATCTTGAAAACATTCATTAGTTTATTCATAATAGACAGATGAAATCCTCTATCAGAAAGCAAAACCTTACACCTGTCAGTTTTAACTATTCCACACTTGTTAGAAGTCATCTTTAAAGAAACACAGAGCCATATTGCAAATGTTACATTTCATCAGCATAGTGTATGGCAAACAGCTTCCGTAAGGACATAGCTTTAAACACTATGTCCTAAAGTACTCAGAAAAATGTTGAGGCCCTGATGTCCACAACTCTCTGATGTCATGCGCACATTGCAAGAATGGACTACCAAATTAGAAGGCTGCAAAAGAAATAGCATCTTTTCTGTCTTTCCAATAAGTGGGAGGAAACAAGCACCCTGGCTCCCCCAGTTACTAGCATTTGTTTTGGGGTGTTGTCATTCAGCACAGAGAGGAAGTGAAAAACTCAGAACTTCATCATGACCTATGCAATTAACGACCAGTTTCCAACCAGAAACAAATAGAAGGCCTCCCAAGTTAAGAGCCAGTAATGGAAAAGTACTGGTCTTACTGCCACTTCCTTTAGCATAAGATGATGAGGTATCATTCAACAAGCAGTCTTGATCTGTCATATTGATTCTAACGGAATAAGCAGGCCTGGAAAGTCAAGTGATCATTTCTCTGTGAAACTCAGAACTCTGATTTGTTTAGAGCATTTCAGAACCTGCAAAACTTCAAAAAGAAGAGAGCTGCTACCCAAGGTAGTAATCATTGAAATATACTAATCTTTTATTAAAAGCTGTAAGAAAAAAAATGTCCATTTCATATTTTTTTTCAGTAAAATAAGCTCTGACACTAGGAGTTCACTTTAACACTTCAAATGCTTCATTTTTAAGCAGCTATCTGCACCCTACATAATAAACGTTCATGTTTGAAATCTAACAGGATTTCACATATGCTAGATTAGCAAATCCCAATAAAAACCATATTGTGTCTATATTACAAGGCTCTTTTTGTAGGAAAAACATGAAATGTCCCTTCCCATAGAGATGGATTTAAAGAAATTGATGTAGTTTCCCCTCAGATTGGCTTCATTTGTACAGTTAACACCTTTTCTTGGTTCCAGTGTCAAGAAGTAGTAAGCACAAACATTTACAGCTCTTAGCGCGCATGTAGTGAGAAGTCCAACTCATATTTTCATTTCAAATCTGCTATTTTGTAACACAAAAGAAGGACAATTTGTAGGTTTGAGTGTGCAAGTTATTATTATTATAATAAAGTGTGGCTATGGAGTTAGAAAGACACTGTAAACAGCAATGGAAAAATGCAGATAAAATAATTTAAATAACCGAGTGCAGACAGATTGGTCCCAGTGATTTACAGTCATCAGAAACGCTTTGCATTAGTGCCCTCGGCATGAATTAGTATTTTCCTGCTATACTCCGTATTACATTAAAACGTACTACTCAAATTACAACTTGATTGAATTAGAAGTGTGCAATGTATACTTGTACTTTGGGTACTTCAAGATGATTTTTGCAGTTTGACAGATTCCACTGACTTTACTGTTCTTTGGATTTAAACCAGGGAAGACCACTATCAATGATATTTAATTTTAAAAATAAGGTTAAAGAACCCCACACTGTTTTCATGAGAATCATATAACTTCAGTTATTTTTGCCACAGGTATGTCAGACACTTATTTGTGCATTTTCAATAAAGCTGAAGCAAGAGTCAGTATAGCATAAGACCTGTTTTGTAACTTCCAAAAGCAGCTTTGCATGGAATGTTCAATGGCTACCACATACACAGAAAAAGTCAGAAGTGACTGACTGTATACACAAAATCTTTATGTTCAAACATTTTTGTCCCAGTAACCATCCTCAAGGAACTGCGTTTTAATCCTTCAACTGATTTCCTTTTGGTCAGGGTGGACTGAGCTACAACTGTCTTTTACAGGAAGAGAGAAAACATGAAGCACAAATGGTTTAAACTACACTTTTAAATTACACTAGAAATACAGAACAAAACCAAACCTATTCCATAGTCCAGATGATCTGTGTACATATATCCTATCACCCTGTAGCGCATGTGTGCGATTTCATCAAAACCATTTGCTTGGAATCAAATTCCAACTAGTACTTATCCTGCAATACAATAATCAAGTTTTATATAAGTATGCGGGAATGAATTTAACTCACTCACTTGAAACATCCTTAGTAACTTGTACTTAATTAAGTCCAGAAAATGTTTGTTCAAGTACTTCACTACTACTACTAAATGATCTTAATATATCAGAACTTATTTGTGTTACGTTCCTGAATACTCTTTTTATAGGTTACTCTTCATAGTGGGAAAAAGACAGAAAAGACCACATACTTGAGATCAAATTTTAATCATTAAAATATTACAACAAAGGCTCAAGTAGAATGAATATTCTCCTCAAAAATAAAAAGCAGAGTATTGGAAGGAACGGTATCTGGATGTTTCTGTCCTTATCCCTGCCAGTGGCTCCTTCAGCCATTCATTCTTAGCTTTACTCAGCAAATAGTAACCTTTAAGAAATACAGTGAAATATTCTCTGTCTGGTAACCAGAGTATCATGGAAGTGTATATTGATTATAGATATAGTGCGATAATGTATTTCCTGCACATGCAGAAGGTTGATATAGTTTTTGCTTAAGTTTAAAAAAGTCAGGGAAAGGAGAAGGAGGAGTTGAGCCACAGAAGTGGTGTTAGCAGCATTCATAATCCATTTTGCCATGGAAACTGCTGCACTGTGGAATCCCAGTTTGCTGTGAGCACAGGTTGCTAAGGAAAGAGAAGTAGACAGCTGTTAGAAGGCTATCAGAGCAATTCATAATGGTAGTGATATGAGGGTGATTAGCTCCCACATCCTCTTTCCTCATTATCATTAAATCATGGGTTACTGGTAACATGTTGTTCTTTCATCATAAGTGACTACTATAATTTTCTTACTGAAAAATCTGAGAGATTAGTTTAAAATGTGTAAAAAAGATCACCAATACTGTCCTCCTTTTAAATAACATCCCTTATTTCAATAGCTTGTGCCACTTTGTTTACCTACTGAAATATGTCCTTGAAGATTAAGTATGTACACTTAGCATGTGGCAGCTGCCAAATCATGGGAAACATTTCCCACTAAAACTGTCATTGCACTAATGACAGTAAGCACCTTGGCAAATGTGCAGAAAAGAACTGAAACAAAGCTCAAGCCCCCATAAACCTGCTCTTCTACGGATTAACACCTGGACGTGTTTCCTTAACTTGCCTTAAGGTTACCAACCGTCTAAATTGTACTTATGCTAATGGCAACAACTCCTGCAGTCTTGAACAACACTTAGTCTATATTTAAGCTCAATAAAAGCCCAGAAACAAGTTACTCTTCATGTGATCAGCTTTTCCTCTAGTTTGGTGGCAGTTTGTAGGACATTCCTCTGGTCCCAAGCTCTTTGAAATATGCAGTTGTGGCTACTCTTAGTTTAAAAAGCAGAGGGCAGGTGGGTTCTTCCTCTTTAATTCCAGCTACTTAAAGATCTTACCACAAAAGGGGTAGAGCCAGATAGGGCAGAAAAATTGGTCTAGGGTAGAGGTTGCTCTTACAGCTGTGTCAAACTTGTCATTGCACAGAAAAAAAAAAAAAAAATCAAAATTCCCTGTTAGAGCTCAGTTCCAATACAGATTCTTAAAAATAAGGTTATGTTTTTGCTTCCTCTGAACAGGAAGCAGTGTAATTCTCCATTCTACAAGGAACACTACAATAAGCCATGCCAAAGCTAAGTGACTACCTAAAATTAATTGACCTCACTAAATGGGTCATAAAGAGCCTCCTTTTTTATGACATGCTGACCTTGTCCTACAAAGTGATATGCCTAAACTTCTGTTAAAAAGTAAACAAGCATTAAAAAAGTCACATTACTTGAGATGCCATTCATTCTGGGCCCATAATTAAATAATCTTCCAATTCCATAAGTGTACAGAAATATACGGTATTAGACAAGTATTTGAGGGAAAAAGAGACACTACAGATAACATTAGATTACATGAAAATTGTTTCAGCAAAGACTTCACATGCAAAAAGGGAAAAACATGACAGTACATACAAGAACAGGTAATTGAAGTACAGTCATTCAATGAAAGAAAGACTGCTGAAAAGAAATGCTCCAATAAAGATCAAGTATGCCAATGAAAGAAAAGGTATATGCAATTTTGCAACACATGATGGTATACAGAGAAATCAAGAAGTAAGGAAGTAACTTACTTTTGTGATGGCACTTTATTCTTTAGCAATAATAGAACAGTTCTCAAACCGAGAACTGACTTCTCAAGAAGGCCCAGAAATTTTACTGAGGTAAAGTGATTCATTACTGGAAGAGAACTGGGACTGATGAGGGAAATCCAGTCAGCTGGGTAGAGCAGGGACTTCAGTGGAAACAGAACTAATGTTGCACTTACCCTACAGCAAGCAGTGCAGCTCCACAACTCTGGCACGGCCTACGTTTTTCTTATGTACAACTAATGCACATCTTCCCTTTGCCAGCTCCTGCAAGAGTTTTCTTCTCTCTTCTAGTTCTAGAACTGTTACATGAGTTGTACTCAGACTGAATTGAGCTACACAAACATGAAATACATCCTGGCAAATTTGAGGGGAAGGGAGAAAAAAAAGACGTTACTGTTGCTTTAATATAATCAGGAAGGGGAGCTATTTTCTGTACGATATTGTATGATTGCAATATAATTTTGCTTTCAGGTTTCACTATTTCATTGTGACAAAAGCAAAGTTCAGAGAAGGTGATTCATTTGGTGGATGAGCATTTGATTAAAGGTGAACACAAACAAGTGAACCCTTAACTGAGATATGAACCAGACGGAAAAAAGAGGAATCATCAAAACGTCAGTTTTACAGGAAGGGAGTTAAACTGAGATGGACAGTTTAACCTGAACACCACAGAAATCTTCCTTACAAAGATACAGATATGAGAATAGTCTTCCAATAAAAATACCAAAAACGTAGATGCTCCTGATTTTGCAGTGTAGAGTGTCCAAGTAGTATGAAAATGATTCTGCATGTAAAGAGGATAAACTAAATCATTTTTTTGTTTGTTGGTGTTTTTTTTTTGTTTGTGGTTTTTTTTTTCCTAATCTTTTAACATAGTCATTCAAATCCAAGTGAGCTTTTGGCTGAACGCTCTCTATATGTTCCTCCAGTTATATGTAAAGAATAGATGATTAGGGAAACAAATTATTTAGAAAAAAAACAGTAATCTTTCATATTCAATTCTAATACTTCCTTTTATATTTCAGGGTGCAAGTTGAATTCTATATGAATGAAAATACATTTAAAGAGAGACTAAAGCTCTTCTTCATCAAAAACCAAAGATCAAGTAAGCAGTTGGATTAATTTCTATTAAGCATAATTGTGATACTTTGAGTAGAATCGAATTCCAATGAAGCCAAAAATGATATGATAGCGTGATATGATAGCAAAGCTATCATTAATTTTCTTCTGAGCCAAAATTTTACCCTGTAGAGGAGTCAGTTTTACATAATATCCAAAATAAATTCAGAAAGTATAATTTAAACTTAAAAACAATATACTTATTTTGTAGGATCAAACAATTAGTGAGATGATTTTATTTTTGTATTGTGATCAAGTTGGCTAATTTGCATGGATCTGACATTGCAATGCTCATGGACAAGTCATGACCTTGTGTCTGGGAAAGCAAAGAGCCTCTGAGATGCTGGAGTAAAAAAGCTGTAGAAGTACCTAGCTTTTTGAAGTGTTCAGTTTTATTAATTATTCCTAAATAAATTTCAAACTTAATCTGTACTAAAAAAAAACAATTTAGGAAGGAAACTAGTGGAGAGGACATACCGCCTTGTCCTGAGTGTGGTACCTCAGAGACATAGTCTGATTTAACAGTATCTTCATTGACATATGCACTTAAATTCATTTGCCATCATAGATGAGCGTCATGTGGAGGAACTAAGATATTAATATTTTTATATACATCCATGCAGCTGGCCCAAGGGGATGAAGGCATTCTATATTATAAAATCTGAATTAGAGCAGCGGAGTTCACAGGTAAGAAGAGGAAAAACTAACCTCAATTTTCCTCTCAGAAGCAGGACTGAATTTACCTTCATTTGCCCTGCACCTGTAAAGAACTAAAATTATAGCTTTATAATAGCTTTAGAATAGAAAAGCTTTTAGAATAGAAAGAATACATTTTGGCCTTTGTAATAGAGTTAAGACAGTTCCATAGCTTTGTGTCTGGGAAAGGAGATAAAGGAGAAAAGAAAACTTTACTTTCTTGGTGTTCCAATCTAAAAAACCCCAGACACGCGAAATATGGGAGACTAGATCAAGTTTTTAAAAATAACACAAGACCAAAAGATCTATCTGTAAGAGCTATTATTAAATTAATACTAGTTTTACGTCACAGAACATCATGTTTTTATTGGCTAAGCTTCTCTAACTTCCCAAGTGTGATAAGCAAAATATTCCCTTAAGAAAAAAGAAGGCACTTCAGAATTATTTGTTGGTTTCCAGATGGAGAATCAGGTTTAACAAATCTACTAGCCGTTCATCCATAGGGAAAGCTTTATTTATTACACTTACATGGACACACAGGGGAAAAGTAATCTTAATTTGGGTCCCTAAATAGCATAGAAAGTAGAGGACTACCCCTGCTAATAAATGATGTGGGTAGCCTTCAGAATGTCTTCTCTTCTAAACTTCAGATGGGGCATAGTTTTCTTTCCCACATTATTATACATTTAACTAGATTTGTTTGGTAAATTCTTATTCCATAGTAGCACACTTTAGAGCTCTCCTATTACAGGCCAATATGAAAAGAACGTGTACAAAAACAGTATGCATAGAACAAAGAAGAGAGATGTGTAAAGAACAATTCCATATTCCATTTTATGTTTACAAATCTAACTGTGTTGCAAAGAATGAATTTTTGCTCATACATTTTTTAAAAAAATGTAGATTGTGGAGTCTTCCTCCACAGAGATATTAAAAATCATCCAGACATGGTTCTGGCAACCAGTTTCAGGTGGCCCTACTTGAGCATGAGGGGTTGGACAAAGTGACCTCCAGAGATCCCTTCCAACCTCAGTCATTCTGTGATTCTTGTTAGAGATAAATGAGTTTAATTAGATTTACATTATAAATGTAATTAATTGCACTACAACTTCTCAAATGGTTTTAGTTCCCTTCTGCTTTTCTCCCTGTGATTTTACATGTCTAAGTATTATATATCTTCATAGCCTTTGACTTCTCACGTTGATATAGTGTGTAATGGAGTAAAAGACAAAATAGAAAAAGCATCCTAAACTAGGAAAGAGTATTATTCTTGGCTAGGAAGTCAGTCTGGGAAGCTGTAAACAATAAATAGCCTGTTTTGTGGACTAGGTCAGGAACAAACAGGGATTTGATGCATTCTTGCTTACTTACTAAGAACACCTATAAAGTTATGGCCTTGCTCACCGTAAATCTCTCTTCACTGATAAGATAGAAAGGTTCCAAATAGTACCTTCTTACTTGAGATAAGTGAAAGTGTTTTTCCCTACTTAGATCTTCACAAATCAAAAAAATACATATATATATACATATTTTGATGTCAGAACTGTAGACTCTAAAAATAGATACGTTTATGATCGTCAGCACAAAAATTAAACCAGAAGTTAGTTAATTAGTATGAATTCATGGCCATTCCTTTGCCAAATGCATACCCTTCTGGCTAAGCAAATTAAGAGAATTGTCATAAGTTACTATACTGGGACATCTCTATTAGGTTCTGATTAGGTAAGTGTGATGTATGGTTCCAAAGGAGAGGAATGGTGTGGAAATTTATTTGAAATAAACACAAGTGGGAAGCAACTGTTAATTCATCTTATTGGAAATGGGTTAATGCTGTAGACAAGTAGCACAAGAATTTTTCTGCTTGGCTTGCTTGATGATTGCTGGAGAAATCCAGATTCTGATTAATTCTCCTACACAGTGACGCCATACAGAGCTGAGGTAAATTTTGTAGAAGCATACTGTGTTTTTGATTAACAAATGAAAACACAGTAATGCATTCTTCCTGTAGACAGCTAGTAGAGACACTGTCATTATGGGCACCTTCTTTTCTTGACAGGTCCTCAGGAGAGGACTCCAAAGAAAACTCTAAGAGATGAGGCATGTTTTTTCTATTGTTGAATTACGCAGCCCGTTCACAGAAAGTAAGTTGGAGAATGGGGGCGCCTACTGTACTTACAGCAGCTTATGGCACGGACATGCCATTTCCCACTAGCATCTGACAGATTACCCAAGCACTGCTACTGGTTCTCATGATACAAGAAGCTTTAACCAACAATTAGATATTAAACAAGGCAATTTTCAGGAGAAACAAAAAGGAAATACAGGAAAATTATTACTGTACTGAATGAAAAAAAAAAAATCCTCAAAGTGTTCACAACTAGTAAGTTCAGTCAAATACTCCTGCTTATGCAGATCTTGGTTCTTCTCCAAATACTAACAACCAGAATCCTCTAAATTACAATTTCCAAACGCTTGCTGCTGAGATAGTAACTGCCACTCATTCAAATGTACTCATTCAATCCTCCATTGAAATTGGAGGATTCTATTGCCCAATGGTATCAGAGAGCTGATAAATAAAGATGCTGCCCTTTAGATCTTAGTCAGTGTTCAACAAGAGCTGATAAATAAAGATGTTGCCCTTTAGATCTTAGTCAGTGTTCAGCAAGAACACTGAAAACCTTCCTTCACATACTAAAGACGTAATTAGTATCATTGAGAAAATAATTGTCAGTAGTATCAGCAAATTTTCAGATAGTATAACTAAATCAAACTACACATGCTCACCAAACAGTTTTGCTAATCCTTAAGACTTCACAAGCGAATTTAAAACAGAGTGTAATATCACATGGTTTTGTCAACCAAAGCAGTCAAATTCAGGATTTTATGAATTTTCTACAGAATACTATTCTGATCTAAATCTCATGTAGACCAGTAGCACGAAATATCAACTGCTTCATTCATTATTCTGATTTTGGAAGTATTCCTATCAACTGATAAAACAAGCCTTCATCTATGTCTAATGTCAACCTAGCTTCCACTCAATCTTCTGCAAGCAATTCGGTGGAGAGGGAATAAAAGATAACCTTCACCAGGGTATAAATTATTAACAGTATATTTTGATCCAACTCCTAAAGCCAGCTGCTGCTGAGATGAATTTGCTCAAAACCAAAAATATGTTAGAGATTTATGAGAAAGGAATAATGGAAGGTGATCGTAAAGTCTTCAACCGTTATCTCTGGCTCTCACTTTGATTTAGATCAGATCTCTAAATCAAAGGATTAATCTCTGACAGTGCTTGTAACGGAAGCATCACAAATTTATAATAAAAGCAAAAGTCACATTTAGTACTAGTGAAGCATAATGCATCACTCTTCACTTAAAAATGCCCACAAAAAGTAGGAAATGCTTGTTCAAACTGAGAAGGAAACATTAACATTTGACACAGTTAACATTTATTTCACAAAACAAACGAACTTTGAACTGTTATCAATTTCTGCTTTTAAATAAGACAATGAATGGAACACCATGATTACATGGACACAGTGAAATTACAATCTCATTAAACATAACTGGATAACAGCGTATGATTGATGTATCTGAAGTTTCAGGCACCAGTGTCAAAACAGAGATACTCTGTGCAAATGATCCTGCTACTTGGACAATCTGGCTATGAGCAGAAAAAAGAAATAAAGTCAAGAAGAACATGTTGATCCACTGACAACATGTAAAATGGAGGACAGAAATAGCCAGCAAACAGAAATATGAAATACTTTCTTTGTAACAGAGTAATAAATTAAAATCTATTTTAAATGCCTTCTCTAGTGACTGTCCCCTCCTTCCCATATTTGAAATCCTAGATCTCCATGATAGTGGAATAAATGCATTCTTTCCAATTCACAGGTGACATCCCCAACTATGAGGCTACAGAAGATTTTGACCAGAGAGAATACTTATTTCTTAGTCTTACATGAATTATTAAATCTTTAGCAGGGGTGACTACATATGGTCCCTCTGACAGCACATCTTATTTCTAAAGGCTAAGGGATACAGAACTAGGACCTTCTGAAACTGAGTAGACTTAAAGTCTGTTCTTCCATATTTATATTGTAATAACTGACCCCATTGCTTATGGTATGAGACCTATCCTACTGCCTTACTTTATATATAACCTGGTCCATTATACACAATCTATGTCTATGCTAACTAAGAACACTTAGATGAAAGCATGTCTGGTGTGAAAATCCTGCTTTATATTCTGTGAGAAATAACCATTGCTGTGGAGATCTCCAGAGACTGAAGCACTTTTAGGCATAGCCTGGAATAGATCTCTAGAGCTTAAATATTTGAACGCTTAAGTAGTTTTAGATCTTTCAGGACTAAGATTTGAGAGTTAAGAGTTTAAGGCAGCAGCCAGGAGCATGGGTGCCTTGTATTGATGCAGTTTTTAATCAGAAAAACACCATTTTCTTTTGGCATTTAAGCCAACATACAATTTCAAGTAATGATTACAAACCAGGCCATTTATCAATGCAGAAAAGAACTGTTTCACACCAAGATCAACATTTACAGAGCTAAAACCTAGAAGAAACAAATAATAGACTTTTGTACTTATCTAAGAAAGTTAGGCAACACAAAATTGGTTAAGAAAAGAAAACCTGGTGGGCTTTTCTTGTTTGGGGTTTGGTGTTTTTGTTTGTTTGTTTGTTTGGGTTTTTTTAACATTATCTATTCTTCTTGTAAGAGCCATTGTTACAGCAACCATTCTTACTCCAGCAGATTTCCACAAAAGGGTTAGTACAGACAAACAACTCATGTTTTCTTTAGCAACAGTTCAAAGAAAGCCACCAAAAAAAAACCCCACCATAGCATTGTTCAAAGAAAGTATTGAGGTTCTTCCTAGTCAAATGACAACACACTTCACTTACCTTCTACAACCTCTGAATCCATTTACTAGTTCAACCCCCTCACTCACGTTGGGGAATAAATAGCCTGTGACTAATTACTCTTGATAGGACAGCAGGAGTCACTAGGTTAATGTTCACAAAACTAATTGCCAATAACAGCTGTGTGAGTTCTCATGGGACTACAGGATTTTAACCCCCAGTTTACAAGTGACAAGATGCTGTAAAAGTCCATCCAGTTCTCATGTGATAACTGCAACTTCACAGTTAAAAGCAGTAAGCAGTGTTGTGTAATAAACCTAAAGATTTCTTTTAGCAATTGCATGGTAGAATATTTAAGAATGTATTTTCTATTTTACTCTGTTTGCTGTAGATTGCATTTTAATCGTAGAGGAACTAGTAGATACAAAAGGTGATTTGTTTTATCTGTAAGGTGTTCATTTTGAACTTAGGACTGAGTAAAGTTAAAAAGTATGTGATATTACCATATGATAATTGTGATTCTTTCCTTAAAAGGGAATGTATGCACACAGCTTTGAGTATGCATAATGAAGCTATAGTTCTTAAACAAGAGAAGTATAATATTGAGTTCTGCAGACCTGCTAGTGTATTTGCAACACAACAGTAAAAGATACTATCTTTACTATGACTAGGTGCAAACGAAGTCACATCTGTGTAAGACACAGTCAATGGTATTCTGCTTTGGACAGAAGGGTTCAGCTGTGCAGAATTAGACTATCAGTTCACAAGACTGAAAAAAATTAATGCTTAAAGTGGCCTCCCCCTACTGAACCTAAGTCAACTGGCAGTTTTAGCTTAATTAGTGAATGAAAAGTTAAAACCAAGAGTTAGATACAAATACTTACACTGGTAAATTTTTAAGAGTATTGAATTTAATAACAAGACTGAGAATTTACACTCTAATCCTCTAATGAATGTAAAATCTGATTAAAATACAGTTGAGTTCCACTGTAGTAGATAATGGCTCCTATTAGCACTGAAATAAATTGCCCATGTGACAGAAGCAAATGTCCATCTGAATCCCTTTGAAGTATTTGTGCATTATACTTATGTTTGTGGGAAATATGTAATATTTTATGATATATCCTTTCAGCTAGAACATTTCAATATTCACATGTTTTGTAGAACAAGTTGTTGATTCAGTTCAGTTGTGCATTCAGCATGACTTTCAGATGTCCTGATTCTTGGACACATAATTATGCAATTTCAACATTAAATAACTACAGTTTAATATTTTATAAATTGAGATAGTTTAATATATTCCTTATGAGAAGCTACTACATGAAGACTTTCAGATATGAATATTTAAATACTTGCCATTGTATATTCTCTGCCTATGGTTGAAAGTATGTCTTCTTCATGTCGTTGTATCTTGCATCTCAATTACCATATGTGGTTCTGGTTCCCTTCAAGAAAGCGGACTTGTGAAACTACAAAAGACCCAAAGAATGGCATCAGGAAAGATGAATGGCATTGAATAGCTTTCAAACAAATGACTGAATAGTTCTTTACAATAAAACAGACTAAATCTTAACCCAGAGATTTCTGGAAGCTAGAAAGCTGTATTATATGTGTATCTAACAGGCTTATTCTTATATTCTTCTATATGATATGCCAATCACCCATATCAGGGACAAGTTACTGGCTAGATCAACCTTTGCTCTGTTGCAGCATCACTATTCTAGTTCCTTTCAGTTTTACCTTATAAGTGGACGAAACTGTAAAGAAAGAGAATTTATCTGTATTTTTTTTCTTTTAAAAATAGGTCTGAGAATACGATTATTCAATTTTTCTCTCAAGCTACTAAGCTGTTTCTTATACATAATTCGTGTGCTCCTGGATGATCCTATACAAGGACTTGGATGGTAATGTGTTTTTTTTTTATTTCTGCTCTCAAAGCATTATTTAACTTACAGGAAATAAAAGAATTTAATGAATATATGTTTGATATTCTGTCAACAGGGGTTTGGCTTTAAGTTTTACAGATGTTTTAAAAGAATTATAATTCTATAATATAATTATAATTCTAATAATTATAATTCTATAATAATATATCAAGAATTGTGAATGGCTATAAGAATTAACATAACAATATTCTTTTTTTGCTTTACTGCTAAAGTAATCCTCGCTATTTGCGCAGATACTGTGCATCAGACACAGTTGTGCAAGCATATCTTTTGGTTTTAGGGATAGGACAAGGGCTAATGGCTTTAAACTGAAAAAGGGTAGATTTAAATTAGATATAAGGAAGAAATTTTTCACTCTGAGGGTGGTGAGGCACTGGAACAGGTTGCCCAGAGAAGCTGTGGATGCCCCATCCCTGGAAGTGTTCAAGGCCAGGTTGGATGAGGCATTGAGCAGCCTGATCTAGTAGAAAATTTCCTTGCTTGTGGCAGGGGTTTGGAACGATGATCTTTAAGGTCTCTTCTAACCCAAACCATTCTATGATTCTATGGTTCTATGTATTATTATATAACATTTCTATGTATCATATTTATGTCTGTGTGTATAAAAATAAAATTGCAAATATCTAGTTGCTAGTTTATGCAACAATAATTTTAGAATTTTACTTAAATAGTTTTACTTAGGATTTTACTTAAATAATTTTACTTAAAACCCCAGATCCCAGAAACAAACAGACAACTACATGAAACTGAGCTTTAATTCAGATGATATTGATGATAATTTTCTAGCCCTCTGCTTTCTCTAAACACTTAGAAAAGAGGTTGACCAAAAGTACATTCTAAACTCATGATGATCTATGGTCATAATGCATGATTTTGCATACCTACTACTGTCAGTATGGTATTCTATATGGGTCATTGAGTACTCTGCTTTTTTTTTGTGTGTGTGTGTTATACAATCAACCCCCAATTATAGGAGAAGTTATAATTTATTCAATCCTCTACTTCAGTGGTATTTATATCCTGGATATATTGAATCTTCTCAATTCTAAATGCTAATAAGTGCCATGTTTTATTAACTTACTCACTTTCACTTGATTTGATTCTGCTGGCTTTAAAGACTGAAAGAAAAAAAGCACGGATGAAAATACTAAGCTTGGGATGATAGAACAAGCATTCTTCACACAATGTTAGGCAAAGGACAAAGCATGACATCTAGTTCTAATATTTGAAAATCAGTTAAATCTAACAAGTGTAGTACTATAAAAAAAGCTAGTGCACAGGATATTTTACAAGAATCAAAACCAAAGCCAAGTGAGTTAAAGAATATCAGCTTTACTCAGGAGTGCATGAGAGAAGAATGTGTGAATGGGAAGTACAGAAGATGCATTTGAGAATTTTTTTTGGTCAAAATTGATGGTAAGAAATTAGAACATCTGAAAAAGGGCCAGAAAAAAATATCCCTGGAAAAGAACTGCAAAAAACTATTTTTTGACTCCACATGTGTCTTGGAACATCTCTTCAAGGAGAGGAAACAAGCAGTTAAGATTTTTCAAAACCTTTAACAGAGATGGAGAAGAGAAAATCCATCCTTAGAAATTTAGGCATGGTAGCACAGAAGCTCAGGGTCTTGAAATTTTACAGCTATTAATAGTTTCTGGCATGAAGAAGCTGCTGATGTTGTATTGTTATGAGAACTCTAGTGAGCCCAAATGAGCATGTTATACTGCAAGGTTATGTCTGGGTAGGCAGAACAGATTAGAACATCAGCACTTCTGCCACATGTATACTTCAATACTTTTGTATTCACATGCAAAGGTTTTTCTACATCTTGCAGACTGGTTAATTCCCTAGACCCCTCCTGAAATGTTTGCTCCTTTAACCTAAGTGTTCAACAATTCACCAGCCAGAGAGCGTATTTGTCTGTTCTATGTATATTATTCCCTTATATTGTGTTGTAGTATATTTAAGAGACTAGTCACTTTGTTCAGTCTCTGTATAATGTTTGTCTGGCTGAGAAATTTCAAAGAAGTCACTTCAGCATGCTTACTAAGCCCCGAGTCCTAGAAGCTATGCCAGACAAACTAGCCCTGTGCCCAAATGGTACACCATTAATATCAGTGGTTTTGCCCACAGAGATCCTGAGGGCTCAATGCACAACTACTGCCTTAATACATTCTTACAAATGCAGTGTTATGAAAAAAAAAATCCTTTCTAGATAATGTGTCACAGCCTGATGAAAGAAACTACCCGTGTGCTGAGAGCATGGCCACAGAAAACATTATCACCTGGCTGTTTTTAAAATGACAGCTCTGGGAGGAATGCTTTTTATCACAGATTCCCCCTGTAGATTTATTTCCTGTTTTTCAGAAATGCCTGCACAAATCAGTATCTTTCGTTTACTCCTTCAGGCACAGCAGGTGTACAGGGAAGACCTTAAGACATAAAGTGTCCTTATTAATGGATACCATTTAGCACCTGTCCCACATATAGTCAGTAAAAATACAGCTATTTCTAATCTGTGGTCTGCAAATCCTTTTCATTTCTGCTGACCTGGCTTGCCAAGGATAATCAAGAATATTTTTCATTGTTTACAAAAATATATATACCCACATCCTTACAAGACCATTTGAAGGCAGCATTTCTGCCAGCAATTCAAAGCAATAGAACATCACATGTACATAGCAGCTATTTTTTTACATAGATTTCACCAGTTTCTTACTTGAATTACTGCTGCATGAATGTCTAGTCCTCCTCACATATCCTCAGAAGAGGATATAAATTGTAGTTTGATGCAATCTTTCCTGTTGAGAGTATGGCAGATATAAGTATATGTGCTCTTACTAGCCCAGCCTATCCATGTGATAGGATTTCTAGTATCTCTTGATCTTCAATATTTATTATGTACTTAGTTCAGCTTTTGAAAGTATAATTTTAGTTTTTTCTTTTGTTTTGAAATTGGAACATGTTTGAAAACAAATCTTTAAAAAATGTAACCTGAAATGCTTCATAGTCCTTTATCTACAGGTACAGAACACATTCAGAACTACTTTCTAAAAGTTATTTTACTTTTTAAAATGTCTATATCCATTGCCTAGGATTTCAAACTATTGCATATATTTTATAGAACACTTAATAATGTAATTAATATCCCTTTCCTCCCATATATTTTTATGATCGTGTTCCCATATACATTTAATAATGAAAATGGACTTTGCATGGATGGGATGACAACTATCAGTAAGGAATTAAACTGGAGTTGTTCCAATCAAAACTACACACCTGGAACGATTGATTGGTGAGTTCCTAATTTAAAAAAGCAAACCAAAAGTCCACATAATGGTTGTAAGGGGAAGGAAACAGGAAGACAATTTCATTTCCATTTGGAATGGTGATATTTTAACATATAACAGTGATGTTTCCATTACTCTCAAACAATTACTTCCACGTTACTGAATATTTTAACTGTTTCTCTGATTGTGTAAGTGAACTGCTGGATGGGATGCTCTTATAAGGTGGGCAATCCACCAATGCTTTTACTTTGCTGAAAAAAAAAAAGGATACCTGTATTTAAAAAACAATTATGACTAGCAGTAAATGACTGAAAATAAACTGTTGTGCCATTGAGTGTGCCAGATTCCAGTAGTACTGATATCAAGTGCCTATTATCATTGAGTGTAGTACATACTAAGACAACATGAGATTTTCCCAATCTATGAAAGCCCTATGAGTTAGATACCATATATATTGTTACACAGATAGCAAAAAGTTCACACAAAAGAATTGTCAAACCACAAAAAATTATTCCTTTGCATCTCTAGAATCAAAAGCACAAATTGATTTATTCTTTCTGGAATCATAGGGGATGAACAAGCAGACACTAAAACAAATAAAAGGTTTTGGTGTCACTGGGTGTTGGATTACTCTCATGGGAACTCAATGATTTGCTCTGGATTAAAAATACAAGCAATGTCATTACTCAGTAGATAACTACTGATTTAAAATTTTATCATTCAGAGTTTTTTAATAAAGGTGCTCTAATTTCCATTCACATGTACATTTTTTTTTCCATTGATTTTGTTCAAAACACTAACCAGATTTTGATTAATTTTGTATTTATTTTCTTATTATAATGAACAGGTCTCCTATTATTTGGGTAAATCGAAGCTTGCCTTTATGGGGATTACAGGTAATATATAAATGGCCAATAACTATTCCCATTTACTAACTGTAGACAATATTTTTTTATAGCATTTTAGTGGTGTTAAAGGATACTTGGAAAAGTTGATATTAACAAAGAAATCTACTTGATGACCAAGCCCAACAAAAACATAAAGTAAAGATAAGTTGATCTGAGCTAACTGACTGGAATTTACATGGTTTTACAATATATTTATAAAATATTAAAGCTTATAACAAAATATTGTAGAATGAGATAGCCTTTTCTCTTAGAATTATCAAGCTCTGTTCAGTCATATAGTCACTATTTGGTGTTTGGAAAACCATGAGTTTAAATTCCATAATTGCTTTTGACATACTTCATGGGCTTTCTTGTTAAATACACTAGAAAGTTAAAGTTACTTCAGAATATGGAAGCTTACAAATTTAGAGGAGTGTGTCACAAAAGATGCACTGCATCAGTGCTTTGTGGGTCTTTGAGATCTTTTGAAGTTTGTGGTTCAATACTCAGTATCCTGCAGCCTGCTCATTTTAAGAACACTTTTTTTACTCATGTACAGCACTGTGGGAATTCTCCCTGTGAAATGTGTTTTTCTACTAAGAATTCCTTAATCTTCGAGGAGGGTTATACATTCTTATATTCTTGCACCATGCTTAGTACAATGACATTACAATGGTTTGTACCTCTATGTAATACACAGTTTTACTAAGGGAAGAATCCCTAGATGAAAATACCTTGCAATTCCTTGCTTAAAGTATGCACAGTTTGAATAAATTTTGACCTAGACATTCACATTACTGTATTCAATTCAATCAAAAAGTACTCAGGCTCCAGCTGAATTTGTACATCTTCTTGATAGAATACTCCCATAATATACATTAAAATACACATATTTGCTATGCAAAGGATTTAAGAAAGTTTTTTTGTCATTTAATTTGTATAAAGTTTTAAGTAAATTTTTACTGTTTTGATATTTGACTATTCAAATATTTTTAAATTACATAATACATAACCACATTAAGTGAAGGCTGATAAGTTGAGCTCAGTTGCATTTAAATATTGAAATCAATAATGATTCATCTGTATAATTTTTTCCTGTTTTCAACTTTCTGACTTATACACAGGAAGAAAAATGTTTGTTTTTCCACATGTTCATAACATCTTTACAGAAAAGTAAAGAGCTGACTAACTTCCATTATTTACACCTTCCTCCTTCTCTCTCTTTGTCTTGCGAAAAGATCTTGGTATCTTTTAGGAAGGCAAATGAAACTTGAGAAACAATCTGGGAGACTGTCAATGGAGCTTTCTAAAAACCATAGAAAGGCCAACCTGCAGGCTCTCTGGAGTGTTATACTTTCAAAAGAGCAATGAGACTCAAGTCATACCCTGTGCTTTAGTTAGAGAAATAACGATATTTAAGCTTCATGCTAAATACTGTTAGCTGAGATGATTTCAGAGGCTCCATGGAAAAGTTTTTTATTTTCTTTTACTTTTCATTGTAATGCTTAATGTCATATATTCTTTAGAAGCCAATATTAATACACATATTTTATCACTTAAGGTTTCTGTGGCTTTAATAAGTCTCTTTGAAACTCTGCTGCTGAGTTATCTAAGCTACAAGGTAAGTACTTTTAGTTACTTTTAGGCATAATTCATCACAAAAAGTAACTGAGTTAAATGTTTCAATATAAAATTTACATGCCTGCATTTGTGCCCACACTGATGTACAAGCATGTTGAGAAAAGTTCAGAAGTTGATAAAAACACACATGCAGGGGACAGCATATTGTCACAGGTAGCCCGGTTCATATTTCCCAAATGTATGAATAAACAGTAATATCTAGAGAGTGGAAGTCAGAAATGAAATATCCATTTTTTTCCATTGTCCATTGGCACACTGTAATTTGAAAACACATTCTCAGAAGTGACCTTGATTCTTGAATACTGATTTTTCAAGTGCATTGTTTTATATGTCTGTCCATAATGCAATGGACATGATCCTCATTGATGTCAAAGCTGTAGCTACTCAGTATCTATAACTCAAGTTTTAGGCCTCTAAAGCTGTACACCAAAAACTAGGCCACGATAGTACTTTTTTTTTTTTAATTATAGATACCTGCATACTTGTGTTATCCATCTCTCTGATGCTGTAGTAACATCTTTGCAAAATGCCTTGAAATCATCTGATGTGAATACAATATATTTTTGTATTTGCATTCTCCTTAAAAAGTTTTATTTTCCTAATATTTTTTATTCATTTTTTTTCATGACATTTTGTTATGTGCTATCCTCGTGAGTTTTAGGTACTCTACAGTTTTAATATCTTCAGGAGAAAAATACTAAAATTATTTATCAAAGTAACTATGAAAAGACGTGATTCCTAAAGCTAAAAATATCTTGGAGCCTAATATTTTTTTTAAAAATTTTTGAAATACTGACATTCAGTAGCTGTCAGAGCCACCACTAAAGTTGAAAGCTGTACTTCAGTGTGTTTATCAAGTGATTATGGCATAAATGTTTTCCTTAGCACCTAATAATGCTAAGAGACTTAAAATGTGTCCTATCTAAAATTCATCTTAATCCTTGTAGCATATGCTATTTAAGTGTTGGGGGTTACAATGCAAATCAATTATAGGCAGAAACAATCTAAAATTGACACACCTAGTGCCAAAACAGTAAAGAGCAATCACAGTTTATGCTGTTCCTGAGTTTATTGGGCAGCATTTTATCCCTATCCATTCTGCTTGTGGTCTGCATCAATTTCTGTAAGTACAAAAGATGAGAGAAATATTGGCAAGTCAGCTCCCATGATAAGTTACTTATTAGTGTGCAATAGGTGTAAAGCTCTACTATCCTGATTTGCTGCATTTACCTGTCACAGAAGTTGAGGCAATTTTGATAGCCATATTTCCACTCCCCATAAGGGAACAGAAGTAACGTAAGGAAGAATAATAGTACTGAAATGTACTTTGGCAGTCCACCTGATGGAAACACCTCCTTCCCTCTGGTCCTCTCCTCTTAGTTACAATCTGGAAATGTTGTGATAGAGCCATTTACCCAAGTCTTAAACCAGTCTCAGGAAGCCAAGAAGGCTGTTATTTCACTCACTGGAAGGCCTTCCTGTGCAGCCAGGATGACCAAAGGAGTCTTGATTCATGTAAATCTGTGACAGATTACTTATTTCATGCCAACATTTCCAAAGCTTTTACAATTTAGGCACAAGTCAGAGGATAAGCAAGGAAGAAAACAACAAGAAAAAGACGACTGTGTATGCATTTGTGTGCATACTACTAGAATTTCACAAATAACCTGTAAAATAAAGCAAGCAGTCTTTTGAGAGAATACTCCAAATAATTTACCTTTCTGATACTTGGTTGATGATATCTGAGAAATGATTCTCAGCAAGTCGAGGGAGGTGATTCTGCCTCTCTATTCTGCTCTTGTGAGACCCCATCTGAAGTACTGCGTTCAGCTCTGGGGCTCTCAACATAAGGAGGATGTGGAGATGCTGGAGCAGGTCCAGAGAAAGGCCACGAAGATGATCCTTCATGACTGCAGCACCTCTCCTATGATGACAGGCTGAGAGAGCTGGGGCTGTTCAGCCTGGAGAAGAGAAGGATCCGGGGTGATCTTATAGCCGTCTTCCAGCACCTAAAGGGTGCCTACAAGAAAGCTGGAGAGGGATTTTTTACAAGGGCATGTAGTGATAGGACAAGGGCCAATGGCTTTAAACTGAAAGAGGGAAGATTTAGATTAGATATAAGGAAGAAATTCTTCACTCTGAGGGTGGTGAGGCACTGGAACAGGTTGCCCAGAGAAGTTGTGGATGCCCCATCCCTGGAAGTGTTCAAGGCCAGGTTGGATGAGGCTTTGAGCAACCTGATCTAGGGGAAGGCATCCCTGCCCATGGCAGAGGGGTGGGAACTAGATGATCTTTAAGGTCCCTTCCAACCCAAACCATTCTATGATTCAATATGCAGAATAGTGAGGCCATAATAGTATATCATGCTAGTAGGATACAGTGAATTTGCATTTTGTATTACTTTTATATGGGGAGGAATGCAAAGAATGTAGCACTGTATTATACTGCTGATCACTTGAATGAAGAATGAATGATTTACAATCTTCATTCTCACAGCTTAACCCATTACATGAAGTTTTGCCATTGGCCAAAATTCAGAAAGATGTCTACATTAGAAATTTTCATTACCAAAACTTGTCACAGACATCTGGCAATCCTACTATATCACTGGCACGCAGACAGTCTTAGCTGCTTTTATCAGTACCATGCATTCTCACTGCAAAAGGTAGTTTTGCAGAAGACACATGAATTTGTATGTGGAAGCCAGAATCTTACAGCTGTATGCATCACCAGGTACCTGGGTGGAGCAAATCCGCACAGCCATTTTGCCTGCTTAAACAAATTACGTGACATTTCTTTTCTATAATGGAGAAAAGAAAGCTTTTAACATTAAAAATGAGGAAATTAGTGAAAACACAGAAGCACTCAGCTGAGAAAATAAACTTTTCTTTTAATTTTATTATTCCTACAAATAAAACCTCAGCTTACAGTCTCATAATTTCACATCTGTTTATGGGGCTGCTTATCAGATGAAATGTTTAAGATTATTCAAGCATATCTTAGCTCCCACCTATTACAGTTACATGGAAGACAATAATCCCTTCCCCATAGGTACAGCGGCTTCCGGATGTGAAAAGTTAAAAATAGAAAAAGAATTTAATATGCTATGAAGCTTGTGTTTAATTTTCCGTGGTTATATCAGATAGATATAGTTTAACAGGAAAGATTAATATGTCATTGCAACTGAAAATATAATGCTGTACTGCAAATTCTTGTAATATTGCCATGATATATGCTACGTTGTTATTGCATTACCTATGATGAAGTGTCAATATACAGAGTTAGTAAAGCTGTAAGTCACTGAATTTTAAATATCTTCTGTTTTAAATGCATGGATTTTCATCCAGCATTTAATAATTCACAGTCACTGCTCAGATGTGGAGAAGTAGTATTATCCCCATGCTGTAGCTAGAAGTAAGCAGATTAAAAATCCATACCACTTTTACTAGAATATGTGGGAAGACCTCTAATCTCATGTAAGCAAGATCAAGTTCCAAAAAGCGCTGAAACTTACTGAAGTGTTTGTGGCAGAAATACAGAACTTTGATCTTGTAGTCCTAATTGAAATATTAAACACTAGATTTTCTTCCTTACTTCTCTCTCCAAAACAGTCAGGAAAGAGAGAAAATGCGAAGTAAAGATAAAAGAAGATAAATGCAAAGGAAGAAGGACTCACTATAGAATATCACTATCTTTCCCTAACTTAATTCCATTCTTCTTTTTAATACTTATTTCTTAATAAGTTAATATCTCAATAGCAGGATTAGAATTAATAGAGAGAAACATCCAGACCTCTGTGGCTAACATGCAGAGGCTAATGAAACAAGATTAACAGAAAATGAGCAGGTTTTTGTTTTGGTTTGGTTTTGATATTTATTTTTTTTTAATACAGCATATTTGTATTCCTCTTTTTCTTATGTTTTGACATGAAGTTCAGAAGTGCAGACAGTAGCCCATCATTCATAACAAACGTTAGTGTGGACTATAGGGCAGTCACCTGTGTATAGGGTTAATCAAAACAGTTGATTTGATGGTAAAATCTTCTGAGCAGGGCATATCCTTTGGATATATGTCTCTGCAACTTTTATGCTGTACTAGGGCTTTGTCTCTAGTTTTTAGACATTCTAAGACAAAAAGTATTAAGGTAAGGAAAGCTTTGGCACAGTCAAAAGCTAAAGCATGCAATGCAGGATTTTAAAGATTTAGAGGCTTTTAAGAAAAAGAAGTAGAAATAGTTAAAATAGAATAGATAAAAAAATTTACTAGCATGATAGTCTGTTACTTGTATGAAGACCACTGATAAACGAGAATTCTTAAAAAAATAAATTCCTTAAGACAGGAACCTCATCTCCTTATCTGTGTGTAAGTGTGCATGTAAAAGTAAAAGTAAAAGTAAATTAACCTTTGAAGAACGAAAAAGAAGAGACAAGATGTCTGTGTGTGAGCCAAGCTACCTAAAAATGCAATAGAAGAAAACAGGAGCATATTATTCTCTGAAAAAAATGATAATTTAATGAAGCTCTTCATTAGCTGAGAAAATGAGTTCACTAGTTAATGCAATTAGAATTCTTTATTTGAGCTGTCTTACTAACTAGGTCATAGCAAGGAAATATAGGGTCATATGGAAACAGAGAACTGCTCTAGTAAAAGTAAGGATTTAAAAATATATATTTTTACCTGTGATGTACATTATGATAAACAGTAAGAAAAACAGGCCAGAGTAGCCTATATTCACATTTGACATATATATTTAAATCCGAGATGAATGATCTTCCTGAAATTTGTCTAGTGGGAGAAACTCTATATGTGGCATTGGAACATCACATATATTTCTCATCAGAACTAGATGTAAGTCTACTGTGACATGGTGGTTTGTTTTTTTTCCTTTTCTTTGAAGGGAAACATCTGGGAACAAATTCTGAGAATACCCTTTCTCCTGGAAATAATTAATGCTGTCCCTTTCATCATCACGGTAAACATATTTGAATTAATACATTTCTATATTGCACTTTTATAGCTGCACAAATACTCTTAATTTTTATTGAAGTAAATTTGAGTCTTACGTAGATGACACATTTGTGCCTGTGGGAACAGAAAATTGTCAACAAGACGATAGTTTGCTACTTAAATGAAATAATAATACAGATAACTTTCCCCTTCCTCCCTGATAGGGAACAAACAAAACCAAAACCCTCTAATGCAAACTACAGCACAATCAATAAAATAAACCATCTAGATATAAAAATTTAAGATCTCTGATGTCTGCACTGAAAACTGACTGTGCTTATTTTATCACATTATCTTTCATATAGTTTATCACAAAAGAAGAAAAAATGTTATTTAAAGCTATATCTCACACTAGAAACATTAATAATAAGTCTTTTTCCCAATTGTTTCATTGCTGCTTGAACAGAAATGCTCTATTCTTGAATAGAAAAGCTTTTAATGAATTTGTTTATTTTTCTTTCAGATTTTCTGGCCAGTCCTAAGAAACCTGTTTATTCCTGTATTTTTAAATTGTTGGCTGGCAAAGCATGCTTTAGAGAATATGATTGTAAGTATGACAAAGGAAATAAGTATTTTAAAGTTTCTATTTTTTTAGTATATTGTCTTTAGCGAAATTTTGGCAGTACAGTCCACTGTCCAAGTTTAATAGGAAGCTAACCATGGCAGGGGCGTTGGAACTAGATGATCTTTGAGGTCCCTTCCAACCCTAACCATTCTATGATTCTATGATTCTATATAAGTGGTCACGCATTGCTAAACTGCTTTCTGCATCAAAATTAGAAAAAAATAAGACATCAAGTGAAATCTCAATTAGTATAAATTGTTACTGTGTCAATAAGGAAAAGTTGAAATGGCTGGTTATTTTTCTACTCTTCCATTCATACACAATTGCAGGGAACTCAACTGCTATGCCTTAGTTGGTCCCTGCAGCCTGAAATTTGTGTAAGCTAGATATGAGCAGACAGACCTTAAAGCAGCTTGCAATAGTGTCAGTATTGTGCCAGGATGAACAAAGAACTAGATAAATAATCACAGAATCACAGCTGGCTCTTTTGTACCCTTTTATATGATCAGCAAATTCTAAGTGCATTTGAATGACTGCATTTTGTCAGGGCACTATATAATTCCTCTATAGAATCAGCTCTTGCCTTATTAATTCAAAAACGAAAATAACACCTCTTTTCCATTAATATAGAATGATCTTCACAGAGCCATCCAACGCACACAGTCTGCAATGTTTAACCAAGTCCTTATTTTAATATCTACCTTACTATGTCTTATCTTCACTTGGTAAGTGGCCAAATCCCCCCTTTTTTTAAATTATATATGTTGTCTTTTTTGCTTTACTACATGGTGATAAAACAGGCATTGTTAAAATCATGCATTGAAATAAGAAGAGTAATATACTTGCAGTGAAAGGGTTAACTAGCACCTGGGTTCGGAAACAGAATGTGCATTCCTGGAAAGCAGAATCATTCTCCTCTAAGGAAGGAAATACAGATGATGCAAAACCACAGGAGAAATAAGCGGGGGAAAATTTACATATGCACCAAGAGTGTAATCTTATCAGAAAAGCCACAGACTAATAGAATCGTTTAGATTGGAAGAAACCCTGAAGATCATGGAGTCCATTACCCTAACACTGCCAACTTCACCACTACACCATGTCTGTAAGTGCCACATCTACAGGTCTTAAATACTTCCAGGGATGGTGACTCAACCACTTCCCTGGGCAGCATGTCCCGATGCTTGAAAGTCACTTAAATTAGTAGCAGCAGAAGTACCCACACTAATAGGGTCACCTTCCTCTGACTGGTGTGACAGACAGAAAAAACATGCAAGATCTCAGCCTTATTACTCTGATGACCAAGTCAAGTTCCCATAAGGAGTACAGGGGACAGCTGTTAATAATCTAGATTACAGAGAGTGTGGATTTTATTAATCTAGATTACAGAGAGTAGTGGATGGTAGGTTTAAACAACGAGAATGTGTTACTCTGAAGAACTTTTTGCTGCAAGACCTTGGAAACTTGAATTCACAGGAATTTGGGAGGCATGGAGAAAAATCTGTGGAGGATATTAAACATGAACATACTTGGTTAGTGAAATTCATGAGTTGTGGATTATTGGAGGCTAGGAAAAGATATAAAGGAAAGACCGCTTTATTGCCCCATTTTTATACTATGCCTTAGGGATCTGCAGTTGACCAGGGCTGGAGATAAAGTAGAATACAGGAGTCTGATCTAACCCAGTATGATCATGCTTATGTTTGTGTAATTGGATAGTGGTTATGATGTAGCTTGGTAGCTTACTTAACATACAGAATTTTCTCAGCAGTAGTGCCTGAAAAGTATCATATATGGGGCGGGGGAGCGGGGGGAGGGAAGTAGAGGAAGAATGTGTGTTACAAGACAGTGTACAAAGGGGCAGTGAACAAAGAAGATGGTTCCGTATGGAAAGGCTAAATCACCTGTATTTATTTTGCCAGACAGGACGCCTTTGGGTCAGCACACTGATAAAGCTTCGTCTGTCATTTCGGAGACAGTGATTTGATTTTCTCTTACTTTATTTCTGTAGCTTGTTTTTCTGATAGCCACTGTTATGTGCTGCCTAACCCTTTTGGTAATAACAGTGTAAAATAACACATGGCCTTTTCCAGTCTTGTCCATTTCTGCCCTTTATTTGAGAAGAGGAGTTTGTTCTAGCCAGTGACTAAACGAATGGTTCAATTTTACCCTTTGTGTGTCTTAAGGCCACACAACTGTATAATGACAAGTGCTGCCAGTTCTAAACAGTAACAAATTTTTGTGAGATTAAATTTCTTATTGAATATTACAGCACTTTACAAGGAAATTTTATATGAATAAAGACTACTACAGTACTTGAACCAGAACGCATAAAATTTTATCACTGTAGCACTTGGACGTTTTAATGTGCTCTAATTTTACCTTTTAATTTTTTACAAAACAAAACACTAGAGTAAATATACCCTCAGCTTTTTTAGTAACCTAGCTGAACAAAATATGTATCCAGTTCTCACTGAAGTAAACCAGTAACAAGAATGTTTCATAAAAACTCACTATGTTGATCTCTGATTGAATAAGTTACAGAAGCTGCAGCTAAACAGAACATCATGCTCACCACCAGGCATTTTTACAACTGACAATAAAACATGCCTAAAATGGCAAGCTCACCTACAGCAATTATGTTTGGTCTTAACAGCCGCAGATATCAGCTCATTATAGATCATTATATACTGACCTAGTATTGACCCTGCTAGTCTGCAAAAAAAAGCTAAATAAGATGAAAACACCCAGTAATGCAATAACTAAGGAAATGAAGCACTTTTGGAAAAACTAGGAATAGTTGCTTAAGCATCTGCAGCTCGCCTAAGACTGGAGTTCTGTTTAGGCAGTTGTTAGTATTGCTTACACAAACACACATAATGGCATTTTTACACTTTTTTACCCATCTATGTATGATTTTATATCACAAAGTATGTATTGAAAATATCTAAAAAATTCTCTATACAGAGTCAAAATCAATTAATGTCTTTGATGATGTTACATCTATGGTGAATTTGCAACAATGTTTCATTTTAAGAGACATTATTTAGCGCTTACATGAGTTTCTTCATGCTTAAAGAGGAGCAAAGGCCATTTCTGAAATCTGTCTAGTTAAGAATGGCTTTCACCAGGCTGATCTTTCACATTTTCTGCAACACCAAGCAGTAACCAAGCATATTGCCCCCAAACACATATGGGAGCCAGCACTAGACTTACTCATATGTGTAATGGAGCGCAACACAAAAAAATTTTGAGCTAGCACCATCTGTTTTCATAACCATGTTTTGGTTACATTTAGAGATATTGCCTTGGTCTATGAAGTACCATAGCTTCAGTAATGCAAAATTAATAAGCCTAAATTAGTAGCTTGAATACAGTACTTACAGTTTCAGAGCACTTTCCCCCTTAGACTATATTCAGTACCATGGGGACATCCTGATGGTGTGCTTTTGGCCTCTCCGGTAATGGCCCTCACTCTGCCTCCCTGCCTACCTGTAAGATTAAAGACTTTCAGGCACTGTATGCATTAAATTGTAACACCACAATCCTTCTAAATTCCAGGTTGATGGCTTGCTTTTGCCATCTGCTTCTATAGGAACATTGGCTCCTCAGCACTTCGGAAGTCAATATTGCTTTACAACACAAGGTTCTGTTCAAAACCATTCTTTTTTTATCAGACACATAGAAAGATACGGCACATAGCTTTGTATGGGGATTACACCATTTTATAAGAAGTCCAAGACAGTATGAAGCCCAGAAAGACTACTTTTTCTACTTCCATTTTTTACCAGTTTGGTTAGACTGGTGCACTGAGAAAGTGCAGCGAAAGTGCTTTCTTACTGCTTCAAGTGAGACTGAAACCTTTTTTAAGTCTTTTGGTGGTCATTTCTGTGAGAAAGTTTAAAACAAATAAATGCTGAAGCGTAACTGCTTTCCAGTGATTAGTTCATATCTAAAAGGTATGCTCCTTAATAATTTTTTTCAGAATTTTTGGTATATTTTTAGCATATTTAAAAGTAGGTTTTTGCCGAGTTATGAAAGAGATGCTTTCTTTATGTCCTTTAATGCATATATGTGCAATAACAGAAACCTGCCGTTCTGTACAGAGTACAAAATAGCTGGATATGTAAAAGCATATTGCAGCTGACATATCTCCACTGATAATTCTGAAAGTACAATTTTTCTGCAGAATGCATATTATAGGATCTTTTCTGAAACCTCGTGTGTTTATAGAGAAAGAGGATATTTATATCAGAAGATACTTATGTCTGATCTTTGTATGGGTGCAAATTCAGCGAGCAGGAACATGCCTCTGCCATCTATATGTCTAGGCAGAACTGAAACTATGATCTCTCAAATGTCGAGCAACTGTTCAGTCCCAGTCACTTCGAAGTGCCTCAGCACACCCAGGACCCTGGGGAGGAACCTGGCTGGACCTCCTGGTCTCCTAATGGTTTACAATGGAGGGAGGAAATTTGATACGTCTAAGCTCAGTACATTTTCACTTGTTCTTCTAGTGTGCAGACAACAGCATTACATTTGTTAGCATTTAACTGGTCATCTTTCTCAACAGAAATTTACTTTAAAAATCAATTTGAGGGCTCTATATTACATATAACTTCAAGAAAACAGTGTATTTATAGAGGACATTTTTTAAATTATATATGCATAAAAGGAGCTCTTCCTTATCAACTTTGCTCCTGTCTGCATATAATAAGTATTTTCAAAATTACTTCTACCATAGCTAATAGAAAACCCACAGAAAATGAATTAAATTCTGCCTCGTGCTTCATCAGCAAACCCATCAGTTCATCTCCATAACAGAATCTTCTAAGTCGTGGTCACACATGTAGATGGATTCCAACTTATGTCTTATAACTCAGACAAAGCTTTCAGACAAAAAGTTAAAAAAACCAAAACCCTAATGTTTACAACTAGTTGACTAATCTCACAATTTTTGGATATCGTTACTCAATATGTCCTTTGCACTCAAAATATGGTGGGAAAAAACTCCATTTGTATTTTTATATACAGTTGACAATTTGTAATGTTATTACAGAAAAAACAATTACATTACAAAAATTTTCCTCTATTACACTCTGATTTTTGATTATAATTTTTTATGGATCTGGGGGTAGAACTCATTTGCAGATCAATAAATTAATAAGACCAACTCCATGTATCTGTAATCTACAGATCACATACAAAGATTGTTACGTCTTCTGATTTCAAAGACAGATCAGGCTATCCAGAAATTTTTCTCTCTTTAAATACCTCAGTGGCCTCCTAACCAGAGCAATTTTATATATATTGAAAGATGTGTACTCCTATATGACAGACTGTTCAGCAGTTACTCTTGACAGAGTTCTAGTTCAAGTTACAGACCTAGTCAAAGTATATGTTGGGTCATTCAGCTAATGGATGTTTTCACTTGTTTGTAAAATGGAATACTAATTATTTCTGTAAACTGTACAAGACAAATAACAGTGAATGACTATTTCAGGCATCTTTCTGTGACACAGTGAATCATCTATTAAGACTTATTTTGCTTTTTATATCAGTTAGTCATGTATTACCAGTGTAAAATATATTAACAGCTTCTGAAAAAGGTGGCTACAAATTGTTTGAAATGGATATTTATTTTTTTCATACTGAAGACTAAGAAGCCTGCACAAACTTTGCTTGTGTCTTCACTGAAAGCTCACTGAGGTCAATCTTAACATTTTTTACACTTCAGTGCTTTCAACATTAGAAAATGAGGATGTTTCCACACACTGACTTACAGAATAAATATATTCTGCCAAAACTGTAGCCTCAATGACAATTACACAGTCAAAATTCTCAGCTGGAGGAAACAGTATGAATAAGTTGCTTGTAAGGATGAAAACAAATCCAGACAATGATCTAGTCCAAACAAGACAAATCAAGACCTTCAGATTTGGAACACTATGTTACAGAAAAAAACAACTAAACAAAAAAGGATTAATCCCGCATAATGTTAGAGAAAATAAGGCCTCTCAATGCTCCAGTTCCCTTTATTATCAGTAACTAGAGACAGACATGTTAGAGGGCAATGCAGATCTGAAGGGAACTAAATCACCACATGGAGGTCTATGCTTCTCTGCCCTTCCGTGTTGATTATATCAGAAGCCTACAATGGCAGTTATCCAGGAAAGATGCCCAGCATTAAGTAGAATGAACTTGAAGAGTGTTAGTGGATTATGTAATGTAGAATAAAATACGGGTTTTTGGGTCTACAGTTCTTTCTGTGATGTTATGTTTTGTTGTACAGCACTCCCTGCTCAGGCCCAATCTCAGTTTATGATTTAGAGAGATTGTTCTGTGCTCAAAATAGTACAAAATAAAACTGTAATTCTGACATTTAGTTTGATCTAATCCAATGATTCTAAAGCACAAGAAGTCTTAGGATCCAAGGGGCAGGATCCTAACAGGAGTTGCAGAATTTAAATCGCAGAAGACTATAGAACATTAATTGAAAGTCCTAAATAACTGTAAATAATACAAAATAAATTATTCAACTATTACAAGAATCCTATAAAGTATTAAAATAATAGAGATTGTGCTTTTCTTTCTCTGAAATAAAGCAGACCTGTCAGGATCTTGCTTGTTTCAAACAAAGGATCTCTGTTTTCTGTTTTGAAATATTCCTATGCAGCTGCTCTCCAAACATAAACAAATAGATCTAGAAGTAGGCCAAGTAGCACATGTAGTACCTTCCAAATACCTTGTACCAACATCCACCCTACCCTTGTCTTGCTTCTTGATTGCTGGAATCAGGGCAGCGTGTATGGGTAGTTTTCCTGTGAGTGTATACAATTAGAATTGAGGTCTACTTCGGACACTACCTTAACATTTCCTTAAGTGATGAAATAACGAAAAGGTTGTGCAGCTTCTGGAAAGTCGATGACAAAACATTTCTTAAAATACCCATTTGTTATTTGCGAACAAATAATCTACAAATTGAATTAGAGTTTATCTGAACTTTTGCCTTATGGGAAAAACTGTGCACATGAACAGAAGGACAACATTTTCATCAGCTTTGGTAGGAGAAAAACCTATTGCATACAGAGTTTATCTTTTCTAGGTATAGAAATTTCTAAGGTGGTTTTGCAAAAATCTGCTGTATAAAAAGCATGTGAAAAGAGAATGTTACCACAAATAGTTGTCAATCTACATTATTCAAATGAAGCACAAATTCATATAAAATTCTTACTGTTTCTAATGGAATAGGAACTTATGGGATGGGCCACACCTTTTTCACCTTTGCTAGCACTGGGGATCATTTACTTACATCTGTGTTATTAGTACTTAAGGGCCAAAGCCTTTGAGAAGGCTTGATGAGAAAATGTAACGAAAAATTCCAATGACACAATGTAATAGAAACCACAGTTTGTTTCTTGGATTAATGCCTCTGCTTATTTTTATGCAACTATTGTATTATGAGAACACAGAAATATTACCATATATAAATTAATTCTGTTGACTTTTTTTTTTTTCTTTTGGCTGATAGCATGGTATTTGTCCTAATATTTTTTAAGAACTATTTTTACATGTTTAAGTTCAAGAGTTCAGATCTTAAAAAAGCATATGAGTGATTAGTGCTGTTAAAGAGTGCAGCTTAAAGAGTATAGGACACAGACTTAAGCTACTGAAAAGCTGGTTTGTTGTTTGTGAAAGGCAGAACAGAAATTATGTTTATTATAGGGAAAGCAGAAGTACGGAAGCCCAATCAGAAGTCTTTTTAGCTACCCATCATACATGGTTTCTATGGAAACCTAGATAATTATACAGTGATTTTCATGCTATTTTAGTTATTAATTTGGTAGTGACATAATATTTCCTTTGTTAATCCTTTTAGATGTTTCTACATAGTTATTTCTAAAATAATTAGGTCAGCATCTTTCCTGCTACATGCAGGGGATTCTTTGTGCAAGTGATGCAACATTTAAAACTAGACACAGAGACCATTGAAATTAATAATAATTTAAATAGTCTATTTACTGTGTTCTATGGAACAAAGTCAGAAAGGTTAGAGAGTTGAATCTAAATTACCTTCTGAGTGTAAGAGATACATTTGCAGTCATCTTTTCTTCTGAAAATAAAAAATATTCAGGAAGACTAAATGGTAGCTCAAAAAGCTGCCCTTCACAAAGCCTCTGTAAAATGGAGTGTCAACAACAGATTATTTATAAGTAAATTCTCCCTTTTTTTAATATGTAGAGAAATATTAAATTACAGAAGTAAACAATATGATTAAGAGATTTCTGTTATTTTATTGCAACTTGGAAGATGAGTCAGGACTTCAGATACTTGTGATCTTTCCAAGTTACAATCAAAGCTTTGCTATTTCTAGCACAGGTTGCAGATCACTTATTAATGTGAAAATCAGTAGTTCCAAACTGAATTTAGGAAAAAGTGGGAAAAATTAAATTTGAATAAATTTGAAAGACAAAATAAACTTATCCACATTTTTGTTCTCTATTGTTGTACAACACAATATTTTAATATTTCATGTAGTATGTAACTCTATATTATAGGTCACGCAAATCATCCTTTGACAATTAATGCAATGGCAATTTCCCAATCTAGTAGTGTGTTATTGAAATCAATATTTTTGACTGACACTAGGAAGAATTTTCAGGATGGCTTGCAAGACTTCTAGTCTTGGTGGGTGTTAGACATTAAATTACTTTCCATTCTGAAAGTTCCAGACTCTATCCTATGTATTATTTGTTATCATTCTCTTCCAATAATTTTTTTCTATGTGAAGGTACTGAAAATTCAGTAATGAGAACATGCATATTTAAATAAAGTGTAAAAATAGATTAAAAAACAAACTTCTGCCCAAGAAAGAGATAATACGTCTCTCGGGTTCTTTCCCACTATTTTCCCCAATAAGTTTCACGTGAATTAAAAATGTCTCTCAGATACCAAATGCTGCTAATATTTACAATAATCTTGACAACTTTTCATTAAAGATGCATTGAGCATCTTTGGGAGGGATACACCATGTTTTGCAACACATTACGCTCTCTGAATAGGCCACTGGGAGAACAATTTTTTGGCTTTTATTATCGTGACATCTTGAAATACAGTAATAATATTACCAGATAGCATGACAAGCAAAGGTTGTTCTGGCAGAAAAGACCAATTACCATTATGAAAGGAGGAAAAAAACAAAATTATTTTGAGTCATATAACATTTAGACTGTTAGAAATACAATCGAAAAGACTGCATCTCCATAGCATCTTTTCTTTAGCAATCGTATTTTGAATTTTGTGGGAGGTAAATAAAATCAAGCTACTGCTAATATTAACTAATTACGGCTTGCCAACATGTGTAAAGCAACACATATAATACCTCAAAGTTAAATGCAATCCTGTCCTTGTTCTTTTGCAGGAACGTAGCACAAGGACTATAAGAAATGTTTAAATTCTTACTAAAATTAAAAATTAAATTAGCAAAGCCTGCTTTTACTTTTGGTATCACAGTGATGTACATAAGGACAGAACTGGGGCCACAACATATAATTCTGTAATTGTCATATGAAGCCCATGGTGTAATAAAGGGCGATTTGGTGAAAATCTAGAAGTTGTTATCCAAAGAGCAAGGACAAATAAGGAATATCAAAGAGAAACAGAATGCCATAATTCATTACCAAAAATTAATTACCATATTTTAATATGTGCAATGTACATTTGAGATACTTATGTCTTCAAAAGTATCAACACTTGAAAAAGATCCACAGAAAAAATGCAGTCAGAGAAAAGGTTTTGAGAATTGAGACATAGGGAGCTATGGAGGTAAACTGAAAAGACATGCAAAGACATGCAAATTATTAGGATGTGGGTTCTCCAGTAAGCTTTCCATTGGTTTATAAACACACATGCACACATAATCCTACTGCTGAATCACAGGCTTGTAAGTAGATATGTGAAAACGTAAATGTCACATATGCAAAATACGCATGTTACCTTCAGAATAGAGGTGACAAGAATAACTTTAGTAAAATAAAATGCTAGAATAAAAGTAAATTTGGAATACAACCAGAGTCTGCTGGTTGTGAAATACTGTACTGTTATACAACTGGTATATTGGTAAATATTGGTAAAAGAAATCTTAGGTTTTGCTTTGGTTTTGGGAGGAATTCAACAAAAGCAGGTAAAGTTCCTTTTAAAGGGGCAATTTGATATAGAAAATAAGTGTTAAAAACCTCTGTCTTCCCTTCTCTTTCATTACGGGAAGGCATTACACTTGACATGCTTTGTTTTGTCTTTGCAGTAAAAAGAAAAACCTAATACTCACATGTTGTCTTTGAGAACGTTATATCATTTTAGACACTAGTGAATAGAATGCCATGTGTAACCACAGATGACTAATTATGCTGAGGATGTTACTTCATCATTTAAAATTCAATGCCTGGCAGCAAACCACCATCACTCACAATTCCTGGCTCAAAAATGAGGTTGTCATTAGCATGCAGACTTAAAAAAAATTAAATATATCTTTCATTGACTGATTCATTAGGCTGACAAACTATTTATTTCACTTTACTAAAATTTGGTGTTTATGGTGGTTTATGCTAACACATTTAACTGTATTATTAGATGTCATCATTTATTCTGGTTCTCTGATGAGCAGTAACTTGTTATGCTGATTTGTGATCTTTAGTGATTTGTTCACTTTTATTGTCTGTTTCATATTCCAACTGTATTTCAAGGGTGTGAAGTTTAGCAAAGTTCGTATTTCTCAAATCAGAAAGTGAAGAGATAAAAAAGGTGTTGACACAACTTTGGCCATGCTAACAGAAGCTGGCACCAGCCACCAGGAAATATTCACTCACACTCTGTTTGTGTTAGGTATAACTTTATGGAATATAGAAAGGACATCTCAGAGGCTTTGGCAGAGCTAGGGATGTGATATAAGATGATTTAAAAAGAAGATGGACTTTAGTGCATTTACAATGGATTTTAAAAGAAAAAAATTCTCATTTTTCTTTTCTGTATATTTGTTATAATGTTTAGACAGATTTTTTTTTCAAACAGGTGAAGACTAGAGGCATAGACAGTCATCCAAACATAGTATCACATTTGGGAGATAAACATTTGTTTATACACATTAAAGCTAAATGTCCACGGATTCCTCTAACTCGCCTGTGTGTAATATTCTTTCCATTAGCAATAGTGGCCCTGTACCCCATGCCAGAGGTGTTACATGTCAAAATCATTTACTGAGCTCAAATAAATGAAGAAAAGAATTACAAGTATGATTCGTTACAAAAATGTTACTTGTAAACTCAATATCTGACAATTGTTTGTGGACAACAAAAGTCTTTACCAAAACTTTGGTCTGTCAATAGTTTGACCTAGTCACAACAATTAAACATCAACTTGATGTCAAAGAGTGTTAAAGATTAATCTCCAAATGGTATCTTGGCTCCAATAAATTTGTATTCCTAGCACTGTTAGCAGATATCGCTTTCCATTCTTCCTCCCCCTCACAAAGTAAAAGTCTGTAAATAAAGACCCTTTAGGGTATAATGCAAACAAACAGCACTCTGATTATTGACTTCTGTACTTAAATTGGCAATTAAAACCGTCTCCTAAAAAAAAGTTAAAATTATATATTAAGTTTTGTTATCTCTCAATCTGAGTAAAATATCTACCTGAATACTTATAAAGAAACTCAAACATAAGCTTAAAGTTGAATATATGCTCCCATTCTTTGCAAAAAAACAGCTATAGTTTTTATGTTTGTGGAAGTTGTATGTTTCTGCAATATATATGAAAAATTATATTCACTGTATATTAATTAGAGTGGAAGTGCCTGAGTCACAGCAATAAGGAAGAAAAAATAAAAGGTATTCATTTAGTAAACACTTAAGTACAAACCGTGGGTTGACTTAGAAGACTGAAAAGTTAACAATAGGCATAAAATTAAATTGTCAGTTCCTTTGGGCACAGAATACCATATGTAATTACATTCCACAGCAAAGCAGTATGTTTACTAATATATTACAGAGGTATAGGAAATCATATAAGGAATGAGGCTATTTAAAGGTATCTGATATATTATGGTCTCCTCTAATCACATGCATTCTACTGCTTTGCTTAACTGTACAGGGTAAGAACAAAACTCTTCATGGCATTCCAATAAACTTTTGAGTTACCTTTTCATATTTTCAGGACATCTATTATTATTGGCTTACATTTATGACAAACCTTAGTCAACTGCTGAGAATGAGTACTTGTACTGAATTTGCTTTTCAGTTTACAGTGTGTTGATACCAACAAACTAAATACAGTGCTATATTTTGCAAGTTTGTTATCACTAGTGATGACCAGTGGAAAAAAAAAAAGGAAATATTTTATGCAAAGTAGTTCAAAATAAAATTACTACTGAGAGGGCACAGCAACATGTGGGCATTTACTAGAATTGGATAAACATGGCAAAATGAATGATTGTGGGTCATGTTTCAACTGTACTTCACTCAATCTCTTTTTGTTCACTTCACTAATATTCTAAAAAAGAATATTTATAAATATTATAGTGCATTTATTTATAGTAATTTATAAATATAAATAGTGCATTTATTTCTTAAAAAAGAAATAAATTCAGAAAATATTCAGCCAACTTTAAGGCAAATGTGAAATACTTCATCTTGAACGTTCAGAGTGGAAGTCTAATTTTAAGGGCTATAGTTATTATATAGCAAGAATAAAATCTTACTGCATATTCTCCATGAGCTAACCAATCAAGGGGAAAATATGCCAGACAAAACATAGCAGAGACTAAATATACAGTGTGCTGTCAGTGCTGGTAGTTGCAGTGATCATCTTTTTTCCTCCCCTGCCTTCATCTTTCCAATTTTATGATCATTAATCCCATATTATTTTGCTGGCTACTTGAATCAGATCCCCTCTTCACTCATGTGTCTGCTGGTTTTTGGTCATCTTGATACAACCTGTGCTTTTCCTTTAAATGATGAGTGTAATCAAGTACGCTATTTTGAGAATGTAGCTGGTTGGGATTTCATCATAAACATACTTGTGATTAGTCACACCTCACAGTTCAGAATAGTCCTGTGACGTTTCGGATTTCATTGATTTTTAGAAAGAGTTATATTAATAGATCCATTTGAAATCTAGCCAAAGAAATTACCAGACTTTAAAGTTTTTCTTCAAGCAAACACATGGTCAAAACAGGTGGCCCAAAGAAGAAAACTCAGATGGAATTCATAAAAATATCTATGACTTTCAGGAAGCTCTTTAGCTATTGTAAAGTTCAGGCTTTTCCACTCAACCAAAACATTTCCTTGAAGACACCATCAGGACTCCACCAGTGTTAACAATAGTGAGGAGCAGGAGGAACATGATGAAATCATGGATCCTGCTGACCAAACTAAACAAGGCACCGACAGTCCAAGGTATCCAAGTCCTCTGGCTCATAGCTAGAAGAATTGTTGGGTTTCCAAGCAGAAACTCAAACCTTAAAAGGAGCCTACTTCTGTAATATGTGATATAATATATTGCTTTTATCTCTTAGCAGTCTGTAATTTTTATTCTACTAGGCAACCTCTATTTAACATTTGCCTCCTTTCTGGTATTTCAGCAAACCTAAATGTTAAGCCTGGTGCTTAGTTATATCTTGTTCACAGGCCAGTTGTTTCCCTGGTCATTGCCCAAACAAGTTCTCTCTAGCTGACAGTGGGTCAGCAAGAAGGCAATTTTGAAGTAAAAATACCTTTCCAGTAGGAACATAAATAAAACCCAATATTTATGTGACACACATTTTCACTACGCTCTTGGGTTTTTAACAAGTTCTTGTGAAATAAAGGAGCCAAAGCATACGAGTATTATTTTAAGAAAAGAAAGGATATATTTGAAGTCCCATTGTGGTTTCCATACACCCCTTTGAATCTTGTACTACTCTCTTTGGTGAAATTTCTAGTCATCATGAGCCTACAGATAGTGTTGTAAATAGAGACTGGACATTAATGCAATTGTCTTGAGACTGCCCATAAAGCCACCCATTTAATCAGCTTGATGGACATTACCCTTGTAAAGCAGTAACACGGTGTATGCTTCCATTTTGCTCACTGCCTGTTTGAACAATCTTTGTTTGAAGAATATCATGGAACGTAGCAGCTAAATTGAGGACAAACTAATAGAAATGCATACACACAGGATTTACTTGTGTTGCCTGAAACCAGCAAACCTCACTGACAACCTGCAGCAGTATCTGCGTAATTTTTCAACAGACTTTACTCCACAGTTGCTTAGACTGCAGTCATCCTCCCATTTAATAGTCAGTCCATAACTTGTCACTATCCTTCACAATCTCAAGAGTTCTCCACAAAAATAAGGAAGATGATGACAGTACCCCAAGACTGAACAAGCTGGTGAGATCTGAGAGGAATGAAAGAAATGAAGCAAAACTGTTTCTGATGTTAGCAAGGACACTACAGCTTGACAGTAACTAGTGGCCTTTAATCTCTTCTGTACAGGTGACCTCACTAGCAGAGGTACCAACACTGACAACAACTATGCATATGAAAGAAGTTTAAATGATGCCATATTTGTGCACATATCGACAAAAACATTGAAGGGAAACATAATGATAACAAAGATCATCGATGAGTCAGTGATTTCACAGTGCAGCTTGAAATGCAAGAAACATACACCACTGTCCCGATGTGATCTGACTACAGCCATTTGCCTTAAACACCCTTTCTAAATTTAAGTTTTCCATAAGGGAGAACAACAGAAAGTTTCCCATTACCTAAACTCCTCACCCATAAAGGTGTGTTTTATTCAACATCCAGAGATGCAAAAAATAGATACGGCCATCTAACTTGTCACTTGGAGAACACACCTATCTGCTTGCTTCATTTTATAAATGGGATTACTGCATTTTAAAACAGCACAACTGTATAATTTAAATAATATGCAGTGCTGTTATTTCCACTGATACTTTTAGTTATTATTAAAAATACTAGAGAATGTGCTTATGTGCATTGTTCGGCATCTTGAACAATTTTTTAAAATACCATCTTTAGTTCATAAAAATACATGTATCTGTTTAAAAAGTAAATAGTAGTGCAATAATAAAATCCAAAATGGAGCAGACTATATTCTCATTTAAGTTATCAGGAAATGTTTTGATTCACTGATCTATAAATATTCATCTGCAGAATGAACTCGTCATTGTAAGTGTAAACATTATGCAATAGAAGCAGCACAACCGGTATCTATCTCTGTGTTCCTACAGAATTGTAGCATTTCACAGTTGTCTTCTCAAAATGCTGAGGTAGGTCCATCATATTTCATCTGTCTCCTCTTCATATCTGCAAACCTCTCTCATTTGTGCCCAGAAAGATTATATAAAGCACAAGCAGCTGCCATGAGAAACACGTATTTCCAATCAATTTCTAGCCTACATGTCTGGGTCTTCTATTTATTCACCCTTTAGTCTTCCAAGTGCATGTTCTATTGTTTTTCTCAAGAAGCGTTTTTCTCCCTTTTGGTTGCCTAATAAAAGAATCCATAAGCTCAGTAAACATACGAAAAGCTGTTTCTAGTAAATGATATTCCATGACTAGTTTTTCTTGCTTCAGTTAAATGTCACATTCAAAAATACTGCTATATGGAATAATCACTCTACAAGCTAGACTTGTACGACCTGGAATGAGAAGGGTCAAATTTGTGAGGTAGACCGTGCTTCAAGGTAGCCTCAAAGCCTACATTCCGGCTCAGTTTCATCAGCTTTCTGATGTCAGTCTTAGTTCTCCATGTCTTCTAATGATGAAGATTGTCATCATTATCATTACACTGTGCAGTGCTTTAGATAATTGGTGATGAAAAAAAAACGTGAATGAAAATTTATGGGAAAAAGACGAACTTAATGCAGAGAGTGAGGATTGGCTGCAATAGCATATTAAAAGATTGTGAGTGAGATATAAATTAGGCAAGCAGAAATCAGTTTCTTTAATGTCTACTGTCATGCTTTAGGCCAGCCGGCAAGTAAACTCCACACAGCTGTCTACAAGTAAAATTCACTTCTGACAGAGCTTGGGTATAACTCTGCACAGAATATATGTTTTATGGACATTTAAGCTGGAAAGGAAAATTTCACCTGTGAGCTTTCCAAAAGGCTGCACCCCTCATGCCTGTGGTTAAGATGGGTAAGACAACTGGTATCTGCTGTGAATCACTTGCAAGTTTTAGACCACTGAAGTGGCCTGTGTTTACTATTGGTTTGAGTTTCACAGCAGGATAAGCAGTGCAAGAAAGACCATTCTTCCTGAATATACTTGTCTGTAAATTTCTGAGAAATTAATTTTTGTTTACAGTGTTATTAACAAGACAATTTTGCAACTGAAGGAAGGTAATTTGGGTTGTTCTGAAGCAGTTGTTTTAATAGTAGCAATGACAGCAGCAAAAAAGAGTTGCACTCAAAATGCAAAAGAACGAGAGACTGTCAAGGAGATGTAAAAATGGATGAAAGTGTAAGGCAGATCCATGATGAATATCCTTGAGACTCAAACAAAAAGGAGATAATTTTCATCATTAGAACTGAAGGAAAACTAGGAGGAAAATTCCAAAATCTTATTCCACAAAAAGGAGGGAACTAGGAAAGGAGAAGTTGTCAGGTTTTGAGTCTAAGATAAAATGAATACTTCACAATAAAATGAAATCAATTTTTCATTAAAATATGCCATGACTTGAGTTAGGTTGAAAATGAACAAAATCATTTTTTTCAGTAGCTTATAGAGTATATATCATAATGCTGTAGCAGTTTTAAGGTTGTAAATCATCCAAGACTGATTCTGTCTCAAGTGTTTGTAAAATTGTATTGAATCAACTGTTTTCCTAAACATTTACTTAATTCCATGGCTTAGCTTATATGGGAATCATAACCAGGTATGGTGCAGACAAACTATCAGAATAGACTGAAGCTAAGATGTTTTACCACTACAGATGCACACAAGATGCTGCACAAACCTAATAAGCTGCTGTAAAGAAATATTGGCATCTGGAATTTTCCAAGCTTTGAAAGATGTTACATATTTCAGTGAGGTCTGGAAACACCCTTACTGTAGGCAGCTTTGGTATTAACAGAATACACGTAAACATTACAGAGGATACTTCAAGGTCAGGAACTGCAGGCTTGTTTACAGCAAATAAATGTTTGTAATGAGACTGAGGTGTACCTAGGCTAGAACGGATGCACAGCTGATTCATCCTCCATCAGAGAAAGACTGCTCTTGGACCACAACTAAGGTATTCACACTGAATTATTATTATTATGAGTTCTTTTAATGCAGGCAGAGTATTTCAGAAGAGAATCTTCCCATATTGTTTTTGTTTATTTTTTCGTTAAAAATCTGCTACTTCTCTTGGTTGTAGCAGGACACTGAATTAGAGGAGCCTTTTGCCTAATCCAGTATGGATGTTGGCCATTTTTTCTGTGTCAGTCCTTTTAGAAACTCTATCCATCCAAGTTGAGAATATTTTTGCCTCTTCTTACCATGTCTCTCCATCACTATCACAAAGAGGAAGAAACAGGATGTGGGTTTGCATTCGGTAGTCACAGAGAAAGAAATATATGTATACCTCATCATAATCAATACCTGTCTCCAGTTTCTATCCTGATTCTACATGCAGGGTTAGTTGCTTCTTAGGCACATTTAAGAAACATTTGGATAACAAATCATTCAATTGTTAATTTAATTTGGTTGAGGGAGTGTGGGTGTTTGCATAACAACTGTTACACCTTTAAGAGTGTTTCAAAACTATTGCAAGAAACATTAAACATGATGATGATCTGAAGCATAACATACCAGGTATATTAGAAGTTTGCATTTAAATTTTCCAGCACAACGCATAATTTCTGAATATTATAAATAGATTACTTATTCTTCTTGAGAAAGGACAGGTATGTAATATTACCTAACTCTGTAATGCCCTGCAGGTGAAGAGTATCTAGTCGTTGGAGTACTGACACCATGATTTTATTTCCTGAATAGTTACTGGTTCCTTGTGTGTGCAGTCCAAAACCTCAGACTCCAGCAGGCTCTTAGCTGCAACAGTATTGACACACTGAAGTTGGAATGCCAAGGTTTACTTGGTTTACCATCAAAGCTCTGGGGCAGACTGAAAGCATACAAAAATACAGATAGTTCTTTGTACTTACAGACTGAAGTGTGCACAGACCTTTTTATGGAAATACACTGAGCTGAATGCTGCCCACACTGAGACTCTACTTGTACAGTCTCAATGACCAGAGTTATTTTATTGCAGCTCCACTTCTCATTTCACTAAACACAGAAGCAGGGGTAGAAACTCAGTTTCAACAAATATTTATATACAGTTGGTCATTTCATAATTTCCTATTCTGCTTAACAAGATGTTCTGCAGTTCTGGAAGTCACATGGCTTACTAGTGCAAGTTTATTTTTGTAAGTTGAACTTTTACCACCATTAGCTGCATCTAACATAATGATCTTTGGGGAAGGAAAATACTTATATTAGACACCATGGGTAAGTAATAATGATATAATCAATCATCATGATTTAGGATAAAGATACAATTGGAATACAGAAAAAGGTGACCTTTCCAGCTGAAGAGAAATTCATAATTCTTTTCTGACATGGTAGGACTGCTATGTAGTGAAAGAAAGAGTTCTGCGCCCATACCTCATCTTATATTCGAAGTCCCACAGATCTGAAGAGCTTGATTCAAAGACTGTTGAATCTGAGTCTTTTCCTTCGCTACTGTGATTCTGAAAAAATGAGAGAGTATTTTATGAAAGCACATGCCAGTCTCTGAAAAGAAAATATTCTGGAAAAATAGAAAGTTTTACATTAAACTGGATGGAAGAAGTGGCATTAGAGTTGCAAAAATATCTGACACTCTTGTTATAACATTAATTTTGTCCTTGAATATTAAGAAGCCACAATGTCCAGCAGTATTTTTTTTTTTTGTCCAGTCAGTGAATTCATTTCAGCATGATCTACTGCATTTGTAGGATCATTTGTTACAAACTAAGAAGAGCAAGTATATTTCTCTACTGACTGACTTTAAAAACACCATAACAACCTTCATTTTCTTTCCAATCAGCATTTCTCCTTCATTCCTTTGACTGCCTTGTATGCAATTAATCATTTCTATGTCCTGAAATTCAGTTATCCACATAGCTTTAAAGCCTTCTATATGGAATGAAAGGTGTGAATTGGAACTTTCCATTGCAATTCTTAAATTTAATATATTATACATGATATATCGTACCAGATTTTGTCATTTTAACATTTTGGAAATTGCACATCTACCTAAATTAGTGTGAGTTTTTTTTTCCATTTTAATGCTGTTTATGGAAAATTGCTTTTCACAAAATAGATGTTTTAAAAAAGCAGGTTTTATGAAAGACCTGAAAAAGTATCACAGGACTTGGGAAAAATTGAAGCATTGGTTTTCAGCAACTTAAAACCTCAGCTTCAAAGTGTTTGGACAGTACAGATATTTATTATTCGTCAGAGTATTTTCTGATTGTCTCTTCACTCACTCACTTGCTGTAGTTTCTGCCCATGCCTTGTTCTTTTTCTTTGCCTCTTCATTATTTACACAAGACTCGGAGATCCTGTCAGAAAGCGTTAGGTTTTTAGGTCATAGGTAAGGTGCTTAGCAAGACCTTCACCTTTTATAAGACCAGACTACACAGTTCAGTAGTATTTAACAGGAAAAACATACATATCTGATACAGTGAATGAAGAAATACCACTTTAATGTCACTCCAGTTATATTAGTATTCAACACAGAGTTCTGTGAAGTGTAAACTGAGCATTTCATGATTCCATGTATACTAATGCTACAAGCACTGAGAATTGCTTTTCCAATAATGTCTAATCTTAAAATATAGGACAAAACTGCATCTAGCTCATACAACAGTGCCCTAAAAAGACAGAACACCCCACAGAGACAACTTCCAGTAGGAAAACCTGCTTGCCTCTGTACAAAGCAGGGCATTCTCCAGATACATCATTAGTCCTAACATTACTTTCATTTTGAGGACTTAAGACTTGCAACAGCTTAATATTAACACCTTTGGCAAGTAGTGAGCACCTTTTACCAATCTCAGGCAAAACCTCTATGTAGTTATCGGATTTAGAAGAGATATTACATGCCTCCTGGAGCGAGACTGAAGCATGAACTGTTCTATAGCCAGATTTTACTTCGTTGTAAAGATTGAGGAAGTTTCTTTAAACATTGGATGAACTCTTCCAAATCTTCATTTCTTTGAGCAGATAGTTACAGCCATTATAGTGGTAAAATATGTCTCAAATGCCTGCCCACGTGTTTCCTAGAAAGTTAATACAGTCATCTTCAGTATTTCGCTGGTTTTGAATTTTAACCATAGATATTTACTACAGTTGATGGTCTATCAGCAATTTTGCTGACTGATGGTTCATTCCAATTTTTCTCATAAAGAAAAAAAAATCTGTGGTAGTAACATCAGCAAATTTTAAAGTAATACAAACAGCAGTTGGCAGTACAGAACAATCAGTTGTGATTAATTTGTTCTGACACCACCATTCTGTGGTAGGGCATGTGGAAACTGTAAAGAGTTTTGAGTGTGAGAAACTACTGGGAACACTTACTTAATATGCAGAATTAGTATATTTTTGAGTTATTTCATATGTAACTTCTGTAGTATATAAGCATTGAGCCTATACCACAGAATCTCACTGAATCCAATAAAATTAATCCCTATTGATTTCAACATATCCATTAGGTAGTCCTTGTAGCTAGTTACTTAAAACTCAATGAAGTAGTTATACAAGTTGAAGCTCAAAGTTAAAGTCCAAAGAAAACAATGCTGTTAGTTGCTACCTAATCCTGAAAACACATAATAAGCATGTCTAACTTTTGGCTTCAGCTGCTGGTGCATTATTTTAGACCTCAAGTGGTTGTACTTGTAAACAATAATTTTCTCTGAAAGTAAAAATAAAAATGTAGAAATCAGACATATTTGGCAATCCTGACAAAAGAAAATACAAATTAATATAAAATAGATTTAAAAAGATTGATTATAAATAAGTATAGTTAATGTACAGTACTTGCAAATTGCTATCCAAATGGTTCTTGTTATGTCCATTTCTATGACATGCTACCACAGTATGACAAAAATCTGACTTAGTCTAAGGGGTTATTTTTCTCTACAGTATTTATTTCTGTACTGCATATGGAGATAGGTCATTTAGAAAGAGTAGTTAGTTTTGGCACTTGAAATACTCAAGCAAACAAAGATTCCTGGAATTAGAACGAAAACTTCCAGTAAAACAAAGATCAAACTCTCAAGAGTTCAAATAATACTAAACTAAACATGACTAGTCTTCAGAGATTACGTGTTACTATCTTTACTTTTTGTTTTTCAAGCACAGCAGTAGTAGACCTTAAAATCACACTTCCTTTCTCCATAAGTTTGTAACAAATTTTCTGATATTATTTTTGCTTTAGGAGATCCATCATTTGGGTTTCTGTGGTGTTTTTTAGTAATACTAAATCTGCTCTCCGTTGAAAGAATTTAGTTTTGTTGTAACTGCTCACTTAGGTCCTCTAGGAAAAGACAGCCTTGCTGAACTTACAGGAAACTTAAAATTGGTATAGAACGTGTTGAATTAAGCCCTATGTTCTAATTAGGTGTTTTCTGTGTATTTATTATTACAGTGATTTATTTTCTCTACAAGAACAAGTTGGTGTCAGCATTGCCTTTGTGGAACATTCCATTCCTGCTTGAAATAGTTATGTTTGTCCAGGGATGACCAAGTAAATTAGTGTTTCTTCATGCAATCAGGACAGGATAAATGAGAAAGAGAAAGCAAATACGAACAAGGAGATAAAAATACCACTATGGAATATCAAAACAGCCAAAAGATGAAGTCCAAGTCAATGCATATTTCATTATGTCAGGAAATATGAGAAAGCAGACAAGAACATATGCTGTATGTATTGGTACATGCAGTATTTATACATCTTTTAAAATAATATTTAACACTTAATCACAAGAAAAATATTCATTTTATATATTCAGATATTTAAATATAATTAATATATTCAAATATTCATACGAAGAATTAAGTTACATTAAAATATGTGACGTTGTGGGGAGTGGACTAACTAATCCATGTGAACTTGGCTTCATGGGCAGCCAGTAACTTTCCACTGCACTTGCTATGTAGTTTAATCAGGTACCCCAAACAGATAGGAACACCCTATACGTGCTGAAGTAACGTTGCTTTAGAGGCACTGGTGGTGACATTAAAGTATAATATCCTTGGACGAGTAAAAGAAGTAATATTTCATTTGGTAATTAGATTCCCACAAAGCTGTCTCTTGAAAGTCATTTTTTTCTGCAGTTTTGTGATCTCTGGCTCTATTAAAAACAAAAGGCAGAACAGCAAATTAAGACTTGGTAACCTAATTTTGGATTTATCATTCCTCTGTTTTCAGGGTTAGGACTTCAAGTACAATTTTGGTAGAACTGCAAATGAGGTGCAAGTAATTTTGAGGAAATAAATTAATTTGTTCAACAAGTTGTTAGAAGAGCTGAATTTCTGCTTCAGCAAAGAAGAGGTAGCTCCCATGTCTTACTGACTTTAATATTGTTAACTAAATGTGAGAAGCTGTGGCTCATGCCCACTGAGTTCAATGAGAAACAGCTTGCATCCACAACATTTTGGATCAGGCACAGAATTATTTTGATGGCTTTAAGGAACAGGAATATATAGGACTGTAAGGGAGTACAGCTGATAAAATGAAATCCTGGTCTTACTAATATCAATGGGAATTTTACTGCTCACTTAGGAAAGGCTGAAATGGTTCATGATATGTTAACTTATTTCAATTAAGGTAAAGTATGATTGGGTGGGCTGGCTACAGAAAGCTCATGAATAATAATAATAATAAAATATCTCCTTCATCAGGACTTGAGTTTTCCTACTAGCAAGCTATTATTTTTTTTTTTTTTAAGGTTTTACAAAAATAACAAAAAGTGAAGAAACAATTCTCATTGCTTGGAAATGTAAAAATATCCCTAGAGTACTGAATTGTTTTTACATTTTAATCTATCCTGTCACATACAAAGAGTAGAATTGACCCTTTTGCATATACAAACACCAAGCAATTTCACAGGCACCAGCATCAGAAAAAATACATTTCTATTAATTATAGGATTGTGCATTATGCTTCAATACAAACCTGTCTGCAGGTATTTAACACACTTAATGGTGTAGTGTAATAGTCCTGTTATGTGGGAGCTGTATCACTGTTGGCTTTCTGGCCCCTGTGACCTTAATTCCTGAAGTCAAGATTATGTTGTAGCCATGTACCCACAAAAAAAAACAACTGAAGAGAAGAAAACACACCAAGGTGATCAGGAATAATAACAATGAAGAATTAAAAATCCGTCACCATTTTGCTTTTAGAATTACATATAACTTATGTGAATAATGATATTAAAATAGCTTCTTTTCCCATACTTGGATGCCTCTGTAGTATACTCCATTATTTCAAATTAACACTGGAAAAGGATTTAGCTGAAAAACTTCCTTGTCAGAGACAAAAAGAAAGTTTCATTAGCATAACTCTGTACAGTCCTTCTGTTAATATTTTCAGGGACAAAAATACAATTATCCCCTTTGTTAATACAAAAAAAAAAAAAAAAAGAAAAAATCGGAACAGAGTGAAATTATGGAAAATCTAGATTACAACTCCAGTGAAAAATGTGGGACAAATTGGATAGGAATATAAAAGTATCAGTTCTGACTGATGAAACTTATGCAAACAACAGGGAAAAAAACCCCACCCTTTTTAGAACATTTTGACATGTGTGAAAACTACAAATGCTAGAACTGTGAAAAGGAAACTGGGAATTTGATCCATATGTTCTGGAAATGCCACTGCCTACAGCTAAATTATTTTTGGAGAACAGAACAGAGAACAGAAGAACAACTGCTATAGCTGTTATAAACACAGGGTCTCCCTGGTGATGCAAAGATCTTACCATGGCAGATATTAATGAGTGACTGTTACCATCTGGATACCATATAAGAAGAAATCATCTTTGATATGTTCTAGAATAATTACTAAGGAATATGATATTATTTATCAATTATCTCTTTAATTCTCCAGGAAGAAATCATTCCACTTAACTCCAAGGCAAAAAACCATTATTCAGGGTGGTTCACACATTGATTTTCTTCGTATAGGTGAATATAATTTAAAAGCCTGAATGGATCTAAGTAATTCTACTGTATTAGGGAAGATAATACTTTAAGCTTGGGAAGCTCTTTATCATGGTATATTTTTTCAAAGTGTAATATTTTTAAAATCTGCAACATATGAAATAGCAGTAAGACCTGTGGACAGATTCTGCTACTGCTTCTCAAAACCAAAAGCATACCATGCTGATTACAAGAGAAATAATTACAAATTAGCTTGGGCTACCATCTAGTTGATCACAGGAATGTGTGACTGGAAGGAATGAACTTCATTCGTTCTGCTGTCAAAGGCAACAAAGCCTTATATTTCTATTCCATACATTTAGCAAGCAGAATCTTCGTATCTGTTGGCATCTTCCACTTTCTACCTGAAGGCTAACCCTGGACACTTATTCCTCTGACAATTCGATAGCCCACAATTCAGTTTATTCTAGACAGTCAGTACCCATTTGTACCAACGTTATCCTTCTAATATGCAACACTTACTGTCATAACCAGTTCATGGCAGTAACTCTTGCTGCAGAAAGGGATAGAGACCAACGTAAAGAGCAATAGATTTAAAGAAAGCAGTATGCAAGTTTTCTTGGCCATACCAGCAAATTCTCTCTGAAAAAGTTAAAAGATGTTTATAAAAACTTCTGAATGGTGGCAACTATATACCATCTGTTTCGTTCTGGTTTAGAAAGCAATTGCATCAATCCATGATGTTCTGTTTACCACCTCTCCCTCACAACAGCCACTAGGCAAAACCTAGCAACAAAGTTGTGACTATCATATTGAAATAATAAAAAAGAGTTTCTTTTATTAAAAATGACATGTAAAAATTATATTAGTAACACACTTCTAGTTTGATACTAATTTTTACTCTTCTTGTAAAAAAATGTATTTAGTAAGCAATTTATGAATTCTGAAAAGAAATAGTTCTCTGCACATATAATCATCAAACTTGAACTGACCCTAAGTACAGTTTTTATTTTTCATGTCTTTATTCATTCTTTTCTACATAGTATTTGTGGAATTCAGCATCTGGAACGAGCAGGAAACAGGTTGACTCTCTTTGACTCCCTTTATTTCTGCATAGTGACATTTTCCACTGTGGGCTTTGGGGATGTTACACCCAAGATATGGCCTTCAAAGCTGCTTGTTGTCATTATGATCTGTGTTGCTCTTGTGGTGTTGCCCATACAGGTAAATGTGGATTTTTCTTCTCTTTAGAATTGTTTTTAAAACAAAAGAATAATAAGAGTAATAATTTATTGTTACTATTATTATTGCATATAAAATGTCAGAAAAAATAATCATCTTCTATACTATTTATTCTGCTGTGTTTTTTTTTTTCCTTCCTTTTTTTTTGGTCTGTTTTCCTATAGTCTAAATTTATACTAAAAAATAGAGCATGAATAACAGTTTTCAAGTGCTGGTGAAAGCTTTCTGTTCCTGTCATGCACCACAGAGCTCTTCCTTCATCCTATGATATAGGTTTGTTATTAACGGAACAATGTTTAGAAGAACAGTAGCCAGCACTTTCTTTATGAGTATAGCATTTCCTCTGCAGGCTCTCCCTGTTTCTAATCGTGGTTCTCTCCGCTTCCTCTCTTACTCTTACAGCTCAGCGCTAACTTGAAAAAAGTCTCATTAAATCTGCAACTCCAGCAAATTGGGTTCACAGCTGTGTGTGTCGGTACACACACATGCGCAGAGCCAACAGCACAGTTAGGAATTTTTGATGCCTACTTCAGTTTAGGACTTCTAACGGTTTCAACAGGAAAAGGCTGATTTATGAAAATGCAAGTGTTTCAAGGAATCACTCAGTTTCATTGAATTTGTACCAAACATTTCCCAGCTCATTAAGTGAGGCTTGATGACAGAAACCCTGAGATTACATAGGAAGTCCTGCCAAGATGTTAACTGTTCCCCACTTGGCGATCACCCATAGCTCATGCCACAAAAAGGAGATGTAAGGAGACATTGTGCATACTTATCAAATCTTACAGTGGACTTGCTAGACCATGAAATCTATTATTCACAATTCAGTCTCTCCATCAGTTGAACATGGATGAGAAACAGCAACTATCATACAGATATATAGTTAAATTGAGCTCAGTATTAAATGTATATGACTTACACGAAGCTTTGAAATGGTGTTTGTATTTTTTATTACAGATTGTTACAATGGCACTGATTATTACAGTATTCTCTTTAGTCTAAAGAATTCAAACTGGTAGAGCAATGTTTACTGCTAGCCTGCATATATAGTTCAGCTGACAAAGGCAAGTATGCTGTATTAACAGCAGCCGTGCATTTAAGTTGTGTCTCAGTTTATAAGACAGATAAAAGAGTATACAGAAGGCCACCTTTGAAATGTTGTAAATCTCTGAGAAGAGTTACTGCCCCAACTAGGTAAAATGGTGCTTCTATCTGAGTATCCGTACTCAGAGTATACATCTAAGTGTGTGAAAATTTAGACTTGCATTTGAGGAAAACATTTCATCACATGGCACTGGAAAAAGAGAGCTCAGAGGTATAAATTACATAAAGGAAATAAGGTACAGCCTTCATTTTTTTCTAAAAATCTTGAGATGGAAGTCCCACAATATTTTAATGGATTTACTTTGCTATTTGTGTGTGGCAGAGACTGGTTCTACTGCCATATTTTTCAATCACCCTATTATTCATCTCACCCACTTGAGAACTTTTTCCAAAGGAAAAGACATGAGGGTTAGGGTATCTTTTCATAGAGGCATGAGATGAACGATGCAACATTGCTAAGTCATGATACAGTTAAACTACACATCTGTTTGTTTATATTTCACTGACAATCGGCATCTCTTGCAGTTTGAACAGCTGGCATATCTGTGGATGGAGAGACAAAAGTCCGGTGGTAACTACAGTCGACACAGAGCTCAGACAGAAAAACACGTTGTGCTGTGTGTTAGCTCTCTGAAGATTGACTTACTTATGGATTTCCTAAATGAATTCTATGCTCACCCCAGATTGCAGGTACTTTAAAGTGGGGGGGGGGGGGGGGAGAAAACACTGATTTCATGCAGACAGCCTTCTGACATGGTCTTTAATTCGTAAAACTGAATTTGGGAATAGCTGACTGAATTGGGAATCTATAATTACAATAAGAAGCTGAGATACAATATGGAGACATTCATTTAAAATTGAGGTAAACAGACTAAATAAGTAGAATTACTGTCTTGTTGAATTATGCCTTTTAGAAACAGGTATTTCCATGCAAATTCATAGAATCATAGAATCATAGAATCGTTAGGGCTGGAAGGGACCTTCAAAGGTCATCTAGTCCAACTCCTCTGCAAGGAACAGGGATATCTCCAACTAGATCAGGTTGCTCAGGGCCTCATCCAACCGGGCCTTGAACGTCTCCAGGGATGGAGCATCCACCACATCCACCATCTCTCTGGGCAACCTGTTCCAGTGTTCTACAACTCTCATGGTAAAAAATTTTTTCCTAATATCCAACCTGAATCTACCTCCCTCTATTTTAAAACCATTACCCCTTGTCCTATCACAACTGGCCCTCCTGAACAGCCTCTCCCCATCTTTCCTGTAGGCCCCCTTGAGGTACTGGAAGACCGCTATAAGGTCACCCCGGAGCCTCCTCTTCTCCAGGCTGAACAGCCCCAACTCTTTCAGCCTGTCCTCATAGGAAAGGTGCTCCAGCCCTCTTATCATCTTCGTGGCCCTCCTCTGGACCCTCTCCAACTGGTCCATGTCCTTCTTATGTTGGGGACTCCAGAACTGGACGCAATACTCCAAGTGAGGTCTCACGAGGGCAGAGTAGAGGGGGAGAATCACCTCCCTCGACCTGCTGGCCATGCTCCTCTTGATGCAGCCCAGGACGCGGTTGGCCTTCTGGGCCGCAAGAGCACATTGCCGGCTCATATTGAGCTTCTTATTATTATATTGCTTCTTATTATCATATTATTGCTTCTTCTTATTAAATTCCTTATATTCTACCCCCAAATATAAAATGAAAAATACTTGAATTATTTTTCCCTGTTGTTTTGTGACTGGACGCAAAACTCCTCACAAGTCAAAGTGTCTTTTGACTTTCGCATTTTGCTTTGGGTTTTTTTTGTTAATGCTAAGAAGATTAGATCCTTTTAGAGTTGTTGAAATTAAGAAATAAATAGGCATATCTTAAAGGACAAAGACCTTGAAAGAGTGCACGCAAAAGATTTTCTTAATGAACACATACTCTCTAGCTAATGCAAACAGATGTCATATGACATGCATTGATCATGTAAAAGCTTATTTATGTGAGTTAGTAATTTGGATTCATTATCATTAACTATCATTAGCTTTGCTACAAATAATTTCTTTTACTAAATCTTCTCTGTCCTTTACTAAGGTACCTGTGGTACCATGCCTCATTTTCTAATGTGAAAAAAAATCACAAAAATGCAATTCTCAAATTGCTGAGCAGCAATTTGACAATTTTCAAATTCAAAATATTCCCCCAAATAGCTAGCTACTAAGAGGCATAAGCAAATGCATAAAGAAATCCAGTTCTTTATAGATGTAAACACAAATTGAAATCTAAAACCTAGTTAACTAGCCTGAAGACTGAGTCAGGCTCTGTGATACACTGGAGACAAAGAAAAGTCCCAATAATATTTATGTAGCCTACAAGAGCTTATATACGTTCCCTTCGCAGTTGAAAAGGGAAGCTGACGGATACAGGAGCTGCACTGAATCCAATGCATTAAGCTTTCTGCAAAAGTCTGTGTGTGCTAAGGAAGACTTCTACGACAAGCCTGTCCTAAACTCTCAGTATCTCTTCTCACATTCCATATATGTCTCCTTTTCTTATGCACACACATGTATACCTCGGAGCAACCTTAATTTTCCTAACAAAGACTTTCTGTAGCACAGGAAACAGAGTTTGGATCTGCCCATTGATGTAGAAGAAAAAAATTTGGGGGGAAGACAATTTCATTTCGATTGTTGAAAATTTCCTACATTTTCCAGCTTGAATGATGGAAATGTATATTGTCTCCACAAAAAACCTACATTCATATGGAAACAAAAATGGTTCTATATGGACTTTAGTTGCCACCCTGGGGTCTTTTGTGAGCAGTTGATAACTGTCCAGCCATTTTTTTATTGAAGAATTCTTAAACACATGTATTCAAATAACTGTTGTTAATGAAATTTGAGAATGATCAGAGAGATTTTTGACATCCTGAATCTTTGTTGACTGATTTTCTAGTAACAATAACTGGTGACATAAAAAAATAACATGACTATTCCCCCTTATGTTTTTGACAGGACTATTATGTTGTTATTTTGTGTCCTACTGAGGTGGATGCTCAAGTCCGAAGGGTGTTACAAATCCCAATGTGGTCCCAAAGAGTTATCTATCTGCAAGGCTCAGCACTAAAAGATCAAGATCTGTTGAGAGCTAAGTAGGCAAATATTGACCAATATTGTTTTTTGCTTTTGTTTCACTCATACTGTTTGATAAAAAAGTTTGTCAAACAACAAAAGCTGTGCTAGAAGAAAAGCATGTTTATTTAGAAAGCAGGGGTCTTTGAAATAATTTGTTTTTCTTAATATCTGAAATTTTTCAAGGGACAGATATTTGTAAGCTCTTTCATTTGGCCAGTTTTTTCTTCACTGTCTTTTCTATCTCAGTTTTTAAAAGTATTGAAACAGAGCGCCTGTGATTTCTTCTGAAAAAGCATCACAGAAAATTCCAAAACTGCCAGTAATGCTAGAATTTGTTTCTATTCCTTGAGCAAAGATGATAAATGTGATGGTAGGTCTGCTGACCAATCGAAGGGGAAAAAGTAAACAAAACCAAATACGACCCTTTGAACCCATTGCAGTTTTGTTTTCTTAAGTTCAGCCTTGGAATATAAGCAACAATTCTACTATAACTCCACATACTCTTCTTTTAGGGTCTTCCTCTTACCATGTACTTCCACCACTTCTAAAAAATCCTCTCTGCCAGTTAATAGTGAATGACGTTAATCAAAACACATCAGTCAAACACAGTTCCTCAACCCCCCCATTCTCAACCATTGCTGAATCACTTGAAGGTGTGAAGGAATTCACAGTGGCATTCACACAGGAGGACTGTCTTTAAACTCTCCAAAGAGAGAGAGGTGATTCTTAGCAAATAACAGATTTAATTTATCTGCATTGCTCTAAGAACTTATTTAGCAATTAATACAGATATCTAAAATTAAGCCAATACCTATCTGAATATTTGTGTCCTTCAGCCACCTTTACCCCAGAGAAGTTATCCAAGAATCTCATCTGTGAGAAGTCTAGTAAGCAGCGTTATCTTAGATTTCTGACACTGAAAAAAACAACTGTTTAAAATTTGAAAATACAATAAAGCTTTTTACAGGATTAAGCATTTTCTTTTAGACAGAGGTTCCTTTTTTTTTTGCTTTCTTTCTGACTTCAAGAAGGAATTCATGTGGGGATTTAGCTGGCATTTGTTCTACACATTAGGAAAAGAAAAATTAGACTGTTCCCTAAAGATAATCTTGAATTTCACTTATAATAACCTGGAGGTAGTCAACTGTGGAACAGTGCTTTTTCCTGCAGAACATGTAATTGAACGTACCTGTCACAGAATAATTTTCAACCTCTCCCGAGGGAAGAAGCATAGTGGGAATTTAATAGAACATTTAATATGAAATATAACCCAGTCCCTAAGACATTTGCTGTAGTACTTTTTTAATGAGAACATAATGTACTGAGGAGATAACAAAGTAATGGTTACCAACAACAACAAAGAAGTAATCAAGAAGTATCTAATTATCAAATTTATAAATATATTGTATGTGAAATGCAATGGCAAAGTAAAATGATAAAGGTCATATCAAGAAGTAAAGGAATACAAAAAGTTGGCTGACTGCATAAATAGTAAACAATCAGTTAACTAAAGACTGAATTTTTATTTATATGCCCTAGTACACGATTTGACTTTACAAAAAGTGATATTTATTCTTTCTTCCTACCTTTGAGAGCTTCACTTTGCAAATTTTTGGTGTTCTCTGAACAGCGTTCATGTGCTCAGCTTTAAGAAAAAGCCAGAACGAATCCTGTCATGAGGTTTCACACTGATATTGTTCATCAGCATGACTGGAAACTTTATAGCTACTTCAGCGTTTGAAACAACACAGTTACTGATTTAAATAGCTCTCATTCTCCATGCAGACTAGCACTAGAAAGGGAGTAGCACTACCACGTTTGACTTCTTTCCCCTACAGCTTTCTCCCATGTTCTGTCATGACCTCAAATATTTTTTTCCGCTCTCCTTCCACTTTCTTTAGTGAACCATCTCAAATCTTAATCCTCTTCATCCCCACTCTTTATCTTACACTTTTTCCTTTCACAAATTTCTCTTCAATATATAAAGTCCCTTTAACTTCTGCTGTTCTCAAGCAGTGGAACTATTAGGTGTGGGGTTTTTGTCTCAGATTCAGTTTTCTGGCACATAAAAATGGTGTAACTGAAAAGCTTTTTCAGGTGTGAGGACATGAATAACACCTCTCATAAGATACTCTGGGTTCTAGTAAATGATTTTAACATAGATGCTATTGGTGGTTCTGTTGTCTAAATTCACAACATTAGAATCATAGAATGGTTAGGGTTGGAAGGAACCTTAAAGATCATCTAGTTCCAAACCCCCTGCCATGGGCAGAGAAATCCTCCACTACACCAGGTTCCTCAAAGCCTCATCCAACCTGGCCTTGAACACTGCCAGGGATGAGGCATCCACAACTTCTCTGGGCAACCTGTTCCAGTGCCTCACCACCCTCAATGTAAAAAATTTCTTCCTTATATCTAATCGAAATCTCCCCTCTTTCAGTTTAAATCCATTACCCCTTGTCCTATCACTACACGCCCTTGTAAAAAGTCCCTCTCCAGCTTTCCTGTAGGCTCCCTTTAGGTACTGGAAAGCTGCTATAAGATCACCCCGAGCCTTCTCTTCTCCAGGCTGAACAGCCCCAACTCTCTCAGCCTGTCACAGAAGTTAATCTCAGATTATCCTTGTCATCTGTGGCTGATGTAATACAAGAAGTTACAAAAAACATTAGCGAAAAAAGTGAATATGTTCACATGAGGTTTCATTTCCTTACGAAATCATCTATATATACTGTCAATCCCAGTTACCTCATCAGTTCTCATCAAAATCTCATCTAATTCCACTGAATTTTCTTTCCTACAACTTTGTTAAAGGTCTTATCTTCCCAATTTTGCTCCCATGCTTAGCGGAAACTATTCATACAGCTCCCATGATTTCTTCCGAATCAGCACTCAGAAGTGGCCTCTTGTCCTCACTTCTCCACATGAGCTGCATGTGACATTACTATTTTGTCTATATTGAGTTACCTTTGTTACAATGATTTTTCCATTTCAAGTACTTTAATGTTTTGAGGCTTCCTCCGTTTTCCTACTGTTAGGTGCCTGTGGGGGAATCTACAATGACCTGACTTTATTCTCTTTTCTTTATACTTTCTCTGAATGATCTCACACAAAACACACAAATTTAATCATTATTTTTATAGTAAAAAACTGAAAGGTTGGCCAAGCTATCTGACATGACCTTACAGATACCTATTCATCAACTTTAGTTTAGTTGCAGACTAAATGTTACTCTATGTTGTAAAGATATCTTAATTTTTGCTACCAAAATAAAACCAGTATCCTAGTATGGATCATATGCTTGGAATCATATTGTAGACTAAGCCTGCATCTTGCAAGTGTTTTCTCACACAGCCTCTCGTTTTTGCTGCAATTAAACTTATATTTATGTTCTTGACACACAGCATCTCAAATCCCTGAACCCTTGTTTCAGAACACACTGGAAATACTATTTATATAATACATCACTCTGCCTCATTGCAGTCCTTCTCTGGCTTACCTTTCTTTATTGCATCAAGGAGTGGTCTCTTATTCTCACTTAGCCTGCAACTGCCAGTTCTTACTGAGAGGTAACCTTCTGATAGGTCTATAATACTATTCTTTTTGACACATACAACAGATTAGCATACAAGTCCCATAGTGATTGCACCCATGCTGTCCCTTCAATCTAGGATGAATTTTTCAGAAACATCTGTAAAGTAATCCCAGTGTTACCCATTGCATCCTCTCTCCAGTCATATCTAGTGAGACCACTTGCTACCATGATAATTTGTCTATTCAGGTGTTGTCACACCATTTCTTCCTGCCTCCCATGTTTGCATAGAATTTTGTTGTCCTTTGTTATGCCACTTAGAGCTGATATGGCAAGGACGGTCTTTTTGATCTGCATTTGTACGGTACCTAAAAGAACGGGCTCTCAAGTCTAAGCCTAGAGTGCCGGTGGCCTACACTATTGCTAAGAATCACCAATTCCATTTTCTAGCAGCAGAGAAACCAAAGATTTAGGAGTCTCAGCTCGCATTCCAGACTCCATAATGGAGTTGCTTTAATGACCAGTGAATTGCCTGTTCATTTTCCCCAGCTTTGGTCTCACTTTTCCCCTTCCCAGCAAACCCAATCTGATCATGCCGTTTCTCTTTGCCCAGAAAGGCCTGTCTTCTCAAGGAGGACAACCAAGTCTCTATTTCTTTATTTCCATGTACCAGTACGTGAAGTAGGATTCACTGGAGAACGGTATCAAGATCTGAGGCAAGAGAGGAAAAGCAAACTGATGAAGCCTTCAGCTGGACAGTTTTTCTCTGCACTTCCACCACCACTCTTTTTATTACATGATCAGTTGTAATCATTACAAAAAAAATTAGGTATTAAAAGTTCTCAAAGAGACCATGAATTGAAAAAAAAAAAGTTAAAAAAAAAGTTAATTCACTTAATGCATACATACACAGAAATGTTTGTTGTTTATCCCAAACATTAGGCAAGATGAGTCTGTTATCTGCCCCTTCTCATTCATTCTTACCAATAATAACTTGCACGTATCATACTCTTACACACTATGCAGGCTGGTGCTACTTACTCACTTTTTATACTAATTGTAGATAAATATTTATTTTTGCAAATTCAGTGTGTTTGAGGTCACCCTGCTTTTATTGCTTTAGCACAGCTCCTGCTGGTGCCAGGGAAAGAAAGTTTCCCAGAACCTAGTCAAGAAGTACTGGTACACCATGATTTAGTGCACAAGGTGACTGCTGCTGACGTTCAGATAGTGCATGAAAACAGGTAGACTGAACTTTCTCAGTATTCTGTTTCTATAAGCACACAAGAGTATAAACTGTGAAACACAAGTCCATGTAAGTATTTTGTTGGTAAGTAACAGGCTTGTATCCCCTCTTCTAGAATGGATGATGCTGAAGCTTGTTTCATTCTGAGCAGCCGCTATGAGGTGGACCGGACAGCAGCTGTAAGTTTTGAAGAAATAACTAAGAACGAATGTGCATGCTGTTTATACCATTACTGCCCTTATTCCCTATCAGGGACTGAGACTTACTCTGTGAACAGATTAAAATTAGCTGATTTACACAGAGATTTTTGTATGTAGGATGAACTTCTCTCAGTTAAGATAATGAAAAGTTTTCTATTGGATTCTATAAGGCCAGGATTTCACAAATTTATGAAATATGACCTAATGCCTCATTTCACATAATATATCTACTTCTGCTTTTTTAAAATATAAATTACATGTCCAACCTATCAAAGAAACTAGAATTCTATAGCACATTTTAGTTATATTTTCTTTAAAATGTAAGAATTTATACATTCTTACAGGACTTTACAAAATTTCAAAAAGTACTGTAAGAATATAGTACTTTCAAAACACAATTTTCATGCTGAATAAAGTAAATTTTTATGAATTCTCTCTTTTTTATGGAACTATGGCAGAATACCATATAAGCACTATCATGGTACCTTATAGATAATACATTGATACACGGTCATTAATCACTCCAAAGGGGAGTACTCTGTCAAAAAGCTTTATTCAAACTACTTGGGCTAATATCTATGCTTGCTCTAGATATCCAATTCAGAGTTCTACTTACTAAATCAGAAAAGAGGCATATATCAACTGACTGATATTTCCATTCAGAACTATTGAAGTATTGAAAGTTCACTACTAACAAAGTAAAGATTGACTTCAACTTTATAGTATCTGAGAGTATGTAACTGTTTTTCATATTGGCCAATTTTAAATGTGAAAAATGGCAGAAATCTTAAAATCAGTTACCATAGTTTTTTCCATCCTACTAGTTATTTGCAGTCAGGTAAGTTACTATCCACAAAGGAAGATTACTAATACAAGCGTCTACTCAGCATATCTGTGATAAAACAATAAAACTGTTTTACTATGAAATAGAACTCTTCAAACTAATGAAATTACCTACTGATCACAAATATCCAGGAAAAAGGTCCACTAAGGAAGGATTTATGAACACAACTTTAAATTTTTCACCATGAGCTCCATGTTAAATTATTGCATACTTGCCTCTATTCGGTTTGATCTTCAACTCCAAAGGAAGATCAGAATAAGTTTGAATATTCACAAAGTTAAATTAAGATGTTTACAAATTGCCTAACGAGATCAAACTAGTGTTTATAATTTGGTAATTATGTTTTAAGCTATCTCAATTAAAAAATATTGGTTTGCTGCTACATTAGAAGAAATAGCAATTATTTTTCCAAATATTGAACAGTAAAACATGGGAAATGAGAGCTTTGCATTACATATGTAGTATTTCTTAATATATTCTCTATCACTTGCTACAATTACTTCATCTGCCATCAAAACTTAATTGTTTCCATACCTACACATATGGCTCATCAGAGAAAGAAGAACAAAAAAAGCAATGTAGGCTGCAGCTGGCAAACGGAAAAGAATATTTCCTTGCCAGGCAAATGAGCCCTCAAAAGCAAATTTTATCAAAAAAAATTTACTTTTTCATAGACTATTAACATGCTGTAAAAAATATTTTATTCAAAGCTAAAGACCCTGTGCTGGACTTATCACTTGCAGAAAGCCACTGAAATCGCTAACAATAAATCTGTGCTCCTACTATAATACTGAAACTTACTGAACTAAGAGCTTTGAATTTGATTAATCAGCAATAGACTCCTGAAAACACACTAGTGGAAGCCACATGAATTGTCAGCGAGTAATGCTAGAGTAGTCAAGTAAGGCAAGCACTCAGAATGTAATGTTTGGAAGCGACAGAGGTGCTAGGATATTTAAGGATAAGAACAAAAAGCAGTTCTTGCAAATACCTGGGAAAATACCAGTAACTTCTATTAAACTGAAAAATATCAAAAAGCTGAACAGCCTTGCCTAAATTAGCAATGAAGTTCAGAATAAATCAGCTACAACATCCCATTGTGGTGTTGTTGCTCAGATTTCCTTTTCACAGGGAATGTAATTATTTATACTGCAAGTAGAAAATAGGACCTTTTCTTTTTTAAAATTTTCTTTTTTCTTTTACTGCCCCCTAGAGCTCTGAAATGAAATGGATTTAATTTCCTACACTGTTCCTGCTCTAGTCACTATTAAGAACTTCAGTAACGTAGTACATAAGGTTACAGTTTGTCACCGGACTCGAGGAAGTTCAGTTGTCATCCCAGTATCAATTTTTATAACTACAACTGATTTTTCACCCTGCTTGAGAAGCTGACAAACTGTTAGGAGAGCTTTGGATCCTCTCCTACGTCTGACAGCTGTCAAAATAAAAGTTAACAGATGCATTGAGGAGATTCCTGACCAGAACAGCTGTTGTTACTCATGTGATTTTTCAAAGTCCATGAGGATTTTTATCTCCTCAGCTACAGTTCTCAGCAGAGGATCTTCTCATTTGCCATGGATACCACTGGCTGTTCATTGCTTGCTATTTCATTAGTTACTAAGTTTTAGTGCCAAAGTCTGTGTTGCTTCTGATCCGCTGATCTCAACCAAAGCTCAGAAGAAAAGTACAGTAGTAACAGATGACATGCAGTTACTTCATAAAAATTGTCAGTTGCTTCCTTTTTCACTTGGAGGAGTAGGAATTTCAACAGTCAGACCAAGAATTTGTCAGCTTTCCAAAGTCTCTGGCAAGACAAAGCTCTGCCAGATTTTATTCTGTCAAATGCTATTTTGACATCTCAGACCAACATGTAAGCTGCTCATCTTCTACAGCAAGGAGGACAGACATCCGTTTCTCTTCTGAAGGATGCAACTTGTAAAGAGTTCAAATTGTACTTAAGTCTGGATGACAATCTTTTTTTTTTTTTTTTTTGATTGATGGGCATAGAATAGTAGTCTGTGCCACACCACAAAGTTAGCCAGTGACTTCAATGGGCTGCCTACATCAAATTGCTCCATGAAACTATGGTGCCTAAAAACAGTGCATCTGCTGTTTTAACCCAAGGAAGGGTGGGAAGAGAAGTATCTTCTGAATTATCCTATAGATAAATCATTAATAGGCTATATAAATATAAAGGTCACTTCTATTGCCGACAGCTTTGTTCTGATGCTTTCTGAAAATTCAGAGATGGTCGAGTTCAAGCTTGCACCTTTTTTTTCCCTTCTGTTAATCAAATTGTGTGACACTACCATACTGGTAATCTAAGTTACACTGCCTTAATAGCATCACAAGACAGATGCATTGCATGAGAAATATAACTAATTTATTGAGTCATGTGTGGCAAGAAAAAAAAATAAATTAACAGAACCATTTTAAAATATATATTAAATCAAGGTCTTGCTTTGAGTGCTGATGATTTAAATTCCTGATATGCCCACTTTAAAACTTACAGCTTTTGATACATGAACTTAAATATCACCTCTATATTAATCACCATTAATTATCATTGGTAATTTTCGATCACTGACTGCAATTCATTGCATGGAAAACACACAGAAAATAATATATTTTTTCCATCATCTCCTGAAGAATCATATATTTTATAATGTGAATAGAAGCATAATTTTATTTCAGTTTCTGCTGTTTGCAGTATATACACCGCCTTTTTACTTGGGAGAAATGTGAACATTTTTTAAAGTCGCTGCAATATAGTATAGAAATTGCTACACGTGTAAAACAGAGAGCCACCAATACTGTATGAAGAGACTGAATCTAAGAAGCCACTTGAAGTACCTATCTATCTTTTAATTTCTCCCTCCTGGAGTGCTTTTCCAGAGTGGAATTTGGGAGAGTAACTGAATGAAAAAAACATGCAAACCCAAATAACCAGCTTTTATAAACAAATACATGTATATACCAAGTGAAAAGCGAGAAAATGAAACAATAATGAAACATTATTATATTAAAAGTACATACACAGAGTCGATCTTATGAAGCTATATATAGGGCATTTAAGTATCCATTTTATATATATTACATATTTGTAGACTACTTCTTCAAAAAGAGTAAGCAAATGGAAAGCAATACATATTTCAGCGTTAAAACCGCAAATGTGCCAAATAATCATCAAGAGATCTTAATTTTAACAAGTCTTTTCCTTTCCTATGCAATTATCTAAAAATATTTTATGTTGAGTTTCATACTTTTAGTTTTACAACACTCACTTCTATAGGTCTAGGGGTTTTTTTTAATAAAATAGTGTCGTTTGAATCACTTTAATAAGCATTCTTCATTCTTGTTTTTAACAATTCCTGTACCTTCTGACAAAACCAGGCTTTTTAGACAAAATAATTAAAAAAAAATAATCAAAGAAAATACCTAACATTGAGAAGAAAAGAGGAAGAGTAAACAGTCTGAAATGTACAACCAAAATTGTATTTACTGGAACAGTTTTAGTTTATCACAGTAAATTTAATCTTAGCTTATGTATGTAATACACAAGAATTAAAAAAATAATTCACCTAAATTTCATTGAATATAAGCTATATTTCTATGCATGTGGCATTCAAGAAACAGCCTTTTCTCACCACTTTTGTGAGCCAATGGGGTCTATCAATGACTGCTACGGAAAGGAAGGGAGGAAACAGGTAATGTCAAACTCTGTGCAGTGAAGCCATACTATCGCTGCAAGTGACTCTGAATGTGTTTCCCTCACACCTTTTGCAAAAAAAGATTAGGTAATGTCTTCAACAATGCAGATTTTTCAAATCTGTCCCAAATCCACTCTCAAACCTCTTACTACTCCTATACTATATCTATATGACCATCCATCTATCCCATTACCCAGGCATTTTCTATTTCTAAGGTGCGTTGGCATTTCATTCCCTTAAATCAAAAGAGAAAAAAAAACCCTAAATGCAAAAAAACCCCAAACCCTAAGGAGGATAAGTTGCCATATGCTATAGAAAAAGTGAAGAAAAAGTGACTGCATACAAGGAAAGCTTACAGCAGGATACATCCAAATTCTGAAATCTCCTGAATGAGCACAGCAATCCTACATCTATGAAACCGAAAGAAAAATGTGAAAAAAAAAGTATTTTACCATCCGCAAAATGTCTTCCTCTTATGACTCCATTCTAGTATTTCTAATAGAAAAAGCACTTGCTTACATCTGAATTGACATTAAAATATTATGGTTTGAAAATGTCAATCATGCTCTGTTCCAGGCAGATTTTCCCTTGTGTTCATGAGTCTGAAAGCTTTTCTTATTGCTGATGCTGCAAACACAATGAATCATTCTTTATATTTTAAATTTTAATATCACTGATTTCATGACTAGGCAAGGTATTTCAACCCAAGTATTGCTTCCTACATGCAGCTCTCAAATACTCCCTTTTAGTTCTGAAATAAATACAAGTTGATGGCTGATACACTGAAATTGGCCATATTTCATGCAATTCAATATATGAATGTATTATCACATAGTTTACTTTTATGGGATAGCAGTGTTCATCCTGTGGTTAACTTACTCTTGAGATGTGGTAACAAGTACAAAAACTAATAGGCTAGGAAATCTATTGTAATCCTTTAGTCAGAAGCTTGCTAAATTCTGATGTCAGTTATGCAAATATTTTAGTTGCACAACAAAGTAGATCTGTTTTTGATTGAGTTGAAAATTTTTAGTTATTCACAATTTTAAACTCTTAATTCCTGATGTCCTCATTTCATGTTATATAAATTCTGAGTCTCTTTGGAAGGATATATCTAATACATCATTCTTGATTAATTAGACATGACTCATCATTACCATCTAAATTTTCACACAATTCTTCCACACCCAAACGCCACTCCTTCCAAATTATGGGATCCCCAACACTTGCAGAAAGATGAGAGGGACAAAATACCTTATTAATAAAAGATTTCTGGAAACAAACCCTCTGTTCTGTGTTCCAACAAATAGAATATATTATACTAAGATCATAGGATAATGGAGGTTGGAAGGAAGTTCAGGAGATCTCTAGTCTGACAAGGGTCAGTAATGAACACAGACCACATTGCTCGGGGCTTTGTCTAGGTTAGTGTGGAAAGTGTGCAGAGTAAAGACAGCACAGCCTTTCTGCACAACCTGTTCCCCTGCCTGTTTTCATGGGGAAAAGGTTTCTCCTTCTATCCAGCCTGAATCTCTCTTTTCAACTTACATACATTGTCTCTTGTCCTCCAACCAAGCATCACTCTGGAGAGCCTGACTGCATCTGCTCAATAACCATCCTGTAGGTACTGGAGATTGCTGTTCGGTCCCCCTGAAGCCATCTCTTCTGCAGGCTGAACAAGCTCCATTCCCTCACCCTCTCCTCACAGGGCCTCTGCTTCTGCCCCTGACCGTCTTGGTGGCCCTCTGCTGAAATCAGGCCAGCTTATACATGTCTTTGCTGTATTGATGGCCTGCAAACTGAATTCAGTGTCTAGATTGTCTAACCTGTCACAGTCTAACCTGTGCTGAGTAGAGCAGGACAATCACTGCCCTCTGCCCACTTGCTGTTCTGCGGGGAAAACAGCCCTGGGTGCCGTCAGCCTCCTTTACGGCCTCGGCACACTGCCAGCCCAGGCTCAGCTCACTCTCTGCCAGGACTCCCAGGTCTTTTCCAGCAGAGCTGCTGCCCAGTCAGTCAGCCCCCAGCCTGTGCCAGTGCAGGTGCTTACTCAGTCCCAGAGACAGGACTCCGCTTTTGTCCTTGTTGAATTTCAGGAGGTTCTCGTCAGTCCATTCCTCCATCTTATCTTGTTCATCTGAAGGGCAGTCCTGCCCTCAAGTGTTTCAACTGTTTCCTCCAGTTTGGTATAGTCTGCAAACCTGCTGAGTGTGCACTCTTTCACCTCCTGCAAGCTACGGGTAAAGGTGTTTTAACACAAGAGGTTTCAGTGCAGATCCCTGTGACACTCCACTTGTCCCAGGTCTCTGGGTAGGGTACGTGCCATTTAACACTGCCCTAAGACTCCAATCGCCTAACCAGCATTTTACCCATATAGTTTTCCACTCATCCAGACTGTGATGTCTGAAGATGAAAATGAGAATACTGCCTGAGACACAGCATTAATATGCCCAAAGGTATAGCACCCCAGATCATCCTTTTGTTTGAAGACAGATGAAACAATTACTTTTTCTGTCCTTCCTGGAGACCTCCCAGAGTCTCCACAACTTTTCAAAGATAAGGAAGCAACCATACAAGGACATTGGCCTGCTCTCTCTGCACCCGTCTGATCCTGTGGGATCCTATGGGTTGAGTTGTCTGGAGCAATCCCTGTCTAAAATCATCCTCTGCTGGTGGTTCTCCTCCTGCTTGAAGCCTGCCTCAAGGCAGAGGTCTGAGAGACCTTGTTGGTGAACACTGAGAGTACCTCAGCCTTGTCTGTGTCTGCAGAATTACTGGATTGTCTGTGTATTTGTATATATATTTATGAATTTAAATATATGTAATATACATAATACGTAATATTACTTATATGACATGTACATAAACACCCACACCAGCTGCTGTTATATAGTCTGAAAATAAGTTTTCTTTAATGAAGTCAGTCTGATAAGAGGTTATTTTTCTAATGTAACATGGTTATTTGTATTTCATTGTCATCACCTCATACTCTTTATTCTAGGATCATCAGACCATTTTAAGAGCATGGGCAGTTAAAGACTTTGCTCCGAATTGTCCTTTGTATGTCCAAATACTGAAACCTGAGAATAAATTCCACATCAAGTTTGCAGGTAAGCATAAGATTTCAGCCATTTGAAATACTTGTTTGTATTTGGCAGTTTGTTTCATAAACACACAAGCGTGAGAGAGATTTCCTAGGCATATTTACTGGTTAGAAGCAGATTAAGAGTGCAATACTGTAAAATAACATGGGCTGTATATATCCTACCAATAGTAAAATGTCATGTTTTACATTAAAGTCTTATTTATAAGCACTCAAGGATTATTACTCTTTAATGTGACATAATATACAGAGTAGAATTATTTGATATATAACACATTGTTACTCCTTAATAATAGATACGGGTAGGTTTCCAGCTTGCTATATCCATGTTACTAACGGGAATATGAGAAGATTTGCTCAGAAAAGGCTGAATTTTATCCAACAAACAATTGAAAAAAAAAATCTTCCCATTGGGCTGTTTTTTTCTAAGTGTTATCAAAACCATTATTTTAATTACTTTCAAATATTTTGCAAAGAGACATATCATTTAATTCTATATCCAGTAAAATGACTTAGAAACTATGACAAAATGCAAAATGATGTTAAGAAATCCAAACAAATCCTCTCTTATAAGAAGAGATTAACAGCTTTAATTTGACAAACTGCTTCTGTGCACTATGTAGGTAAATCTCTCTTTCTCTGTCTATATATAAAGACGCACATACATATGTATGTACATACAGACATATATATTTTTATAATGAACTCATTTTGCCTGTCTTTGGAAAAATATCTCTGTGCAGTAGAAGCAAAGCTTTCCTTTTCAACTGTGATTTTGAAAATTCAATTTTCTTGAAGGATATTGTAAGGAAGAAAAGATTGCTGATTCTGCAAAATTAAAAAAAACGCTATGGAAAATATTAGTCCCTTCCATCATCCCAGAATGTGATGAAAACGTAAATTCCAGTGCAGAACAATTTTGGAGCAAGATTTAAAGCTATAATTTTAAAAGCTACTGCATTTACCTCTAGGTTGGAAAGAAGGAAAAAAACATCAATAGCAGTTCTGAAGCTATAAAAGTGTAATCTCAAACTATGAGATAGCACAGCAGGGAATAAGACTTACGCTGTGACAAGAATGATGGTGCTTTTTCATTTCCCCCTTAAAATCACAAAGCACAAACATAATCTCTTCTCCCTAGCCGTGGCCACTTTTCTTTATCGCTAGCTGTTTTAATTTGTTGTTCCTAATTGTATTTTTAAGAGTGTTTCATTATTCTTAACAGCTTGGCTCTGTAGGAGCTTATATATAACTATACTTGCAAAACAGAGACTGTTCTAAGTCTTGGATTGAGAATTCAGACCATATTTTTTTTAAAAAAAGCAAACAACAATAAAAACCCCAAACCTCTTGGTACTATTTGCTTCAACTGAGCTTAACCAATCTGGTATTTTGCTGCCTTCATTTATGTTCTCTAGTTCTTGAGGAGACTTTATATATTCTGTGCCTCATTAGCCCTCTCTAACATTAATTATAGTAGTAGTGTATTTTAAGTCTAAATATTTATATAGCACCTCACATCCCAAAATAATTTCACATGGATCATAGGGGTCACTGCATCCATTTCCACACACTCTCTGCACAACAGTAAAAGCAGAGAATTACAAGCCTTCCTTCAAGATGAATTTAATCTTACCCATATAAAGCACAGGAAATTTTTAGTGCAGTTTTAAATTCATCAAAGTTACACATATGATATAAACATCACCACTGGATTCTTACCGGCTACAAATGGTTAGGCTGCTGATAGACTCATCAGAACAACAGTTGTTTGCATACATTTTCCTAAGATGACTCTCCTTTGGTTATTAATCTCATCCAGCTCTTCTTCATTCTGAAATACGTACCCAGTGGGGGAAGCAGACAATAGCCCTCTCGAGCGCTTATGAACAAAATTTGTCATAACCATATGGAACATTTTTCTAAGTGCTTTTCCTGTTATGATTCAGGACTGCTTTATTACTGCCTTAATGCAAAAGCTTCTTTTACAATTGATATTACTTTAAAAAATAACTCCATTCTTCTAGAGGTTTTCCCAACAATATTGTGCATTTTATGAACCTGAAATACTCAATAATACTACTACTTTTTTTTTTTTTAAACACACAGGTTTAGAGACTATAACTGTCAAAAAGAAAGTTTTTGAATTTATAAAAAAATGCAACCAAGGAGTTCCAGAAGGTCCTACTAACAAAAGTTTAACTTTTAAATACTTTGCAGATTTATAACACACTAAAAGTCCAGTTTCTCAGCAGCTTATATTAAATTGACGAGTCATCCTAGACTGCATGAGGCAGTCCTGAAATTTAGACCTGACTTCATTTTCCCTTAGAATAGCATCCCAGAGACTTTCTGTCTTAGGCTTCAGAAACAGTATTTAGGACAAGTAATTGCTATAGTTTATTCTCATCTGGTAGATAAGACTTTTAAATTTTCCTCTCTTTAATGAGAGTACAAGAACTTATTCTTGTCAACACAGCAAAAGAATGGAGGCACTTTGCACAGGGTAATATGGCCTGTGAGAAAGGCATGTTTCCTGTATTTTCACCTAATGCCAGACACATGCCCTTGCATCCTGCATTCTCTGTTATTTTTTACAGTGAAGTTTAACTACTTTGTTTAAAATGGTAACTTACGCTTATATTAATACAGTGGAAATATTTCTCTGTGCTTGAATATGATTCTTCAGTGGAATCTGAAAAGCACAGGGCATAAGTGTTTGTCCCGGCAAACTCCTTTGCAAGTTCCAAGTGTGAACACTCTAAACACGCAGCCGCTCTAACGTGACAGTTATCAGATGGGCAGGGAAACACTGTATCATCATTTTTAACTGCCTTATGTCTTGAGCTGATATGTTTTGATCGCTCCCTATTAATTTCCAATATGCAAATGCCTTGACATGTCCATTTTTTCCTTGCACTAATGCTGCATTTTCCTTCACTAGCTGTTACATACGTTTTTCTTAATCTTCCTACTTTTCCGTCAAACACATGGGGCTACAAAAGGCCACATATCCTTCCTGCACGCATCTGGCCTTACATTTCAGCACAAATATGAAATAAACTGAAGACTGTCCACAGCAGAGCAATACATTTATACAATTTGGAGACTGGAGCAAATCGCATATTTTCAGAATTGAACTTAAAACTTTTATATATTTGCTGAAAAATAAATCACCATTACCTTGAATATTCAGAAATTACGTATAATCACAGTTCCAGGAACTGGGGATACACTTTTGACGTTCTCTGTTTATTCAAAGTGCACCGATGAATTAGCACAGATTGGTGAAGTCTGACATTAAACCTTCAGTAGTTTATTTGAAAGGAACATAGTCCAGATTCACCAAAATGGATATTGAATGCATCTGATGATTAATCTATCCAATTACAGATAAAAATAGTCTAGAGATAATGGATGGGCATTTTTATTTTTCTGATCTGGTAGTGATCACGTTAACTTACCGAATTGACAAAAGTAAGGTTTCTCAGAATAATTATGTCAGGTCTAGGACATTTTTAACATATGGCTGATGCTGCAGGCATAAATCAGTATTTTGACTATGTTATATCTTCAAAAACATTATAGAAGTCATAACTCACTGCACTGCATTACTTCATCTATTTGAGACAGACTTGGTAACAAGTTTTCTGTCAAAATATATTCTCAACAGGAGCTACAGCTTCTAGAAATTCTAAATGGAATATTTCTTCAGTATAAATGCAGTCAAAATACCTCTGTTTGGTAAACTCATTTGACATTTAATATTCAATTCAAAATAAACTGCAGTTTCCTCTGCTACTTCACTGCCACACTGAATGAGTAATTTGATGATTCTAGTACCCACTGTCACAGGACCTGAGTGATGTCCCAGACCTGAGGAGTGGGAGAGCTGCCACCCAGCTTCCTCCCCACCCACTTTAGAAGACAAAGCAGATAAAGTTCTGTATAACCCTCACCACAGCTTCACAATAAGAGTTCTGAACATAAATATAGAACACAGTAACATTATAGGCAAGCTATAATCTGTTAAATAATTGGGGGAACGAGGAAGTTAATTTTGACCTGATCTGTTTAATATAAAAACTTAACTCCAGCCAAAAGGAGAAACCCATAGCACCTCTCCTCATGTTTCAGATAGCTACAATATTTCTAATCATGGTAATTAGATCACTAAAGTATCTTTCACCTAGTGTTCTCAAAGTACCTCTGAGAATTCAAAAGCTTCAAAACAGTTTTGAAGTAGGTAGGGTAGTATTTTTATATACCCATTTTACAGGTGCTTAAAAAGTCATGAAGGGCATAAATCAATCGCACAAGATCCAAGTATACAACAGGAGTGGAAATAGTCCTACGAGTCCCAGCTCCATGGGTTCTGATGTAAAAACACTTGACAATACAATGTGAATCTCATACATATGAGATTAAGACAACTATTGTACGACAGCAATCTGTTTGCTGTGCGCTATATTCCCTGTTAACATGATAATTTACATAAAATCCATCCAAAAAATTCATCATACACATTAAAGAGTATAGAACATATGGAGGATTTAAGTGTGCAATACACTTTTCATTTGCATTGTGCCATCCATGATTTATTCATTTTCATTTATATATATTTAGGTCAACATACACAATTTGGTACAAGATCTGAAAAAATAGATGGTGAAATAAGTTTCCTGTATATTTTTTCTTGCTCCTATTTTAAAAAGTATTATCTATAAAGAAACAACTTTCTAAACAAGAAATAAGAGGAGGTTACTTGGCAAAATCCTATACACACTCAAAAATATGGAGAATTCTCATTCCTTCAATATCAGGAAGTGAATATTCACTTTCGTAAATCTTTGCCATCTGACTAATGGTAATGGAATGCAGATATTCCATCCAAGTACTAGATTATGCCTTACTTGCTCAAAATCTCTAGTTTAAATTTCAAATAGATTTATTAATGGCACATGGTCAACTGAAAGAACACATTTCTGTCTGAAATATTTTCTTCAGGAAATATTTAATTCCTATAACTGAAATATATTTAGAGGAGGAAAAATTTCATTTTATTCTGTATTTGACAGTGTCTTTATATAACTAAATTCATTCCTTCCCTATGACAATAGACCTTGATCTTCAGAAAAATGAGATAATGGGTTTCTCCTTTCAGTAGTCAATGATTCTGTTACTGAAGAGCCTCTAGAAATTTCAAAATAAATAATAGAGAAGGCATACAAAGTATGCCTTCACTTTTGTTTTCACTAAGTGGTATGCTTATAGCTATACTATAAATTCTGCCTAGAAAGTAGCTTAGTTATAGAGGTAAGATTGTTCTAAGGATTTCAATGATACATTAGCGCGACTAGAAGTAGAGGTATGTATACAGCTCAGATCCAGGTGGAGAGATTATTTGCTTACTTTTACTCAGCAATTTTCATATGGCTTATGTTTTAATCATCAGCTGTACTACTTGTATTATTCTTTTTCATCACAAGCAAATTCTGCTCCCATGGAAAGTGCTGTAGACTGAATGAAACATTAAATTCAGAAGAAAAAAATTTACTTAGCATGCATGCAATAAATGCCTTTCTGACCTTATAAAACCTTTATGACTTTAACTTTTTATACTGACAAAAAGTTTCATTAAGTTTTAAGTTTTGTGCTTATCCCTTCTTATATCTATTTTAATACCATCAGGTATACGTGAATGATATTAGAGTAATTTTTAGTTCCTTTTCATGCCATCACCAGCACTGTATTTAACTGTGATCTGAATTTTAAGCACTAGCCATCCAAGTTGAATAGTAATTCATACAATACTGAAAGCATGTGCAGAAGATTTGGCAGTTTTAAGTATAAGCCAATATAGACGACTAGATGTAATACCTCTGTTGCTTTCTCTTCTCACTTCCCCTCCCCTAAATTCCATTGAAAGTCAGAAAAAAATAGGTATGTCCATAGTACTGTTCCATCGTAGCAAGTACTAATGTGCAGACATACTTTCTTATAAGGACTCTTAAAAGCAAAGCACTATTTTGCGATTACAAAAGCCAGACATGAACTGGGGTAAAAAGAATGCGACATTGTAAAAAACTGGAAAAGAAAAACAACCACTGTCTGCCTAGATTGGAAGGAAGCAGCAGATGTTAGCAGTTCCTGGAGAAGACATTAGTCCAATCTGCATCACACTGAAGTGCAGTGCAAAATCCCAGAGCTACTGCCAAATAGGCTGTACTGGCTTGCAGATCAGTTATCTAATTGATCGGCACTCCTGCGTTGCAGTATCCTAGGTATGCTACCTCCTGAACACGAAATTATATCTCTGTACAATGCTTGATGTCTCTACACCAATTTATGCAAAACTGCAGAAGGTGCAAGAGGTACAAACTAGACTATTCTACATAGCTTACTCATACAAGTAGTGCAGCAAGGTACTGGAAATGGGATTCACAGAGCCATTGCATCTTCTCTGTGCACAGCTGCAGGACAGAAAGTATGAACTGGATGCAAGTTAACTCTACCCATGCAATCTGAGAGAGAGCATAGATGGGGCAAATCATACACTGCTGCTCTACAGATGGAGATCTGGAGGCAAATTTTGATTGTCCCTATCCACCATTTTTCTAGACAAGGAAAGGAAGTCATAATTGTGTTCAATGGAAAGTATTCTTGTAAAACAATTTTTATCTTCTTTTTTTTCGTACAGATCATGTTGTGTGTGAAGAGGAATTCAAATATGCTATGCTAGCTCTAAACTGTATATGCCCAGCTACCTCCACATTAATCACACTGCTGGTTCATACATCTAGGGGACAGTAAGTATACGCTACCATAAAAAATTCCAAACAACCTTGTAAAAGTTATAGCTGATATTCTTTGGAAAATAGCTTACCCTAAACTCCTAGACAACTACAGTTTTTAAAAAGAAATTGGAACTTTCTGCAAAATAAAAGCATCAAGGTGTTTTACTCAAGATATTTTAATTTCAAAGAGACACACTCCCCCAGTATTTAACATTTTGTTGCATTCTGTTGTGCTGCTTCCATAGCAGAAGATATGAAAAATTTGTATTTCCAAATTGTAGATTGAATTGTGGACCTATTACACGATACTACTTAAGAACACCAACTAGGCCTCCAAAATACCTATTTTAATATGTTAATTTGAAGGTCTATCTTTGTACGTATATAAAAAATTCTTATTCACTAAGCTCAGAAAATGTTTTACTGACAACATATAAAATACTATTTGCTATTCAGTGCCTACATGTTAAGAAACAAGGACATATACATATGAAGAAGTGTTTTTAACATGATAACCACACAGCTGGAAGGGGTGCAGAATTCCGGTGTCTCTACAGACTGCATTGTCACAGTAGAACCTCTCCATATTGACCAAAATAATTTTACCACATCTAGTATACCTCCATTATGCTATATTATAGGAATAAGGTATTCTTATTAAAATGTCATAGGCAGAGGCATTACAAAGTAGATCTCCAAACATATCTGTAGAAATGGGATACATACATATAGACTGCACAAGAATATATTTGAGAGTCTAGTAGAAACGCATGTTTTTTTTCAAGTTACCATGCATCCAGTAATATCTTGCTATTTACAAGCAGAGTTATTAACCTTCTATACGGCATTTGTAGTATTCCCCTGTGCCCAGGATGGGGAAAACTGAAATTATTGCTAGAACATTTACTACCAAGAACAAATGTCAAGGCTTTAATGGCACTGTCTGTACTAGAACCTGTTAATAAGATGACAACAAAATACTGTTCCCATGCCTCCTGAGAATCATGGTGAAATACATTCTTCATCTGCCTAGCTCTCATTATCTGACATGCACAGAATATAGAGCTGGTTTTAGTTATTTCATATTACATGTGTATGAAAGAAGAGTAGTATTCTGAACAGCTAGCAGAGAACGTTCCGTTAGCACAAAACCAGGTGTATGAAAGGGACTCTCTTTTCTGCTGCACTTAAGAACTTTAGCATTACATTTTTAACACAGGTATATTGATCATTTATACACATTCCCAACTATGGTGCAAAGTAACTACAGCAGAATCAAAAGTGCTTATTATTTCTTTTGCAATCAAAATTAATCAATGTGATCAGGGTTGTTAAAGTAAATGATTTCTAGTCTCATCATTGTATACTAGGAGAAAAATAAACCTTTTTTCACAAATAGTTGTCGGCATTACTTTGAATCCCTTCAAAAAGCAAACATAAGCTTGCTTTTTTCAGACAGACTGGAAAAGTGAAAGTATCTAGTTGTCATTCTTCTACTTGAGTCAGCACTCAAAGCATTTAATTTGAGGTGGGCTCCAAAATAATAAAAAATGGCAAACTTTGGACATCTGAGAGCATGTGTATCAATGCTGGACTAATTGGTTGAATAGATAGGACTGTTCTTTAAAACCACATTATAGCTGGGAAAGTTTAAAGAAGGCACATTAGAGGAGAAAAAACGTCAAAAATATTTAACATTTGAGTAGTCTTGACTTCACAGTGCTAAAAATAAAAACTCAAACAATCAAGTATTTCTCTCCCAAACTATCACTCTCTTAACCTTTCAAATTTAATAGTTTTGCTACTTCCCTTCATTTCAGTTGTGCAAAAAATTTACATAATTCCCAAACTGGTAGGGTTTTTCTTCCTCTTTTATTCCTTACAACTTTTTTAAATCCCTCGGAAATGCTGGAGTATGTTTTCAACAGTCTAATTCAATTGTGATTTTAATTTTTCATTAAGTTTTGCACAAGTGTACAAATCTGTTCGAAGTATGAGAAAAGTCACTAAGTAGAGCATTCAAAATTAGGAAATGAGGACAAAGCTATCTTCTTGTTAGACTGCTCTGATCCTATTAAAAAACCCTACTGTGCTGTTGAAAATGTCAAATAATGATGTACTTGAGCTTTCTTTTTGCTTATAACTGGGTGTTACGTAGGCCATGTTTAATCTGTAAGTTTTGTGTCTTTGAACATTTAGTCAAGATGATCTTTAACAACTAGAGATTTAACCATTGATTTTTTTTTTAACAAGTATGTGCTTCTTGAATATCATGTTCTAAATCTGAAGGACAGTAATTACATAATTGAAAAGATCATATCAAATATTTAAATATGTGAAAATAATTTCTCCTTCCTGCCTTATCACTTTAATGTCCCAATTTTATTAATCTTATAATTATTTTACTTTTTTATCCATATTTTGTATGTGCAATACCATAATTGATTTTAACACTTGCTAACTAAGATAGACTTACAGCTAGATACAGATCTACATCTGATCTTTGTAAGTATTATAGTTAAGGAATTTATTTTCAAACTTTCTTATTCAGTATACATTGATATTTTAGAGGAAAAATCTCTTTTAACTGTACATTATTCATAAGCATCTCCTGAGATTTGCACTGTCTCTAGTGTGTTTGAACAATGCTGCTAAAACAAATGATTCTGCACTTCATTATCTTCAAAGAGAAATCTGTTTTCAAAGTAGGTGTTGGTTTTGAGCTTCATCTACAGGTTGTCATTGTATCGCAGACATAAAACTGCTTTGGGTTTGACTAATTTATAAACCAGAGTAATTGTTTTGGCTTTTGAAGATATTTTCTAATGTTGAACAATAGGTAAATTAACTGCTAATTGTTAAAATAGGTTAAATTACCTTTATGCATATGAAAGATGAAGTCAGACAAACATTTAAGTTTGGCTAAGTATAAGTAAAAAGATTAAGTGAAAATTATTTAAACTACAAATAAAAATTTTAACTATACATACATTTATATCCGAACTAAACAGTAAATTAGATTTAAATAACAAAGAGTATTTGTTAAAGAGACTTACAATGTTAAAACTGGTTGGTTCTTGTTTAATTGTCCTTTCATTGTCCTGGTTACTACCAGCACCTGCATTAAACTTTATGTAGGACTTGACTTTTAAATCCCTGTCAATATTGACTTCCTTTTATAAAAAGGACAGACCTCGATTATGGGGAGACTACAATGAATAAACTGCTTCCAACCTTAGGTAATCTTTTTAAAGTCTATTCAAAGTCTTTGAGAGGATTCTGTGAATGGAAACCTGAACTGATTATTAAGAGAATGAGATAATGCAATGAACAGTGAACAAAACCCCCACATGTACAAGAATTTAAAACACCTTATCTTCTAGTATTAATATGTGAAAAGATTGGGGAAAACGTCCATGTTCTAAGCAACTTTGATCAGATCAACTTGCTATTAAAATTAAAGGGAAGTTTGCTGCTGTTTATGTGAACTGGCTTTCATCTTTAACACTACTTTTCAGATTAAACAAACCAGGTGTAAATAATCCCATTGTCTTCTCAACCATTTATGGAATTCAAAACTTCAACCTGTAAGACACCAAATTCTACCTTGAATCTTACTTATAATCTTATTATTTATCTTAATTATTAATCTTAACATTCATCTTTGAATGCTACTTAATTATCTAATCTAGTAACAGAACTTTATTACGGTTTGTATTATGATACAAGATATTGGAAGAAAATAGCATTTCTGACTTGAACTTAATATGATCTTTACAGAACAGCCCCATGGGAAGCTTTTAGACAACTAACTGGAACCAAGCAGACTTTAAACAGGTGAACATTTTATTTTAGGGGGAAAAGTGAAACATGGAAATATTTTCTTCTGTGATTACATTTCTAGTTCTGCTATTCTACATCTAGTGCACTATTTGTTAATGCTGTTGCAATAAAAATGATTTACTTATTTCCATCTTGAAACAAAATGTTTCTATGTTGAGGGTGGAGAAGAATGGTAAATTGAAGAAAAACAGAAATTGTGTAAAGACAGTGAAATTGTATAAATGAGCATGTCCCTGTATCTTGAGATCTTAGCTCCAAGTGGCAAAATACAGACCACATTTGTCAATTTTATGTCCTGTCTGCATATGTTTATCTATGCATCCATTATATCCAGTAAAACTCATGCAGACAGAACCTTCTTTCTATGTGAAACTTAACAAAGTAAGAACCCCCAAGAAACCCCAAGTCTGCAGGTTTTGGTGGTAGCTGAGGTTTGGAACAGTCCATCCGGTAAAGGATGATATGCTTAATGCTGTTAAAGTAATAATTCATTTTCACGCACTAGAGAAAAGAAAGTATATACTTCTCATAGGATATAGGGCATAGTCACTAAAAATATCCATAGGGTAAATGCTGAAGATAACCGATAAGCAAACACAGAAAAATGTCTTTCTTACAGATAAAGTGACTGAAGTCAAATGAGTATTTCCTACGTAAGTTATTTTTAATGATTCTTTACCTAATTCAAACAGGAACCAGACAATCTGCCATGGAGCATCTGAAGAAACTGCTTTTATGAACAGAATGAGCATGCTGTTGGTTTACCCCATCATCTTTAATTTGCAATGAATCTACTTATTATAGTGTGAATTTAAAGTAACTCAGCCATATCTCTCTTGATATTAAAATACATAATCTTATATGCCGATAACTTAGCAGAAAATGCTCTTTAATTCACTAAGATAACCTCTGTACTTACACTATTACCAAGATTTGGTCTCAAATATTTCTTTCAGATTAGCCTATGGGAATTTTTTAGTAGACATTTGTCGTTTCTGTTGCCATGAAATACTGTTCTAATTAATAAGAATTTTACATTAAGTTTTAAGTTATTCTCTTTATCTGTACATGTTTCAGGGAGAGTCAGCAATCACAGGAACAATGGCAGAAAATGTATGGCAGATGCTCTGGTAATGAAGTGTATCATATTAACCTGGAAGAAAGTACTTTTTTTGCTGAGTATGAGGGGAAAAGCTTCACATATGCTTCTTTCCATGCACATAAAAAGTATGTTTATTTTCCTATCAACAATTAAAACTTTGAACAAATTATTAATTGTTTTGCCTGCAATGCAGCTCTGAATTCAAAGGTGCAGTATTCCACACTACTCTCTTTCTGGGTTTAAATATCTGGCCACTAATATAGTTCATGGATATTTTTCTGTAAGTTGCAGCTGGCCAGGTGAAAGCTCATGTTGGTTCTGTATAGGCCAGCTTAATCTTATAGAACAGAGTATAAAGGATATATAGGATAAGCCTGAGAACCAGAAAAAAATTTTGTACCTTAGAGATGGTACAGGAGAGCACCAGTCCCTTTCCATGTCCAAAATAATCTAGAAAAGGGTGGGTGGGAGGATGTTATTGTTTTGGGTTTTTTTTAACTTATTTAGGAGTCAGACGAAAATCTGTCTTCCTTTGTGATGTGTTCATTTTATGCAAAATGTTCAATTTAAAGGTGGTACATGCTACATTCTGGTGATTGTTCAAAAAACAAACCCATATTTTTTCTGTTAGATGCTAACATATCTTCTTTAGGTTCCAGACCATGCATCACTTAATCAGTGCTACTCTGTGAGGTGAACGTACAAACTGAACACAAATCATGTATATTCATATATATTTAACAAAATGAACATATATGAAACCCTAAACACTGATTTTATTCTCATACTTAGCAAGAGAGAGATATTTTTTGCTTTAATTCCTTATTTTCTATCAGTAGTCAACTACATTTCTAGGACTGAATTCCAAAAATAATTTCTGAAAATTGTTTCCATTACATATGAATAATGCAACAATTTGACATGATGAATACCTTTTCATATAATATATCCATTCTTCTACTAATACTGTCCCAGAAGGGACTATTCATCTGATAGAAAAAAAATCAAATGGAACAGTATTAGAAGATTATTATGGGGATGAAGAAAAACATTGGATTCAAATATCTAGGGATTCATGAGTTCATAAAAACTGCTTGATCAGAAGTGGCCTATTTAGGAGATAACATTTCTCAAATATATTTGCCATCCTAAAATCTGCAAACATTTGTAATCTGCAAAATATAAGAATATACTGGAGGTTCATTTTTGACAGGGGAAATTCTGGTATATACAAGACTATGCAAAATGAACCATGCCTTTCCTTTTCTAATTAAGGTTTGGAGTCTGTCTGATTGGTGTTAGAAAGGAAGATAACAAAAACATTTTGCTGAATCCAGGTCCTCGATATATCATGAGTTCTACAGATATATGCTTTTATATAAATATCACCAAAGAAGAGAATTCTGCTTTTAAGAAGCAAGAAAAGCATAGAAAAAACCATGAATCAAAATTATCTTATCATGGAGCTTCTAGGTTACCTGTACACAGTATAATAGCCAGCATGGGTAAGTTATATATATAAGAAAAAAGCCTTACAACATAATCTTATTCAGTAAACAGCGTGTTTTAAAGCTTTTAACACTGTATTCCTAAAATTATAATTTAAATTAATACATAAAAATCTATAATAGTGTGCAGAAAGAAAAAATATTGCATTTTAAAAAAAAAAACCAACCCCAATGGAATATGGTTATGTTTTTCTTTTACTTACAATAGGGAATTAAACTGCTTAAGACTATTGTATAGAAAAGTAATAATAAAACATATGCAAGGCAAAACAACTGGGAAAATCACATGGGTAATTTCCTTGTCATTCATGACTGGTTGGTTGTAATAAGTTTTCATAAGCTTTTTTGCTTAAAAAAGTACCCTTGTTCTATAAAAACCTACAGGTTGTTTATGCATATAAATATGGATTATTAATTATATAGGGTATGATTTTAAAAGGTACTTAACAAGAAAATATGTATTAACAGTCAGAAAAATTGCTACTTTGCAGAAAAAGGCTTCCTCAGGTACTGTGTAAATATTTGTTATGTTTTAATGTAATGAACACAATCAATATAGTATTCCTTTTGGTCTTTGGCCATGTAGTCAGGTACTCCCCACTAAATACGAGCATCTGATTCAAACGTTTTGACAACCACATTGAGAAAATGCTTTCAACGCTACTTCAGGGACAGTGGCTATGGATTTACAAGACACAGGATGCAGAACATCCAGCGGACCTACGCTAGCTCTTCCTTCTGAGGGAGGTAAAGAGGGCAGACGACCCAGTATAGCACCTGTTTTGGAGGTTGCGGACTCATCACCACTTCAGACGTGTGACCTGCTAAGCGACCAGTCAGAAGATGAAACTACCCCCTCAGATGATGAAGTGTCTTCGGGCTTAGAGTATGTATATTAAATAGAAAAGAAACAACATAATTGGAAAAGCTAATATTATGTAAACAGCATAGATAATTTTTTTACATGTAGCTCAATCCAAGCAGTTGTTGCAAGCAACACCCATAAAGGCCACTTAGGGGATTGTTCCCTTGTACAAAATGCTACTGCCTTGTTAACAGAATGCTATTATGCCTATTTTGAAATTAAAAAAAAAACAACAAAACTCCTCTATTTGCTGGAGATTTTCTGTACTCAGTTACAAAGATCTAGTTGTGTATTGTAATTTTTTTGTCGCATTAGGACTGTTTTTCTTATATTCTATAGCTATAAAGACAGGACTTAACTAATCGGTAAAAAGGTAAGTCCTTCTGTCCTGAGAATGCAGTGATTATCAGATCATTTAACAGGCTTGTTAAAAGCTGTGCTTAGGTGCCTTACTTCAAAATGTAGGAATGACAAAAAAAGCAGTATGAGACAAAATTATTACATCTAATTTAAAATGCTTGTTAGCATGTTACTGAAAGTAATGATGCATTACTAAGACAAAGCCAGAAGATTCAATCCTGTAACTGCCATGCAGATAAGCAATTATGTTTTACTGGGATTACTGACAGGGGAAGTTAAAACTGAAATACACAATTAAGCCAGTGGCTCACCTAGCACAGTTTCCCATCTCCAACAGTAGCAAGCACGAGATGCCCCAGGGAAGATCATAAAGCTCCGATGAAAAAAATAATAGAACAAGTCATTTTAAATCTGCAGAGTGAAATACCAGGATTTCAAAGGTCTCATATTAAAAACTAAGGCCAATTAGAAATTTCATCTCATCAGCAAGAAGATTTGCCATTTAAAATTTATTCCAACCATGTTGAAAGTATGTTATTAAAGCAAAAACGTAATGACCTCATGCATTTTTAATAAGAGTTTGAAAGAAAAATAGAGAAGTACCACAATTATTTCTATTTTCTTTCCTTCCTTTTTTCCCATCCTTAGAAGCTTCCAGTACATGTATTCAAAACACTAGGACAGTACACTATGACACATCAACCCATTTCCAAAAATGCCTGTACAAAAAAACACCAAGCACAATTCCTTTAATCCACAGAAGTATGATGGCTTTCACAAAAATGTATCGAGTTTGTCAAAGCTACAAAATATATTCCTTTGATCCTTATTAAAAGCATGGGTCATTTAATATACTTTGCTAGTCCACAGATAACTTCAAACCTTAGACATAGGTATAAACATCCCATAAACCAGTTGTGTAGTCAACTGTGTTTCAGTAATTTGCTGTACTGAAAGATGTTTGTTCTGTTCTCCTAGGTATGCTAAAGGCTATCCTCCTTACTCTCCGTATATTGGAAGCTCTCCCACGTTTTGTCATCTTCTGCAAGAAAAAGTACCCTTCTGTTGTCTAAGACTAGATAAGGTAAAGGGAGTTTCTGTTACTGGATAAAACTACATTCTCATTCTGCTTTCTGCTTAGAGATGGGGTTTGTTCAGTACTTACTAAGTTATAATATGTTTTCTCATCCTTTTCATTACTAAGCATTTATTTATGTTTAATCAGGTCTATATCAGGTCATCTGATAGAATTTTCTATTTCTTGTGGTAAAACATTTTAATGTCACAGCTAAATCTCTTTAGTCATATGCACTAAACTTGTTTCTTGCTTTGATTTTAGGGATGCCAACATAACTACTATGAAGATGCCAAAGCCTATGGATTCAAAAATAAATTGATTATAGTTGCAGCAGAAACTGCTGGAAATGGCTTATATAACTTTATTGTTCCACTCAGAGCTTATTATAGACCAAAAAAGGAACTAAATCCTATTGTATTACTCCTGGATAACCCGTAAGTAGATTTTTTTTTTTTGAGATACATTTTAAAATCATTTTACTATTACTTCAGTAGATGATCACTCTTCACATGGCCAACTTGAAATCAGAAACATTATGGCACATTTATCTTTCAGAAGAGTTAGTGACAAAAGTAATACCCTATGTTCACTGCCATAAACAAAATTTACTTTTTACTGACTGTAAACTGCCATAGTGAATTTAAATGTCCTTATTCTTCAGGGCCAATGTTTCTGTTAAGTATTTCTTAAAAAACCTCAAAATAATGTGAATATTACTGCTAAAATTAAGTAACTTTGTAAACACTGTAAAAAGAAAGCTGTTTAAGAGTTTCACAGCTACATGGCAGTACCTCAGGCAGCACTAACCTACTTAACACAAGACCCTTAGCGGCCTGGACCAGTTAGGTATAGTTTTAATAATTTTAGACTTTAAGGTAAACAGTTTATTCAGCCAGTAGGATGGACACGCACACACATTGTCTACGATGATATAAAGTCATAGAAGAAAATTAAAACCTGCAATATTGTTGTTACTAGTGTATCTGCCTGGAGATCACTGGAATTCTTAGCCTTTCTTGCATTAGCTGTTTAAAATTTCAGACAAATTCTTCTCTGGCAAGATTGATTTATTTATAACCTGACAATGCATAAGACTTTTTATATTCGCAACACTTTGGTACTGCTCAAGTACTTAAAATCACAATTTGGAAGGCACAAAAATAGAGGTTAGCCATATACAGAGAATTAGATCAAGCTATGACTCAAAGAAATGGCAGCAGCAGAAATGTCTTATAGGTTCTAATTCCAGGCTGACACCTCCCTTTGCATACATATGTTCTAGTTTAAGTGATCTATTATATTATGGCCTGCTATAAAGTGTCCCACTTTTGATTCAGACAGCTCTTTAATGAAGCTGTATACACGTGTTTGCACAATAGAAGTTTTTTTTATGTACATAAAGTGATTTACACAAATTGGTGAAAGCCTAGATTAGGCTAAAGGACTTAAAATTTGCAACTTTCTTAAGATTAAAGATGAGACCATACAGTGCCCTCTAGTGCTTTTTCTCTTTTCCAGCATAGTGCCCGAGTTTACACACTTTAATGCTGTTGTGACATTTTACAGCTAAACCCGCTTATTATTAGCAAAAAGTAAAAGCTATGGTTGCTGACTAAACTAATACCCTTAGTGTTGTATCTCTTTACACAGCATTCGCAGTGATTCCTCCGAAAGGCCAACATTCATGGGACTACAGAAACTAGCTGAAAAGCCAGCTCACTTTTCATGCATGACGGGGAATTCAGTCTTCCATTCAAGTCAATTGGAATTTTGTAATTTATTTCATTGGACTTAGGAATTCAGCCACCCTTGATGAACATGATACCTTGTTGTTACATTCCTATTTTCTCTATTTATCAAGGCAATTTACTACAGTATGTTTATTCTGATATTTACATACCTCGTGTTTTAAGATTTTTGATATTTCTTGGTACGTAAGAAGTAATATAGTAAAATTTATGATTGAAGAAACAGTGCAATAAAATACAGTATCATAGTTTTCAGATTCCATTTTAAAAATAAGGTTTCATCTGAGATTGTCTTATTGACTTGAATGGACCTCTTGGCACAAAAACCAAACGATGATTTGGTTTTCACTTCACATTTAAATTAAAATTCTCACTGTTCATTTGAAGTACTCCTAAGGCATGCATTGGAGTATAATTAGGTAGTGTGTCTTTGAAATGAGTCATTGATTCTTATATTTGGAATTGTATTGTGCCATAAAATTTCTGATTGAAGAGGTGCATTTATTAATATAAGCGTGTTAATTCTGATCGTTCTTTATGATCACAGCAAGCTGTTGATTCACAGCTTTCTGCAAACATATTTCCTGTTTAAAGTGATATTATACTGCCAAAGTTGTTTGGTGGGTTTGTTTTTTTTTTTTAAACCCTACCAGTTTATTGAAATATTTTAAAAGAGATGCTGCTGTTGTGATATTGTATTTCATTTTGTAATCCCATCTGCTGCTTAGGCCAGATATGCATTTTCTGGATGCAATCTGTTGGTTTCCAATGGTTTACTACATGGTGGGCTCTATCGACAAGTAGGTGAAATAACTGTTAGAAAACATTGTAGTGGTTTGTTGTGTGTATCGTCATTGCATGTTTAAGTGTGTGTTGTATTTTAAGATGATTTTTTGCATGCATGGTTTGTGTCTGTGTGCTATCATTTGGGATCATTTATATTGACATATAAAGGATACCATCAGTGAAAAGTATGACAGGGAATACATGTTAATATCTTCAAAAACATAAGATTAACACTTATTTAGATGCATTAATATGTTTCTACAAATTGCTAGATTATAGCCCTGATGCCAGTGTCATTCTAAACTTAGCTATAATTTGGATTTACTGACTAGGGTTTTGTGAAGATAGCTACAGAATGTAGACAGTACTAATACTGACAGTCTTGAACGTGTCCAACAGTCTTCATATTCAGCTACTTAAAATATCACCTACTCCTAACATTTCTGTCTTCACCTCTGCACATCTAGGTTTAGCAACATAGATTTAATGTAAAAATCAGGCAGAAACAAGAGAGGAGCAAGGGCTCATTAGCATTTTAGTAAACTCCTGTGCGTAGAGTTTAAATTTAAAAAGGAAAATGGTTTGCTTCACTACATAGCTAATTTCAAGTTGGGGCTACAAGACTATAATCCTTATTCCCTAGGTAGAAAAGAAAAAACTTATTTCTTTCCCTGAATTAACAGAATCCATTTTTTCAATGAGAATTCTGGAGGTTCAATGTTTCTCCATCTCAATCTGTTGTAACAAGGCTTTAAAACTACTTGTGATAGTAATACAGTTACAGCTTTACCTTGGTGATTTCATAGTCATTGTGAGATTTGCAAAGGATCTACAGAAATGTTTTTCACTTTCTACATTTCTTCCTTTAAACCAAAAGTGTCTTGAGTTGTTAATATCTACTACTTACCTCTTAAATCCACAAAAATTATAAAAGAATTTATACCAACAGAATAATTGAATTGACTCAAAGTATCTAAAGTAATAACCTAAAGATGTTAACCTGTTTTTATTAACATGGAAAAATTATACTGTAAGTAAATTTGAGTTTATTACAAAAAGGAAATCACCAAACTCCTCCCTAAAGATGTTTTTTTTAGTTTTTTTGTTGTTTTTAAAACTGTGTGCATAAGAAAAATGAATTGTGTAGTCTTTGAAATAAGTGATTATACAGAACTCTACATTTTACAGTAATACTAGCATGAACTTCTGCATCTTTTCTGACAATACAATCACTTTAATTCCTGAAGCAATAACCAATCCTATTTTTGTCATTTGGCCACCTGGCATGAAACGTCATCATCTTGGAGAGAAAACCACCAAAGGAATTACTCTCATTTACCACTCCTTTTTGTTAGAAGTGGATGGCCCGCATAAAAACAGCTTTACAAAATTCATCAAATTATGTCAACAAGTAGTAGAAATCTGTTCTACAGTTTTCAGATGTCAATGATGTAAGATCTGTAACTAAACAGATTTCACAACTGTGTAGAAATCTATTCAGTATTTAGAAACTTATAGCTGGAAATACCTGAGAACTAGAATTAGAATACTTCTAAATTAGTATTTTTTAAAATTCTCCACAGATTAGTCGAATGTAACTGCTAAAATAAGAATAACTGTTGAGCTTATGAAATGTTAAAATGCAGAAAATCTGGATATTCCAGAATATGCTCCTATTTTCAGCGATCAACTGAAAGACAGAAAAAGTGGAAATACAAATTACGCAGAGAAAGGTAATTAAATTCACTGAAATTGTTAATATAGATCATATAAAATACAGCCTTTCTTTTTTTGTAGTCAACCTCCGATGATGCAGCACAGTTTCAAAAATAATTATATTACGTATTTGTTTTGGAATCATAGAATCATAGAATGGTTAGGGCTGGATAAGATGTAAAATAAATACTACAAATTTGTAGAGTCTTCCTTACTCAAAATTTAAAAAATCATTTATAACAAGTTACATAAACTTAGGAATCTAAGAAGATCATTGCTGAAAAGAACTGTATCAGGACAATTAAGATTTAATTAATATTACAGATTGCCAAATGAGAAGCAATTATAATGCCAAAACAGCTTTTCGCCTTGGAATGATGCAAAAATTTAGTTTTTGAATTTCCCTTGGAAACCATTAAATTCACCCTTTCTTCCTACTTTCACTTACTTAAAAATTCCTAGAATCCTAGCAGTCTTTATCATTACAGAAAAGTGCTTTCAAAACTTTTCAAAAAGTTCTTAGTTTCTATGGACAATATTATGGTTAAAACAACTGAAACAATTCATTTTGGCAACAAAGCTATAAGGCATGATGGGATCAGTTGTCTGTGAGTGTTTTCTATAGTCAGGCTTCACAAGAAACATTGTCGAACAGTGTGCAAAGTTTTACTGATGTACAGCTGCTCCTAAAAGCACCATGAGAACACTCCAACTCACAGATTAACATAAGAAAGGAATGTATTAGATGTCCTGGTAGAACTCTTATTAGCATTTTGAAACTGAAATATAATTGTGGGAAATAGCAACCCAAAGCATTTATTTGTGTCCGTTTACTGGCCAAAGTAACTTCAACGAAGCAAGTTGTTGCAGCATGTAAGGACATATGGTCTTCCCAAATAACCATTAAAGGCTTTTAAAAAATTGAAAAAAAAAATCATTTTAGTGAAAGGAGAGGGACTATAACAACCTACTGAAGTTCATTCTGTGTGACTTCAAGGAAAATAATTATTCATGTTCTACTCTCTCAATTAATTGAGATGACATACTTGATATAGCTTATACTAGAAGTTATGATACGTACATGGAGATGAAGGGAACCAGCAACTCAGCCTGTGATCTGCAAATTCCAACCATCCCTAATCTTTCAAGTGTTCCATAATTAAGTTGCTTGTTTCTTTTTCCCTCTTTCTCTTCATAAAAGCCTAGATGACTTATTAAGATGTGGGGTCACCTTTGCAGCTAATATGGTGGTGGTGGACAAAGAAAGTACAATGAGTGCCGAGGAAGACTACATGGCAGATGCTAAGACTATTGTAAATGTTCAAACACTCTTTAGGTAAGACATTTTTGCAATCTATCTGTACATCTTCATTAATCGTGAAATACTTAATGCCCTTTGTACTCACATAAGAAACTAACTTTTTCCTTTCTTTTTTCTACTTAAGTTTTCCCTTATATGAATTTGTGTCTTACACTCGAAGTTAGTGTTCACATTTTGAATATTTAGTTTTGAACAAAAATTAGTTTTTTAGGCACATGTATGCAACATTACATATGACAATAACATACTAAAAGTCATGAAGGAATAACTGAGTACAAAATGAAAAAATAAGCAGTCTATTACAGAGGCTGAGAAGGCAGTACTGAGATGAAGAGCTAAACAAACAGATTTCCTGTTCATTTTAGAACCCCTCCGGATCAAAGACTCACTTTGTGTTAAATATCTTTATTCAGCAAGTACCAGTACTTTAAAATGTGAAAAAAGTTTTCATTTGCTTAAAAAACCGAAACAAAACACAAAAAAAACCCAGCATGAAACAAAACATGCTGCACAGTCAAGCAGGAAATGCCTCCCTTATTTGAGGCTAAAGTCTAGTACTGCCTGTTGTTCATTCTAATACAAATGGACAAAATGAAGCCCTTCCCTAGAAGATTCAGCGTAATTCAGTATTGCTGCCCTTTTCTATGTCAAGCCTTCCACATAAGACTGGAGAGAGGTGCATAGTAAAAGGCTTTTGAATCTGTCAGTGTTTTAGAAAACTAAGCTCATTAAAACACAAGTATTTCAATGAAAAGTTTTTTTTTTTTTTAATGCAACAGTGTGTGAGAACACAGTTAAATGCTGCAAAATCTATGTTGCATAAGAAACTTCAGTTCTGTGTTTTTCTAACTTTGCATTTTTGGATTTGTACCCAATACCAGCACAGGCATGTGTTTCACAGTCACACCTAAATTTAATTTAGAAAATATAATTGAACTCAATCTGTGCATCATTCAAGTCTACTCTTAACCACATTGTGCTAGGGTTATGTCAAACTGAGATGAGTTTATTATTATTGAGCTTATAACTCAAACTCAAATCACTGAGATTTTGACATACATCACTTAAGCTTTTCAGAAATATATTTTACCCTCAAATATAAAACAGATAAAAGAGTTGAATAAAACCCCAAACTTACGAAGTACCAGCTGATTCTTCCCTTGTAAAATACTAAAAAATTTTTTAAAAAATAAAAAAATAAAAAAGAAAAAAGTTCATAGTAGTACACTATGTATCATAGGTATCCAGCTAGAACTTACTACATAATCATTCAGTTGTCTTGCACAATGCTTACAACTAGATGGCAGTTTTAACTCATGTATGAACTATATATCTGGTTCAGTATAATTTTAAGACTGCATGGTACTTTTTACAAATATCAAAAGACATAAGAATAAATATCTTCTTTTAAGACTAACAGTACTTTTTCAGAAAACTTTGTAAACTTTCACCAGTAGTATATTTTATGTCTTTTTTTCCTAATCTTTTTCCCTAGAACAAGTACAATAATTGCACTGTGTTTTATATTATGTAAAAGCTGTAGAAATAAGTAAGCACATGAGGCATAAGGTAGTGGCATTTACCTGTTCTACAGAATAAACTACATTCATTGCACCAAGGTAAATAGTTTTGTAAATGAACTTTAAAAATACGTTAAAAGGTTTTTGTTGCTTAATAATAGCTAATAATGTCAGAAACTAATGAAGAAGAGGCTGGACACGGTGGAGAATAACAGCACTTAACACAAACTGTAGTGTTATAGAAGGATTTTAAACCACTGGAGTTTTGTTAATATATGCTGTTGTCAATGATAGTACATCAGTGAAGAAAATTCCACTTAAGTCTCACCAGATGAAATAATTCAGAAGAGACGGGCTAATCAAAACATCATTGATTTGATTTAATGAGGTCAGCTGATCTGAGTAAGGGTTGTGGACAGGCCTGAAAAGGTGATGTAAGTGTGCTGCAGTACTCTTTGTTCTGACATTATTCCCTGATTTACATAAATTAATAATCTTTCTTTGCCAGAAGAGTCCCTGCCCCCTCCCCTTAGAAGATAGATGCATTCTCTATAACGACAAGGTTATTAGCATCTTTAAGGCTGGAAACTGTTCCATACCAATTAAAACTGTGACACAACACTCGCTTATGTGACTTAATTATAGTTAAAAGAAGTGTGACTCAAATGATCATATTGACTAAGAAAGGAAATCTTTAAGTCTTTGGATGGGAAAGAACAAGTTAGCATAGCTTAAAAGTACAAGGAGAAATTACTAGTTTTGGAAGGTGCCCTAAAGATGCTTTTCACTTTTTAATATGAAATATGAAGCCAACCATTGAGTCCCCTGTTAACAGTTATGAGTCCACCTCAGAAAAATAGTGAGTTTCCTCAGGCAGTAGTTCTGTACTAGAAGGAGTGTTTATATTTACTCTTGCTTTCTGTTAATTAATGGGTTTAAATGTTGGAGTCTGGGAGGCCCTGTTTCAAGTTTTTATCAGCAAACATCTTAAAGGCTATGTTTTAAATACTGCAAGAAGCCTATTGAGAGCAGTGCACCTAACAAGTCAATAGTTAGGCTGGTATCTAGCAGCCAGCATCAATTTATAGATAAACTACATGAGGTTATGACGGCATTACGTTGTTTTATTGGTTTATATTTTTGGTTCAGGAAAGAACTACATTTATCTCTTGCTCACCTGATTCCCAAACACCAGTTCAACAACAAACCATGTCTTCCATCAGGCTGATTAGGGCTTTCTCTGCCCCATCCAGTCCTTTTTTACCAGAATGGGACAGAAAAGAGGGATCTTTGTACAGAATTAGCCTGCTCCAGTGCTGAAGGCTTGCAGCAGCATGCCTTACACCCAGGGCAAGAGGCAATCTGGCCCTGACTATCTGGAAAGTCATTTCCCCTAATTCTGCCAAAAGGCACTCATAAGTAAAATATGAATTCTACCAATACCAGGTTTGAAACCGATTTCCTAATATAAAGCAGTTTTCATATCTTGGTGATAAACTAAACCCATCTTTAACAGAAACCTAGTAACCTGCATTTTTTATGAGTTGTATATATTTTATCATTAGGTCAGCTTTTGAATCCCTGTTACTCCTAGTTCTGAATGTTATATTGCTAGTTTTCAAATATGAATGCCTGTCCTTTAATACAGCAATACAAGAAAAGTTCCAGCCAGCAGAAGCTTAAATAATATTATGCTACATGACACAGAAAAACTAAAAACTAAAACTGTCTTATCAACTTTGATCTCACCGAATTGGGTGCTGCAGTCTCCTTTAAAAGCTCAGCTTACTTTAGAAATGTAGCTTTTCCTGACAGAAAATTAGTTCTACGATTCTGTCCCAACAAAATCAGCAGAAACGGCTAGCATTTCTACCATCATCTGTTTAGAACATGTTTGGGCTCATGTGGTCATTATCAGTCTACATTTTGACATCAATAGACCTAGGAAACCGTATTGCAAGAAGTTGGTATTAACACATACTGACAGTTTTGACATGTTTCCCTACATTTATGCTCTGCTTGAATTGCCATTTCAGTGAAGTTCCTTCCTACAAAAATGAGGGGAAAAGACTCAAGACTAGCAAAAAGTACATTGGATTCCATTTGACACTAACTTAATTGAATTCAGCTTTCAAGAAAACCACTTTAATTTTTAGCTGAATGAAAGAGAATAATGTCATTAACTAATGACATTAATGATGTCAATAGTACGATTATCTATTATCACATGTAGATAAGAACTTTCAGGATCAGCAGGACAGATTACAAATGCACACCTCATTTTGTGACACTAATCTCTAGAGGAAATAGTCAAATAATAATTAGAGTTCTATTCCAAGTCGTTTAATATTTGCATAGCATAAACTACAAATTTATTTCTAGTTCTTAGAGCCCTGAGGGCTGGGGAGCAGCTCTTTAGTCTGCTTCATGAAAATCTGTGTAATCCAGCCAGATCAGAGTTAAACTTCCTTCACTGTTTTTTATTGAAAGTCTGAATTAGTGTTAACATAGATGTTTTGTATATGTAAATATTTCTAAGAACATAAGTATACATAAGCATATGTTTTCTCAGCAATTCAAACTGCTGAACTCCCAAGAAGTGTCAATTTTCATCTATGTTGCTCAGTCTGTGGACGCAGCACATAATAACAGAACTCAAAAAACCAAAATTCAAACAAAAAGAGTACATAAGCCAGTTCTAATAAAATGGTAGTTTACATGCAACTAGATACTAAGCGTAGGCTACATAGTTTTGCATTTTTGTTGTTTCCTACAGATTTGTGTCATTTCAGAAGTTATTAAATAAAATCACCGGTAATGAAATGAAGCAGTTCCTTTCTAGCACTAAAATATTTTAGAAACAACCTTTGAATGTAAGTTTGCTTCTTTGTGAATTCTACAGAGATAATTTTGTAGTCTCCTGTGCTATTATACCAGCATTTCATTGTGCCCAAATCACCACAGGTTTCAGGCACTTCATTAAAACCATGCACATAAGCATAAGCTATAGTATTATGTAGAGCCTTATATTTGTGAATTGTTATAATTAGAGGTGTAACTGTTACATTCTCTTAAAATACAGGTTGTTCTCAAGCCTAAGCATTATCACAGAACTAACCCACCCAGCCAATATGAGATTCATGCAGTTCAGAGCCAAAGACTGCTATTCTCTTGCTCTGTCTAAATTAGAAAAGGTAAGGAGATTTGCTTCCCCCCACCTCCTGCCCCAATTTCAATGCTTTAACACTTTTTCTGATTTTGTAACAATGCTTTCAAAAGAAGTGGAAACAGTGAAATGATTTCATGTTTGCAGAGCTAATGTAAAATACTATTTTTTTCCAAATTCTACCCTCATTTAAGAATGAGGTTTGATTTGAGTTCCATTGCTTTACAATACAATATTAATCCACCAACCCTCTGGACAAAAGCGGACAAAGAATTTGCTCAAGAAAAATTGAATATTTTTGGATTACTGAATATTTAGAGCTAATATGATTTTCAAAGAGGCTGCCACAGGCAATGAATGTGGGAAATATTTCAATTGACTAAACACTTAAAACATATACAGCTTTTATCATAATGTATTTTTTTTTCCAATTCACCTTAAAGGCACTATAATTACGTATTCTGTATACATGTTCATGTATCTGTATGGGATATTTGCATTATTGCAACAGTTTGAGAACAGCAATTGCTCTCTGTCCAAGGGCATTCCTAGTGGCGATAGGGATAGTAACGCTACTTAAATGCTAGAAAAAGCCTTTGTATTCTATACATCCTAGTGCATATGTTGGCATTTTCAAGCTATGGAACAGGGAGGCTACATGGAGATAAGTTTAATTTAATTTGTTTGTCCAAAATACTATTGCTAAAACACCAGATGGAGCATACAAGGTAACAGTGCATCTGTTCAACTTGGTAAATTCCAGGACAAGCCTCTTTTTCACAGATCTTAATCCATGTTCTGACCTACCTACCTCTGCAGTCCACAAAACTTACAGTATCACATTCGTGATCTTTCAGGCCATTTTCAGAGTTTATGAGAGTAAGACAAATAATATCACTGTGCCAGTCTTCAAGGACAGGAATCTTTCACTCCCGTCATCTATCTCTCCCCTTATTATCAATCCAGATATTATTGCAAGGTTATCTCCTGTAGCATCCCAGTCTCTTCATCTCAGATATCTTACATATCTTAGCAAATTTGAATTAAAGCTAGAATCATTATCATTATACAGAATGAGCGTATAATTTCCATTTCTTAGCTACACAGTAAATTTCCTGATTTTGGAGATTTCAGATATTTTACTATTTACTTTATAATGTTCACATAGTTTATTTTAATATACATTTAATGGAAACCAGCCTTTTCATGCAAACTCACCTTCATAGGCCAGCACCCAGTTTCTTACATAGGAATTGAATTCTGCAAAAATTCAGCCTGTCTACATGAGATAGGATAAGTATTAGAAGTCAATCTTTTACTCAATTGATTATCATGCTTACATTTCAACCACAAGATGTCAATATCTAGGTGATCTTTCGTGATTTTTTTGACCTTTGACTGAAATAGAATGAAGGCTTAATCTTATTTAGGTGGTATTCTGATAAGAACATAAAATGGAGAATGGTGAGGAAGCTAGATAAAAGTTGTTACACAAAGAGAGGAGCAGTTTGCAGTAGGAGGCACATCTTCATTTGGATTATGCCACTCCCACTATCCATGAAGTTTTGCACCTGTGGCTCCTCCATTTTAGCACTCCCTCCCTCAATGGTAACTTCAGGAAGAATAAGCTGGAACTGGATGGAGTCATGCATTGCCAGTTTATTTAGGGAAATAAGTGCCAACGGCTGGATGGGACCTTCAAGACTATATTCCAGCCTAACTTAGTTCCTTGGTGTACTATAACCAACAGCAATTTTGTTTTTAACATATTCCGTCAATCCATACAGTTCAGTGATAATGGGAGGTAAGAATGGTAATAGTTTTCCCAGCATGTGGTGTCTACAGTTGCTTCTGGAACACTCTATGGGCTGTAGCCTGTCTAGTTTAATGCAGTGAAAAGAGGAATTTTATCTGTTCCCTTTCTTGTTTTACATAGGCTCATTTGTTTTTCCAGCAAAGGTTCTGGAAATCATTAGAAGTACTATAATTTCTTCCCTATCTTTATTAATTTAGTGGGCAAATGTGAAGTTGCGAATAAAGGTTGGAATCTGAACAGTTAATTAACTACCAATCCAAACTATGCTATGCTGAAATAGAGGTAAATAAATTATCTTAAAGAACATTTTCTTCTTTGCCATAGAAGTTGCCTGCTGTTGATATTTCCCACTCATTTTATCTTGACATTTGCAGGGAGCACTTCACAGGTGGTGCTGTAGTTCATTTGATGTTTCAGAACTCCCTCATGCACAATGAAAGGCAATTAAAAACTCAAGTAAAAATTATCTAATGCAGTCAAACGTACAGTTTGATTGTTATTTCTTCATTAAGCACCTCATTTTTAGAAAGACTACAAAAGTCAGGCAAGTTGCCTTCAGGTAGCACTGAAACACACATGCAAAACTGACTTTTCAACCTAATGGGCTGCAGAAAGAAGATACACAAATCTGAGAAGTCCATCTGCTGTTGCAGCTGCAACTTCCCTCATTTTGGAGTTCAATAAATCTGAACTCCAAACTCAGCACTGACATAGGGGAAAAGCAATGGCCCTTATAGTCAGTGAACAGGAAAAACAAAACACCCATGGTCTAAACTTAAAACTTGTGTTCTCCATTTGTCTCAGATAAGAAAGAATGAGCTAACCACTCCCTCTTACTTGAAAGAAAGGATTTAGAATGTCTTGGATAAGATTTACACTGCAGTTCTCTATTTTTTTTTTCCAAGTAAATATCACAGATCTTAACTGAAGGATTAAAATTCTAAACCTTTAAGTGACCATCTTAAAATATGTGCAAACTCCTGTATCTTTTAACCAAACCAATACTGTGATTTTGTATCTTCCACAGGGATAATCACATTCATTTCAGGCGAGCAGAAATCTATCTGGGATAGTCCAGTGTATTTGCAGTGATATACACAAAGCCAGGCTGCTTTTTTCACCTGCAATTAAGGACAGGGCATGCTATCTCCATTCATTTTTAATGCTGTTCAGATTTTAAGCAGATTTGAAGTAAAATTAGGTAACAGCAAGCAGTAATGATATATGGGTTATACAAAACAAATGGTACCTCTTAATTGGTGTAAGACTTATTTTAGATGGAACTCTAATGATTTACATCAGCTACAATTCTAAAACTGTATAAATAATTATCATATGCATTTGCCTGTTGAACTGGCAGGTTTTTAGAAAGCTGTTCCAGATGAACAACAGAAAATGAATCTGTTCTTGCCAAAAAGGTAGAACAGAATCAATTAGGAACACATAGTCAAAAATACTGTAAACTGTTCTAGAGGTGAAGTTTTAATGATCCAAAATTCCTGATGTCAAGAAAGTTACTGTAAAGAGGTTTCTGTGCCCAAATTTCTGATCGGTCTTGTATCTGACATAAGCAACAATCAACATTTAGCAAAACCAACAGTGCACTGACCGTCATTACTTCTGTCACCTTTATACGTTCTTGCATGACCCCTGGCCATCCCCCCTCCCCCCCCCCCCCCATATCCTTGTATGTTCATTAAAGCAACTTTGCATTGTTTGTACACAACAGTTACAGCCTCTCTTGGCAGTTCCCATATTATTGTCTGTATCAGAGCAGAATATGTTAAATCAAGATGGACCCTAGATCTCTTTCAACTACTGATAGAGAGGTCAAAACAGGGCTTCAGGTTAGTTTGGGGTTGGTACTGTGTTAGTGGTATCATAAAATTAACTGTTATGAAGGAATAAGCATTTCTTTAGAAATAGTAAAAAGATAATACCATGATAAAGAATCCTAAAAAGGATTTGATATAAATATAAATGGAGGTAGAAAAGAGAGAAATAAACTTAAAAGCTTATGAACTTGACCTTCTGGACAGATATTTTCTGGTATTCTGACAATATGCAAACCAAAAGGAAATAATTAACTGCAAATTAAATGGCCTAGATGGAGGAAGCATATGTGAAGAACTTCACAAAATCACAAGTGTATGCCTTTTATTACTTAGAAAGAAAGCAGTAAAAATTCTGAACATCATGACTTGAGCAAAGCCACAAACATAGGAAGACTGAAGATGAAGTAAAGATCTCCACCTATTAACAACTCTGTCTTAAAATGTCATCTATATATGTGAAGTTCTATAAGACACACTCATGCTATGATCTATGGCTTTCTTTAAGGAGTTATATTGTCTTCCTAATTAATTCCAAAAAGTGTCCGGGAAGGAGCTGCTGGGCATCACACTTACTATGAAATAAAAGCGCTGGGACTTTCTGGCACGTTTCTGCCTTCTACATTCACAGTATTTTCTGGGAATCAAGTAAGTCTGCAAGCAATAAAGGAGAACTAAATGCAAAGTGCCTGAGTAAAAATTTTATTTCTCACAAATCTCTTAAGCAAGAATAAAAAAAAGATTCCTGTAATAAGAGATGGAAGGAAACAATATAAGAAATATAAAATAAAGAGGGAGAATAAATTTCTAAGCTTCCCTTTTACAATAAAACAAATAGGAACATCCTTATGTTCAGCATCAGAATTTCAGATATGAATCAAAGTATTCCCCAAATATCTCTTGCCTTATCCCACCTTTCTTGGCACAAACCCAGGATCTGCTCCAAATTTCTCTAAACAGATGGAAGGATAAACATAATACCGCAGTTGCATGATAGGATAGTCACTTCACAGCCAGCTTCCTTTAAAATATTTTATGGCAAGAATCTAAAAGGATTTAATGTTATGTATGTTATAATATGCATGTAGTTTTAATTTTGAAGTATTTGTTGTAAAGCAAATCTTACAATCTTTTCCATAATTCACACACAAGTTTTTATTCTCAATAGCAACTGAAAAAAAAAAAATCTACTTTGTCTGACTGCACTAAAAGAAAAACACTCATATATACATGAGATCAAACTACAAAAGACCCAAGGTCTTGTTTCTGTACCTTAGACCAGATAAGCATACCATTGTGCTTATTAAGTAAAGTGTTCTTTGTACAATTAGACTGCTTTCTCTTTACACAGCTTGCTAGAAACACCCCTTGGTTGCTCAGCCATCAAAGCACGTGTGTGTGCATATGTGTGTGAGAGAGCATGAGTGTTACGTATGTATGCATTTCGCATGGAGAAGAAACATTAATACAAGCCAGTAGTATTTGGTCAGAACATAAAGAATGCCTGGAATAAAAAAAACCCTGAAATAATAATTATATTTTATCTCCTTAAAAATTTTGAAATCCCTTTAATCTGAAGAGATGGATAGAAGTGACATTTTATAAAGAACAGATTGATGTTATATTCTTAAGGGTTATTTGCTGTGTATTTTTATCTGGAGAGAAAATTTTTTGTATGTGACATCTTTTTCAACTCCACTCATATGAAGTTACAGAAACCAACAGGTACAACTAGACTATCCAACAAGGACAAACAGGGGTTAGAACGCTGCTGTTCAACAAAACCATTAGTTAGAGCAGACTGCTCATTTGCATATCATAGAATCAGAGCATGGTTACGGTTGGAAGGGACCTTTCGTGGTCCTAAGGCCCCCACTCAAGTAGGGCCTCCTAGAGCCAGCTGCCCAGGACAATGTCCAGAGGGCTTTTAATTATCTCCGAAGAACGAGACTCCATAACCTCCCTGGGCAATGTGTGCCAGTGCTCAGTCACTCTCAGAGTAAAAACGTGTTTCCTGATGTTCAGAAGGAACTGACTGTGTATGGCCCATGCCCATAGCCTTTTGTCCTGTCCCCTATGCACCACTGAAAAGAGCCTGATTTGGTCTTTTCTACATTCTCCCTTCAGGTATTTATACACAGCGATGAGATCCTCCTGCTACAGTTCTCCAGGCTAAACAGTCCCAGCTCTCTCTCTCTGTCTTTGCTCATAGAAGAGATGTTACAGTCCCTTGATCATCTTAGCGGTGCTTTTCTGGAGTACCTCCAGTAGCTCCATCTCTCCTTGTACTGAGGATCCCAGAACTGGACACAGTACTCCAGGTGTGGCCTTAACAGTGCTGAGTAGAGGGGAAGGATCACCTTCCTCGACCTGCTGGAAGCACTCTTCCTAATGCAGCCCAGGACACCATTGGCCTTCTTCACCGCAAAGCCACATTGCTGGCTCACGTTCAACTTGGTGTCCACAAAGACCATGAGGGTCTTTTCTGCCTAGCTGCTTGCCAGTCAGGCAGTCCCCAGCATGTACTATTGTGTATATGTGGTGTCTCAATTCCAAGACACATGTTCAAGACATGTTCACACAAGTACAGAAATGTTACATCTTACTCCTCATGATATCTCTGAACTGAAAGCTTGATATTTCCTCTCTTCTTAAAATAACAGAATCACTTCCAGCCTGATAACTGAAGGAATAGGAAGCACTGTGGTGTGATTCCTCTGCAAGTGAGATGTGATGAGAAAAAGGCATAACTATGTTATGTTTTTCTGCATCCCTTTCCCAGAAGCACCAGAGCTAGAGGTTTCTACCACAGTCCATGTCTGATCTCCTTTTACATCCTCAGATACACTGAAACACCATTTCTTCCCTTTGCATTAGATTCTGTTTTCATGTTCCTGTTTCTAGTAGGCTTTCTGGACCTGAATGAGAGTCCGCTATCAGCACCAAGGAACTGGAGCAGGAATAACAAGAGCTTTGCTCTAAGCACAGTTGAAATCCCTCAATCATTTTTAAAATGATCTGGTAGAATATGCCCATGCAATCTTGACATGTGATGATTAAAACAACATATGCATTAAAAAAAAATCTTTCACCCTGAAAAACTGTTCAGTACTGAACAAAGATGCTACATATTTGTAGGAAAAAAACATATTCACAGTAAAGAGATTTTACACTTTTGACCGCTTTCAAGGTAATATCAATTTGATGACGTTGTTATAATCCTTCCAAAACCAGCACTAAAAGCATTTTTTATTTTTTAATTCCTTAACAGAAAGAGCGGGAGAAGGGATCTAATCTGGCATTTATGTTTCGACTGCCCTTCGCTGCTGGCAGGGTTTTCAGTATCAGTATGTTGGATACACTGCTTTATCAGGTACTATGGACAATAATGTGATTTTACACGGACATGCGTTTTCACCACCAGTTTCATTGTACTTAATCATTAGATGATCCTGTTTTCATACGTGTAAGACATTAACGTGCACGAACAAAGGCAAAAGATAATGGAGCATGTTTCACATGACAGTACTAGCTCAGTTATCAACCGAAATATCACCCTCTCCTTGCACGAATTTTGATATTAAACAACATAATACCATTTGTGAACTTCTCCACAGTCAAATAAGCACGATAGTTTCGATAAAACTAGTAACGCTTGTATTCTACAACAAAAAGGCAGTACCCATTCCCACAAAGTAGTGTCTCTAACCACAAAAATCAACAGAATTACTTTTATGAATAATTTATCAGTCACCTGCCTTTGCTGATAGAGGCTTCAATTATGTTACTGTGTTCTGTCCTCTTGCTCATGTCAACTAGACCTGCACGTAACCAGTAATCATATCTTAAAGTAAGCCATTCTGACCCAAACAAGAAATATATGCAGTGGTTGCCAAGAGACAGTGGGGAAAGAAAAGGCAGCACTGAACCTTGTTGCCCAAAAATCCAGGACAAGCTCCTCAAGCAAAAAGAAAAGATGATAGTCAGCGGGCATAAGGGAAAAGCAACCACCTCAGACAGTTGAAGAAACAATATATCAAAAGATATGGGGTCAGGACAAGTGAAGGTAATTGCTGGTTTCATGGTGGAAAAAGAGACGATTATTGCCCTCGTTCCTCAGTAATGACTGCCTTTCTGCACACCTCGGTACATCGGGATGCACAAGTAGCAGTTCCCAGCACTAGCTTTCAAGGATCTAGCTATGCAGGATGAAGGAGCAACACAACCATGGCCCATGTAGTCTGCTCACCTAAGCAGCTACTTACTTTGCCTATACCTAGAGGTAGCCTGTGGATGCTTTTGTATTCAGGCACTTAACGTTCTTTCAGGGAAATTAGTTTACTTGGTAATTTGGTGGATGAAAGGTGTTCTTTCATCTCAGTTCTACTTTCAAATAAATTCCTTAGAGGCAAACTCAATGCAAAAAGAAAAATTCCTGGAGCTAAGCTTTTCTCAAAAGGTCTTTAATATATAAAACACTCATATATATGGACAGGTATCAAAAGCAGAAAAGACAACAGATGCAAAACCGTTTATCAAATTCTAGATGTTTTAGAAATAAATGTATTTGCTTATAAAACATGTTTTTAATCATGTCCCAGAATATCAACATCACATACGGCAATTTTTTTTTAAAAAACAGATTAAGTCACCTATATAGAAACAGATCTGTCATCATCAACTCCTTCCAGCACATAAGTAAATTCAATATTTTATATTTGCTCGTAGACATGAGCAGTCATGCTATGACTTGACAGGGTAAAACCATTCACCGGCAAGTGTTTAAAACAAAAAACCCCACACACTCATTCTCACTCAAAGTCCACCCATTCTTTCTTTGAACTCCTACAGCTCAGGTGAATTGTCATTTTTCTAGAATTATCTTTCTTATTCCAAGTTACAAATACTATGACAGCAAGTTTGCTCTCTTCTTTTTCACGGTCCCATCCTTTTCTGTAATGACATCTTTTTCTTCTGCATACAAGGAACAGAGCAAATGACATGTGAAACAGCAGGGCTCATCTGGTGCTTCCTGTTTTAAGGTCAAAAGGAAAGCCTTCAAATTATCTTTAGGACACTGGCTGAAAAATGAAAACTTGGTCTAGCAAATCCTCATGAATACACTTGGTAATCTAATGATAATTCCATAGCATAAATGACACAGCCAAGATAACAAATAAGTGACTACCAGTACCAAAATTAAAATAGTCAAATCACTATGTATCAAATTAAATCCGTCCAGCTTCTGAGTTTAAACAAAGTCAGATGCTGTAACTCTGAAGGATTTATATAACACCTTTGTAAGGTATTTTGTTATTAACTTATTTGCTAGCTCCACATTTGCATTAAGCCAAAATAGCTAATTGCAAAGGTGTGTTTCAACGAGGATTGATAACCAGCCTTGAACGCTGCCCTGCTGCACGTAAGAAGAGGCGGCAATGAACAGTCCCAACAGTTAGCAGAGCACCCACATGGCCCTCCGATTCCAGCAGCCCAACTCATAAGGAGGAGAAATATTTGGGCTTTTAGCTGATCTAATGTCTGTTCCCAGTCTTAGCTGACACTTCTACATTTAACTTAATTTCTACCTTTTGACCAATCAGCTAAACATTTCTGTTAGTAGAGCAACAAGCTGGACCTGAGATAAGGCAGATCAACTCTTAAAAAAATGTATGGATTGGTGACCACAAATGACGCATCTGAATTAAAATAACAGCAGTCTCACCTTAGTATTACCGACTACTCAGTACTGCACACCCATCTAACACACAACAGCATTTCTTCTGCCCAAAAGAGAGTTCATTATTATAATTTCACACGTAATAAGGTTAACACCTTTCTTCCCTTGATCTTACATCCACATTCATCTATGTTTTCATGGTGCTTTATTATGGCTTAGTATCTTTGAATCCTGTATGTATATTGCATGCATATACAGAACCAAATAAGAAAACTTATTTTATGTGCGTAGATTCAGCACAAAGAAAAGGATAGCTATTTCTACAGTGATTAAAAAGATAAAGAGAGTGATTGTAAACAAAGATATACGATTTCTTGAAATTCACACATGGTGCTAAGTGTTCTCATCTCATTAAAGTTTTTTTTCTTTCTTTTCCATCTTCCTGTTAAAAATCTTGCAGTCGTTTGTGAAAGATTACATGATTTCTATCACAAGACTTCTGCTGGGACTTGATACCACACCAGGATCTGGGTTTCTTTGTTCTGTAAGTTATTTAAAAAAAACAAAACTGCAGAATACTAGAGAAGATTCTGTACTGTCTGAAAAATACCTCTACTTTCTTTGTATGGCACTTCCTGTTACCCACAACACTATTTCACAACACCTATTACCATCATAAGCAATAAAGGCCAGGACTGAATTTTACATAAAGATAAGATGTATTAAATAACTTCAGGTTTTGTCAGACGTCCTCTTGTTGTTATGTATGTCAATATTCCTCAATGAAGAGTTTATTTTTATATCTATATTTTCATATGTATACACACACAGAGACTAAAAAAACCCCACTTTTTTTTAATGAAAAAATAAAACTCACTATTCTGTTTTCTCCCACACCCATCACAACGCAGGTGGCAAACATTACCAGTTGCTTTTGGAGATCTATAAAGAATTACAGGATGTTTTTTTCAAAGAAGAAATTTGTTTAAGTAAGACCAATTAAGGATTTGTTGGTCAATGATTAACTTCATAACAGTGAATGCCAGACAGTTGAATCTCTGAAAAGGGGCTCACATATCTTGAAAGCAAGCTAGTGTAATTGTAATGACATACTTGGGATTAATTTAAAACTTTCTGATGCCATTTATGCTTAGTATATTATTTCCCCCCTACACTCTCTTCTCCCCAGATATTCACCCCACAGTTCAGCGAACAGGTGTCTGGCTGCCTACAAAACACTTGCGTGATCGTCAGTCCATCCATCACCAGTGTCTTACAGCTGCCAATATTTAGTTCATTCTTTTATATTTTAGTCAGATATGAACACTGGATGAAGGACGCCATATAAGTTTTTAAGTGATTTTAAAAAAAGAATAGAAGTAATTTCATAAGACTGAACCATTTGCACTGCAACATCTCCCCAAACAGAGAGTGAACAAAATAAAGAGTGTCTATAGAACTACAGAACTCTTCTAACTTAATAGAAGTTCCAGATTTATTGTGGAGCAAAGGTGCAATACTACAATACGATCATTATCAGCTACTGTTTAGTTTCAAAAAATTTTCCAGAGTACTATAGTGAACAAGTGATAAGCCCTCAAGAGTTAAAAGTCCTCCTTCCTATTATTATTTGTTCAGATGAAAATCACAGAAGAGGATCTATGGATTAGGACTTATGCCAGACTATATCAGAAACTTTGTTCTTCTACAGGAGACATTCCAATTGGAGTCTATAGGACAGAATCCCAAAAGCTTACAACATCGGAGGTATGTCAGTTTACTATACTTTTCTCTTTGATTACAGAGTATACAACATTCTTTGGTCCTTATAAGAATGTGAATACCTTATTTAAATAATACCGTGAATGTCATATCTGTAAGAGCACAGAATTCCAATAATCCACTGAATGTGCCTTTCTGCTGACATATATATGATCACATTAACTCAGGGCTCACATTCAGCCCGACTTCATGAATATCCAGACCCAGTCTACATACTGACTTTCATTCCTATGCTCACCTACAGAGAACTGACTGATGGGAAACAAGGGACAGCTCAATCAAGCGCAGATAGGACATACTAGGATAGTTAGCTCTACTCCGAACTTGCATGTGGTGACTAATGGCAGTACCCACAGCAAGCTGTACAACCAGGTCCTGTATCAGGTGTGACAAGAATGTCATTACTGTATCTCAAAATAGGTGATATTTCAAGTAATCATATGAATTTCTAACTAGAAACGGAGTAAAAAGAGAATAAATTAACATTATGAAAAGTACCGAGATTTCTCTATATTTAGCTGCCAAACAGTGGTAATTTTTTGTATATATGTATTTATGTCTGTCATATAAATGTATGCATTTCTCTCTATGACAAAAATACTTTTTCCTATTTAACATACATCTTTTTGTGCAGCTTTTATTTCTGTCATATATAAGCCATTTTTTATGTGACCATTAATACTGCCATCTCATTAAACCATGGCTCAAGTACAGCTCTAAAATGCAATAGTAAACTTTCTCCTTTCTTCTGAAATACTCAGACATAGTTTACTGATTTCCAAGACAGACAAATTGAATTTTCTGTTCCGTATTTCAGAAAAATGTTATAAAACATTTTGCCATGTAATGCTGAACTGCAAGATTTATCTTGAAGGAAGTATAAACATTCAGTTAAAGTTAATTTAAAAATAAGGGTTACAAAAAGCTATTCAGGATTCCACGAAGTTCACTTGTGTCTCTCTTTGTGGATCACCAATACCTTTACAGGTACCTTTTAGAGCTTAGCCAGTGGACTGTGCCACTGCAATAATGTCAGCTGATTTTTTTTTTTTTTTGAATATAGCAACGTTAACATAATCCATCAAAATCATTCCTTGGTGAAAAATATAGGCAGCATCACTGCTAATATGAAAAAAAGTCTGTCATAGCTTTCAACAAAACAGAGGAGAGGACCTGCCAGATTTTAAGAATGCATTAAATAAGTAAGATGAATATCACAGCAATGCTTTACTCTCACACTCACAGCTAGCTATTTAAATTCAGATCCAAAAAAAAAAAAAAAAAAGAACCAAGAACAGTTGAACTGTGAGGATACAGCATACTGTGAAGAGTGCATTTTGGTGGCCTGGTTTTTTTTACCTTTCTGCATTTTCACATGCTTTCAAACATACAGGCTGACTGGCAAACATCTGTACAGGGGAGAGATAACTATAAGAGTAACACTCAGCTTTTCTACATGAACTTTTTTTTTTTTTTTTTTCAGGGAAGTAGGGGATAAGCATACACACTCAAATAAGTCTTCTGAGGCAAGCTTAATTGATAAATTAAAGATGTTTCGAATGTTTTTCTGAAAGCAAGGTTTGGGACCATCAGTGACTTAACTCAAAACTCATAATTTTACCATAACATTGGGAACCTCTGGAGCCTGTACACATGCAGCTGCTCAAGTGCTTGAATACTTGGTTAGATCAGGCCCAGGTTTAGTTCAAGATAGTTGCTGTCTTGTACAAAGAAGCAATTTCTTAAAACATTCAGACACTGAAACCAGCCTGGAAGCCACTGTTCAATAAATAAGAGGAGTTCTCCTATTACTCCCTACCTGCTTTCGCAGGAAATGTCATGAAGAGTTTGAGTTAAATCAAGTAGAGGAAGAATGGGGGCAGAGAAGGTCGAAACCTCATAGTTAAGTTTTCAAATTGTCAGCTACGGGACTAATTTTGAAGAGTGGCACTGTCTTTGTTTATTAAGTTAAGTAAAACCATTTTTTATTCTTTTTTTAAAAGCTCAAGGCTCTGAACGCAGATCCCCAGTGGTACTTTCACTCTTAAATACTTTAGCAGTTTCTTGTTTAGTGGGTGAGCGTTTGGGAAACTCTTCCCCCTCTAGAAAGGCAGGGGAATCTTCTCTAACCAAGCTCTTCCCCAGAATACAAGAGAACAACATGGCTCTGCTTCTGTGGTCTTTATGGGTAGATACCTACAAACGCAGAGATGCTGAAAACAGTAATATTTTTGCAAAGTGTTTCTTTTGAAGTTACAAGAATTTTCAACTGATTTCACTAGTAAATGGGCTATCATTTTAGGTTTTCAATATATTAAGCCAGAAACAACTTTAAAACATTGTTGGATGAGATCTTCAAAATGAAGGTTAGAGAAACATAAATTGTTATTTTGTCAGGAATAAGAACTACTAACCATAATTTGAAGGGTTCTAACTCAGAGAACCTCCAATGCGCATATCAATTTGAGTTTGAACAGACACATAAAACTTGATTTGTATTGCACACACCTGGAAGTTGTCAATTCGCAGTTAACTTCAGTCGTAAGAACAAAATATGCCAATATTGATATTTCTAGATGTACAATTTCTCCCTTAACACTCTTTTTGTACTATGCAAATGAGAAGCCCTCACTTCACTCTGACAAATAAACAGAATTCCTTTAAAAAGAAAGTTTTCAGTGATCTTGTTACTAAATAACAATCAAATCTAGCCTGCCTCTCAATGACCTGCACCTATAACTCAAACCATTTCCATTTCCTTAAAAAAAAAGAAAAAGAGATACAAAGTCTTCCTTACTACCTGTGCAGCAGATTTTCTGTGGTTCCTGTTAAACAGTCCATATTTGTTTCTTTAGATTCACTTCTGTTCAAATTGTCTTTTGTTTTCTTTTTCTCCTTCCTTTGTCAGTCACGAGAAATTGCTTCACAAGTAAGTATTTGCTTATTGTCTGCCTGTTTGTGGGTGTCGTGTTTTAACCTGGTAGCCAGTAAGCACCACACAGCCGCTTGATCGCTCCCCCCTCAGTGGGATGGAGGAGAGAATCAGAAGGGTAAAAGTGAGACAACTCGGGGGTTGAGATAAAGACAGTTCAATAGGGAAAGCAAAAGCTGTGTGTGCAAGCAAAGTAAAACAAGGAATTCACTCACCACTTCCCATCAGCAGGCAGGTGTTCAGCCATCCCCAGGAAAGCAGGGCTCCATCATGAATACTTGACTTGAATGCTATAACTCCTTCATGTCCCCCATTCCTTCATCTTTCTCCAGTTTTTATTGCTGAACACAATGCTGTATGGGATGGGATATCCCTTTGTTCAGTTGGGCACAGCTGTCCTGGCTGTGTTCCCTTCCCAACTTCTTGTGCATCCCTAACCTTTTCACCAGCAGGGCACCGTAAGCAGCAGAAAAGGCCTTTACTCTGTGTCAGCACTGCTCAACAATAACTGAAACATCCCTGTGTTATCAGCACAGTTTTCATCACAAAGCCAAAACATAGCCCTGCAGAAACTACTATGAAAAAATTTAACTCTATTCCAGCCAAAAACAGTACACTGGGTTAAACCCTGGCAGTAAAATCCTTACAGGAAATGGAACTACGCAACAGATCATCCTTGAGTAAACAAAGCTTAAAGCAACCTTGTTCTGGACAAAACATCTTATTAAAATTCTGAAAGCTGACAGATTGAGACTTTCAAAAATACCCAGTGGAATTTGGTCCCTATTGGGCCTGTCTTTATTGAATTCTGAAGATAACACATCATCTTTAAAGTATGCTGAAGATCTTGATCCTAAACACCTTAAACACTAACCGACACAAATCCCCAAGTTTATCATAAAAGGAACATGTGGCTGAACATAACAGTGGTTCAGACAGTTGTTGGAGCAGAAGAGCATTCCTAGAACCCTACATACAACTAAGAGTATCGGTATAAAAACCAGTAAAGTTATTTTAATATAAAACTTGCAGTTAGATAAAAATAAGGCATTGCTTCAGAATAAAATAGAGGAATCTGCACATTAATATTGTTTCATATTTTATACACTTAGCTCCCAGGGAGCAGCAAGGCAAGGGAACAAAGATCCAAGTAACTAATTGATGTTTGGTGTTGTAGTGCTGTTATTACCATACTGACAGTCACCCTGACCATCCCAAACATAAACACTGGTATGTTCGTGACTAAGTTCCCGTTCCTGCCACGTGTTGGCCTACCAGAGCTGATGTTTAAATAAGAGTTTGAAACGTCCTATTAGAGCACCTTGCCTGAGTGGAAAAAGCCCTGTGAGTCACAGATGTTCAGTGGCACAAGCTGCACCCCATTTGGGTGCAGAGCCTGATACTTGAGATGGAAATCTGCCATTAAAAAACCTCAACAACCTGCAACTTAAAAAAAAAACAACTTTAAATGCAAACATGTCTTCACTGAACGTGTGACTTGTAGATTTTTCTCCAGTAAAAGTAGCCATGATTATGTAAAGACTTAACATGCATGTTGGCATTTTCCACAGATTCCACCATGTTTCTATTTTAAGGCATCTCAAAAAAAAAAAATTAAAATTACACTTCACAAAACACAAGATGATCTATTACTACTATACAGTAGTAGTGACATCATATCCTCAGTTATGCTTCTCATACACCAGGTTTACAAGCTATGCAAAAACAAAAATAAATTAAAAGAAACTGAAGCAACCACACCTCAAAATAAATTAATGATAGTTATGAGAGTAATTTTAAAGAAAGTTTGAGACTGATTAAAACAGAGGGGGACACACAGAAGTACTTGACACTGGGCTTTTTTTTTTTAAATCTATATATTAACGACCTGCCACTGGCAGCCACATTTTTGTGCTGCCTTTGAAGGAGATTTGGGTTTCCTTGTTTTTTGTCTTTAAACAGTTTATTTTTTTCCTTTCAAATAACAAAAAACAACAGCAACAAAAAAATCAAATAGTTTTCCTGTACACAGGGATTCAGGATTCTCTCTTATGTCGTACCCAAAATCACATCAGCCGAGTCAGTAACAAAACTTTAAAAAATCATGTAATTTTTTTAAGAAAACACCTTTTTTGCAGACTAAGCTGAAAAGCCTCAATAAAGTAGTGGGTCTTTGCATGAGGCTTATTGCAAGATCCTAATCTAGAATATTAAAAATGCGATTTTACTTGAAATGCTACAAGATAAGCGTATTTAGTGATTGTTTTGTTGTTTGTTTGTTTTTTTGGGTTTATTTTACAGATAAAATCCAGTCTGTGCAAAAGGGAAAAAAATAGTCTCTTTCTCAGACTTTCTCAAAGAGAGGTTATATACAAGACTGATGAGGTCAACAGAATCTTGCTTTCAGATTTTATATTAATAGGAAAAGGCCTTTAGAACCTCAGTTGCTCTTCAGTTAAATTTGCCTTGTTCACTGATCACTTCCAGCATATTGTGATCTTTCTCTTCTTGGCAAGTCATACAAACTGAGCCAGCTCCACTTTAAGTCACCTTTGGTTTATACTTTATTTATTTTAAACACTCAACACACTGAAATCAGTCACCACTAACTTGGTAATATGACTGCGCTGATACCAGCGAGGGCTTCCCTATTTCAATGTCAATCAAAGACATGTTTCAAAGATCACAACAATAACTCAGGATTATAAGGAAGTAGTTTTGAAACTAGAAGCTAGAAGTATTAGTTAAATGCAAAATAGGCATTAGAACAATTTTGAAATTATCTTTGAAATGTTTCCTCTTATATCCCCTATGATCTTTTTGCACATCTTAGAACTGCTTATGTAGCCCATCCACTTAGTACAGCTGTATGAGGAGACTGTCATACTTGAGTGGCATGAAGAAAACAGAGCAGAGGGCCAGATTTTTGCCCCTAAGTCTGCTTTTCTGTGTTACTATATGAGTGAAAAAACATTGCTATGCTTCAAGGTAGGAATTAATTATGTCATTTGCAAGAGACATCCTGAATCATGCTGAAGGCTACTGAATACGTTCCTATTTTCCGACCCAGAGGCATTCCAGATACCATGTTCTGGAAGTTCAAAAATGCCTGGGAGTTTGAGACACAGGTAACAGGCACATTCCATCTGTGGTCTTAAAAGAGTACTCAAAACGCTGCAGCCGAAGTTAATGAATCCACAACATACATCTAAAAGTTATGAACTTGAATTTCTAAAAATACGCAGACTTGGAAGAAAGTGGAAAAGTCATTCAGAACAGATCCTAGATTCAGGAAGGCAATATCAGAAGCCTAGAGTAGTTGTTCTCAGAATCACAATGGAATCAGGCACTAAATAACACTTAACTGCTTTTGCACTTGAGAAATGTATTTATATCATAAATGAGCTTTTTGCATAAAAAGTCAAAGTCTAGTAAAGAGTGCCCAATACAGGAACACTTGCTAAGTATGAACAGCTGAATCCCCTCAGCTCCATTGCAATCAAAGTATATGTTCAACTATGCTGTTGAAAAGAGGAGAGAATATCTTAATCCACCTCCATTTTTTAAAACCCTTAATCTCTCTTATCATTTTCCTTTCAAGTCTCAAATCTCTATCAGTGTGGAAGAATGGGAAGACACTAAAGACATCAAAGAACAGATTAGTTATCGTAGTAATCATCGTAACTCAACATCCAGTGATCAGTCTGATCATCCTTTGTTACGACGAAAAAGCATGCAGTGGGCCCGACGGCTGAGCAGGAGAGTACCAAGACACTCTGGTAAAACAGCTGAGAAGATAAACCAACAGCGAATGAACCTTTACAGGAGGTCAGAACGACAGGAGCTTGCTGAACTTGTGAAAAACAGAATGAAGCATCTGGGCCTTTCTCCAGCAGGATATGGTATGGTTACCGTACTACTTGAAATTAATAGAAATATTAGTATTTTGCAAGATGAGCTTATTTTTAAGGACTGAAGGTGCCATAAAATATTGCTTATCATAATGATTTTGTTTTGTTGTTTTGGGTTTTTGTTTGTTACTGAAAGAAACTTGCTGAAGTGTTTTTAATCAGTTCTTTTATGACCCATTCCTATTTTCAGATGGAATGCTCAGAAGGGAGCTTAGTCACATTTACATTTAGCACGTATGATATGTGTATGCAACATGTATTATATGCAACATGTATTAACATTCCTCAGTCATGGAACAATGGCTCCATATTTCCACAAGCTTGTTGAAATATAGATGAAGGCAGAACTGTTGTGAGGTTCAATTATATGTCAAGGTGAAGAGTTGTTTACATGTGAAGGATATTGCATTTTCCCGACAATTTTTAAAATTAATGTCAGTGTATCATGTCAAAGTCATTTTTATGAAGCATGTTTCACTAGGTCTTTAGATGCCATTTTTATTCATCAAGACGTCTCCAGCAAGACTGATGCTGGGTTGTTGTTTTCTGGGGGGAGTTGGTTTTTTTTTTTAAAAAAAATAAGCTATTGACTAGAGCTCTGTAACACTCTTTTTAATATAAGCACCGCAGCTGCCTGGGATGCTTTTCTACAGCCACGGTTCTGTAGCATGTTGTGTGGAAACTCTGAGAACTGTGTGTTCTAGTTTTCCTAGAAACACGAAGAATTTCTAGATCCCAACGTATTTGCATAGCAGGTCCAATCTTTCTACTTCAGAAGCACCAGTGCTGGGGGTTCCCATACTCCAGTTGAAGTATTCAAAACATACTATTTTACAAATGTGTTACTCTTCACTTTTCAATACCATTATTTTTAAATTTGACTTATCCCAAAATATCCATTAACTGAAGGTAAATATGGTATTTTCTGCAGAATGGATATTTTTATCTGTAGATTTTAACTACACACATTCTTAATGCAAGGTCGAAACATGTTTTGACACCAGTAACAATGTACTGCCCAGCAGTAGCTCTTATTGTTGCTATTGATACAAAATCAACTTAATTAATTGTGAGAGAAGACTGCTACAGAATACATGGTTATAATTTTGCTCAATCTTTACAAATTAGGTATGTAAATACAAGCTCTTTATCCCACGCTTCAACTGGATAATTACTATTCCTGCTTTCTTTGTGGATACTATATGAGTCTCTGCAGGAAGATTCAGGACTAAATGTGTTCCAGGAGTGACACAGAACACAATAATATTTGGTCAACCACAAAGAAGTTCTGTAAATTTGATTTCATATTTACACTAGTAACAGGAAAACTTCATTGTATTCCTGTTTTCCTGTTTAAAAGCCAAGCATAAATGTTCATTTCATCATTTAAGTTTATAAAGATTATATACCATCTGCAGAACAGCAAAATCTTCATAGATAAATGCCTCACCTGTTTATATTTATTTGCCCTGATTCTGATTTACAAATTTCCATGATCACTTCCCTATTTTCTTTCAGATATGTCTCATTATAAAGAAAGCTACTTTTACAATGCCAGGAGCTCCCATGTTCTGAAAAAAAAAAAACCCAAAATACAAAAAACCTTCAAAAAAAACACAAACAAATTTTACACATGCAGTCAGCTGTAAACTTGGATTGTCACATTTCCACTGCCACCTCTCCATCCTCCCTAACATTCAGAAAGAAATTTGAGAAGCCTTTCACCCTCCTTCAGAGCTACATCACTCCCAGCTCATCCCAGTACATACTAAACATGGAATAGAAACTTTTAAATCTCCCTGTTCTTTCAAACTAGCAGGAATCAATCATGCCAGTTAGCTCCCTGCAGAAGGTAAACCTAGTCTTTAGTACGGTCTCTCTGCATGTGCAGGGAATGATGAAAAAAAAAACAAAGAGAAAACAAAAATCACAGCGGTTTATGTACCTCCATGCATGGGGATGATCTCTAAAGCCAATTCCAGATCTTCAGTGTCCTTTTTACATTGATAACCTAGTGACCTCTAAGACTTCCAAATTTAAATTTAATTGACTGTGAATTCATTTAAACCAATTGAGACACAACACAGTTTTGACTATGCAAGCCTCTAGCAGAGCTGTGATGTTACTATGGTGGTACATGTGCTTGTATAACTAGTTACAATCCTTTGTATCAGTTTCACCTTACAGAAATAAGCTGTATTGTAAAACACTATTTTAGCTGTGTAATTGCATCTAGACCAAGAGTCCATGTGAACTTATCTAATCGTTTTCTAGTCAGAAATACTTATGCTGGTGCAAATCTGTGATACTAGCATGCAGAAAAGTGATACATGCTAGAAAATATTCAATATAGTAATTTTCACTCTACAGACAATATATCAAGATTATTTCATTAACAAAAGATTTAGGAATTGCATTGAAACTGGAATGAGGCTGTTCTCCTTCAAATAACTTTTCCCTAAAATGCCGAAGAGAGAAATTAACACAGAAGCAATGCCTCTCCTTTTTAGTCCTATTAGTTTCACTGTAAAACCCCAGGAAGTGTGCCACGAGAAAGTTATACAAAAGATACTGCAATGACAGCTACAAAAGTGTAGCGAGACTCAACTACGCAAAAATTTAAAAAAAAAAAAAATAATACTGTCAGCCTTCATTTGCAACATATCATTATAAGAATAGTTAAAAATGTGAGAAAAATCCATCAATTTCTATTTATACGGCATTCACATTTCAACCCATTGGCACAGGTGATAAAAGGAAAATGCTTCCTAGATAAACAGGAAAGGGAAGAAAGGTTTATATTGACCAAATCTAGAAATGAATGAGAACGCCGTACACCTGCATTTAACCTTGCTTATCACTAGAACTCGATGCCAACTGAATATGGAAGTCCTTACTTTGCACATACTAACATAAGATGCATGACAGATTGATAAAGTACACTAAAATTGGGTTGCATTCAGAATTTCTATGACTGAAAAAATGCAAAAGAAAGTAAAATTGAAAAGAAGTTGCTAAAGCTATTTGAAATCACTTTGACACCTGACACTTTTTGACAGTTCTATGAACCAAAGAGGACCTTTTATCAAATTAGTTTGTCAGAAATCATACTTCTCACAATTTTTTGTAAATATAACTAATTTGGTATGTCTTGTTTTTTTTTTTTGTCCTCTAGATGAAATGAATGATCATCAGAACACCCTTTCTTACATCCTGATCAATCCTTCTCCAGATACAAGATTAGAGCTGAATGATATAGTGTAAGTTACAACATACATACACCAAAAAAAAAAAAAATCACAAGACCTGCAAAACTCCTTGTTTGCACTTCCTGCCTGAATTTATTTTGTTATCTTTCTCCTGGAAAAAAATGCCAAACTTTCCCATGCACCTGCAAAAAATGAACATTAACATGGAGACTTCTATTTAAATAAACATCTATTTATATATAAACTAATTACACATATATATGCATATACTTGAAGTACACATATAAATATATAATACATATGTTAGTAATGCTCTTACCACCATATTCTCTCATCCTCCTCTTACTCTGTGTATTTAAAAAAATAGTCTAACCAAGTCTGCTGGATAGCTTCACAGAATTAATATTCTCATTGAATTCTTGCTTATAATTTAGCTATCCAGTCTTAATAGAAAGATCAACCCACCAAAAAAAAAATCAGTGTTTTCAAATGGAATTATATTATACGGATTCAAAGATCATTAACGTAAACAGCAGTCTTCCCCTGAATATCATGTGATATTCATGCTTACGATAATTCAAATACATATGGCAGGACCGTAACACAGGAAATCTTTTCACTTGCTTACCAGGAATTTTGCAAAAAACGTTACATGACAAAAAAAAGAGAAAAAAGTGAGCATGAATGTAAAATGTCAAGAAAGTCTTGAAAGTCAATAATTTTAGATAATTATCTGGTATTGTCGCATACTGAAAAGTCCGACGTGATTGCTGCGTTCAGGTCCCAAACCATTTCTGTCTCTAGCCTCTCCTGTCTCTGCGTTACTACCCTAATGTTCCCATCTGCTCCACAGGAAAGAAACCACATAGCCCAGTTGCGCAAGGTCTCCCACATCAGTGCTGACCCACCTCACTGCTTGCTCCCAAGGAGGAAAACTGTTTGAACTATTAGCCCTCTTGATACGAAAACAAAATCATCATGGTGCTTTGTAGCACTGTAGTATGTGAAACTCACAGCATAATATTAACTGCATCAAACAGCGAAGGCAGCTGTTATAAAATTTGTTGAAATTATTTGGAATACTATTTACATCGTTATGGAACTCCATACGTTATTAGTATGATGTGTACTAATATTAAGCCTGTAAATTCACATACTGTTACCTAGTCTATCTAGGTGGACTAGGTATCCTGCGTTCCATTTTTCTTTCTTTGCAAAAACAAAGGTACTCAGCAATCCAATACTGCATAATTTTGCAGCGATACTGAATTTGTCGTGTGCTACTTACACATATTTAGCCTGCAAGCGCACATACTCTTACCTAGCCTGGGGCATGTTCATTTCCTGATGCTTAATAAGTGGGGCTATGTCTCAGCTCAAGCTTAGACTTTTTTTTTTTTTTTTTAAACCTGACACAAGGAACATGATCCTTCTATCTGGATAACAGTTGATGCTTCAATAACTCAGATCATTACTCTGTCTGATTATAGTTCTCTTGATTAGGCAGCCAGTTCACCCTCATGCAATGGGGGATTATTAGTGGAGAGGCAAGGAAGATGAGGTTGTTCCCTTTTGTCAGTTCTTGGTCACAAATCCTAGAGCAGGTAACAAGGTATTTCTATTTGTCCTTCATGCTGACAAGCTGAAAGGCTAGTCTTCGTATATTTTTTTAATCTCCTTCTCAATATATTTTGCAGATTTCCTCATGCTGGTTACTCTCATCACACTTGTTAGCTGCACTTTTATGCCAACATGGCTTATTCTTATCTAACGAATAATAGATAGAAGCCAAAACATCTATTCAATTTAAATCCTGTAGATATGACCTTCATTCTCTGATTTCCCATGCTTACACAACTTTAAGCCTTTTGCATTCACTATGATCCTATTACATTTGTAATTTATTGTGGTTATATTAGGTAACATACAACCCTGAACCAGCATATGAGGTTTTCTCAGCTTTTAGAGACAGACTGCACCCAAAGCAGCATTTGCAGCTGTTGGTTGCTCAAAAAGCTTTCTTGTTAGTCTTTGCATTCATCAGCATTGCAAGTTAATGTTTAGTATCGTGACCTGATAGAGCTCAAAGAGCAATGAACTCGTTTGTTGAACAAATAAAACTAAAGGACTCACGTTTCAAGTAATCCGATCAGACTTTGTCCTAATAACTCCGTATTTCATCTAGCCGATTTGCCTTAAGAAGCAGTTACTGAATAGCAGTGTTTTCATTCTACAGGCATGAGATTTTTGTACCAAAACATTAAACATTTTGACTCTTGGCACAGCACAATATTCTTTTTCTATATCAGAGCTTAGTACTTGCAAACAGATCTTGCAACAACACTCCTTGTTCTCTTTCATTCCAGAATTAGTGCAATACATTCTGTTGCTAGCACTGGCTCTCTCCTTATTTAAAATAAAACCAAAACAACAACTCAACAACAAAAAAAATCCACTACTGGCTCTTTGTTTCTTTGATATGTTTTGTGTGTTGGTTTTTTTTTTTCCTCTGGAGATTAACACTATCCTTATTTGCTCTGCTGTTGTTGTTGATGATGCCCTATAAAAACATCAAATTTGGAGTTGCAGTTTGAGTTCCAAGAGTTGCAATTCCAAATTTCAGCAACCTGCAGTAACATCTGAAGATCACACATAGGAATTACTTATGCAGTACTGCTCCACTTATGCCTAAGGGAGGAAGATGACCACTGAGATTTGGTGGCTATGACATCAGGCCAGTATTAAACCCTCGAAGCTCTAGCAGTTATCATATGTTTGGGCTTCTTATAATTTTATCAAGGTTTATCACTAAACAGTCTTGTTCATTTTTACATAAGGGATGCTGTGATTTACTTACTACCAAGTTATTTGTGATGTAGAACTTGTGAATTACATATTTCAGGTACATATCTTTTGTTTAATTTACTCTAAAAATAAATAAATATTTAAATACAGAAACACCTGAATTTTCCCTCCAAATCTAAGAAAACTTGTTCCTAAAAAAACCCACCCCAAAACCAAAAACAAAATCAACAAACCACAAGCAATTTTTTTTTTTTTCATATGTGTAAACATGCTTCATTTGGATTTGATGAACAGAACAGAGCAGACTCTTCCACTACTTCTCAGTTCATTGGCTGGATCAGCAAAACAAATAGGCTGCTCTGGAGTAAACATAAATGTCAGATGTTATAAATAAAGGGTGACACGTCTGCCTTTAAACAAATAAGATATCATGAGAACATGATCTGGATAGGAACAGTACGAGTAGATAAATAGGGATTTAAAAAAAAAAAGTCAACTGTTTTCTTACACAAATAAGTTCATGCTATTTGCAGCAACAGACTCTATGAGAGAGAAAAAACACTGCTGTTCTATTTTAACCCTGACAGAAGGAGGAATGTTAACAAACAGATGCAGGTGGTGATTCCAAACTATGGAGATCATGCGATTATCCATATCTCCATTCTCAGGTATCCACCATAAAGCCAATGTCCCATAGGCTCAGAAGCCCATACTTTAAGGAGCCAAAATCCTGTTTGGTCTGTTACTAGATGAACTGAAAACAGATACAGCATTTCTACGGGAAATATGACAGTGGCTGTTCATACGCTTATAAAACATGTTAGTCCACTTAATTAGGATTTTCCATTTCTCATTTTGTTGAAGAATTTTTCAGGTGTTTTAATTAAGTCTGAAGCAAGACACACTCATATTGAATGGTAGAAGTTCATAGCCTGTAAAACCATAAACTTTCTTCAGGGCTACTGCAAAGTAATACAGCAAAACTTTACAAGCACCGCCCAGTACACACACAATCTCTAGATATTTAAACATTTTCATTTGGTTGATGAGGCAGAGATGGGCAGACTTGTGGTGCTAAGACTTCTGACAATATAAGAGAGGATTCTTTCACATTTCCTTTTCTCCATTTCATTTTTCTTTCTTCGCAAAAAAACCCAGTCAAAATCAGGATTTGAAATAAAATTTCCAGTGGCTTCTACAGTACTACTCATCTTCGGACAAGTTTAAGATACTACGATTGAATCCAGTTGTCTGTCTTCTCTTTAGGAGCATAGTGGCACTGGAAAGCACTGATTGATAGTTCAGAACACTGAAATGTTCGTTCAGCAGCAGCACAAAGCTGCTGTCAAGTGACAAACTGTGCAGAATTTACACTTACAAATTAATGGGAAGCATCCTTCTACTAAGAAAAGCAGGTATTTTAAACATCTCAAACTTAGATTCAAACTCATGAGGCATTCTCTTCAAGTATTGGGATCTACTAGATATAAGGGTCCATCTCCAGACTGTCAGCCTACGTCAAGATTATCAGCAGCAGGCTTTTTATTTATTGAGCACAGTGAAACGCATTATCCATTGTTTTCTCACAAAATTCTTTTAGAAATGACTCTTTCGACTTCTTGTCCCTTCTTTAATGAATAATGAATAAAGGAGATGCATAAAGAGATACAGAGTTACTGGCAAAGAAGCTATCAGTCAAAATTAAGGTTTAGCTGTACCAAGTACATACAGATGATGTCTAGGCAGACAAAATGTGAAAAGCTTTATTATTAGCATCTAAAGTGAGTGGTGTCACCCAAGCGTCCAAGTTACCCAACAGGAACTAGACTAAGCACCTTCAAAATAAGTCTCTCAGTCTTCCTCAGATCTTTTCAACATTACAACTGTATGCACTTATTTTATCTGTCCTTGTGCCAAGTCTTTTTAATAAGAGTTAAAATTTCTTTTTATAGATACTTGATCCGACCTGATCCATTGGCGTATGTTCCAAATACTGCACCCAGCCGAAAAGACAGCTTCTGCAATACAGTGGGACAAGACACCAGGGAGGAAACACAACTTTGATACGTAACTCATCACAAAATTGAGAGACAATTTTATACACATGTTGTTTCCACTAACCATTTTGAAAACTGAGTGGTACATTTTATTCAGATTTTGGAAACAAAATGACAGTGGGTAAGTGACCAAATTCAGAAAAGTGGTGTCTAGAAACTCTGATTTAAGGGACTGTCAGGTTTGTGGCCTGTTCACTATGGTAGTTGAACTCTGTCATCTTAACAGAATTATGACATCTATTACTATTTAACCAATATGAACAAATGATTTTAAAACTGACAGATTCCATCATGTATTTTGCTTAGATGCTTATAAGTGTATTTATCAAGATGACAGTATGTCAGTGACTAAGCTTCTGACCTACATCAGTAAAGATTATCTGATGCCTGTAGAGAGACCATGCACAATTTGTAGTAGAAAATATGTTAATACCTAAAGGTGCCAACAAGACTTTTCAGTAAAGATTATCTGATGCCTGTAGAGAGACCATGCACAATTTGTAGTAGAAAATACGTTAATACCTAAAGGTGCCAACAAGACTTTGCATGTCAAGAATCCAGCCTTTGAGAAAATTTAGAAAATTTACTATCTCAGCCTATCACCCACTTGTATTAGAACAGCCTGAGTTTCAGTCCCATTTTAGTCTCCAGGACTTGAATGTTAGTTCTCTGGGTTTACACAGATCAAGTTGAATGACACAGCCTCATTACACCATTGAGGTTGACATATGAGTCATATCCACTGAAAGATTAGCTGGGAGAAGCCCACCTGGAGGAAAGTTTGCAAAAAACAGGAAGGTACTATTGTGGTACTGTTGTGTGAAGCTGCAAACAATGGTAGCTCAGGTGAAATATAACCCTTTTAACCTTAATGAGTTTGTCAATAGATGCCTGAATAAATTATGATACAGAAGTGAGAGCATCCTTCTAGGGAAAGATTCACACCACAAGTCCTTTCCATTTCCAAGAATATGCCAGAACCGCAACTGTCCAAGTATGTACATTCCCAGTCAATCAGATTACCCAAATGTGATACATTTTCATATGAAATTATGTATCACATTGAAAATTAAAGAAATTTATAACCCATTTCATAGAACGCATATAATACCATATTATGCGAAAAGGTACCATGGATTTGAAGACTCTGTTTTGGCATTAAGCACACAACAACAAGTATCTGCTAGTGTATGAAACATCTGAAGCTGCTACAGTATCTCTGGTCTACTCATACAAGAATGCCCTGATTGGTCAAGCTTTCTACAGAATTAAGCATGCCAGTATATGATCTTCCAAAATCAAATTTTTGCTTTGCCATCTGTCACAAAGTGGGAAGAGCATGCTTAAGGCAAAAACCTTACTGTTATGATCATCCATATAGAATTATGGATAATCATATGGTGCACAAAATTTGACAGTCTACAATGAAACAGCTAATTATTCTTGGAATTTCTTTCATGTCCTACCTGTACAAAAATTCAGTCAAAATTGTTTATATTCTCTTCTATATTATTTGGTAGAACAACTATAAATCTTTTCTGAAAAATAAAATACCAAGTTACCCAGTGAACAACTCATGGATGTGAGTATGCTTATCAGCATTATAAAGATGTTGAAATCAAGTCACATTCATACTAGGAATGACAACAAATCTGCTATTATTCCCTCCCTTCCTCTTAATTCTTCCAAAACTTAACTGATCTGTTCCATATTAAGTCAGAAATCCTAAAGCCACAATTATAAAGAACCCCACAGAGGCCTCAGAGTGGACTGAAGCCATCAGAAGACCAAGAATACCAGTACTAAAAGGAAAAAGGATAACTGGAAAATAGGGTTTCTCAGCAATTTTTATATTGACATATTAAAGTAGCATCATGGTTCAGAAGGGTTTCAGTGATTCTGCAAGGAGTCCATTATTGTTCAGTGTTTTTGCACATACACTAGTCATTTATCAAATTATTCACAGGTAAGGACAAACTATTTCAAATGTTCCCTGTGAGCACTGTGGAAAAAATTTCCAACAATTGAAACAGCTGCAGAGACTGAAGTCTACGTTTTTTTAAAAACCAGTATTTGGTACAGGATTTTGTCCAAGACTTGTCGTAGAAGTTACCCCAGAAGAGACTGCACGTGCAATGTGAATAACTTCCTATTTTGAATGCCTTCAGTGAGAAGACTGCATTCCAGTTGCATATTTTCAAAAAAATACAAATTTCTTAAAAATTTTCACTCCAAAATAGAGGATCCTTTGTTTCATACTGAAGGCCTTTTTAACAGTGTCTCAAGTAGGTAGATGGGATTCCAGAAACATGTCTACCCTTCAGCTGGCAAGCTAGATCCTCTGCTTTCAGTGTGATTCACACACTGTTCACAGGCATTCCCTGCACACTGCCTATAGTAGCCACCACAGATTTAAGGACTCTTTACCACAAGGATCCATAGCTAGGACTTGATGTCTGACATTTAATAGCCTATAAAGCAGTAGAAACACACAGTCAGATGTATCCATTTCCCCATCCAATTCAGCAGAATTGCTGCTCAGCTAGAGTTGAGTAGTAGCATGTAATGTCACCTGATATTTCTCCAGGCTTAATGAATTTCTGATTGCTCATTAGCCTAAGGAGATTTACTAAAGCAAACACAAAGACAGCTGGAGACACTCGCAGTCTCTAGAATGAATGAAAGGCCATCTTTCTGAACAAAACACTTGGTTCTCTTCAAAATCTACTGGAAGACAAGCAATGTAATAAAAACTAACAGCAGCTTCTTATGATGCAGAAGTTATTACAAACCATGACTAATATACTGGAAAGTTCTATTATTCAAAATGTATGCCTTTCATGTTGAAAGCAGAACAGCTTTGCTTCCTCTGGCATATCTTCACAGACAGACCCCATCCTAGTGGGATTTAGACCTTTCAAGAACCATCCTAAGCACCTCTGCATTAACACTGAATGAGACGGTACACACATTCCTTCAGTGACCATCGAGGCAAATCTTTAGTGTCATCCTACAGGCAATCTTAGGTTCACATGCTTTCTTCTGGTCATGATCATCAGAAACATAATACAAGTCTAGCTGGAGACCAGATTGAGAAACAGTACGCTTGGTGCTCAAGAAGTGATGATGGCATTCTAGTCCAAATGACTGTTAACAGAAGAGTTTTATCTGGTCACAATTCACTCAGCAGACAGAGAAATTCAGAGCTATGATCACTGACATAAGAGAAAGACTTAATCCTGTCCAAGTTGTCAAAGATCGGCCAGATAAACTATATTTCTTTCTCTTAATCAAAAAAAAAAAATTGAATTGTTTCAATCTGTGCTTAGCTGTATGTATTTTTTCCTCCTGACGCACTTCTACCAATAACTCAAAGATGCCCATCTTCCCCAACAGTACCTGAACACATACCAAGCAATTTGGTACTCAAAGTCACAATCCCAGTGAAGAAAGTGACAGCAAATCATAATTACTTCATTCTCACAAGGGAATTCTCCAGCAAAGCGAGACCCACCTATGAAAATGTGTTACCTAGTCTGCAATAAAAAGTCACAAAAAACATTTCAGTGGAATGCAGTGTGTTTCCTTAACTATTTCACTCCAATTCCAGAAGGTGAATTAATTCACATACAAAGTAGAAAGCATACACTTTGAGTTTTTAAAACCTGCATAGAATGAGTTAATGAAGTTTTCTTGACATTTTGACTTGGAAAAGAATAGTTATTTCCCAGCACATATCTTTCCCCCTCCCACAAACAGCTTCCTGCTACAACTACTCTTTAACAACTTCAAAGTATACAAGTATATATATTAATGAATACTTCTTATACATCTTTGTTTACCAATGCACCAATAAAATTATGAAGAACAAATACATTTCAGGCTTCAGCAGTGGAAGAAAACTGAAATGACATCAAGTGCACCAGAAGTACCACACAATTCTGTAGTTTCTAGGCAGCTAGGGCTGACAGCAACCATTCTATTAATTTTGGAGCACTGATGCATGAGGTTTTGCTGCATTGAATTCCACTTGATATGTGAGGGAAATCAGTCACTACAACCTGGAAATGAATTAATGAAAACTAGCAGCACCATGTAGTGACATCAAGTGGTACAAGGTTACAGAAAAATACTTTTTCAAGGCAGTAATATAAATGCAGAATCATAAAATAAAGCAATGCGTAAAATATTGTTGCATATTTTTGATGTTATTTTAGAAACAAGCTGCCCTACTTTGAAAAACACATGCATTGAATAGATGTCTAAAGAGCTGCACTTCAAATTTTCAGCCACTGCTCCTTGTGCTTGATGCAAAATACGCATTGTAGGGAGACAGGAAAATAGTTTTTAATTCATATTAAGTTGTAAGAGATGATAAAGACTTTGCTTATTCGCCATCTTCTGAGGTTAATCCAAAACGTTAATGATGATTTTGTTATATATTTCATTATTGCCTACACTACTAACACGAGAATGCTGTCAATATTGGCAATTCAACACAAGCATAAACTCCCACAGCCTCTCAAGAAGCTTACAAGGGCAAACATTTCTGCTTCATGAAGTTAAAAACAAGCATTTGAAGTTTCTATGAACTAAAGTTTTCTATTTGTTCTCTAAAATCTAGACTGTATCCCGTTAAGAAAATGCTGAACTGGCCCATGCCAACTGAGGAGAGAGACTTGGACATAAAGCATAGAATTAAAAGAGTTAACACTTACTCATGTGCATGAAGTGTCCCAGCCAAATTGAGGCACCTCAAACATGGTTCTACCTACACAGGGCTCTCATACCTTTAAAGCATTCAAGTACAACATGATTCGACTAATCACAAACACCCACACTACCAATTACTAATCACAGTAAAACTCCTCTAGGTCATTTCTGTTTCTTCTTTTGTTCTTTCGCCAGTATGGGCTGGAATGATAGCTAGTTTCTTTGGCAATTGTACAGCTTTTAGCAGTTCAGTAATTACTCTCACTAGAAGTTACAAACCCTCATTGCTTCCGTAACTGTCCAGTAGTGTGGCATACTCCAAATGCAAACAGAGAACTGGTTATGTTTATAGCCTTTTCTTTGGCCAGCTGGCAAGTGTTAATGAAATCAATTCTGCTGCTTGTGCACTCAGCTTCAGACTCAGTGCTGAAGCTCCCACTATCTTATCTTCAGTAGTTACTGAATACCTGCAACTTGGTTACTGTTCAAATAACATCAGGACCTGTCTACACGTAGTTCAAGATTAGGATCTGGCAACAGCACATCTGTTAGAACATTCTCAATGGCTGGGTTTGGTTGTTTTTTTTTTTCAGCTTTACAGGCTATTACTGTACAATCATGATGCGGTGTTCCTTCCCCAGGTAAAGGGAGTTGCAGGGTTCAGTCTACTACATTGCTTAACATAAGGGACATGTGTCAGCTATACAAGATTCCATGGCTACTAACAATTCATCAACATACTGTGTCAAAACAGATCCATTTTTTAAACACAACATCCTGTAAAACTTTCAGTAATATTTTAAAACAATAGCGAAGAACCCAGTGAAGCCCTGAGGGAGCTTTGTCCATGTAAGCTCTATCTTTCTGCAGATAAATGCAAAAAGGTCTTGAGAGTCCAGCTGAATAGGTATACTGATTTAAGGTATAAAAAGTATCCCCTGTATATATTAGACAGGAGAAATTGCGTTCATTAATCAAAAGGTTTCATATCAAATTCTCATAAAAAGTGAAAATATTTTGTGTTCAGAGGCTCCTATAGTGACTGCACAATAGGTCCCCACTAACTTCCAATCCTGGGTGAAACGTAGCTGTCCCTGTTGCATAGAGCAGAGAAAGATTGCAGCATAGGATTCAGAGGTCCTTTTAGGAGGCTTTTTTTTTTTTTGTCATACCAAGCACTCCCATTTTAATGGCCTTGTTTGTCTATAATAATTACAGCAGTCACTGGTTCCTTACTTCAAAAATTTTCTCCTCTTTCCCACCTTGGACATCTCCACGCTTGTGCTCCCTTAACCTAGGATTATTATTCAACACTGTTGCCAATAGACTAGCTTTCTTTTTCTGTTCTTTTCTGTTTATGCAAAAGCAACTATATTTCTGCACCATTCTTGCTGCTTGTCTATTGATCCAGCTGTCCCTGGAGTCAGTCTTGCTATAGATACTTATCTATGATGCTAGAAAACACTGGGAGGGTTTCAAAGATGTATTAAAGGGGCTAGGACACTAGAGTTATCTTGCTTGTCCAGGGGTATTTTTTATCCTTCATGGACACCTCTAAGATTCTGAGAAGCAAAGTCCTTATTTCCAGGACAAGGTTGTCCTTTCATTTATTTTACTTAAGGGTAAACAATATCCGAGCATCCAGTAAAATTGCACCACCTGATTACATTGCAGTGTAGAACATGAACTAATACATAACAAAGTTAATATGATTTCATACTAGAAAGAATGATTTATATAATGGTTAAGAAAGGGTATTTTCATAACATTGCCTGTTCAGCACTATATAAAAAAAGGATGACTCGTGTCTCCTCGGATAAAGAAATAATGACCAAGAAACATGTTCTTGCTCCCTTCCTCCTCACTGCCTCAAGCCCATTCAATGCTTGCTTCACATTTCTCCAATGAAAACTTGAAAAATGTCACACTATTTGTATCTGTCAAAAGGAAGGGCTGACTTTCTCCTGAACAACTTTTCCTTACCTAACTCAAATAAAGAAAATATGTTGAAAGGAGTAAGGAAGTGCTTCAAGAAGATTCTTGTCTATCAGGAACTTTTATCACCACTTAGGTGGATTCAACACAAGCCAGAGCAGCATAGCCTGAGACCTTTCACACCATAGGAATGCCATCTAGTTTAAAACATGGCATGAGTAAACACATTTTCTCAACAACACTATATAAGAAATATCATATCAAGCATAATATCTACGTCAGCTTCTTCAAGTTTCAGATTTTAGCTACAGCATACCCAACGGCATGAACTCAGAGTCTATTTGGAATAGCAACTAAGAATGAACACAGAATTGAAGTTGCAGCAGAACTCTCAGCAATCAAGGTAAAACGTGCAGGGGAAGATTGATCCATCATCAGAAAGCTTTAATAGGCATTAGGCAACCTAAGAAACAATCATAATTACAAACCAGAATAATGGCTAAAGTACAAAGAAACATCTTTTATTTTCATATAAATATTACAGAAAGTAGTAGTTCATTCCAAAGCAAGAAAGTTAATGGAGGAAATGAGGTGGAACACTCCATTGATTTTAGTCCTACTTATTCCACTACTGAAAATGAGTACAACTATAGTTTCTATACACATCTAGTATAAGAATCTACAGGCAGACATAATTCATCTGGACGAATCAGTTAAGATCAAAGTATTTAAGTTCATTTTTGCAATGGTTCTTACCCAGGAGAGTGTTCCACAGTTATGATTGAGTTGGTCTAATACAACTCTCAAGACTGTATTTGCTGCTCCTATGTCAGCTGACACATTTGCAAGCTCACTGTCCTGTTTGGGGATAGTGACACAGGAAACATGTTTTTAGTGCTTCAGACCAACTGTGGAATGGTCTATCATAACAGCTTTCCCCAATGCCAGCTTTAATTGCTCAGTTTTGGGGCACACCGTTGGTCTCTAGATAGATGCTTTAATTGAGAGCATATATTGCTTATGCTTCAGGATTTACACTCGGCTGCCTGTATAAGGCGTTCAAATATACTATTCATAGATGCTCCTTACAGTTAGACAGTTGACAATGACAGGATGGAATAAACATTAGAAATCATCTTATATTTAAAATATACCCATATCCCTCTATGCTAACCAGAAAGTTAGTAAGTTATCTATCTAAATTCATATCAAAGCCAACTACTGCCTGACAAAGTGATTTCAGCAAAACCAAACCTTTTGGTACAAAAATAGTACAATTTTCTTAATGCATATAAAGTTCTGTTTGTGTCAACAGTTAGTTAAGCAGAGCTCAAAGCAGCACTGCTAATGAGCTTGAAGTTTCTCACAGAGGCTGCACACACTATCACTGAAATTCTAACAAAGGAAAGCTACATTCCACCAGCTTTTAGATATGAGTCTAGAATCAGGTATTCCCTGAGGCTTACCTGCAGGCTCCTGCCTTGCTATTTGTCTTATGGCCTGTTCTCCAACCACACATGCAGGATGAGGCTTGATATAAAAATGTCTAGAAACAGTTATTATTAGAATGAGAAGGCGGCATCAGTACCTGTCTGTAAGCTGCAAACATCTGTTAAAAACACCCCACAAAAGTATATACACACGTATAAATTATGAGGAAAAAAAAAAGGAAGACAAAAAGCTCAACATAATTACAGCAAAATAATGAAATGGAAAACCAAAAAGAAAGATGTGACCAAATGCAGAAACTTTTCATCAGAAGAATGTTTTGAGGCCTCAGGAACTACAAGTCACCAGATGGGTCTTCTACATACCAGCAAGTAGGTGGCAGGAAACTCTTGTAGGACATTAGTCATTTTGAAGGAAATCATACACTGTACACCTGGGTAAGGTGCCAGTTCTAACCCCAGAGAATTGTCCCAGAAGCAGTTTGAGCAATGCTTACAAATCACTTAGGTCTTGTCCCCATCGCAACCCTCTTCTCCCAAGGCCAAGGGGCACTATTCTAAAACAAAAGACATACAAAATCCAGAGCAGCTGTAACTGCTTACAATCTGTCCCACAAATTCTTCTCAGGTGCTAAGTATTCCCACTACTAGGCTAAATTTCTCTGTGCAGATTACCTGGCCAGTGCAGCCCAGCTGCATCAAATGCAGAGAAGCTTCACACCCCAGCAACCAGGTGATAGGTGTAGTTTCCCTAGTTCCCCCCTCCCTCCTCCATTTAGCTTGACTGGGCAGTGAAGACATGACCTTGAGTACTTTGAATGTAACAGGGAGTGTTTCTGCTGGAAAGTCCTTAGATCACTATATGGAGCTTCCTTATTACCAGCTTTTTTTTTTTTTTTTTTTTAAAAAAGACAAGACTACATCAAGGTACAAATTATGGCTAGAAACAGACACAGATGCTTTATTTACCTTCCCTCTTGTTACAGATTTGACTTCTTTAAAACATTTATCACTAACAATACTGCAGCTACACGAGTTTTAAGTATAATCCACAACTTCCACAACTAGTATAATTTCATTATTACCATCTGAAGAGCTACTGTTTGCACAGCCACCATTGCTTGAAGGTAGAAGCAATAAACGTTTTCTAAAAGCATTTAAGGAATTTGTGAATTTACATAAAATAGTTCAATACAGCTGACGACCAATCAACTATGATAAGTGAAGTACAAGCTTTTTTTATTAAACAGAACCTTCCAGGCACTCAGTATACTTGACAATTGCTACACTTTTGCTATGCTCTTGCAGTGTTTGTGACATGTAAAATACTACTCTGTATCAAGCAACTTCAGTTTTCAGGCTGACCTCATCAAATAATTTATTCATATGCCTAGAGGAAGAGGAATATATTGCAGCATAAGAATAGTTCTCTAGTAATCTGAAAATGTTATGCAAATGTTTAGAAAACAACCTCAAGTATGAGTGCAAAGCAATATAATATCTGAAGCAAGAGATCACTTTTTAATCTGATTGCACTGGTATTTTTTTTCTTCTATACCTGGAATGAATACATCCATTAAAAAAAAAAACTGCACTGAATAGGGAATGGCTGAAGGGAATATCTCTCTACACAGAACTACACAAATGGTTGTTCTAAATCAGATAAAACTTAGCCTAAAGTTTTATACCCTTCTCCAACAGCTTCTAAAGTACAGAAGTCCCTAAAATAAAGATTAAGGCAACAAATCTAAAATACCACTTCTTTTAGTTCTGACAAGCAGAACAGTAAAGAACACGCCAGCAAGCACAGAGGCAATAACAAAATCCAATTATCAGTTCGCTTTTTAAGGCATAGCTTTAAATTATTTCTGGATACAAAACATACTGAATTTTTACCAGACAACATCAGAACTGGAAAGGAGTAATCCTTTTGGGCTTGTATTTCCTGAGATTAGCCTTACCTGAATGCAGGAACCTGATGTAGAAAATTTATTTTTCCAGAATTCTTCCACCCACAGCAGTAAGAGTGCTTCTAACATAATTAAGACTTAAGATGAGTCCAGAAGAGAGAAGACTATGCAACTCAAACCTCTCCCACAGGTACCACAACCTCTGCAACGACTGTTTGTTAAATCACTCCAATCTGAAGACTCACCTGTGTCTGCAGCCAGCCTTAAAGGACCAGCATCATGTCTTACACAGGGCAATTTCCAAAATAAAGATTTCTCCAAAACACAACAATATAAACTTGAATTTCAAGTGCTTTTGTACCAGGATTAGTGTAGAATCAAATCTCACTCACTTTTTAGGAGCCTTTATTGTTCTGGGGACAGATAAAAATGTTTTGAAAGTGCTTAGGTCCTATTGCAGAAACAAAGCTGTATTTAACGGCTTGTTCTCACTTTCCGGTGCCTGTTCGTTAGAGTCCACATTATTCTAACTGCTTAGACATAATAAGCACGGCAATTTGACACACTCAATAAACTTCTCCAAGTATACACTCTTTTTTGGACTTAGTTGCAAAATTTGCATCAGCAAGTATTGTCAGCTCTAGTAGATAGCATCTGGAAGCAAGTCCTTTCTCAGTGAGAATAATTATTCCTGGGGTGTGTCTTAGTTCTTGTTCAAATGCCACTGCAATCACTCAGAATCTCAGCATGCTTTAGATAAGTTCCTGTAATCATATAATGTCATACAATCATAGGATCACAGGATGATGCAGTTTGAAAGGAAGATCAGGAGGTCTCCGGTCTCCAAACTCTGCTCAAAGCAGGGGTAGCTGTGAGCTCAGAACAGGCTGCCCAGGGCTTTCTCTTGTTGCAAGGATGAAAAGTACAATCTAATCCTTACCTCTATCCCATGGCAGGTCAGCTAACCTACTGCTGGCATCTTAGTGTAACATAACCTTGAATTAGAAGATAGCATAGAGAAAAGCTTCTTCAGGTTTTCATTGTTGGTTATTTTAATCAAGACTCCTGGTAATGCATGTTTTTCTCCTTTGGACTCTCTCTAAACAGTTCAAATCTTCGGACTCAGTAGACAGCACATAGAAATAACCTGCTTACCAAGAGCAAAAAAAGAAACTCAGTCCATAACTTTGGTTTCTATAGGTGAATTTACTAAAGGAAATATATTTTGGATTTCTCTGAGCAACTGCAGAAAAGAGTTATTTTCTCCACAGGAAGACATATAATTCAATTAGATTTCTTTATTAAACATCACAATGTATGCTTATAAAATGACAGTGGGGATGCGTATGTTGTATTCTCACTTCAGCTCTGGCTGAACTATTTGGTATTTAAGTGATTGACATTTTGATTCCCACATTCACCTGATAAGCTTCCTGCAAATGTACAGGTATTTTTTTCTAGCTATTCAATTAATCCAGCCAGTTGGCCCACTCAGTAATTACCGTAAAGGTCTCTTAATTCGTACTGGGAGTAGCAGAAAATTTATATTCTTGGTTGGAGAGAAATCTGGAAAGTAATTTACTTACATAGACATTTTGACTGAAACTTCTAGCTTGTGAGGTTATTAAGCATCATCTTATTTTTTCCTCATCATCTTATTTTTTCCTTAGCTACTAAGATATTTTGTACATGGCTGAGTACCACATAACGTTCCTGTCAAAATACTCCATCAGCATTTAATTTTCCTCCTGTTTATTATATGTCTACAATGTCTTGTGTGTGAGGTTCTTTGTGCAAATGACTACAGAGAGAAATAGCAGCTGCACACACGAATAGAGGTCTGGCAAATCCTACTGCTAGATATTCTGAAAAAAAAAAAGCAGTTTCCATCCATATTTCTATCACTAATTCACCAGCTTAGGATATCATGTATGCTTTCTTCTTCAGTCACATAGAAATGCCACCTGAGTAAATGTAATGGTACATAGACCAATTCCATCTGAGCAACACAAAATTAACACATTAACTTACTATTACTTGTTAATGAAAAACAAAGTTTTGTTGCATCTTCATTGCTTTTTCTTCATTATAGTTGACATGATCTCTTATCCTATTTTAAAACAGTATAAGAACTATTTGGTGCCTCATTCAAACAAAGTAAGGTACCAAGCAGTATTCAGTCAGTAGAGAAAGCCTGCTTTATGGAAGAAAAATCCTTTAAATGCAACCTAATACAAAAAATACACCCGTGATTTAGGATGTCCCTGAACCTTGGAAGTTATCACTGCATAGATAGTCCGTAAGAAAACATCTACTGTTCTGTCCATTGTCAGAGAAACAAAGGACTCCCCATTATGGGCCTTTCTATCCTGTCCGACACATGTGTTTCTTCTTCTGCATTGTTTCCCAGTAAAGTATGTGCTCATTTGTCTGAATGTAATGAGATGTAATTATATTATTGTACAGACAAGGAGAAAATGGGACCTTGTATATGTTAAACAATGAATTTCTAGGTGGAGGTACTACCCGTATTCCCTTTGCATTAAGGCAGAGCCCTATATAAACATCTTCCAAATGTATATATTTTATCGTTACAGAAGCATTGAGAATTTTTGAAGCCAGGTCTCCAGAAAAGACATAGCCGGTTCCTGAACAAAATATAGGGTATTTGTCACCTGGGTATTCTTCTTCTGATATGTACCATTTACTGGTTTTATCCCGAATAGGCTTACTGCCTTTGATAAGATAGCCTGTGAAATAATTTTGTGGAGGAAGTGAGCGAGGCCTGAGGAGCTTTTCTATGAGGTATATTGTATTAACAAAAACATCACTGTCTGCCTTCATAACAAAGCTTGCGCCACTGCAATAAGAGGCAACCCACTTCATGCCCATCAAAGTTTTGAGAGTTAAGTTATGGTAAGTGTCCAGGAAGTCCAGTTGAATAATATCGTGATATTCCTCACTCTCTCTCAGTAGGATCTCATTTGGACCATTGCTCTCAACACCCAGCATGAACAAACGAACAACCTCAACTCCTGGAACCACAGATTCATTACCCCAAGTTCTTCTGATGGAACTTCTGTGTGGAATTTCAGCAGCTGTAGTTGCTATTAGCAATATCAAGAAAGGTGTTTTATCTTTACACTTCTCTTTTTCATTAATAATGAATTTGAATGACTGTGTTGAAGTGGATCTATTTTTATTCCCAGACGTCTCATTTTCAGCTGGCAGTTCTCCATTTTCTTCCCATGTGAATTGTTTGAAAACTGAAGTAATGTTTTTATGTAAAATATTTTCACTTTCCATCTGAAGATTATCATACCTCTTGGTAAAAAGCATGTCTTTTTCTTCTATGTCATCGTCGTTTTGAACTTTAATTTTAGTTAGGGCAGCAACGTGATAAGAATTGAAAAAATAGAAAATAAAATATATTGCTGTGAAAGAGATGGAGGCAATCAGGAAAACATTTCTCTTGGTACAATTCCAAGGAGAGGAGAAGAATCCACTACAGTAGGTCATGTTGGCAGCTTCGAGAGGATGCACAAAAGCTAATTTTTAGTTGGACAGATATTTTGTCAGAAGAGCAATTAATTTGTAAGTGTTTTCCTCAGTAACACATGACGATAAAAGCAATCTGCAGGCTTCTGAATCTTCAAGATTCCTTTTTTAAAAAATTTTTATTGAAAGCATTCCATTATTTTATTCTAGAATAAACTGTAAAAATTTTCATATAATAAAAAAAAATTTCATTATTTCATTTTCAGGCTTTTCTTCCTAAGATAAACACAGTATGATATGTACAGTAAGAAATAAGTAAAAGTTAATGAATGCAGTATTTACAATAATAATTTTCTCAGAACAGAACTCATTCAGATATATATTTAAATATTGGAATATATGTAAAATATAAATATAAAGTTAATCCAATATTATAATCAATCTTCTAATATTTTTTTATATATATGTATACACAATACACCGGTCAATCTTTCAATACGATTGTCTTCAATACTAATAGCAGGGTACTGAACACATAAGAGGTATGGTAGATTGTAGAATATATATTCTATTTCAAATGCATACATTTATGAAAACATGCTAAAAAGTTACACATTTAAAGTAAAGATTATAACTGCTATTCCAATTGCTACAACTGTTCCTCCTAGGTTATAAAAATAGAAGAAAGATAGCTTACTGTCATGTGAGCTTTACAAAATGTTAGTGTGTAATTGAATAATCCAAAGCTAATGAAAGATTATGATTGATTATGGATTCACAGTCTTGGAAACTATTGTGAAAAATGGCATGGCGGGTACCTTTGGCCATTTAAAAGTTAGATACATGGTTGAAAGTGATTGTTTAGGCTATATAAAACGTTAACGCAGACAGAGAGGTAGCATTTCCAGAGGAGAACTTAGCCATCAAAAGATAGGTGTCTTGCATGAGACTAGGTGCCCCCTGCCCTCATCTACTTCTGTAAAGAATACTTAAGACAACTGGCTTAGGCTAGATCCATGCGTTTTAAATGGCTTCAATTGAATGGGTTGAATCCCATCCTTCCAAACTGCAAGGACAGGTAAAATATAAATATTGGAACAATGAAAATACTGTAGCTTTGGGTAATTTTTTGTGACTTCCATAATAGCTAATTTCAAATTCTGGCTTGCAACTAAATGTTACAGAAATTTATCTAAGCCTTGGAGTTGCACCACAGTTTGCAGGGAGAGGGAGATAATCACATGTATCCGACACACCACGAACTGGTAACACTCAAGAATGCTATCTGGAAAAAAGTGCAAGTTAACTGTATTAAACTGCTCTTTACAAACTGGTCTCTGAAGGGTTCTCTACATATATTCCAAAGTGAACTGGAAAAGTATGGTAAATCAGGGTTTACAAATGTTTTGTGCCAAAACACTACTTGAGAGATGCAACATGTAGCTCACAATAAAACAGCAAAATTCAACACTTCTTACCATCATCTTTGAAAGTGCAGATTCATCCAGTCATACAACCATGGCATTTTTGGAACAGATTCTTCAGTAGTTTCTTGCTGCTTCACAAAGAAAGGACAAGATTTAGAAGGATAGAAATAGAGTCAGGGATCCTATCTCTGTGACCATGGAGAACCCGAGGACAAGCTTATGGGCCCCTGAGGTTCTGTCCTATATCTTTTCCAGAGAATTATGAATTAATACAAAGGAAAAAGCACAGGACGTCCACCATTCTATGTGAAAGGGAAAAAACATATACTGTCACTTGTGGCAATGAAGAGACAGTCTATAAAATGAGATTGGATTTAACCATTTTAGAATATGCAATAGAAATATAACCTAAGAAATTAATTTATGCTGAATTATAATTTAATCTGGATAAAATAGATGTTGATTAATCTGAATGCAAGTGTGTGGTGGATTACCCTTGGCCAGCATCCAAACACTCACCTAGCTGCTCACCCACTTCCCCCCTCCTCAACAGGATAAGGGGACAAAACAGGATGAAAAAGCTTGTGGGTCAAGATAAAGACAGGGAGATCACTTATGAGATACCATGAAGAGCAAAACAGACTTGGGAAAAGTTAATTTAATTTATTTCTAATTAAAATGTGTTTGGATAGTGAGAAACAGACAAAAATTAGAACAATACCTCTCTCAAATCTTTTCCTGGGCTCAATTTAACTCCTTTACCTGTCCCCCAGTTGCAGAAGGATATCGGGGGTTAAGGTCCCTGCCTGCTCCTCCTCCTGTTCAGAAAAATCTGCTCCAGTGTGAGCTCTCCAAGGGCCACAGTTCCTTATCTAACTGCTCTAGATTTGAGAGAAAAAGGGCATAAGCATATTCTAGTATAAACTGGTCAGTAGTTCAACTAACGCAGCTTACACGTATCATATAGCCATAAAATATAAAGAACACAGTGAGTAATGGCTTAGGTCTAGCAATCTTCCTTCTCATGTTTTTAGTTCTTCAGAAACTCTGGATTTTGACATATTAACATTTATAAATATCCAGGATCCAAAAACCATCCTGGCTCCATTATGGAAAGAACAGGAACTTCTAAGGAGACTTTTCTAACAAGCAGCTAGAATATTTAATTGTTTCAAGTTTGAAAGACTTATTACAAGATTAGCAGAGAATTCATGTTGCAGAAAAGCAAACAATACATATGTCTGAAAAATTAATTGTAGTTTATCTCGCTTACGACTTTTAAAAATGCCAAGAATTTCTCAAAATACAATCTTCCTTTTCTACTAAAATTCTTTCCAGAAAAATAATATATACTTTGAAAATAAATTCTTACCCACAATTATTACCCATACCATTGAACGAAAACAATTAGAATTAATTAAGATTATTTTTCTAAAACCAACCACGTAGCAAAGTTGGAATAATAGCTGCAGCGTATGTTATGTTGCCTCAGTGACACACTGATTATTCACATACGGACGCATTTAACTACATTCAGAATTTAACATTACATCAGATATGCTGAAAGAAGCCAGAATTAGGCCTTATTAAAATAATTAAAAGGAAGAAGAATAGAAAGGAGTAGAGAAAAACAGAAAAGCAATTAGAAAAAAAGAAAGGAGATTAATATAGTACTTTTCATTGCCATGCCTGTCTATGTTATCTTCTTATTATTTATTTAAAAAAGACAGACTTGACAGCTCACGAGTGAAAATCTGCCTCACCAGGTTCTAATTCTACCCTACTTCATTACAGATTTGTGGGAGAATTTCAAAATAAGACAAATCCCTCACTTTCTAGCAATGCTTTGATATTTTCCCAGCTTCCTGAAGTAATGAGTTTTAAAGTCCAGTCCTTTCAAGGTGGTCACACAAACGGCAAATTTCAAAGTAATCTTTTGAGAAAATGATACACGTATTTGAAGACGCAAACTAAAGGCTGCCAGAAAGCATGGGACAGCTGGTTTAATTTAAAATTGCCAGTTGGTAAACAGACCACGGTATCTTTTGACTACTTTGTTTCAATTTAGTTGAGCTGACTTTTAGTCGAATTGAGTAAACAGACATTAAAGGATGAGCTGGAAAGCAAGAAAAGAGCGGGAGATGCACCCACCTAAAATAAAGGCAGCCTCTCAAAGAGAGTGGCTCTGCTCAGTGCTTCGCCATCTCCTTGCAGTCATTCTGGCTCAGCAGAGAAAGCAGTCTTTTGTGAAGATTAGATTACAAAAAGTCCTCATCCCCACCTTCTGCTTGATCTGTAAGAGGTCCCAGAGATAACCTTGGAGTTAGACGAATCCATAGCCATTTCATCCCTCTTTTTTGAAACATGCATTTCATTTCAAACCTATGTACCACAGTATTTGGTGGAGTAATTTGAGCATCTCAGTGACGCTTGCTCTCAGTGGTTATACAAGGAAGCAGGGATATTGCAGTTTCCGTCTTGGAAGCAAGCTCCACTAATTTATCCTCGGGTTACATGTGAAAAAAAACCCTTCTTAAAGGCACACAAGGACGAGAAAGCTAGTTCTACTCCCTTTTACCAGCATCATTTGGCCTCCCAGAGAACTAGGGCAATTCTACTATCATTTACACATATAAACTCGTCCAAACGCGTACTGCTGAGGCTTGAACTGAATCGGTGGTGGAGAGCAGGAATGGAGGATAAAAAAAACTTGTCTTGGCATGTACTGTTGGAAAGATCTGCATTCAGTTAAATCAAAATCTGAAATAAATGTCTTCCTGGTATACAGCTAAGCAGTGCTAACCTAAGAATAGATGTTTCTGCTCTCAAATAAGACTGGAATACATGTAGAGGAGAGACCACGACTTCTGAAAATCGCTGCCAGACTAGCATGTCAAAGCTACCTCAACAACACTGTATGCTTTGAGATATAAAGCTTCACTTTAAAAGAAAATTTAATTGGATCTTTGCTAGAAAGTATAATTTTCAACACAGAGGTGTAAACCTAAAACTGAGTCTAATAAAGTATGTTTTATTGTACTTTCCTTTCTTTCTACAAAGGGATATTCACATAAGCAGCTTATAATATATTTTTGTTTTGATATTGCATTTGTGCCTAAAATAGAACAGTGTCTTGTTAAAAACAAAACAAACAGAAACACAAAGCCACAAACATAAAAAAAAACAGTTCCTGACTTCATATGTAAATTAGCCTTTACATATGAATTATATCTTTCTATTCCGTATTACGCCCATTGTTTTTTTAAATTAAAATATTTTGTATTCTCCAAAATCTTTAGCAATATGCAGAGTGGAAGAAATAGAATCATATCTCCGTGGATCACTCGGGAAATCATGAAAGGTCCCAGTCTCCTAGTCTCACTTATAAAATGCCATTCTAGCAGAAAGGAAAATGACAGTGCTTCTTACCAGCAAAGACACTGAGCACTGCAGAGCAGTAGTTCTGAAGGAAGACAGCCTCCGTAGTTTTAGGTTCTTTGGCAGATGAAAACAGTCTACTTATCCACCCAGGTACTACAACGGGAACCAAGTGAGCACAGAACAGCTTTGGAATAATTTATTTGTTTAACTATGAGGCTGGGCAAGGTAGTTGTTTAATGGAGTAGTTTGTTTCCATAGTCTTTGTGACAAAGTGTCACAAGGACACTGTACGATGGAGCCACACCCTCCCCCAACCCCCAGTTCGAGTCTATTTATCACCTCACAGCACAACATGGCCTTGAGCTCTTGCTCCACCTAGCCAAAGGCCTGGGTCTGGAGCTCTAAGTAATAGATTTTTTCATGTCAAGTTGTAAGGCCGATTTTGAATATGAGAGTGTGTTGAGCTGTTTGCATACAGACATCCAAAGTGAACACAGGGAGACCTTAACAAGACATTTAGATCACAAGTTACCTCAAAACAGTATCAGTTTTAACCAAGTCATTTATGACGAATGTCTGCTTATACCTTTCTAATCTGTTCCTAAAGTATTTACACCCCAAAGCCTTCCAAAGCATCTATTTAATGCCTCAGTACTCTGCCTGTTTCTCTAATTTAAATTGGTATTTCCATGCTATGTTTCAAATTCACTACTTCTTGAAGCATTGAAAACAAATATTCTTTTTCTCTGTGAAGAGCATTTGATAACTTTTACCTTGTCCCTCTTCAGACTTCAGTTACATCCCTGATTCTGACAGTTTTTCTCAACTTCTAGCCATTCCTATTGCTTTGCTTCGGTTCTCTCCAATGGACTGACATCTCCCTGAGAGGACAAAGGAGACTCATTACTTCAGGTGCAGCCTAGCAGTGGGGAAGTAGAATGGAAGGATTGCTTCATGTGTCCTCCAGGCTTTCTCCCTGTTCATACTCTCTGGGAAAACATTTGTCTTTTTTGTAACTATTAGACTGTGGATCCACATGATCTGCTATTGCAATAACAGCTATAGCTTGTGACGTGCTCCATGCTGGGACGCTCTTCCGTATGGCTGGTCAGCTTGGCCAGCTGCATTTGTTTCTCATTATCTCAGATAATTTCCACTTCTCCTTGCCAATCACAACCTCATTATTTTAGTACATTATTCTAAACCCCTTGTGAAGCCCTGGCCAACGTAGAATTGCATTTTCCTAAGAAATCACTGCAAGGTAGTTTTTGAGACTAGTTTTCTAAACATTTATATAATCTTTTCATGGTAGTTTCATCTGCACCATATCTCCTTCTCCAGTGATTCTGCTCCGCTCACTAACAACAATGACAAGTACCCTGTCATTAGATCCTTGGCTGCTTATTCAAAAATCTAAGCATAGTTTCCCCTTATTTCTGACAAAGCAATAAATATCCTCAGTAAGCTTGCAATACTTTTACACAGATTACAGAAACGTTGTCATTTCCATCAGAGTCACTTAGACCCGTTTCTGAGTTTGGCTTAAGAAACCTGTGTGATCATTGTGTCAGCCATTGTGACTATAGACAGAGCACTAAACACCCAATTGATTGTTTCTCATTTATACACAACATCACAGAAGATATTTGATACTTCAAAGGTGTACATATGTATATCATGTCACGTAATAATTTGAAAGCAAACAGTTGCTTGTATTAAAGCTATAAATACTCATATGTCTAAGCAATGGCAAAATAGCTGAAACTTTACTTCAAAGTTGCTCTTTCAGTTTACTTGACATGAAGCGTTTTGTAATGATGCCATCTTGTGACCATAGTGAAAATGACTCCCTGTCCAGAACTACAGCAACATTTCATTTCTTCCATATATTTTAGGCTCAAGCAGCTAGTGAACAAGCAACGCTAGGATCAAACTGATGGCATCAGCTACTAGTCTTTGTCCCATTTCTTTCCTTGACCTAAAACTGTTTCCCCATGGTTAGGTTTTCATCAGGTGGCTGGGTCTTCAACACAGTCCAAACAGAAGGTGCCAAACACAGCTCTCAATAGTTTCCGAGTATTAAATAAAAATCCCAAATGTATTTGCATATGTGGAACTGGCACTAGAATTTTATTTAAAAACTATAATTCATACAGAGCCTTCTATCCAGATTTATGTATGAATTTAAAGATACCATTTAGCATTAAGGAAACTGGGTCTCTGCAAGGATATCCCTTCGCTATTCACAACCACCTCAAGTATTACCTGAATTGAGTAATGTGTTTGTAACAGACATGAAGATAGGGGAGTGGGATTATGAGAAATTCAATCAAAAATTTGGAATCAGCAGAGAGAGAGATATTACATTTTAAAACACTTGATGCTAGCAGTAGTCTAATGGGAGCCATTTGCAGAACATTCTCGCTCCCTTGATCCTTCATCCAGAGCTGGCCCCGTTATGAATCAGACAGCTAGTTTATACTATACATACTCGCACATCGATGCAACTGTTTTCTTAAATGTATCAGGACAATATGCAGAATAATATCTTAGACACGTTAGAAACAATACATTAGTTTAAAATTTAATTTTATGAAATTTATTTTTCACTTGTTTGTTGCAATTGTGTCTGGATTCTTAAACTAAATTTATTATGGGCACAAGAACTAAAACTACATCAGTTTGCTTTATTAACTTTAGTACATGGCTGGGTTTTTATAGGAATTAGGGTAAATTAGAATAGCAATTTATATTAGAGATGTTTGGATAATTTATATTTTGTATTTAGAAGTTCTGACAATAATGAGTTACTTAGCTCAATTAAAATAAAAACTAACATAAATTTAATTAGGGGTGTTTATGTGTAGGTAGTTCATAAACAACTAGTCTCCAGGATGTGTTTCCTACTGCCTTATGTGGATTCCTGTAAAAGCTGCAGAATGTTCACGTCTTTTGTCCCTCTTCTCTTGGTTAATCATGAACTTGTATAATTTAATTCAGCTAAAAATGACATTTATAAAGCTTCATTATTTGCTAGAACATGAGCTTCTTGTTCTGTAGCCACAGGGCGACATGCGTATGGAAAGTCTTGAGTGTTTCTGTTCAGCAGTCGCTGGCTGTAGTTCAAAGGACTTGTTCACTGCAGAGATCAGGAATGTTTCTCCACCAGCGTAACTGTGTGGGTCTTATGTTCTTTCATACATGGATTCACCACAGGGAGTTTGAACACAGGAGAAGTAACCTGGAATCCCTTCCAGCTGGGAAAGGCACTGAATCAGCTCTCTCCTCTCCTGGATAAAGTGCTACCTTCAGCTCCTATGGTTGCTGCTGCATTTTTTAACATCACTCTTAGGAGCAACGCATGCTCATCAGGCCTTCAAAAGATGGAACCAAAATGTTATCTTGTTTGAACAATCTGACTTAGAGGCGCGTTTAGAGATGAGATGGAGAGAAGCTGTCAGCCTTTCCCAGACAGTGACTGCTGTGAGCATGTCCAGAGGCACCATGTAAAGAGGCCTTGAGAAAACTCTACAAAAACACAGACATCGATGGAACACCAATCAATTTTTCAGGTGCTATGGGGATGCATTGAGTTTTAGTTGAGACTTGCAGTTTTAACTGTATGTGTCTGAATTTCACCTTAATCATCCTTTATGTTGTCCATGTTCTGTTGCATTTGGTAAAATACTTTCACTGTCTAAAGACACGTGTTTCAAGGAAATCAAGGTGATGTTCATCACAGGAGCACTGAGACTCCCAGGACTGCTGAGCAGGAGCTATGTGATGCATGCACAGGTTTTACAACCGAGATTTTCAGGTTTGTGGTTCTTTTCTAAACCTTTATAGATAAGCCCCCTTAAATGTAGGAGAAAGATCACCTTCATTTAGTGCTCATTAAGAAAACTTGGCCTGTATAAAGAATTATATCCTGCCTAGGAAACTTTGCCAAGACTTCCACACAGATTAGATCCTCATTTTAGACAATTCCAAAGAAATACCAGCATAGTGATCAACTTACTGATAATCATCTAACTTGGCCAAAGACATCTGCAAATCCAGACGTGAGGGTATTTGTCCTCAGGCATAACCGTTTTAAAAACAATACATCAGGTTTCAGTTCTAAAATAACAAGAAGATGCAAAGAAGATGAACATAATGAAATACAGGTATAAATAAATTTTTTTTAAAAAAGCACCTTTACTTTCCTGAGTGAGAAAATCTATCTTTGCCCTCCCGGTCAAACTCTTCAAATTTCTGCTAGATCCCTAGGAATTTATTCTCAGCCCTGACAGTCAAGATGGCTTGCTTTAGAAGATATTCAGCAAGTTGTCACAGGCTACTCAGGCAGTTGCATTGTCAGGCCTTGACAGCTTCCAGTAAAATGGGTCCAAAAGGGCAAAATTTTGGTACTCAAAAGGTACTTTGAAACAGCAACTTCTTACAATGATTCTTAAAAGCAAAATATTCTCTGAATCAATTTGTTTAAGAAATTCTGGGAAGGAAGATTTTATCTTTTTTTTAACTTTACTTTTCAAGAGGAAACAAGATTTGCACTAAGATTTCTTAAATTCTCCATTAGGCTAAAAATTTCAGAAGTCCAGGATGCACCGAAACCCGGGTAATCATAATGGACTGAATTATAAGTATAGACAGGAATTGCTTTTCTGGCACTCATGCCAATGTTCAGGTTGCAAAGAATAGCAAACATTTTTCACTTGTATGGAAAAGCTTTGTTGAAATGCTCTAGAAATTGTACTGGTAGTTACACATAACTAATCCAAAGTAGAACTAATAACATTTCTGTAAGTCTAATCGGTATTCCTTTACAGTAGCTTATTCTTAGCTGGGCCTCTAGATGGTAGTGTAATACCACTGATAATAACTGGAAGGCATTGTAACAGAACAGCATTTTCACTTTTATCATTGGCCAATATCCAGCTCATATTAGAAATTAGTCATAACAGCCATGCTTTATCAGTCTTCATAAAACTAGCTGGTAGTCCCAGTTCAGGTTTTATTGGAAAACTGTCCGTTTTCCACCATCTGAATTTGCATTCTTATTGTCCATGACAGCCAAATCATTATTCCCTAGCACAGATCAAGGGTTAAAACACTCCACTGTAATAAAATAAGAAATTTTCTATGTTCCTTTATAGGAAAAAAAATAAAATTGTCATTTTAGTCTGGCACCAAAACAAATATCATGTTTATGTCAGCAATCTTTAAAGAAATAGCCTTGTGGGAAAATGAATTCTTTTCAATTCGTATTTTTGTAGTACTATAAAATTGCTTTCTTTTTCTGCCCTTGATGTTTAGAGCATCTATCAATAAAGTTAATCAGTTCATAATAAATTTATGCATAAATTGTGCCAAGAAATATTTCTGTGTCTTCTATATCAAACAATGGATTATGATGACTGGGCTGATCCCATTGAAATGAGGTAATGACTATTTTTGATTCACACTAAGTTTTAGTTCCTTTAAACAGAGTTGCTGAGTTGGAAACTAAATTTTCAGAATTACTTCTACAAAGCTTAAAGAAAGCATAGTTTTCTAGTCATTAAGGATATCACGGTAGGTAGACAGAATCTTTATCAAGGCACTGTGCACAGTACAGCGTACTGGAAATAATGACATGTTTTTCAACTCTTTGATCAACTCTGAAACTGGATTTTGAAATGATGGGTAAGATACCCTTTTCTTATAGGCCATATTATTTGCAGTGGGAGTGTATTCCTAGCACTGTCTGCATCATGGGTACCTCTTGTCTAGGCTGGAATTCACATCACAGGAATTGTATGAACTTGTTTATAAAGGTGTGGTTAGTTCACATAGTTTGTGAACAAATAAAGAGGGTTTAATCCATAGTTTCCTCAAATGCAAGACATATAACTGCAAAAATATCTCTAGTTGTATTTAGAAGTCTGATTTGATGCCTTTTGAATGATATATGTTGTTCCTATACTTTGTAACTGTCTTAGATTCTACGCTTCTGAAGCTAGGGAAACATCAAGTAGTCACAATCCTGAAAAACAGGTACACTTCAGTGCCACAGAAATAGAAAGAACTTGCGAAATCAAGACAAACAGCAACACAGTCTCCTAAACCAAAATCTTTTGTCCTGATGACAATAAACAGAAAAGCAAATGATCAGATGACTTCAGCCACTAAAAATATTGGGCTTTCAAACAAAGTTAAACTGGTATTTCCTTGTCAAATATTCAAACTTTTTCATCACTATACTAGAATATATTGTAATGTTAAATACAAGATTATGACGACTACTAGGAAATTATGTCAGTAATAGAAATTGGAATTTATGAAAAAATAACAAGTTCTAAAATTAATATACGAAGCAGGTGATAATCTATTACTTTTGGGATTGTTTGTGTTCTTCTTCGGTTACATTCTTCTTGTTCCTGTCTTACTGATTTTTGCTACAGCAAACAATGTAGTAGCTGAAAAAAATGTAGTTGGATTATTTAATGGGAATGACCTCCTCAAGGCAAGTACAGAAAGAAGCATTTAGACGTGCACAATTTTCTTCACAGAGTTCTAATGTTCTTCCATTTGCTACTACACCTTGAGTTCTTATACCATTTTTACTTGGATTTATAATTCAGTCTAGCACTTCAGAATACTACTGCAAAGAAGTCCATCATGTATAACTAAAACACAGTTTTGAACTGTCATAGTTATCTTTTTATAATATAAAGGTAGCATATATATGACAGCAAAAGAGAAGCTATGCTCAGTAGCAAAATTTATTAATACTGCATATAGACTTTACCAGTTTTCAGAAGAGTACTTTGCTGTGTATTTCCCTTGTGATTAAAAGTTTCCAAGGGACAAAAAAAAAGCCACTATTCTCTGCTAACCTCAAATGATCAAGTCATCTGAAAAGGGACGCATAAACAAAGACTCTCACACTAGAATTCTGTCACCACTTGCAAATTTCTTCCTTGGTTTGAAAGCAAAGAGATATTTTCAGACTTTATTTTCCTATCTGAAATGCAACAAACTCTGCTGGTAGGGAAGGAGATTGAGAATTGAGATCTGAAACAGCACCTGTGTGCGCTAAGATGAAGGATAAGTAGATCATTCTAAAAAAAGATCAAGAACTTTGGAAAACTGAAGACAAAATTTTAATATAAATATGTTTAATCTTTATGGTTAGCGTTGATGAAATAAAATCTTATGGAAGTAAGAGAAGTTGTGGATGCCTCACCTCTGGAAGTGTTCAAGGCCAAGTTGGACGAGGCTTTGAGCAACCTGGTGTAGTGGAGGGTTTCCCTGCCTATGGCAGGGGAGTTGGAACTAGAGGATCTTTGAGGTCCGTTCCAACCCAAACCATTCTATGATTGTATATATAGCAAAAATAAGAATTGATTGGACTCTGGTTTTTGATGAAAGCAGCATGTGCTTTTTACAAGCTGGCTATTCACCTTGACTGTGCATGTATGACAGTCCATTAATTTTTCTGTTTTGGTGCTGTCTCCATTGTCTTAGAGAAGAACTTTTCCCTTGAAAACAAATAGAACTGTTAAATGAACCGGGTTTTCACATATCCCAGGGGATCACCTCAGTTACCAAACCTATACACACAGTTACATTTTTTCCTCCTTTTTTTCTCCTATTGTATAACTGCAGAGAGGAAAAATTTAATTAAAAAAAAAAAAAAAGTTTTGATTGTTTACTGCTGCAGTTGAAGCACATTTTGAAAGTGGATAAGGTTTCCAGGAAACTGTCAGCCTATCCATGAAATCCTGTTAAGTCAATTTTCTTCTAAGGGCATGGTATGAAGGAATGCAGGTTTTGGCCCTCTTTTTCTTCATGTTTTATTTCTGAAGTGTGGGAGAGAATCATATTACTAAAATGAAAAACAACTTCTTATGCAGAGCTATGGTAAGACCACAATTTAAAATAGTGCTTATGCTTTTCTTCATTATAGAAGTTCCCATAGTTACTTTTATTTCCTTACAGAAATAGTGACATCCTAAGTTATTTATTCCTTTTTAGTAAATAATAGTAAGTGGTTCTTCTGATAGGCAATTCAGATTATTGCTTTGTAGTATCATCAAGTTACAGATGCATTAAAGCACAGCAGGAATTAAATATCTATCACCTCAGTGCTCATGATATGTCCAAAAAGCTTTGGTATTTTAATAGGCTGTAACGTATTTTGTCACTGCGACAAAATATTTAATTATTGCCAATCTTTCCTCTGATATCAAAGGCATTAATCAAACTGCAATTGCATGCACTTTCTTGATGTTTGCAATGCTTTCCTCCCATCCTCTCACAAGTAGAAATGTATGGTGAAGAAATCCCTCTTCAGGGTGAACTGCAGCAAGCAGAGTGAGAACTAGTTTGACAAGCTTTCGAAATAGCCCTGAAAAAAATGCCACACAAGCATTACTTCAGCATTAAGATTGTGTGTCTGTGCGTATGTCTGAAGATATTGGTAGGATATGGAACTAGTAAAACTACTGAGTCAAATACAATTTAATTTTCCTCATGCTTCTGCTTACAGCTCTCCTTTTTCCAATTTCAATTTTACCTTCATGACTTGCGTAAGAATATTTTTTTGAAATTGAAATCCTAACCTCTGTTAAGAGGATACAGCTTGCTCCAGAAAAAGTGGTCCTAGCCTTTTTAAATTTTATATGGAAAAAAACAACCTGAAAAGATGTCTTTTGTGCACATACTATAAAATGTGCAAACCCCCTCTATAACATAATACATAAACTTTATTTCCTACCTGTCTAACTGCATTGTGACCTAATATACTTTACATTAGCTATTACTTCTGCAAATTCTCATTTTCTCTGTCAAATGATGCATGAAAGCTAGAATCACTACAGTTTAATGGAATAAGCCTCTCATCAGTGCTATATATCAAAGGCATCCCTCTCTGAACATCTAAGGACAGAAGGAGCACAAGTTGTAAAACAATTTCAACAGAATTCACAATAGGTCACTGGGTTTGAATTTTTTCCCCTGGCTGTTTACTCTTCTCTCGCTGTGGAGACACTGGTCAGTGTTATGCTGTTATTTGCTATTTACAGGCTTAAGTGTGCAGGAGGTCAGCACGGGGTTACAGCTAAGCAATGATGTCAAGAGGGATTTCTCTGTCTCAAAGCAGCACTCCATTTGTTTCTACTAAAGGAGTTGGGGGGGGTGGAAGAAAGCGTATTTGGAATAATTTATATAATAATATAAATATTCGATATAATAATATAAATAATAATATGATTAATACAAAAAGAAATAATTGATGTAACGGTCAATAAAGAGGTTGAAAACAGTTTTATAAATCCAAGCCTGTGGTCACAGAGGCTACGCCCAAAGAACAGAAGCACAGGTTTGGAGTAAGCTACAAAGAATGATGAGGTAGGAGAGGGAAGAGAAAGAGAATTCAAGTCCATGACTACCTTGATTGCCTGAACTGATTGCCTTTGCATCGCTTCCGAACTCGTGGTAACAGTGCTTGGTAGACGTAAGTCCAATAGGATGATTCAAGTCCCATCCTGGAAAACAAGAGGCAAACAAGTATATGAATGGGTGTGTCCTTGCTTAATAAAAATAAACTAAAAAATATTTCTAAGGTATTCTTGGGGAGGGTGGAGAGGAAGTCCAGGACTGTGCAAAAGGTTCAGAACAGAACTGTGGGAATCAATTCAGAAAACATTGCATCCTCTTTTTGGATTCAGTCAGGCGGTATTTGATTTTTTCTCTCATGATAAATCTATGGGCACTTAATTATGCGCTGTGGGAACCAGCAAAAAAACTAATAAGAAAACAAAAACCACAAGAACAAGAACGTATCTTAGGTTATTCTCATACAGTTCTATCAGAGTACAACAAAAGGGAGAAATGAACACATGAAGCATTAAACTAGATTTACACAGGAAGCTTTTGAAGCTTCCATCACTGAAGAACTATAAGAACAAATGAGACAAACTTCAGCCAGGAGTGTTAGCCTGATTTAGAGGGTGGGAATTCCCCAGATGATCTCTGAAAGTCTCTTTCTGCCCTACTTTACTGCGATTTCTAGAATATAGCCATTTACAAATAGGTTATTTAGGATCTCTTAAAAAACTCGAAAAGCTTACAACAAGTATACAAAACACTAAGTAGACCTTTTTTAAAAAAGAATTTTTTTCTTTCCCCCCTCAGGTCAATTTATTTGCTTCAACCAAAAGATTCAGGATTCCCATTAATTTCTGAGATCTTTATACAAGTATATGAATTTGTGCCTCATATTCTGACAGTAATTGATCTAAGTCACACAAAGGACCCTGCATCAAGTCTTCAGTTTTCTGAAGACTTAATGACTTCTGACTTTCATATTCTTCATGCTCTATAGGGCATGCTCCTTGCCTTGAGAAAATGTCTCTGCCCATAAAATAGCTTATATTCCAGAACTGTTCATTCTTACTACCTATATCTAATTTTGTTGTCGTTTCTAGGTCTCTCTAAGACATTGTGTTTATCTGGGATGATTTTATCTATTTTATCAGATTTCAGTAGCTTTGAGGTGAATAAAGAAAGAGTGAATTATTTCAGTGAAACCTGACAAAGTGTGAGAGCTGCTAAAAATTATTTGCACTTTTAAAGAAGCTGGACAAACAGATTTCAAAAAGCTCCTGCTGTTGCAGCAGGATACAGTCATGTAACACTAGAAGAATGTGTTTATGAGCATTCAGCTCATAGACGAAGCAGCATGAGCAAAAATGGGACACATGAAAAGGTGCTGACAGATGGCAGGTATGCCAACTTCTTTCCAACATAATGAAGGAACTGTACAGCTGGAGGCACAGAACTGATATTAATTGATTTCTTTCTTTTTAAAGCCACGAAGGTTATTTTTTTCTAACGCTTTATTTCTAGTGGACTTCATAATGACCTGCAATTTATTTAAATAACTTTGATTATTGAAGGTAAAAATAGCACTGCCATTCGAATGCTGGGAACTTAAATCACATGCACACCATGCTAACAAATATGTTTGTATGAAAAGCAACTCAAGAACATCTCAAGCATTTAATGACATTTTTGAATTCCGGTTCAACATTTCAACAATTCAAAATCCCAATTCTGAGGAGCCTTAGCTAAAGATTTACATATGCTGTGACAATGTACGTTTCTTCTTGCTTTGTTACGGTTTATAGCAAACAAAATTATTTTCCTTCCTTTTGTTCATCAGTTGTTCGTAAAAAATCTTCTCTTATAGAAAAGCCATACTATTTGACAAAAATATTTATCAAATATTTTGAATTAATAATACCTGTCTGCATAGCTTTTGCAGCTACCAAAATTGATACAGTCAAAATTCGCACTTCATTTAAATAGAATAGCGATGGAAGATTCTGAGACAAGATGATTTGATTCGGATTCTTTCCCCCAGATCCTCAAGAGAAACAGGAATTCAGAGGGTCAAGATGAATATGAACAAGTGATGGCGTTCTCAGGTGTGTGTCCTCTCTGGGCATCGTCCCCAGTGCACCAGGTGGTTCCCCCATAATATTTCTCCTACAGTAGCTATACAGTTTTCATCAGGATTGACTCAAAACTCCCTATGAGTAGTTCCTGCTTATAATGTTATTAGCACGGATTGGAGGATGCTTTTGTAAGGGGCAGTTGCTGCGCACTGGTTGTTTAACTTTGTGCACACGTATCATTGAGTCCTGTAGTATAGAACAAAATGCTACAACCGAAAGATAAGGAAAAAGAGTAAGGAGGGATGAGTCTTAAGTCAGCAGCAATCACTTCCCATGAGAACTACCATAACAGTATTGGAATTTTCAGGTGCAAGGCCATGAGAATAACAGCATGAAAACAGCAGAACAATGTGCTACTTCGGAAAGGAGGAAAAATATGAAATCCCAACCATCTGCTTTTCCAGGCAAACTCTTCGATTTTCAGTGGGCTGTTTAAAACTCATGCTAATACCATTGTGCCAAGGAAATTAGCAGAACCATTTCAAGGACATTTGACAAGGGCTGACTCAGTGAGCCAATGAGGGATGAGTCAGGAATCTTTAAATCTGGTGATATAAATGATATCTTTGTATTCAGGAAAAGGTCCAGATTCCTGACATATCCAGGACATAAAGCATGTCTTTCACTTTTTTTCTTCAGAGTATCATGACTTGCTGAATATTGTATTATTTTCCAGGTTCAAAAATTCTAAAGCAGAGGGCAGAAACAGCACTGTATGATGTATATTATCAATTACACAACACAAAATCAACTCTTTATCCTATAGGGTCCAAAGCCACGTATAACCTATGTAAAGAGGATCTGTAAACTAAAAGTTCAAGAATAATGTGACCTGATTTCTAATCAAAAAGGCTGAGTGTTCATAGATACTAATAATAAATATTGAAATGTTTCCATCACGTTTAATGATCACTTTTTCTGTTAAGAAAAATGTTTCTAAACCTTGCTATTGTACCGAAAACAATGAGTTATTTCCTCACCTATATACATCTACTAATGTAAGGATATGGCTGAAAATCAGTGCTGCTTCCAAAAGTGGAGTTACTCTTTCCGGGACCTTCTGCTGGGTTTCTGTGGTGGGGTTTCAGAAATGAGGGAGAGGCTACAGGGATAGCCTCTGTAAGGAGCTGCAAGAAGCTTCTCTGGCTCCAAGACAGACCTGTGTCTGGCCTGGTCAGACCCGCTTCTTGCCAGGGCCAAACCAACCAGCACCTCTGTGAGTAACAGATTTAAGAAGGGGACAAAGAAACCTGTGCCACGTGGGACCTGCAGCGAGGAGACGGATAAAGCAGGGGGCTGGCCTCCCCAGCCTTCTGCACAGGTGGTGGAAGGAACACTGGACAAGTACTGGATTCTGTGGGAAGGACTCATGTTGGAGAAGTTTGTGGATAACCATCTCCCATAGGAAGTGACCCCATGTTGGAGCAGGGGAAGAATGTGAGGAGTCCTCCCTCTAAGGAGGAAGGAGCAGCAGAAACAGCATGTGATGAACTGACCACAACCCCCATTCCCTATCCTCCTGCACTGCTGTAGGGAGGAGGTAGAGCCAGGAAGAAAGGAGGGGTGGGAGGAAGCTATTTTTAAGATCTGCCTTGTTTTGTCATTATCCTCTCTGATTGTGATTCCTAACAAATTAAACTGATTTGTCTCCAAGCCAAGTCTGTTTTGCCCACGGCCGTGGTTGGTGGGAGATCCCTCCCTGCTCTTGACCCTCAGGCCTTTTGTTATATTTTCTCCTCCCCATCCCACCAAGGGGGATGATGATGTAACAAATCAAAGAACTCGTGTTTAGCAGTAACCATGGAAAACTGTTCAAACATACCAGTACGTCCACCACATTCAAACAGCAAAAAATACATATTTAGGGAAAGGTGCACAACTGCACCATCCTTATCAGTATCAAAGTGAAATCCATACTTTTCTCGGTACGTCATTACAATGACACTGTCGCAGAGATAGTGTGGCTAGATATTCGACCCAATTCTTAAGAGCCAATACTGACTGCTCATATACCGTTTCCTTACTTGTGAAACTCATTAACTGTAATAGATTTTACACTGATAACAATGAGATCAGAATTGCACTTCTTAAAATAAAAGTCCAAAGTGACAAAAGCCATAAAATGCAATTTAAGTGGAACCAAATTGCAGCCACAAATCTATTGAATTAGCAATGTGTGAAGAAAATGAAGCTATTGTTTCCTGAAGGATATTTAGCTGCCTTTCACCGGCAGCAGAATCTATTTTATTCCATTTAATATGTCTTTATAGTAACCACACACCTGGATCTGCTCCTCAATACAAGTTAACAATTGGAGCTAGTTATTAAGAAAAGGAAAAATAAATTAAAAAGAAAAATATCATCGTAGTTTAGATATCGATTTTAGGAAAAGGGTAAATCATTGTCACTGTGTTTCTCTCCATTGACAATAAAAGGAGTCAAGAGAACAAGTTCAAATGTAGACAAATCTCTTATTTATGATGTTGTTTGAAATGGATCTCATCCTTTCCCAGCACTGTCTTCACTGATTACTTACTCATGCTCCTTTCTCTTGTTATGGTTACCATCCCTTTCCATTGTGATCACAAAAATAATGCTTACTAATTATAGAATCATAGAATGGTTAGGGTTGGAAGGGACCTTAAAGATCATCTAGTTCCAACCCCCCTGCCATGGGCAGAGAAATCCTCCACTACACCAGGTTGTCCAAAGCCTCATCCAACACTTCCAGGGATGGGGCATCCACAACTTCTCTGGGCAACCTGTTCCAGTGCCTCACCATCCCCAGAGTGAAAAATTTCTTCCTTAGATCTAATCGAAATCTCCCCTCATTCAGTTTAAATCCATTGCCCCTTGTCCTATCGCTACATGCCCTTGTAAAAAGTCCCTCTCCAGCTTTCCTGCAGGCCCCCTTTAGGTACTGGAAAGCTGCTAAAAGATGACCCCGGAGTCTTCTCTTCTCCAGGCTGAACAGCCCCAACTCTCTCAGCCTGTCTTCATAGGAGAGGTGCTCCAGCCCTCGGATCATCTTTGTGGCCCTTATGCTTATTATCTATACTTTAACAGAAAGTCTTAATGATCAGCCGTTAGGTATAAATTCATAAATGCTTTAAAATGCTAAAATATATTTTTTATCTTTTATTTAATATCAAGTAACATTTTAATTACAAATAACACAGAGGTACTCAGAACTAAACAGACAAGAATGTCCAGAGGTCTTAATTTGCATTAATATAACTTAAGTATTAGTTATGTTGCTCTATATAAAGCATGGGTTTAGTTTTAACTATAAATATACACTGTGAGATGGGTTTTCTGGGGTTTTTTTATGTTTTGTGTTTTTTAACCAGAAAATTATCTCAATATGATTAACTGGGGAGGAGAAGAAACCTGTACATATATTTTGTGTATAATAATAAATGTATATAATCATAAAAATTCTTTGGAATTTGAGTAACAAACTAGTCAGCAAAAACCTTACAGGAGGACAAGTCTATGGTTTGAATTGTTTCTAGTTACTATTGTGAGGTTACTCAATTTGATTTTAGGTGACAAAAAGTATATTGTGGATTAAACAGAAGTCTTGTTTGAAAATGTACCACATCTCCTAGGCTTTTTCAGTAAATATGACATTAATCCCTTGATTAATTGTCTCTACTTTTGTGAGAACTGGACCACTGTCATGATGAAGATCTATTCCCCTGTTCACCAGCAGCCTCCATGCCAACTGGACTCCTGACGCTCTAGCAAGCCTAATCTTGCTCTTTTTGACTACCACCTCTACCAGCTGAATCTGTCAGATAGTTGTCACACGTGCCCTGCAACATACCTGTAACCTCCTATTTTCACTTCTCTATTTTTTCAATTTACTTCTCCATCCCCACTATCAGCTGCATTTTTGCCCCCTTTCTACATTTTTCATTCTATCTCCTAATTTCTAACCTGTTTCTGTCTCTGGTAAAGGCCATTAGAAATCTTTTTATTCTCAGTCAGATTATAAAACTCTTTCCAGAATTTCAAGCAAATGCCTATGAATTGCCTCTCCTCCTGCCTGAATTGAAACACACCTGAGGGAAGGTACGTACCTGCTCTCGCAGTGGGGCTGCAGGATTTCATTTGTAACTCCTGTAGAAAAACAAGAAAACAGTAAGCCCTACTTGTCAAGGGTTTCCCCTTAGCTGAGCTCAGGTTTCTGCCTGGCTCCTAACCAAAACTTTTTACCTGCCTGCCTTGTCCCAGGTATACAGTCAATGCATGTATCTAGAAATAAAGACTATGGATATGACAACTCCTGTTCCTTTCCCAAAGCGACTCATTGCAGCAACTAAACACTAACTTTAAAAATTAAAAGGAAAAACAGAGATGTTCTTTGCCCCTGCTGTATCCCTTTGATTTCAGTAGGTATTTATCAGGGGCCAGAGGACTCAGAATCAAGGATCAGTGTAAATTTACTGAGACAAAGTTGGAAAAACAGTTACAGATTAGCCATCTAAACTGATCCCAATCTTGATATAAATGAAAACAAACAAACAAGTAAATAAAATTAAAGATAGGATTTCCATTGCTTTGTACAGGTGGATTTGGTCTCAAGTGCCCAGTGTCTCATTGGTATCACAGTGTGTCACCACTTAATGCCTGTGCATAGAGTTTAGAAAACACTAACATTTTCTTGCACTTCACAGAAACATAAATTGCCATTTCGGATGAAGAGTCAATGGGCAACCAAACCTGAAAGGGCAGCAGGGTGAGACTGCAGCAAGAGAAATAGATGACAGAAGGAAGTAAGAGAAAGCAGCTTGCCTCAGCCAGGGATATTTCTTACTCTTGCTCCTCTGCTGTCCCTGTTGTATTATCTGGCATACTACCTTCTGTCATCTTACCACCATTACGACTATCCTTCTTTTTCTCCCCAGCAATCTGCGGATTATCTGAGTTTGGGAAAGATCATCTTTTCTCTCAACTCTGGCACCAAAATGAGTTACCTGAGTGTGAATCACCTCAGGTTAGGATTAGGAAAAGGAAAATTAAGGAACCAAATTTATTGTTGGTTCTGACAAGAAAGGGCTCTCTGTGGTCACTGAGCACAGCACAATCACTCTAAACAAAGTATGATGTACCGTAATTTTTATTCCTAAGTGTACTAACATGCATGTCTACCCAGGATAACAATTACTAATACCTGTAAACAATAGAGAACACTGTATTATTTGTTGTGATTACATTTATAACTCTGAACCACCACTGATAGAATTGCCAAAGTAAACAGGTTTTATTCTTCCTCCATGTTCATGTAGGCCTGATTTCCTCAGATGCTGACATTTTATAAATGTCATAGTTTACGAGGAAATAATAAAACCCCAGATAACACCACACAGCACTGTGACCTTTAGCTGAGGGATTGCTATAAGTTCTTAAGTAAGCTCACTAAAGAAATTCAGAGGTGAAAATTCAGGTTCTAGTAAGTAATTGAGGACTTCAAAGGTCACAGATTTAGCAGAAATTCTCTCTGAGAGTCAGAGCCAGCAATACTTTTTTTTTTTTAACCTGTTGCTTGTGATTTGATTGTGCAAATGACCTGCTTTAGCTACACATTATAAACAGTTTCAGTTAAAAACTTGGAAATTCTCATTATTATTTGGAATTGAATTTGCTTACAGTGACCAGTCTAATCAAACTTAAAGGCATTCTCAGTATTAATGTTATTGCTTAGGAAGTAGGTTTCATGGATATGTTTCCAGGACAGTATTTCTGTCAGAAAATACTTTCTCTCACTTTCGAGAGGTATATCCTTCCATTTAATGAGCCATCCCCAAAATGTAGTTAAAGAAAAATGGGTTTGTCCATATTTAAAAAAAAATAAAATAATCAGAACTGTTTTGAAGACATTTAAGTGCTATCATAGCTTGAACGGGTGTCTTGAAATTTGAGGGTGTTATCATACCTTGCATAGGGGTCTTTAAATCTCAGGAAGAGTTTCCCAGTACAAGGTATATCTATTGCTTTTTCTATGAGAAAGCTTCCAATAGTTAATTTATGGGTCTCAAAAGGGGGCAATCCCCTCCTTATTTCCAAAACAGGGAGAGAAAAACCAAAAGGTTCCTCCATGCTTAGAGGTATATTTAATTTTGGCAGCTGTATCATTCAGAGATTTTATCTTTGCTGACAGTGCTCGAGTCTACATCATCTACTAGGGATCTACACACATGTATCCCAGAAGAATTACACAGATGTTTATTCTCCAGACTTCAAGAATTGAGCAGAGTGTTCCAGTTCGGTTTTTAGTGCCTAAAAATTAGAACTAGATACAGAATGGCAAACTAATTAGATTTTCTAATCAGACAGACATTAAACCATATATCATTGTGCAAAGAATTACATTTGAAGCTGCATGAAATACAAAGTTCTAATAATCAGAAGTACAACTGAAACCCACCTAAACAATTAATACTTAAGCAAAAAATCGGTATGTGTAGAAAAGCAACACCAAGAAATGAAAATTTGTACATTTAAGTATATAGGTACTTGATACAGTGTATTGTATCAAGTAAGTCAATGAAGTGCAGACTTAAAACAAGTGCAGTGATAACATTATAAAGGCAGAAATAGTTACTGTTTTTCTGTGTGCTGCATTTGAAATAAAAGCAGGAAGAACTAGACAATCCCTGTGACGCTGTGGGAATAGAAACTTTGCTATAGGTAGCACAAGAGACATGGGTCAAATTTAAGTATTACTAATCCTGGAAAAAAACAAAGATACCCAATGTAAATGACATATGTTTGTTGCAACAAAATTTCACAGAGATTGGTGAAAATGTAGATGACAGGTTACTGCTACAGGACAGTTTTAATTGCTTGTTCAAATGGTCTTAAAACCACAACTTGTGGTTTAATGCTCCTGGGAAGATAGAACTTGTATTTTATCTTTGGGATACAAAAGTATTGTAGGACAAGAATTTTGACATATACTGATAAGGTATCCTGGATAATCACTTTCGTGTGAGCTCATATGGTACTTGTAGATCTTAACTGTTATTGAAATTCTGAACATATATCTAAAAAGAGACATTTTCTTGCCTGTATGCACAGCACCCTTACACTCCAATCAAGACTTATAATAGATTGCTTCCATGCTTTAAAAAAAAAAAAAAATGGCAATGCAGAATGTAGTACACAGAAGTAATTCAATTTGCCTTAGTATAAGGTTTAAATTACTCAACTCGGTTCTTAAAGTGTCTTGATTGCAATTACTGAAATTCCAAAAACCCCTACAATTGACAAATGGTGAAAAGAAATTATCTGACCAAAGTCTGAAGTAAGCATTTTGTTGTAAAGTCTGTCATCTATTAAATTACTGTCACGCATGTACCATGTAAAAATATGAGCACCTGCTAGAATGGTACGAATAGTGATAGTCCTGACACATATATACTTAAGAGTACCATTAAAATATTAATCATTTTGTAATAGAAAAGGAAGCATTTGAGTAGTTGGCACTCCTACTCCAATAAACTATAAATGTTTCTCTTGGTGTGAGCCCTGTGGATCTCTGAACTCTCAAAGGAGCACTGTGTTTAGGTAAAAACTGGGAAGTCAGGTTTAAAATTTTAAAAAATAATAATATTTCTAACACATGTACAAATATCTTAGTAGTAGTTTACTTGGTAGCTCCATACAGAATTTTTGTGTTGGTGAATTACTGCATTCTCTAAATATTGCAAAAAATAAGTTGCTTTGAGTGAATTACAGTCATACCATTTAGTAACATTTCTTACAAAATATCACAAAACCATCAAACTTGCTAGCTTCTTGATTAATTTACAACAATCTCCTAATGCCTGAACTGTAGAAATGTCTTCAAACTTTTAACTGTGTTATAAGTTCTTTTAAGTCCTTCTCCATTCAAATTTTATGAATGTCAGTTTGTTCCAGCTCACACTTTCAAATTTATTAAATCTTGTTGGGTTGCTTTATCAAAAGCCTGGATTCAAGCTTAGAGGGCTTTTGCATGTCACTGCTGAGTGTATCCCAAAATGACAGATCACATCTCAGTCCTCAACTACCTACATATATAATGTATTTCAGAATAAAAGATTCATTGGAAACAGCTAAAAACTCAGGGTAGATGAAACCACAGATTTTCCCGTTAACAGAAACTCTTACACTGACACCTGCTAATTTGAGAGGAAAAGACCTATTTTGTATCCAGGTATATTTCAGATGTCAAATCCATGCAAAGTTAAAATTATGATTATGCAATAAACAACGTTGCTACTGATAAATTATAAATGCTTTGCCAGTGCAAACATGCATTTTTTTTAAACTTAACATGCAATGACGACAAAAGACAGCATGAAATTTATGTACAGATTTTGCAGTCTCATCCATGATAACCTTTTACACTCTTCTGCAAAAATCTGTTAAAAATTAATCTCACTGGCATAGCAAAGAGTATTTTGAATACACTTTGCACATCTAACACCAACTTATATCTTCATTTTTTCTACAATAGTATTTTGCATCTCTTCACATATATTGCTGAAGTTAAGTTTATAAAACAACTGTGACTGAATACAATAATTGCTGGGCATTAGAAAGTAGTAAGATATCAGATTTCATATATAGATTATCACGTGGAAAATATTAATTAGAAGTTATTAGGAACCTAATCTGAAGGTTGTTTAGGAAAGCTCAGTCAAAACTATTTCAAAGAAGAAATAGAAAGAACATGAATGCCTCTCCCTTTCCCTCTTCCATCATTAAGCACTTATTACGAGACATGATTAAGCAAAGTGTTTGAAATCCTGCAACTAGTTGATCACTTAGTCTGTGTAGCAGAAGGTTAAAGACTGTTCCACGTTAGATTAAGCCATCTAATGAGATTCTCTGACGATGATTTTGTGCAATGGGCATCTTGTTCTTGAAAAATCCTTATAAAGATTGAATTTTCCTCTTCATGTGGATTTTTTTTTTTTTTTTCTAAAGAGAGAGAAAACAATGAATCTCTATACAAAACCATTCATCCCTAAATGAAATTAGCACTATAAGGTGCTGGGATCAGGACAGTGAAATTCTCTTTTCAAGATTCATTAGTAAGAGAATCGGTTCAAGGTATTTATTATGGCTTCATCAAGAAAGAATTGGAAAAAAATACCTTATTCTTGAGGAAATCTTGCTTTGCAAAGTTTGGTTGCTACAACAGAGCAGTGCTCTGAAGCAGAATCAGGGAGGTTTGAGTTTTGTGAGTGATCCATTGAGAGGTTTCAAGGTGGGGACATGGAGATCTGATAAACCAGTTCCTATTAGGGCTTCTGATTCTGTTTCAGAAGGCTGTGGATGGAAGTCTCTGCTTATCTCCTCGCGGATCCATTAAATCCTCCTCAGTTGCACTGAGCATCTTCAAGAGTAACCTCAAGAAGTTACTGTTGTTCATAAGAGTTAATGGGTTTGATTCCCCAATGCATTAGAGCTGCTTTTTTATTGCCAACAAGGCAGAAGACAGCTGCTATGCTGTACTAACTTCTAGCTGTATCTTCTTTGCAATAACTTCTAGTTGTGATTGTAAGAAACACAATCAAGGAAGAAAGGATGCAGTTTGAACTCCTTCCTCAAGAAATTCTTTAAAACAGGAATATCATCTATTGTCTGCTACAGGACTATAAATTACACTTCAGTCTACTTTACTGGTACCCATCACTGAATAAGTGCCTGGTTCACATTCTCTGAGTCTGTGGAAAAGCAATCACTACATAAACCATTTCATGTTTTTGATAGCTGCTAATCACAAGTCTTATGCATTAAAGCCACCTCAGAACTGATGCTGCCTTTTCCCCTCCAAATCTGCTCTCTCCTTGAACCAAACTAGAGATTTAAATCAGCTTTTCCAATGTCACGGTGTATACATAGTTAAGTTATTTCTCTTGGGAGTTACTAATTTCTACACCAAATGTGTAAATATTTAGAAAGAAAGAGTAATCCTAAAAAGGAAAATGTGTGCTGTCCTACTTCCAGGTGCAAGGGAAGATTTTAAATTGAATTATGCTTATTTTCAGTTTTTGTTACAGTAAACAAACAAACAAAGCAAAGCACTTCAGAGTGGCTTCCATTTGGTAACAGTTACCAGTTCAGATGTAAAATTGAAGAAAACTAAGAAACAATCTCTAAAATGATCTCCACAAATTAAGGTTTAAGTTTTGAAAAAAGAAAAAAAATTTCTAAGCTTTTCAAACCACGTTCTCCATTACAAAATTATCATAATTAACTCTCTAAAATTAAAAGTTTTATTTTTTTAAAAGTTTGATTTAAAGCTTGAAAGCATGGAATAAGCGGGGTTTTTTTTTTCCATTTTTTCCCATTTCTTTCCATTTTCCTTCAACCAGTACAAAAATAATTGCAAGTTAAGTTCTATAAACTTATCAATACAATCCATGGAAAAAGATATTTAAGGAGCAGACATGCCCCTGGCATAAAACTTCATGCTAGGCTTACTCGTAATTTATAAGGAAAAGAGCCTTCACTGTCTCACAAATGCAACAACCCAGCTGAGTGCACACCATCTTATTTGAAACAGGGAGACTACTCGCAGCCTTAAATGCACCACTGTAACAGCCACTTCTGTCAAACATTTGCAACTATTATTTCTTTGAAAGACATTCAGAAATAAACAACAACAACAAAAGTCTCACATCAATATAAAGATTTAAAAAACCCTGTCTTTGGTTAAGAGCTTTCAATTGCTGACCGCTGAAAACATTTTTTTTTTTTTTTTTTTTTTTTTCCAGAGAAGTACCGCACTCTTTCTCACAATGACCTGAAGAGTTGCATTGCATGTTTCTCTCCAAATGCTGTTCATATTTCACGTTTCCAGATTTCTCCCCAGGCCTAATTTTAAAATGTAGGGCTGTTTGGAGAACAAGAATTTCACTTCACTAAGATTTTAAGATTTCAACCATGGTTTGCTCTGATTCAAAACCAAAACATTATAAACTCCATAAGGGAAATACATTAATCTGAAGACGATTTGTTTTGCCAAAACCAGTTCATTTTTTAACATTCTTTAACTTGGTAGTAGAACAGTTTTGTTTTTTTTTTTTAAACAATCAATATTAAAACTTATTCTAAGAAAGTTACAGTGTTTGTAACAAATTTTAAAATAGAATAATCTGAAGTTGCAAGGACTTTTTCCTACATTTTGTGGTTGTTTTTTTTTTTTCTTTTTCTTGAAACAAAGTCATGAGAATAATATCCTGTTTTCAATAACAGATTTTGATTTTATTGGAGCAATACATTCCCACAGAAATACATCTGTTGCTTTTTCTATCTGTCTCAGCTAGGAACCCTACCTGTAGGGCTTTTGTACAGTAAAAGGAATTGGCTAATCTAGGCTGCTCTGTACAGATGTGGCCATATCAGCTGTGTGGTAGTTACTTGCCAGATTAGGATGATTTCCAGATTTCCTACAGGAAATCTAGGTGTACCCTGCAAAAACTTCCCACAATTTGTTGGCTAAACTCCAGCTGAATTCAGAGGTCCTGCAAGAATGTCCCAAGGTATGGGATTTCTGGAAAAGCTTTCACTTTGGACAAATCATAGAATCAACCTGACAGGCTTAATGTGGACAAAGTTACTGTTAGTTCCTTCACATTATTCACAGACATTTTGGAAGTATCATTGAGTAAACTTTAAAGCAGAGTGCTACAAGAAAAACTTCCTATTCCACGCAGTGCAATTCTGTTATTGCATTGATTTTTCCCAGCTTTCTATGTTTCTGAAAACACTTCAACTCATTCATGTTTTGAACATCACACTACGTACTCTCTGAGTGACAAGTTTTCCCCCCTACACAACAATTGCCATTTGACTTAATACAAAAGTATAATTAGCATGAAGATATTAACAGTGGGAATGACCTTTCAATAAGATGTCTTAATGTATTTAAGGAGTTTTTAATTTTGTGGAACTTATCAATATCTATGTACAAACTACATGTTATAAGAATATCTACAGTTAACCTTTCAAAACATCTTGGATTCTTTGGCTATTATTCTGGGCATATCAGGCAGTGATGTACATACACTTATATTTACTATACTCTATTACCACTTCATCCAAGTATACCATACTTTTTGTTTGTTTGAAAACCTTCTGCAAACCCAGTAATTCCAGCATAAAGGACTGTATACAATAGATCTTGGTTCTGTACAAATAATTACCTCAGCTCAAGTCCTATCCAGCAACATAGGAAAACTAAATGTATGCTCTGTGAATTAACAAGCACATCTGTTTGCTCTAGAACTGTATATGAAAAGAGAAATTATGAAAAGTTACAAACTTGGAGTAAAACAACAACAGAACCTTTTTCCAAATTATGATTAAGCATCCTCCTTCTTCAGGAATTGTTGACTAACTCTTTGCAACCTGCTTATGGGAATATTCCAAAGATCACAGTTCTGTCATTTCCATCCACCAAATCATATATATTGCAAGATCAACAATCAGTAATCCAAGTGTCCTCCTTCAGGTCTATCTCAAGTTGACTGTACATAGATTTCCAACATGAAAACTAGCTTTTATTTTTATTTTTAAAAACCATTAGAACTTTGTTAGTATCAGCTGAGCTGCCTCTCAGAGCAAAATCTTTACACCAAGAGAGGTTAAGACCCATCACAGAAACATTAAATACTTGGAAATGCAGGTAAACTTTTAATTTCTCCACTACCCTTCAGGCAAAGTAAAGATTTATAATGTGGCACTACGGAGATTCTGAATAGACAGACTACAAAGGTGAAGCTCCTTATAGCAGCTTCTTAAGGTTTGCCTCTTTATCCACAAAAACCTAGAGATAGAGGATCCTACATGTCTGTGTACAGGTACCTGAAAGAAAGATGAACACTTTAGCCTTAGGGTCACATTCTCCACATTCACTGTTCTTCCAAGGCAAAGTACTTTTCTTCATTCAAATCACTATTTCTCCCTAGCACGCTTCCATCTCATCATCTTCATATGCCTGCCTAGCAGTTCTCCAGAAATATGAGTTGCTACTGTCTTGCACTGCGGAAATGTTCTCCATTCTACTTGAGCTTTGAGTTTTGCAAAGTCTTCTATTACATCATGAGCAAAAGTCTTGAAATTATATTACTATCCCAAGCGAATAACTAGGACCCTTTGAAGAAGGACTTCCAAAGTTCTGTCCCCATGGCATTTTCATGTGCCTCTCTCAAATGAGCAACAATTTGCTGAGTAGAAGATGTAACCAACTGTATTAGTAGAGTTGACTGAAAGAGCACACATACATGTGAGATACATATGGTCCTACATGCTTCAAAAAGAGTGGTTTAAATAGAGATTGCTTTGTTCTTTCCTACTAATAGTTAATACTGGATTACTTCTACAGCTTCTTGGCAACAGTTTACCTTGGGTTTATTTTTAGATGACAGCTTACAGGGCACGCAATTCAAATTAAGATGCAGTATTCTTATATTTTAATGTCTAGCAAGTACCAGAGGACCATTAGACTATGCAGTTATCTCGTTTATGACTTAACACAGCCAAGCGCTGAATTACATTCTTCCCTTATTGGATAAGGAGGATGGTAAAGAAGGAGAGAAAAGCTGCAGTCGCATTTCCATTTCAGCTGCCTGGGAGTCGTGGCGAAGCTGGGTTTCACATTTCTTGGAGAAGGAATACTCAATTCTTCAATCCACTTGTATAACATATGGTGTTTACCTTGCTCCCTATCATTTTCTTTTGTCCAGTTTCATAGTGGATTAATAAGTCAGTCTGTGAGCTTAGTTATTTATCAGATTCCTACTGATCCGGTAGCTTCACCTAGGGGAAGCACAGAATGAACTTTAACATTGTAGTGTCCTGAAGGATACAGGTATTGTAGGTGTGAAAAAGTAGCATTTTTTTAAATTAGGTAACAAGTGAACATCAGCAGACAGAAGATGTGTGAGTGTGCTGCTGGTTGGCGAAAATGCAGTCCTGCTTATTGAGGAGGAATTAGAAATGAAGAAAAATGGAACTTAAATTAACTACTTTGTTTTGAAGGGCAGATATTTATAGTATTCTGAAATTAGGCCTAACAACTGCTTTGACCCCTATCTTACCCCCAAAATAATCTCGAAAAAATAGGTTAATAACATTCAAAGCCAAGTGAGATTCATATCTCAAAAGTGTCCAAAGACATGTGGGAAGTGGTAAAAAGTACTGCTCACGTGAGGCAATCTCTACTGCTAGTCTTCCTAGTTGAATTGAATGCTACTTTTCAAGGTGTAGCCCTTCCAATCATCTCAGTCACAAGTTCCGTTAGAAAGTAGGAGAACAATGCTCTTTCTGTAGGTTAGTATGATTTGTTCCACAAGATGCCACAATGTGACAAAGCCTATCAAAGAGAAGATAACTTTGAGTTACCAAGGTAGCACTTGTAATCTGAACAGCGATTAGTCACTCCAAAAAGAATGGCTCACTGGTAACATCTTTGGAGTTAGATGTAAATTGAGAATGGCTTTGATGAGGTCCAGCATGTCACTACATGGGAGAAGGATTTCCCTCTATTTCAGAAGGATGACGAGTGCACTCTATGGCCACGCATTTTAATAATGAGAGGTACTCATTGCCTTGAAAAACAAGCATCTTATTTCTCCAAGGAAGGCAAGACAGCTTTACAGTAAGCTTCAGGAATTGTAACTTTATGTCATTAATGTTTTTATCTATATAGTTTAGGCCATTTTATTTTATTACACGTAAACCAACATATCAGAGGTTTGACAATGTTCATATTGAGCAGACAGGCACACATCTTTTTTTAGACACATTAATGAGAGAGATTTTATGAAGGAAAGAGCTCTTTTAGGACTTATGTCTGAGACTATTGCCAAGTCTTGTCTATACGAGTACATTAAATGTGATAAGAATAGATTCATTAAAGTAATTCTAAATATTTTATCTCTAAAAGAAAAGAAAGAGAGGCAATTCATGCTTAATGGAAAAGGTTTATGTGCTGATACATACTGTTTTGTTAACCTCCTTCTAGTTAATCCATTATGTATTATTGAAAAGCCTCTCATAAGATGCAGTAAGAAAGTTTCTCCTGTAAACTAGGTGAAATAGGGAAGGGCTGTGGATGTAGTTTACCTTGACCTCAGTAAAGCCTTTGATACAGTTTCCCATAGTGTTCTGGTTGAGAAACTGATAACTGCTGGCCTGGATAGGCACACCCTCCTTTGGGTTAAAAACTGGCTGGATGGCCAGGCCCAAAGAGTGGTGGTAAATGGGGCTAAATCCAGCTGGAGGCCGGTCACCAGTGGGGTTCCCCAGGGCTCAGTGCTGGGTCCAGTTCTGTTTAACATCTTTATCAATGACCTGGATGAGGGGATTGAATGTACCCTCAGTAAATTTGCGGACGACACCAAGCTGGGAGGCTGTGTCGATCTGCTCGAGGGTAGGGAGGCCCTTCAGAGGGATTTGAACAGACTAGATCGTTGGGCTGAGGCCAATGGCATGAGCTTTAATAAGGCCAAGTGCAGAGTCCTTCACTTGGGGTATAAAAACCCCAAGCATCGCTATAGGCTCGGGGAAGAGTGGCTGGAGAGCTGTCTGGCGAAGAAGGACCTGGGGGTCTTGGTTGACTACCAGCTTGATATGAGCCAGCAGTGTGCCCAGGTGGCCAAAAGGGCCAATGGGATACTGGCGTGTATCAAGAATAGTGTGACCAGCAGGAGCAGGGAAGCGATCCTGCCCCTGTACTCGGCACTGGTGAGGCCGCACCTGGAATATTGTGTCCAGTTTCGGGCCCCTCGCTTTAAGAGAGATATTGAGCTCCTGGAGCGAGTCCAAAGAAGGGCGACTAAACTGGTCAAGGGGCTGGAAAATAAAACTTATGAGGAGAGGCTGAGGGAGTTGGGGCTGTTTAGCCTGGAGAAGAGGAGGCTGAGGGGAGACCTGATTACAGCCTATAAATACTTGAGAAAAGATGGTGGGGAGGTGGGGGAAGGGCTCTTTACATTAGTGATGGGTGATAGAACAAGAGGAAATGGGCATAAGCTTAGTCAGGGGAGATTCAGGTTGGATGTTAGGAAGTATTTCTTCTCTGAAAGGGTTGTCAGCCACTGGAATAGGCTGCCCAGGGAGGTGGTTGAGTCCCCATCCCTGGATGTGTTTAAGAATAGGGTGGATGATCTACTTGAGGATATGGTTTAATGGGGATTAGGGATGGTTGGACTTGATGATCTCTAAGGTCTTTTCCAACCTAGAAATCTATGAATCTATGAATCTATGAAATAATAATTATAGAGTAGAGGTGTCCTGGGCTTATATTACCACCAATACAAACCATGCTTCTCTGTGTCATCTACTATATATTCAAGATTTCATAGGCACAACCATTTGTCATCTCTCTCTTCTACTGAAGAAGAAAGAAAAAAAAAAATTAAGGTATCCTTAAAGATCTCACACCATTTCTTCCCTGAAACATCCCAGCCTCAACTTATTCAAGGATTCAATGCTAACTGCAAAGACGTGCCTCCTATTTTTAAGTTACTCCATCTGCTCACAGAATTCGGAAGTCCAATGAGTAAAAATACATCAAAATAGGAAAGAGCATTTCACTGCACTTTTTGCCATTAGAGAGGATGTTTTCCTCTGATTGGCGTTATCTGACCTCTCGGCGACCACAGTTTTGTTTTTCTTTTTCTTTATTTTCGTAGCCCTCTTACACTGTGCAAAACCTGCAAGTAAAATAGAGGGCACATTGATTTAAACGAGAGGTTTTTTTCAGTAGCTCTGGTGAAGGACTGAGAATCTTTTTCATTGGCTTCAGTGGCAGTGATTTTAGTCTAAAGCAGATTTAACTGGAACAACTTCAGCCAAATTCACCTCTATTTTAACTGAGGAAGACTGGCAAAATCTGGCTCTTTTCCTCCCATTAGAACCATTCTTTCTCAGCAATGTCTTTTCTGGTGTTGAAAAGCCATACTACTCCTTTCTAAAATTTTCAATATATTTATGCTCTATTTTCATTCAGTGTCACAAGTGAAGCATGGTAGACTGGATTTTCCATCCAAACATTGCTGGATTCTCTTCTCAGAATATGAATTACTATTGAATTTTTCTGGTAGTATCAGATACAATGGGGCTGAAAGCTCTTAATGGTCATGAAAAACATTTTTCACACGAGCGAAGCATTAAAGGAAGGGACTGAGAGTCAAATGATCTGGGTCATTGAGCAGCTGTGGGCATATGATTTAGATCAGTCTTCCTTAACTTTTGTTAAATCAGACAGTCAATTTAGATTTCACATACACAACATCCATGAAAATCAGGTCAGTCATCTGAAGTGCCCATATCTGAGTTTATCACATATGTTTTATGCAAGTGTTAAAGTTTCTGTGACACTTTTTCTCCCTATCCAAGATAAAAAGTGTTTTGCTTCTTTCACAAAGGTATATAATAAGGCTTAAGTAATTAATTTAATGTACCACTATTACTAAATAATTAAACCTCTTAAAGATCAACAGATGAAAGCTGCTAATGAATCACTATCATTAAGAAGCTGGTGCTAAGAAATGTGCAATTCATGGTAACAATAGCAAGTAGTTCTAATGAGGTCACAACATACCTCTTTCACTTTCTCTTTGGGTATTATAATCAATTTGGATTGGAAAAATAATGATAACAGACATTTCTTCTTTTATTATTATAAGCAAAAAGTGTGAAAAGATACTGTCCATCCTGTTCCTGTAAATTCTGACACTGAATGGCTGACAAAATCCTTTTAGCAATTCCTTTTCTGCCTGAAAGAAGGCATTAAAGGTTTAGAAAGATTAGAGGAGAAACTGATTTAGAGTTTAACATTATCATCTGACCTACTACATATAATGACTAATGTGTTTTTAGATTAGAGGGCATGTCCAGACAGGATGTAGAAAGGTTATATCTGAATGATGCAGCATTTTTAATTGCTGACTATTAGAAGCAGATTTCATTAGAAAGACACTTTATCTTTTACACTGCTTGTCTCTCACAAATCTGTAGTTGTTAGAAAAAAATCTGGTTTTCCTGCCACTTTGCTGAAGAGTCACAGGACTTTTTTACCCAATTTGTAACTTCTTTAAAAAAAGCTAGAACTACCTGTCATGATAACGAGTATGGGTTTTGTAAGTTTTAAATTCAAAGCTGAATAACAAAGGTCCCCTTTCTACATGCAGTACTCCTCATTTAGCAAAGACGGACCTCATCCATGTCCTAGAGAACAATCTGGTCACAAGCACGTTGTGTTCATGAGTCACCAGTGTAATCATGTTTACTTATTATTTCACAAGTCCCCACAAAACTGGAGAGTATCACAGATGAATCAAGACACTGAAGGTGATTAACTTGATCAGAACTTCAGAACTGAATCTCATACTGGAAAGCCTTTCAGGCATAGGCCAAAGGAGACTCCAGTTCACTTTTTTTCCAACTGAACTGTCTTTTCTGCACCAAGACAGCAGAGAAGCCAATCTCCAATTTTATTATCAAAGAATGAAATGAAAAATTTTAAGCTTGGAAAACAAATGCAAACGTTGGAGTAGCTACTTTGTAGGTTAGAAATACTTTTTGAATGTTACCAGTGCCTAATTTCCCAAGACATTAAAAGCTCATCTTCCCCATTTCCTATTATATCAGTAGTTGAAAAAGCAGCACTTTACAAATCACCTTTTTGTGTGAACTCTTCTTTCTTTTCACTTTGAAAAAAACCCAAAACTTTCTGTCAAACCAATTAGTTTACATAAAAAGATTCTCAACAGCTAAAAGCTTTGTCATATATGCAGCATATCATGAAGGCATGGTGTCAACTGTTTAAAGCATTGCAGGTGATTTTGCTGTTTACTTTCCAGATCACCACTTCCACAGAAAATTCACAATGACTATTTTAAAACTGTGTTCAATAAAGCCATTTTGTGCAATTTTTTCCTAATGTACATTGGTTTTAGTTAATGTAAAATCTGTAAAATAATGTCACATCATTAGTTATATTTCAATGTAACTAATTAAAATAGCATGTATAATTAGGAACTACAGAAGTGAATCAGTATTATTCTCCCTGGCCGAAGTACATTAACTCTGTGCCAGCTGACCCAGCTTAAATCTTCTGATGCAAATAATATTTGAGGATTCTTTCTTGAGAAGTGCTATAGTCTACAAGGATATTTTCCCTCCTTGCCCAGAGGATCATGCAATATTTAGTTACACCTTCTATAATTTACTGTATTATATAATGTCGAATTGGAAAACCACACCAGACAATAGAGGGAAAAATATACCACTGTTTCACAATCCTTTTTCTCACACGGTGGACTGTATTCTCTGACAATTTAGCTATGTGATTTTATTTTAAAAGATGGCTGAATGGAAATGGTACTCTGAAAAAAACATGTCAGCCACAGAAAAAAAGCAGCTGGCAAGAAAAACAGTCACCATAAAGTAGTAACTTTACTAATCCAGTAAAGTGCTACATCTGCAAGGCAAAGGCATCACTAAGACTTCAGCATCTAAATAACAGAGAGCTTAACAACCTGCCATTCTGTTCAAATTACAAGTAAGAGAAACTGAAATACTTTTGGACATTAGAACAGTGATAGCTTTTCAAAATGAACATAGAAGTGTGCAATCCAGAGAAGTGTCTCCTAGTCTTGCAAGCAGAAAGAGGATAAATTACATGACTATGAAGACTTCATTATTTCAGGTAATATAATTTGGTACATAATAATATCTAAGTTGTGCTGAAGACATTTCTTCCTATAAGAAGAGGGTAAATGAGTTGCCATGTAACATCTTTCATTACCAGAAGTACTGAAAAGCGTATTAACAACTAATATGTATGCTGTTCTCAGATAAAATGTGCACAGACCTAAAGTATATTAAAAGAATCCTTCTGTCAACAGTTTATAATCCAAGCATGCAAGGCATGAAGAACACCCTTTTTTCCAGGGACTTGTGCTGTTCTTTACATTATAAACATTCCCAAGTACAAACCAGCAACGGTTCCAGTAATGTCTAGAATACTCTGAGCTGATAGTTTGCACATGATAAGTCACTATCATAAAAAAAAATAAATTACAAATTCCAGACAAGATAAAATGAGATAGATTGAAAGCCCAGGAAGGTAAGGGTCACACAGCATGTCATCAGCAGACCCTAGTGGAGATTGCCACCTCCTTTACTCAGCAAGATCTCCTGTTTTACAAGGCAGTACTGTCTTTCATAAACAACACTATCTTCTAACCTAAGCAGCAAAACTACAGCAGAGCAGTCCATCCCCACTCTACCCAGCATGACATACGTCTTCCAGTGACAGTGGTTTTTTTTTGAAAAAAAAAAAAAAAAGAAAAAAAAAATCACTATTCTGAATGGGAGAAAGTTCAAAACAGTGAACTGGTTAAAGTTGGAAAATAGAGTATCATAAATGTTTTTGCAAATTCTTTTTAAGAATCCAGAGACTAAGTCAAATTCCACCACCTTTTTTTTTTTTTTTAATTTGCATAAACTTGCAGAAAACAGCTTTAATTTCTCAGTGAAAATCTACTAGTAGAACCTTATGTTACTTGCGGCACAGGATTGCGATGCATGTGAGGACATAAGGGGACATTAGTGAAGAGCAAATCCTGGGATTTTCAATCACTTGAATGGACAGCTGTCAGCTCAAATACAGTATCAGTTAAAAGCAACTGCTGCAAGTGTAATTGAAAACATAAACTCAGTGAAGGAGATCATTACTGTGAACAGCTATTCTCCAGAGCTCTTGTTAACTGATAGCATGCAAGCTTCCTGAAGGAAAACGAGGACATCCCTTAAATAATTCTACCTGTGACAAACTTCTATAACAGAAACAACTTATTTACTCATTCAGAAATGCAGACTGGCAGACTGGATCTCTGAATCACACAGCTTTGGCTCTGGTGTTCTCTTCTAGAGGTCATTCAATGTGTCGTGAACTTAAATGGACCAATAATTACATCACTGTTGAAAATCCAGGTTCTATTTCTTTTAATTTACTTCATATGAATATAACATTCTGGTAATAATAAAGCAGTCATACTCATTTTGAAAATCATACAGTCAGAGGCTTACACTCTACAGTTCATAGGAAAATCTGTGAATCCACATAACTATCTTGATCTTAGGGAATCAAAAAGTGCTGCAGCATGCAGGATCACTCCCATAGCCTACTTCCAAACAAACACCTGTGAGCATAATGATAACAGTGATGTGGCAGCCCAACAAGACTACCTCTGATTGCAGCTAAAAAATGAATAGGAGGTTGGCAGAAGGTATTTAGATGATATTTTGATGTATTGAAGTGAGTTTGATACCATAATTAAAGGCTCAGTGAGCCTTTACATATCATCTTTCAGCAGTCACTCTGCTGAAGTGGTTAACGGAACTGGTAAGGCAGGCAATTAACCAGCTTAAATATTAATGGAAAACATCCCTGAATTTTCAAGACACAAACCCCATAACAAACACACTTCAAACGCTCAGTTACAGAAATCCCCAAATGATACAGCAATGAGATAAACACAATTTCCTTACAGCACAAATGCAAATCACAAATGTTCTTCTCTAGAAAATACAATTACAAGAAAAAGATCGAAGTCTTAATTTAAAGGTACCTTCCACGATTGCAAAGATTGACTTTAACAAGGGAGTCCTAGAAATTTGAAGCCTACTATATTTGTTAGCCCACCATATTTAGTATGTTTAGACAATGCTGTTAATATCTAGCTGTTTCCAGAGCTTTCAAGCCTCCAGTTACTTTCTAAATGGAAATAAGTTTAACTGAAGGTAATGTCTGAAAACTTGTATTGTAACCAATAACAAGATGGTGCATGCAACTGCTCTGCCATAGGCAGTACCTACAAAAACCAGGCCTGGCAAAGTTACTCGATTCAGGTAAAATTCATAATTCATAATTTCTTACTAATCAATTCATAGTGATCTGTTTTGACTATGAAAATATCACCTTATTTTTCTCCACTGATTTTTTTTTTTTTAATACGGTCTCACAAATCTGGAGTGGGTAGGGAAAACTATCTGAATCACCAGTTCATAATTCGAGGGATTTGAACAGACTGGATCATTGGGCTGAGGCCAATGGCATGAGCTTTAATAAGGCCAAGTGCAGAGTCCTTGACTTGGGGTATAAAAACCCCAAGCATCGCTATAGGCTCGGGGAAGAGTGGCTGGAGAGCTGCCTGGCGGAGAAGGACCTGGGGGTGTTAGTTGACTACCGGCTTGATATGAGCCAGCAGTGTGCCCAGGTGGCCAAAAAGGCCAATGGGATACTGGCGTGTATCAAGAATAGTGTGACCAGCAGGAGCAGGGAAGTGATCCTGCCCCTGTACTTGGCACTGGTGAGGCCGCACCTGGAATATTGTGTCCAGTTTTGGGCCCCTCGCTTTAAGAGAGATATTGAGCTCCTGGAGCGGGTCCAAAGAAGGGCGACTGAACTGGTCAAGGGGCTGGAAAATAAAACTTATGAGGAGAGGCTGAGGGAGTTGGGGCTGTTTAGCCTGGAGAAGAGGAGGCTGAGGGGAGACCTGATTACGGCCTATAAATACTTGAGAAAAGATGGTGGGGAGGTAGGGGAAGGACTCTTTACATTAGTGATGGGTGATAGAACAAGAGAAAATGGGCATAAGCTTAGTCAGGGGAGATTCAGGTTGGAAGTTAGGAAGTATTTCTTCTCTGAAAGGGTTGTCAGCCACTGGAATAGGCTGCCCAGGGAGGTGGTTGAGTCCCCATCCCTGGATGTGTTTAAGAATAGGGTGGATGATCTATTTGAGGTATGGTTTAATGGGGATTAGGGATGGTTGGACTCGATGATCTCTAAGGTCTTTTCCAACCTAGAAATCTATGAATCTATGAAATCTATGAATTCAAAAGACTCAGATATGCTAGGGCCTAAAGAAGACTCCAAGTCTTGACAGGAACGGAGGATTTTTTTTTCCTTTCAAGAACTCTTTCACAAATTAAACACTCAAACCAACAGGCTGCACAACTCCAGAGATGATTTTTTTCAAGTCTACTGCCTGTTCTATATTCAAAGAACATAGACAATAGTATTTTTGCTTATGAGTTGGCAAAGCTCCTGGTATAATGGGAATATAAAAGCAAATGTATGCTCTTCCCTTGAGCACTGGGTTTTGCATAACATGTTTTACATACTAAGCAATACTGACAAAGTGATATTTTTAATCTCCCCACAAAATACAGACTAGTGTTCCCAGATGCCCCAATGAGCAGCCTTTACTTGAGCAGTTTCATTAACATCATTGGAATTCTACATGCATAGAAGGGTATAATTTAGATCAGCTGATCAGAGTCTATTTTTAAGTGGGAAAACATCCCATACATGCCAGTATCATGGAATCCTCCCAATAAAATATTAGCCCTACACTGAAAGCTTGAAAGATGAGGTCCAACCAACTAATAACACTCTGACGGAGTAAGAATTCGAAGAGAAAGGCAAAGGATGCTATTAAAACCACTTTGCATCTTTCTTTTTTAATGTAGAAGTTCAACTCTACTTTGATTAGGCATTGAAATAGCTGTTCTGATGTCCTTCTGACATCTCTTAACTAACAGGAAAAATAGAAGAAGGGGAGTAATACGATTATATTTTAAGGTGTAACTCTTTAAAATCCATCTTATGCATTTCCTTTTATTGTTTTGGTGTTTTTTTTTTTTTTTTCCTATAAGAAGTTAGTTAGTTCCTTTCCTCCTTCCTCCAAGGAAATGTCTGTGTCTGCTTTGCTTTTCCTACGACCTGCCTTGGGCCTTAACCTCTGCTGTAGGGCACAGCTGCGGTACAGGTCTGGGTTGGGCGAGTTCCCCTTGACTCAGCTCCTTGGGACTTTGAATCTAAACCAAACACATAAAATTGATTTCCTGTTTCCATATCACTGGTGTGATAACCAGTTTCCAATTTTGTCTCGAGAGAAAAGAATGGCTACAAACTTGGAAGAGTTATGGGAGGATAACAGGATCACCATTCTATGAGCCTTCCTCCCAAAAGAAGAAAAAAAAGCAAAGAAAAACCCACTCCCTCCTCTAGAATGAACTGCTGCCCTGGAACCCACTCTAGAACTGACAAGCGAGCTAGTACATGCTCTGGAACCAAGTAGCGAGCCAGACTGCAATCCAAAACGAAACAACTGTCTTGATCCAACAAGTTAGCTAGAAGTTCAAGACCATCTTCCTGAACATGAAACTGAGTACATAACAATCAGAAACCAGTAAGCAAATTGAATCCCAAACTAGTTACATAGCTATCAGGAACCAAACCAAACTCCAATTTAGAACCAATAAGTGACATAGAATCAACAAGGGAGCTGGAACTCGATCTAGAACCTGCTCTAGAACCAACAAGCAAGCTAAAAAAAACAAAACAAAACAAAAACCAAAACCACCAACCAAAAAAACAACCCACAACACATAACGCAGTCTAGAACCTGCTCTGGCACCAACAAGTGATCTAGAACCATGATCCAAGTTAGAGCCCTGTCTAGAGCCAAAATTAAGTTCTGGGGTCCCCAACACAAGAAGAACATGGAGTTGCTGGAGTGAGTCCAGAGGAGGGCCACGAAGATGATCCGAGGGCTGGAGCACCTCTCCTATGAAGACAGGCTGAGAGAGTTGGGGCTGTTCAGCCTGGAGAAGAGAAGGCTCCGAGGAGATCTTATTACAGCCTTCCAGTACTTAAAGGGGGCCTACAGGAAAGCGGGAGAAGGACTTTTTACAGGGGCATGTAGTGATAGGACAAGGGGCAATGGCTTTAAACTGAAAGAGGGGAGATTTAGATTAGATCTAAGGAAGAAATTCTTCACTCTGAGGGTGGTGAGGCACTGGAACAGGTTGCGTAGAGAAGTTGTGGATGCCCCATCCCTGGAAGTGTTCAAGGCCAAGTTGGATGAGGTGTTGAGCAACCTGGTCTAGTGGAGGGTATCCCTACCCACAGCAGGGAAGTTGGAACTAGATGATCTTTGAGGTCCCTTCCAACCCAAACCATTCTGTGATTCTGTGAAGTACTCTACAAATAAACGAAACTCTTTAGAAATATGCCAGTAAAGGCATTTTAGTCATGTTTATAATATAGAACAAGGCTACTTAAAGAAGGTACAGAACTTGATAGAACACAGCCCCATCTTTATACAGCCATAAACAACTGCACTCTCATTAATATGTAATTTTAACTTATTGCTGTAAATTTTATTGAGTGCAGTTGACTAACAGGAAAGCTGAATGGATTTTAACCTTTAGACCTCAGTTGCAAGTTGGAAATAATTTTATGAGGTGCGATTTCCATAATAGTTTCTGCTGTTTATAATAAACCTTTTATCACTGAGAAGGTAAGCTATATGCAGTCTCACAAATTTTAAGAAACTCAAATCTTTGCCTCTACGGACTCACATTTTTCAAAATTTATTTTGCAAATTTATTACTAGCAATCAACACATTTACTCTGTTGATACACTACCATCACTGCAGGATCCCAAAATAGTTCTAGGAAATAGCTGGCACTTCTTTATAATTGTCTTTTCATGGTATGGTCTCAGAATATCAAAAACTTTGATAGATAAGTATGACACAGTTTTCCCTGTATGTTTCACATAGCTTTGCATCCATCGATAATTAATAGCATGATTTTTCATGTGCAGTGTTCACTTGAGTTATAAGATATCTCATTCAGGAAACAGTTGGATGAGATGAGCTCAGGTGAAGCTTGCCACAGAGAACCTGAAATCTTCAGCATGTGTACAAGCATGGAAGTTTGCAGGATCAAGCCTTGACTACAGGTAGAATAATGTAAGATTCAACAAGAAAATACTTTAAAGCTCCCATTAATTCTTAAAAGAATCCGTAGTTGAAATTAAATCATGTGGTTTACTGCTGCTAATGTATGTCCTATCTTTCTATCCTACCTTTGTCTTAAAGTAGTCCACATGTCTGTGCATATGCAGAAAGAAGCCAATTTTAAAGCAAAACTCTTTAGTCAGATATTTTACTTCATAAATAAAAGACATCTTTCCTAACCTCTGAGGCTTTGCAGGGAAGGAAAAGACAAGCTCCTGAGGAACAAAAGACAGAGGGAGATGTACTACATGCAAATACCTCTAATTGCTGGGTTAAGTAGTCATGCACAGGCATTTGATTCCAGTTGTCACCAGCTGTCAGTTAAGACGCTTATCAATAACGCCATCAACAGCATAATCCTGCCTGTGTGGCTGCAGTTACTACAAATGAATCCATGCTCTGAACATTGTATTTTCAGAGAATGTTTTCTTTTAAAATACTTAATATGAACTCCATCTCTTCTAGTTTTGAAAAAGGTATTTGGGAAGATTTTTCAGCAATTTGCTCTTAAAATTGTAGGAGCATGGAAATTAGATAGACATCAGTAGAAAAATCAAGTGTTTTCCGGATTTGCTTGATTTATAATAAGCTGAAGCAGCACATCTGTTACACTAGAAAAAAAAAGTAATGCAAAGATCCAGCTCATCAGCACACATAGCAGCCTTGCTACAGTAAGGGGGTGAAGCTTTTATTGATGAAGCAATTTATTTCTAAGGACACATTTGACTTTGTGTTTCATAGATAGCAGAATTTAATAATGAATGTATCTCCCAACAGCTAATTGAACATAATTCTGTCATTTTATCAACAGGAGTGCAATGTTTTCAAGGAATATAACATTAACTTATTATTACCAAATAGTCTACAGTAAGTTAATTAGACCTAATAGCCAAGTTAAGTGATATGCACTGCTATTAGTATTTACGGTATCACGCACTTAACACTCTAATTCTGCAGGCTACTAATTTGCCTGTAAACACTTCATTTGGGATACTCTGTTATTTTCTACCCTACTGCTAAGAGGTGGATCCTGGTTTTCTCAGGCCGTAATGAGTGTCGTCAGTTTTAAGGCAGCTTTTTGCCCTCCCACACATGGCCTAACATTGTTTAAGGACAGAGCCCATAAAATGACGTAATTTGTCACTTCAGAGCACTCCAACATCTCTCTAGTACACGGTTACTCCACTACTTTCCAAGGGGTCCTATGAAGCTCCCCCAAACAGACATCCTCAACAGTATAGCAACAAGGAAAATTCCCCTGCAGAAAGTCAGGCTTTTCTGCATAGTACAAAGGAACCAGAATGAGAGCAGTGACTCTTCTTTTAATATTCATCACCTCCACTGACTTTAGTTAACTCTGTGGCTTATACTAGCTTGAAAAACCATCCTCAGAAACCAGGCATGTTCCATGAGTTAATATTCAAAGCCTACAGAATTCAGAAGAAATGGAACAAAAAAAAAATGCAGAGGGCAATGAGGTCTTGCATCTCCTGTTCTCACTAGTTACACAGAATTACAAGAAAATAAAACTAAAATCGATCCAGTCTGTCTAGATCCTCTGTAGAGCCTTTCTACCTTCTAGCAGTTCAACACTCCTGCCCAACTTGGTGTCATCTGCACACTTACTGAGGGTGCACTCAATCCCCTCATCCAGATCATTGCTAAATATATTAAATTGAACTGGCCTCAGTACTGAGAGCTGGGGAACACTACTTTTAACCAGCCACCTACTGGATTTAACTCCATTCACCACAACTCTTTGGGCCCAGCCATCCAGTCAGTTTCATACACATCAGTCTCATACATAAATTTTCAAAAAGGTTCCTGGAGAGGTTTGTGTTGCAAGTGGGACGGCATCTCCAGTAGAAGGAATTTAGATAGCTTTGAACTACTGAGCTAATAGAAGTAAACCTCCTGAAACACCACAGATTTCAGCCACAAATCTAAAACATGACAATGGGAAAATCACTGTTTTATCTATTTTCATGAAACTCAAAATGACCCTTTACTAAAAATTTCTCAAACTTGTGAAAATTCAGAGCCCCCAAATTCATGGCTTCTGGGCACAGATGAAGCTGAGAAAACTGCAAAGTGAGAAGCAAGTGTTTCAAAGAGATCTAAAATCACAGAAACCTTGTCTTCAATATAATGAGATATGAAACAGCCCTGGCTATTGTTTGACAGCTGTTTGAACACACTTGTAGAACATTTTATAACTTTGAAGTACTTTAGAAATGTTAGCATGATTCACTACATGAGCCAATTGAATGTGAATTGGGGGGTGGGGGGAGAGGGGAGGATTTTGCTATGATTATGTGTTGATATCTAAGTAAGATCCTTTAGCTTTTGCTGTTTCCATCTGAAGGATCAAAGACGACAAGTCAGTTTCAGAAGCTTGTCAGCTAACAATCTAAGGAAAGCTTGTCTCATTACAGGTATCAAACACCGGTAACAAGACATATGATGACACTAAAATTTATTTTGTATAAGGAAGCTTAATGGCTCACGGGACTGGCAAGGATATTTTGAAAGTAAAATCTTCAGCTTCATGCTTGAAATTCCCAGGGAAAAACATTACAACCACGCAGGGGCTCTTTGATGAACTATGTGAAATGAATGAGTGCTGGCTATTGATTTATGATAGAAAACAGACAGTTCTCACTGCTAAATATCACAGACTGGTTACCATTAGTCCTGTTACGAATTTTAATAGAATTCACACAGGTTTAATGAGCTTTCAAGTTGAAACTAAAAGAAAAAATACCAACCAAGTATATATAATATTTTCATTTATGTGATTTGAAAGTGTAATAGAAATTGTAAAATAAGAAATCCTAGCTTCTCTTTGCAGTAGTAGAACAAAATTTAGTGCACGACATTCACCAGAAAAGAATGATCGTGAAGCTGTAACAGTTGTGATTATCAACCATTAGCCTTAAGCTGTAGAAAAATAATGCTCTTGTAATAAAAGCACAAGAATGCAATCTGCTTGGCTTCCTGCCTAGTCACACTAGTCCATTATAGGTAGAAATGCTATGAAATAAATGAATCTCTGATTTAACGACTCTTACATATTATTTCTGCAATCCAATCCCTAACATTCTGTGATTCTGTAATTCTGTGAAATAAAAAGCAAACAGTGATATTACAGAATCACCATTACAGTCTAGACAAGCACCTATTATATCAGACATCAAGAGTAAACAATACCACAGAGAGTTAAACTTCATTGTAACTTTGTGTGTAGTTATCTATGCTGAAAATTTCTGCAGCATGGCCACTCATCCATGACAGAAGATGCGAGTGAGTAGCAACCAAGACAAAAAGCTATAGGACAAACTATGCAACGAAAACCCTACGATATTCAAGGGAGAAAATGATAAAGATAATTGTGGTCTTTTGTCAGTCAAGAAGGCTCATAGAGCCAGACAAAAACTATATGCCTTCTGGCAGAACTAAGTCAGTCACATCCCAAGTTACAGTTCTCAAAATATCTACACAGCTTCTGTTTAATACTAGAGTCTAGATGGAGGTATTTAAAATCTATCAAGTTACTTTCTCTCAATAGACATCTAAAATTTTCCTTCTAGGCTTGAAGAGATGTGCCACTATGTTGATATAGATGAGTAGTTTCAATGAAAATCATCATTCAAAGGAAAACTTAGGCAAGTTTAAGCAATTTTTGTTTTTAAAAACAACTGAATTAGTCCCAGTTATTCCAAGGACATGATATCAGGCAGTTTTCTGAATTATAGAGGACACTGATACAGCCAAAACCAAGATTTTGACACAAATAGCCCTAAGATGTATGTTTCCTCAAAAGGTATTACAAGAAAGATAAATTGCTTATGTCTTTAATTGCATGAAGTGTGTGAGGAAATCATTAAAGTATATACAGGTAATTATCTGGAGTATGGATGAAAAGACATTAAAATATCAGCAATTTCATTAATTTATAACTGAAGATTGAGAATTGGCAGAGTAGAAAGTAACAGACCATGAGTGTGGATTTCAAGACATTAAAGGCACCAGCAAAAAAATTAAAAAGAGTATTATTGTTAAGTAGAAATATGTTTCAGCACTGGAGAAGCTGGGTTCAACTTGTAAGACTACAAATGAAGAACTAATTCATTACCATTACAGATGAATAATTCAGGTACGAAATCCGTATCATTAGCCCAAACTTCCCATCCTTCCTGATCCCTACCTTCTCCATGTGCGGGAATCAGTCAGTCTCTACAAAGTGGTGTCATTGAAAGAGCGGTCTGACATTTGCTTGTTCATAGTTTTGCTTTCTTAAGATGGGTATTTCAGTCACCATTTCCAGAGGACACTGGATTCAAATTGCAGGTAGATGCTAAGGAAATGAGTCTTAAAGGAGGCAGCAGAAGTTACAGTCATCCTTCCTACAAGGAAACGTTCACTTCCCAGCACGATGGATGGGACTGCTTAAAGTGACCAAGGGATATTTTATTGTTCTCCCTTGCTAGAGCAGAAATGGAAAGACTGGCAACCATATTTCTGTGACACAACTTGAAAAATCATATTCTTTTGACATCTAAAATTTAGTTTATGTTCTCTCATAGCAGCACTTATATAACAGTGGTTACTATGTATGGAATACATGTAATTAATACATTTTATACAGATTAGCAGTTTTGATTGTCTTAAAAGCATTTAACATTTGGTGCCTTGATTTATAAAAGTAAAATATAGAAACAATTAATGCATCCTGTTACATTTCTTGGAAGAAAAGACACTGCATACCCATCCAGACAAAAGCAAAGAAAGAATGTTTTCAAGGAATGTACTGATGTGCAGAGGCAGCACACAAAATCACATAGATTTTGATCAATGTCTTAAAGAGATTTTCAAGAAGCATGAAGAAAAATCAGTGATTTCACCCTAATGACAACCCTCGAGCATTTTATTCACCTTATCTATGAGAACAGATAATAAGAATGGCAAGCAAAATACAAAATAAAAATAAAATATGAAATAAAAATAAATAAATTGAAACCTATTTCTATTCCTACTGAAAGCAAGAATATACTCTTTGGGACTGGGTTTTTAGTAAACTCAGAACCCAGAAAGGTATGCTTTATCTTCTTTGTTTGTTTTTCAGGCAAGATAATGAAGAGTCTCATTTAATAATATTTATTTGTCCTTATTATTCAGTTCCTTGATAATTAGAAGACAGTTTTCAGCCCTTGTCTGGCAAAATATTATGTGGAAGCCTAATGATGCCACCCCCAAAGCATCATTAGGTTACTTGATGGAGGATATGATTTATGTATGTTATAGAAGCATTTACTCCAGGGAACTTTTTCAAATCAGCAAGAACAAAATTTTATTCTCTGGTAAACAAGAAATGTAATGACAGGCTATTAGTTTTGGGTGGCTGATGTTTGATTTCCTGGAGTTACAAAGACAATCTGCTTTTGTTCTAATGGTGTTACATATTTCTGTGATGGAAACAATTAATGACTGTGCAACTTAGGTCATTGTTGTGCTAGCAAACACTGTTCGGTTGTATTTTATACATATGTAAGTTTTTGAGGGTAAATCAAATTCAGTCTATATTTTCAGAACAGAAAAAGAAAATGTATCTCAAATTCCCACATATTTGCAGGCCTTATACCAGAGCAGAAAATAAATTTTACTTTGCAGTTCTGCTTGAAAACTTTAGCTTCAGTGGTTCCTTTAGTCACAACAAAGAACTGCAGTCAGACAAGTATTTCCTTTCTAACAAAAGGTTAAGGTAGAAAAGTGCATTCACTCACAGCTACTACTGTACAACAGTGTCATCATCTACAGAGTTGAACAGCATCCTGTGAAGTAGACTAACAGGATGAAGAAATTCTCAAGTACCAGAAGAGAGAGAAAACACAACAATCAAAAAATGAGATGGGTTTTTTGGTTCCTATCCCTTCCTCCCCAACTTGTAGTATCATTAGCTCCACTAAAGCCTTAAATTTAATGAAAATAGAAATCCTCACAGAATCCCTTTCTTTGCAAGGTCTGCTGGATAAGGAAAATATATATTAATTTTCCCTAATGAAAGTTTTGTTATGCTTAGCACAATTAGACATACTCCAGAATCAGATAGTCACCTATCACTATACCATGTATCTAATTTTTCAAATTACTTTACAAATGAAATATTTCAATTGATAATCACAAAAAAATGCACAGTTGCAGATAAACTAAGCTCGGGATACACTCAGTAAAGGACAAGTCAGTTCTAATTTGCAGTTTACAGAAGCAGCAGAATCCATGAAATGACAGCCTGTTCAAACTGACTCAAGATAGTCATTCAGTTAAAAGTTTGCTTGCTAATGGAAAATAAATGAAAGAAAGAGAAAGGAGGTAAACGCAGGTGGATCAAGAGATGAGTTCATCTGATAACTATCTTTAAGGATCTTACGAACCCTTTAGTATTGCATATGTGCAAGAAAACACATCCATTCATATCATTACTGTGAAACTTTCATTGTCTAACGTGTATACTAATATGCATACGAACACTCCAGGATAATTCAGTGCGGCAAGCAAAGGCTGTGAGCAAAGATCTTCAAAACCTATGTCGTTCTCCCACTAGAGTTGTGTGGTTTGGAATTACTGAATCACTGGTGATAAAATAAAGTATTATGGGATTGAAACTCTAGGTAGTGTTAACATTAGCGTTTCTTACTATTGGAGTTGATAGAGCCATGGGAAAGTTTTTGGTGAGATTCGTAGAAATCTAGAGGTTTGACTGGACTACAGTACTAGTGTTATCCGATGAGTGACTTCAGTTCTGTGAGAGAAGTACTAGAAAGGCAAAAGATAGATCCATTATTTTTTTTTAGTGATGTCTTGAAGTTACTTCATTTTTAGGCCCTGAAGATGCAGAGAATATACACAGATCTTGCCAATTATAAGTAGAATACAGATGCCCAAACAGGAACGGGTTAACGACATTTGCTCCTTAACTCACTACTACAGAAGTTCTTCTGATACATGGAAGTGAAAGAGAACATATGCAAAACTTGCATGTGTGCCTTTTTTTTTCTACTGGATCATGTAACCAGAGCTAGAACTACTTGCTTCATCACCTAAGCTATAGATTATCCTTTTCATTTTTTATGACCCTAGAGGTTTCTCCCTTCCCCTTGTCAGGCTACTATACATTTGCTAGTATAAGTGATGTGGTTTCTAGTGCAGAAAGCAATGGTATCAGTAGTAGAGGATACACAGGTATGAGAGTATTAACTACAGTAAAATAGCCAAGTTGTGTAAAGCTCAGGGTAAAAGGCTTAAGTCTTTAAAGCTAACTCATACATTCCACTTATTCTCCTTGGCTTCTGACTCGTATCAAAATTCGTCGGCCTGCTTAAAATCTCAGTGTAATGTGACTTTACAGATAACCACTGAACACTTGTATAAGACAAAAGACATCTACCAAATTTATTTTGAAAAAAATTAGAAATAAAGGCACAATACTGGGCATAAATATTTTGTTTACAAAACAGCAACGAAGTTCTGTAACAGAGTTCAGGTACATTTGCATTTGTTCATTTCACTCCTTCATCAAACTGATGTTAATAGAAGTAACCTTAAGGTATGAAGAAAATGAAATTGCTGAAGGTTAGCATTTTGCTAACCTCAGGCTACCTGGGAAATAAGGTACAGCTATACAGAATTTTATTGTGAAGTAATTATTATAATTTACATTCTGGGTTGTTACAGGTACAACCTGTGGCCAAATGCTTCTAATCCCTTGGGTTCAATTACCTCATGATAATCATGCCAGTTGGTGCCATATTTAGTTTTATTCAAAATACAATGCTCAAAGGTAAAATAGATACTTTCTGATTGTAGGGAAACTTGCAGACTATCTTTTTTTCTGATGGGCTACTAAGTGAGATGTGTAGTCCTTAACAAATAGCCTGTCAGCTGCAGATTCCTTTCCAGCGGTCAAAAATTTTGAGTAGCTCAAACTACTCTCAAGAAAAATCCCAAACTTACTCCTTGAAAAGAGAAATCATTCTAGAGCTAGTAACTCAAAGTGGCTCAGCGGACAGGTGGAAAGGTGACAAGGAACTTGGTAGTATCAACCTTTATAAAACATGAAGAATCTCTATTGACCAATACAATATTTTCTTATTAAGTGTAAAAGGATGAAGTTTGAATATACCTAACCTTAGTGCAAGGTGAAACCACTGAGGAATTCATTGGACTTTTCAGGTCAGTGAAACAGAGGAATGTTCATCAGTAAAATAATTTTAGACATCACTATTGGCATGTCAACTTACAAAACTTCTGGTGGTAGACTCTGAATTTCAATCAATATGACTTGCCTTGCCCTGCAATGGCAAGAGGTAAACTTCTGTAAACGGCAGGAAACTGTCATTGCATAACTTCTAACTTGTTCGATAGTGAGATGCGACAATATATTATAGAGAATCATTTCCACACTGTAAGCAAGCAAAACAAGTTTACAGAACCAATTATACAAAGTCCCAGATGTCTAAAGAAGTAGTGAAGTGCAAAGAATGCTAATATGTAACCTGAATAAACAATGTCATCACACACTGCACTGAAATCCACAGGTACCTGAGGGGATATCTGTCTAAAAGCTTCATGAACAATTATAAAAAGCTACTTATATCTGCATTTCCCAACAAATAGCACATTATATTACAGTCACTTTTTATTTTAAATTTCTAAGACTTTTGTAGTGAGCTACATTGCTGAGTATATTTCAGATGCGTTTCCTTGGAGGGTAGATGTTTAGATATTTAGATTAACAAAAGCAGAATACAGAGATTTGAACCTGAAAATCTCTCTGTAACATGAATACTTTAAAACTCTTTTTTTGTTTTTTTAAGGCTATCCTCAGTCGAAAAGAAATAATAATATAATGTTATCCTATTTTAGCTGTGGAAACTAAGAATCATTTTTTCTTTAGAAGTTACTGAATTTTACGTAACTTGATCTTTCATATGTTAATATGCTTTGCAAACTTCAGATATTCTAGCACTCAGTCATACAGTAACAGGTCTAAATGAGGAGATCTAGTGCCTGGCAAGTGGATATCAATGATACCTCAAAACATACAGACTCCTAATAATCAAGTTGTCATTGAATATTACAGTCATCTCACAGAATGGCTACATACCACAAATATTCATCACTCTAGAAATATAACCACTAATACACAAAGCTTGGTTCACAATATTCTCATAAGCAAGAAAAAAAAAGGGAAAGAAAAATATATCTATATTCCACAGCTAATATCTGACACAATTCTGAATTGGAATTCCAATGGAGGCAAAACCAGAACATATTCAGGTAAACAAACGGTGGTTATATGATTTTTTTAGATTTCTCTCACAGGAAAAAAGAGCAGAGTATAGAAATCTTGTCAGGTGTTATGAAAGTAATTCTGTACAATAAATTGAAATCCTGTCAATTTTTAAAATATTTTTGTTTTACCCCTGGATTTATAGACCTTTGACCAAACATGCTCAATCAAGACCCTTAAAGAATACAGTAAAGTAACAAAGAAAAATCAAATTGAATGGAAAGATATGAAAAACAGCGATACGGTCTTAAGGGGCATTACAAAGTGCCCTGGATGACCTTACCATCAAGCTTTTTCAACTAGTGTAAAGCAGTTTCTTCCCCTAAAAGGCTCTGTAACAGAAGCAGTCAATATCTGACAAACATTATGTGCAGGTGCCTGAGTTGCGAGCTGCAGAAAAGACAGTATCATTTTAAATAATCTGTGCTACCTGAAGGGATCTCTTTAACTAGTTGTTCTATGGTACCATTGTTTTGTCCCCCCAAAAAACCAGAATTGCCCAGAATCGCAGCAAATCTTGGAAGTAAATGTCTGGAGATTTTTTACACAATGTGCGCAAAACACAACTCGAGATACTCTTGCTGGAAGAGGAGAGACAGAAAAATACTCTCTCTCCTTTCCTGCTAGTTGAAAGCCAAAGCTACATTTTTCCTCAAGATCATTCAAGCACTGAGGTTCAGGTGATTACTATTTCCTTAACCAGGCACAGTAGGTTCAGCTAGTAAGATAAGACCTTAGTAGAAGGTTTGATAAGGATACATGGAAGGATTACCTTTTGCATTTCAATGATTATACTTGTAAGGTGTTATCCAAATACTAAAATCAAGTAATCATTTTCTTTTACCCTACAGATTTGGAATCTTTTGATTTTCATCAGTTTCATTCATAACCAGGTAACTATCCTGGTGATCTCTTTTTTTTTTTCATATCATTATCACATTTCACAACAACAAAAATTCCAGGAAATCTTCTGAGCTCCTCTCCAGTCATAAAGAAGAGGAATCAAAGATGGAGTTTCTAGTCTCATCATAAGACAAGAAATTGATTGTTTTCTACCAAATAATCACAGATGAGTGTGCATGCTTTGGTCTGGTTCATCACCAGATGAGTAATCAAAATCTTATACTAAAAAAAAAAGCTAGAACTAAAATTTTATGAAACTTGCAGGACTTACTTACCATAATAGTATGAAAAGAATATGGATAGAAGAATCTTTCTGTGCAGAAAAGATTTTTTTTGCTATATACTGTACTCTATTATACCAGACTGCCTTTTCACAGTAGGAATCAGCCACTGTAACAATTCATATCTGATAAAATATTTTTTAAAATAAAAATTCATAAAAGATAAAATATCTTTCTCTAGGAATGATCAGATTCTTGTTGTCTTTTAAGGAAACAGACTGTGTATGGAATAAGAAAGCTTTTGGTCAGTAGTTATGTTATTGTTTCTGATTTAATCAAGCATAAATAGAGAGGAAAAAAGTAATACAGATGTTCAGGTTTTCCCTCAAACTTGATGCGAGTCTCACCAAAACACATAGAAATGTGCCAAGGTGGTGGCATTTGCAAGAATAGGCCACAAGGTCAAGAAATATCTAAAACTCATGCTCTTAAGAAGCAACCTAACTAAGCTATGGTATTTCTATGGGAGTTCCTACATATAATACAACCAATACAAGTCACCGTTGCCTACCTGAGAGCATGGCATTCAGTGACATGCAAACCCACTGTAATTACGATGCCTCAGGCGCATTATTAAACTACTGTTTCAGTCAAAGTTAATTAAGGCAGACATACACATCTTGTGTGGGTTTGATGCAGAAAGCTGAATTTTGGCCTTAGAAGAGGTGAGTCTCTTTCATTTCTGGGAAAAAGACATTTAGTTTTTCAAGTGAAGTTAATATTTCTTTTAAAAGGGCAGAGAGGAAAAATCCTCATATAGGTCTCTCTCTTCACCTACCACTCCCTCAATCTTATACGTTCTTAAAGACTCAAAGAGGGCAGATTTCTTAAATACTAACAAATGAATCACGCTTTTACTTTTTTAGAGGTCTTTCTTTAATCTTAAAACATAAGAATTGTTTTACTGGATTTAACTTTGTCCTCTTAATCCTGTTATCTCAGGACTTAACTAACCAATATCTCATGTCTTAAAATAAAGAGTGTTCTTTGTGTCCTCAAGAGAAACATCCTTCTTGCACTTTGAAAATTATTGCATATACTAATTATTACCCATATCAAACCTTATTACCTCAGATCTAGATCTTCAGCTGGTGTGAACTGTTAAAATTCCTCTAATGTATTCATATGATTATTGCTACTTCACTTCAACACTGTTTCAGAAAATACATGAGAACCTTGTTACTAAGGCTTTTTAAGTGTATGTCATCAATATCCCTCTGCCTCAACTAATGTAGTGAGATATGGTCTGGCAAGTAGCTTGGAATTAAGATCATCCCTCATCTGCTGAAAAAAAGACTAGTAATATTTTAAGAGTCGACAAGGAACTCTTCTTAGTACCTCTGAAGTTATTTATTGTGAACTAGAGGCTATAATTAGAATAGCAATAGCAAGCAGCAACTTTCTGTTATTCAGGGAAATGAGAAGTCTTACAGTACACAGTTTTAATACATAAAAATTATAAATTAAGAAATCAGCATTAAAATATTTTTTTTAAAAAAATTCAGTATTTTAGGTAGTACAACTTCTTTGTAAACACAAACTCCACTTCAAAAATCAATGAAGTAGTAATAGAATTTGTCTTTTTCTCCTGTATCCAACGTATTTATGGTGGTTTATCATTGCACTAAAAAAGAATATTTTTATTTTAGAAATATTGTAGAAATCTCTTTAGAAGCTGAAGAAGCAAACATTATTATTATTTATTATTACTGGATGCTTTCATGCCAAAGCATTATACAAAGTACATTAGTTGTTCACCTGCCATCATAAACTATAATGAGAGAAGATCTGAGATAAAATATGCCATCAAATATTAAACATAAGTTCAGTCAGTTTGGGTAAAGCAAGAGTTTACTGTCATGGAAAGATGGGAATAAAATCTAGGCTTTTTTGGAGAGTCTTTATGGTTTTCTGCTTTCTATTGATAAATAAAATAAGATCTGTTGTAAATATTGTGGAGTAGTAGAAGTAAGGCTGAGCAATGAAGTGAAAAGTTTTGAAATGCATTGAGGCATAAAGAATAACCATGTAAATAGATGATGATTCGTCTCTGGCGCATCAGGTATGATTCATGCTGCACTATGCCACATGCTACTTTAGGAAAGAAACAAACTTTACTGTAGCTACAGTAAAATTTCATAACACACTATGGTTTTATGTGCTTCATCATAAGCACCAAATCTTTGAATTCCAGACACAAGAAACAGAATAGGCCAATTCAAGCCAGAATTTGCTAGAAGACTGATACCTTGTAAAGAACTCCAAATTTAATTAAGTGCGGTGAGGATAAAACACTCGCTCTTCACCACGTTATGCTGTAGAAATGGCAAGATCCTTGTCCCTTTCCTACAGAAAAAAAATTGCAACAGTTTTTATTTTCAAGGCTGGAAATCAAATTTAGAAAGGAATAGGAAGGCAGTTCCTCTTCTTTGGATGGTCACAGTAAATTCTCTTATCAAGAGCTTCTGGCATCATCTCAGTTACCAAGGCAAGCTAATTTATATTGAAAATATAGTCAAGATTTATTTTTTTCCAACAATAGAAATATTCTGATGTTGCTATTGGAAGCAATTTCAAAAGCCTGGAACCAATCACTGTGAACTTTGATGGCAATAGGTATGAAATTTATCATTTCCTGAAGCTATATAATTGGTTCCCTTCTTAGATTAAAAAGAATGAAGGTGATTAAAGTATTTTTCCTCCCTTCCTCCCTCCCTCTCAAGCATATAAGCAATGAGAAACTGCCCACCAGCTTTCAGTCAGCTTTTGAGCAAACCTTGAATCTTTCCAGTCACTATAGAAATTTTAAAAGAAAGATGGGAAACATTTTGAAAGCCATTTAGATCTGAAAGATGTGCTTATACCTCTCCCTTGTACCTAAAATATTTTATATAGCTATAGTAATACACAATATATGACAATGTTTTATATTTTGGAGCTCAAAAATGCTGAGAAGCATTCAAAATGATCTTTTTATTATAAAATTGAATTTAGATCACAACACTGTAAAGAGAAAGTAAAATCTTTTTTAATAAGAAACAATTGTATTTTGGTTCACTTGATGAAACAAGTTCATGATTACTCTCTGGATAAGAGCAAGAAAGGCTAACAGTCATTTTCTCATCTTCTCTGATGTGATCTAAATAGTTTCAACCTCTTTTGAAATTATTTCTCTGTGGCTACCTTGAAGATTTATGATCACTGAAAGAAATTAATAATAAATTATAAGAAATATTGAATCTTGTTAAAAACAAATAGCTTTTCCCTGAAGGGTAAGGCAAAAGATTTCAGTTTTACTTTGAACATTTGTGGGAAAATATAAAAATATTGGATAAGAGAGAACGTAATGGAAGGGAAAGTAACAAAGTGAATGTGCTATTCCTCTTACTTTCTATCCTTCTCCAGAATTCATCAGAAGCAATTTTCAACAGTTCACTATCCTGCTGTTCTGACTTCCTATAAGAAAAGGTAAGTCATAAGGAAAACAGTATTTATGTATTCCAAAGCTAAGCTGATTCTTTTCATTGGGAATCCCTGTCTCCTTTTTTTCCATAGGTACTGGCTAAGCACCAGTAAGGAGATTCTGTACTGCAAGAGGACCAGAGGCATGCGGAGGATTTTGAACTGTGCACTTCAGACTGGATCATCCTCCTGCACAATGTCAAAGCAGAACATATACTGTTCAGCCCACAGGCTTCTGAGCTATGAAGAGCTGCAAAACTTATCACTGTTGGAACCTCCTGCATTTGAAATGAAAAAAAGCATGTCAAAGTCAACCAGGAGGGCTGTAGAGTTTGTACCTGTATCAGCCTATTATATAGATCTTTCCATAGTTCAAGGATAAATTGTTTCCTTTCAGAAGCTGAATCTCCCCTCAGCCCACCTTCCAGAATAAGCTCTTTAGGTAACACTTCTCCCAAGTAGCAAAGTTCCCATAGACTTTACATCCCATAGACATTGAATCAGCAAAACCATTACTTACAACAGCACTGTTACATGACTCTTTAGGATAGGAAGAAAGGAATACCTTACATAATTTTGCAGAAGTTACCAGAATCAAATATAAGAGACACACTGCACAGGTAGAAAGTTACTAAGATAAAATTTCACTTTGTTGAGGTAGTTTCAGTGACAGTTATCCTGTTTCTTGGACAGATAAAAATAAAGGTAATGAAATGTAAAATCAGGAATCTTCCCTTCATAATTGCCGATTAAAAATACCTACATACTGCTGAGTACTACAGTAATTTAAAAGAATCAATTTTTCAGCTCTTGTGAAGACATTAAACAAAAAAACTTGTATATGTCGTGCACAGCAGAAAAGCAGAGTCTCAGCTGCTATAAATTGTGCTTAGATTTTGATTTACATCATCTTTATCTGTAATCTAAACAAGTTTGGCTCAAGAAAGACATGCCAAAACCCTAGAAAATCTATCTACTATTTAGAAAATAGATTCTCATTTTATTACAGATCAGGATTTATTTAAGAATACAGCTATCCATCAAGGACAGTGTTCTATCCTTCAGATTACTTTACATTAACTAGAATATACTAGTACCAGAGATGCAACAAGTATTTGACGATAATATAAGGTGTATCGTGTAACCATCTGAATGGCATATATTCCTTTCTCAAATAAGTATGTTTGGATACTATGCCAGAGAACCTCGAAGACAAGGATGTATTTTTCCCAGAAAAGCGACGGAACAGCCAAATAGAGGACAAGAAGCACCTTTCTTGTAAGATACTGCTCCTTTCAACCATTAATCAAACAAGAATAAGCTAGGGTTTTTGGGCATCAAGAGTTCTTTGTTCCCATAACTGATCTCTTTTGATAACTTACTGTAATTCACCATAAGGTGAACATCCACTATTTGCAATACTGTGAATACTTTCATTACATGTCAGTAACAGGCAGACTCATTTCCAGAACTTTGAAAAAAATATTTAAAAAGTTGCATTTTGGTATGAATAGAGTAAAAAAAACACAACAAAAAGAAAACAAAACAAAACAAAAACAAAAGGCAAACAAAAGAAAAGCTATATTTGAGAAAGTTTCACCTCCTTGAGAAAAAGCATAATGGGCACAGTAACAGGAACAGGTAGGAACCCTGGCCAACTTTTACAAAAAGATTTTTCTCTCAAATTTAACAGGTAAAGTGTTTGATGTCCCTGCTTGAATACAGCCAAATAAACATCAAGTGATTTGCTTAGAGCAGAGAGAGAAGGAGAGATCACTTCCCTTTCTATATATTTTTTGATGGTGTTGGGGTTTTTGTTGTTTGCTTTCTTTTGTTTTTAAAAAGAGGTCACTAGCTGTATCCTTTTACCATAAAATGCTTTGTATTTCCTTGGCTCAATGAGCCATATCACTGACAAGCTGCCATATGCTCCTTCCTGAAATCTCCAGTTACAGTCTACTAATCAAACATCTTGGGAGATAAAAAGCTGCAACTTTAGATGGCAATACTTTTATAGAAATCTAATTTAAAATAAAACTTACAGAAAAATACAAACACAATTGTATAAAAATATGATACTTTTCCTTATTAGTGGAAAAGACATGAGATCATCTTAATTTGAGCTGTCTTCCCTACCTACAACATGACTTCACACCAGATACATTTTGGTCATTACTTCATAAACAAAGAGCAACATGAAGAAAGTATTGAAGACCGTAAAAATGATTTAGGTAACAATCTATTCAGGGTGTCCTTCCAATAGTGAAATCAATGTATCTCGGCATAGTTTAACTATGTTCTCTTCCTCAGCTGTGCTTTAAAGCCCATCACCATGTTCAGAAGGTAATACAGAAGGATCTGCGATGAAGAACATGACAGTAACTGTCATTCCAAAGTCTCAGGTTTTTTGCTACTTTATTATTATTTTTTTTTCTCTTCTAAAAGCTTTTAGGTAGATTAAAAAAAAAACAAACCCAAAACCTCAACTAAAAAAAACTCCAACGAATACACACATTTTTAGCAAATCTGTTTGTAGATGGTAAAAAACCCTACAGTTGAGGAAGAAATAATGCAAATTTAGTGGATGTATTTCTCATGTTTTCTCTAGATCTATTAACTGCATTAACATTGATTCACATCACTTAACTCGTGTATAAGTAGGTCTGTAATGACTTTTGTTTTATAGAAGTCAAACAGATGAAGAAAACACGCATGCAGGGCAGAAAAGAAGTTGTTCCTCAAACTAGTAACAGTAGTTTCCATATACTACGACAATGGAGGATGAATATCACTTAAATAATTTTCATTGCAAGATCTTGGAGAGTTACTTAACTCCAGAGATGTAATTGTTTTCTAAGGGAAAAAAATGAGTTAAAAATTAAAATATTGTTCACAATTACAATAATGTCTTTTTAAATTTAACATGTTTTGCATAAATTGAAACTGAGTAAATGTAAAGGCTTTGAGAATAGGTAAAAGTTTTCATTTCGTAGCAATTAATTTGATGTAGTTCTACCAATTTGGCTGGAAGTGTGCACTGAACTACAAAGTGAATTTGTCTAAATATGATCTTAATGTACTTTGCATGTTTTCTGGTCTGAATCTTAAAGAGAAAGAAGTGGATTTTTATAGACAATATTTTTTTTTAATCTTCAAAGTTTTTCTACTAGATATTTTAATTATTCATGATCACATATAATTTTAATGTGGTAGAAATTAAATATAGCACCTGACACACATTCCAGTCAGTGCATATAATTGATTTTAAACATCATTTTAGACCAAATAGGAATTTAAAGTAATTTCTCATACTACATGAGAGCACACATTTTGACAAAAGCTATAGTATGGACAATAACATGCCGTAAGCTCCATATAATTGTTCAATTTTTTTCTGAGGATAGATATGTTTACATGAATCTCTCTCACCTCTAACAAATGATTAAAAATGTCATCTTCTTATGGCAGATTACACACCACATACACACTTGCAAATATTCACCGACTGCCCTCTAACACAAATCCTCCAGATTTTTCTTTTTCTCAACTTCCTGATTTTAAGATAAGGCTGCCTCAATACTATTTCATCAGGAAGGTAATTTTAGAATTATATGCTGTTACATGTCCAAAAGCCTGAAATAGATCACATTTTGTCATTTGAATTTATTTTTAAATGACTGTACTTTCAGAAAATACTTACATACGGAGAATTGTAAAGGAAACACTTCTCTGACCTACACATTTCATTGTAACTAGTAACCTCATATATATATGTCCAGAAATGAAATCTTCGCTGCTCTTCCGTGCAATCTACTCCAGTGTTTTAATATCATTATCAATCGGAAGTTTTCCACAATTTTAACCTAGATCTTTTTTTGCCTTATTATTTAAGTCTATTATTTCCTGTCCCATCTGCCAAGAACACAAGAGCACAGACTACTGTCAAGCACAGATAAGTGTTGCAGAAATATCTATGAAAGTGAAGACTTTCTTTTGCTATTATATTCTTTGGGACAAACAAACTCAGTATTTTGCAAGCAGAACAGAGAAAAAAAACCACTGAGCTAATCTAATTATTTTCATTTATTTACTTAAGTTTTCACCAATTGAATACAAAAATTGTGAAGTAAAAGCCTTTCCTACCATTTTATTCAAGGAATATTTAAATACTAATCCCACTGTTTAGTACATATAGGACAAAATCTTCACCCCTGTGTATTTGGGAGCTATTTCAAAAGTAGAGTCTTTGTTATTATGAAATATTTATTTTGTCATAAATTTCCTCTCTCATCCATGACTAGAAAATCCATACGGTTTTTACTGTTCGCAAAGAGTAGAAAGCAGAAAAAAAAAAAAAAACACACCTGTGGGAAGGTTCTTTGCATTCCCTAGGCAGCATGGGCCTGAATTCTAAAAGTGTTTCTTCAAACAGATTGCAAAAGAGTATTTGCTGATGAAGCACTGTGATGCTCCATCACTCTGTACAGGAGCCAGAAAACTTGGGTCTGACGCTGTTAATGGCAGTGTCAAACAGTCTGGAAAAAAACTTCAGGTGGAAGGAAGAAACTCAGTATAGACTAGGAAAGGGGAAAAAATGGTTGTATTTCTGTAACAAAACAAAAATAACAAATCTGTGACAACAATTTAGGGTCAATTAAAAAAAAATCTAAAATGTGACTGAAATCCACCGGTGACTAAAGAAAGCATTACACAAATGTAAAACTAATGCTCCAAATCTTCATGGATCTTATCACATACCAGAGGTCTGAATCGAGTCACAGTTACAGATTCTTTTGAAACTATGAGTATTTGTGCAGAGAAGCTTGGATTTCGTTTATTTAAAGCTCCTCCTCTTATTGTACCAGCAATGGAGACACCAAAAGACTCTCTTTACTTTACTTGAGCCAGCTGATCAGATACACAAACAAAACATTTCCTCTTTTGTCAAGGTCAAAAGCAGCTTCTCACTAGTCAGTTTCTCATTTTGTGTTAGTAATCACTCATGGCATTGTCTATAATCATTCTCTCTCAAACTCTCTTACAATCTGCAACCAAACTAGTAAATATCTTTTCTCATAAACTACTCAGACCTGAACAATTTCTACGCTTATAACTACACAGGAATGGATCAGGATGATTGGGAACCGTGACCCTCCTTACTGCAACGTGACAGATACTCCCTAGCTAAGTTGTCACCATATTCCAGGAAACAGCAAAGCAGCTCAAGACCTTTCCTTTTATGTTCTCCGTCCTAATCTCAAATCTTACTCTGCAACCCTTCTCCCACACCTTGCCATCATTTATTATGTTGTTTCACCTTTTCCTACACACTTCACTTAAAAAGATGAGAGCTTTACACCAGTGTCACACTGAACACCAACGCTAGTGTGGAAACACCCGTAGTGGCAGCGATTCGGTTTTCACAGTGAAGTAAATCATGGTTTATGTGACAGCAGTCAGCCAAGCACGTTTGTGTCAGAAATCTATTAGCAGAATTAAGTTTTATTTTACGCTACAAACTACCATACAGATTTCTAGCATCAGTCTGAAAATAGTTATCTCAGCCACAATCTAAACATATTATTTCTTGAAACAGCTGGGCAAAGTCATTTTTCAACACCTCTTTTTGAGGTATCAAATGTGATTTAACCAGACGTGAACAAAGAGGGACATTATTAAAATGTAAGTTATTCTGCAAACCCATCATGAAAAGTTGAATTTCTGGTACTTACCCTGTAACAGTTTGTCATCCATATCTGAGAGCAAGACAGGAGAGAAATTGCAAATGTGCTTCAAAACAGCACTGTATTTCTCCTACAAGATATCAATTCAGGTGCTAATTACAATAAGATAGGACACTCAGAGGAGAAGAGCTCAGTCTGCACAGAGGTCCTTGGAGAGGAAAAAGGATTAATTTGTATGGGAAAAACAAAACCACCTGTCATTCCTGTAAGTAGCCAGTATGTGGATGATACTGCTTGTGATTTCACCTGTTCATGGGGGCTCGTTAAATAAAAAATAAACCAAAAAAAACCCCACCAAAAAACATCACAATTTCATTTGCAGCTACATTTTTTTTAAAAGAACTGATTGATGAAATTAGCCTTTTTTTGAATAGAAATCTTACTATGAACTGAGCATTTCAACTCTAAACCTAAAAGAGTCCTATCTCACATCCACTAACAGTTTTGGCTTGCTGAGACACAGCATTTTGCTCCAGCTGTGAAACTGCATTCTAGAATGCCCAGTGCTTGGCCTGAAAGGGTGATTGAATCCAGGTGCAGATCATTAAAGACTAATGTATATCACTCTGCTTCTACCTCTCCCCTCTTTTTTTTTTTTTTTTTGACTGGTTTGGTGGGGTTTTTTGGTAGCTTCCTAGATCATGCAAACTGCTTCCCATCTTGTATATGGGCTTTTTTGATTCGTGAATTCCAGTGCCTGAAAAGACATACAAAGAAAGCTATCACCCTTTTAATGATGGCAGCCTTGACAAGCATGATATGAAACTATCATCCTCATTCCTGGCACAGAAAGAAAGGCATATTACTGATGCCATCCTTTAAAGACAGACGACCGTTAAAAAAACCGCAAGCACCTGCATTTTAAGTGAGATTTGTGCATTACTAACAACATATTGTAATAAAGACAAATATATTGTGCTATAGCAAGGATTATGACATAGCTAAGAGACCCATAAAGCATAATTAACAGGATATTGTGGATTTATAAAGCTGTAATGACATAAATTTGCTATTCATAATTTAAATAAAACTGTACAGTTGTATGTTTCCGAAAGTTGCTTTCACATGCACAGTATTGACAGGAGAGTTGTTTCAACATTACGGTGAAACTTGGAACTTTTTCTGAATGTAGTTTTGGGCTATAGTAAACATGAGGGTGACTCAGAAGAAATCTTTTATGTTTGTGTTTTATTGGAAGCAGCTTAATTTTGCATAGGTGCACAATAAAATTAATAAATCAAGTTGGTAAAGAATGCTGCTTATTTCAAAATGTTTAGCAATAAATTTCAGCAGTTTGACTTCTTAAACTGCAGAAACTGAAGAGAGACTAAAAAAAAGACAAGTCAGGACTTGTCCATAGCAAGATAGCATATGAAAAGCCAGGCTATGAATTAATAACACACTGACTAATTTCACTCATGTAGACAGCTGCAGCACAAGAATGCACTCCTGGTAAAAACTAAACGTATTTGCTAGGGAGCAGTGAGGACCATGCAGTGAATACTAAATTCACAGTTGGCTCTATACAGTTTCTGCACAGGGAAGCCTTCACTTTATCTACAGTTCCAAAGTTACCCTAATTACTCAAAATATATCTCTCTGAATTTATGCATCAGCACAGAAACTGTACAAAGATGTTACCACGTGATCTGCAAGAATATATTATGCTTTGAAAAACATAAGCAAAAGTAGATTCAAAATTAAGAGACTTTTTCATTGCATTTTTTGATTGTCATAATGAGACATCTACAATCAAGCAGCTGGAGTATAAATGGACCTGTACCAATTCACATGGGGAAAAAATCTACCTTGTCACCTCTCTATTCTTCTATATCATTTCTCAGCTATATCAAGAACTTCTCATTATTTTTGGTTTAGTAAATACTTAGTTTTGAGATGGGTTTTACATATTCTAAACACGTTTAGGATGAACTATCCGATTGGAACTATCCATTTGATTAGATGCAGTGTGAAAGGTTTGTAATTAAAATATATATTTTGTCAGGATCTGAGAAGAGCAGATTGTGCTTGCCAAGAGATATCTTTCCATTACTTTTAAATTACGAATTGTTTAATTTATAAATGACACAAAGGGAAAGGAAGCACTAGAAACTAACTTTAATCTTCCTTGTATGGTGCAAAAAATTACTAAGAGATGATAGGTCATTTACAATTTTTGGTTATTTTTATCTCATAAATTTTAGAACAGTAAATCTAACTTATCCAAGCAGCTTCATTTTCCCAGCAGAATGGAAGACTTCTTTACAGCACCTGTTTTTTTCTTAGCAAATAGTCTGGGCCTTCTGCATTTTCCATTATGAGTTTCTCCAAAAGCTGAGAAAAAACAGTAAGTGTTCTTGACAGGTCTTCCATTATAATTTATAATTTTTAGTATCTGAAGTAGTTTTGCTTCACTAGCACATGTTGAACTTGAGACTCAGTAAACTGGACTAAATATATTTGTCATATAAAATGCTGTTTTAGCTGTGTAGTTTTGAGGAACGAAAGACTTGTCATTCCAGCTGTACAGTAGATACTCCTGAGTTAAAAGTCACTTTCATTAGGAGACTAAGCTTTTTTTCACAATGTCATCAGACTGATGACTGAGGAAAGACTGTCAGATTGATAATTCCAGAAGATCAAAGAGGAAAGGGACAGGTGACCAAATTCTGAAACAATGGAAGGGAAAATCAAAGATCTCCAAGAAACAGCCCCATCAACCCAGAAAACTGATATTGCTTCAATCAGAAATTTAACAGAAAATTTCTTAGAAATCAGAAAATTTAACAGAACTGTAGTAAAATATACTAATTGGAATTATTGAGTCATAGAATAAATATTAGGGTTTATGACTACTAATGTTACATTAAACAGATTATCACTTCAGGATCTATAAGTTTGCAAAACGTTATTGTCATTCAATTCATCTTCAAAAGCATTTTGGATCTTGTGTGAGACAATCCAGAGAAACTGCTGTGTGGGATTTACATATTAGGGTCTATATTAAATAGAATCATAGAATCATAGAATCGTTAGGGCTGGAAGGGACCTTCAAAGGTCATCTAGTCCAACCCCCCTGCAAGGAACAGGGATATCTCCAACTAGATCAGGTTGCTCAGGGCCTCATCCAACCGGGCCTTGAACGTCTCCAGGGATGGAGCATCCACCACCTCTCTGGGCAACCTGTTCCAGTGTTCTACAACTCTCATGGTAAAAAATTTTTTCCTAATATCCAACCTGAATCTAACTCCCTCTATTTTAAAACCATTACCCCTTGTCCTATCACAACTGGCCCTCCTGAACAGCCTCTCCCCATCTTTCTTGTAGGCCCCCTTGAGGTACTGGAAGACCGCTATAAGGTCACCCCGGAGCCTCCTCTTCTCCAGGCTGAACAGCCCCAACTCTTTCAGCCTGTCCTCATAGGAAAGGTGCTCCAGCCCTCTTATCATCTTCGTGGCCCTCCTCTGGACCCTCTCCAACTGGTCCATGTCCTTCTTATGTTGGGGACTCCAGAACTGGACGCAATACTCCAAGTGAGGTCTCACGAGGGCAGAGTAGAGGGGGAGAATCACCTCCCTTGACCTGCTGGCCACGCTCCTCTTGATGCAGCCCAGGACGCGGTTGGCCTTCTGGGCCGCAAGAGCACATTGCCGGCTCATATTGAGCTTCTCGTCCACCAGTACTCCCAAGTCCTTCTCCTCAGGGCTGCTCACGATCCATTCTCCGCCCAGTCTGTATTTGTGCCTGGGATTGCCATGACCCAGATGTAGGACCTTGCACTTGGCCTGGTTAAACTTCATGAGGTTGGTACGGGCCCACCTCTCCAGCCTGTCGAGGTCCCTCTGGATGGCATCCCTCCCTTCCAGCGTGTCAACGGCACCACACAGCTTGGTGTCATCGGCGAACTTGCTGAGGGTGCACTCCATGCCACTGTCCACGTCACCGAAAAAGATGTTGAAGAGGGCCGGGCCCAACACGGACCCCTGAGGGACGCCACTCGTGACCGGTCTCCACATGGACATCGAGCCGTTGACCACTACTCTCTGAGTACGGCCATTGAGCCAATTCCTTATCCACCGAGTGGTCCATCCATCAAACCCATGCCTCTCTAGTTTAGAGAGAAGAATGTCGTGCGGGACAGTGTCAAAAGCTTTGCACAAGTCCAGGTAGATGACATCCGTTGGTCGACCCTTGTCCACCGATGTTGTCACCAACAACATTGTATGATACAAAATGATTGTATTGTTGTCAATACAATCATTTGTGTGCTGCTTTGGAATCACAAGGCTGTGAAATTGATGTTTCTGAAACATCTCTCTTATCACTACTTCTATGATCCAAATAAAAGAAAACAGATATTTGGTAGAGGAAATTAAAGTAGCATTAGATGGGCAGTTTCAAAGTTAAACTGCAGCAGAGCACACTTTTTTTTTAAAAAAAAAGGTTCACAAATTCTGCCAAGAAGGAAAAAATAACAGGTAAATAAGAAGGTGAAGACCAGATCCGGTGCTGGGCTGACATACGATGAAAACTGAAGCACAGAAACAGTATGATTGGGAAAGGCAGCTTTCCTCATAAACAGAAGGGTGGTCTGGCCTTTCTGTACTAGAAATCCCTAGCCCCTGTAGCTGAACAAATGAGGATAAGCCTCAGGGAAAAGGTTCATGAGTTTTACGGAAATATGAAACAACACCTGAATGTGTAAATACGACAAAGAACCTACAACTTTACAATCTAAACTCTTTGGAAAGTGCTGAATATCTGCCAACTGTGCAGCAGAATGTAATATATGAAAACCAGGTTGTAAAGCAATTTAGAAATTCAAGAAGTGAGGTAATTCTCATTATCATTCATGTAACACAGGCAAGTAATAATGGTACCATGAGGCATGACTTTTTTATTAGCATAATTTTCTTCTTGATGCTACCATTATGGTTTTCTTATGTTGACAAATGACTACTGCCCATTCCTACACCTGCTACCCTCTCCCTTAGACAAATTACTTGATGCTTCTCTTCTATTCCTGTATTTATTTATTTATTTAAAAGAAAAACAACCCAAGCAAGACTTTTTTTTTTTAATTGCTTTGTTTTCTCTATTCATTTATGCCATAGCTATATGTGGTTACAGATAGTTGAATTACTCTGTTATTTGTTGATAATCAAGCTAAATTTTATAAATGTTAACTTTGAGAAATATTAATTCTACTTTTTACTAATCATTCTGGATATATACTCTACTATAGTTGTATTCTAGATGAGATGTACTCTGAATTTTAATTACTCTATGAGGAAAATAACCTAGAAACAATTTTCAGATCAAGGAATTAACAATAAAATGTTGCCTAGCTCACAGATTCATGTAATAGTGAAATTAATGCAAATTATCTACTCTACAGCAGAGTTACAATTTCCAGGGACTGTAAAGATGCTGTTTAAAACAGACCTATCATCCTACATCTACTTAGGCTGAGTCTGAATCCTAAATTTTAATACAGCAGATCCTGCGGCAATTTGAGCCAAGATTTTGAACTAAGAGCTTCCTCCAATCTTTGAGGTACTTGCTTGGTTTTAAGTAGTGCTATCTACTGAGGTATCTTCCATGGAAATCATGGAGGCTTGGAGCTAGACTGTCTGTCAAGTCTACCTGTGAAAATCTCCCTGATTTCTGCTTAAGCAGATCCAAGGATCTTTAGTGAGGCATCAGTTACAATCAGCATCCAAACTGAAAAAAAGCCATTTTCACTGCAGTTACCTTGCAGTAGATTGCCCATGAACAAACATACTGTGATTGCAACTGCTTCTGTGACAACCTCCTTTTAGTTCAATAAAGTTCCTGTTCAGGCATTTCAACAGCAAGCATGGCAGTCTATCCTTCCTTGGTTCTAAACATGAGTTAATTTACTTGTCCCTTCCTAGTCAACACAGCCATACAGTAACGCAAGACGAAAACCTATTAACACATATACCTTTGTATGATTCTTTAAGTAAAGGAATTTCGGAGCTTCTTTAAAAAGGAAGTAGTTTGTTACCTGTATAGACAAGCAACATGACTTAGAAGTACTGTGGATGCTAGTAGAGCAGCTGGCAAACTCATTTTTCAAAATAGGGCAACTCCACTTACAGAAAATTGCGAACTAGCTAAATCCCCACACCTTGCACAGTTGCAGAATGTGAGTCATCATAAAATATTTTTCATAGAAATTTTCAGAGAAAAAAATGTGGCACAGTGCTGATCAGCATATTTAACATGAAAATATTCCTGATGAAAAATAAAGCATTTCTTTAAAAAGAGCATGACACAGACAATAGACTAGAGTGAAGATTTTAAATTAAGGAATGAAAAATGTTTTAGGCAGAGTTTTTAAATTTCAGTTCTGAAAAAATGAACTTCTTCCTTTTAAGAAATCAAAATTAAAAGCGTTGGCATTTCCATTATGGGTAATGAAGTGGTTTAACAAAAATTTATGTTTGCCAAAGCTAAAAAAAAAAATCCCCAAAACATATCTCTCCAAATAAAAATAAGACAATGGTTCTTTTCATCAGAGGGGTTCCAGGAACATGTTTAAAAAACAAAACAAAACCAAACCTAAACCTGCAACATACTCTTCTTTCTGATTTAGGAAAATCCTCATTTTTTGGCAACAGATCATTAAACATATAATATAGCATAATAATTCCATATTCTCAGTATTTATGAAAAACATTTCTAGTTAATTCATTACCCGGTGTTTTTAAGAATTGACTAATTCACTATTACCTAAAGATTTTTTTTTTAAATAAACTACTGTTGCTAATGAGAAAAAAACCCATTCAACTGTTAACAGGTACTGAAATAATTACACTGGAAAATTCTATTTCTTCTTTTAATCGTGAAGAGAAAGCAAGCTCATGGAAAAAGACAATGAAAAGAAAAATAGTTTACCCTTTATCCTCCCAAATCAATAGGTTAATCAAAAGAATCTTAAATTACATGACATTGGAATGCCCTACAGAAATGAGCCACTCTAAGATCTATACTATCTTTACCAAGGACAAGATAACCTTAGACTGAGCATTAGATGTAGTGTACAAAAATTGATTGTTTCTCTTTAAAAAAAATGCAGTTAGGCTAAATGAACAGAAACCTATCACAAAAGAGACAGTAAAATATGACTTTGCTCTACCAAAGAACACCTGTTAAATACTGAAATTAATGAACACAAACTTGATATAACGTTCTTAGAATATATGCCATCACACTAAGTCCAAAAAGTAAAAAAAAGGAACTGAATCAAATGAGAAAATACTTTAATCTCCCCCTTCAAAAAATGTAATGGAAAACCATCAACAGCTTTGCTCTCATCTTGCAGAAAACAGGGGATTAATGAATACAAGAAAACTCCTCTGAAGTGGACATGTATGCAGCTAGTTGCTGCCAGATAGTACCCGAGCAAAACCAAGTACACTGAGATTTCAAGACTCCCTGTATAAACTTAGTTCAAGGGATGAAAATCTGAAACGTCAGCAGGGGTGCAGGACCCAAGGTCCCTCTGACTTAAACCAGCACATAGTCAATTCTGTTAATTCATGCATCAATTCTGAAAGTAAATTTCTATACTATACAATAAAAGAGGTACCCAAAGAAATTAAAACCACACGTGAGAATCATTGGTTATTGGCCTGGATACAGTATGTGAATATGGTACATATAGTAATTTCATGCCCAAACTAGTGCTATTCCAATGCATTCTGCTCTGTCATGAAGTTTCAAGGCTACTCAGATACTCAACTGGGCAACACAGAAGATGTTTTCATTCACTTAGGCATGAGTCAGAAGATCTCTTAAGCAGGCACGCTGTCTTGGTCAGATAAAACCTGATATTGAAAGGGTCCATTCAGCTACCCAAACATAACCACCGAGTGTTGCCTTAGGGTATCAAAGACATCTGCACACAGCTGATGGCCATGACATGACCTGCAGAAGACCATGTTCTTTTCCAGTAGTAGCTGCAAGACAGGTAATACAGCCTAGTACTTCTAAAATGGCACTAGATGCTTCTGTTCAGGCAACTGCATCATGCCTAGAGGAGAATAGAAGTTTTTCCAGGCTTAAAGAGTTTTAAAGGAGTTTGATTCCTATTTTCAGCGCACATCCACTCCAAAATGGTAGAAGCAACAATGATACTATTAATTATGATATATTTAATGCATAAGATAGTAAGTAAATGACACAAAGTTATAACAGAAATAATTTGACAACAAATCAACCAGATTATCAATAGATTATCCATTATATGGTCACATAGTCTGATAGTACACTTGCAGAGAAGAAAAACTATTATGGATATTATACATATGAAAGAGACAGATCTTCCAGAGGCGTGGTGTTTTGTTATGACATATTCAGTTTTGTAAGCATGAAATTTCAATGTAACACTTTTCACTCAGACTCCTTCATCTGCTTTTTCAATACCAACAATTTCACTCAGCAAAGGATGAAGATGTGGAAAAATATTTCAAGAAGTAGCATAAGTATTTTGATATATTTGACAAAGTCAAAGAGGACATATCTGAAAGGACAGATAAAAACCAGGATATAATTCTGCCTCTAGAACTCCCAGAGAAAATATTCAACTCCAGGGAGCTGCTTGAGGTATTAACCTGGAGCAAAGCAAACCTTGGAAAGTGCATGCAAATTAACAACAGGCAAGAGGAACAAGTGGAAGGCGCACAGAAATCCAGACCTTCAGATCAGGATGAATTTAGCATCAGTTCATTCAGAAGTAAATTTGCCACTGTTTTACTAGGCCTGTACTGCCTTCAGAGATCACGACTCAAGTTTGCAAGACTAGCTAGCAAAAAAAACGATTTGTCATTATGTGAGCCTAATCACCATAACTGACTGTAGCAGAGCAAATCTGCCTTCAAGGTACTTACCAGAAAAAAGCAAAGACACCCAAAGTTTTTCTAGCCAGTATCGATACAGAGAATGCTTTTCATACATACCAGTATTTGCTACTCAATCAGCAATTGTGTTCTTATGTTGAATGTTGTTTAGTTAAAAAGTAATTTCTAGAAGAAAAAAATCTATACATTACAGTACTTGAGAGCAATGCACTTATCAGAGAACTGTTAGACTATAACAGCCTGGAATTGTGTCTAACATGCAACTTTGGCATAAAATCAAATATTATTGCATCACAGAATATACAGTTGTTGAGGGCACTTCAGCATAATCACTGTTTATTCATTTTTTTTCATGAATTTGGTCCTCTGCAGGTTTTCTTCTGAAGGCATAAAATCAAGTATATTGTGATACCAGAGATGTGAAATAATGAACTAAGTATGAATATTTATTTAGTAATATAAAACATCAGCAGAATTATTTTCATTACTTTATAATAGTCATGATAATGGTATCATGGTATAAGTACTAAAAAGCAATGTATGTATATTGTTACTTGATTAAATAGCATATTTTTCCAGTTAGTTATTTTGAATGTATATATTTTTCATAAATTTCAATACTTCAAATTATTTTCAAGTTTCCAGACACCAAGATGGGAGGTATAACATCATTTTACAAAGGGATCAAAACACTGAAAAAACCTTTTCTTTTGTTTTTTTTAAAGCATTCTCTAAGGCTGGTAGAGCTGGCTGACTAATAGACAAAATAGACAATAGACAAAAATCAGTATCTCATCATCATTGGCAAAAACCAAAACTGAGATTCTAGGATATAAGCAATGTGGAAGCAGTAGCTACTCAGCTAAAAATAAATGTAGCTTGAAGTTCAGACTGTTGTGCAGTCTAAAGACAGTAACGTTTTGGCTTCAGCATGATCCAGACACCTACCTTCCTTAGGCTCTAAGAATTGCACACATTGTGTCTATGTTTAAATATATCAAAGAAAAAAACTACTTTTAGCTTCAAAATCTCAAATATAATAGACTGTATTGTCTGGCATATCTGTCATTCTAGCAAATATGAAACTGGTTGCTCTGAGATCAGATCTCATTTTCCTAGAAACTCAGCCAGTTGTTGTCTTTAAAGAAGCAAAAAAATCGAGACCTTTTCTGCCTTCTATCCAAAGGGCACTTGTTACTATGATGACTGTTTATCATCCCATCCTCTTCAAACAAATTTTTAAATTAAACTAAACTTTTAATAAATTTAAAAACCAAACAAAAACCTGTGTGAAGAGTCCGCGGAGCCCAGGGAGCTTTCTTCCTTTGTCAGTAGCTTCATAAAGAACTTTGTACAGATGTTTCAGTTGTTCCTGCAGGGAAACAAAGGATGAAAACATGGATAATTTTTGTCTTTGTTTCTGTAATCTTGAAAGCACCTGAAAAGTAAAGGTAACAGCATCCCACATAGTAGAAAATGAAAGGATTTAAAAACATGGATGACTGGAAATGCTCTCTTATATAAACACAACGTGAGGGGGAAACTCAGAGGAAAAGTGAAAAACTGAAAAACATCAACGAGTAAAAAGTAACTCACATATAAAATATGCTTCAAAAATTAGGTAAGTACACAGATCTATTCCACAACAGAACAGGCTAATCCATGTCAAAAATGCAGTGCTGTTTTCTGTAATACTGTACCTCATCAAAGACTCAATGCTTGTACACAAGGCAAGCATTGCTTACCGCTACCTCCTCTTGTCAACTTGGCCAAAATCATTAATAAACAATGTTATTGATTTTCTCTTTAATAGCCTGCAAACATAGATCTCACATCAAAATCACATTCTTATTCTAAAATTATCTTTCCAATTGCAACTAGCGTAATGATATGTTTTGTATTAAATCACAAGCATCCGCAACCTAATAGAAATCCTCTAGCATGTCAACACACACTCCAAAAAGTCTATGTTACTGTATGAAAACCAAAACAATATCCACAATAAAGGAGGAGAGCTTCAGGGTGACTCTCCAACAAAGTCCTTTGTGTAAAGTACAGAGAAACTGAATCACTGCCCAACGGTCACACTTCATCCACTGATGCAGGTGGATGCACTGATGGATGGTGCAGGTGGATCCACTGATACGGATGCAAGTTTCCTGGCCAGAGACATCAGAATCTGGTTAATTGACCACCTGTCCACTAAACAGAGAGAGCTGGTACAGATTGGAAACCTAAACACTGAGAAACTGCTTCCGTTGTCTTCTATTAGACTTGCTCAGAAAATGACAGCTCTGTGAGCTGTAACTCTGGATAAATCACTTATTTTAGTATTTCTACCATTCTCATACCAGCTTGAATTAACCCCCAATCAAAGCATCAGGTGAAGAACTCAACCAACACTGCTGCTGCAATAAGAATTTAGTTCTGTGTTGCATACGAAGAAGTTAGTTCCTAATGATGCTTAATGTTTACAGCTCAGTTTCTGGTTTCCCATCCTCTTTTATAAACCTGAAATTGGTTTGATTCCTGTGCAAGTGATGTGAAAAGCTCCAGGCATTTTTTTTCTCACTGAAGTATCAATACCTCTTGATCCAATTTCAAAGAAGATGGAAAAGTGGAAAATGCATCTTGTCAAAGACATTCTTTATTATATTCTTGTAAACAGGCCAAAATCCCACTTCCTTCTTAGAAAGACTAAACAGTTCTCTGGCAAAGATCAACACATCAGACAAAAGAAAAACCTACATGTATTATAGCACATTAGAAAGAAGCAGATTCCATTCTACCAAATCAAAGAAGTGAGACTTTGCAGAAGTGTTCTCAAAATGACGGGTGAATTTCCTTCAAAATTTCACAATCTTCACATTCTTAGAGACACCAAAAGAAGGTAAGGCAAGAAGAAAGGTTTTTTTTTTTGCAATCTGATGGTGTTACAGTTTAAGAATTTATAGGTTTAGTAAATCAGAACCATGCTAGTAGACAAAGATTTGCAGCTATGATTTCCACTTTAAAGCTTTCTTGTTTGAACCACACGTTAAGCAAAATTTTCTTTTTATGGCTGCGTCTTTCTTTATTGCATTCACAATGAGGCTACCAAGGGAAGCTCTGTCTTGAGGATTGTGCGGAAATAGTCACTTTCGACCGGACAGATGGACGTCCCCGGCAGATCTCTAGGACAAATTCTCAGTGATTTCAGGTGGTGAGGATTTTAAAATAGAAGTGTAAGATTGTTTGAATTCCTGATAAAGCTATAGCAAGGAGAGAATTGGACTTCATTTTCATATGCAAGAAGATTTTACCAGATCTGCAGTTGAAATAAATTTCTAACTCAAACTGTGTTCATTTGCTTTATAATAAGTAGAAACCATTAGAGATGGAATGACCTGTGGACAAGTCCTGTGACTATTCATGCCTTTATGGCAATTTGTGACATGAATTAGTTAATTTACTTTCCTGAAATGAGTCAGATACAGGAGTATAAAAAGTTGAAGGAAATCTTAATACAGGTAGGTGCTTTTTCCCTGTTCATATTGTTCAAGATAAATACTAGGAGAGCCAGCTATCCCTGCAGATTATTTCATTTTTCTATTTTTATTCTATTTTTCTGTTTTTCAATTGCTAACGAATTCCATTATGTTAAGCTTCTTAAGTCATGATCACTGGCTGGTAGTACTGTATGTGACTTAACGAGCACAAAAGTTTTACTTCAGTTTCAAAAAGCCACTTTTCATAAACTGGCAAAATAAGCCCTTCTGCGAATTAGTTCAGTCTAAAGAGTATTTTTTCTGGTAGGCTGAGGTTGAAGGAATGGCTTTAGCTGCATTTTGTGGAATCCCAGGTTATAATTTGAATTGTAGTTTTAGTGTAATGTAAGTTTGAACAACTTCTAAAACTGAAATCCAATCCTGAAGTTTTCACTATCATTTCCATCTCTTCAACAAACGCAAACAGAAAGTATGAAAGGTCAAGACTGTAAGCTGTTTATATGAAATAACACTGAAAATACAAGCTTACAAAAAACATATCTAGCAATGTCTGGAACAGAAATTAGTCAGCTGCTTCTACACGGATGATGAAACTGCTCTTGTTGCAGCCACTCCAGTAAATCACTATAGTTGCTTCAACTAGGCTGGGACAATGACTGTTATCCAACAGAGCCCTCAACAGTCAATTGATGTAAATGCCTCGGGTCCTAAGTTATGGTAAGAACAACTAGTGAGAACTATGGTGTTTATCACAGAGTATTCAATAGCACATATGGCATACGCTAAAAATTAATTATTGGTTCAATATTGCTACTGATTTTCCATGAGAACAAAGTCACACAAACACAAAAATCCAGTTGCATGTAATTTCAATGGAATCCATATCACAGTTTTGTTTTTTTTTTTTCCCCACTTTTTTTTTTTTTTATTTTGGTGATGGAGTTACTTTTTAAAACGTACAACTTTAAGTATCCAGTCGATCCACACAGATAAACCAACAGAAGCTTCTCCAATTGAAAAAATAACTAACCGAGCAAAAACCTCAAATGCCCATCACTGCCATAAAGATATTTTTAGTTCCAAGACTTGAAAAGGGGCATAAACATCTAAACTCAGTGAGAGATCAAAATCACTTAACATAATTCAAGTTGGAATTTCTTGTGTATTACCGCAGCGTCATGGTACGCACCTTAACCAGCACAAGGTAGAAATGTTTGTCAATATGAGAAATACTGACAATGTCCAGGGTGAGAAAGGTGAGAAAACCCCCATTATTTCAGGTGGTTTTAACTGCAGGAGCTACAAACTAAAAAAAAAGTAATTATGAAAAAAAACCCAAAACAAACCAACAACCAAATCAAAACTCAAAACTTCTCCTAAATATGGATAATTATTTTTCCCATGTAACTGCTATGTGTGTCCATTTGCTACTTTTATCCTTTATTCCTCCCATGTAGGTGATGCTACTAGGTCCGGTATAAAGCATTAATGCGGATAATATTTAAATATTGTCCCCTTAAAACTTCCTGTGCTTGACTTCCATTGTAAGTCCTTAAAGTTTAAAAAGCCTGTAGGCTCCAAACAGCTGTCATTTCAAACAGATACTTTAAAACTTGAATATTTATTCCTTCACATATAAAATAGTTTTCTTTCAAAATTATACTTTCCTGGTATCTTCAATTTTACATGTTTATTCTTCTGGTCATACCTTGTTAATAGCTAAAACTTGGAAGCACTTTAATTCTCACCTTTGGCATTATGATGCATTTGTACAAACTGCAGCCATGGCAGTCAACAGTCAGTGCTGCTGGTTACAATGCCATCAGCCGCAGCTGCAGAGAAGAATCCTGGTTTTATTGATGCAACTCATGGTAAAACTGGAAATAATCCAAAGAGTCTACAAAAGTTCCATTTGGTTTATGCTCCTGTAATGCCACCGATTTCAACATCACAGTTACTCCTGATTTACACTGCTATAAATCAAATTGCAATCACAGTCTGGGAGTACCTTTTTGAGTCAAAAGCCGGCATTTCCACATAATTACTGTTCCAAATAGAACGGCAGTTAATGTCCTACTTATTTTTCAGAATTCTTTGCATTGTAGCTTTCATTTCCGCTGATTTAGCTATGTAATTACTTTCCAGTGGTGGCAACAGCCCTTGTTCTCAGCATTTGTTTTGTCAGTTACAGTAATTGCATGTGTCACTGAGACATTGAACAACCACTAATGTCCAAAAAAAAAAAAAAAGAAAGAGGGAACAAAATAAGAAAAATAGTGCAAAAAGTCAGTACCAGATCTGAGGGGCTTTTCTATCCCAAAAAAGAGCACAATAGGAGCAGGAATAAACAACATATCAAGTGAAACAACAAATACTAACAAGAATAAAATGAAATGTTTCATAATCATAATGAATTAAGGAGTTTATTTTGATAGTGAAGAAAGCAGAAGAGGATGAAAAGGTACTTTAACTGCAACCCATTTCCATGTGGTAATTCTAGTGAAAATGCCACTGCTGAGCCACAAAACTCAGGTGAGAGAATCCCACAGAGGAGGCACAGAATTAGACACCACACTCAGACAAGAAGTATTTTTGGGGGGTGCATTTTAAATTGCATTTTTCAAGAAATTAAAGTTAGTCTATGCTAGATACTATCAGTGAGACTGAAGCACACTGTAGAGAAGCTCTAACTGAAATCACTTTTTCAGTTATTTACTTCAGGAACTGACAATAAACCAGTTAGGGCAACACAAAACTCATTTATAATTTATACTAACTATAAATTAGTAATTTATACTGCTACAGTCTAATTTATACTAATTTATAGTGCTACAATCTGTGCTGCTACAGCTAGACTGATATAGTCACCTCAGCTCAAAACTTGTACATAATACTGTATTTCTTAACATGCAGTTTATGTTTTAGGATTACTAGTGTAATCCTATCAAATTCAATGCTGCCAATAGGTAATCCTGATTAATTATAGTGTTTTCTAAGAGTTGTACCAGGTCAAAAGTAATCAGCAGATGTCAAAATAAAAGGACCCTTCTCTGGATTTTATGGCATAAATAGATACTGAATATAATTTCCTGTACTATCAAGAATTCTATTTCCACAAATTGAATACAATTTGGTTTAAAAAAAAAAGGGGGGGGCCATAAAGCAAATTACTTTTCCTACTAGAGCAAGAAACCAAATGTTTCTAGCTCAAGGACAAATCATCCAAACAGTAGAATAGGATGCAGTCCTTATTGTTTTACTGCTTTTACAGTTAATGGATCAATGCAAGAACTAAGCATTATAGAAGCCCTTAACTTGATACTCTGCTAAATGCAAAAATGGGATTTCAATACTTAAAAAGGGATTAAAAAAGGGATCTAAATGCTTAAATCCAAAACCACAGTTGCAAGCCCTTGTTCAGTTGCCACTTAAGCTTTTAAAGTACTGAAATAACTTACTTCATGTAAGTGTCTTAAATATCTTCCGGCACCTAAAATTCTACTACCAGTTATTCTTGGCAACCTTTAAATCTTGACAGGGCCAAATAGCTCAGTGCTTAAGATAGGTCAGGTTCTATCAACCTGTCACATTGAATTGCTCTAAAATTCTTTAATTGCTTAAATTCCTCAAATCTTTCTCAGAAATACATGATGCAGGGATAGGAAAGGTAAAAGCTGTCTCACACATCTATTCTATAAAAAAAATAATACTCAGAGTACCTTGGTTTAATTCATGTATATGCCCAAGCATGGAAAAACACAGCTCTCCAAGAAGAAGACTAGAGAGTATCACAGACTCTTTAGGCTATTCTGTAAGATGATATTCTACACCTTCTTCTAAGAAGATTCAATAGCAGGAGTGACAGTAGGCAATTAAGAACATTTATGATTCTTTTGCATTAGTAGGTTGAGCACTCATCTGTGAATGAGGACACTGTTGTTTGGTTCCTCTGCTAATAGTTTTTAAAATATATTTTGCATTAAACAGTCACTAAATAAATCACACAATAAGGTGGTGTAGGGACTTGGTCCTGCAACTTCCCTCTCGGGGGTTTTAAACATTAGGCTTTAAATTTAAACATGTGATTGTAGATTTCCTTTCTCTCCATCTCAAGGAATCTCCCTCCTCACCCTTCAAAGGTGTACAGCTATAAGAGATAGGAACTGCAGTTCAATTGATCTCTGATACTTCACAGAGAGAAGTTCCAAATATATTGCTTAAAAGAGCAACTTTTCCTCAGTCCCTTCAAGGAACTAACTCACTTTTAAGTGTCTACTTCAGGACACAGGTCAAGGCTGAAAATTTGGCTGGAAACAGATGCCATCCTGCTACGTCACAATTTAGAGTACATTGCAGTCTTCACAATTTTGTATTTTTTTCTGATCAGTGTAAAATCTGTTTTTTTTCTAATTTCACTTTCAGGAGACAAACTTTGGGAGCACTGTTTAAAAAGCAAATACGTAATACCAAAACTAAAGATTCTACATGAATCTAGCCAATGCTGTAGGGAACAATTCCACTTTTAGGGAACCACAGAATAACCCAAGTTGAAGGTATCCATAAGGATCACTGAGTCCAACTCCCTGCAGGACTGCCTAAAGCAAAACCATATGACTAAAAGTCTCATCCAGATGCTCCTTGAACTCTGACAGACTCAGTGCTGTGACCACTTCCCTGTAGATTCTGTTCCAGAGACTGATCACCCTCTCAGCAAAGAGAGGATTACAGAATTAGGCCTCTTATTTGGAAAACCAGGCTTTCCAAAACAAGCGCGAAGGTATTATTTTTGTTAAAATATTTCACTTGTTTTTTAAATATTTAATCGTACATCTATGTTTTACTCATGTGACAAGCCTCACTGATTTTAATAAAAACAGTTAGGTAAAGGTACGCAACGTTTTAGTCTCTGAAGTAGGAAAATCAAAGAGCAATCAAATCTGGATTGCTAGACAATAATAGTAACAATCAAAAAGATTTCACAGGCAAATTTGAGATGGTCTTCAAAAACAACAAACTATTTTTGCTTGTAAAGCACACCCGTCACAAACTAATACTGAGATTTGCTTCTGAAAGCACACATGGACGCAAAATACAATGATGCACAAAGCAGTGTACACATCCAGAAACAATTTGTGAGCACTCTAGCGAACCACATTATTTTAGGCCAAAATAAACATCAGACCATACGAACCTACAGTCACATTTTCACGTGAAACTGGTGCAGTTTGTGCCAAGCACTTACTAAGGATGCCAGGGCACTCAAAATGAACTAGACCTTCCTCATTCTGCCTAGCTGTATTCTTCATTTCTCCTTCTATCTGCTCCTTTGGTCTCTTACTATAGCTGCTCTATGTACTGCTGTTCTCTGGCGCTGAGCAGACTAGATACCAGCTGCCTGTGACAGCAGAGGGTGGTATTTTATTATCTAGAGGCAAAAGAAAGCAATGTGCTAAAAAAATTTGAAGTGTGGACTGCTAATTTACATGCAGACTTATTTAAGTAGAACGGAGTATATTAAAAAAAAATCTTTTGAATTATTGCGTCTGTGCTTTTTCCTCCATCAATATGTTAAAGCTAGTAAACAAGTGATCACATAAATAGTTTATGGTGCATTTTAATATTGGTGTATAGATATACTCCTCCTCCCACATAATTTTATTTCAAGGAAAGACACACTTTTAAAAGATACCTTTCACATGTGCCGTGAAAACAAGAATCCTAAAGTTTCATACAGTATGCAATTTGTCGTTCTTACATTCTGAAAATGCGAAGCAGCTGTCATTTAAAAGATTAAACTGAAAATTCTTGCAGTGGCATGGAAAAAACCCAAATGGAAACAAAAAATAGAAAAAAAAATTAGTTAAAACATAAACCAAGCACAATTGTACTCATCTGAATTTCTACGAACTGATCAACGGAACTGCTGTCTTTATTAAATAAGGTCTTCTTGCTGAGACCGTTGTTATGGCTTATTAAGCACCGTTATTGCTATTTACAGACCGCAGACACCTGTCCACTGAGAACTGGACTGAGACCAGCTGGAAGAGTTATCCTCACGCAAATAAAGCTCCATATGTTCCAAGGGCTGCACGAATGAATCCTAGCTAATAATCCCTCACAGTATCATCCTCAGTTTGGAGCACCATTGTCCCAGGGTCACTGTAGAGCAGAGGGATGGGAGGGAGACATAATGACACTCCCCACAGTGAGAAAAGGTACTGTCCAGGATAAAGAATTGAAAACCTTGCAACTGATCATTTGAAGTTTGATGACCGGCTTCTGTTCAGTCAGGAAAATCTATGCATTACCTATCTCCATAGGGTTTCTTGTGATTTCTGGAAATGAACATTACTTCACTATTATGAAGAAATTTTCAGATTTGCATAGCTGTTAATACAGTTTTAAGCGTTTTTTTCTCCCCTAAAAATAAATGCCTGTAGCTTTACCTTTTTCTAGTTTCAATTATACTAATAGAGGTAAGTACAGAATCTACGCTACACAGAAGTGATTGATATTTTCTCTTTATTTTTGAGTGCTAAGCAAGCATTATAGTATCAGGTGCTTTAATCAGCATAAATCCTTCTTGTCTCATGGGAACAACCCACAAATACTGATCAGGACTAACAAATAAAGAGGCTGATCAGCATAGAATATACACCTGTTTATTATAAATAAATTCATCACATTTTAAAATCTCACGGACTTAATCAGCATGCAGAGAGTTTCTGAGGGAAAAGATATGGAAAATCGATGCTGATTTCTCCTCTGTGTGAAAAAATATAATAAAGTTTATTGGCATAAGCAAATGGACAAATAAGATTGCTATTTGTGAAGGTAGGAGTTTACAAGATTTCACTAGGGAGGACTACATCTCAGTGAGATGAACATCTTCACATCTTCAGAACATGCTCATTATTTATACCAGGTCGCCACCACTGTATCAATCCTCCTTGAGAATCTAAGGATCTGAATGACGAGAAAGAGCTGATCTGTGGACTCCAGGTTTTACACTTCCAATTACTTTAAAGGTTATTACTACCTAGATTATAAACTCTTTAGTGCAATGAACGTTCCTCACATGTACTTATCACGAACTACCCAAGAAGCTCTGGCTAGAGAGATGTTTTCAGGACACTACTATAACACAAATTAAATAGTGTTGCTGTGAATACATCAATAAGAACTGAAGAAACAAAGCAGAAGAAAGATTAAGCAGCGAGAAGAGACTTTGAATCCCTTTCATTCTGGCTGTGGAGGTTGATTTTAAGATTCTGAATATTGCACTGTAAACACAGGGCTGAGCTATGATTGATTACACTTTAATTGGCTATTTGTGATGTAATTAGTTTAACATCTATACAGTGCTTGTTTTGGGTTTACAGGAAATCTCAGAGTTTAAAGGAAGGCAAGCACTGAGATGGTGGCTTGGAGCTGACACGGTCATCAGGTTTTATGTGTTCAGTTGAATTTATTTTCCTTAAATATCATGATTAGGACACTCAGTCTTAGGTGATAATATGACATATAAATTCAAACTAATGGTTTTCTAATAGTCACCTAATAATTCTGTATGCAACTTGGCCTAAAGTGAGAAGATATACCAACATAGTACATATATATCTCTATTTTTCCATACATCTATTTATGGGAGAGAGACAGCTTTCAGTGCTCAGAGACAAACAAGACAAACAAGGCAGGACTTACTGAAGAAAAAATTTCTCTGATTTTTTTTCTGTAAGTTCTCACAAATTTTTAAAGACTTATTCTCCACTGTTGGAGTTAAATACAGAAGTGACCAAAATATACTTTTTATAAAATACTGGTAATGTAGTCCTAATTTTAGGCTGAAATAAAGGCTGGTGTGAATGTCCTCCTCTTCCTCAGATCAGTAGGATTGATTTGTACTTTCATGAAATTTCATATTTGTTAACTTAGGAACAGTAATTTTTCTTTCATTCCATTGAGTTCACAGTATAAACTCACTTGAATTTTTCTCCTTTTTATTCTACTCAGATTTTAATTTAAAACTGGATAAAGTATGAGATGTAAGACACTGGTTTTCTAATCAATAATGTGATTTATGCATGAATTCATAAAAATGTGAGCTGGGCTGTTGACAGGAAAATGCCATTATACAGAATACAGTTTAACAGAAACAAATGCCTGTGCCATTTAGAACAGCTACATCCATTTTTGGTTTTAAAGGCTCCTTTTCACCTAGGAACACTGCATATAAAGGTTTGTAAGAACAAGATGGGTACTTTCTGTCCCTTATGCTTCAGATACTTTCCATTTTGAAGAATTAGAACAATCACTTCTTCTTCCAGACCTCCATCTGCCCTTTAAAAGTAAGAGTGCTGAGTGAACTAACCTTGTAAAAATTGTACTCCTAACAACAGTTCTTTCTCATAAGTGAGATTTTATGATACAAGCAGAAAAGCTGGAACAGTCTGGTAGAAGCATTCTGATCCCGAGCACTCAGGTACTATTTGACTTAATTATCTCAAGCAGATATTATTTGATTATTTATATGTCACTGGGAGAAATAACGTTCCTATTGGACTAACAAGTAACCCCCATAGTTAAATAAAACGAGTGGCCCAAACCACTTCAGCAATTCATCCTTATCTACAGTTTTATTTATATAACAGAGCATGTCCAAAGCAGCAGAGGAATATAAAGAAGAATTTCTGTCTTCTGGTAAGGATTCAGGAATACTATGAAGTGTACGATTGACATTCCAGAAAAGCAATAGTGCATGGGAAGTTTACCAGGATCTGAGAAAAGCAGTATCTTTCTTCCACAAGGACAAGGTTGCATTTAAAATTACAGGACAGTGATCTGAAGATACATGGGAAGACAAACAATTGTGCACAGAGTAATGACAGCTCCATCAAGGCTGCACATGCCAACAAATTACAGTATCACGGGAAACTTAGTAGTGACATAGTTGACAAATGGCTGAGGATCATGTGTTTAGGTGAAAAGTATGTTACAGCACTGCAACAGAGCATCAGCAATAGCTACCTCCAAGAAATCTGCTCAATGAAACAAAAAGTCTTTTAAGTTTGTCCTGAAGAAGAGTTAATTCTATCCTGCATTCTTTATTGTCACTACGGCTGGTTTAGCATTTGAAAAACAGTTCCACTGTTCATTTTAGAAATCAGTTTTAGAATATTGTGCTTTTGCCCAGTGCTGTTGTCCTGCAAGGATGGATGATTCCTGGATTAGACCTTTCAAAATGCAGTAGCCTAACACAAGCCCTCGGCCTTACTGAGGAATGTAACAGTAATACAGAATCAAAACTTCTATTCACATAAGCAACAGAATATCAGGCTATGTTTATTTAGGTCTTCATGTTGACATTAAATGCCACTTAATGATTAAAAAATTTAGTCCAACAGTCTCATTCAGACCTGATGTTCTGTCTAAGAAAAGGAAATACATAAAAGTTGCAATATTAAACACTCGTAACTGGAAAATTTTAAAGCCCCAGTCCAAAGCATGCCAGATCTTAAAAACTTTCCTGGATTGTCACTCAAGGTTATTACTTCCTTCCTTGGAGTATCGTTAGGTTTTTGTAGCACACATTGTGCCCATTATAGGATAAAACTATTATTATAAGCTTCTGAACAATTCTTAAGCCATCTACTTTAATTATAACATTTCTTACTTTATTTGTAGTTTATCTTATCAGTAGGTCCATTCATCTACCTTTCCTGTACTCTTTTAACAGTAGAATTCCATTATTTTTGTTGCTATAATAGATTATACACTGCACATAACAGTAAAAACATTCTCTAGTTGCCTGGTATGGTCTGCTGTGATAGAGTGTACTAGATACGATCTTTGATTTAAAAAAATCTACAAACCTAAATTTACATGTCTGAATTACTATTTCTATGCACTATTCAAAATGGGCTTGGGGACAGATGCAGCAAATGCAATTGGTTTTGCAAGCTAATGAAAATTCTGGGAATTTGTCTTGTAAAGTCTATTGGTCACTTGAATTTACCCGTGTCGTAAAGATCATGTTCCAGGAACTGTGAAACTCCATGGTATAAGATGCAACTGTATCTACCATCTCAGACCATTTGCTTCCTTTAACAAGTACCTTAGGTTCATCCTAAAGTTCTATTTTCAGGTTAAATGGTGACTGAACCTAAGCAGGTAGTCTTACTGCGCTTTTCATTTTTCATAGATTTCTAGGTTGGAAAAGACCTTAGAGATCATCGAGTCCAACCATCCCTAATCCCCATTAAACCATATCCTCAAGTAGCTCATCCACCCTATTCTTAAACACATCCAGGGATGGGGACTCAACCACCTCCCTGGGCAGCCTATTCCAGTGGCTGACAACCCTTTCAGAGAAGAAATACTTCCTAACATCCAACCTGAATCTCCCCTGACTAAGCTTATGCCCATTTCCTCTTGTTCTATCACCCATCACTAATGTAAAGAGTCCTTCCCCCACCTCCCCACCATCTTTTCTCAAGTATTTATAGGCTGTAATCAGGTCTCCCCTCAGCCTCCTCTTCTCCAGGCTAAACAGCCCCAACTCCCTCAGCCGCTCCTCATAAGTTTTATTTTCCAGCCCCTTGACCAGTTTAGTTGCCCTTCTTTGGACTCGCTCCAGGAGCTCAATATCTCTCTTAAAGCGAGGGGCCCAAAACTGGACACAATATTCCAGGTGCGGCCTCACCAGTGCCGAGTACAGGGGCAGGATCACTTCCCTGCTCCTGCTGGTCACACTATTCTTGATACACGCCAGTATCCCATTGGCCTTTTTGGCCACCTGGGCACACTGCTGGCTCATATCAAGCCGGTAGTCAACCAACACCCCCAGGTCCTTCTCCGCCAGGCAGCTCTCCAGCCACTCCTCCCCGAGCCTGTAGCGATGCTTGGGGTTTTTATACCCCAAGTGAAGGACTCTGCACTTGGCCTTATTAAAGCTCATGCCATTGGCCTCAGCCCAACGATCCAGTCTGTTCAAATCCCTCTGAAGGGCCTCCCTACCCTCGAGCAGATCGACACAGCCTCCCAGCTTGGTGTCGTCCGCAAATTTGCTGAGGGTACATTCATTCCCCTCATCCAGGTCATTGATAAGGATGTTAAACAGAACCGGACCCAGCACTGAGCCCTGGGGAACCCCACTGGTGACCGGCCTCCAGCCGGATTTAGCCCCATTTACCACCACTCTTGGGGCCCGGCCATCCAGCCAGTTTTTAACCCAAAGGAGGGTGTGCCTATCCAGGCCAGCAGTTATCAGTTTCTCAACCAGAACACTATGAGAAACTGTATCGAAGGCTTTACTGAGGTCTAGGAAAACTACATCCACAGCCCTTCCCTCGTCAACTAGGCGGGTCACCCTGTCATAGAAGGTGATCAGGTTTGATTGGCAAGACCTGCCTTTCATTAACCCATGTTGACTGGGCCTGATCACCCGGTTAACCTGTATGTGCTCATTAATAGCACTCAAGATAACCTGTTCCATGACTTTGCCCGTCACCGAGGTCAGACTGACAGGCCTGTAGTTCCCCGGATCCTCCTTCCGCCCTTTTTTGTAAACGGGGGTAACATCCGCCAGCCTCCAGTCCAGCGGAACTTCCCCAGTGAGCCAAGACTGTCCAAAGATAATGGACAGGGGTTTGGCAATGGCATCCGCCAGCTCTCTCAGGACTCTAACAAAATCTCCTTTTTAAACAGAAGAGCTACTTCACAAAAGAGGTGCCTTCAGGTTTTAATGCAGTAGATTTAAAATTAATATTTAAATTCAATATTAATTTTCTCTTTTAATATTACACTGTGTACTATGGGACATATAAAAAAATACAAAGATACCATGAGATTTCAGTCTCTAAAACTGTAATCTCAATACTTCATAGAAATATATCTGAAGAAAGTAGTTGAAAGAGTTGAGATAGCATTAAAGATTTCCAACACCATTTGTATGATTGAGAAATGTCAGGTGGTAATTTAAGAATAGTTTTTCTAAATCAATAGCACTATTTTTTTCTATTTTTTCAAAGAAAAGCTTCAAATTTTCCAGCTTCACATTTAAAAACAAACCATAACTACTGCTTCAGGTAATAGTTCACTGTTTTAAATTTCAAATTCAACTTTTTGTCATTGATCAAACTATTGGTCAATGCATATTACTTCATATTAAATATTGAAAAATGGAAGAAAACTATGACAACTTCTGTTTCTTTGAAAAGCTATTTTAGTTGAACAATAGCTTTACCAAGGAAAGTCTGACAGGATCATGAATTTATTGACCTCATAAAACTAGCTCACTTGGAAATTTCTACTATTAATGTTTTTACTGTAAAAAACCACTCATTCACATTGAGCACTTGCGCATAATTTAAGGTCACATAAGATGTATTATTGCCAACTTTAGAGTAAACATACGCTACTAAATAAAATTATCAATCAAACCTCCTTACCTGCCAATCCATAAGGAGAAAGCTTGCCTTACAGGTTAGTAAGGAATATTTAGATCTACTTGGGTGTAAAGACATCATGAATTAAACTCTACATTACAAGGAAATAAGCAAGTCTGCTATAGCAAGTGTGAAGAGATTCTTGGACACACCATAGTCCACAAAATACCGTCTCCTTCCCTGTCTTTCACAGTTCTATACACTGGGATGGGGAGAGGTTTTGATCATCCTTCACCTGAAGTGAGGCTGTCCTCATTCATTATCTTTTGTCCTTTCATTCCCAAAGAAGGCACAGAGTGAAGCCACCAGAACATGAGCTACGTATCTTGCTTGAAGTATATATCACAAGTCAGAGCAAGAAAAAGAGTGCAATTTTGTTCCTAACTACCAAAATCGGAATGCCCAAACATTCAAACCATTTTTATGCCATTTCCAACTTCTGCCAATAAATTTCCATTTTCCTAACCATGTTCAGGTTAACAAGATCAAGACAACCAATAGTCTTTTTTTTTGTTTTTTTTTTGTTTGTTTGTTTGGTTTTTTTTTTTTTGCATTTCAGTCCATCTATCACACAGGCATAGCAGCTTCCTTCTCACTCTGTCATACTACACATCTCATACCGCAGTCAGTGTGTAAAAAAAAAATAAAATCCAGTTGTCTACGGGAATACGTAAAAACATATTAATGAATTCCATTCTTCCAAGCAGAATATTATTTCACAGAATATTAAACCTCATTTAGAATAGTGATGTTGTGAGATCACTGAGTGTATACTACACTAAAGTTTCTGATTATTGTTGTTGCTTTATTGAAAAAAAGAACATGCAATGCTGCTAAACAGATTTTTTTTTTTAAATACTCCTAGGCTGAAGCACATACAAAGAATTTCATCTTGTAACATTTTCATGGCTGAAAAAAGCTATAAAAAAGATTTTGTAATGAAAACATTAGCACAAAATTTAGCTATCACACTATTAGTGAAAACTGTTGTCCTCCTTTTCATTGCCTCCCAAAATTTTAATTAGAACTCTATGGATTTTGAATTTTACAATTACTAAAATAAAGTACAGCAGTAAAAACCTATAAGAGATGCTACAGTGTTTTAGTCTTGTCTTACTAAAAGAAGGAATAAAAACCCCACAGAACTGAAAACAAGGCTGAAAAGCTACCTAGGTTGTTCTCCCCATCTTGTAGCTGTGAAGCTGATTAATCCTGTCGAAGGGTCTTGCCTTTCATTTGTCACTACTGAATTTCTTATTTTTTAACCTTTTTTGTTTGTTTTTAGATCATTCAAGTATCCTTCAGGGGACAAAATATCTTATAATAAAAGGAAGAATGCTTGTGAGGCTCATTATGACAGTATATATTTGCCTGGTTTTAGGGCAGGTACAGTCAAAAAATACTTATCCATTTAGTCATAATGAATATAAGCCATTGTGAGAAAGTATCACATCTGGAAGAAAAAAATGTGAAGCTGGCTTAAAAAGAAAAGTGTAGTATACATCAGACATTCCTTGTGCCCCTAATTAGCATTCATTTCTAGTTTCTCCTAAGTAACAAAGAAACATGGCAAATGGAAAAAAAATTACAGGAACAGCAATATTTAAAATATAGATGTCACTTAGCTCACCAAACTCATTATTTTCTTTTTTTCTCAGGCTATAAACAGCATGCCAAGAAAAATAGTTTCTGTGTGTGGCCATTTCTATGCATTAATATATTTTTATAATTTTCTGAGGAACCATTTCAACCCAATGCAACAAATGCTAGAGGCAACAGTAAGCTATTTATGATTTTTTTTCCAACTGAATAACTTTACTATATGATTCCAATAACCATCAGTTCCATCTAACAGCAGAAGAACTTTTCCATTTATTAAATTCTGCATATTTCATTAATCTAGTACGTGCTCTAGACTACCTCTCAGTGTTACAGTTTGTCTTTCCCCATAGGTCATTCTGAGACATCTAATAGGGAACAGCAAATGAAACTTACTCTGCTATTCACCCTAAGTCTATAACCAACTGAATCCATTAGTTACTTCATGGAGGCATTTCAAATGGCTGGCGTTTCACTTAAAGCAGACTACTAAGATCACTTTTACAAAGGTCCACGAAGCAATACTACTAAGATTTATTCAGAAGCGGAGTCCTGTCTCATCTCACCTGGTATCAACACATCTTTGCATTCTGCATGACCTCTTCTTAGTAGTACAGCAGTTTTCTCAGGGATCAGAACACCAAAAATGAGAAAGGAGCTCAGAAATATAACAGAAATCACTGATAAAATGTACTGGCGGTCTGCATACAAACAGAATACCACCATTTGAGGAACCCTGATCTACATATTTTGCATCACGCAATTATCTTAAGGTTTCAGTGTGGCACATTGCTTCAACTAGTTGCAAGCTTCTGTTGCTTCAAACTCAGCTGGTGTTGGAGGTGTCCAATGAAGAGCCATCACAAATTTTAGGATAACGTATTTATCCCATGAACACAATCCTGATGTTTCTGCAGTCTACTTTGCCTATATTCTTAGCCTCAAGCCATGTTTAATTTACCAGCTTTTGTTGGCATACCTAGATGAACAGTGATCTGAGGAACCAAGAGTCTCTAATATGGATGTAAGAACAACCAAGATGCTACAGTTCTTTCAAGAGAAGTCATATTGCTGACACAAAATACAGCCATGAGGGATTCAGAATATGCAGTAAGCTTTGACTGCAGTAGTTGCGTCCTTGCTAGGAATACTTTCCAAATCTAGTGTACCTGCACTTGCCCAGTTGATTGCTTTGTTTGCCTTTATTTGGATTTCTGTTTCGGCAGAAATGTGAGCACAGAAAATTTAAGCCTGCAAATTTTGCACGATATGAATAAAGAAACTGTAGGTGTATTAGGAGATAAGAATGATGTAATTCACAGGAAAGCTATATACAAATGTTGGTGAGAAAAAGCAAAAGAAAAGCAAAGACAATATATCCGTTAATTTAAAATCTTTAACTACTAATTAGGATTGTTATTAGTCGTTAAGTTCAAGGTTAAGTAGAGATAATGACACAATCATAACATCACTGACAGAAATTTGACTTGTTAACCAAACTAGACTCAAAAATTAAACACACTAATAGTTAAGTATAGATTTGACAAAAGAAATATATATGTATATGAATTATAAAGGTGATTAAGTGAGTGGAGCTGTCTCTGAGTTGATATCGACTACTCTGAGTATAGCTGAGAAGTATACCCGAGAGAAGGCTTCTTGTCCTCTCACCTGGCATTCTGCTGCTGTCACTCTGCTCAAGAGTGTACTGCTGCACTGTTCCTCTTGGCTGTTCTGTAGCTGCACAGGAGGAGCTGGCTGGGATAGTTTTGAATCCTCAGTGTATTTAAGGCCACCTGGCCAGGAAGACTGGTTCCTAAGAGGGAAAGAAGGGACACAGTGCACGTAAACAAAAACCGGGGATCCAACAGTCATTCATATATATAGCAAAGCATATCCCCAGTTGTTTGCCACAGTAGCAAACTATTGCTACCTCTGCTGACAGTCTCCATTCCTGCTTTTGATTCTTGTTCCATTAATACAAGGCAATTTGTGATTTTCTCACTTAAGCTTAAGCCTGTAGAGCGCATGTCATTAAGTGGAGGGAAATCTATATTGGTGATTCTAAAAGCATGTAATATTTCCAAAGACTTTGACAAGTCTTTTCACATTAAAGGCAAAGGCGTTATCTCTGGAACTGGTAAAAGCATTTAAAGCAGTGGAAGTCCCAGACTAGCTGTCAAATGGTTTGGAGTAAACACAAAGACAGTTAATTTTAATTGGAAAAGCTAGATTCCACACACAGATTTGAACAATGCCTCTCTTCAGTGATGGGGGGAATGGAGGGGAAGCTTGTTTGTAAAACTATCTATTATACAAGACTGGAATGATAGAAATACAAGAGTACTTCCAGACGCTTCATTCAGTTTGGCTTTGATTTAGCTAATCTCCACAGAGAACTACAAAGCCAAGTATATAAGCTAAATACTTGAAATCTCACGCAGGGCTGACACTGAGCATCTGTTTTGTCCAGTTAGCCAACCATCTTAATTTTTCAGTCAAAACTGAGAGGGATCATAGCTGGTGATATTTAATTCTACTTCTACCTCCAAAACGCTACAGTGTTTCAGGCTTTCTTCGTATTTATTGTAATTTCTTCTTAATTATCATTGTGGTGTGGCATAATTCATACTATGTATATATACAATCTAGTACACAATAAGAGCACCTCGTGCAACAACACTCTCACAACTCTTCATGCTTTCACATACTTTATGAAGTAGATAGATTCAGGAGAGGAAATAAATGTTTACCATATTCAGACAATACTTATTGCTGAAAAGGAAAGATTCTTCTTTAAAACTACTGTCTTGTAGATTGTAACAGTAACTGAAAGTATTAAGTGCACTCTGATGTTTCAAATCCAGCGCATTCACTTACTAAAACGATTGGTGGCTAAGGGACTACACAGTTAATACTGCAAGAAATAGTAAATATCCTTAAAAAAAAAAAAAAAAAAAAAAAGAAAAGAAAGCCCACAACACCATATTTTAAAGACCTGCATAGGTTTTGCCAAAAACATATCTTAAAAAAGAGAAACATTTAACTGATTTTCCTCCCTCAGCTTGAAAATATATTAGCAAAATCAGACACAGGCCATAGACATACAGGTTTAATCATTCATGTAAAAATTGCATGTTAGTGACAACAATAGTTTTTCTGCTTCTGTAGGTAGCAGTTAAAAGCCAGTGGGCTTGAAAATTTCCTCATTTTAATTACATTTTTAAACAGCGATATAATCAGTCCTGTCATTCCATCATTTGTTACGTGTGACCTTTCCAAACAATAAAAAGTTAGTTCAAACATTTCACAAAGTTTGCTTAGTTGAAACTAAGAAAATTACAGTTGGTAGGCAGAAAGGGTCCTTTATTTTCTTGTTCTCATAATCTTTCAGAGCCAAACAACAATCTAAATGCTTAGGAGCTAGCACCCAAAGTAATTAATGGGTCTGAAATGACAGATTAAGCTCTTTTCCTAACAACTAAAATTATACAAATTGTCAGACCTTTCTTTCTGTTAAATTTCTCTTCAATTATCAGGCACGTAACTCCCTGAAATTATTAGACTGATACACTACACTAGTAAAAAAAGTATGGACATCTTTGCGTAGGGAATGAAGGAAATTTTCAATTGCAACACACACAAACAAGTAACCAGCAGAGATGAGCAGAATCCCAAGTATGCAGGTAATGTACAATACACAGTCTGTGTACAAGTAAGTCTTCCTGTCTGCATAGGAGCTGAAATGCACCTCAAATGGATCACAAATAGTTCATTGAGAATGATCAGGGAAAGTTAAATGAGAAAGACTCCCAAGATAATTCTGTCAGGTCTAATGGCTTACAGAGGTTGACTCAGAATATCCTTCTTGACACAAAATGAAGGAAAAGGCTGAGTGCAGAAATTAATTTCTAGAAAGTCTTTAAATGTCAATTGACTCTAGGACAAACCTTGCATCTAATTCTTCACGCTGTCTCCAACCTCTGGTTCCAACCAATTGAATTTCTCTGCACACTTTGAATTTCTAGGGAAGTTTTAAATATGAATCTCACAACCTTGGATGCAGCATTCAAAAGTCACGGACCCTCTCTTCCAGAACTGTTTTCTGTTGTTATATATAAAGCATAAAAAGTTACTGCCACTGGTAAAGATGCCACCTTTGATCATACGTTTGTGTTTTACATATTTCCTATTTATTCGGTGTGGCAGTTTCCCTGCTTACACTGTTTCCAATTGCTATTAGAGAACAATTTTAACCTGCCTACGGCTAAGAAAAATATATCAAAACTCATCATGCGCTGCATGGTATGCTCTCAGTGATATTTACAAGCTATCCTTTCCTCCTGGAAAATTAGAGAGGTCACTGCCATTGAACTAAGTGAACACAACATAATGGGTCATGAACCAGGATCGGAATAATTTCCAGAGCTTTCAACAAGAGATTAATACAAAGTCAGTTCTTTTCTTAATTTTCCCATAGTTTTTGGAAGATCATGAAAAAACTTAAGTGGCACATACTAAAACGTTAACAATGCATGGAAGATACAGCTTTAAAAATTTTCTGCAAGCAGTGTTATGTATAGTTTTCCTTAACAAAATGAAGTCTGAAATAACCACATAACTGGTCAATTTTAACACTGACTGACAAAAGGACAATGAGTGAGAAAAATATACTCTAGGAAGCATGGTAACAGAACTCAAAAAAGGATTATAATGATTAACTATCCAGATGGTACACTTACTGTTGCTTAGTTTTGAATCATGAATTAAGCACTAAAATCATAAAATTCTTGATGATCTGCATATTTAATGGGAGTTTGTCTTTTCCAGCTGATCCTAATATTAACCACAGAACATGGACGAAGATATATTCTTTTGTTTACCTTTTCTTTTTTTTCTAGTGAACCTCTGTTTCTTCAAATTTAGACTTTACTATTTGTTTTCAGTTTGGCCTACTTGTAGAAATGATGATCTACTTATTCAGCTGGTATGCTAAAGGCAATTTATATTTCTCGTCAAAATGTAAATGCTTTTCAGCACACAGCTGTGCGATAGATAGTTACCGATACCACAAGCAAGACAAGAGAACATAAATGAAACATCTGTGACCGGACAGGCTGCATATAGCTTATACCAACACCAGTGTAAACAACCTAGCCAAAGCTACAGGATTTTAAGGCTTTTAAATATAGTATACTTTGAGAGAACTTTAAATATAGTATATTTTGAGAGAACTTACAGAAGGTAAGTGTCGAGTCATAGATTGCAGCATAAAGCTGTAACCAGAAAATGGAGAGTGATTTACCTTTGTCAAACCCAGTCTAATGAAAAAAAAGGAAAGAACCTATTTTTAAACTGTTAAAGTACTGGATACAAATCTCACTCGAAATCCTCTAGAGGATTCCAGAGATAATAGCACAAGAAAGACGTTCATTCCCGTGTAGAATGCCCCACAGCTGCATCTGGTTTTATGCCCATTTTATTCATCTTTTCTAGCATTATGTACAACTAAACCTCATACTTATTTTAATGTTCCATCTGTTTAGGCACATTCTATAACTGTTCTGTCTGATTAGGCTGACACACAGATACAGCAAGCAGCAAAATCTTAAGACTCATCATAAAACACTATTATTTTTCATAAATAAAATAGTAGTAAATTGAATGATGATGAACACAGGCATCAGAGTGTAAAAGAATCTTATACTGTGAAGGAAATTCAGCTCTAAAAATTTCCCTTTTCTTTAGAGGAAACCTACTGTAAACCTCTCTTCCATTCCCAGCTTCATGCAAGGTACTCATTTACTTTGTTCAGTGTATTTGTTACAATGTATTATCACAGAGCACAGAATGGTTTCGGTTGGAAGGGACCTTCCAAGATCACCTAGTTCCAACTCCCCTGCCATAGGCAGGGACACCTTTCACTAGCTCAGGTTGTTCAAAGCCTCATCCAACCTGGCCTTGAACACTTCCAGGGATGGGGCATCCACAACTCCTCTGGGCAACCTGTTCCAGTGCCTCACCACCCTCACAGTGAAGAATCGCTTCATTCAACTTCATCGCTAATTGAAATCTACCCCGTTTCAGTTTAAAACCATTACCCCTTGTCCTATTGCCACATGCCCTTGTAAAAAGTCTCTCTCCAGCTTATATCCACCTATTAGCAAGACATCCTTCTTTGCAAGTCCCATCTCCCTCCTGCATCTGTCTTGAAAATTTAAAAGAAAACTGGACTATCTACTATCATCTGCTGTAAGGGGAATAACATCTGAATGACCATGAACAGCGCTCAGAAAATTCTACAAAAGTCTTGGCAACATAAAGCAGTGAAAATCCTTTTGTTTATCTCTACTCAATGGATAATAGACATTGCTCAGAGGATATTTTAAAAGGTTGTGGGTTTTTTTTAGTGAAAATTAATTAGAAAATGTATCTGCATAATACACTTCCTTGTGGGAGCAGAGTGTTTACCTCTAAAGAATAAACTGTCTATAATTTAATACTTGTGAATACTGCTACTTGTTGTTTAGTATTTGAAAATATTTCCTTTAAATATTTTTAGTATCCAAATGAATAATATAATCTGAAAATTCCCTGTTAAACTTAATGTCTGGGGTTTCTTTTGCCTAAAAAACATAATCAGCCTTTCACTTAGCTTACAGCAAGAATACCACCTGATTCGCCTACCCAGTTTTGCATCACAGGTAACTGACGGCTGAGGAAAATCATAACAGATAATTTTTATACTGATGTTTGTCCAAACTACCCAGTGAACTAATTAATTAATAATTAATATTATTTTTTAGAAATTACTAATATTAATTTTTAGAAATCAGGACTTACGTGTTGAAAAACTCACAGATTAAGAAAATATTTGTAAAATATTTACTATACAATGAATAACTAAAACCAAAACACAGCTATCAAATTATTTTGTTCCACCTTTATGTTGACATAGGAAGCACTGCTGTATTTTTCCAAAGCACCCAGTATAACATATATATATACACCAGAATATAACCGAGTAATCCAATTCCTTGTGCAATCACATTTGTCCCTACGGCTGCAGCATCCTGAAGGCTATACAGACACTTCTCCACATTTTTCCAAAACCTTTCTGACTACTTGCTGAGTTTTGCCTATGGCAATTTCTGTCTCTTCTTCTTTGCTACTTTCTAAACTCATGGAGAAACTTTTCTGCAAAAAGCAACAGTTACTTGGGAACAGCATGCCTCTTCTGTTACTTCCAGGGCTGTAACACTCTAGATGTTACTGAAATTTGCTACTGTGAAGTCCTGAATACAAAGTTTTTGTGATTCAACAGGGCAGAATCATTCCTACTGAAAGTCCACTTGCAAATCACCTTGTCAAATCCTGTTTAAGATTCTCAACATCCTTATTTCTAGGTCACAGATGCTCTTTATTTATCAAAATGTTGGCATTTGCTCCTCAGGAATATCCTGGAATTTTAAAATCACAAGGAAAATAAAAGAATTTACCATACAAGAAAATAAGATCAAAATATTTCCAGTACTGTTACACTTTTCAGCACTGGTTAGCTATTATTATTTTCAAAGAAAAAAAAAACGCACAACTAATTCCCACTCCTCTCTTTGTTCCTAATCATTTGAAGACTTCTTTCTATCAGAGATTTATGGACCAAAACTAAATATAGTATTTCCTTCTTTCAGAATCTAATACTCAGAAAGTAGCCTTTTAGAAATTCTGTAACCTTAAATAGGGTCAAAAGAATTCCAAGAATAATAAAGAGGTAAATCACAATACTCCTTCAGCTATTAAAAGCAAACATACACTTCTCATTTCTTTTCTTCACAGTTAAACTGTCTCACATCAATAGTGAATATTCTTTTCTTTGGCTTGGTTACTTCCTCACTAGGCATTCCGTTGAAATAACCCGTGGCGTATCAACAGACTTCAACACCTTAGCAAAGCCAGGAGACACTGCAAAATGGGCATATCTGTGCCATGAATATATTTAGTTTGAATGTTACAAGATTTTTAACCATAAGAAAAATTAAATTCTAGTAGTCTCTTGTTAGGAATACGACTCCAAGACAGTTCAGAAAAGGGATGGAATGATACGGCTGACTAAGATAGAAGGATATTAGACCAAGCAACCCAGGAGCTTTCCTCCAGTTTTAAATTTCAAAGCCACCAATCTAAAATCACCATCCTATATTACTTCTCCATTCCATCACTCACTGATCAACCAAAAATCCCAAATCATCTGTTCCGACAGGTTCTGTCCTGACTAGGCTCGAAAATACTATCGTTTTTCTACTTTTTCCTGAAAGCGATTCTCTCTCATCTTATTGTACTTCACTTTCATCACATCCTAAAGTCTTCTCTGCATCTTTCATACCTTCTCTATTTTTTTATTGTATGTTCAATTGTAAGTTACTCATTCTCTATTAAATCTTTTACTCCTCACATCTTAATTCTCTTTTATTACTTTTTAGCCTTCAAATCAATTTTTCACATTCACCTCTGTTTACTCGTCCACATGCTTTGACGGTTTCCAGTGTCAACAGATTGTCTAAAGCTTCCCTCCACACAGGAAGCTGTAGTAACCTTTCTTATAAAAAAATCTTTATGATTTTATGGTGGTTCTTTAAGAATTGCAGTAGGAGTGCTTCATAAATAATTATGCTTTTGTCTTTCAAAATTCACATAAAATTTTTCCTATGATAGCAAATGCCGTAGATCACAAACACATTCCAAGGACCAGCTCATGGAACTAAGATGCAAGAAGAGAAAGTCACCTTTTTCCCTTCATTTTTTATTAAGGTTTGTTTCTATTAAGAAAAAAAATAAAATATTCAAACTGCATCTACACACAAAATATAAAAACTGATTAGGTATAACCTCACTGAGTTTTATGTTGTGTTACAGATGCAGGTCCTAAGATAAGTTGTTTTCTTCAGAAGTGATTCTGAATTACCAGCTTCTAAATTGCTGTAACCAACCTACTTGTTAGCACAATATAAGTCAAATCCAATTTTCCTTTCCCCTACTTTTCAGTAAAGAAATATACTTCAATCAAGTTTCATGGGAAAGGTGGGAAAAAAAATAAATCTATGAGAACAGTGTTTAAAGCACAGAGATGAAGAACAGCTGCATTAACCTAAAGTTACAATTGTTAGGAGTCAGTAATCCACATTAGAATTTGCTTTGGCTTCTGCAAGGATATGACTATTCTATTAAGATGCTCGCATAGGAAAGACAGCACTCTAGGATCTGAAGGAAAGTAAGGAAGAACACGTCTTGTCTGGAAGGCTCTTATCTTTTTACTGTTGTCCTGGTAGAGTTATTTCACTATTTTACAAGAACATGAAAGGACCCTTTATCACAGTATAACATCGAATCAACTGAAAAAGAAAAACAAACTATGAAATTAGATGTATAACACATTATAGTGTTCCAATAACAACAATTGGTTGATAGCAATACTGTTAAAAGTCATCAAATTCTGACTCAATTAAAACTGGAAACAGAGAGATAATAACAGAGAAACAATTTAATATTTTCTACTTGAGTATCACCTATCATCATCTCAAAACTAATAATGAAAGCCATGCCATGGGTTATTTCATAATTATATATCATCAATAGACTATGGGCTTTTTTATTAAAGGTATCACCAGATCAAATTAATTGCAAGTGGTGTTCTCTGTACTTTCATCGGTAAAATTAAATCCCTCTGTCACTTCAGAGCATTGGCCCAAACCAAAAACAATTACAGGACAACTCTTCCCAGAGAGTCAGTAACTCTCTGCTTCCTTGTTCTGAAATATACTTCTAGCCCAAAGGAGGTAATTTGAAATAGTACAGAGAGATTTTTATCTAGGTAAGTGATAAAATATCCACAGAACACAAGATGTTTCCTTATTTCTCTATATCTAGCTATGAGCCGTAGTTCAGCACTTTTCACTGGGGTCCTTCGGTATCCTCATATGCAAGCAGCCAGTTCCCTTTGAAATGTGTGCTCCACAGGCTGCTGCAGGAACGTCTTTAGGAATGACATTTATTATTACCAAATTAATATATTCTGTTTCAAAGATATGCTTATTCCACTTCTGTTCTCTTCGTTTAGCTCTCATTATGCTTAAGCTATATTTAGGGTGTGTGGGTCAAAAAGACAACTTTTGTAAATCTGTTCCTGAAAGGCACTACCAATCCCTGAGTTCTGGGCCTCGGAGACACAGCTTACCTTTCAAAGAAAAACAGTTATTTAAAAGACTTTAAAATATAACCCCTAGGTTGAACAGTAGATGCAGCAAGAGTAAGTTGATGTAGTTAGCTACATAAAGCAGGCAGGATTGGGAAGGATCAGGCGGACCAACTGTCTATTCGCTGGTTGTATGTAAATTGATTTGAGGCATATTAATTTTAAGATAAAGATGTGTTGGACGTCCTTTTTCTGGCAGCGACCACAAAGTTCCACCAAACCCATTACTGCAGATAACAGAGAGAAGGTATTATACTCTGTGCAGCATTAAGGATTTTTCTTATTAGAATGAGGATTTTCGGATTCAAATGAGGATTTTTTTCCTCATTATTTCAGTAATCCTGGGTTTTGCCAATACTAACAGGTGTCTCTCACTTGCAAGAGAAAAATTAATTTTCCTCGGTGAATAAAAAATGATTTATCAATCCAATGCCACAACGGTGTATTTCTTATCAAATGTCTAAGATTCTGAACATATCCCCAAGTCCTATTTGTACATGTTTTCCCACACCCTGTGATGTTCACGATAGCAATATTTTTCATCAACTTTATGACATTGCTGATATCCTTGGTCATACTATAGGAATATTACTAAGTGCTTTTGTCCCTCAATTTTTATGATTCTCCTCACTTTCTTGTCATTTCACCCTTTAAAAACATTAATCCTTGTAAGCTAGAGAAAAATGCCTCTTTACCTTGCTTTCTCTATTGTTTTCTTATATTCACTAAGTCCTAGTCATACGATATTACTCAACATTGCAAGCAGGGAAAGGAACTCATCTTTAATATTCATTATTTAGGTGTCATATAGGCAATGAGCTCTAAGTGGACAAACTCCCTTAAAAAGAACTCTCTCACAAGTTAGAAAAAACATCAGTACCCTAACTACGATGCACGGCAGCAACCACTTGTACACTGAAGTACCAGGCAGAAGCAGCATCCTTTGCCTGCCAAAGTTAGCCTTCTATGCTGAAGCTTATCTAGAAATTGTGTCATGTATTCATTTTCCTTCCTTTAGTTTTTTGGATGATGTTCCCAGCATCTCCTACTTGTGAAGCACAGCTCTGAAGTTTTGACTGCTTTGAAGACTTTTCTTAATTTTAGCCTGACTCAGAGCTTCCTGGGGTAAGGACTGCAATGTTTAATCAGCAGTCAGCTGTCGAGCTTTGTCAGGAGAAAAGGCACAGCACTTCTAACTAACTGCATCTTTGTTAAGTCTGCTTCAGCTTTTGAACTGCTGCACTCAAACTGGATGCTGTTTAACACAGACATTATAATAGCTATCCTCTCATGAATCTTTTGTTGAATTAGGTTGAAATCCGCTATGGCATAAAAAGGAAGAGAGGAGGCTATCATATTTGGTGACGTTAATGGATTGTCCCAGAGGTGGTAAAGGTCCAAAGGATAAGTCAAGCGCAGGAGCCGTCAACTTCAAGGTGACTGGACAACCTTATCTTTCCTTGTCACTTTCTGTGGATAGATATTAAGAAATTTGAGGTTGGATCTTTACTTCGACTGAAGTGAAAATGTGAAAATTACCCTTCTGGCTGTATCCATATTCTTCCCTATTAAAGAAACATGTCCTACCCTAACAACAGGCATCGTGAGAAAACTACTAACTTCATAAAATTATTTGCTTTCTTAGATTTTACTGTACTAAATGTTCATGATCATTCCAGCTCCCTCACTAATTCGAGTGCTTCAGAGGGTTTATTTCCCAATAACAAGTCAGTTCACCTGACTCTACTTTGCAGCAGCCTTGTCGGGTACACACAGTATTTCCTAGCAGTAGGTTCCTTGTACATCTTTCATTATTCTCTAGAATCTAGCTCTCTGAGTTATGATTAAAACTGGAAGAGACAGCTGACCTTTTTTGACCAGTGCTCCTATTTTTCTTCCTATTTCTGCCTTTTTCATAGTCCTGCTTCCCAGTGTCTATTATCAATATCTGTCCTTGTAGCTACTTTAGGGTGAAGAAAACACCAATTTGTCTACAATTATGGAAAAAAGACCATTAGTTACTGTGAAAACATTTTTCCCCCTCCTGGGTACAATCAAAGAAATTCTGTATACTCTGCCAAGTGCAGAGTCCTTCACTTGGGGTATAAAAACCCCAAGCATCGCTATAGGCTCGGGGAAGAGTGGCTGGAGAGCTGCCTGGCGGAGAAGGACCTGGGGGTGTTGGTTGACTACCGGCTTGATATGAGCCAGCAGTGTGCCCAGGTGGCCAAAAAGGCCAATGGGATACTGGCGTGTATCAAGAATAGTGTGACCAGCAGGAGCAGGGAAGTGATCCTGCCCCTGTACTCGGCACTGGTGAGGCCGCACCTGGAATATTGTGTCCAGTTTTGGGCCCCTCGCTTTAAGAGAGATATTGAGCTCCTGGAGCGAGTCCAAAGAAGGGCGACTAAACTGGTCAAGGGGCTGGAAAATAAAACTTATGAGGAGAGGCTGAGGGAGTTGGGGCTGTTTAGCCTGGAGAAGAGGAGGCTGAGGGGAGACATTTTTACGGCCTATAAATACTTGAGAAAAGATGGTGGGGAGGTGGGGGAAGGACTCTTTACATTAGTGATGGGGGATAAAACAAGAGGAAATGGGCATAAGCTTAGTCAGGGCAGATTCAGGTTGGATGTTAGGAAGTATTTCTTCTCTGAAAGGGTTGTCAGCCACTGGAATAGGCTGCCCAGGGAGGTGGTTGAGTCCCCATCCCTGGATGTGTATAAGAATAGGGTGGATGATCTACTTGAGGATATGGTTTAATGGGGATTAGGGATGGTTGGACTCGATGATCTCTAAGGTCTTCTCCAACCTAGAAATCTATGAATCTATGAATACAGGTAAATATTAAGCAAAAAAAAAAAACCGGGAAACAGTTTCACGTTAAAATTCTCACATTCATTAATATGGTTGCTTACAGTGCATCATCGGTTTCAAAGAAAATATTGAAGTGACTTTGTCTGCCACAAAGGAACTCCGAGGGGTGAATATATTTCATCACATTTAAAGCACATGAACACCAATGGCAATATTGTACTGAATTTTTACTTGATAAGGAGCTTAGCTGAATTTGCCTCAGGGAACAAGTAAATTATGTTTTATCTCCTCTCAATGTCAAGCGCACAGTAATGCAGAGAATAAAACCACCGTACTATTTACAAAATTGGTAGTCTGTTATGGGCATACCTAAACATTGAATATCTGTTTATATTTTCTTCCTCCTTCAGGGTTCATTACCTATGTATTTGAGGAAAATATGCATTGTACCATGCTGTATTCTCTCTGAACTCTGGGAAAGTGAGGACTCTTCATTACAACAATCACTTCTTAATTCACCCAATTCAGCCTGAGGCTAAATGGGCAACAGCTTGTGCATGGTTTATTTTGTGAAATAACTGCACCTCTCAAGAGAAAGATCGGAAGATATTTTTTAGAAAGGCAGTGTTTGTTTAGTCACTTGATGCACCTGTGACACTACATTGTCTCTACATCGTCTATGAAGTACGCAGATCCATGTTAATACTGACACGATGTTATAACAAATGATCATGTGGCTCACATTCTGCCAAAGCCCAAATTCCTAATGTGTGTCTTAATTATCTTCTACTATAAGAACATGGGGGCTGAATTCAGTAAGCCAAAGTGGGCTCACTGAGTCACATGGACTAGAAGTTCACCTTGGAAAAAGGCCTGCACCAGGTGCATCAAAAAGTAGGACTCACACACACACTATGTGGACCTGATTCTGCCCTAGTTTACATCAACAAAAAATCAGTTGTTATAGCTCCAAAATCTACTGCGTCACATCAATTAATAAAGCTACTCTAATTGTATCTTCTAGTATAGTCATGATGTGAAGGAATTACGTGAGTTTCCTTCTCCCAAGTTAACTTCGGAGGCATCAAGTAAGAAATATTTATACATTTACGGAATTTTAGAATGTTCTGTGACTAAATTCATATAGGTAATAGGGAAACTGTTAGTGTCTTCTTTCTATCGAATAGCAGAACAGAGAATAGAAGTCATTGCTCTATCCCCTTCACATTGTGTCCTAATTCTTACTTGGGATATTATCACCAAAATTGATTTCTTAGAACTTAGGACAGAGAAGGTAATATAGTGGAGAAGTTTTTGGTACCTGGGATTGCATTTTTTATGGGGTATGTGAAAAAAATTACTTAACAGCACTTCAGTGTACAATCATGCTATGGCACGTTTCTCCTAAAAACTGTCTGTTCAATCTCCAGTACAGCTTTTACAGGTAAGAAGTATAGATGTTCTCTTAAAATCTTATCTCATTTTCCTTTCCATTGAGCTCTGGAAGCATTGTCAATGGAAAACAATTCCAAAATTGTTTCCTTCTCTCTTTTCCATGAAAAATATGTGCATAAACAAACTATTTATTACTGTTGTCTTCCCTTTCATACGTTACTGGCATTCAAGCAGCCAAGTTAAATGCAATTTAGTTTTATCTGGAGATATAATTTCCTAACCAAATGGGTCTCCTTTCTCCCTAGCTACCAATCTCCTTATATAAAAATACAATGATGTTCCAGCCTTGAGTTATTTAAAAGATCAAGACCATCTGTTATGTATTACTTGCAAATTATGTACTGGCATCTTACATGCTGATACAAAAAAAAAAAAAAATCACATTATTAACCTATTTAGGATAGGGAACAACACAGATTAGTCTTCCATAGCTACAAAGCTACACTTGCAGTTTTTAATTCTTATCCAACAAATCCTTGCTCATAAGAAGAGTTATTATGCATGTCAATATGGAAGAACTGTTTCAAGCCCCTGATTTCACATTAAGCCACACTATACTTTACACCCACTGGTACTGTAGCAGTGTCTTTTCCTGGGGCTCCCAGGCAGGCAGGTAGAAGCTCAGATTATTCAATAGACTTGCACAGCCTTTACCTCCTGAACACGAGGCAAGCTTTGCTGCGTTGTACTGTACTACACCAACAACACTACCTCCTCTGTACCAGTAGGTAATTTGGACCCAATCTGTCCTTGAAGCACATAACGTTGTGGTGCTTGTAGGACGGTTACCGGAGCTGCCTGAGCTCTCTCTCAGGTCTTTCACCATATCATCTCACTGCCTCGAAAGCCAGACACCAGTAGACTGGACATGGTGATATGCAGGATTTATGTGCAACTTCAGTTCAGTCCCGATATGACTGATCAGTCACTTTTCCCCTTTCTGTTTGCATATGAGGAGTCTATCTCTCTACAGGCTATGGGCTATACTTCTACATAAGTACACAGACACCTGGAGATACTTTGAAAGTTTAGAGAAACTTGCATTTTTTTCTAAGCAGTGCATACCAGCTTGTACTACTGAACAAGATTGTTTTAGTACAAATAAACATTTTAAGTAAATTTAAAGTATTATTTAAACAATTTAAGTAAATTTAAAATTTTAAGTAAATTTTTTTTTTAACATAAGTTAATTTACTTAAAATATGGTTCCACAATTTAAATGGTTTAAATGTTTGACGAGTGAGTGTTACTCAGGATAATTTCCTAGTCAAATTACAAAACAATTTTTAAATGAATAGAAAACAAAATAGTTGTCAAAGGAAACGCAAAATGTTTTGCTTACTAAGCTGACTATTTGCACTGCGGAAGACATGTTTCAGATGAAAGGAGTTTTCAGCTGGCTGTCACGGGAAAAGAACATGGACAGCTGCATTATTATGTGATACTCTAAGATGACAAGGTGACACACAAGGGAATCATAATGGCACCCAGCAAGACTTCTTGCCAACTGAAGTATTACAGATAAAATTGTCACAAGTTCACAAAATGGCTCCCTAAGCTGACACCAAATGTCAGGATCAGTGCCAAGAGTAAATAGTCACATTTCTTAGACCATTCTGTAAATGCAAATAGTCTGCATACTCTACAAACAAAATATACAGGATCCCTATTATAAAGGAGATGGTATAAATTAAGCTTTGCAAAACAATCCATCACATTATCGCATCTTTCATAAACCACTGTGTGTTTCAGAACATGCCAAACAGCTTCTTCAGCAGTGTTCAAACATATGATAATGTAAAACCAGAAAAAAAAACCAAAACAACAACAACAAAGGTTCAACCATTAAATAAGATGATCACTGACTTCTTTGTCTTTTACATGGATGATTCTCAGCAAATAATTACTTCCCAAAGGGAGGGCAGCAATGCTAGACTTCAAGAAATACCTTATTTGCTTTTAACTTTTTAAAACAATAGAAAGGAACTGAATGTTAGAATAAATGACCTAATAAGTGCTTTGTGATAAGAAAAAATACACAAAGAAAATTTGGTGCTGGGAGAATGACAGACTTACAACTTGATTCGGGGCCTGTTTCAGGCTTGGTGACATGGCCACACTGTCACATCAGGAGTTAGATGCTATGGCCACAGCAAGACCTTGCAAAGGACACAAAAGATTAAATGTACAATGAGATACAAAGTCAATGGCTTCGAAAAAAGGTTCCAGTTGCAAAGAATATTCAAAGAGAAAGCACAGAGACTGGGCTGAGAACCTTCATTTAAGAGAGATATTAGTCCCACAGCACAGGTTGTGGGTTGGAATAAAGTAGCGAGAAGACGGTAGGCAGCAGGTCAGACTTCGGAAAAAAAAAAAGCAGTACCTGACTCAACATAAGTCCACTGGCTCAGGGGTGGGGAAGGAGTATATATTCCTCCCACTCCTCCTTTTCTTTCCTCCACATGTTATCAAACTTATTCACACAATGTTTTTGGACTGTATTAGCCTTTTAATTTGTTAGGTTCCCTAATATCAGCTTCAACACATCAACAAAGCACAGTTAGAAAACAGTCTCCCTACCAGGATTTTTTTTGTTGTTGAATTAACTTTTGTTTATTAAAGACTCATAAGATTTATAAACTTGACTCAGACTTTTCATTAATCACTATACCACACTATATGAATTATTCTTAATTGTGTTCTTTAAACAACTATATATTGCCACTGAAGTCTAAAGAAGTACTTACACAGTTAAAATTAAGCAAATGCATAACTATACTTTTGGACTGAGGTCACAGTTTAGCACTCTAAGATTGATTCTGCAAATACACACATAGAAAACAGTAGTAAATAAAACTTTCTTCAAGGGAAGGCAGCTCTTGCAAGCTGATCTTTATAAAAAAACCAATAATTATAGGTAACTTTGAAAAATTATTAATCCATTTAAAAAATAATAATTAAATTTATCAGCAAGTAGATGGTTAACTAAGATGATGCATCAAACACATTGTCTGAAAGTATTGTTTTAAAATATTGGTAGAGCAATTGGCAAGTTACAATGGCTGTTCTGGAGTTGATAATAAAAGATATCAGGACTTCATCATCAGTAAGATAACTTGGATATTACAGTAGCTGAGACTCTTTATACGCACTAAAGACAATCGAAACTCGTATTTATTGTAAATCATAGAATCATAGAATCGTTAGGGCCGGAAGGGACCTTCAAAGGTCATCTAGTCCAACCCCCCTGCAAGGAACAGGGATATCTCCAACTAGATCAGGTTGCTCAGGGCCTCATCCAACCGGGCCTTGAACGTCTCCAGGGATGGAGCATCCACCACCTCTCTGGGCAACCTGTTCCAGTGTTCTACAACTCTCATGGTAAAAAATTTTTTCCTAATATCCAACCTGAATCTACCTCCCTCTATTTTAAAACCATTACCCCTTGTCCTATCACAACTGGCCCTCTTGAACAGCCTCTCCCCATCTTTCTTGTAGGCCCCCTTGAGGTACTGGAAGACCGCTATAAGGTCACCCCGGAGCCTCCTCTTCTCCAGGCTGAACAGCCCCAACTCTTTCAGCCTGTCCTCATAGGAAAGGTGCTCCAGCCCTCTTATCATCTTCGTGGCCCTCCTCTGGACCCTCTCCAACTGGTCCATGTCCTTCTTATGTTGGGGACTCCAGAACTGGACGCAATACTCCAAGTGAGGTCTCACGAGGGCAGAGTAGAGGGGGAGAATCACCTCCCTTGACCTGCTGGCCACGCTCCTCTTGATGCAGCCCAGGACGCGGTTGGCCTTCTGGGCCGCAAGAGCACATTGCCGGCTCATATTGAGCTTCTCGTCCACCAGTACTCCCAAGTCCTTCTCCTCAGGGCTGCTCACGATCCATTCTCCGCCCAGTCTGTATTTGTGCCTGGGATTGCCATGACCCAGATGTAGGACCTTGCACTTGGCCTGGTTAAACTTCATGAGGTTGGTACGGGCCCACCTCTCCAGCCTGTCGAGGTCCCTCTGGATGGCATCCCTCCCTTCCAGCGTGTCGACGGCACCACACAGCTTGGTGTCATCGGCGAACTTGCTGAGGGTGCACTCCATGCCACTGTCCACGTCACCGACAAAGATGTTGAAGAGGGCCGGGCCCAACACGGACCCCTGAGGGACGCCACTCGTGACCGGTCTCCACATGGACATCGAGCCGTTGACCACTACTCTCTGAGTACGGCCATTGAGCCAATTCCTTATCCACCGAGTGGTCCATCCATCAAACCCATGCCTCTCTAGTTTAGAGAGAAGAATGTCGTGCGGGACAGTGTCAAAAGCTTTGCACAAGTCCAGGTAGATGACATCCGTTGGTCGACCCTTGTCCACCGATGTTGTCACCCCATCATAAAAGGCCACCAAGTTGGTCAGGCACGATCTGCCTTTGGTGAAGCCATGTTGGCTGTCACCCACCACCTCCTTGCTCTCCATGTGCCTTAGCATGGTTCCCAGGAGAATCTGCTCCATGACCTTGCCAGGCACAGAGGTGAGGCTGACTGGCCTGTAGTTGCCCGGGTCCTCCTTGTTCCCCTTTTTAAAAATGGGGGTTATGTTCCCTCTCTTCCAGTCATCGGGGACCTCGCCAGACCGCCACGACTTCTCAAATACAATGGCCAGTGGCTTGGCAACTTCATCCGCCAGTTCCTTCAGGACCCGCGGATGGATCTCATCAGGTCCCATGGACTTGTGCACCTTCAAGTTCCTCAGATGTTCCCGAACCTGCTCTTCAAGTACAGTGGGCGGTGGTTCATCCTCACAGTCTCTGCTAGTTCTTTCCACAGCTTGGGTGGTAAGACAAGAGGCTTTATCAGTGAAGACTGAGGCAAAAAATTCATTGAGTACCTCAGCCTTCTCTATGTCGCGGGTGACCAGAGCACCAGTATCCTTCCGGAGGGGGCCTACATTCTCCTTGGACTTCCTTTTGTCCCCTACATACCTATAGAAGCATTTCTTATTGCTTTTTATATCCCTTGCCAAATTCAATTCCTTCAGGGCTTTAGCCTTCCTCACCTGATCCCTGGTCACTCGTACAGCTTCTCTGTATTCCTCCCAGGCTATCTGTCTCCGCTTCCACCCTCTGTAGGCTAACCTCTTCATTTTCAGTTGGTCCAGGAGCTCCTTGCTCATCCACGCAGGCCTCCTGGCCTTTTTGCCTGACTTGTTCTTCGTCGGGATGCACCTCTGCTGAGCTTGGAGGAGGTGCTCCTTGAATGTGGACCAACTTTCCTGGGCCCCTCGTCCCTCCAGGGCCGCCTCCCATGGCACATCAGGTCCTTGAAGAGGCCAAAGTCTGCCTTCTTGAAGTCTAGGGTACAGAGCTTGCTGAGTGGTTTCCTTGCTGCCCCATGGATCTTGAACTCCACCATGTCGTGGTCACTGCAGCCAAGGCTGTCCTTAAGTTTCACCTCACCCACCAGTCCCTCCCTGTTGGTGAGCACAAGGTCGAGCATGGCACCCCTCCTTGTCGGCTCCTCTATCACCTGCAGGAGGAAGTTGTCATCCACGCATTCCAGGAACCTCCTGGACTGCCTGTGCCCTGCTGTATTGTCTCTCCAACAGATGTCAGGGTGGTTGAAGTCCCCCATGAGGACCAGGGCTTGTGACCGCGAGGCTGCTCCTATCTGGCTATAAAGCGCCTCATCTGCTCTGTCCTCCTGGCCAGGTGGCCTGTAACAGACCCCTACCGTAACATCCCCTATCCGTCTCCGTCCTCTAATCTTGACCCATAAGCTCTCTGTCAGCTCCTCCTCCGACCCCAGGCGAAGCTCCACGCATTCCAGCCGGTTGCTGACATAGAGAGCGACACCCCCTCCTCGTCTCCCCTTCCTGTCCTGTCCCCTTCCTAAATAAAGAACATGGGTTTCTCTTCTGCTGGAACTCACCCTAATACAATGTCTCGTGAGTTCTCCAGGAAAATAGTTGAAAGTTCTTGGTAAAAGTAAGGGTAAAATTGGTGATATATGTATGCCTCTTGCTTCCAATTACAACTGAAGAGTGAATTCTCCAGCTTCTCTAACATTATGAAAATGCCACTCCAGAAGAGCTGGTGATTTTTCATTTAAATTACAGGAGTTGGAAAGGGGAGAAAAAAGAGAGTCCTTAGTTCTAACCACAACTTTTCTCCACAGACTGTATTAGCATGTGGTGACACAGAACCTGCCTGGTGACAGAAAAAAAGTTGCTGGCAATACTGTTAAAATACTTAAAAGATGATTCAGTTTGGAGTACGCAGACAAAACTGATAAAATAATAGCTGGTTTTACAAAGTGATCTAACTTGAACAGTTTGACAAGATAAAATACAGTTTGTGTGGCAATACTTATTAACTTTGCCTTTTTGACACTAACTTGAAAATAATATAGCTGAGAAACCTGCTTTTTAAAAAGCAATTCTTGTCTCTCTATTGTCTCACAAACAGCTTATTCTGAATCACTGTCATGTTGACATTTATTTTCTTTTCTGTTATCACTGGAATGTTTGATAGAAAAGGTTGTGCAAGTGCTTGTAATTTATTCAAATCCTAAACCTAATTTAGTCAATTTAAATTAGTACTTCTCACACAAACTTCCTCATAATGAATCCCAAACTAAACCTACAACACAGAGCTCTTCTAGCTGCTAAAAAGGAGCACTAACTCTGTCCCAGCCAAAAGCAGGACAGTTTGAGATGGTAACATGGCAAGCATTTGTCATAATGTCAAAATGAATTGATTTATGAAAGGAAGCTCTAAAAGTCTATTCCCTTCTTACCAACAATGATTTTTATGATCAAAAAAGGTGGCTGTGTATTTCTCAGAGATGAATAAAGAAAATCCTTTATTGTTCTTTCTCTTCTGCACCGATTTAAAGATGTTGATTCAGATATCTTTTTTTCTGATCAGTCATTATGAGTCTAATTAATAGCAGATGCTTCTATCTACTTTACCACACATTTTATAAGTATCAAAATACATTTCTTTTACCAATACAAAGATGCACACACAAAAAAATCCAATGAAAAAAATCCCAATATCCCAAAAATAGAACTCAATACAATGCCATGGAATTTTGAAACAAAAAGAAAATTTAAATGAAAAACCCTTCTTTAAAAATCAGTTAAGGTTGCTAAGTGACAATAGTTTTACAGAACACACCATCTACAAAACACGTATGCTTAAAGCAAGGAGATTATAAACTACTGACATCTGAAATCCTTCACTGTCCACGTCAGAAACACAAATCCAATACTCTGATCAAACATTTCAGTGCGTATTTGTTACAATACCAATGAAATTCAGCCATATAATAAAGTGCTGCACTTCCACAAGTCATCACAGGCTATAATGACAGCATAAAAGCCGTCTGAAAGAGTAATGTAAAAAATTATATAAGTACCCATTAGTGACATAGTGTTAAGCATCAAATGGAATTTTAAATATATGATTTCTCCTCAACTTGACACTCTTATTTGATTACTGCATAAAGAATTTCTCAAAAACAGCGATAAACACTTTTTTCCCCTAAACCCCCACGTTAATTTTTTTTGCTTATCCTATCCAGTACACTTATAAAAAAATCACATGCTGTATAGTGGTATTAAAATTATATAACAACTGCAAAATGCAAGCTGAAGTTACTATTACTGTGCTTTGACAAAATATTCATCCAGACACTTGATAAGAAAAATGTCTTCTTATCATGTGGCAGAGTAGGATTTGTCTTTAGCTTTATTTTTTCTTTTAAGTTCTTATGTGACAGATAAGTGTACTGTTCTCCCTTAGCAACTTTAACTGTTTTTTATTTTTTATACTTATCAATACTAGGTTCCTTTTAAAAGGGAATAGAAGAGATGAAAAGTTTGAATTCTGCAGAACTACTTTAAAAGGTTAATTTCAATGATGTAATCAGGTACAAAAATGAAACCGAACAATGCACAGTACCTTTTCATACTGGTTTTTAATCCACAAAAACATTTATATTAAGGAATTTTAAGTACGGTGATGATAATCCACCTCTAAAAATGGATATAATTTCACAATAAAGGAAGTTAACATTTGTTAAATTTAACAGTAAAATATGCCCATCCCAAACACAACACACATGCCTCCAGTATTAAGTCATCACCATCTTTCAGGAACTGCATGAATAAATGGCAATTGAAGACAGTTTTGTTAAGGAAGCAGAAAAAAGTTAAAAAAATAAAGTGAAGGAAGTAAGTAGAAGTCCTGTGAATATGCTAGTATAACAATATCAAATAGACATTTTTCCAATTAATTTTTGGGGGTTATTCTGACAGAAAGACTTTTGTATAAATCCTAATTAGCTGATCCAATGTCCTTTAATTCTCATAACAATAGTAACTCATGAGACCTACTATACACCAATTAGGTCTCTCAGTAGAAATGACCTGCAGGATTCCTTTGCTTTCCTTTATTGAAATGACAGACACTACTTTGTCCTTCACTAAATATTCCCTTGGCCAAAAAAAAAAACCCAAAAAACAAATCTATCTCCTTGGATTTTAATGAGGTTAAAAGAGGTAGAAATTATATCAGACATCTAAAATACTGTTCCTGAAAATAAGGTATTTGATAGATCATTTAAAGTTCATCATTTTAGAAGAACTTAAAGAATGTTGTTAATCTAAAACATTTTATATGATAGTCAACCTTCTGCCTTTCTAGCTTACTGAGATGACTATAGAATTTTCTTATTTTTCATCTTTTTTTTTTCTTTCCAGAAAATAAAACTCATGACAGGAAATCTATATTTGCACAAAAAAGATCAAGCGTAACCTTCTTTATCCAGTTGTACTGGGAAAAAGCCCACACCTACTTCTAGAATGTCCAGTTGTAAACACCATATTCACACAGAACTCAAGCTAAGTACAGGATAGTCTCTAGAAGACAAATGCTGTTGTCTTTGCAACGAGTAATAGAAATCCTGTGCTAACTTGATGACTCTGGCCCTGCATAAAAGAAGCACACAGAATCACCGAATTATTTAGTTCCGAAAAGATGCTTAAGATCATTGAGTCAAACTGTAAACTTAACACTACGAAGTCCACCACTAAACCATGTCGCTAAGCACCACATCTACACATCTTACCTCCAGGGATGGTGACTCAACCACTTCCCTGGTCAGCCTATTCCAATGCTTAATAACCATTTCAGTGAAGAAAGTTTTCCTAATATCCAATCTAAAACTGATAAATAAAAATGGGTAGACTTCTATGTCCAGGCATTTCATGCCACTACTTCCAAAGTGATCTTTGCAGATCATATTATCCTCCATGCTCCCTTTTCCATATGGAAGATTTCCAAGATTGTCAGGGGCTTTAGACTGCCCAGGAAGTTTTCTTTAACACCAGCTACTTTAGTGACATTTTCTAGAGTAGCTGCATAATTGTAAAAAACTGTGTGCAAGGATCTTAATCTTACACAATTTGAACATCAATGGTTGGGATTCTTGATTACAAAGCTGGAAACAAAATTATCTAAGAAAAATATCTGTAAAGTAAAAGTGGAACCTACATGAAATCAAATTCTTGTTCTTGCCATTATTCAGAAGCTTCTCAGGACATTTATGAGCCATAACACTCCAGGGAGCAACTTACAAGTATTCTGCCTCTTGAGGCGATCCATTTCAGTTCCTTTTCCTGAGGTTTTCTTGCTGTTCTTCAATGCAAACAAATGCACCAAAGATGCTTCAAGGATCTCTAAATCTCCTTATTAATTAAAGCGTCCTGTAATATCTTATCTGCCTTTATACCAGAATTACAATTAATAGTTTTAAAATTAGTTCTCTTTCATGGGTAAAGAGGGGTCCTTAGAGAGCTGATTCCTACACTTCTGTTTGCCTTTATGCCAGAACTGCAATTACTAAATTGTAAGATTTAACAAATCGCTTATTATCCAGATCTTTTTTCGTTGAACAGCTATTTCCTACGATTTCTGTAGTTAATTGGCTGACCAGTTTGAGGCACTTAAGATCATATGTCCCATAAACATCAGAAACATGACGGTACTCTGAAGGCGTATTTCAAAATGAAGGAATCACACAGCTCAATACAGAGCAATGAGACTACTGGCAAGAGACAGGCAAGCAGGACATACCTCAACACCATTGCGTTCACATTAGAACTACAAGAGTAGAAAAAGGTCAACAGTTTCATGAGGAAGAATGCACATGCTGACGAACAGATACTTGATTAGGAGTCACAGACTTGGATTCCAATTGATCCCAGCTGCCATTATGGCTATTTCCTTTCTGAATTTATTTTTCCCTTCCACAATCTACTTCTTATTTCTTCTATTTTAATTTTTAGCCAATCAGAGCAGGATGTATTATCCTGACTCTGAGTTTTTGTGGAACCTGAGAAACAGGATCAGATCCCGGTTTGAGTTTGAGTTCCTATAGCTACTGCAAGAAAAACATGAAATTACTGGAAACCTGCTCAGAAGTTTAATATCTTATTTAATCAATCAATTTTACCATGTTTCAAGCATACAGGTCTCTGACTCATTAGTATTCTGAGTTAGATATGGAAACAAATATTCGTTCATTTCAGTTTTTTCTGAACATTGAAGAACCCAGAAGAATATGAAAAATATTTTTCACAGTCCAGAAACCCTTCTTCTATTTTGGGAACTGATTTCCAATGTATAGACAGTCTTCACCAAGACATGCACAACTGTAGTTGATTATGTACACGTAACAACATTTAAATGATAAATAATACTAAATGCCTATTGGCTTAGTGGTCAATTTTACTAGCTAAAGAAGTTCATGTTTTGGGACTGTGAAGAACAGTTTATCAGGTATCCACAGGCGCCCTGGATTTCAACACATCCAAATAGGGGAAGGAGAGGCAGCAACAACGACTGCATAAGCTGAATGCTAGTTCAGGGTTCTGATTTCTCGATCTGTTGTACTTTGAAACTGCTTTACTGAACATATGGCTTACCTAATTGAGGGTTATAAAATTATAAAGGGTGTATGCACATTGAAAATCATAAAACTACATATATATATTACAGGAAACTAAAAATAAGGGATGAAACTCATGGGTCATAAAAGGAAACGAAAGAATTAATTACTGAGGAAAAGTAACTAATTAAAATCATGAGCTTACAATCAGAGCTAGAAAAAATAAAACTGAAACTCCAGCAACTCTTACACGCTCTGATTCACATCTAAACAACTACAAAACTCAGCTGTGTAAAGGAAATACATTGAATGTGCCTTCTCTTTCAGGCACCCTCCTCTTCATGTAAAGAAGATGCATATCTAAGCAGTTACAAAAGTGACTACACAGCATACTCTATGAAGCGTGCAAAACCCAGTGAAACGTACACATTAGCTTTGTATCTGCAACTTGTGCTCAACTCGTGCTGTAAGAACAGCATTGTAGTATTCAAACACCTGGTGCAGACAACACAATTACAATACATGCAGCGTCTGTAACCCCTCAGCGTGCACAGCTCTATCAGGTGCAGGACACACTCCTGTAAAGACACAATAAACAGAGCACCTTGTGATGTGGAAATACCTTAAGGGCTTGGAACCATATACAACGCATTATCACAGCTTCACCAACACTTGTAGTTGTGGTTCAAATGAGTGAGGTGGACTGAAAAATGGCTGACCTGCTGGGCTCAAGCTGTTGTGATCAATGGCATGAAGTTCAGCTGTAGGCCACTCCCAAGTGGTGTACGCCAGGGTTTGATACTGGGTTCAGTACTGTCTGATATCTGCATTAGTTGCCTACACAACAGGACAGAGTGCACCCTTGGTAAGTTTGCAGATGATACAAGACTGGGAGGAGTGGTTGATATACCAGGTGGTTGTGCTGCCATTCAGAGGGACCTCAACAATCTGTAGAAAGGGGCAAACAGGAACTTATGAACATCAACAAAGAGAAATGCAAAGTCCAGCACCTGGTGAGGAATAACCCTATGCACCAGTATGTGCTGGGGGATGACTAGTTGGAAAGTAGCTTGGCAGAAGATCAACTGGGCATCCTGGTGGACAACAGGTTGAATGTCAGCCAGCAATGCGCACTGGAAGAAAAGAAAGCCAACAGCCACCTGGGCTGCGTTAGGAAGAGTGTTGCACCTGGGTGAACTGGAATACTAAAAAAAGAAGTAAAAAATGGGCCTACTAAAAATGTTTTGCTTCCTGTTACTTGTTATTCTTTATTATTATTTGTTTGGAAAGTGGGGAAACAGAATTCTACTAAATAAATATACTTAAACAGAATCACAGACTGGAAACAGCTTAGAATCAACCATTATTTCATGTTTCCTGACAGACACTGATTATAAACACGACAGATGTTTATCTAAACAGCCTGTTCTGAATCATCTCTTGTACTGATAACAGTCTTGAATTAGTATGAACTTTTTTATTTTGACTACGAAGACAGTTTCATTGTTCTCTTCAGGTTATTCAACCCAATTTTAAGCATTAAATTTTAAGTCAATGACAAACAGAAAATCTTTCACAAATGTAAACCAATATGTTTTGACTTTCTCTACTGTCTTTCTGGGTTTTATTGGGTTTGCTTCCTTGTTTGTTTGGTGTTTTTTTTGCTTGCAGGATTTTTTACTTTAACTTTTGATTTTTTTCCTAACACTTTCAATGCATTATTGAAAACTAGTCAGATTAGGAAAAAAAAAATTGTTGAGTTTAAAATATGTCTTTTGACATTGAGTAAATCTATATTCTATAGGCAGACAAATGTAACAAGGATCTGCATTCTATGCAATCATTGCTCTCATTTAGAACAGCTATATGGAAATGAACACAGTAGCATGTCATTAAATATTACTGGTTTCCCCTATCACTGCGTTACTGTGTCGCTGAGGAATATAAAGCTCTTTCTGTTAGAGCAGGATATTAATCACTGCTTAAAATGCAGTGACAGATGGTAACATTGCATGTATATGAGAGAAGAAACATATCCAAGCACATAGAAATACAATATTGAACTTCAGTAAACAATTATTCTTCACGCCCTTTTTTCTTTTTTGTGTTTTGTTTTGTTTAAAAAGCTTAATAAAGCACTAGCTAGTATCTCAAGCTAGCACTAGCAAATGCTGTCAGCAAACGCGCAGGAGTCAGGGTTAGGAAATTACCTAGGAAGTGTTTTACATGGAGAGAGAAGGGTTCTTGATATCCACTGACTTTCTGTAATACGTTTTGTTAGAGGTAATGTGAAAGTTATTACTATTTGGGAAATTTATTAGACAAATGTTCTAAATATCTACAATTAAGATTAAGTTTAACATCCCAGGGTTAAATTATATAACCCTTACAATATAACGTTTCTTTTCCCACTAGTCCTACTCATGCCAAGAGACCTGCTTGAGTTCTTAAATGATTAACATTATAGTAAAGTCAGGTACTTTCCTAAGATTTTCAAGTCACATATACAGTAACTTTGACTACTACTAATACTATAGAATAAAAATAAAGATTTGAACATGAAGGAACTAAATCAGGATATTCTAGCAAACAAAGAACACAGTAGAACTTCACAGAGAAGTGTTAAATTCTTAGGACGGCATCCAAAGAAATAAACATGCTTTTCTAATGCTGAACCTGAGGTAGTGCTGAAAAGATAATTGTCCACTCCCTCTATGAAAACTTACTTTAAATTATGTTGTCAGCTTACATAGAGTTTGAAATTAAAATTTACCTAAATAATATCACACAGGACAAGTTATTTGTGTAAATGATGAACAGTAACAGAGAAAGCTACAGAAGCTTATTATTAAATGGCTCTTTGGTCAAGACATCCAAGCTTAAACGACAACTTAATTACACCCAAGCTTAAACAAAGTTCTCTGTCTTCCAACACACACCACTGGTCTCAGTATGTTTCTTCCTCTCCTCTTTCTGAATTCTTATTTTGCAGTTACTCAGCTACACATCTGTGACATTGGGTACCACTGAGACATGCAATGGCATTTGTAAGCAGCAGTACTGGGCATACAAGAAAAGAACATGCAAGTTTCTTTAATAATCCACAAACTATTAAAACTTTGAAACAAAATTTAAACAAAACTACAAGAATAAAGTAGATCTTGAAAAACTGACACCACTCTGTTGTAGTCTAGGTAAAGTAGTTTCCATGGTATCAATCTGACGGTCCGTCTTGTTAAGGAGAAATGCTGTGACCATTTGTTTATTAGGTACTTGTCAGCAAGTAGGCCAAATCATAACACTTTACACAAAATACAATCCACACAAGTGGCAAACTAAAGCGAATCATACTTTAATACAAATATAACAGCAACTATATTAACCCACCAATATATACTATAAACCATCATTAGAACACTGCAGAAAATATTTTGGAGTTCCTAGTCAGAGGCATATTTTTAAAAAATTATCTATTTAAAAAAAATAATTCAGGACAATGCCACTCATCGAAACCTTCAAAAGAAGGTCGTTTGCGTTTTGGTTTTTTTTTTTTTCCCCTGTTCTTACATTCATAAAAAATTTGAAATTTGACATACTGCTACAAACCAAAATTGTTGTGGCCATTGATGCTGACAATAAAAATCGTTAACCAAATCCTTAATATAAACAAGCCCTCTTACGTGGTTAAGAGGTGTTGATGCCAGCTTCTAAATTTCCAGTGGAAAATTTCACATGGCAAAAATCACTTTCTTAGTGGTGGTGCTACAATACAAACAATTGTTTCAAGTGCTCCAGTGTACTGTTACTCCTGAAAGGAGTGAAGAGAAAGAATGCATATAAAAGATGAGTCAGAAGAAGACATGCATTTCACTAGTTTTACAAGAGACTAGTCTTATTTTAATTTTTTAGGAGAAAAATGATATAATGTTACAACTGTAATGCTGTAGCTTTGGAAATGGTTGGAAACAAGTCACAGGCTGATTCTACCAAGCGTGGAGTTCACACTAAGTACAAACGTTTCAAATTTCTTTCATGAGTACAAAAGAAACCCCACTGAACACAAAAAAATAAAAGATTGTAAGGGTTTATTTAAAACCAGTTTCCCACTATGATATTGAAATAGAAACTGTAACAAAAACACAAGAACAAAGGAAAAGTAACTGATGTATCTATCAGAATATTAATATTGCCCTTAATGAATACTGAAGAGGCAGCTGTCAGCCTAGATTTTAGTATAATTTCACATCCAGAGTCTATGTTCAAGTATGTAGGATACTAGTACTAAAATTCTTGGCATTTGAAAGTAAACAATAAAGAATTACCTAGCTGGACTATACGACATACAGTTCAGAAAAAAGTAACAGTAAATATTTTCAGGAAATATTTTGTATTACTACAAGAGAAGAGATTTCAGTAATTTCAGGAAGGTCTCTGTTCTTTTTCAATTGCTGTTATTTCAATGAGAATGAACTATTTAGAAAGTTTCCAGTAAGCACCCAAAATTTATACATGTGACAATCTAAGCTTTCTAATACAAAAATCAGAAACCTAACAGATTGCAGAACAGACATTCAATCAAATGATAACGCCCTAATTGTAACATAAAGCTAAGAGTAGATCGTTCAGTCTGCTGAATTATGTAATTAAGTTCAAATACTTAGCATCACATCAAGGAAAAAAAAAATTCAATGAACAAAGCAGTAGTAAAGGGTTACTTTCACTTTTGTTAAAAGTTAAAATTTAACTCACTGCATCTTAACAAATTGACAATAGCTTACATAATGTAAGTTTTGGTGTCATCAAAAAGATAAAGGAAAAATAGCCTCTCTGGTTTAATCACTTGTGAAAAGAGTCTAGACTACCTAAAGTTGTGGCTGCATATAAACCTTTTTTCCTTTGTATCAAGATGGATCTGCTCATTTCATAGAAACTGTCATTGAGGTACTGTATAACAACTTTGTGAGTCAAATCCCAAAGTCTCAGCACTTACAAGCACCCGGCTTGCCTACCTCAACGCTGATCTCACCACTTCAAGCTCACACAAGAAGAAAAAGCACTAGAAGCAGCTCGAGAAAAAAACTGTACCGAATAATGAGGGAGCAGCAGTGTTTCAAGAGCTGTCGATTCAGACTCTTTGCTGAGTACTAAATTAATTTTGAAAAGACTACTAGATACGTTGATTAAAAGGGGGTATTTTGATTATACAGGATTTGACAAAGTTGCACTAAACTATAAACTGAAATTCCCACTTGTCTGCCGAATTATCTGAAAGGTAATAATTTGCATGCTTTACTGTAAGGGAGAGGTGTTTCACTGAGCTATAATTGAAGTTGTGGCACAATCTATGGAGTTTAAGCTGTAACTGTAATAAAATGTTGAAATTCAACTTTGTCTTATTGCAGTGTAGTTGGGTATCAGGGCTATGCATGTAGAATCACCGAACAGTTTGGGTTGGAAGGGACCTTAAAAGATCATCTAGTTCCAACCCCCCTGCCATGAGCAGGGACACCTTCCACTAGACCAGGTTGCTCAAAGCCCCATCTAGCCTGGCCTTGAACACTCTAAGGAACAGGCCATCCACAGCTTCTCTGGGCAACCTGTTCCACTGCCTCATCATCCTCAGAGGAAAGAATTGCTTCCTTATGTACATCCAGCACACTGGATTCCCTGGGTAAGCCAAGGAACACTGCAGCTAGCCTCTGTGCTAGGCAACGGAGCAGCTTAAGTGAAGGTCATTAGCAAAACCCTAATTGATTTCACAGCAAAGCATGTGCCTTTACTGGAGTTCTTCAGGTAAGAGGTTTGGTCAGTTCCAGAGATTATCTCCAGGCAGCCTGTGCCAAGCACAAACCAACTGATAAGCACTCCCAGAATCCTTAAATGTGTGTTGATAATATTCTGAGACAAAGATCTGGGTGTCTTAGCAGCTTCCCCAGATAGCTCCTAGTGTAGAAACATATTCTACTCTTTGTAGTAGAGTAGATACTTTGTTAGAAAGAGCCTCCTGCAGATGAAGAAATGGTCCCACAGGGTGCTCTTTTGTAAAATTATATGTTTTGTACAGAATTTAAGATAATCAACAGAAACATCATGCATAAATTGGATTCATCATGCAGAATCACAGGCCAGCTGGGCATAAGAATTCGGTGAAACAACGAACAGTTCGAGTCATACTCAATCCAGCTAAAGACACTCTGTCACAACCATAAGAAAAGATTATCTAAATGAACTGTTTACTTTAGCAAGTACTCATTCTGTCTATGAGTTCAATGAAACTATTCCTTGAATAGTTTTGGTTTCTCCTGGGTAACTTCTTTTGTACTGTTTTGGCTATCAAAGATACTGTAAACATTGCGTAACTTATCCCTCAGTAAATAATTAAATTCATTGATGGAGATTTGGATAATAACAAATTATGTGTTTGTTACGTACAAAACATCTGAATATGTCAATGTATATAGATGTCTGAAAATTAATGAAATTGTTCACTGTGGAACAAAACAAGTTGATGAACATAAGCCTATTGAACAACTACAGAATAATATTTGATACACGTTTTACTGAAAAGAGATAGTTCTTTAAAGCTGATATTCTTGAAAACTGAAGGACAGAAGGCTAAAGTTGAAAAAATGCAGTGCACAACAGTGTTATGCAATGCCATCAAAATAAATTAAGAGACAGAATATGTTCGGTTTCTAGCCCAAAGTTAACACTAACCTCTGCGATGAAACTAAAAACCCCTAATAAATTGTGATACAATGCAATATGAACATGAGTCTACAAAAGACAGTGACAGGTTAAAAAAATTTAAAAATAAAACAAGGAAGATTTATTTCAAGGAGAATTGCAGACCAGAAACTATCTTATAGATTGAGGTAAAAGGAGGATTCTCTTTGCAATGTATTATTGTCTGTGATGTTTTAAAGAAGCCTGGAGGTATTTTACGCCGTAAAAGTTTTGAGATATATTTGTTTGGGGAAAGGTAGGAAGGCTAAGTGGAAGGCAGTTTACACCTCATTTTTCACTTCAGAAATGTTTGGACTTCAAAGACTTGTTTTAACAGTGTCTGTTTCTTTTGGGGTTTTTGGTTCTTTAATTGAAATAATGTAAGCACTAAATATTCAACAGTGATATCCTTTACCAAAAACATTAATCAAGTTAAACTGGTATTAACAAAACCTAGAGAAAAAGAATGTAAAGATTCTGATTACCAAAAAAGACAAAAACTAGAAAAGTCACCTTTACTTTCATTTCTCAAAATTCAGTATTTTTGACTCAAGTTTTTCAGTCATATTTTTTTCAGAATAGGATAAACATTAATATCAACATATAAGTAGACCCTGCAGCTTTAAGCTATGCAGAATTTTAACATCTAACCAAATTTTAGTCTACATTCTTCGACTATGAAGCTACCATAAGAGGCAAACTCCCTGGTTTCCACTCCCATGGAAATGACCTTTAGAAACATACTATTTGCTAGAGTTTGGTAAGCAGCAAAGGTCTATTTGATTTTCCTGATTATTTCAGATGTCTTTGTTAATTTCCACTCATATCAAGTGCTCAGAGTTTCTAAAACCAAAATGCTGTGGTTTTGAGAAATATCTTGGTTAGGTTGTTCAAACTGGATTGTTTTATAGTTAAACCTAGCCATAGTCTCTATTTAATTTCTTTCAAAACATGCAGTGAGTTTGGTAAACACAAAAGAATTGATGGGAATATGAGCAACTAGTTTAAAAACCAACCTCAAAAATCAGAAGCTGGGAGGCTACTGCATTGCTAAAACAGTGGTTCTCAGTATCTGCCACCACTCCCTCAATGGCACCAATTAAAATGCTTGAGTGTAACAAGAGAGGCTTACAGAGTTCTATAATTTTTAGACTACGTGAAAATGTGACTTGTCCAACTAACCTCACACTCATAGCTCAAAGACGTGTAGGGCTTTTATTTACTTATATTTTTACTGTTGTTTTACAAAGATCTTGCCTTGAGAAATGCATCTCCTTTTTTGGAGTCTCTGGCACCATACTAGGAGCACCTTCATCTGGCCATCCATAATTTGTTACCCTTCTTCTGCCTGGGAATGAATGGAAGCTTCAGGTCCCAAGCATACAGAGGTTTTACATAGAGTGTTTTGCTTTGCCTCGGACATACTACAAATTTAACTTCTCATGAGTAATTCCATAGTGTACAGTCTTTACTACTTTTGACAATTAATCAATTTTGTTCACAAAAAGAATCATGCTTTATCAAAAAACACAACAAACATTTTCCTACTAGCACAACCCAAATGCATTTATATTATAAGCCGCCTGTTTGAAACTTTCCAGGCTTTGTAGCTATCTGTTCCTTTTCAACTATTTACATTAAGAAAAGTTCTGCTTATCAGCAAGGACAAGGGAAAGAGCGATTTAAGGTGAGGTATATTTTTAATGTGTGTTTTTTATATTCAGAAATATAGAAGATGTATTCTTTCAAAAGATAAAATTCTACCGTTATTTACTGAGTAAGCTGTGCACACTGGACAAAGCACTCATTCAGCTGAAGATTTAGGCTGTCACCTCCAAAATTCAAACGGCCTGACTGTCAAATTCAGGTATTTCACTTCAGAGATGGTTAAGCTGTAATGTTTTTATTATTTCTGTAAAGAAATCATTTCACAGTGTCTTGGAAGTGAAAACATGTAAATGAAAAAGGATAATTCTCAGTATTTTTTTTTTATGCTGACTTCATGAGCTTACTTCATTCGTAGGCACTCATTCACCTTATGTACTCCAGCTGTAAAAAGGTAAGAGCACATAAATACTACTTCACTTGTGTTCTTATAAGCATCAAAGACATAAAGAAATATAACAGCATGTGCATTTTAACTGTTACAAACTTGAGGCTGTAAATCTTGCGGATAAAAGAAACTATGCACAAAATAACTATCCCAACTTACACCACAGCCAGGTAGAGCAAGTTCTCTTGTAAATACGTAACATTTCCCAGGAAAACAAGAACATTCTTCTGAATGACTAAGCATGCATTCAAGTTAATTTAAAAATAAAAGTTAATTACTTCCTGATTTACCAGATCTGCAAGTAAATAATTCATGAGTAACTGATGATTAAATTGGTAAAATATTCTAATCTAGTTTTCTTCTTCAATTTAAATGGCTGTTTCCCTACTTACAGCAGGAGCAAATGAGGAAAAAAAAAAAAAGAGTCTAGCTTTTGTAAAGTGAATCAGATGTGATCATACATGATCACAGTCTCATTCTAATGAATGAGAGATTTTGTTACTCTAGCGTCTATAAGGAAGAAAAGCAGCTCATTGGGTTGAACCACCTCACAAAGCTGTAGACAAGGGAGATTCAGTATGGTGGGAGCAGTCTGAATAGTCAGATGGAGAAGAAAATAAAGCCTTTAAGGTGAAGGTTTAACGGAGTGAATTCAGGAAAAGAGAGAGCTAAACAAAAACATAACCCAAAACTCGGGCTGTGTAACTTCAGTGTGTTACAAGACATGATACAAAAGTATCAATGGAAAAGTTTGGCAATAGCATTACACGGTTGACAGCAGTGAAAGAACACCTCTCTGCTCTTCCAACCTAATGAAGAAAACACAGTGACTGTGGCTTTGAAAACCCCCATTACTGCAACAGATAAACAAGACTTTTATAAATTCATTTATCACTTATCAACACTCTGTCTTTTTTTGTCATTTTACATATTTTCTTTGATACCTGATAGTATGCTTCCTTACTTTATCAATTACAGTTGTATTTTATAAATGTCATATAAAGAAAAACCTTTTTACTGAGACACAGCTAAGCTTTTTTTCTGAAGACAAATTGACCATAGAAAAGTGAAGCACATTCAGTTGCAAACCTGTAGAAAGTAGAGGAAACATACTAGCAAACAGGTATTTAACTGCCTTTCTAGACATCAAGGGTCATCATTATAGAGAGAGTAAATCATTATTAAGATAAACGCTGTAAATCATTACAGCTTATCCTATGATTTACAGAAGGAGATGTACAATAGGGGAGGAAGTCAACAATCTGACTCCAATGACTTGGAAGGAACTGGTTATCGTTTAGAGAGGGATAATTACCTCTGACTACATCCATACTATCTTCTGCAGGCATACCAACTTGTTCTGTAATGTGAAACAGACAGCCCATACTCTCAAAGCTCCAGAGTCTATTGGGATAACCAAGTTGATGAAACAAAGGAATATATTGTGAGGTCAGAGAATATTATATCATGACAAGCTAGGTTAAAAAAAAGTCACCATTACAGTAAATTTGCATGTCCTTTTACTAAAAAGGACACAGCCTTTGTGCTCACATAAGCATAAGCCTAGCTGTTTGAGCTATTTAACTGAAACTATTGCTACAATAGAATGTATCACGTCACCAAGCACCCTGGTGAATCGTCACATGGCTGCTGCTTTCTGCAGTGTGGGTTCCCATCTGACAAGAGAGGTAATCCCAGAAATCATCTTAAAGCCTCTTTAGCTACTCCCTCCGCTCTGCTCTGGTGAGACCCTCCATCTGGAGTACTGCATGCAGCTCTGGAGTCTTCAATAAAAGAAAAACATAGACTTGCTGGACCAGGTCCAGACAAGGGCCACAAAGATGATCTGAGGGATCAAACACCTCTCCTATGAGGACAAGCTGAGAGAGTTGGGGTTGTTAAGCCTGGAGAAGAGAAGGCTTCAGGGAGATCTTGCTGCAGCCTTTCAGTACCTAAAGGAGGCTTGTAAGAAAGATGACAACACACTTTTTACAGCACGGCCTGTTGCAATAGGAGAAGGGGTAATGGTTTTAAACTGAAAGAGAGTAGATTCAGACTAGATATAAAGAAGAAATTTTTTTCCAGTGAGGGTAGTGAAACACTGGTACATGTAGATCCCCGTCACTGAAAACATTCAAGGTTGAGTTGGACAGGGTTCTGAGCAACATGATCTAGTTGAAGATGTCCCTGCTCGTTGCAGGGAGATTGAACTAGATGATCTTTAAAGGTCCCTTCCAACCCAAACCATTCTGATTCTAAATAGAATCACAGAGTCAGAGAATTGTTGAGGTTGGAAAGGAACTCTGGAAGTCACGCTGTTCAACCATCCTGCTCAAGCAAGGTCACCTAGAGCAGGTGTACGATCACTGTTATGCATCTGGAAATGTTATTGAAGATAATATGTACTGCTTATTACTACAATAATACACTGGCATTTCATAGAACTGAAAGAGCATGTTAAAGCAGAGAAGCTCATACTCTACTTAAAAAAAGAAAGTGTTTTATATCATAAACAGGTGATAATTCTTGTTCCAAATAACAGCCTCCAAATTTTATTTCTGTGTAATTTGTATTTACATTAATTTAAGAATGAAGTGTATTCTTGAAGATTAAACTTCATCAACTCAGCTACATTCTGTTATGTTTCCATCATTTTCTTGCTATCAAAACATGGTCACTTTGGTAATACTGAGTAGAGAGTAAAGAAAAATAGAAAAACAATACGTTGAAGTTATCTTCCATGCCCTACTGCCTTTAAGTAGTGAAAATTAACTGCTGAGCACAGCAGTGAGTGAAGGATTCATGCAGTGAGCAGCTGCCTACCTTGAAATAACATGTGTTTAAAAATACTTTCTGTTACAAGTAATTTTGCCTTTACAGTCCAGAAAGCCTCAGCTGCTCTCAAGGACAAAAGCTCACTTTACCAAGCTGTCTAAAAAGTGATTTCTTGATTTCCTTTGGATAGAAGCTTTTTTTTTCTTTCTTTAATTTAAAAGTCTTAGATAATAAAAATAGACACATGTGGATTACAGAACACAAAGTAAGCACGCAATCCTGTAAAAAGCTGAGATACACTCAATCCTTTCTCAAGTCATTCAAATCTAGGGTGCTCCACAGAGGAAGCAGGTGCTGAAGAACTCACATACTCCTGAAGTTCACATAATGAAGATAACTTTTATCATAACAGAAGGCCAAATCTGTTCACGTATTCAGCCCCCTCTGTACCGTTCCTACAATGTAAGCTGCATGCCAAGCCATTGCAAACTGCTGGCTGTGGTATTACTGGCACAAAGAAAAGCCCAGTTTGCATAGAAACAGCATATCATTCCCAGCCCTGACTTCAGGTCAGAGACTTAAGAGAGAGTAAGAGCACTGCTCTTCCCATAAGCATCTCCAGCTGTTTGCTGGGGGCTGTCACAACTGGGTACAGTTTAGAGCAACTGCAAAGATTGTCTAATCTGCAGGACATCTTATTTGTTGATAACCAGGACTGTGGACATGAGGGAAGATGATATAAGATAAGCTGCTATTTCCTGCTCAACATTCCCGATCTTGAAGCTGGGCAGTACTCATTTAAGTGATACCTTGACCCTTGGTACAGACTTGGGTATTAAATGCCATTGCTCATTTTACCACACCAAAAAGCTCATCTTGTGTATTTAGAATAAAAACAAAATGTTTTCAGCTCAAAACTTTAAAAATTACATCTTGGCACCTTAAACACCATCTTATCTCTCTTCCCATGTAAAATTATTCTAGTCTTTCCTTAGTCTTCAATGATTAAAAACATTGGAGAAATTAACAGAAATAAGCAGAGTTACACTGAATCGTCCACCTACAAAATGAAGGATAAAATTATGAAAGTGAGTTATAAATAGAGGTTTTTCCGTTTCCAGTTTCCATGTGTATGAATACAGATAAATGTGTTTTGTATGTTTTCTCCCTTAAAAAATTAGAGTGCTCTGAGCAGAGAAGCCTTTCCCTTTTATTCGCTTGTAATTTTGCTAAACATATTTGTTATGAAGAATATTCCCATTCACACTTCCTGTTCAGACCTCCTGTTTCCTTACTCAGCCAAGCCATTCTGTAACTCAAGTAATTTAAAAAAGCAGAAAAGAATTTGTGCTTCTCTTCTAATGGAAGGTTTTACTGCTTCAGTTAAGATTCTTTAAATAACTCTTTTTCACATAGGTTATATTAATGCAATCAGCAAAACTAGTCACATGAATAAGAACTACTTATGCATCTAAAGTTTTTCTGGAAAGCTTCATTGTTTACATTAAAAGGATCTGAGAACGTCGAAGTAAAGTGGTTTCATTGTTGGACAATCAATACATTTTACCTCTCCTTAAAAGACAGTATCATAGTTGACTAAAGGACAAGTTCTGGGTCTGCATCAGATCATGCAACAAACTTATTCCTGTAGTTGATGTAATGCCAAACAAATATGAAACCAGGACTCATTAATAATTAGTTAGATTTATACATGAAATAATAATTTTAAATTATGGTTTTCTATTTACTTCTGTTCATAGAAACTAGAGGCCTCAGGGCATTTTCACCTATGAATTAAGACTACTGTTTTACTGTTACTGAAAAATTCCTAGTGCTACCTTTTTGAATGATATTTCAATACTGAAATTACATTTTAAGTTGGCAAAACAATTTCAAAGTCACAATATTTTTTTTTCTTTTTAGGATGAAAGCAATTCATGCTCAAGGTACAAATGAAACTGAACACTAATATTTTAATATACTGGCACAAAATCTAAGTCAGATGTAACTGCTATAGATTTCTTCAGTAACTTTCACAGTTCAATCATCCACTCTTCCCAAACATAATTACATAATTTCAGGTGCATTCATATAGTGTACCACAACATGGCTCAGTCATGCAAAAGGCAACAGGTATTTCTGAAAAAAAAAAAAAAAAAAAAAAATCCTGAGTTGTTTTTAATTTAAAGGTCAAATGAAGGTAAATACTGATGAGATACAGATCAGCATTTTTTTTCCAGAAAGAAACACAATGTATACCATTATAATGGTCTTCGTGTTAATGTTGTGGATATGAATCTTTTGTGGTACAGCATGATTGAAAAGTCTCAAAAACAGGCACACGACATTTTCTTAGAGTTTCAACTAAGGAACTATTTAAATGATAGGAGTACGTCTTACTGAAAGCCACACCTCCGTAGGCACTATATCAGCACACAAGAACTTACACTTCATTAAATGAAGGCAGGATTGCAGATTTTGGGATTCATCTCTCTATCATTACCTATATTACAAGTCAAAAAAAGCATTCACCTTCTTATTTCAAAGTGCAAGAAGACAGAGTAAAGGCTCTGTCTCTGGTGACCCAACATTTACTAAGGCTCATGAAGCTTACAAAGAGAAAATCAGAATGGAAAATTTCTTCAAGTCAGATAACAAAATGGAACATAAAAGGCTTGAAAATAGAAAATAAAATGGTTTACCTAAATCTTTTCTATTCATTTTTTAATGGCATTCTTTTTCAAGATCTGTAATAAAAGCACATTTCATCAGATCTTCATAATTAAATCTTTCTCATTGTTAGGTGCACAATCATAGATTAAAAGCTGTTCCTACAGTGTGAAGAAAATTATCATGTAAGCTCTTTGAGTGGAGGTTTTTCCAGTCACAAACAGAATGCAAATTATATGTCTTATTTGACAATTAAAAAAGTAGATTTAGATTTCCAATAGCATTATTCTAAAACAAATTCTGAAAAGGATACTCAGTGTCCCACACTTCTATGACAAATTTGGAAAGATCAGCCATTAGCATACACTTATGAACACTTTGATAACTAGGCTCCATTAAAAATAATATCCTACAAATTAGTATTAAGAAAGCAAAAAAAACATTTTTAAAAAGTATAACTCTGACTTCAGCAAAAAAAATAAACAACAGTAGGCAAATAACATACGCAAACCAGTAAATAACCCCCGTGTATGGGCTACTTTGTGTTCCAAATTGAAAAATTACAAATGATAAACAATTATACCCAAGTGACTACATTGACCAGCAATCACTTTATAGTTAAAAAAAAAAAACTTCAGCAGGACTGCTCAGATATTTAAGTTTTGCTGCACAGGAATTTATGCATAAAGGAATTATGTCTAGACTAGTGCCTCAGCTGTATGGACACAAATCTGTGCCTGTGTATGAAGAGAACAAGCAGCTCTGATTCACCAAGTGCATTGTTCCCATTTTTCTTACTAATACTGCTTTAAAACAATGTAATTCCTGTAATATGCATGTGTCAAACTCATAGAGCTTTTGGTGCCTCTATTGTATGCAAGATTTAAAACCCTTCAGCCACTTAGTACAGAAATTGCTGTGCTAAAGCTGATGTTGCTTATTCTAACATAAAGCACAGAAACATCTATTGTCTTAGCGTCTCCAATATTTAAAGCCTTTTCTATTCACTTGTATTCAAATTTTCCATAAGGTGCAAACGATGCATATTAAGGCATATCTGGTCATAAATTTCTTCTATTTACTTGCTTACTCACTCTGCCTCATTTTATCTTTTCCTTTTTTCTCTTTTTTTTTTTAAATATCATGCAGTATGCTCGTACAGATAGTAGCCATTCTCACACAATCAAATTACCTGCAGCCTTTTTAGCAATTGCCATTTCAAGCATTAACTAACAGAAGTTTTATTAAGGAGACTTAGTCCTTCCTGTGACTGTAAAACTGTACTGATAAGACAAGCATGAATTTTTGGTCTTTTTTTTTCCCCTTCTAAAAATAAATAGATTAAGCTTTGAACAGATAATGGCTCATACGGAAAGCACAGAACCACTGAAAAAAGTATTCTACCAAAAATATTAGATACCATATTGACCTGTGTCAGTCAGAACAAAGAAGTGTCAGTAAAAAGTAGTATCTAGGATTATAAATTATCCAGCTGAATAAAACTTCTTTTTTCTGTTCACAGTAGCTGGGTAGGCTTTTGGCAAGGGTAATCCTTCTTTCAGGTTAAAGGGAAAAAAGCCTCTTTTGATGAAATTTCCACTAAGTCCCTACGCTTAAGCAATGCTATCACTCTGGCATGAATTGTTGTGCTTTAAGGGTGCCTTCTGTTTTCCCACACGAAGAAAGAATTTAGCTGGCTACCTTGGACTGAAATTCAACTCCTCTGAATGCAAATTACTTAATTTATATATGTTGAGTGGTGTTGCACCCAGGAACAGCAAAAGCAGCAACATATAAACTATTCTTTCTCAGGCTGACAGATCATTCAGGACCTTCCCAGCCCCATGCTCTTCTTCACCTTCTTGTATGGAGAATGCCAACTGTGACCAAGTATGCAAATTTAATTTAATGCTTTAATGGTTTGTGTCTTATTCATTAGGGAGCATGCTTTTTTTTTTTAATTAACTTTGCAAAAGATGACTTCTGACTACTTTGAAGTCAAACACGTGTTTGTAATTCATAAACACGCCAAAACCAACACCCTGCACTTTCCACTGACATTTTCATACATTTTTGTCCTACAGCAGATGGCTGAACAACCTAATCAAGAGATTTTGTACAAGGCAACAGAAATCATAAGCTAGGATCTGTAATTATTTCAAAAAAAGTTATAGAACTTTATGTCTTATGTACCGATGTGTGTAGATGTTGCAAAGTATTTAATAGGCTTGTATCATACTATCAAACAAATAGATCACTCTGTCAACATCTCTCTGGTCAAGACAAGTTGCAACAACATGAATATCACGTAGCTTTTACTGAGCCCTGTCCATTACTGAACCAGGTAGTGATGGAAAATTCCATCTCTCTTTATTCTCAATTATTTCCTATCAGGCACTTCCTACTGAATATTTTCTCCACATCCTTAAGTCAGACTATCGGCCCTCATTCTGACTGCTTTCTCTACCCTTCCCTATGCTTCTATAAACTTTGGGGATGGACAAAAATACAAACCTGAGAAGAGAGATTACATGAGAACATTCGTAGAGTGTCTCTTAAAAACTCACCAAGGACAATGTTTATGGCAGAACAAGTTGCAGTTGGCCCATAGAATGGCATTAGCCTTTACAGTAAATACCCACAGATTATTTCTTGAGTTTTAGGGTGGCTGGGAGGGGAGTGGTTTGGTTTTTTTTTTTTTTAATCATGAAAGCTCTTTTAATCTCTGAAAAAGAGGATTATTTAAATGACTTTTGCATGAAAAACTTATTTAAAAATCTGATCAAATCCTTACATTTTCCTTGTGTGCTATAATTCTTCAAGTTGGCCCTGCTGTGACTCAATCAAATTTCAGCTTTTAGCTTAGAACAAAATCTAATCAAGTCATAGTAGATTTTTGTCTTCTTGCTGCAGTTAGTCTGAAGTAAATGTTTTTTTATGGAAAGTGGTATTGCTTAACTCATATCAAATAGAGAAATCTACAGAAATATACCAGCAAAAGCTCACAATTTGCTTTGGAACAATAAGTAAACATTAGCTAAGGAAATGTGAGAATAGGTAACAAACAAAAATGAATAGTCACTGCTCATTTGTATTAAGTTCCAGTTGGTATCTGTGGTCCCAGAGAAGCCTAACGGAACACCTTGTTTGTCTTAATTATATGAAACTAAACATAACTTGACATATAGTGAAGTGAAGTAAGACAGCATCTAAACATTTAAGATTAGGTAAAAAATGTTTCATAGCACTTGTCCTTGTATATTACTGATGTACTTACTCAGATTTGAAGTTAAGACTGAGGGGATGTTGGGGGGAACCACAACAAACCAAACAAAAAATCCTCTAAGCCAATTTAAAATTACCATGGATCTTGTAAATAATAAGAATTCCAGGAAAGGGGACAACTATTTCAACTGACTCAACAAATGAAGGCAGCAATTTGCTACAGTGATTGCACTGCAAAATTAATTAAAACTCCCCAAAAAAATCATGCCCAAGACTCATATTGCTAAGTCAGGGAAACATAGCTGAAATTTCGTTTAGGAAGGTGCAATTGCACAGTGTTTTGCTTTCTTCTCCATCATGATCCTTTGTGTTTACAAGAGAGTTGTGTCAGACATCAGATCTAAACGAGTCCTAGATTTAGTTTTACATATCTTCAGAGACCTTACAGAGGTAAGAGCAATGGCTACACAATGCAAGACAGAAGAGATGGCTAGAGGCTAGGCCTGAGCAAGCGACATAGGGAGACTAGACGACCTCCTGAGGTCTCCTCTACACTCGCAATTTTATGGAAAAAAATAAGACTATAAGATTTCTTCTAACATTGCAGATACGTCTGACAGTAATAAATGAAAACAGCAGAGGGCTTGTGCATTCATTGAGTAGATTGAGTCTTAAATATGTCTGTGCAAAACTGGGGTTTCTTTAATCTTAGATTAATGAGTAACTACCATGAAGTCGAATCTTATAATCAATTACAGAGGGCTTTGTAGCAGTTACACACAAGTAAAGCTTAATGGTCTTATTTCTGCTGTCAGACATTGAACATCTTTAAGAGACAACAATGTTGTTAGATATGGAGGAGAACCAACGAAAAAAAAAACATAGAGAAAACAGCTGGTTGCCATTTCTAAAAATTCAGTGTTTCATGCTAAATGACAAAAAAAATACAAATATAACTTAAAACAAAAGTCACTGGAAACGATACTAATAATGCTAAATAAGCCTGAAAAGGGCTGAAATAAAAGTAATGATAAAATATGATCAATAAAAATGCCACAAAGGACCAACACTAAAATTATGTTAATGTTCTTCTCTTAAATTTGTTTAGGTTTTGTGTTCAGGGCAAAAGGAAAATTTACACAATATTCCTCACATAAACTAAGAGAAGTTACCACACTGTAGTGCTTTACAGAAACCAGTGGAATTATTTTCATGACAAAGAAAGTTTTTTTTAATTCGATTTAAATCCTTAAAATCCTCAATTAATATAAGCATCAAAATGTTTTTCTTTTTTCTGCTTTTTTAAAAGCAGTCTTTAAGATTTGAATCTTCACATTATAGTAAAACAAACAAACATTTTAATTACTGTACTACTTTTTTTTTTCAGCTTTATAACGCTATTTTATCTGTACCACTTTCAAGACATACCAGCCATTTTCCATTTTTATTTCTCTCAGGAGAAGGAAGAGGCAACCTTCTCCTTACTGTTTTCTTATTTCTCCTTCCCATGGCATCTCATCCGCAGAACAAGTTTGCCAGGTACTAGCTTTTTCCTAACATAACTAACAACTTTTTCATGTCAGGCAAAACATTTTTGCTGTATTTGCAATACTCCTATTAATCACTACGAAAGAGCACAGTAAAAACCACTTAGACACTGTCAGAATAGGTGCTTTCAGGGTAGTTTACACTAAATCTATTTCAGAAATGAAACTAAAATTGCATATGACTTAGTTAAATAAAAGCTTTGTCCAGAACTCAGCCTGACCACTCCTTCCTGTTCTCAGAGCTGCATGCAGAAGGGCAAAGCAAGATGCTACAGAGAGTGCCTTCCTTCTCTTTTAAACATGCATACAAGTTAATATTAAAAATTTGTGCAGGACAGTTTAGTACCGCAAAGACTGACAAAAAGAAAACACTTCCACATTTTGTACCATGTGTGCCAGCTTGTCAATACAAAACAACCAGTGTGGGTTTTGCTTGTTTCTCACAAGGCTGTTAGGCACAGGACAAAGGCATGCAGTCTGTTATTAGAATAAATAGCTCAATTTTCCTACAAACCAGTATTTTACAGATTCTTTGGACTAACAGCCCACTATCAGTTCTGAAAATCCAGTCTCCTTATCTCCAGTTCATCCCTGAGCAGCATGCAGAGCTTGCACACTAGACATGCATACAAACAACTACATCGGTTCACAGTCTTTTTAAGGGAATATTTTATGTCTGCAAGTATGTATCAAAATACCATTAAAATTCAGTGAAAGTTAGATGACTAATTCCTATTAGAACTTTGGAAAATTTCAATTAATGAGCTTAGGAACATTGAGGCTAATAAGTGAAAACGTAGTTATTTTTAATTGAAAGGCTCAGTGCTATTAAGGATAGTGAGCATCAGAAAGTGCATACAAAGTAGATATCAACTATGCAGAATCAGCCTACATAACTCATTTGCAGACAGAGCAGCCGTGTCCTAGAATTCTTTTCATCAGCACTTGACTGCTTGTTTGTTCCAGCAAATTACATTTTGTTAGAAAATACCAGTTTCGCTCTGTGGGAATGACAAAAGATCAATAAAGTCACAAATACGGGCAATGTATAATATGTTCCTTCAGAGCTAGGAATATTGACGGTCCATATGACAGATTGTTTCTGTGCTGCTGGAGAATATTGCAACATGCTAACCAGTGTAGATTTTGCACTTCCCGTCTTTGTTTAAAAGAAGGAAGAGTAGGTCACTTCAGAAAAAAATTCTTATAAAAACTTTCATGTTGAGATTTGCAGACATCTAAGTGATTAAATGAACAGAAAATTCTCTACAGAACATCACAAATGCATTAGCCATACTTTTAATTATATTTTAATAATTATAATGTAATGCACATATCTACCGCTTTTTCTTTTTTGCTATGCCCAGCATGAAACTCTATGTGTATACTGCAGTAGAAAATAACAGCTGAAATTTGTCAAACAAATTGAAGGCAAAATCAGATTGAGAGGAACAGATGAAAGCACCCTTTTTAAACTGTTGGGAATGTATTTTTGAAAATACCTAAAGTCATACCTGAATATCTTAAAGTGAAGTGCTACATTGAGAACCTGCAATGAATTTGGCAAGTAAACCAGAAGGCTGGCTGTAAAAGATATGATAAAGGCACAATACTCAAGATATCAAATGTATAATTCTTTCCAGAAACAGTAAAAAAACCCAACACCAACGAACAACTTCAATGAGACTGTGACCAGCAGTGTAGTAAGTCATCCAGTTAATCCTCTTTCCCTCATTAATATGTTAGAAACATATACTGGGGGCTTGATCATTTTAATAAATAGCAGCAAATTACTATTGTCATAGCCGTACAGATGCTTTCCCATTTTCAGCTACCCAAAAAGGGAAAAAACATCATCTGTTCATCAACACACAGGAACTAACTAGCTTGTCAGATGTATTACAGGCTTTTTACACTACTTTTGAAACATATAGCATGCATAGGCACCAGCAAAGAGAGCACAGAAAAAAATGAGAGCTACGGGTAAAGAAAAAAGAGGAATAAGTTATTCGAAGTACATGAAATAAACCATCTGAACTGAGCCAAATCTCCAAATCTTTGTCCTTTCACTCACTAGTCTCTGCAGCCCTGAAGACAAGCCACAAAATAACAAAACCAGTGGAGAAATTCAGTGGCATGTTTTGGTCTTTTGCTTGCTTTTTGGTTCATTTAAGACTGACCTGAGAGGAAAAAGCACAAACTACTGTGCAACTTAAATGGTGTTGCGTGACTAGAATACATGATACACAATCTACTTGCCTCTGACTTGTTTTAGCCATCCGTATCTGCATATTTCCCAGCAGTCTCCTTTAAGAATAATTTATCCAAATTAGAGCTTTCACTATATTTATCTCTGAACACACTTGCAGTTCCAGTCATCTTCTGTATACATATAATACCATACAGAAGAATTAATTCTCAGGTGCTTTTGAGCATGTCAAGCATTGAACTACTTTTACATTTCGATTCCTAAGTAGAACAAAAAGAGAGCTTTACTCCTTTAGCCCATGTAAGACTGGTTTAAAGAATGTATCTAATGACTCTGCCTCTTTGAAGAAATACATTTGTGAGACTGCAAATTAATAAAAGTTATATATTTTAGAGTTCATGTAAATATAGTTCTAATCCATGAAAATACAACATTTTGGATGTATCAGGCAAAGCTGTGCATTTTATAACATTTATAGTTATTTTATAACTATTTATTCTACAATTTGTTAAGGGATCTATAGGAAATATTCAAGTGTTCCACTGAGAATGGCATGTAAATGGCTATAAAATTATATTTCATAGTTGGGAAAAATATTACAAGCTATAAGAAAGGCTTGAATAGTTGCCTGAGAAAGCATAATTTGGTAAATAATTACCCATGTAATTTTAAAACAGTCAAGTCAAATTTGAGTTGATTGAACCTCTTCAACATTTCACTTTCCCAACAAGGCATTCCTGGCCTTAAACTAAAAATAACATTAGTTCAATTTTCTGAAACCAGTTTTGATTAGCAGTTTTTAGTTCAGAGAGTCCAAGTAGGATAAAATTTGCTGACAAAAGTAAACTGGGAAATACAGGAAGTGCTTACAAACAGTGAAATCGGAAAAAATGCATATTCCATTACTGTCAGCTCTATTTGTCAGTAGTTCATTGTAAAATTGTGTTTTATCAAAAGATTCCTGATGTCTACCAATCTTTGGATTTGATCCTATCGTCAGTGAGGTCACTAGCTAAGAAGAAGGGTTTTTGGTGGTGGATTTGTTTTGTTTTACATCCATGACAATACAGTATTGCTGTGTGTCATATTTGCTGTCACTGTCAAGAGCATAAGATCATTCTCTACAATTTTCTAATGTTTTATTTCATTTCATATGATGCTAAGTGAAATTTTCTTTGTATGCACATAATGGTCAAAAGAGATGAAAAGAAGAACTTTATAAAGAACAGAGTAGAAAGCAAAGGAATATTAGGAGAGACACTAGAGTTTCCTTCTCCATTTCCCTATATCTTCCAAGCCATTACCATCAGAGCTCAGCAAGTATAAACACTGCCAACTTACACTGCTACCTTTTTGTACCACTTAGAAGAACATCTTGATTACACAAGACAAAATAACCGAGCATCAGATGCAAGGCTGACCAAATCACCTACAACAGCAGCAGATTTGTGTCTACTGATAAGACTAGTTAATCTGTTGGTACTCTACAGATCTGACTCAGGAATATAGAGAATCATTAATTTAGGAATGATGTGGCATGCTACCCTAGATCGAGAGTTATAAATTAGGTCTTGGCTTGTTTTTCGATTGTTTGTTTTTGCTTTAAACAAAATTCCTAAACCTTCTCAATATAGAAAGATTTTCATAACGCTCATATGATGACAAACTCAAAGCATCAGACAGTCATTGGTTAGAGCAGCTTTACATTGACCCAAGCACAAAGCTACTAGAAGACAGTGAGGTGTTTGTGTGTACAGATTGACACTGAGCATAAGAACCTCCTACCGAGCACATGTTCGTTGTCAGTGCACAGCTCTCACTTCCTGCTTGGACACTGACATCACTCAGTTTCAACAGTAGGTATCCTTGTTCAGGTATCATTGTGCAAGTCTACCTGTTGGAACAGCCTCCAAACACTCCAGCTTGCACACCTAATGTCCTGGGACAGGCTAAGCACAAAAGTAGTTTAATGCCATCTTTGGTTCTCTGTTATCCAAAGAAAGCATGAGCTTAAGTCCCAGCGTACCACTTCCTGTCAGCAACTGCACACACTAGAGCATCTGGTAATAGTCAAGCCTCAAATCTATACTCAAAAATGTATCTACTCAATATACTGAATACAAAAGACTAGTTATTCTAACTTATACAAATCAAAGCTAATCCCTATCAATAATACATTGACTATTATAAAATTAATAGAACAACAAAAAAATAGAGATAATGTGTATACAATGAAGGTAACGCAAGATAGAACTTGACCTTAGTTGTTATTAGTAACTTATGCTTTTAGGATCTCAGTTAAAATTTATTATTTTTATTTAATGGTCAAATCATTCAAATATTACAGTATTTATTGAAGAACTAGTTGCTTCAAAATATTTTCTGTGGCAACTGCTACACTATAGTCTTTATTTTCAATGCTCAAGTGACAGAGATGCAATTAACACTAAAGAAGTCATGAAGCATCTAGGGAAATCTATTTTTCAATGGATTAAGCGAAGTGACATAATCAGCACTATTTAAAACAAAGTATTAGCATGACTCCTAAAATAAAGTCAAAACGGTGAACATTTTTAAGGGCTATTTACACAGCCCTTTTCCTCTAAGGAAATCCAGTTTATTTACAATAGATGAGTTCAGAAGAATTTTAGGTTATTTATAATACATACTACAATTATCTGGAGACATTTTCTTTAATTGGTATTTTACATTCAACTTTAAAATTGAATTGTTCAAACAACTAATTGGTATCATTAAATCAATTACTGCAGACACAGAAGACTATAATCCTAATGTAAAAATATCTTTCAAGCCATATTACAAAAAAATCAGTATAGTATGAGAAGACTTCTTTCCTGACCTTTTCCTTTTTAAAAATTAGTGACATTCATCTCCCCTCCAGAGATATCTTACCCAATAAAAGGCTGTACATCACGAATAACTTGAATAAATATGTGTAGATTACATATAGGTGATTCTTGCAATAAGTAATTGCAATAATGACACAGAATCTATTTTGAAACAGGACTTAGGACTGATTATTGAAAAATACTTCAATATTGAGAATAAAATGATTATTTTTTTTTTTTAAGAGCATTATACACAATAGGCAGTGGTAGCTTATAACAGCAGATACAACTACATGTTGCAGTTATGTGTCTTTCATCTATAGACTGCTTTACAAACATTAAACAACATACATGTTAAATACACCTCAACACGTACTGCAGGTACGGATCATACTACTGCATAGGAGTATACGGGGATGGGGGAATAAATCTACTTATTGGTGGCAAAAATTCAACTGGACAAAAATTTCTCAGTAGTCTGAAAGAATCACTGCGGATGCAGGCTTCATACGACATATGCTAGAGAGAGAAGTTAGCATTTTTCACCAATGTATACAAATGGAAATAATCTTCAGCAGATGTAGCTGATGCTAAACTCACTCAGGTTATATGAGCTGAGCTTCTAGTCTTCTGGTGCATTTTTTTTGTCTCTAACAACTCTCCCAGGAGAATAATTTTGTAATAGACTATGTAGTTATGCAAAGATAATCAGGCAACAGTAAAGGAAGTATCACCACTTTACCATACTATAGATTCATTACTATATTACACTCCCATGATATATGTATGTCAAAGAACTTCGTTCCTTTTTCAGTTCTTCAGACAAAATTGAAAAAATAACATTAAGGTCCTAGGAGTTATACCAGAGAAAAAATTACATAAGCTAGAGGAAAATCCTAGGTATTGTTAAAGTGATTTCTGGGTCTTCTATGATGTTTCTGTGTACACAGAACACAAGTTAAGTACTTGGCTAGTCTTTTCTAAATAATACTCCCTCTCCTACAAAATGCCCAATGTCTGACAGAATACTATAATCAAAGGAATTATTATTATGGTGATCTTTGTTCCATCACTTTAATACACTCTGGTATTCTTAGATTAGTACACTAACAAATAAAACGGAGCCATTTTGTAGGGATAAAAACATGTATGTGATAATGAGGTGTATTACACAGAGTGACCTCACTAATATTACATTGCAAATCAACCTTGAAAGTCTTAATGATAAAGTATGCAGACTCTGGAGATAGGTGGCTGTATCACTCATAGATGTCTCCTTAAAAATGAATGCTCTAAGTGGCAATTGCATGGTCCACAGAGAGAGATAAGAACCATAATCTTGCAGCTATATGTACAGTGCAACTATAACAACTGCAAAGAAAGAAAATTCAATGAAAACATAGGAATAATAAATGGCAATAATTAGAGCTTATGATAGTTTGGGGAAACTTTCACATCCAGCAAGAACAATTTACTAAACTAAGTTCAAAGCATCTAGTAAAAGAGGAAGAAAATTATATTTTCATACTGTCTGTTTTTTCTTTAATCTACAGTAAGTCATATGCTGGTTATTACTCCTAAAGCACAGAGTGTGATATAGGATGGAAATTACCAAGTGATAGATTTCAACCTTCCAGAGGTAGAGGCAATCTTTAATTTAGGTGTCTACATTCTTTCTAATCTAGATGGCACTACACCATATTAACTATATCCTTGTCTTCCCATTTTCCTTATAGACAGCAAAAAGACTTTCATTTCCCTGGAGCAAGGGCAAGACTAAAGGAACTACACGTGCTGCATCACTGTCAACTTCGATGTGTTCTTCCATCAGGCTGCACAGGACTTTGTGACTGGGAGATGTTATTCCTGAAGGTGCAGGACAGTGGGTTTACTAACAAAACAACAGCTGCATGAAGCATTTCACTTCTCAGGTGAAAAACCTGAGCACCACAGATGGAAAAGAAGATTTCAGGCAAGCCAGTGTTTCTCAAAATTCTGTAAGACAGTGTTGAGGGAAATACACTGAAGAAGAGGAATTCACTGTGGCTGTCATGGATAATTCTGAAATTCCTAGCTCAAAGTTCAGAAAGGAAAAAGATTTTTACTATTTTAAAACCAAATGCTCATATTCAGTCTAAATAACCAGCAACCGCACTTTGAAACAACATTTGGGATAACTTGCAATTATGAATAGAAAAGTGCTGATAAAACATTGTAAAAAATGCACCACAAACCACAAATACCCTCACAGCTGGTAGCTTTCACAAGCAGTACTTGTTAAGTACAACTGACACATGCTCTCACACTGCTGCCTTTCGTCCCTTTTTGTCTTATTTCTGCATAGGAGGCTGCAGATGGTAGGCAGGAAGGGCTGGCTGTTATTGCTACAGTGAGTTGCAGTGAAATTGAGTCAGTAATAACAGCCTACTCTGCAAATAGAATAGGTAGAACTCCAGCTGTCATCTTCCCGCAGAACCCAACCATTTCCAAGCACTGGTAGGCACGGCAGGAAAGACTGGGGAAAAGTGTGTGATAAGCTCAGTTCTTGTTTGGGACCCAGAACTGACAAGTCGCTCCAAACATAGCTCTCAAACTACCTTGGGGTGAATTTTTCTGCAGTAGTGACCCATGTTTTTGTAAGCCATGGTCCTAATTTCTTAGATGGTCTTAACAGTAACCATAGTCTTTATGTCATTTGAGGGAGTGGTACTACAGGAACAAACAAAGTATACCAAGGGAAAGGTTAAACAGAAGATGGTAACATTCCAGATGCACTGATGAAATTATTCCATCTTCTCCCACTAGCACTGCTTTAGAGAGTATGCATAAGCAGATGAGCTTATTTCATATGCTGAAATTATGGAGAATAAAAGCATTAACCTTGCATTGTGGTATTGTCCTAAATGAAAAACATTGTTCCTGAAATACAGGCATACATTTTTATTGCCTTCATTTCAAAAGGCAGTCTCAGATATGTTATTTCTAATAGCTATTCAGTAGAAAAACTAGAAAATGCATCAGTCCTATTCAAATCACATCTGTGTCACTACTGATGCAACTGATCTACAGAATAGTAGATATCTTTCTTCAGTCTCGTGTTTCTGAAGTACTTGCATGGGTATGTAGAGGACACTTAGTAGCAGGATATCTCACAAGCTTAGCATGCAGTTCTGCGCTTGCTGTCATTACACTTACACCAAAGCTGGAATTCTTCCACTGCATTTCAGTAGCTGTGTGGAATCTTACAGCTCAGTGAACAATAGTTAGTTAAGAAAAAAGGATTAAGGAAAACATTCACTTTTTATCTTGCAGAAAGCTATATATAATTTTAGGTATGTACGATGGGTGGAAGAAAGTATTATTGCCATCTCAGCTGAGCAAGAAACTCAGCCAAAATAATTAAACAGTTCTTCCAGGCAACCATGGATATCTTCTCCCATGCACTAATGATGCCAGCCTTTATATCAGTTTTCCTACAAAAGCCTGAGATATTATTCATTTCTCTCCCTTGGGATTCCCAAACCTGTGACAGTGTTCCTCAAAAAAAAAAAAGCTCTCCTTACACCGTATTTTTTTTTCATCGCCTATAAACAAGTCTCCCTCCCACAGTAGCAGGCAGCTTTCCTCCCACAGTAGCAGGCAGCTTTAAGCACACCCTTAGGAAGGATGTTGTGTAAGCTCTGCTGGCAGAAGAAGAGAGCAGAATCCCTGCGCTGCACAATTCCTTCTCAGCTTTCTTCTCTCACACAGGAAGTGACAAAGTACTGCTCTATCCCCACAGCAGATCAGAGCACACTCCAGTCCAATTTACTTAATCAGTAAGTAAAAGTAGATGCACAAAGACAGCAGGAGATGCTCTGTGTCCTCTGAATCACTCCATGCATACTAAGTTTGGAGAGGAAAGCAGCCCTGCACACAACTACAATCCTCAACCAACACCTGGATAATTTTTAGCATAGCAGAGTTCATTTTTACTCCCTTCACACTTCTTGACTGAAACGAAGTTACAGCGCCTTTCATGTCACATACATATGGGAATGTTTGATAAGCATTAAGTTCAAACTCATAAAAAATCAGGCAAAGTGTGCAATTAACAAGTAAGCGTGCCATAGAATGAAGCTTTGCTACCAATTAATTTTCTGCATTACCTTTTACATATTTTTTTTCCTTAAGACAGCCTTGTTTTCAAAGACTGGAAAAAGTCTACCCAAATTTGCTTAGTACCAAAATATGACAGTAAGAGTACTTCACTGCTGATGGTCACAGCTGTGTTCATGCCTCCATTACAAACTTCCTGCTTTACCAATTCTAATGCATTCAGTATAAAAATAAAAACATGGTGGGTTAGAAAAACTCATTCCATAACTCGCTTGGCTAGGATGCAATCTGCAGTCTCCCTGATCTCGTTTGAGTCTGTCAAACCATGGGGTCTTTAAGTTTACTTTGGTGGGGTTTTTTTAAGAAAAATTAGGTGAAAATAGAATGAATTTCATGAAAGTATCATTGGGTAACAGAATAAATTCTTGCTCTGTTTTAATTAGAACATGAATCCTGCTGAGTTTAATTATCCTGTCTTGTTATAAGTTTGACGATAAGGACAATGTGCCAACAAAAATATGCATGCATTTTGTTGTTTTTCAGGAAAAGCTGTCACAGTTTGTTTGGAGATCTCAGATTTACAGGACAATGTACCCTTACTTAAACTTTGTTTCATGAGCTCATTAAAAAATACCACAAACACACACAACTAGCAGGGGCTCAATCCCCTTATGTCCAGACTAGTCCATCACATGAATTCCCTTATTCACCACTCCAGCCATAAGGTTTCATAACTTAAAACCTGTAACTCTTATTAATTCGCGCATCTATGAGAGAGGGGGAAAAAAAGAAAAAAGAGATATTCCAGCCTAGAGTGAAAGTGCCCATCCTTCCTCCTCCCTCACGGCATGGGCATCCCCCATATCACACAGGGCAGCACAAAAATCCCAGCAGTCCAGCTGCTGTGAATCCATTTAAAAGCTTTTTGGGTAAACTGGTGTTTTATACCCTCCAGCTTAGAGGTTTGGTCTACACTATTTCCATAAGTTAGCAGATTCAGATGAGAGTGTTAAACAACCGGTAATGGCTGCAGGAGACAGCAATCTGCAGGTGATAGCGCCTGCATAACAGCCCTTCAGCTCTTCCGGCTGCCCGTCCTGCCTTGGCTCCGTTTGCCCTTGGCCTAAGGGTGCCCAGCACACATCGGAGCTTGGCATGAGGCAGGCTGGCCAGATGCTGAGCGAGGGGGGAGCAGTCACAAAAGCTCAATGTTTCCTATGACTACAAACATAAAACGATAGTATTTACTGGAATCGTTGTATTTACTCTTATTTTATTAAAGTGAGCAACAATTACTTTCTGGTATTTAAATTTATTAGTTGGATATTTACTAATTTCTATTTTTAAAAGTACAATTTTCTGATTCAAAAGTTTTTTTCCACAGTACAATAATTAATAGAATTCTCCTACTTGTAAACTGAATTAAATGTCATAGATGTGGAAAACTTAAATATTATAAATGCTTTTGCATTTATAATATTTAAAACACTTGATATTGTATCCTTATTGATATTTCTTGATTCATAGAAGAGATGTTTTATTTGTTTATTTACCTGCATTTTATTCAATATGTTCATTAATAAAAGCTAAATTTGGAGCTTCATAAATAGCGCAGTAACATGTATACTGGACATGAAAAATAATTGTTCTATTAATCTTTTCACCTTAGAAATATGGTAAAATGTAAAAAGTTATATTTATGCTTTTCCCCATCTAACTTTGTATTAAATAAGAAAAAATGCTTTTAATTTCAATTGCAATTTAAAAAAAAAAAATACTGCTGTTCTTCCTGCACACCAATCAGTACATTCTCTAATTGGTTTAGTAGTGCCTTAAAAGAAATGAAATGGGGGGGGGGGGGGTAGTATAGTGGCAGTAAAGAGTTATAGAGCAAATTAATTGCCAACTGTTTAATTTGAAAGCAATACAGTGGATCTGACATTTTTTTGTAAATAGTATTTGACAAGAGAATATTCTTAAGTATAAGGAAACCTGAATAAGAAGTTTCTGTAATAATACAGCACTAACCATATTACTATCTCAAATAGGAAGAAATATTGTTAAGTGACAATATTGTTAATTATGACAGAAAGTCATAAGAACTTTTGTCAAAAAGAAGTTTCTAATAAGAATAACTTTCTGTAAGTCACATCATAACGTATTTCCTATTCCTGCTTAGCTGAGCTTGAGAATGAAATTATAAAAGGTATTAAATATTTGGGGAGAGGGGTGAATTACTTATTTCATTTATAGAGCATGTAAATCTAAATTTGATCAGTAAATACCTAGGCAGCGTTAGATGCAAATTTTAATGAATCAAACTAAATACCTGCTTTTCTTTTAAAAGTTTTACCTACGTTGCATATGATTTTCCTCCATCTCATTCTCTGTAAATAAGCTTCTTATAAGGTAGATTATAATAAGTAGATTTAGGGGAAAATCAAGGAAAAAGAAAAAAATACTGCTGTTTTATATGTCTTTAAAAAACAAATGCAAAAAACCCCAACCAAACAACAATTAAAAAAAAAACAACAAACAAAAAAGCAGAAGTAATGTCTTTTCAGCAGAGGCAAAAACTCCAAAGGAATGTTCAGCTGAATTAGATGTAAGGGCTGATTTTGTTTCAAAACACCTATCCACTCTACAGAGACGCTGACTTAGGATTTTCATTATGATGCATGCCAGTGACAGCGTGCAAGGTACAGTTCCAGCATTCTCCCAAGCACAGCAACGTGAGGATGTAATCCCAGAGGCAGTGGCCCATCTTTAAAAGTGACCTGACAGCAACCCAAGTACAAAACGCACTTCTGACTTTTTCTGAAATGAAATCTCAAAGTAAAAACAGTTGTTTCCATATATGTTTCAAACAAAGCATACTGAAAAACAGCATTATGGAATGTAACAGTGCTGTAGTTTTTTTTCCTAGGCAGACAAAACCTCCCATTGATTTGAGGTGTTAACAGGACAGAGAACAACCAAATACTACAGATTAGTCCAGTATAACTTCTGATACTGTAGGTGCCAGTCCAGTTACAAGAATGATAATTTCTCACATTATCATATGCAAACTGTATTTTCTTGTTATCGGTCAGATATTTCTATAGCCTCATGTCTTCATGTATCCAAGTAATCAAACCACCCTTATTTTTTCAGTTAGAGGAATACGTTTCTTCTCACATGCTGTGGTGCAGTAATGTAGCTATTTCACAAATGCTACTGCAGCAACGCACTTCCAAACCAAGCAATGGTTAGAACCGCCCAACTAAGTTACTGTAAAATTAATCCTGCCCGTCTGCATTTTCTATGCAATGACTCATACTTATTGCATCCACTGAGAAATTCCTGCAGCCACTGCTACTCGCTCCTTATTCTGCTACATGTCAACCTAAAATGAGGATTTTGTGGAAGCCCTACTAAGATGCTCCGCACACACAACTTATTAGTGTAGGGAATCCTCAGACCAGAGCACATCTTCCACCTTCTAGTAAAGCTGTGTACTCTTGAGTGAATTGCGTTGTCAAATTACAGGACATTTCCTGTTTTGTCATGCAGTTACACCTGTTTTACACATGCAATTTATGTTTAATAAACACTATGAGATATCATAATTACCAGAATTAAGGCAACAGGATGCTTTAGGAAATTGTATGCTAGATCTCAAATATAACATACAGACTTGATGCTGAAATCCCCTAAAGAGCTTCCAACAATGTTCAGACTAAGATGACCACGCTAATTCTATCTTCTGGCCTTAAGAACTATACACTTATGTACCACTGAAGACACCAAGACCACTTGGAAGTAGGATAAACTTCCTCAAGAGAAAAAAGTTTTCTTATTCATAATAGTATATTTGTACTTTTTATTAGCAAAAATTCCTCTTGCAAGTAAGACTTCATAAATCTTAAAGTAAAATAAAATTGTAAAAGATTAATTTCAGGGTAATTAAAAATATTTCAGCAACGTGAACTGTGAATGCTTCTCCAAAAAGTAATAAAGACAGATGAGCTGCAGAGGACAACAAGGGTAATCAGAAGAAAGAGAAACAATCTTAAGTGAAAAAGCAAGAACATTATACTTTTTTATACTTGATCTAGGGAAGTGAACAGACAGTATAAGAATACATGGAAGAAAATCTGTGGGGCAGAGAGGGAACTACATAATATAAAGTACATCAAGTCAAGACTAGAATGTGTAAATCAAGTATGAGTAAATTAAGGTTGAAATGAGGAAAAAGATTATAACACTACTAATGAAGTCTTAAAACACTTGACAGCTGGCAGGGAAACAGAAAACATTTAGCTGTTTTACAGTTTATGAAAAGGACTACATGATGTGAAGTAACAGAGCACTCCTCCTGCTGAGGAACAGACAGAACCTACAACAGAACTATGCTGTCTCTGATCACCTGACCTTTGTTCAGCTACACTTTCAAACAGGACAGAGCATTATCCTCTGCATACTGACACAAAGATGGATTTGTGAGAGAAATAAAAGGCATTTTTCTCAGGTAGGTGCATCATAATTCGGCATAAACCAGAAAACTTCATTCTGAAAATAGCCCCACTGTTTATTCAGAAATACGAATTCTGTGCTGTTTTAAAGTGTTTCAGATTTAGCCATGTGTAGAATAACACAGGAAATAAGGAAATGGACACTGTGAATCAACAAGTCAGCCAAATATAGAGATTTATTTATGCTGCCTCAGTTTGGAGGTTAGTTAGGTCTCAGGTCTGCAGTCCAAAGGTGTAGAGTCAGATATAAGGAGTACCAGAACGAACAAGTCAGAATTCAGTATTTTCTACCTAATCCTATAACTGACATGGTCAGGAGTAACTGTGGGAGAGATCCAGAAGAGACCCTAAGAGACGTCTTGAGTACCTGAGTAGAGAGAGAGAGAACACTGCAGGCCTGCAGCACCCTGTCTCTGTGACGTGTAGCTGGAACCACTGTGCTGAGCCACTTGACCTTCCTTCCAAACACCACCTCCCTCACAGAACAGGGAAGTTACTTGGTTTATCATACTGAGTATATACCTTAGATTTAAATGTTCTGACATCAACTCCATTTAGTCAGTCTCCATGCTGTCGATTCGGTCTTAAGTTGAGACAAGCACAGCTTAAAAGTACCTGTTTATTGGAAAGCACATAGTTTTTATGGATACTGCAGTGCTTGTTATGATTTATGACACATGGAACCTTTCTTCCTACATTAACTTTTACTTTAGTCTCCTGGGTACTCAGAGAAGTTAACTGGACATTTTCCACAAGTTACATTTCAACTCAAGGGTTTTGAACAGATACAGCATACTGCACATTGTAAATAGGTTATAGAGAGACTTAAGTACTGTAAGAACAGGTCTTAATTACTTCATTATTTCCTTGGAAAAAAACAAAACTTCTCTTGGTGCTAGTTATCCTATCATTCACATATGTAAAGCTCTTTAACAAACAAAACCAAGATGACTCAGGTTCTGGCCCGAGGTGCAACATCGCTCTCATTTAACAAATCATAACTATTAATTTGAAAAGCCTAAAAACTATAAAGAAACTTCACTGCATATGATTTAAAATAAACTACAACATTGTAAATTTCTGTGATATATGCATGCTATAATGCATTCTAATATATAAATTTTTTATAATTTTCAAAACAGCTATTTATACAACATATCGTCCTTACTCATCGTTCTTATTCAGGCTCTGTGCTAGCACATTTTAGAGTTCAGACGAGTCACAATATTAACCTGAAGGAATATAATGACAACTCAGATAAGGGATATGCCCTCACATAAGCCCCTGAAGATGAGTTTGGTCTGTCAACAGCAACAAGGGCCTTATGACTTATTTCTGAGACCTGAGCTACAGTATGCCAAGATAATTGTATACAGCAGTGAGTACAGCATGCTGCAGTTAAGAGTTCTTATGACTTCACGGAAGTCTTTGGGAAACAGCAGGAGATTCTGCAACTGCCTTGAAAGTTTATATTAATTTGCAACAATTAACTGAAATACCACCTAACATGGCCAGAAGCCAGAATCTGTAAAGTAAAAAAGGTAAACTAAGGAACTATGTAACTAACATGTTCAGTTACTTAACATATCTAGCACCCAGAATTTCTGGAACCCCATGTACACACACCTAGAACTCACCCACACACCTAGAACCCAATACCCCACTAGAACCTTCCTACACCTCTAGGAGCCCAGCACCTAGAACCTTATGCCCACATACACCTAGCCTGCCTGCTCGCCCACCCACCCATGCCCACTGCCCCCTCCCCCCCCATTAGAACACCTAGAACTATAAACTTGCACAGACATAGTTCAGGTAAACAAGAGGACAAAGGAGTGAATTGACATTCATAACCCTGTATTCAGTAAAAGCTTTGAATATTTGTTACTCCTGCAATGGTTAATTTTGGCTAGTGAAGGTTTGAATGAAAAAGGGTTAGACATCTCATGAAATCTCATGAGGTATGTTACTTTACAGAAGGGGGAACTTATAAAGTGTTACTGCTTTTTCATCTTTTTCTTTGTTCTCATGAACTACATGTATATTTCCATATTTTACTTCACAAGGAACACTAGGCTAGAATTAAAGAGTTAATCTTCCAAGTAACATTCCAGTAAGACGGATGCAGAGTAGTTTTGTTAAAATAAATACATGCAGGTAAACAAAGCTTAACTTGTTCAGTATTATTTGTTCAACACTACCATATTGCCCACTTCACATTCAGAGAGTCTACGTCCTCTCACAGCTGCTTTTTCCAAAATGAGTATTTCTTGAAACAATGTTACATTGCTTTTTTCATTTCAGACTGTTTTCTGCCATCTCTTTCAGTGTTTTCAGGAGATCACTGTAACAGTGCAATAGCAAAAACGTCCAACTTTGTAGAAAATTCGATTCCACCTCTTGTAAAAGAATTTGAAAATTCCACATTAAACACAGAGTTTGCCATGAACTGGGGCTTTACCAGTTTATTCGCAGAAAGAATATTAATAAAAAATAATTGAAGAACAAAAAGACATCATTCTGCAGAAAACTTTTGTATAGCATCTCTGAATCACCCCAAAAGAATTTCAGAAATAGCAGAGCCTGTTGCACCCAGAAGTATAGAATAGACAACAGATAACTCATTGGAGGTGGCACTACCTTTCTTCATATACATACCAGGAAAAAAGCTACCATTTCTGACCCTTTTAGAAGGCACCTGTAAAAGCCCCTTTTCTAACATAGGGATGCTCTCCCTGGAAGAACACACCTCCAGTTCAGAGATTTTACTCTGTGGGGGTATGAAATGACATGGGGGCAAAACGTCAGCTCCAGGCCTGCTTTGTGCATTTGGTACAACAGACAAAAAAGTTTCAAATGGTGTAATTTTAATAATATAAAATCTAACCAAGAGGAATAGATAATACAAAGAGAAGCACTTCAGAAACAGAACTTATTCAAAAGTGACTGCTGCTCCAACTGAATACCTTACAGTAAGGTCAATGGCTTAAACTATGATATTCACCTTACTAGCTTAAATAACATGGTAAAACAAAAAATTTTTTTTTTCGGTGCACAACTTATCACCTAGAGAGTTTATGGTGTTTTAAGCATTTGTGTTCAATCGACATGTACAATTAATAAACATTTTCTTTAATCCCAAGAAAATATTTTCTGTGCACCAGGAGTTCATTGACAGCCTTAAAATCCATTTTGATAACCACAATCATCACATCATGTAGAAGCCCCTAAAACATCTTATAGTCTGCGTCTGGCTATATTGTTTCAACACTACAAAGATGATATTCTTATTCAACAGCACTAATGACTTCAGGGAGAGAATTTTTATTCCTATATTATTCATTTGAGGGCACCACCGGTGATTTGATTTTGTTGTCATTAAGGCACAAAGCCATCGCACAAATTGATAGATAAATTTTACCACATGTAGCTTTTTTCCGTGTTTCAGAATCCACTTACAGTGCCACAGAAAAAGTCCTGTGGAAGTAACGATTCATACTAATCTGGGTTTTGCTACTCCTGTTCCGAAAGATACTTCTTGCAATTAACTTGACCAATCAACTCAGCATATAATAATGAGATAACATCACAGACAATCACTCCAACACATAAAAAAAAAAAAAAAGCCTATTGTTATTCACAATTGGTAATTAGCCAAAAAAGAATATGTGACAACTCAGGCTGAAAATAGTAAAAAAGCTGAAAAGAATCAGAGTGATTCAAAAGAAGGGCTTTGAAGTCAATGAACTGCCGAGTCAGGATCTTATTCAGAAAGATACAGAAATACACCCTTAACTTCAAACATGTAAGTAGGTCAGCTCAACTTCTTTGCGTTACAGTACCTTTATATATAAAAAATGCAAATGAGAATCAGATACACCTACTTCAAAGAGCCTGCTCCTGAAATTGTAGTCTGAAAGATAGTTACATACGTAAGTGAATTTAACTTACTTTTACTGTCCATATGAAGCACTAGATAGGTACTGCCTTATACTCAAGTTCCAGGCATGGTTATTTTGCATTATTTCTTACACCCACTTCATTTGCACATTTCTGGACCTCTCAGAAGATCATACGTTTTCATGTCACTGATGATTAAGCCTAAGTTACAGATGAAATAATATGACATTAACATTTCCGCAAAGCTCTGGGAACAGAAAAAACCTAGTTAAGAAAGTGCAGAAAATCATACATGAATCTCTCTGTAACCACATACTGCTCTTTGGGAAGATGCTCATTATTAAGCAGAATCGTTGCACCTGTCAAAAGTTGACAAAACAACAGCAATACCTAAAATATTATGAAGCAGAGCTCCAACTTGTAAAATCTGAATTTGTGGATCTGTGCAAGTAATGCCACTTGTGAATTTGTGGGTGTCAAACTGCAATGAATAGGAGAATATTACTTCAGTTTACTACTGGTTATGAATATTTGATAGAGACTGCTCTACTATGTTAAAGACATCCTTAAGGGACACAAAAATACAAAGTTAGCTCAAGGTGGTATCTTTGCAAAGCAGTCAACTTAAATGCAAGGTAGAATTTGTTCCTCAGTGTATAAAGTAAAATAGATTGCTTGGTACAAATAGTTCTATAAGTAAATGAAATTAGCTTGTAGACTGTTTTAAAATGCTTTGGCAGTAAGATGAGTTTACTAATGCCAGTAACTTCTGGAGAATGTAGCATTATAAGGGTGCTGATGGCATTATGTTTCCCTCCTGTGCCACTGGTGAGATTCTAATGGATTGTCTAATAAAGACGGTTGACATAAAGATAACCTGATCTGGGAGTCTAATATGTGCTTCACAGGGTTTAGTAATTTCTCAGAAGTCTTGCAAGAATAGACTAGAGAATAGGAAAGTTAGAATAAATTAAAAGACAAAAATACACATTTCTACATTATGTAGACTGTGCATAAAAGGCAGATAAATTTGGAGGGAAAAGTCTGTTAACTGGAAAAATGCAACGGCCTGCATGAATTACCTTACTCTGAAACCTGTTCTGCTATTATAATGTTTTTACAAGTTTCACTATTCCAAAAAAAACCCCCAAACCAATCAAAATAGTTATGATTACAGAGTTTTATACTTGAGTATGAAAAAAATAATTTAAAATTAGAAGTGACTTTCTATTTATGCATTTTCAGTATAGGAATGAACACATCTTCATTTCTTTCCTGTATCAGTGTAACATTCCCTGTATTAGATATTTTAAAAACACATACTAAACAGTACAGATTTTTTTTTAACCATCTTTTTTGACTGGTCATTTCTCATACTGCACATCAGGTTTTCCTCTTAGTCCTCTGTTTATCTATTTTCTTATTCATTCAGTTTTAATTTATGCACTTTGTTGGCATAATGTAAGAGCAATTTGGTCAGTCTTAGAGATGCTGAAATCACACCTTTCAAAAGAGAAATGCTATTATTTTTATTACCTTTTTGTTTAAAATATAGTTCAAGTTAACACACAATGTCACTGAATGAAAATATTAACAAGGGAAAACCAGAATCATGTATACAGCACCCTCTCCGCTCTGAACGAAGAGCAAAAATGATATGCAAGCCCAAATAAACATTATTCCTAGAAACCTTTGGTGAGGTTAGTATTTCAAATGAAGAGGCTGCGACTGCCAAAAATATAACTAAATTCTGTATTTAGCACACTACTGGCTGAAAAAATACTGCAGAGCATTTTGCTGTTCCATCAGGGCTTTAAAACTTACATGTTCTCATTTCCTTAGAAGTCCTCCCAAAAATGGTATTGCCTCCCAACCCTAAGACTTTTTGGGGTTGCATTCGGGAACGGATAACTCCAAGTTTGACATCAGATCTGGAAGAAAAGGGGCAGATAATCACTGTTTCGATAATTAAGATGCTGGTTCTCTACTGTGTGTTTATAAATATGATAAAATCTTTAGGAATTTGTTTTGATGATTAACATAAAAAGTCAAAGTTAAATTCCCTTCACTGAAATGTTTATTTACTCTGAAATTTAAAAGCTTGCATGTGTGGTCTAATGCAAGCCATATTTATGAAGAATCAGTTATGTATGGCTACTTTTAAAAAAAGCTTCTGTGGAATATTCTGACTGGGTTCTGCTTCTGAACACAAAATAGAGGAAACACTAATGATGGCTGTAAAATTAATTGAACGAGTGTTCAGCAGGTGGTTGTTTTGTATGCAGTTACAACATTTCAAGGAATGAGGCCTTCAATAGCTGAAGCAGCTATAGATAAAGCCCGACTTATGATAGATACAGCCTTATGACAAAGGAACCACATGATCTTAAGGCTTCCATATATCTATTTTCATAACCGTAGATGGTTGAAAAAAGCAGTTTCTGTGTCATGAAGCTATGTCAGCCCAGATAAATCACTATACAAAATGCAAGGGCATGTTCAGGGAGTCTAGAATTTGTGGATGTAGAAAAAAGACACACAACAATTTAGCTTGACTGCATCAAACCCACTATAAAATTCTATTAACACTGCTATTAGTCCTAAATATTAGGACATCAAGTAGTATGGATAGAGCAGAGTCCAGAGTACATCTCCTCCTTATTTTAAGATTTTATTTACTAGTATGATGCTTATCTCTTAAATAGGTATTATATTAAACTCAACTAAACTTAATATGGAAATTATCAACAAAAAAGAATTCGAACCAATTAGGCAGCTTTGATAGCTTCTATTCTGTTTTGTCTTAAGACAGATTCCAGTCCTCACTCAAAGTTTTTCAAACTTTGCATAGTTAAAACAAATTTCTGAAGAATAACTTGCCCACTACATAGGTACTCTGAAATCCACTTTCTCAAAGCCAATTAAGAATGTATCATCATTTTATAGTAAGGTTTTTATAAGGGATTGATCTGCTGCTTACAAAGTTTGCAAAACAGCATTAGAACTGCAACTCAAGCAAGTATGCAGAAGCTCACTGTGCATGATAATCTGTATATTCCTCTGGAACATAGGTCAGACTGTACAAGGAAAGTTCAATTTCAACACACAAACCTTTATGTGACCACTGGAAACAGAAGCATGTCTCAGGATAGCACAGCTCACCACCTTATGCAGAAAGTCTAGTGCTGCTGCGGGCTTGGAAGACAACCACCACGGGCAGTGCTAAAGAAAGGAGGCAGCTTGAAATACCAGTATTGCTCTTTAAGACTGCAGGGGCAGGGAAGGAAATCAAGTCAAAGCCCTCTTTTATATTAGCAAAACTAAAAGGAAAAACACAACTTAAGTCAGAAATAAGAGACAAAACAAAATTCACTATACATAATGTTAGCTAAGCTGAGGATATGAAATGTAATCCAACTCTCACAATATAAGCACACAAATAAATCATATTACAACTAACCTAAAAAATTGGATGTGAGTAAGCTTTGAGGAAAGCTTTAAGTCAAACAGACTATAAAAGCAAGAAAAACACTATTTGCATGCATAAACCATTCAAGATTCAATTCAGTTTAGGGGGAGCGTAAGCAGTCCCTCACCTGTGACTAACCTGAACTGCGCAGCAATATTGACCAAAATGTGAAAGCTAAATACAGCAGTATCTAGAAAGAAGTAAAACAATAGCAATAACAAGTATTTTCATCCATTTCACCATCAATTTTGGAAATAAAAGGATCAGAAAGAAATACTTAAAATATATAATGCTGAAATCTTTATAACTGAAGCCATTACGAAATTAGAATACTTTTCCCCCCATTCCGTTACTTGCAAGAAAACTAGGTGTTATTTGGCAATTAGAGGCAGAGAGAAGGAATTTGCTTCTTTTCACTAGAAGCCCAGAACAATTTACAGAACCTTGGAGTCCTACAGTATTTTTTCTTCTTTTAATTGACAATCTCTAGTTCACACAAATTATTTTTATAGCCATTCATGCATGGGATTAATATCACAATGATCCTTATTAGAGCACACCATGATGCTATTTGATTGCACTACTGCCATTTTAGAACATTTGCCTAGATGGCGTGCATATCGCTTCGATGTTCAGTGCTTTATAAATAGAAAATGCTAAAGATGTACTCCTATATTATTTATATCTGTGTGTTGAGAAAGTATAACTGCCCAGCTCAACAGTAATTGCACATAATTGTTTACTAATCCCTCTTCCTCTCTCATTTCATTCGCACTATCATTCCAAGTGCTGTTTTCTTCAGTCATCTAATGCACCTTTTTGTACTCAATATCAACCTTTTTCACCTGTTCGTACTGTTCTCCCGTGTTCCATCTTATCTCTTGTTTGCAATGATGTTCAGATATCTATCAAATCCCATTCTTCTGTAACATTGCTTTGTATAGCCACAAAATTTGTGCAGCTGCAGAATAGAGGACAAGTTCTATTCTGAAGGCTGAATCACATTCACAGCGTTAATATCTGAAGTCATACAAGGTATTACTGATTCTAGCTCTTTATTGTTGCATTACCCGATTCTGCAAACTAGAACATACTTTTTCATCTCTGCAGAGGAATGTGTTTTCAGTGACAGTGTGAGCTAATATGCTAAATGGAATCAGAAAAGCTCAAATATAGACATCAAGCTTTGAGCTTGCTCTGTTGTTGCAGCAGTAACTGCTACGAAAGGGCAGACCAGGCACCCGGATGTCCTTAAGGTCTTAGAATTCAAACTTGGCCACAGTAACAAGTAACCTTGCATAAGGCACATGTGAGACAATAACATCAGCCAAGAAACACTGTTGTAACTGACAGGAAAAGCTGGCCCGAATTCTATTTCCTACTGCCTTGTCTAACTGTAGAGAATCTAGACTGTTGAATTATCACACATTTAATGTTCATTGCAACTCCAGGCCTTAGCATATTCATGCCATGTTCTCCAGTGATATAAATGCTACAGTTCAGAGTTGATGTTCAGCAATAGAACTACACCAGCTACAAACTCTGTCACAGCTAGGCTAAACTACTATTTCAAAAGCTTCAATTACTGAAAGATCAAGTGATTGGACATGTCAGTCCTTCATAAACAACAAAAATAGCAATCTCACCGAAGCTTTGATTGAGTTCAGAAGCCTACCTAAGTTTGCCTCTTGAAACTTCTTACCTCCTAAAACTTATTAAACAAACAGCCTCTGAATACTGTTAATTTAAAAATAAAATACCCACAATGGTAAACAGATCTGCTTGTTTAAAAAACACCTGGCCTCTGTATGTTATAATCATCTACACATCAGCTTCCAATTTTCATTGCATTTCCCTTGTTTCAATTTTAAACTACTATATTTTTTAGAAAAATTTATCACAAATATAAGAAAAAAAAATCTCGGTCTGCATCTACTCCTGGAATTCTACATCTAATATATGACGCAGATAGGAACAGGCAAGATCTTTAAAAACATATACTTGTATATGACGATAAAACACCTTAGCTTATCTCATGTTAAAATCTTTCAGTGTAATTTATTCTTCACAATAACAGCATGCACCAATAAATAATACATACTTTTTATCTCTCTCTCTTGTGTCAGTGTGAAAGGCAAGTACTCACAAATGTAGATAATTTTTTTAAATTTGATGTTTTCCTCCCTTTAAGCATTCAGGCCACTCAAAAGCATTACAAAGGTAAGATCTATTAAAAGCAAGGATTTTAAGTACACTCGTAAGGCCCTGTGAAAATTGCAATGATGACTTCTGGAATGGTATTCCATAAATTCTCCTGCACCATCACCCTTCCCAGAGCACTCTGAATTTTGTTTCTAGAGACTCAGTGGAACAAATGGGTGATTCAAGCTGACTGTTCTCACTACTTCTAACAGATAATAGCAAGCTCTTAAGAAGAGAGCCTGAGGGATGAATAACAACAACTTGGAGGGATTGGGGTCAGTGACCAGAGTTTGCAGGCTTGTCACATACAGCAGATTGTTTTAACTGTATCCAAAATGCAGTTCCTGGGTGTGCCACATCCAGGGAGTAAAACATTTTAACAAGGTCCAGAGCTTCTTTCATGACACATAGGCGAAAGGACACTTGATATCACATCTCTTGCAGTAAATGTATGCGCACCCCTGCAATACAGTTTCAACATCTTAAACAGAGCTGAGCAAGAGCGTTGTCAGAATACTCAGCAGCTATTACACTGGAGAAGGTACAGTAAAAAATGAACAATGCTACACTTGTTTACTGCATCTTCCTGTACAGGTAGTCATCCTCGGCACCATCTGTATTCTGCTTGAACCACCATCTTCCACTTTCTTTTTACACTATCACCATGGCTAATTTCTGCCTCTTTTTTTTTTTTTTTTCGATGAAGGCAAAGATAAAGAAAATAAGACAACACTCAGTTCTGAGTCCCATTTCACACTACAAGAAAGTTATAAGTAATTACCAATGAACTAGTAAATGATGATGCAGGAACTGAAGTGGGACAATAACAAGTAAGTGTTGGACTGTCATTGTTATTTTACAATCTATACCTCCACACAGAATTCCTGTGTCCAGCTGACATGTACTATGCATGACTCTCTGGAAAACAGGAATCCTGCCTCTTCAATATTTGGTTTGGACTGTGTGATGGAGAAGACGACCTGATCAGAGACAGAGTTTTGTTCTCCTTGCCCCAGAGCAAATCATGCTTCATTCAATTTCTCTGCTGAGGATATCCATCCTTAATGATCTGTGGCTGCAGTTGCTTGGATGTATGCATCGTGTTTCAGCTGCCCACTTTGAATCCAGTCCTTTAATCCTTTGGGGCATAGAAAATAAAATACTCTGCAAAATGGCCCCACCTAACATGTTCTGCACACTGTCTTATATTACTGTATGTGCTTTCCAGTCACCCCTTCTTCGTCAAGTCCTAGCAAAACGTTAACTTAGAATCATAGAACGGTTAGGGTTGGAAGGGACCTCAAAGATCATCTAGTCCCAACCCCCCTGCCATGGGCAGGGAAACTCTCCACTACACCAGGTTGCCCAAAGCCTCATCCAACCTGGCCTTGAACACTGCCAGGGATGGGGCATCCACAACTTCTCTGGGCAACCTGTTCCACTGCCTCACCACTCTCAGAGTGAAAAATTTCTTTCTTATATCCAACCTACATCTGCCCTCTTTCAGTTTAAATCCATTGCCCCTTGTCCTATCACTACAGTGAAAAGCTTGGTAACAGAAACATTATTGCCTAGACAACATGCCAAAAGAGACCAAAAATATCACTTTACCTATTGCTGTATTTTTGCAGTTCTAACTTAGGCAGAGAAGGTAAAAAGTACTGACATCAATCCCAAGTGATTTCAATGAACTTAAACAAGAATGGCAGGGATTTACATTAACTGAGCATTTATTCCACTGACTTCAGTAAGAGGTTAGCCAGGGTAAGAGCAAACAAATCTGCCTGTTTTCAGTTGATTCAGCCTTAATTAAGAACGAGATAGACACAAGCGCATCTGCTGGCACCCTGTACTGTCCTCACATATGAGTTTTGGTCTTAATAATTTAGTTTTCAATGCTGGAATAACCTATCTGATCTTCATAAGAACTCCTCTCCTCATTTTTCAAGTTCAGTGCTTGTCAGACAGAACCCAGCAAAAGATGTTCAAAAAACAATCATGAGAATAAGCAAACAGGTAGAGATTTATGAACATGTTACATTATTATGCTACTCTGCAAATTCGTACCTTTAGTACATTGTGCAGTCAGTCTCCCACAGCCACAAAGTAAAACCCAGAACAAGTAAAAATGTAAATGATTAAAGGCACAGAACAGTCTCCACAGTAATCCAAACTATATCTTTTTAGCTTGGAAAAAGATCATCTTTTCTTGCAGCAGATTTAAAACAAGGAAAAAAATTCATGCACAATTTAACTCATTTTGACTGGATATTCATCTAAGAACATATAAAGAGAGAGAAAAAAAATCCACCTATAACTATTAAGCACAATGATGAAGATAAAACGCCTGTTAGAGGAGGTTAGTTCCTGAGCCACATACTGTCAGAAGCTACAGAAACCAAAGCCCATTCCCATTTGTATAACTGAAAGACGACTTGACACAACCAACTTCCTTATATAGAATTGTTTTCTGGATATTTAATCAAGTATAAAAGTGAGAATGATTATTTTACTGCCATGACTATGTAATTCATTAAAAAATTACAATTAATTGCTTAGAAAAGGTTCTTAACCTGAGTTGTTAAAAGTCTCAAGAACTACCTTCCCACATACTCCCAACATTCTCTGAAGTAATCCTCAGACCAGCTGAGCATACCAGTTATTCACAGTCTGAATATAAGTGAAGTTATACTGGATGTTACAGGGGTCAGTATCTTGAGTAATGTCCAATTTTTTACCAACAGAACTGTTATTTGTAATTAACACTCATGAAAATAGAATTATTTCATTTTTACTATCCAGCAGCGCCCAAGATTCTCTCATCCATTTTTTTTGGTAGTTTTAAGTGCCCAGGAAAAAGTATTTTATAGACCCAGTAGACAGGACTATATAACAACATTCTTGTCTTTTAGTCTAATTAAGGCTACTCATTTTTATACTTGCAATCCATTAGTAGATGACATCTGTCCAAATACCAAAAATAAAATACAAAGTCCAGTACTAGCTCTAGATAAAAAGTTAAATAATTATTCTGTTGTAATATTGTAAAAATCTTAGAATTCTTTTAAATATTTAGCCACCATTTAAAAACAAACAAACAAACAACATATGACTTAACCATTCAGATTTGGATTCTCTACCACTGAGCTGCCTGGAAAGCTCTATACACTCATTCGTGGTTTCTGAGAGAATGGGACCAAGTAATAATGACTGATGATGCTAAACCTACAATTCCGAGACAACTATGAAACTTTGGAGGGGCTCTTACTATAGGCAGATGTGCCAATTTTAGTTTAATAAGAATCTCTTGTTTCTGAAAATAATAATATGGTTGATATTTACTTCATATTTTTCTACTAGTAGCTGAAAACTTTGGTACTAGCGTAAAAAGAAAGAGAAGGAAATAATATACACCTGTATAAAGTTACTGTATTGTTCCTCGTTAATCCGTGGGAAAACGCATAGGCCTGCCAAGGGTATTTAATGAAGACTACGTATTGAAATACACCCATAAAAGATGCTCTAGCATCTAAAACCATGATTGTGTTATCAAGGAACAATATGTTAATGCTAAGCATTCCTTTCATCTCAGTAAAACAGGAATACAAATATATTTTTAACATGCCTTTTTAAAACAAACTGATATAGCTAAAAATGAGTCTGAAACTGTGTACATACATAGTCCATAGCTATATATTATTATGGACACATTAAATCACAGATGATCCTTGAGAGAACTGAAAATCATATTTTTGCCAGCTCCTTGTCTTCTGTTGTTTCCGATTACCAATGCAATATGTGTCAATGTTCAATAATGACTGTTGAAGCCTTCATCCTTGATGGCTTAGGATGTCATAATGATAGTACAAGTTTTATTAATCTTCTCATCAATAGAAGCCACAGGGTGTCTGTCACATTTCATTTTTATGTGCCAAGAGTAAATAAGCTGCAGCAAATGAAAACTATGTTTATAAATACAGACAGATGTCAAGTGGCTTGCACAGATACCTGTGCTGGTGTTTCCTATTAAAGATTTCCAGGCTCCATGAAAAGATGACAAAGCCATACTTGATGATATCTATATTTATATAGGGTTTTTTTATATTAATGGTCAACATAAATGAAATAAAAATACAATTAAATTAATAGTCAAGTAGGAAGAAATTCATATTAGTCTGTCTCAACACTTACAAGTTATCCATCCAGCAACCAGTTGGTAGGGAAAATTATAACATTTGAGAATTTTAATTATTTTCAATGACAGGCACAATATGTAGACCCACACAAGTTAAAAAAAACAAGCACTTTCTTGACTTTAGGCAGCAAGCGAGACACGGAAGATATTCTGTTCAGAAATGCATCATGCAAGTTGATATCAAGCATTTTACTTGGCAAATGATAGTTTCTGCTACTTTAACAGTACTGAATAAAGTTCATTGAGATACAGAGCAGATTATACTGGAAGGCAAATTATAATTAGCTCACTTTAAACATGGAAAGTTCAAGGCAAGTGGAGATATTATTTGCCTATATCTGTGTGTTTTGCTCATGGCTCAGTTTCTCGATTTGTAGCCTAATGACCTTGCAAAAGCTTGTAGAAATCACTAGAGTCTTCATAATCACAAGTGATTTGGTAATAAAAACAGAAGTCAAAATTGAATGTAATTGAATATTTGTAAGGTAAGGCATGCAAGAAAAAGTTAAGTTCAATTTAATCTACACAAAGATGCCTGAACATTATCACTCAAAAATGAAACTCAGCAGTTGGAATACATAGTCCTGAAAAATGTTCTCTCAGTAATGGTCAAAAAGCAAATCAAACACTATTCACTAATACTATTCACAAAGAAACAGAGCACAAGAGGAAATGCAATACCACCATCATAGAAACCCACAGAGCACTTTCATTGTACCTGCTATGGCCGCTTGGATTTTCTCATGGAAAACAAATAGTGAAAATTAAGAAGCTACAAAAAATGGCAGGGATGATTAGTGATAGGAAATGATTGCCATGCAATGAAAAATGAAATAAACCAGGATGTTTTAGCCTGAGAAGTGAGAGAGAAAACAGCATGACACAGATTTCTTAAAAAAAAACAAACAACAACAAAAAACCCCTACAAATGGTCTTTGAAAAGGTTGTAAGATTACTCCCACCACCACCACGCAGTATAAGAACAAAACCAGACAACGGTTGATGCAGAAAGTTTAGAAGGATTTAAGAAGTTTTTCAAGCAAACACCAAAATGTAATCCATCTAGAGTTAACAAAAATAAAAATAAGAAAATCTGCATAAACAGTCTCTAGAGACCAGGAACACATTTGTTAAGAATCAGTGTATCCTATTCCCATTCTTACATTTTTCTCTGGGAAATCACTGTTACGACCTACATGAGAAAGATCAGTGGGCTAAGGTTTAAACAAGATAATGCATTTATTTTCACATGCATTAAAATTTATATTCTTTCTTCAGGTTTCTTTAATCTAAAGGGAGATTTAAAAAGGAAAAAAAAAAAAAGAGAAAGTGTTATAACTCTTTCCAAACAAATTCTGCCTAACATTTGAGTTCCAAAAATTCTCTCAAAAATCACTTGGGACAGCAAGTTAAACAAGTTAAACTCAACCACAGTTCAACAAAAATCACTTGAAGAAAACATGTTATCGGGGTGCCTTTGTCTATGCAGAGCTAGAATCAACATCTAGCCTGAACATCGCACAAGGCTGGGAAAACTTTTCTTCATTCATCAGACAAACAAGTCTATACTGTTTCACAGATGTTTTTTCCTTGGTTTATGCAGAAATATGCTTCTTCTGGTTTAAGTCAAAAAAGGTAAAAAGGGCTCTAGCTTTGTAACAAATACAGTTCATCGTGGCTGTCTCATTTCTCAGGAAACTCCTGGAGCATATAGCCTTATACCTTTCAGTTCTTATATCCACAGAAGCAATGAGGAAAAGACAAACAATAATGAGAGGCTCACTATAATAACACAATCTAGAACATCTCATAACAGTCGTTTCCTCTACCGATATTAAAAAGGTTGCTGCCGTGTTCCATAAAACTGGTATTCTAGTATTCAAAATCAAAACAAAGAGCTTTAATACACATAAGATGTCTCCACATTACTGACTGACCGGTTCAGGCAGAAAAACAAGGCAGAAAAGGCTGGCAAAGAAAAACTAAATAGTGACGTACTGATACGGGGATAGGTATAGGAGTAGGCATAAGACTACATAAGACTATATTAGCTATTATTTCTATGGAGAGGTATAAGAATAGGCATAAGACTCTGGGAAATACATAGCTCTGTGAAATAGCTCTGTGAATTGCTAGAAGTTATCAAATACTAATCCCTGCTTTGAAACACTAACTACTCGAAAAGAAGGCCGGTAAGAGAGACAAAATAAATGATGGCAAGGTTGTAACTCGTGACCCATAGGGAGAAAAACAGACAAAGAGGAGAGATAAGAACTAACGAGTACTAACATTTGTCTTCAAGCAGTAACAAGTAGGAGACAACCAGGTGTCCACTCAAGGCCAGGGAAACGGTTTGGCTCTACATGCCCAGCCAAAACAAGAGTTTTAGAGTTTTAGGGAAGAAGTGAAAACGCACAGCGAGGAAGACCTACGGCCTTCATCCCAAAGACCCCTGCCCACGACCACCAGGAGGCGTGTCAAGGAGGAGCCTGAGGCGGATCCTGAGGCGGGGGCTATGGAAATGATCTCCAGGGAGAGACTGCCCTTTTGATAGTGATGAGTATGTCTGTATAAATAGAAGCAAAACTGCTACGGCGGGTGTGCACGTTTGTGGTGGAGCGATCCCCCGTGCACCCAGCGCTGCAATAAACATACCTACTTTACAACTTTCCAAGTTGTGGAGTCTGTTTCCGCACATCAGTACAGGAAAAGGAGAAGTGGAATGGCAAAGAACACAAGAAAAATATAGAAGATGGAAAGTAGCTTTGCAGAATGGATCAATATTACCTCATGATTACCTCTGATTACCTCATGAAATCAGAGAGTCTTGTCATGTGAAGTTAAAGTCCAAGTGCTCAGTCTACAGTTTGCTACAGAAATCAGGACATAGTGAAAGGGAACCTTGGCAGACCAAGGAAGGAAGTAGTTCTGTGGCTGTCTGACAAAATTATGGCATCTGTTACTGCAACAGGGCATAAACTATAACGTTAGGAGAAGGGGTAAAAAGTTAGAAAGCACATGTATAACAATTTTAAGTGTATGCAGTATTCTCCTGCATGGATGAATTCTTTCCCTTTCTGTAATAGGGAGACAGTTTCATGTTTAATAGGGAGACGGAAACATGTTACCATGTTTCACAGGTAAACTCATGTTTACCCTGTGAAAATTTCAGTTACACTGACAAGAAACTCTTTACTTCATATACAGCATGTCTTTCCCTTTGCCCCTCAACAAGACTTTGAATGGGACAGCTTACATGAAGTGAATAGTTTAGGAAATTAGAAACAGAAGGAAGCATAGACATTCTCTTTGTACAGCAGTTAATTTTCACTAGCTGCTCAGAGCAACAGCTGTAAGCTACCCTCATATCGTCTCATATTACACAACCATTTATTCCACAAATTAGCCCCAACAGAACAACTAATTCAGACCTGCTGTAGAAATCTACTAAAGAGTCAACAGCTACTTGTAAATAATCATAGAATGGTTTGGGTTGGAAGGGACCTCAAAGATCATGTAGTTCCAACCCCCCCGCCATGGGCAAGGAAACCCTCCACTACATCAAGTTGCTTAACGCCTCATCCAACCTGGCCTTGAAGACTCCCAGGGATGGGGCATCCACAGCTTCTCCAGGCAACCTGTTCCAGTGCCTCGCCACCCTCTGAGTGAAAAATTTCTTCCGTATATCCAATCTAAGTCTACCCTCTTTCAGTTTAAAGCCATTGCCCCTTGTCCTATCACTACATGCCCTTGTAAAAAGTCCCTCTCCAGCTTCCCTGTAGACCCCCTTTAGGTACTAGAAGGCTGCTAAAACATAATCCCGGAGCCTTCTCTTTTCCAGGCTCAACAGTCCCCAACTCTCTCAGCCTGTCTTCATAGCAGAGGTGCTCCAGCCCTTGGATCATCTTTGTGGCCCTCCTCTGGACTCATGCCAGCAGCTCCATGTCCTTCTTGTGCTGGGGACTCCAGAGCTGAACTCAGTATTCCAGGTGAGGTCTCACAAAAGCAGAGCACAAGGGCAGAATCACCTCCCTCGACCTACTAGCCACACTCACTTTTGATGCAGCCCAGGATACGATTGGCTTTCTGGGCTGCAAGTGCACATTGTTAGCTCATGTAGAGCTTCTCATCAACCAGCACTCCCAAGGCCTTCTCCTCTAGGCTGCTCTCAATCCCTTCTCCGCCCAGCCTGTACTTGTGCTTGGGATTGCCCCGACCCATGTGCAAGACCTTGCACTTGGCCTTGTTGAACTTCATGAGGTTCTCACAGGCCCACCTCTACAGCCTGTCGAGGTCCCTCTGGATGGCATCCCTTCCCTCCAGCGTGTCCAGAACACCGCACAGCTTGGGGTCACCTGCAAACTTGCTGAGGGTGCGCTCGATCCCACTGTCCATGTCTCCAACAAAGATGTTAAATAGCACTGCCCCAGTACTGACCCCTGAAGAACACCACTCATCACTGGACTCCACTTCGACATTGAACCATTGACCACAACTCATAAAGTCTGAACATACAGACAATTCCTTATCCACCAAGCAGTCCATACGTCAAATCCATGTCTCTCCAGTTCTGAGACAAGCATGTCGTGTGGGACAGAATCAAATGCTTTGGACAACGGCAGGTAGACAATGTCAGTTGCTCTTCCTCTATACATCAATGGTGTAAAGTCGTTATAGAAGGCCACCAAATTAGTCAAGCAGGATTTGCCCTTAGTGAAACGATGTTGGCTGTCACCAAACACCTCCTTATTTTCCATGTGCCTTAGCGTAGTTGCCAGGAGGATCTGCTCTATGATCTTGCCAGGCACATAGACGAGATGGACTGCCTTGTAGTTCCCTGGGTCTTCTTTTTCTCCCTTTTTTAAAGATGGGGGCTATGTCTCCCCTATTCCAGACAGTGGGGACTTCACCAGACTGCCAAAACTTGTCAAACATGATGGATAGCGGCTCAGCAGCTTCATCTCCCTCTTCCCTCAGGACCTGTAGATGCATCTCATCAGGTCCCATAGACATGTGCACCTTCAGGTTCTTTAGATGGTCTCATCCCTGATCTTCTCCTACAGCAAGCAGTTCTTCATTGTCCCAGTACCTGCCTTTGCATTCTGTGACTTGAGCTGTGCAGCTGGAGCTCTTCCCAGTGAAGACTGAGGAAAAAAAAGTCATTGAGAACCTCAACCTTCTCCATATGCCTGGCAGCAAAGTCTAACATCTACTTCTAGAAAGGGCCTACGTTTTCCTAGATACCTTTTTATTACTGACGTATCTATAGAAGTTGAACTTGGTACTCTCAATATACTTGGTGAGATTTAACTCTATCAGGGCTTTAGATTTCCTAACCTGATCTCAGGTTGATCAGAAAACTGCTTCGTCTTCCACCCAGGCTACCTGTCCTTGTTTTCATCCTCTGCAGGCAGGCCTTCTTTTTGTGTCCGAGTCGGTCCAATAGCGACTTGTTCATCCATGCAAGCTTGTTCCCCAGTCTGCATGCATTAGCACAGAGGCATTTAAGTTGGAGTCGAAATGAATCTGACTTACTGGCTGGAATTCCTTTCTGCTCCTCTTCAGGTGCTTCAAGCAGAATGTTATCACTCTCACTATTATCCCCCTTTCCCTTCGAATCTACTTCAAAGCTCTGTGAAAGAGACCCGCTAGCTGTTGTACTATGACCCTTGTTCCCCTTTGAAACACAAGAATTTATATCAATTTTATGCTCTAAAATCTGAAGTTTTAAAAAAATAAAAAGAACATTTTACAGGAAAGAACTTGGAACTAGCAAATAATTAAGGAAATCTTAGACAATAAACGAGCTTTCTACATAAACAATCACAAAAATCAGACCCTTAAAATATACCAGGTGATAGGTCTGTCTATAAACATACTGAAAGAAAACTTGTAAAACACTTCACCAAGCTTTGTTTACTTACTATTTAGGTCAACATAAATCATTATAAAAAGAGAGATTTCATAAGTCAAGCAACAAAGATTTTAGATTGATGAGAACCAAGGAAACCACAAATATTAAAATAGTTTCAAACTTAAAGAAATGATAGAGACACAATTAGAGAAAAACAATAAAGATATTTGAAGGCGAGCTTACATGTTAACAATTTCTCTTGCATTCCTTACCTGATTTCACATTCAAGGTATCTCTAAGAGATATTCAAACCTGTATTTCTTACATCCTGAAAGAGGAGGGGAAACGCCGCCATAACAGACGCCATAACAGACGCCATAACAGACGCCATAACAGACGCCATAACAGACGCCATAACAGACGCCATAACAGACGCCATAACAGACGCCATAACAGACGCCATAACAGACGCCATAACAGACGCCATAACAGACGCCAAAGTTAAGTCTCTGAGAGTTTTAGCTTCCCTTACTGGATCTCTGGTTGCTCCGACAATTGCTTCCTCTCCTTCCCAGGTTACCAGTCCTTGATTCCATCCTCTGCAGGCCTGCTTTTTGCGTCCCAGTTGGTCCAAGACCTCCTTGTGCATCCACGCAGGCCTCCCGGTCTTCCTAGACCATTTCCTCTTCTTGGGATGCTCCGCTCCTGAGCTTGGAGATGGTGATCCTTGAATATATTCCAGGTTTCGTGGGCCTTCTTCCCTCCAGGGCTTCATCCCATTTCATAAGTCAAGTAACAACCATCCTGGCTTGTTTAGAAGCAAGGACACCACAACCATTAAATCAGATTCCATCTTATAGAAATGATACAGAGACAATTAGGGAAAAACAAAAAAAATACGTGAAGGCGAGCTTACATGTTAACAATTTCTCTTGCATTCCTTACCTGTTTTCACATTCAAGTTATCTCTATGAGATATTCAAACCTGTATTTCTTACATCATGAAAGAGAAGAGGAAACACGGCATAACAGACGCCGCAACAGACGCCGCAACAGACGCCAGAGTTAAGTCTATGAGAGCTTTAGCTTCCATAACTGGATCTCTGGTTGCTCCGACAATTGCTTCCTCTTCCTACTAAGTTACCAGTCCTTGATTCCATTCTCTGCAGGCCTGCTTTGTGCATCCCAGTTGTTCCAAGAGCAACTTGTGCATCCAAGCAGATCTCCCCGTCTCCCGAGCCCATTTCCTCTTCTTGGGATGCTCCGCTCCTGAGCTTGGAGATGGTGATCCTTGAATATATTCCAGGTTTCGTGGGCCTTCTTCCCTCCAGAGCTTCACCCCATTTCATAAGTCAAGTAACAACCATCCTGGCTTGTTTCGAAGCAAGGACACCACAACAATTAAATCAGATTCCATCTTATAGAAATGATACAGAGACAATTAGGGAAAAACAATCAAAATATTTGAAAGCGAGCTTACATGTTAACAATTTCTCTTGCATTCCTTACCTGTTTTCACATTCAAGTTATCTCTATGAGATATTCAAACCTGTATTTCTTACATCATGAAAGAGAAGAGGTAACACGGCGCAACAGACGGCGCAACAGACGGCGCAACAGACGGCGCAACAGACGGCGCAACAGACGGCGCAACAGACGGCGCAACAGACGGCGCAACAGACGGCGCAACAGACGGCGCAACAGACGGCGCAACAGACGGCGCAACAGACGGCGCAACAGACGGCGCAACAGACGGCGCAACAGACGCCGCAACAGACGCCGCAACAGACGCCGCAACAGACGCCGCAACAGACGCCAGAGTTCAGTCTATGAGAGCTTTAGCTTCCCTTACTGGATCTCTGATTGCTCCGACAATTGCTTCCTGTTCTTCCCAGATTACCAGTCCTTTATTCCATCCTCTGCAGGCCTCCTTTTTGCGTCCCAGTTGGTTCAAGACCTCCTTGAGCATCCACGCAGGCCTCCCGGTCTTCCTAGACGGTTTCCTCTTCTTGGGATGCTCCGCTCCTGAGCTTGGAGATGGTGATCCTTGAATATATTCCAGGTTTCGTGGGCCTTCTTCCCTCCAGGGCTTCATCCCATTTCGTAAGTCAAGTAACAACCATCCTGGCTTGTTTAGAAGCAAGGACACCACAACCATTAAATCAGATTCCATCTTATAGATATGATACAGAGACAATTAGGGAAAAACAATCAAAATATTTCAAGGCGAGCTTACATGTTAACAATTGCTCTTTCATTCCTTACCTGTTTTCACACTCAAGTTATGAGATATTCAAACCTGTATTTCTTACATCATGAAAGAGAAGAGGTAACACGGCATAACAGACGCCGCAACAGACGCCGCAACAGACGCCGCAACAGACGCCAGAGTTCAGTCTATGAGAGCTTTAGCTTCCCTTACTGGATCTCTGGTTGCTCCGACAATTGCTTCCTGTTCTTCCCAGATTACCAGTCCTTTATTCCATCCTCTGCAGGCCTCCTTTTTGCGTCCCAGTTGGTCCAAGACCTCCTTGAGCATCCACGCAGGCCTCCCGGTCTTCCTAGACCGTTTCCTCTTCTTGGGATGCTCTGCTCCTGAGCTTGGAGATGGTGATCCTTGAATATATTCCAGGTTTCGTGGGCCTTCTTCCCTCCAGGGCTTCATCCCATTTCATAAGTCAAGTAACAACCATCCTGGCTTGTTTAGAAGCAAGGACACCACAACCATTAAATCAGATTCCATCTTATAGAAATGATACAGAGACAATTAGGGAAAAACCATCAAAACATTTGAAGGCGAGCTTACATGTTAACAATTGCTCTTTCATTCCTTACCTGTTTTCACACTAAAGTTATGAGATATTCAAACCTGTATTTCTTACATCATAAAAGAGAAGAGGTAACACGGCGCAACAGACGGCGCAACAGACGGCGCAACAGACGGCGCAACAGACGGCGCAACAGACGGCGCAACAGACGGCGCAACAGACGGCGCAACAGACGGCGCAACAGACGGCGCAACAGACGGCGCAACAGACGGCGCAACAGACGGCGCAACAGACGGCGCAACAGACGGCGCAACAGACGGCGCAACAGACGGCGCAACAGACGCCAGAGTTCAGTCTATGAGAGCTTTAGCTTCCCTTACTGGATCTCTGGTTGCTCCGACAATTGCTTCCTGTTCTTCCCAGATTAACAGTCCTTTATTCCATCCTCTGCAGGCCTCCTTTTTGCGTCCCAGTTGGTCCAAGACCTCCTTGAGCATCCACGCAGGCCTCCCGGTCTTCCTAGACGGTTTCCTCTTCTTGGGATGCTCCGCTCCTGAGCTTGGAGATGGTGATCCTTGAATATATTCCAGGTTTCGTGGGCCTTCTTCCCTCCAGGGCTTCATCCCATTTCATAAGTCAAGTAACAACCATCCAGGCTTGTTTCGAAGCAAGAAAAACACCAACATTAAAACAGATTCAATCTTATAGAAATGATACAGAGACAATTAGGGAAAAACCATCAAAATATTTGAAGGCGAGCTTACATGTTAACAATTTCTCTTGCATTCCTTACCTGTTTTCACATTCAAGTTATCTCTATGAGATATTCAAACCTGTATTTCTTACATCATGAAAGAGAAGAGGTAACACGGCATAACAGACGCCGCAACAGACGCCGCAACAGACGCCAGAGTTCAGTCTATGAGAGCTTTAGCTTCCCTTACTGGATCTCTGGTTGCTCCGACAATTGCTTCCTGTTCTTCCCAGATTAACAGTCCTTTATTCCATCCTCTGCAGGCCTGCTTTTTGCGTCCCAGTTGGTCCAAGACCTCCTTGAGCATCCACGCAGGCCTCCCGGTCTTCCTAGACGGTTTCCTCTTCTTGGGATGCTCCGCTCCTGAGCTTGGAGATGGTGATCCTTGTATATATTCCAGGTTTCGTGGGCCTTCTTCCCTCCTGGGCTTCATCCCATTTCATAAGTCAAGTAACAACCATCCTGGCTTGTTTCGAAGCAAGGACACCACAACCATTAAATCAGATTCAAGCTTATAGAAATGATACAGAGACAATTAGGGAAAAACCATCAAAATATTTGAAGGCGAGCTTACATGTTAACAATTGCTCTTGCATTCCTTACCTGTTTTCACATTCAAGTTATCTCTATGAGATATTCAAACCTGTATTTCTTACATCATGAAAGAGAAGAGGTAACACGGCATAACAGACGCCGCAACAGACGCCGCAACAGACGCCGCAACAGACGCCGCAACAGACGCCGCAACAGACGCCGCAACAGACGCCGCAACAGACGCCAGAGTTCAGTCTATGAGAGTTTTAGCTTCCCTTACTGGATCTCTGGTTGCTCCGACAATTGCTTCCTGTTCTTCCCAGATTAACAGTCCTTTATTCCATCCTCTGCAGGCCTCCTTTTTGCGTCCCAGTTGGTCCAAGACCTCCTTGAGCATCCACGCAGGCCTCCCGGTCTTCCTAGACCATTTCCTCTTCTTGGGATGCTCCGCTCCTGAGCTTGGAGATGGTGATCCTTGAATATATTCCAGGTTTCGTGGGCCTTCTTCCCTGCAGGGCTTCATCCCATTTCATAAGTCAAGTAACAACCATCCTGGCTTGTTTCGAAGCAAGAAAAACACCAACATTAAAACAGATTCAAGCTTATAGAAATGATACAGAGACAATTAGGGAAAAACAATCAAAATATTTGAAGGCGAGCTTACATGTTATCAATTGCTCTTGCATTCCTTACCTGTTTTCACACTCAAGTTATGAGATATTCAAACCTGTATTTCTTACATCATGAAACAGAAGAGGTAACACGGCATAACAGACGCCGCAACAGACGCCGCAACAGACGCCGCAACAGACTCCAGAGTTCAGTCTATGAGAGTTTTAGCTTCCCTTACTGGATCTCTGGTTGCTCCGACAATTGCTTCCTCTTCTTCCCAGGTTACCAGTCCTTGATTCCATCCTCTGCAGGCCTGCTTTTTGCGTCCCAGTTGGTCCAAGACCTCCTTGTGCATCCATGCAGACCTCCCGGTCTCCCTAGCCCATTTCCTCTTCTTGGGATGCTCTGCTCTTGAGCTTGGAGATGGTGATCCTTGAATATATTCCAGGTTTCGTGGGCCTTCTTCCCTCCAGTGCTTCATCCCATTTCATAAGTCAAGTAACAACCATCCTGGCTTGTTTCGAAGCAAGGACACCACAACCATTAAATCAGATTCAAGCTTATAGAAATGATACAGAGACAATTAGGGAAAAACAATCGAAATATTTGAAAGCGAGCTTACATGTTAACAATTTCTCTTGCATTCCTTACCTGTTTTCACATTCAAGTTATCTCTATGAGATATTCAAACCTGTATTTGTTACATCATGAAAGAGAAGAGGTAACACGGCATAACAGACGCCGCAACAGACGCCGCAACAGACGCCGCAACAGACGCCGCAACAGACGCCGCAACAGACGCCGCAACAGACGCCGCAACAGACGCCAGAGTTCAGTCTATGAGAGCTTTAGCTTCCCTTACTGGATCTCTGGTTGCTCCGACAATTACTTCCTGTTCTTCCCAGATTAACAGTCCTTTATTCCATCCTCTGCAGGCCTGCTTTTTGCGTCCCAGTTGGTCCAAGACCTCCTTGAGCATCCACGCAGGCCTCCCGGTCTTCCTAGACGGTTTCCTCTTCTTGGGATGCTCCGCTCCTGAGCTTGGAGATGGTGATCCTTGTATATATTCCAGGTTTCGTGGGCCTTCTTCCCTCCTGGGCTTCATCCCATTTCATAAGTCAAGTAACAACCATCCTGGCTTGTTTCGAAGCAAGGACACCACAACCATTAAATCACATTCCATCTTATAGAAATGATACAGAGACAATTAGGGAAAAACAATCAAAATATTTGAAAGCGAGCTTACATGTTAACAATTTCTCTTGCATTCCTTACCTGTTTTCACATTCAAGTTATCTCTATGAGATATTCAAACCTGTATTTCTTACATCATGAAAGAGAAGAGGTAACACGGCATAACAGACGCCGCAACAGACGCCGCAACAGACGCCGCAACAGACGCCGCAACAGACGCCGCAACAGACGCCGCAACAGACGCCGCAACAGACGCCAGAGTTCAGTCTATGAGAGCTTTAGCTTCCCTTACTGGATCTCTGGTTGCTCCGACAATTGCTTCCTGTTCTTCCCAGATTAACAGTCCTTTATTCCATCCTCTGCAGGCCTCCTTTTTGCGTCCCAGTTGGTCCAAGACCTCCTTGAGCATCCACGCAGGCCTCCCGGTCTTCCTAGACGGTTTCCTCTTCTTGGGATGCTCCGCTCCTGAGCTTGGAGATGGTGATCCTTGAATATATTCCAGGTTTCGTGGGCCTTGTTCCCTCCTGGGCTTCATCCCATTTCATAAGTCAAGTAACAACCATCCTGGCTTGTTTCGAAGCAAGAAAAACACCAACATTAAAACAGATTCAAGCTTATAGAAATGATACAGAGACAATTAGGGAAAAACAATCAAAATATTTGAAGGCGAGCTTACATGTTAACAATTTCTCTTGCATTCCTTACCTGTTTTCACATTCAAGTTATCTCTATGAGATATTCAAACCTGTATTTGTTACATCATGAAAGAGAAGAGGTAACACGGCATAACAGACGCCGCAACAGACGCCGCAACAGACGCCGCAACAGACGCCGCAACAGACGCCGCAACAGACGCCGCAGTTCAGTCTATGAGAGCTTTAGCTTCCCTTACTGGATCTCTGGTTGCTCCCTGTTCTTCCCAGATTACCAGTCCTTGATTCCATCCTCTGCAGGCCTCCTTTTTGCGTCCCAGTTGGTCCAAGACCTCCTTGAGCATCCACGCAGGCCTCCCGGTCTTCCTAGACGGTTTCCTCTTCTTGGGATGCTCTGCTCCTGAGCTTGGAGATGGTGATCCTTGAATATATTCCAGGTTTCGTGGGCCTTCTTCCCTCCAGGGCTTCATCCCATTTCATAAGTCAAGTAACAACCATCCAGGCTTGTTTCGAAGCAAGAAAAACACCAACATTAAAACAGATTCCATCTTATAGAAATGATACAGAGACAATTAGGGAAAAACCATCAAAATATTTGAAGGCGAGCTTACATGTTAACAATTTCTCTTGCATTCCTTACCTGTTTTCACATTCAAGTTATCTCTATGAGATATTCAAACCTGTATTTCTTACATCCTGAAAGAGGAGGGGAAACGCCGCCATAACAGACGCCATAACAGACGCCATAACAGACGCCATAACAGACGCCATAACAGACGCCATAACAGACGCCATAACAGACGCCATAACAGACGCCATAACAGACGCCATAACAGACGCCAAAGTTAAGTCTCTGAGAGTTTTAGCTTCCCTTACTGGATCTCTGGTTGCTCCGACAATTGCTTCCTCTTCTTCCCAGGTTACCAGTCCTTGATTCCATCCTCTGCAGGCCTGCTTTTTGCGTCCCAGTTGGTCCAAGACCTCCTTGTGCATCCATGCAGACCTCCCGGTCTCCCTAGCCCATTTCCTCTTCTTGGGATGCTCCGCTCCTGAGCTTGGAGATGGTGACCCTTGAATATATTCCAGGTTTCGTGGGCCTTCTTCCCTCCAGTGCTTCATTCCATTTCATAAGTCAAGTAACAACCATCCTGGCTTGTTTCGAAGCAAGGACACCACAACCATTAAATCAGATTCAAGCTTATAGAAATGATACAGAGACAATTAGGGAAAAACAATCGAAATATTTGAAAGCGAGCTTACATGTTAACAATTTCTCTTGCATTCCTTACCTGTTTTCACATTCAAGTTATCTCTATGAGATATTCAAACCTGTATTTCTTAAATCATGAAAGAGAAGAGGTAACACGCCGCAACAGACGCCGCAACAGACGCCGCAACAGACGCCGCAACAGACGCCGCAACAGACGCCGCAACAGACGCCGCAACAGACGCCAGAGTTCAGTCTATGAGAGCTTTAGCTTCCATTACTGGATCTCTGGTTGCTCCGACAATTACTTCCTGTTCTTCCCAGATTAACAGTCCTTTATTCCATCCTCTGCAGGCCTGCTTTTTGCGTCCCAGTTGGTCCAAGACCTCCTTGAGCATCCACGCAGGCCTCCTGGTCTTCCTAGACGGTTTCCTCTTCTTGGGATGCTCCGCTCCTGAGCTTGGAGATGGTGATCCTTGTATATATTCCAGGTTTCGTGGGCCTTCTTCCCTCCTGGGCTTCATCCCATTTCATAAGTCAAGTAACAACCATCCTGGCTTGTTTAGAAGCAAGAAAAACACCAACATTAAATCAGATTCAAGCTTATAGAAATGATACAGAGACAATTAGGGAAAAACAATCAAAATATTTGAAGGCGAGCTTACATGTTAACAATTTCTCTTGCATTCCTTACCTGTTTTCACATTCAAGTTATCTCTATGAGATATTCAAACCTGTATTTCTTACATCATGAAAGAGAAGAGGTAACACGGCATAACAGACGCCGCAACAGACGCCGCAACAGACGCCGCAACAGACGCCGCAACAGACGCCGCAACAGACGCCAAAGTTAAGTCTCTGAGAGTTTTAGCTTCCCTTACTGGATCTCTGGTTGCTCCAACAATTGCTTCCTCTTTTTCCCAGGTTACCAGTCCTTGATTCCATCCTCTGCAGGCCTGCTTTTTGCGTCCCAGTTGGTCCAAGACCTCTTTGTGCATCCATGCAGACCTCCCGGTCTCCCTAGCCCATTTCCTCTTCTTGGGATGCTCCGCTCCTGAGCTTGGAGATGGTGATCCTTGAATATATTCCAGGTTTCGTGGGCCTTCTGCCCTCCAGGGCTTCATCCCATTTCATAAGTCAAGTAACAACCATCCTGGCTTGTTTCGAAGCAAGGACACCACAACCATTAAATCAGATTCCATCTTATAGAAATGATACAGAGACAATTAGGGAAAAACAATCAAAATATTTGAAGGCGAGCTTACATGTTAACAATTGCTCTTTCATTCCTTACCTGTTTTCACACTCAAGTTATGAGATATTCAAACCTGTATTTCTTACATCATGAAAGAGAAGAGGTAACACGGCATAACAGACGCCGCAACAGACGCCGCAACAGACGCCGCAACAGACGCCAGAGTTCAGTCTACGAGAGCTTTAGCTTCCCTTACTGGATCTCTGGTTGCTCCGACAATTGCTTCCTGTTCTTCCCAGATTAACAGTCCTTTATTCCATCCTCTGCAGGCCTCCTTTTTGCGTCCCAGTTGGTCCAAGACCTCCTTGAGCATCCACGCAGGCCTCCCGGTCTTCCTAGACGGTTTCCTCTTCTTGGGATGCTCCGCTCCTGAGCTTGGAGATGGTGATCCTTGAATATATTCCAGGTTTCGTGGGCCTTCTTCCCTCCAGGGCTTCATCCCATTTCATAAGTCAAGTAACAACCATCCAGGCTTGTTTCGAAGCAAGAAAAACACCAACATTAAAACAGATTCAATCTTATAGAAATGATACAGAGACAATTAGGGAAAAACCATCAAAATATTTGAAGGCGAGCTTACATGTTAACAATTTCTCTTGCATTCCTTACCTGTTTTCACATTCAAGTTATCTCTATGAGATATTCAAACCTGTATTTCTTACATCATGAAAGAGAAGAGGTAACACGGCATAACAGACGCCGCAACAGACGCCGCAACAGACGCCAGAGTTCAGTCTATGAGAGCTTTAGCTTCCCTTACTGGATCTCTGGTTGCTCCAACAATTGCTTCCTGTTCTTCCCAGATTACCAGTCCTTTATTCCATCCTCTGCAGGCCTGCTTTTTGCGTCCCAGTTGGTCCAAGACCTCCTTGTGCATCCATGCAGACCTCCCGGTCTCCCTAGCCCATTTCCTCTTCTTGGGATGCTCCGCTCCTGAGCTTGGAGATGGTGATCCTTGAATATATTCCAGGTTTCGTGGGCCTTCTTCCCTCCAGGGCTTCATCCCATTTCATAAGTCAAGTAACAACCATCCTGGCTTGTTTCGAAGCAAGGACACCACAACCATTAAATCAGATTCCATCTTATAGAAATGATACAGAGACAATTAGGGAAAAACAATCAAAACATTTGAAGGCGAGCTTACATGTTAACAATTGCTCTTTCATTCCTTACCTGTTTTCACACTCAAGTTACGAGATATTCAAACCTGTATTTCTTACATCATGAAAGAGAAGAGGTAACACGGCATAACAGACGCCGCAACAGACGCCGCAACAGACGCCGCAACAGACGCCGCAACAGACGCCAGAGTTCAGTCTATGAGAGCTTTAGCTTCCCTTACTGGATCTCTGGTTGCTCCGACAATTGCTTCCTGTTCTTCCCAGATTAACAGTCCTTTATTCCATCCTCTGCAGGCCTGCTTTTTGCGTCCCAGTTGGTCCAAGACCTCCTTGAGCATCCACGCAGGCCTCCCGGTCTTCCTAGACGGTTTCCTCTTCTTGGGATGCTCCGCTCCTGAGCTTGGAGATGGTGATCCTTGTATATATTCCAGGTTTCGTGGGCCTTCTTCCCTCCTGGGCTTCATCCCATTTCATAAGTCAAGTAACAACCATCCTGGCTTGTTTCGAAGCAAGGACACCACAACCATTAAATCACATTCCATCTTATAGAAATGATACAGAGACAATTAGGGAAAAACAATCAAAATATTTGAAAGCGAGCTTACATGTTAACAATTTCTCTTGCATTCCTTACCTGTTTTCACATTCAAGTTATCTCTATGAGATATTCAAACCTGTATTTCTTACATCATGAAAGAGAAGAGGTAACACGGCATAACAGACGCCGCAACAGACGCCGCAACAGACGCCGCAACAGACGCCGCAACAGACGCCGCAACAGACGCCGCAACAGACGCCGCAACAGACGCCGCAACAGACGCCAGAGTTCAGTCTATGAGAGCTTTAGCTTCCCTTACTGGATCTCTGGTTGCTCCGACAATTGCTTCCTGTTCTTCCCAGATTACCAGTCCTTTATTCCATCCTCTGCAGGCCTGCTTTTTGCGTCCCAGTTGGTCCAAGACCTCCTTGAGCATCCACGCAGGCCTCCCGGTCTTCCTAGACGGTTTCCTCTTCTGGGGATGCTCCGCTCCTGAGCTTGGAGATGGTGATCCTTGAATATATTCCAGGTTTCGTGGGCCTTCTTCCCTCCAGGGCTTCATCCCATTTCATAAGTCAAGTAACAACCATCCTGGCTTGTTTCGAAGCAAGAAAAACACCAACATTAAAACAGATTCAATCTTATAGAAATGATACAGAGACAATTAGGGAAAAACCATCAAAATATTTGAAGGCGAGCTTACATGTTAACAATTTCTCTTGCATTCCTTACCTGTTTTCACATTCAAGTTATCTCTATGAGATATTCAAACCTGTATTTCTTACATCCTGAAAGAGGAGGGGAAACGCCGCCATAACAGACGCCATAACAGACGCCATAACAGACGCCATAACAGACGCCATAACAGACGCCATAACAGACGCCATAACAGACGCCATAACAGACGCCATAACAGACGCCATAACAGACGCCATAACAGACGCCAAAGTTATGTCTCTGAGAGTTTAAGCTTCCCTTACTGGATCTCTGGTTGCTCCGACAATTGCTTCCTCTTCTTCCCAGGTTACCAGTCCTTGATTCCATCCTCTGCAGGCCTGCTTTTTGCGTCCCAGTTGGTCCAAGACCTCCTTGTGCATCCATGCAGGCCTCCGGTCTCCCTAGCCCATTTCCTCTTCTTGGGATGCTCCGCTCCTGAGCTTGGAGATGGTGATCCTTGAATATATTCCAGGTTTCGTGGGCCTTCTGCCCTCCAGGGCTTCATCCCATTTCATAAGTCAAGTAACAACCATCCTGGCTTGTTTAGAAGCAAGGACACCACAACCATTAAATCAGATTCCATCTTATAGAAATGATACAGAGACAATTAGGGAAAAACAATCAAAATATTTCAAGGCGAGCTTACATGTTAACAATTGCTCTTTCATTCCTTACCTGTTTTCACACTCAAGTTATGAGATATTCAAACCTGTATTTCTTACATCATGAAACAGAAGAGGTAACACGGCATAACAGACGCCGCAACAGACGCCGCAACAGACGCCGCAACAGACGCCGCAACAGACGCCGCAACAGACGCCGCAACAGACGCCGCAACAGACGCCGCAACAGACGCCAAAGTTAAGTCTATGAGAGCTTTAGCTTCCCTTACTGGATCTCTGGTTGCTCCAACAATTGCTTCCTGTTCTTCCCAGATTACCAGTCCTTTATTCCATCCTCTGCAGGCCTCCTTTATGCGTCCCAGTTGGTCCAAGTCCTCCTTGAGCATCCACGCAGGCCTCCCGGTCTTCCTAGACGATTTCCTCTTCTTGGGATGCTCCGCTCCTGAGCTTGGAGATGGTGATCCTTGAATATATCCCAGGTTTCGTGGGCCTTTTTCCCTCCAGGGCTTCATCCCATTTCATAAGTCAAGTAACAACCATCCTGGCTTGTTTCGAAGCAAGAAAAACACCAACATTAAAACAGATTCAATCTTATAGAAATGATACAGAGACAATTAGGGAAAAACAATCAAAATATTTGAAGGCGAGCTTACATGTTAACAATTGCTCTTGCATTCCTTACCTGTTTTCACATTCAAGTTATCTCTATGAGATATTCAAACCTGTATTTCTTACATCATGAAAGAGAAGAGGTAACACGCCGCAACAGACGCCGCAACAGACGCCGCAACAGACGCCGCAACAGACGCCAGAGTTCAGTCTATGAGAGCTTTAGCTTCCCTTACTGGATCTCTGGTTGCTCCGACAATTGCTTCCTGTTCTTCCCAGATTAACAGTCCTTTATTCCATCCTCTGCAGGCCTGCTTTTTGCGTCCCAGTTGGTCCAAGACCTCCTTGAGCATCCACGCAGGCCTCCCGGTCTTCCTAGACGGTTTCCTCTTCTTGGGATGCTCCGCTCCTGAGCTTGGAGATGGTGATCCTTGTATATATTCCAGGTTTCGTGGGCCTTCTTCCCTCCTGGGCTTCATCCCATTTCATAAGTCAAGTAACAACCATCCTGGCTTGTTTCGAAGCAAGGACACCACAACCATTAAATCAGATTCAAGCTTATAGAAATGATACAGAGACAATTAGGGAAAAACAATCACAATATTTGAAAGCGAGCTTACATGTTAACAATTTCTCTTGCATTCCTTACCTGTTTTCACATTCAAGTTATCTCTATGAGATATTCAAACCTGTATTTCTTACATCATGAAAGAGAAGAGGTAACACGGCATAACAGACGCCGCAACAGACGCCGCAACAGACGCCGCAACAGACGCCGCAACAGACGCCAGAGTTCAGTCTATGAGAGCTTTAGCTTCCCTTACTGGATCTCTGGTTGCTCCGACAATTGCTTCCTGTTCTTCCCAGATTAACAGTCCTTTATTCCATCCTCTGCAGGCCTCCTTTTTGCGTCCCAGTTGGTCCAAGACCTCCTTGAGCATCCACGCAGGCCTCCCGGTCTTCCTAGACGGTTTCCTCTTCTTGGGATGCTCCGCTCCTGAGCTTGGAGATGGTGATTCTTGAATATATTCCAGGTTTCGTGGGCCTTCTTCCCTCCAGGGCTTCATCCCATTTCATAAGTCAAGTAACAACCATCCTGGCTTGTTTAGAAGCAAGAAAAACACCAACATTAAAACAGATTCAAGCTTATAGAAATGATACAGAGACAATTAGGGAAAAACCATCAAAATATTTGAAGGCGAGCTTACATGTTAACAATTTCTCTTGCATTCCTTACCTGTTTTCACATTTAAGTTAGCTCTATGAGATATTCAAACCTGTATTTCTTACATCCTGAAAGAGGAGGGGAAACGCCGCCATAACAGACGCCATAACAGACGCCATAACAGACGCCATAACAGACGCCATAACAGACGCCATAACAGACGCCATAACAGACGCCATAACAGACGCCATAACAGACGCCATAACAGACGCCATAACAGACGCCATAACAGACGCCATAACAGACGCCATAACAGACGCCATAACAGACGCCAAAGTAAAGTCTCTGAGAGTTTTAGCTTCCCTTACTGGATCTCTGGTTGCTCCGACAATTGCTTCCTCTTCTTCCCAGGTTACCAGTCCTTGATTCCATCCTCTGCAGGCCTGCTTTTTGCGTCCCAGTTGGTCCAAGACCTCCTTGTGCATCCATGCAGACCTCCCGGTCTCCCTAGCCCATTTCCTCTTCTTGGGATGCTCCGCTCCTGAGCTTGGAGATGGTGATCCTTGTATATATTCCAGGTTTCGTGGGCCTTCTTCCCTCCAGGGCTTCATCCCATTTCATAAGTCAAGTAACAACCATCCTGGCTTGTTTCGAAGCAAGAAAAACACCAACATTAAAACAGATTCAAGCTTATAGAAATGATACAGAGACAATTAAGGAAAAACAATCACAATATTTGAAGGCGAGCTTACATGTTAACAATTGCTCTTGCATTCCTTACCTGTTTTCACATTCAAGTTATCTCTATGAGATATTCAAACCTGTATTTCTTACATCATGAAAGAGAAGAGGTAACACGCCGCAACAGACGCCGCAACAGACGCCGCAACAGACGCCGCAACAGACGCCGCAACAGACGCCGCAACAGACGCCGCAACAGACGCCGCAACAGACGCCAGAGTTCAGTCTATGAGAGCTTTAGCTTCCCTTACTGGATCTCTGGTTGCTCCGACAATTGCTTCCTGTTCTTCCCAGATTAACAGTCCTTTATTCCATCCTCTGCAGGCCTCCTTTTTGCGTCCCAGTTGGTCCAAGACCTCCTTGAGCATCCACGCAGGCCTCCCGGTCTTCCTAGACGGTTTCCTCTTCTTGGGATGCTCCGCTCCTGAGCTTGGAGATGGTGATTCTTGAATATATTCCAGGTTTCGTGGGCCTTCTTCCCTCCAGGGCTTCATCCCATTTCATAAGTCAAGTAACAACCATCCTGGCTTGTTTAGAAGCAAGAAAAACACCAACATTAAAACAGATTCAAGCTTATAGAAATGATACAGAGACAATTAGGGAAAAACCATCAAAATATTTGAAGGCGAGCTTACATGTTAACAATTTCTCTTGCATTCCTTACCTGTTTTCACATTTAAGTTAGCTCTATGAGATATTCAAACCTGTATTTCTTACATCCTGAAAGAGGAGGGGAAACGCCGCCATAACAGACGCCATAACAGACGCCATAACAGACGCCATAACAGACGCCATAACAGACGCCATAACAGACGCCATAACAGACGCCATAACAGACGCCATAACAGACGCCATAACAGACGCCATAACAGACGCCATAACAGACGCCATAACAGACGCCATAACAGACGCCATAACAGACGCCATAACAGACGCCATAACAGACGCCATAACAGACGCCAAAGTAAAGTCTCTGAGAGTTTTAGCTTCCCTTACTGGATCTCTGGTTGCTCCGACAATTGCTTCCTCTTCTTCCCAGGTTACCAGTCCTTGATTCCATCCTCTGCAGGCCTGCTTTTTGCGTCCCAGTTGGTCCAAGACCTCCTTGTGCATCCATGCAGACCTCCCGGTCTCCCTAGCCCATTTCCTCTTCTTGGGATGCTCCGCTCCTGAGCTTGGAGATGGTGATCCTTGTATATATTCCAGGTTTCGTGGGCCTTCTTCCCTCCAGGGCTTCATCCCATTTCATAAGTCAAGTAACAACCATCCTGGCTTGTTTCGAAGCAAGAAAAACACCAACATTAAAACAGATTCAAGCTTATAGAAATGATACAGAGACAATTAAGGAAAAACAATCACAATATTTGAAGGCGAGCTTACATGTTAACAATTGCTCTTGCATTCCTTACCTGTTTTCACATTCAAGTTATCTCTATGAGATATTCAAACCTGTATTTCTTACATCATGAAAGAGAAGAGGTAACACGCCGCAACAGACGCCGCAACAGACGCCGCAACAGACGCCGCAACAGACGCCGCAACAGACGCCGCAACAGACGCCGCAACAGACGCCAGAGTTCAGTCTATGAGAGCTTTAGCTTCCCTTACTGGATCTCTGGTTGCTCCGACAATTGCTTCCTGTTCTTCCCAGATTAACAGTCCTTTATTCCATCCTCTGCAGGCCTGCTTTTTGCGTCCCAGTTGGTCCAAGACCTCCTTGAGCATCCACGCAGGCCTCCCGGTCTTCCTAGACGGTTTCCTCTTCTTGGGATGCTCCGCTCCTGAGCTTGGAGATGGTGATCCTTGTATATATTCCAGGTTTCGTGGGCCTTCTTCCCTCCTGGGCTTCATCCCATTTCATAAGTCAAGTAACAACCATCCTGGCTTGTTTCGAAGCAAGGACACCACAACCATTAAATCACATTCCATCTTATAGAAATGATACAGAGACAATTAGGGAAAAACAATCAAAATATTTGAAAGCGAGCTTACATGTTAACAATTGCTCTTGCATTCCTTACCTGTTTTCACATTCAAGTTATCTCTATGAGATATTCAAACCTGTATTTCTTACATCATGAAAGAGAAGAGGTAACACGGCATAACAGACGCCGCAACAGACGCCGCAACAGACGCCGCAACAGACGCCGGAGTTCAGTCTATGAGAGCTTTAGCTTCCCTTACTGGATCTCTGGTTGCTCCGACAATTGCTTCCTGTTCTTCCCAGATTAACAGTCCTTTATTCCATCCTCTGCAGGCCTGCTTTTTGCGTCCCAGTTGGTCCAAGACCTCCTTGAGCATCCACGCAGGCCTCCTGGTCTTCCTAGACGGTTTCCTCTTCTTGGGATGCTCCGCTCCTGAGCTTGGAGATGGTGATCCTTGTATATATTCCAGGTTTCGTGGGCCTTCTTCCCTCCTGGGCTTCATCCCATTTCATAAGTCAAGTAACAACCATCCTGGCTTGTTTCGAAGCAAGGACACCACAACCATTAAATCACATTCCATCTTATAGAAATGATACAGAGACAATTAGGGAAAAACAATCAAAATATTTCAAAGCGAGCTTACACGTTAACAATTTCTCTTGCATTCCTTACCTGTTTTCACATTCAAGTTATCTCTATGAGATATTCAAACCTGTATTTCTTACATCATGAAAGAGAAGAGGTAACACGGCATAACAGACGCCGCAACAGACGCCGCAACAGACGCCGCAACAGACGCCGCAACAGACGCCGCAACAGACGCCGCAACAGACGCCAGAGTTCAGTCTATGAGAGCTTTAGCTTCCCTTACTGGATCTCTGGTTGCTCTGACAATTGCTTCCTGTTCTTCCCAGATTACCAGTCCTTTATTCCATCCTCTGCAGGCCTCCTTTTTGCGTCCCAGTTGGTCCAAGACCTCCTTGAGCATCCACGCAGGCCTCCCGGTCTTCCTAGACGGTTTCCTCTTCTTGGGATGCTCCGCTCCTGAGCTTGGAGATGGTGATCCTTGAATATATTCCAGGTTTCGTGGGCCTTCTTCCCTCCAGGGCTTCATCCCATTTCATAAGTCAAGTAACAACCATCCTGGCTTGTTTCGAAGCAAGAAAAACACCAACATTAAAACAGATTCAAGCTTATAAAAATGATACAGAGACAATTAGGGAAAAACAATCAAAATATTTGAAGGCGAGCTTACATGTTAACAATTTCTCTTGCATTCCTTACCTGTTTTCACATTCAAGTTATCTCTATGAGATATTCAAACCTGTATTTCTTACATCATGAAAGAGGAGGGGAAACGCCGCCATAACAGACGCCATAACAGACGCCATAACAGACGCCATAACAGACGCCATAACAGACGCCATAACAGACGCCATAACAGACGCCATAACAGACGCCATAGTTAAGTCTCTGAGAGTTTTAGCTTCCCTTACTGGATCTCTGGTTGCTCCGACAATTGCTTCCTCTTCTTCCCAGGTTACCAGTCCTTGATTCCATCCTCTGCAGGCCTGCTTTTTGCGTCCCAGTTGGTCCAAGACCTCCTTGAGCATCCACGCAGGCCTCCCGGTCTTCCTAGACGGTTTCCTCTTCTTGGGATGCTCCGCTCCTGAGCTTGGAGATGGTGATCCTTGTATATATTCCAGGTTTCGTGTGCCTTCTTCCCTCCTGGGCTTCATCCCATTTCATAAGTCAAGTAACAACCATCCTGGCTTGTTTCGAAGCAAGGACACCACAACCATTAAATCAGATTCCATCTTATAGAAATGATACAGAGACAATTAGGGAAAAACAACCAAAATATTTCAAGGCGAGCTTACATGTTAACAATTGCTCTTTCATTCCTTACCTGTTTTCACACTCAAGTTATGAGATATTCAAACCTGTATTTCTTACATCATGAAACAGAAGAGGTAACACAGCATAACAGACGCCGCAACAGACGCCGCAACAGACGCCGCAACAGACGCCGCAACAGACGCCAAAGTTAAGTCTATGAGAGCTTTAGCTTCCCTTACTGGATCTCTGGTTGCTCCGACAATTGCTTCCTGTTCTTCCCAGATTACCAGTCCTTTATTCCATCCTCTGCAGGCCTCCTTTTTGCGTCCCAGTTGGTCCAAGTCCTCCTTGAGCATCCACGCAGGCCTCCCGGTCTTCCTAGACAATTTCCTCTTCTTGGGATGCTCCGCTCCTGAGCTTGGAGATGGTGATCCTTGAATATATCCCAGGTTTCGTGGGCCTTCTTCCCTCCAGGGCTTCATCCCATTTCATAAGTCAAGTAACAACCATCCTGGCTTGTTTCGAAGCAAGAAAAACACCAACATTAAAACAGATTCAAGCTTATAGAAATGATACAGAGACAATTAGGGAAAAACAATCACAATATTTGAAGGCGAGCTTACATGTTAACAATTGCTCTTGCATTCCTTACCTGTTTTCACATTCAAGTTATCTCTATGAGATATTCAAACCTGTATTTCTTACATCATGAAAGAGAAGAGGTAACACGCCGCAACAGACGCCGCAACAGACGCCGCAACAGACGCCGCAACAGACGCCGCAACAGACGCCGCAACAGACGCCAGAGTTCAGTCTATGAGAGCTTTAGCTTCCCTTACTGGATCTCTGGTTGCTCCGACAATTGCTTCCTGTTCTTCCCAGATTAACAGTCCTTTATTCCATCCTCTGCAGGCCTGCTTTTTGCGTCCCAGTTGGTCCAAGACCTCCTTGAGCATCCACGCAGGCCTCCCGGTCTTCCTAGACGGTTTCCTCTTCTTGGGATGCTCCGCTCCTGAGCTTGGAGATGGTGATCCTTGTATATATTCCAGGTTTCGTGTGCCTTCTTCCCTCCTGGGCTTCATCCCATTTCATAAGTCAAGTAACAACCATCCTGGCTTGTTTCGAAGCAAGGACACCACAACCATTAAATCACATTCCATCTTATAGAAATGATACAGAGACAATTAGGGAAAAACAATCAAAATATTTGAAAGCGAGCTTACATGTTAACAATTTCTCTTGCATTCCTTACCTGTTTTCACATTCAAGTTATCTCTATGAGATATTCAAACCTGTATTTCTTACATCATGAAAGAGAAGAGGTAACACGGCATAACAGACGCCGCAACAGACGCCGCAACAGACGCCGCAACAGACGCCGCAACAGACGCCGGAGTTCAGTCTATGAGAGCTTTAGCTTCCCTTACTGGATCTCTGGTTGCTCCGACAATTGCTTCCTGTTCTTCCCAGATTAACAGTCCTTTATTCCATCCTCTGCAGGCCTGCTTTTTGCGTCCCAGTTGGTCCAAGACCTCCTTGAGCATCCACGCAGGCCTCCCGGTCTTCCTAGACGGTTTCCTCTTCTTGGGATGCTCCGCTCCTGAGCTTGGAGATGGTGATCCTTGTATATATTCCAGGTTTCGTGGGCCTTCTTCCCTCCTGGGCTTCATCCCATTTCATAAGTCAAGTAACAACCATCCTGGCTTGTTTCGAAGCAAGGACACCACAACCATTAAATCACATTCCATCTTATAGAAATGATACAGAGACAATTAGGGAAAAACAATCAAATATTTGAAAGCGAGCTTACACGTTAACAATTTCTCTTGCATTCCTTACCTGTTTTCACATTCAAGTTATCTCTATGAGATATTCAAACCTGTATTTCTTACATCATGAAAGAGAAGAGGTAACACGGCATAACAGACGCCGCAACAGACGCCGCAACAGACGCCGCAACAGACGCCGCAACAGACGCCGCAACAGACGCCGCAACAGACGCCAGAGTTCAGTCTATGAGAGCTTTAGCTTCCCTTACTGGATCTCTGGTTGCTCTGACAATTGCTTCCTGTTCTTCCCAGATTACCAGTCCTTTATTCCATCCTCTGCAGGCCTCCTTTTTGCGTCCCAGTTGGTCCAAGACCTCCTTGAGCATCCACGCAGGCCTCCCGGTCTTCCTAGACGGTTTCCTCTTCTTGGGATGCTCCGCTCCTGAGCTTGGAGATGGTGATCCTTGAATATATTCCAGGTTTCGTGGGCCTTCTTCCCTCCAGGGCTTCATCCCATTTCATAAGTCAAGTAACAACCATCCTGGCTTGTTTCGAAGCAAGAAAAACACCAACATTAAAACAGATTCAAGCTTATAAAAATGATACAGAGACAATTAGGGAAAAACAATCAAAATATTTGAAGGCGAGCTTACATGTTAACAATTTCTCTTGCATTCCTTACCTGTTTTCACATTCAAGTTATCTCTATGAGATATTCAAACCTGTATTTCTTACATCCTGAAAGAGGAGGGGAAACGCCGCCATAACAGACGCCATAACAGACGCCATAACAGACGCCATAACAGACGCCATAACAGACGCCATAACAGACGCCATAACAGACGCCATAACAGACGCCATAACAGACGCCATAACAGACGCCATAACAGACGCCATAACAGACGCCATAACAGACGCCATAGTTAAGTCTCTGAGAGTTTTAGCTTCCCTTACTGGATCTCTGGTTGCTCCGACAATTGCTTCCTCTTCTTCCCAGGTTACCAGTCCTTGATTCCATCCTCTGCAGGCCTGCTTTTTGCGTCCCAGTTGGTCCAAGACCTCCTTGAGCATCCACGCAGGCCTCCCGGTCTTCCTAGACGGTTTCCTCTTCTTGGGATGCTCCGCTCCTGAGCTTGGAGATGGTGATCCTTGTATATATTCCAGGTTTCGTGTGCCTTCTTCCCTCCTGGGCTTCATCCCATTTCATAAGTCAAGTAACAACCATCCTGGCTTGTTTCGAAGCAAGGACACCACAACCATTAAATCAGATTCCATCTTATAGAAATGATACAGAGACAATTAGGGAAAAACAACCAAAATATTTCAAGGCGAGCTTACATGTTAACAATTGCTCTTTCATTCCTTACCTGTTTTCACACTCAAGTTATGAGATATTCAAACCTGTATTTCTTACATCATGAAACAGAAGAGGTAACACAGCATAACAGACGCCGCAACAGACGCGGCAACAGACGCCGCAACAGACGCCGCAACAGACGCCGCAACAGACGCCGCAACAGACGCCGCAACAGACGCCAAAGTTAAGTCTATGAGAGCTTTAGCTTCCCTTACTGGATCTCTGGTTGCTCCGACAATTGCTTCCTGTTCTTCCCAGATTACCAGTCCTTTATTCCACCCTCTGCAGGCCTCCTTTTTGCGTCCCAGTTGGTCCAAGTCCTCCTTGAGCATCCACGCAGGCCTCCCGGTCTTCCTAGACGATTTCCTCTTCTTGGGATGCTCCGCTCCTGAGCTTGGAGATGGTGATCCTTGAATATATCCCAGGTTTCGTGGGCCTTCTTCCCTCCAGGGCTTCATCCCATTTCATAAGTCAAGTAACAACCATCCTGGCTTGTTTCGAAGCAAGAAAAACACCAACATTAAAACAGATTCAAGCTTATAGAAATGATACAGAGACAATTAGGGAAAAACAATCAAAATATTTGAAGGCGAGCTTACATGTTAACAATTGCTCTTGCATTCCTTACCTGTTTTCACATTCAAGTTATCTCTATGAGATATTCAAACCTGTATTTCTTACATCATGAAAGAGAAGAGGTAACACGCCGCAACAGACGCCGCAACAGACGCCGCAACAGACGCCGCAACAGACGCCAGAGTTCAGTCTATGAGAGCTTTAGCTTCCCTTACTGGATCTCTGGTTGCTCCGACAATTGCTTCCTGTTCTTCCCAGATTAACAGTCCTTTATTCCATCCTCTGCAGGCCTGCTTTTTGCGTCCCAGTTGGTCCAAGACCTCCTTGAGCATCCACGCAGGCCTCCCGGTCTTCCTAGACGGTTTCCTCTTCTTGGGATGCTCCGCTCCTGAGCTTGGAGATGGTGATCCTTGTATATATTCCAGGTTTCGTGGGCCTTCTTCCCTCCTGGGCTTCATCCCATTTCATAAGTCAAGTAACAACCATCCTGGCTTGTTTCGAAGCAAGGACACCACAACCATTAAATCAGATTCAAGCTTATAGAAATGATACAGAGACAATTAGGGAAAAACAATCACAATATTTGAAAGCGAGCTTACATGTTAACAATTGCTCTTGCATTCCTTACCTGTTTTCACATTCAAGTTATCTCTATGAGATATTCAAACCTGTATTTCTTACATCATGAAAGAGAAGAGGTAACACGGCATAACAGACGCCGCAACAGACGCCGCAACAGACGCCGCAACAGACGCCAGAGTTCAGTCTATGAGAGCTTTAGCTTCCCTTACTGGATCTCTGGTTGCTCCGACAATTGCTTCCTGTTCTTCCCAGATTAACAGTCCTTTATTCCATCCTCTGCAGGCCTCCTTTTTGCGTCCCAGTTGGTCCAAGACCTCCTTGAGCATCCACGCAGGCCTCCCGGTCTTCCTAGACGGTTTCCTCTTCTTGGGATGCTCCGCTCCTGAGCTTGGAGATGGTGATCGTTGAATATATTCCAGGTTTCGTGGGCCTTCTTCCCTCCAGGGCTTCATCCCATTTCATAAGTCAAGTAACAACCATCCAGGCTTGTTTCGAAGCAAGAAAAACACCAACATTAAAACAGATTCCATCTTATAGAAATGATACAGAGACAATTAGGGAAAAACCATCAAAATATTTGAAGGCGAGCTTACATGTTAACAATTTCTCTTGCATTCCTTACCTGTTTTCACATTCAAGTTATCTCTATGAGATATTCAAACCTGTATTTCTTACATCCTGAAAGAGGAGGGGAAACGCCGCCATAACAGACGCCATAACAGACGCCATAACAGACGCCATAACAGACGCCATAACAGACGCCATAACAGACGCCATAACAGACGCCATAACAGACGCCAAAGTAAAGTCTCTGAGAGTTTTAGCTTCCCTTACTGGATCTCTGGTTGCTCCGACAATTGCTTCCTCTTCTTCCCAGGTTACCAGTCCTTGATTCCATCCTCTGCAGGCCTGCTTTTTGCGTCCCAGTTGGTCCAAGACCTCCTTGTGCATCCACGCAGACCTCCCGGTCTCCCTAGCCCATTTCCTCTTCTTGGGATGCTCCGCTCCTGAGCTTGGAGATGGTGATCCTTGAATATATTCCAGGTTTCGTGGGCCTTCTTCCCTCCAGGGCTTCATCCCATTTCATAAGTCAAGTAACAACCATCCGGGCTTGTTTCGAAGCAAGGACACCACAACCATTAAATCAGATTCCATCTTATAGAAATGATACAGAGACAATTAGGGAAAAACAATCAAAATATTTGAAAGCGAGCTTACATGTTAACAATTTCTCTTGCATTCCTTACCTGTTTTCACATTCAAGTTATCTCTATGAGATATTCAAACCTGTATTTCTTACATCATGAAAGAGAAGAGGTAACATGGCATAACAGACGCCGCAACAGACGCCGCAGTTCAGTCTATGAGAGCTTTAGCTTCCCTTACTGGATCTCTGGTTGCTCCCTGTTCTTCCCAGATTACCAGTCCTTGATTCCATCCTCTGCAGGCCTGCTTTTTGCGTCCCAGTTGGTCCAAGACCTCCTTGAGCATCCACGCAGGCCTCCCGGTCTTCCTAGACGGTTTCCTCTTCTTGGGATGCTCCGCTCCTGAGCTTGGAGATGGTGATCCTTGAATATATTCCAGGTTTCGTGGGCCTTCTTCCCTCCAGGGCTTCATCCCATTTCGTAAGTCAAATAACAACCATCCTGGCTTGTTTAGAAGCAAGGACACCACAACCATTAAATCAGATTCCATCTTATAGAAATGATACAGAGACAATTAGGGAAAAACAATCAAATATTTGAAGGCGAGCTTACATGTTAACAATTGCTCTTTCATTCCTTACCTGTTTTCACACTCAAGTTATGAGATATTCAAACCTGTATTTCTTACATCATGAAAGAGAAGAGGTAACACGGCATAACAGACGCCGCAACAGACGCCGCAACAGACGCCGCAACAGACGCCGCAACAGACGCCGCAACAGACGCCGCAACAGACGCCGCAACAGACGCCGCAACAGACGCCGCAACAGACGCCGCAACAGACGCCAGAGTTCAGTCTATGAGAGCTTTAGCTTCCCTTACTGGATCTCTGGTTGCTCCGACAATTGCTTCCTGTTCTTCCCAGATTAACAGTCCTTTATTCCATCCTCTGCAGGCCTCCTTTTTGCGTCCCAGTTGGTCCAAGACCTCCTTGAGCACCCACGCAGGCCTCCCGGTCTTCCTAGACGGTTTCCTCTTCTTGGGATGCTCCGCTCCTGAGCTTGGAGATGGTGATCCTTGAATATATTCCAGGTTTCGTGGGCCTTCTTCCCTCCAGGGCTTCATCCCATTTCATAAGTCAAGTAACAACCATCCAGGCTTGTTTCAAAGCAAGAAAAACACCAAGATTAAAACAGATTCAATCTTATAGAAATGATACAGAGACAATTAAGGAAAAACCATCAAAACATTTGAAGGCGAGCTTACATGTTAACAATTGCTCTTGCATTCCTTACCTGTTTTCACATTCAAGTTATCTCTATGAGATATTCAAACCTGTATTTCTTACATCATGAAAGAGAAGAGGTAACACGCCGCAACAGACGCCGCAACAGACGCCGCAACAGACGCCAGAGTTCAGTCTATGAGAGCTTTAGCTTCCCTTACTGGATCTCTGGTTGCTCCGACAATTGCTTCCTGTTCTTCCCAGATTACCAGTCCTTTATTCCATCCTCTGCAGGCCTCCTTTTTGCGTCCCAGTTGGTCCAAGACCTCCTTGAGCATCCACGCAGGCCTCCCGGTCTTCCTAGACGGTTTCCTCTTCTTGGGATGCTCTGCTCCTGAGCTTGGAGATGGTGATCCTTGAATATATTCCAGGTTTCGTGGGCCTTCTTCCATCCAGGGCTTCATCCCATTTCGTAAGTCAAGTAACAACCATCCTGGCTTGTTTAGAAGCAAGGACACCACAACCATTAAATCAGATTCCATCTTATAGAAATGATACAGAGACAATTAGGGAAAAACCATCAAAATATTTGAAGGCGAGCTTACATGTTAACAATTGCTCTTTCATTCCTTACCTGTTTTCACACTCAAGTTATGAGATATTCAAACCTGTATTTCTTACATCATGAAAGAGAAGAGGTAACACGGCGCAACAGACGGCGCAACAGACGGCGCAACAGACGGCGCAACAGACGGCGCAACAGACGGCGCAACAGACGGCGCAACAGACGGCGCAACAGACGGCGCAACAGACGGCGCAACAGACGGCGCAACAGACGGCGCAACAGACGGCGCAACAGACGGCGCAACAGACGGCGCAACAGACGGCGCAACAGACGGCGCAACAGACGGCGCAACAGACGGCGCAACAGACGGCGCAACAGACGGCGCAACAGACGGCGCAACAGACGGCGCAACAGACGCCAGAGTTCAGTCTATGAGAGCTTTAGCTTCCCTTACTGGATCTCTGGTTGCTCCGACAATTGCTTCCTGTTCTTCCCAGATTAACAGTCCTTTATTCCATCCTCTGCAGGCCTGCTTTTTGCGTCCCAGTTGGTCCAAGACCTCCTTGAGCATCCACGCAGGCCTCCCGGTCTTCCTAGACGGTTTCCTCTTCTTGGGATGCTCCGCTCCTGAGCTTGGAGATGGTGATCCTTGTATATATTCCAGGTTTCGTGGGCCTTCTTCCCTCCTGGGCTTCATCCCATTTCATAAGTCAAGTAACAACCATCCTGGCTTGTTTCGAAGCAAGGACACCACAACCATTAAATCACATTCCATCTTATAGAAATGATACAGAGACAATTAGGGAAAAACAATCAAAATATTTGAAAGCGAGCTTACACGTTAACAATTTCTCTTGCATTCCTTACCTGTTTTCACATTCAAGTTATCTCTATGAGATATTCAAACCTGTATTTCTTACATCATGAAAGAGAAGAGGTAACACGGCATAACAGACGCCGCAACAGACGCCGCAACAGACGCCGCAACAGACGCCGCAACAGACGCCAGAGTTCAGTCTATGAGAGCTTTAGCTTCCCTTACTGGATCTCTGGTTGCTCTGACAATTGCTTCCTGTTCTTCCCAGATTACCAGTCCTTTATTCCATCCTCTGCAGGCCTCCTTTTTGCGTCCCAGTTGGTCCAAGACCTCCTTGAGCATCCACGCAGGCCTCCCGGTCTTCCTAGACGGTTTCCTCTTCTTGGGATGCTCCGCTCCTGAGCTTGGAGATGGTGATCCTTGAATATATTCCAGGTTTCGTGGGCCTTCTTCCCTCCAGGGCTTCATCCCATTTCATAAGTCAAGTAACAACCATCCTGGCTTGTTTCGAAGCAAGAAAAACACCAACATTAAAACAGATTCAAGCTTATAAAAATGATACAGAGACAATTAGGGAAAAACAATCAAAATATTTGAAGGCGAGCTTACATGTTAACAATTTCTCTTGCATTCCTTACCTGTTTTCACATTCAAGTTATCTCTATGAGATATTCAAACCTGTATTTCTTACATCCTGAAAGAGGAGGGGAAACGCCGCCATAACAGACGCCATAACAGACGCCATAACAGACGCCATAACAGACGCCATAACAGACGCCATAACAGACGCCATAACAGACGCCATAACAGACGCCATAACAGACGCCATAACAGACGCCATAACAGACGCCATAGTTAAGTCTCTGAGAGTTTTAGCTTCCCTTACTGGATCTCTGGTTGCTCCGACAATTGCTTCCTCTTCTTCCCAGGTTACCAGTCCTTGATTCCATCCTCTGCAGGCCTGCTTTTTGCGTCCCAGTTGGTCCAAGACCTCCTTGAGCATCCACGCAGGCCTCCCGGTCTTCCTAGACGGTTTCCTCTTCTTGGGATGCTCCGCTCCTGAGCTTGGAGATGGTGATCCTTGTATATATTCCAGGTTTCGTGTGCCTTCTTCCCTCCTGGGCTTCATCCCATTTCATAAGTCAAGTAACAACCATCCTGGCTTGTTTCGAAGCAAGGACACCACAACCATTAAATCAGATTCCATCTTATAGAAATGATACAGAGACAATTAGGGAAAAACAACCAAAATATTTCAAGGCGAGCTTACATGTTAACAATTGCTCTTTCATTCCTTACCTGTTTTCACACTCAAGTTATGAGATATTCAAACCTGTATTTCTTACATCATGAAACAGAAGAGGTAACACAGCATAACAGACGCCGCAACAGACGCGGCAACAGACGCCGCAACAGACGCCGCAACAGACGCCGCAACAGACGCCGCAACAGACGCCGCAACAGACGCCAAAGTTAAGTCTATGAGAGCTTTAGCTTCCCTTACTGGATCTCTGGTTGCTCCGACAATTGCTTCCTGTTCTTCCCAGATTACCAGTCCTTTATTCCACCCTCTGCAGGCCTCCTTTTTGCGTCCCAGTTGGTCCAAGACCTCCTTGAGCATCCACGCAGGCCTCCCGGTCTTCCTAGACGATTTCCTCTTCTTGGGATGCTCCGCTCCTGAGCTTGGAGATGGTGATCCTTGAATATATCCCAGGTTTCGTGGGCCTTCTTCCCTCCAGGGCTTCATCCCATTTCATAAGTCAAGTAACAACCATCCTGGCTTGTTTCGAAGCAAGAAAAACACCAACATTAAAACAGATTCAAGCTTATAGAAATGATACAGAGACAATTAGGGAAAAACAATCAAAATATTTGAAGGCGAGCTTACATGTTAACAATTGCTCTTGCATTCCTTACCTGTTTTCACATTCAAGTTATCTCTATGAGATATTCAAACCTGTATTTCTTACATCATGAAAGAGAAGAGGTAACACGCCGCAACAGACGCCGCAACAGACGCCGCAACAGACGCCGCAACAGACGCCAGAGTTCAGTCTATGAGAGCTTTAGCTTCCCTTACTGGATCTCTGGTTGCTCCGACAATTGCTTCCTGTTCTTCCCAGATTAACAGTCCTTTATTCCATCCTCTGCAGGCCTGCTTTTTGCGTCCCAGTTGGTCCAAGACCTCCTTGAGCATCCACGCAGGCCTCCCGGTCTTCCTAGACGGTTTCCTCTTCTTGGGATGCTCCGCTCCTGAGCTTGGAGATGGTGATCCTTGTATATATTCCAGGTTTCGTGGGCCTTCTTCCCTCCTGGGCTTCATCCCATTTCATAAGTCAAGTAACAACCATCCTGGCTTGTTTCGAAGCAAGGACACCACAACCATTAAATCAGATTCAAGCTTATAGAAATGATACAGAGACAATTAGGGAAAAACAATCACAATATTTGAAAGCGAGCTTACATGTTAACAATTGCTCTTGCATTCCTTACCTGTTTTCACATTCAAGTTATCTCTATGAGATATTCAAACCTGTATTTCTTACATCATGAAAGAGAAGAGGTAACACGGCATAACAGACGCCGCAACAGACGCCGCAACAGACGCCGCAACAGACGCCAGAGTTCAGTCTATGAGAGCTTTAGCTTCCCTTACTGGATCTCTGGTTGCTCCGACAATTGCTTCCTGTTCTTCCCAGATTAACAGTCCTTTATTCCACCCTCTGCAGGCCTCCTTTTTGCGTCCCAGTTGGTCCAAGACCTCCTTGAGCATCCACGCAGGCCTCCCGGTCTTCCTAGACGGTTTCCTCTTCTTGGGATGCTCCGCTCCTGAGCTTGGAGATGGTGATCGTTGAATATATTCCAGGTTTCGTGGGCCTTCTTCCCTCCAGGGCTTCATCCCATTTCATAAGTCAAGTAACAACCATCCAGGCTTGTTTCGAAGCAAGAAAAACACCAACATTAAAACAGATTCCATCTTATAGAAATGATACAGAGACAATTAGGGAAAAACCATCAAAATATTTGAAGGCGAGCTTACATGTTAACAATTTCTCTTGCATTCCTTACCTGTTTTCACATTCAAGTTATCTCTATGAGATATTCAAACCTGTATTTCTTACATCCTGAAAGAGGAGGGGAAACGCCGCCATAACAGACGCCATAACAGACGCCATAACAGACGCCATAACAGACGCCATAACAGACGCCATAACAGACGCCATAACAGACGCCATAACAGACGCCAAAGTAAAGTCTCTGAGAGTTTTAGCTTCCCTTACTGGATCTCTGGTTGCTCCGACAATTGCTTCCTCTTCTTCCCAGGTTACCAGTCCTTGATTCCATCCTCTGCAGGCCTGCTTTTTGCGTCCCAGTTGGTCCAAGACCTCCTTGTGCATCCACGCAGACCTCCCGGTCTCCCTAGCCCATTTCCTCTTCTTGGGATGCTCCGCTCCTGAGCTTGGAGATGGTGATCCTTGAATATATTCCAGGTTTCGTGGGCCTTCTTCCCTCCAGGGCTTCATCCCATTTCATAAGTCAAGTAACAACCATCCGGGCTTGTTTCGAAGCAAGGACACCACAACCATTAAATCAGATTCCATCTTATAGAAATGATACAGAGACAATTAGGGAAAAACAATCAAAATATTTGAAAGCGAGCTTACATGTTAACAATTTCTCTTGCATTCCTTACCTGTTTTCACATTCAAGTTATCTCTATGAGATATTCAAACCTGTATTTCTTACATCATGAAAGAGAAGAGGTAACATGGCATAACAGACGCCGCAACAGACGCCGCAGTTCAGTCTATGAGAGCTTTAGCTTCCCTTACTGGATCTCTGGTTGCTCCCTGTTCTTCCCAGATTACCAGTCCTTGATTCCATCCTCTGCAGGCCTGCTTTTTGCGTCCCAGTTGGTCCAAGACCTCCTTGAGCATCCACGCAGGCCTCCCGGTCTTCCTAGACGGTTTCCTCTTCTTGGGATGCTCCGCTCCTGAGCTTGGAGATGGTGATCCTTGAATATATTCCAGGTTTCGTGGGCCTTCTTCCCTCCAGGGCTTCATCCCATTTCGTAAGTCAAATAACAACCATCCTGGCTTGTTTAGAAGCAAGGACACCACAACCATTAAATCAGATTCCATCTTATAGAAATGATACAGAGACAATTAGGGAAAAACAATCAAAATATTTGAAGGCGAGCTTACATGTTAACAATTGCTCTTTCATTCCTTACCTGTTTTCACACTCAAGTTATGAGATATTCAAACCTGTATTTCTTACATCATGAAAGAGAAGAGGTAACACGGCATAACAGACGCCGCAACAGACGCCGCAACAGACGCCGCAACAGACGCCGCAACAGACGCCGCAACAGACGCCGCAACAGACGCCGCAACAGACGCCGCAACAGACGCCGCAACAGACGCCAGAGTTCAGTCTATGAGAGCTTTAGCTTCCCTTACTGGATCTCTGGTTGCTCCGACAATTGCTTCCTGTTCTTCCCAGATTAACAGTCCTTTATTCCATCCTCTGCAGGCCTCCTTTTTGCGTCCCAGTTGGTCCAAGACCTCCTTGAGCACCCACGCAGGCCTCCCGGTCTTCCTAGACGGTTTCCTCTTCTTGGGATGCTCCGCTCCTGAGCTTGGAGATGGTGATCCTTGAATATATTCCAGGTTTCGTGGGCCTTCTTCCCTCCAGGGCTTCATCCCATTTCATAAGTCAAGTAACAACCATCCAGGCTTGTTTCAAAGCAAGAAAAACACCAAGATTAAAACAGATTCAATCTTATAGAAATGATACAGAGACAATTAAGGAAAAACCATCAAAACATTTGAAGGCGAGCTTACATGTTAACAATTGCTCTTGCATTCCTTACCTGTTTTCACATTCAAGTTATCTCTATGAGATATTCAAACCTGTATTTCTTACATCATGAAAGAGAAGAGGTAACACGCCGCAACAGACGCCGCAACAGACGCCGCAACAGACGCCAGAGTTCAGTCTATGAGAGCTTTAGCTTCCCTTACTGGATCTCTGGTTGCTCCGACAATTGCTTCCTGTTCTTCCCAGATTACCAGTCCTTTATTCCATCCTCTGCAGGCCTCCTTTTTGCGTCCCAGTTGGTCCAAGACCTCCTTGAGCATCCACGCAGGCCTCCCGGTCTTCCTAGACGGTTTCCTCTTCTTGGGATGCTCTGCTCCTGAGCTTGGAGATGGTGATCCTTGAATATATTCCAGGTTTCGTGGGCCTTCTTCCATCCAGGGCTTCATCCCATTTCGTAAGTCAAGTAACAACCATCCTGGCTTGTTTAGAAGCAAGGACACCACAACCATTAAATCAGATTCCATCTTATAGAAATGATACAGAGACAATTAGGGAAAAACCATCAAAATATTTGAAGGCGAGCTTACATGTTAACAATTGCTCTTTCATTCCTTACCTGTTTTCACACTCAAGTTATGAGATATTCAAACCTGTATTTCTTACATCATGAAAGAGAAGAGGTAACACGGCGCAACAGACGGCGCAACAGACGGCGCAACAGACGGCGCAACAGACGGCGCAACAGACGGCGCAACAGACGGCGCAACAGACGGCGCAACAGACGGCGCAACAGACGGCGCAACAGACGGCGCAACAGACGGCGCAACAGACGGCGCAACAGACGGCGCAACAGACGGCGCAACAGACGGCGCAACAGACGGCGCAACAGACGGCGCAACAGACGGCGCAACAGACGGCGCAACAGACGGCGCAACAGACGGCGCAACAGACGGCGCAACAGACGGCGCAACAGACGGCGCAACAGACGGCGCAACAGACGGCGCAACAGACGGCGCAACAGACGGCGCAACAGACGCCAGAGTTCAGTCTATGAGAGCTTTAGCTTCCCTTACTGGATCTCTGGTTGCTCCGACAATTGCTTCCTGTTCTTCCCAGATTAACAGTCCTTTATTCCATCCTCTGCAGGCCTCCTTTTTGCGTCCCAGTTGGTCCAAGACCTCCTTGAGCATCCACGCAGGCCTCCCGGTCTTCCTAGACGGTTTCCTCTTCTTGGGATGCTCCGCTCCTGAGCTTGGAGATGGTGATCCTTGAATATATTCCAGGTTTCGTGGGCCTTCTTCCCTCCAGGGCTTCATCCCATTTCGTAAGTCAAATAACAACCATCCTGGCTTGTTTAGAAGCAAGGACACCACAACCATTAAATCAGATTCCATCTTATAGAAATGATACAGAGACAATTAGGGAAAAACAATCAAAATATTTGAAGGCGAGCTTACATGTTAACAATTGCTCTTTCATTCCTTACCTGTTTTCACACTCAAGTTATGAGATATTCAAACCTGTATTTCTTACATCATGAAAGAGAAGAGGTAACACGGCATAACAGACGCCGCAACAGACGCCGCAACAGACGCCGCAACAGACGCCGCAACAGACGCCGCAACAGACGCCAGAGTTCAGTCTATGAGAGCTTTAGCTTCCCTTACTGGATCTCTGGTTGCTCCGACAATTGCTTCCTGTTCTTCCCAGATTAACAGTCCTTTATTCCATCCTCTGCAGGCCTCCTTTTTGCGTCCCAGTTGGTCCAAGACCTCCTTGAGCACCCACGCAGGCCTCCCGGTCTTCCTAGACGGTTTCCTCTTCTTGGGATGCTCCGCTCCTGAGCTTGGAGATGGTGATCCTTGAATATATTCCAGGTTTCGTGGGCCTTCTTCCCTCCAGGGCTTCATCCCATTTCATAAGTCAAGTAACAACCATCCAGGCTTGTTTCAAAGCAAGAAAAACACCAAGATTAAAACAGATTCAATCTTATAGAAATGATACAGAGACAATTAAGGAAAAACAATCAAAATATTTGAAGGCGAGCTTACATGTTAACAATTGCTCTTGCATTCCTTACCTGTTTTCACATTCAAGTTATCTCTATGAGATATTCAAACCTGTATTTCTTACATCATGAAAGAGAAGAGGTAACACGCCGCAACAGACGCCGCAACAGACGCCGCAACAGACGCCGCAACAGACGCCAGAGTTCAGTCTATGAGAGCTTTAGCTTCCCTTACTGGATCTCTGGTTGCTCCGACAATTGCTTCCTGTTCTTCCCAGATTACCAGTCCTTTATTCCATCCTCTGCAGGCCTCCTTTTTGCGTCCCAGTTGGTCCAAGACCTCCTTGAGCATCCACGCAGGCCTCCCGGTCTTCCTAGACGGTTTCCTCTTCTTGGGATGCTCTGCTCCTGAGCTTGGAGATGGTGATCCTTGTATATATTCCAGGTTTCGTGGGCCTTCTTCCCTCCTGGGCTTCATCCCATTTCATAAGTCAAGTAACAACCATCCTGGCTTGTTTCGAAGCAAGGACACCACAACCATTAAATCACATTCCATCTTATAGAAATGATACAGAGACAATTAGGGAAAAACCATCAAAACATTTGAAGGCGAGCTTACATGTTAACAATTGCTCTTGCATTCCTTACCTGTTTTCACATTCAAGTTATCTCTATGAGATATTCAAACCTGTATTTCTTACATCATGAAAGAGAAGAGGTAACACGCCGCAACAGACGCCGCAACAGACGCCGCAACAGACGCCAGAGTTCAGTCTATGAGAGCTTTAGCTTCCCTTACTGGATCTCTGGTTGCTCCGACAATTGCTTCCTGTTCTTCCCAGATTACCAGTCCTTTATTCCATCCTCTGCAGGCCTCCTTTTTGCGTCCCAGTTGGTCCAAGACCTCCTTGAGCATCCACGCAGGCCTCCCGGTCTTCCTAGACGGTTTCCTCTTCTTGGGATGCTCTGCTCCTGAGCTTGGAGATGGTGATCCTTGAATATATTCCAGGTTTCGTGGGCCTTCTTCCATCCAGGGCTTCATCCCATTTCGTAAGTCAAGTAACAACCATCCTGGCTTGTTTAGAAGCAAGGACACCACAACCATTAAATCAGATTCCATCTTATAGAAATGATACAGAGACAATTAGGGAAAAACCATCAAAATATTTGAAGGCGAGCTTACATGTTAACAATTGCTCTTTCATTCCTTACCTGTTTTCACACTCAAGTTATGAGATATTCAAACCTGTATTTCTTACATCATGAAAGAGAAGAGGTAACACGGCGCAACAGACGGCGCAACAGACGGCGCAACAGACGGCGCAACAGACGGCGCAACAGACGGCGCAACAGACGGCGCAACAGACGGCGCAACAGACGGCGCAACAGACGGCGCAACAGACGGCGCAACAGACGGCGCAACAGACGGCGCAACAGACGGCGCAACAGACGGCGCAACAGACGGCGCAACAGACGGCGCAACAGACGGCGCAACAGACGGCGCAACAGACGGCGCAACAGACGGCGCAACAGACGGCGCAACAGACGCCAGAGTTCAGTCTATGAGAGCTTTAGCTTCCCTTACTGGATCTCTGGTTGCTCCGACAATTGCTTCCTGTTCTTCCCAGATTAACAGTCCTTTATTCCATCCTCTGCAGGCCTCCTTTTTGCGTCCCAGTTGGTCCAAAACCTCGTTGAGCATCCACGCAGGCCTCCCGGTCTTCCTAGACGGTTTCCTCTTCTTGGGATGCTCCGCTCCTGAGCTTGGAGATGGTGATCCTTGAATATATTCCAGGTTTCGTGGGCCTTCTTCCCTCCAGGGCTTCATCCCATTTCGTAAGTCAAATAACAACCATCCTGGCTTGTTTAGAAGCAAGGACACCACAACCATTAAATCAGATTCCATCTTATAGAAATGATACAGAGACAATTAGGGAAAAACAATCAAAATATTTGAAGGCGAGCTTACATGTTAACAATTGCTCTTTCATTCCTTACCTGTTTTCACACTCAAGTTATGAGATATTCAAACCTGTATTTCTTACATCATGAAAGAGAAGAGGTAACACGGCATAACAGACGCCGCAACAGACGCCGCAACAGACGCCGCAACAGACGCCGCAACAGACGCCGCAACAGACGCCAGAGTTCAGTCTATGAGAGCTTTAGCTTCCCTTACTGGATCTCTGGTTGCTCCGACAATTGCTTCCTGTTCTTCCCAGATTAACAGTCCTTTATTCCATCCTCTGCAGGCCTCCTTTTTGCGTCCCAGTTGGTCCAAGACCTCCTTGAGCACCCACGCAGGCCTCCCGGTCTTCCTAGACGGTTTCCTCTTCTTGGGATGCTCCGCTCCTGAGCTTGGAGATGGTGATCCTTGAATATATTCCAGGTTTCGTGGGCCTTCTTCCCTCCAGGGCTTCATCCCATTTCATAAGTCAAGTAACAACCATCCAGGCTTGTTTCAAAGCAAGAAAAACACCAAGATTAAAACAGATTCAATCTTATAGAAATGATACAGAGACAATTAAGGAAAAACAATCAAAATATTTGAAGGCGAGCTTACATGTTAACAATTGCTCTTGCATTCCTTACCTGTTTTCACATTCAAGTTATCTCTATGAGATATTCAAACCTGTATTTCTTACATCATGAAAGAGAAGAGGTAACACGCCGCAACAGACGCCGCAACAGACGCCGCAACAGACGCCGCAACAGACGCCAGAGTTCAGTCTATGAGAGCTTTAGCTTCCCTTACTGGATCTCTGGTTGCTCCGACAATTGCTTCCTGTTCTTCCCAGATTACCAGTCCTTTATTCCATCCTCTGCAGGCCTCCTTTTTGCGTCCCAGTTGGTCCAAGACCTCCTTGAGCATCCACGCAGGCCTCCCGGTCTTCCTAGACGGTTTCCTCTTCTTGGGATGCTCTGCTCCTGAGCTTGGAGATGGTGATCCTTGTATATATTCCAGGTTTCGTGGGCCTTCTTCCCTCCTGGGCTTCATCCCATTTCATAAGTCAAGTAACAACCATCCTGGCTTGTTTCGAAGCAAGGACACCACAACCATTAAATCACATTCCATCTTATAGAAATGATACAGAGACAATTAGGGAAAAACAATCAAAATATTTGAAAGCGAGCTTACATGTTAACAATTTCTCTTGCATTCCTTACCTGTTTTCACATTCAAGTTATCTCTATGAGATATTCAAACCTGTATTTCTTACATCATGAAAGAGAAGAGGTAACACGGCATAACAGACGCCGCAACAGACGCCGCAACAGACGCCAGAGTTCAGTCTATGAGAGCTTTAGCTTCCCTTACTGGATCTCTGGTTGCTCCGACAATTGCTTCCTGTTCTTCCCAGATTAACAGTCCTTTATTCCATCCTCTGCAGGCCTGCTTTTTGCGTCCCAGTTGGTCCAAGACCTCCTTGAGCATCCACGCAGGCCTCCCGGTCTTCCTAGACGGTTTCCTCTTCTTGGGATGCTCCGCTCCTGAGCTTGGAGATGGTGATCCTTGTATATATTCCAGGTTTCGTGGGCCTTCTTCCCTCCTGGGCTTCATCCCATTTCATAAGTCAAGTAACAACCATCCTGGCTTGTTTCGAAGCAAGGACACCACAACCATTAAATCAGATTCCATCTTATAGAAATGATACAGAGACAATTAGGGAAAAACCATCAAAATATTTGAAGGCGAGCTTACATGTTAACAATTGCTCTTTCATTCCTTACCTGTTTTCACACTCAAGTTATGAGATATTCAAACCTGTATTTCTTACATCATGAAAGAGAAGAGGTAACACGGCGCAACAGACGGCGCAACAGACGGCGCAACAGACGGCGCAACAGACGGCGCAACAGACGGCGCAACAGACGGCGCAACAGACGGCGCAACAGACGGCGCAACAGACGGCGCAACAGACGGCGCAACAGACGGCGCAACAGACGGCGCAACAGACGGCGCAACAGACGGCGCAACAGACGGCGCAACAGACGGCGCAACAGACGGCGCAACAGACGGCGCAACAGACGGCGCAACAGACGGCGCAACAGACGGCGCAACAGACGCCAGAGTTCAGTCTATGAGAGCTTTAGCTTCCCTTACTGGATCTCTGGTTGCTCCGACAATTGCTTCCTGTTCTTCCCAGATTAACAGTCCTTTATTCCATCCTCTGCAGGCCTCCTTTTTGCGTCCCAGTTGGTCCAAGACCTCCTTGAGCATCCACGCAGGCCTCCCGGTCTTCCTAGACGGTTTCCTCTTCTTGGGATGCTCCGCTCCTGAGCTTGGAGATGGTGATCCTTGAATATATTCCAGGTTTCGTGGGCCTTCTTCCCTCCTGGGCTTCATCCCATTTCATAAGTCAAGTAACAACCATCCAGGCTTGTTTCGAAGCAAGAAAAACACCAACATTAAAACAGATTCCATCTTATAGAAATGATACAGAGACAATTAGGGAAAAACCATCAAATATTTGAAGGCGAGCTTACATGTTAACAATTTCTCTTGCATTCCTTACCTGTTTTCACATTCAAGTTATCTCTATGAGATATTCAAACCTGTATTTCTTACATCCTGAAAGAGGAGGGGAAACGCCGCCATAACAGACGCCATAACAGACGCCATAACAGACGCCATAACAGACGCCATAACAGACGCCAAAGTCAAGTCTCTGAGAGTTTTAGCTTCCCTTACTGGATCTCTGGTTGCTCCGACAATTGCTTCCTCTTCTTCCCAGGTTACCAGTCCTTGATTCCATCCTCTGCAGGCCTGCTTTTTGCGTCCCAGTTGGTCCAAGACCTCCTTGTGCATCCATGCAGACCTCCCGGTCTCCCTAGCCCATTTCCTCTTCTTGGGATGCTCCGCTCCTGAGCTTGGAGATGGTGATCCTTGTATATATTCCAGGTTTCGTGGGCCTTCTTCCCTCCAGGGCTTCATCCCATTTCATAAGTCAAGTAACAACCATCCGGGCTTGTTTCGAAGCAAGGACACCACAACCATTAAATCAGATTCCATCTTATAGAAATGATACAGAGACAATTAGGGAAAAACAATCAAAATATTTGAAAGCGAGCTTACATGTTAACAATTTCTCTTGCATTCCTTACCTGTTTTCACATTCAAGTTATCTCTATGAGATATTCAAACCTGTATTTCTTACATCATGAAAGAGAAGAGGTAACATGGCATAACAGACGCCGCAACAGACGCCGCAACAGACGCCGCAGTTCAGTCTATGAGAGCTTTAGCTTCCCTTACTGGATCTCTGGTTGCTCCCTGTTCTTCCCAGATTACCAGTCCTTGATTCCATCCTCTGCAGGCCTGCTTTTTGCGTCCCAGTTGGTCCAAGACCTCCTTGAGCATCCACGCAGGCCTCCCGGTCTTCCTAGACGGTTTCCTCTTCTTGGGATGCTCCGCTCCTGAGCTTGGAGATGGTGATCCTTGAATATATTCCAGGTTTCGTGGGCCTTCTTCCCTCCAGGGCTTCATCCCATTTCGTAAGTCAAATAACAACCATCCTGGCTTGTTTAGAAGCAAGGACACCACAACCATTAAATCAGATTCCATCTTATAGAAATGATACAGAGACAATTAGGGAAAAACAATCAAAATATTTGAAGGCGAGCTTACATGTTAACAATTGCTCTTTCATTCCTTACCTGTTTTCACACTCAAGTTATGAGATATTCAAACCTGTATTTCTTACATCATGAAAGAGAAGAGGTAACACGGCATAACAGACGCCGCAACAGACGCCGCAACAGACGCCGCAACAGACGCCGCAACAGACGCCGCAACAGACGCCGCAACAGACGCCAGAGTTCAGTCTATGAGAGCTTTAGCTTCCCTTACTGGATCTCTGGTTGCTCCGACAATTGCTTCCTGTTCTTCCCAGATTAACAGTCCTTTATTCCATCCTCTGCAGGCCTCCTTTTTGCGTCCCAGTTGGTCCAAGACCTCCTTGAGCACCCACGCAGGCCTCCCGGTCTTCCTAGACGGTTTCCTCTTCTTGGGATGCTCCGCTCCTGAGCTTGGAGATGGTGATCCTTGAATATATTCCAGGTTTCGTGGGCCTTCTTCCCTCCAGGGCTTCATCCCATTTCATAAGTCAAGTAACAACCATCCAGGCTTGTTTCAAAGCAAGAAAAACACCAAGATTAAAACAGATTCAATCTTATAGAAATGATACAGAGACAATTAGGGAAAAACAATCAAAATATTTCAAGGCGAGCTTACATGTTAACAATTGCTCTTGCATTCCTTACCTGTTTTCACATTCAAGTTATCTCTATGAGATATTCAAACCTGTATTTCTTACATCATGAAAGAGAAGAGGTAACACGCCGCAACAGACGCCGCAACAGACGCCGCAACAGACGCCAGAGTTCAGTCTATGAGAGCTTTAGCTTCCCTTACTGGATCTCTGGTTGCTCCGACAATTGCTTCCTGTTCTTCCCAGATTAACAGTCCTTTATTCCATCCTCTGCAGGCCTGCTTTTTGCGTCCCAGTTGGTCCAAGACCTCCTTGAGCATCCACGCAGGCCTCCCGGTCTTCCTAGACGGTTTCCTCTTCTTGGGATGCTCCGCTCCTGAGCTTGGAGATGGTGATCCTTGTATATATTCCAGGTTTCGTGGGCCTTCTTCCCTCCTGGGCTTCATCCCATTTCATAAGTCAAGTAACAACCATCCTGGCTTGTTTCGAAGCAAGGACACCACAACCATTAAATCAGATTCAAGCTTATAGAAATGATACAGAGACAATTAGGGAAAAACAATCACAATATTTGAAAGCGAGCTTACATGTTAACAATTTCTCTTGCATTCCTTACCTGTTTTCACATTTAAGTTATCTCTATGAGATATTCAAACCTGTATTTCTTACATCATGAAAGAGAAGAGGTAACACGGCATAACAGACGCCGCAACAGACGCCGCAACAGACGCCGCAACAGACGCCGCAACAGACGCCGCAACAGACGCCGCAACAGACGCCGCAACAGACGCCAGAGTTCAGTCTATGAGAGCTTTAGCTTCCCTTACTGGATCTCTGGTTGCTCCGACAATTGCTTCCTGTTCTTCCCAGATTAACAGTCCTTTATTCCATCCTCTGCAGGCCTCCTTTTTGCGTCCCAGTTGGTCCAAGACCTCCTTGAGCATCCACGCAGGCCTCCCGGTCTTCCTAGACGGTTTCCTCTTCTTGGGATGCTCCGCTCCTGAGCTTGGAGATGGTGATCCTTGAATATATTCCAGGTTTCGTGGGCCTTCTTCCCTCCTGGGCTTCATCCCATTTCATAAGTCAAGTAACAACCATCCAGGCTTGTTTCGAAGCAAGAAAAACACCAACATTAAAACAGATTCCATCTTATAGAAATGATACAGAGACAATTAGGGAAAAACCATCAAAATATTTGAAGGCGAGCTTACATGTTAACAATTTCTCTTGCATTCCTTACCTGTTTTCACATTCAAGTTATCTCTATGAGATATTCAAACCTGTATTTCTTACATCCTGAAAGAGGAGGGGAAACGCCGCCATAACAGACGCCATAACAGACGCCATAACAGACGCCATAACAGACGCCATAACAGACGCCATAACAGACGCCATAACAGACGCCATAACAGACGCCATAACAGACGCCAAAGTCAAGTCTCTGAGAGTTTTAGCTTCCCTTACTGGATCTCTGGTTGCTCCGACAATTGCTTCCTCTTCTTCCCAGGTTACCAATCCTTGATTCCATCCTCTGCAGGCCTGCTTTTTGCGTCCCAGTTGGTCCAAGACCTCCTTGTGCATCCATGCAGACCTCCCGGTCTCCCTAGCCCATTTCCTCTTCTTGGGATGCTCCGCTCCTGAGCTTGGAGATGGTGATCCTTGTATATATTCCAGGTTTCGTGGGCCTTCTTCCCTCCAGGGCTTCATCCCATTTCATAAGTCAAGTAACAACCATCCGGGCTTGTTTCGAAGCAAGGACACCACAACCATTAAATCAGATTCCATCTTATAGAAATGATACAGAGACAATTAGGGAAAAACAATCAAAATATTTGAAAGCGAGCTTACATGTTAACAATTTCTCTTGCATTCCTTACCTGTTTTCACATTCAATTTATCTCTATGAGATATTCAAACCTGTATTTCTTACATCATGAAAGAGAAGAGGTAACATGGCATAACAGACGCCGCAACAGACGCCGCAACAGACGCCGCAGTTCAGTCTATGAGAGCTTTAGCTTCCCTTACTGGATCTCTGGTTGCTCCCTGTTCTTCCCAGATTACCAGTCCTTGATTCCATCCTCTGCAGGCCTGCTTTTTGCGTCCCAGTTGGTCCAAGACCTCCTTGAGCATCCACGCAGGCCTCCCGGTCTTCCTAGACGGTTTCCTCTTCTTGGGATGCTCCGCTCCTGAGCTTGGAGATGGTGATCCTTGAATATATTCCAGGTTTCGTGGGCCTTCTTCCCTCCAGGGCTTCATCCCATTTCATAAGTCAAGTAACAACCATCCAGGCTTGTTTCAAAGCAAGAAAAACACCAAGATTAAAACAGATTCAATCTTATAGAAATGATACAGAGACAATTAAGGAAAAACCATCAAAACATTTGAAGGCGAGCTTACATGTTAACAATTGCTCTTGCATTCCTTACCTGTTTTCACATTCAAGTTATCTCTATGAGATATTCAAACCTGTATTTCTTACATCATGAAAGAGAAGAGGTAACACGCCGCAACAGACGCCGCAACAGACGCCGCAACAGACGCCAGAGTTCAGTCTATGAGAGCTTTAGCTTCCCTTACTGGATCTCTGGTTGCTCCGACAATTGCTTCCTGTTCTTCCCAGATTACCAGTCCTTTATTCCATCCTCTGCAGGCCTCCTTTTTGCGTCCCAGTTGGTCCAAGACCTCCTTGAGCATCCACGCAGGCCTCCCGGTCTTCCTAGACGGTTTCCTCTTCTTGGGATGCTCTGCTCCTGAGCTTGGAGATGGTGATCCTTGAATATATTCCAGGTTTCGTGGGCCTTCTTCCATCCAGGGCTTCATCCCATTTCGTAAGTCAAGTAACAACCATCCTGGCTTGTTTAGAAGCAAGGACACCACAACCATTAAATCAGATTCCATCTTATAGAAATGATACAGAGACAATTAGGGAAAAACCATCAAAATATTTGAAGGCGAGCTTACATGTTAACAATTGCTCTTTCATTCCTTACCTGTTTTCACACTCAAGTTATGAGATATTCAAACCTGTATTTCTTACATCATGAAAGAGAAGAGGTAACACGGCGCAACAGACGGCGCAACAGACGGCGCAACAGACGGCGCAACAGACGGCGCAACAGACGGCGCAACAGACGGCGCAACAGACGGCGCAACAGACGGCGCAACAGACGGCGCAACAGACGGCGCAACAGACGGCGCAACAGACGGCGCAACAGACGGCGCAACAGACGGCGCAACAGACGGCGCAACAGACGGCGCAACAGACGGCGCAACAGACGGCGCAACAGACGGCGCAACAGACGGCGCAACAGACGGCGCAACAGACGGCGCAACAGACGGCGCAACAGACGGCGCAACAGACGGCGCAACAGACGGCGCAACAGACGGCGCAACAGACGCCAGAGTTCAGTCTATGAGAGCTTTAGCTTCCCTTACTGGATCTCTGGTTGCTCCGACAATTGCTTCCTGTTCTTCCCAGATTAACAGTCCTTTATTCCATCCTCTGCAGGCCTGCTTTTTGCGTCCCAGTTGGTCCAAGACCTCCTTGAGCATCCACGCAGGCCTCCCGGTCTTCCTAGACGGTTTCCTCTTCTTGGGATGCTCCGCTCCTGAGCTTGGAGATGGTGATCCTTGTATATATTCCAGGTTTCGTGGGCCTTCTTCCCTCCTGGGCTTCATCCCATTTCATAAGTCAAGTAACAACCATCCTGGCTTGTTTCGAAGCAAGGACACCACAACCATTAAATCACATTCCATCTTATAGAAATGATACAGAGACAATTAGGGAAAAACAATCAAAATATTTGAAAGCGAGCTTACACGTTAACAATTTCTCTTGCATTCCTTACCTGTTTTCACATTCAAGTTATCTCTATGAGATATTCAAACCTGTATTTCTTACATCATGAAAGAGAAGAGGTAACACGGCATAACAGACGCCGCAACAGACGCCGCAACAGACGCCGCAACAGACGCCGCAACAGACGCCGCAACAGACGCCAGAGTTCAGTCTATGAGAGCTTTAGCTTCCCTTACTGGATCTCTGGTTGCTCTGACAATTGCTTCCTGTTCTTCCCAGATTACCAGTCCTTTATTCCATCCTCTGCAGGCCTCCTTTTTGCGTCCCAGTTGGTCCAAGACCTCCTTGAGCATCCACGCAGGCCTCCCGGTCTTCCTAGACGGTTTCCTCTTCTTGGGATGCTCCGCTCCTGAGCTTGGAGATGGTGATCCTTGAATATATTCCAGGTTTCGTGGGCCTTCTTCCCTCCAGGGCTTCATCCCATTTCATAAGTCAAGTAACAACCATCCTGGCTTGTTTCGAAGCAAGAAAAACACCAACATTAAAACAGATTCAAGCTTATAAAAATGATACAGAGACAATTAGGGAAAAACAATCAAAATATTTGAAGGCGAGCTTACATGTTAACAATTTCTCTTGCATTCCTTACCTGTTTTCACATTCAAGTTATCTCTATGAGATATTCAAACCTGTATTTCTTACATCCTGAAAGAGGAGGGGAAACGCCGCCATAACAGACGCCATAACAGACGCCATAACAGACGCCATAACAGACGCCATAACAGACGCCATAACAGACGCCATAACAGACGCCATAACAGACGCCATAACAGACGCCATAACAGACGCCATAACAGACGCCATAGTTAAGTCTCTGAGAGTTTTAGCTTCCCTTACTGGATCTCTGGTTGCTCCGACAATTGCTTCCTCTTCTTCCCAGGTTACCAGTCCTTGATTCCATCCTCTGCAGGCCTGCTTTTTGCGTCCCAGTTGGTCCAAGACCTCCTTGAGCATCCACGCAGGCCTCCCGGTCTTCCTAGACGGTTTCCTCTTCTTGGGATGCTCCGCTCCTGAGCTTGGAGATGGTGATCCTTGTATATATTCCAGGTTTCGTGTGCCTTCTTCCCTCCTGGGCTTCATCCCATTTCATAAGTCAAGTAACAACCATCCTGGCTTGTTTCGAAGCAAGGACACCACAACCATTAAATCAGATTCCATCTTATAGAAATGATACAGAGACAATTAGGGAAAAACAACCAAAATATTTCAAGGCGAGCTTACATGTTAACAATTGCTCTTTCATTCCTTACCTGTTTTCACACTCAAGTTATGAGATATTCAAACCTGTATTTCTTACATCATGAAACAGAAGAGGTAACACAGCATAACAGACGCCGCAACAGACGCGGCAACAGACGCCGCAACAGACGCCGCAACAGACGCGGCAACAGACGCCGCAACAGACGCCGCAACAGACGCCAAAGTTAAGTCTATGAGAGCTTTAGCTTCCCTTACTGGATCTCTGGTTGCTCCGACAATTGCTTCCTGTTCTTCCCAGATTACCAGTCCTTTATTCCACCCTCTGCAGGCCTCCTTTTTGCGTCCCAGTTGGTCCAAGACCTCCTTGAGCATCCACGCAGGCCTCCCGGTCTTCCTAGACGATTTCCTCTTCTTGGGATGCTCCGCTCCTGAGCTTGGAGATGGTGATCCTTGAATATATCCCAGGTTTCGTGGGCCTTCTTCCCTCCAGGGCTTCATCCCATTTCATAAGTCAAGTAACAACCATCCTGGCTTGTTTCGAAGCAAGAAAAACACCAACATTAAAACAGATTCAAGCTTATAGAAATGATACAGAGACAATTAGGGAAAAACAATCAAAATATTTGAAGGCGAGCTTACATGTTAACAATTGCTCTTGCATTCCTTACCTGTTTTCACATTCAAGTTATCTCTATGAGATATTCAAACCTGTATTTCTTACATCATGAAAGAGAAGAGGTAACACGCCGCAACAGACGCCGCAACAGACGCCGCAACAGACGCCGCAACAGACGCCAGAGTTCAGTCTATGAGAGCTTTAGCTTCCCTTACTGGATCTCTGGTTGCTCCGACAATTGCTTCCTGTTCTTCCCAGATTAACAGTCCTTTATTCCATCCTCTGCAGGCCTGCTTTTTGCGTCCCAGTTGGTCCAAGACCTCCTTGAGCATCCACGCAGGCCTCCCGGTCTTCCTAGACGGTTTCCTCTTCTTGGGATGCTCCGCTCCTGAGCTTGGAGATGGTGATCCTTGTATATATTCCAGGTTTCGTGGGCCTTCTTCCCTCCTGGGCTTCATCCCATTTCATAAGTCAAGTAACAACCATCCTGGCTTGTTTCGAAGCAAGGACACCACAACCATTAAATCAGATTCAAGCTTATAGAAATGATACAGAGACAATTAGGGAAAAACAATCACAATATTTGAAAGCGAGCTTACATGTTAACAATTGCTCTTGCATTCCTTACCTGTTTTCACATTCAAGTTATCTCTATGAGATATTCAAACCTGTATTTCTTACATCATGAAAGAGAAGAGGTAACACGGCATAACAGACGCCGCAACAGACGCCGCAACAGACGCCGCAACAGACGCCAGAGTTCAGTCTATGAGAGCTTTAGCTTCCCTTACTGGATCTCTGGTTGCTCCGACAATTGCTTCCTGTTCTTCCCAGATTAACAGTCCTTTATTCCACCCTCTGCAGGCCTCCTTTTTGCGTCCCAGTTGGTCCAAGACCTCCTTGAGCATCCACGCAGGCCTCCCGGTCTTCCTAGACGGTTTCCTCTTCTTGGGATGCTCCGCTCCTGAGCTTGGAGATGGTGATCGTTGAATATATTCCAGGTTTCGTGGGCCTTCTTCCCTCCAGGGCTTCATCCCATTTCATAAGTCAAGTAACAACCATCCAGGCTTGTTTCGAAGCAAGAAAAACACCAACATTAAAACAGATTCCATCTTATAGAAATGATACAGAGACAATTAGGGAAAAACCATCAAAATATTTGAAGGCGAGCTTACATGTTAACAATTTCTCTTGCATTCCTTACCTGTTTTCACATTCAAGTTATCTCTATGAGATATTCAAACCTGTATTTCTTACATCCTGAAAGAGGAGGGGAAACGCCGCCATAACAGACGCCATAACAGACGCCATAACAGACGCCATAACAGACGCCATAACAGACGCCATAACAGACGCCATAACAGACGCCAAAGTAAAGTCTCTGAGAGTTTTAGCTTCCCTTACTGGATCTCTGGTTGCTCCGACAATTGCTTCCTCTTCTTCCCAGGTTACCAGTCCTTGATTCCATCCTCTGCAGGCCTGCTTTTTGCGTCCCAGTTGGTCCAAGACCTCCTTGTGCATCCACGCAGACCTCCCGGTCTCCCTAGCCCATTTCCTCTTCTTGGGATGCTCCGCTCCTGAGCTTGGAGATGGTGATCCTTGAATATATTCCAGGTTTCGTGGGCCTTCTTCCCTCCAGGGCTTCATCCCATTTCATAAGTCAAGTAACAACCATCCGGGCTTGTTTCGAAGCAAGGACACCACAACCATTAAATCAGATTCCATCTTATAGAAATGATACAGAGACAATTAGGGAAAAACAATCAAAATATTTGAAAGCGAGCTTACATGTTAACAATTTCTCTTGCATTCCTTACCTGTTTTCACATTCAAGTTATCTCTATGAGATATTCAAACCTGTATTTCTTACATCATGAAAGAGAAGAGGTAACATGGCATAACAGACGCCGCAACAGACGCCGCAGTTCAGTCTATGAGAGCTTTAGCTTCCCTTACTGGATCTCTGGTTGCTCCCTGTTCTTCCCAGATTACCAGTCCTTGATTCCATCCTCTGCAGGCCTGCTTTTTGCGTCCCAGTTGGTCCAAGACCTCCTTGAGCATCCACGCAGGCCTCCCGGTCTTCCTAGACGGTTTCCTCTTCTTGGGATGCTCCGCTCCTGAGCTTGGAGATGGTGATCCTTGAATATATTCCAGGTTTCGTGGGCCTTCTTCCCTCCAGGGCTTCATCCCATTTCGTAAGTCAAATAACAACCATCCTGGCTTGTTTAGAAGCAAGGACACCACAACCATTAAATCAGATTCCATCTTATAGAAATGATACAGAGACAATTAGGGAAAAACAATCAAAATATTTGAAGGCGAGCTTACATGTTAACAATTGCTCTTTCATTCCTTACCTGTTTTCACACTCAAGTTATGAGATATTCAAACCTGTATTTCTTACATCATGAAAGAGAAGAGGTAACACGGCATAACAGACGCCGCAACAGACGCCGCAACAGACGCCGCAACAGACGCCGCAACAGACGCCGCAACAGACGCCGCAACAGACGCCGCAACAGACGCCGCAACAGACGCCAGAGTTCAGTCTATGAGAGCTTTAGCTTCCCTTACTGGATCTCTGGTTGCTCCGACAATTGCTTCCTGTTCTTCCCAGATTAACAGTCCTTTATTCCATCCTCTGCAGGCCTCCTTTTTGCGTCCCAGTTGGTCCAAGACCTCCTTGAGCACCCACGCAGGCCTCCCGGTCTTCCTAGACGGTTTCCTCTTCTTGGGATGCTCCGCTCCTGAGCTTGGAGATGGTGATCCTTGAATATATTCCAGGTTTCGTGGGCCTTCTTCCCTCCAGGGCTTCATCCCATTTCATAAGTCAAGTAACAACCATCCAGGCTTGTTTCAAAGCAAGAAAAACACCAAGATTAAAACAGATTCAATCTTATAGAAATGATACAGAGACAATTAAGGAAAAACCATCAAAACATTTGAAGGCGAGCTTACATGTTAACAATTGCTCTTGCATTCCTTACCTGTTTTCACATTCAAGTTATCTCTATGAGATATTCAAACCTGTATTTCTTACATCATGAAAGAGAAGAGGTAACACGCCGCAACAGACGCCGCAACAGACGCCGCAACAGACGCCAGAGTTCAGTCTATGAGAGCTTTAGCTTCCCTTACTGGATCTCTGGTTGCTCCGACAATTGCTTCCTGTTCTTCCCAGATTACCAGTCCTTTATTCCATCCTCTGCAGGCCTCCTTTTTGCGTCCCAGTTGGTCCAAGACCTCCTTGAGCATCCACGCAGGCCTCCCGGTCTTCCTAGACGGTTTCCTCTTCTTGGGATGCTCTGCTCCTGAGCTTGGAGATGGTGATCCTTGAATATATTCCAGGTTTCGTGGGCCTTCTTCCATCCAGGGCTTCATCCCATTTCGTAAGTCAAGTAACAACCATCCTGGCTTGTTTAGAAGCAAGGACACCACAACCATTAAATCAGATTCCATCTTATAGAAATGATACAGAGACAATTAGGGAAAAACCATCAAAATATTTGAAGGCGAGCTTACATGTTAACAATTGCTCTTTCATTCCTTACCTGTTTTCACACTCAAGTTATGAGATATTCAAACCTGTATTTCTTACATCATGAAAGAGAAGAGGTAACACGGCGCAACAGACGGCGCAACAGACGGCGCAACAGACGGCGCAACAGACGGCGCAACAGACGGCGCAACAGACGGCGCAACAGACGGCGCAACAGACGGCGCAACAGACGGCGCAACAGACGGCGCAACAGACGGCGCAACAGACGGCGCAACAGACGGCGCAACAGACGGCGCAACAGACGGCGCAACAGACGGCGCAACAGACGGCGCAACAGACGGCGCAACAGACGGCGCAACAGACGGCGCAACAGACGGCGCAACAGACGGCGCAACAGACGGCGCAACAGACGGCGCAACAGACGGCGCAACAGAACAGACGGCGCAACAGACGGCGCAACAGACGGCGCAACAGACGGCGCAACAGACGGCGCAACAGACGGCGCAACAGACGCCAGAGTTCAGTCTATGAGAGCTTTAGCTTCCCTTACTGGATCTCTGGTTGCTCCGACAATTGCTTCCTGTTCTTCCCAGATTAACAGTCCTTTATTCCATCCTCTGCAGGCCTCCTTTTTGCGTCCCAGTTGGTCCAAGACCTCCTTGAGCATCCACGCAGGCCTCCCGGTCTTCCTAGACGGTTTCCTCTTCTTGGGATGCTCCGCTCCTGAGCTTGGAGATGGTGATCCTTGAATATATTCCAGGTTTCGTGGGCCTTCTTCCCTCCAGGGCTTCATCCCATTTCGTAAGTCAAATAACAACCATCCTGGCTTGTTTAGAAGCAAGGACACCACAACCATTAAATCAGATTCCATCTTATAGAAATGATACAGAGACAATTAGGGAAAAACAATCAAAATATTTGAAGGCGAGCTTACATGTTAACAATTGCTCTTTCATTCCTTACCTGTTTTCACACTCAAGTTATGAGATATTCAAACCTGTATTTCTTACATCATGAAAGAGAAGAGGTAACACGGCATAACAGACGCCGCAACAGACGCCGCAACAGACGCCGCAACAGACGCCGCAACAGACGCCGCAACAGACGCCAGAGTTCAGTCTATGAGAGCTTTAGCTTCCCTTACTGGATCTCTGGTTGCTCCGACAATTGCTTCCTGTTCTTCCCAGATTAACAGTCCTTTATTCCATCCTCTGCAGGCCTCCTTTTTGCGTCCCAGTTGGTCCAAGACCTCCTTGAGCACCCACGCAGGCCTCCCGGTCTTCCTAGACGGTTTCCTCTTCTTGGGATGCTCCGCTCCTGAGCTTGGAGATGGTGATCCTTGAATATATTCCAGGTTTCGTGGGCCTTCTTCCCTCCAGGGCTTCATCCCATTTCATAAGTCAAGTAACAACCATCCAGGCTTGTTTCAAAGCAAGAAAAACACCAAGATTAAAACAGATTCAATCTTATAGAAATGATACAGAGACAATTAAGGAAAAACAATCAAAATATTTGAAGGCGAGCTTACATGTTAACAATTGCTCTTGCATTCCTTACCTGTTTTCACATTCAAGTTATCTCTATGAGATATTCAAACCTGTATTTCTTACATCATGAAAGAGAAGAGGTAACACGCCGCAACAGACGCCGCAACAGACGCCGCAACAGACGCCGCAACAGACGCCAGAGTTCAGTCTATGAGAGCTTTAGCTTCCCTTACTGGATCTCTGGTTGCTCCGACAATTGCTTCCTGTTCTTCCCAGATTACCAGTCCTTTATTCCATCCTCTGCAGGCCTCCTTTTTGCGTCCCAGTTGGTCCAAGACCTCCTTGAGCATCCACGCAGGCCTCCCGGTCTTCCTAGACGGTTTCCTCTTCTTGGGATGCTCTGCTCCTGAGCTTGGAGATGGTGATCCTTGTATATATTCCAGGTTTCGTGGGCCTTCTTCCCTCCTGGGCTTCATCCCATTTCATAAGTCAAGTAACAACCATCCTGGCTTGTTTCGAAGCAAGGACACCACAACCATTAAATCACATTCCATCTTATAGAAATGATACAGAGACAATTAGGGAAAAACAATCAAAATATTTGAAAGCGAGCTTACATGTTAACAATTTCTCTTGCATTCCTTACCTGTTTTCACATTCAAGTTATCTCTATGAGATATTCAAACCTGTATTTCTTACATCATGAAAGAGAAGAGGTAACACGGCATAACAGACGCCGCAACAGACGCCGCAACAGACGCCAGAGTTCAGTCTATGAGAGCTTTAGCTTCCCTTACTGGATCTCTGGTTGCTCCGACAATTGCTTCCTGTTCTTCCCAGATTAACAGTCCTTTATTCCATCCTCTGCAGGCCTGCTTTTTGCGTCCCAGTTGGTCCAAGACCTCCTTGAGCATCCACGCAGGCCTCCCGGTCTTCCTAGACGGTTTCCTCTTCTTGGGATGCTCCGCTCCTGAGCTTGGAGATGGTGATCCTTGTATATATTCCAGGTTTCGTGGGCCTTCTTCCCTCCTGGGCTTCATCCCATTTCATAAGTCAAGTAACAACCATCCTGGCTTGTTTCGAAGCAAGGACACCACAACCATTAAATCACATTCCATCTTATAGAAATGATACAGAGACAATTAGGGAAAAACCATCAAAATATTTGAAGGCGAGCTTACATGTTAACAATTGCTCTTTCATTCCTTACCTGTTTTCACACTCAAGTTATGAGATATTCAAACCTGTATTTCTTACATCATGAAAGAGAAGAGGTAACACGGCGCAACAGACGGCGCAACAGACGGCGCAACAGACGGCGCAACAGACGGCGCAACAGACGGCGCAACAGACGGCGCAACAGACGGCGCAACAGACGGCGCAACAGACGGCGCAACAGACGGCGCAACAGACGGCGCAACAGACGGCGCAACAGACGGCGCAACAGACGGCGCAACAGACGGCGCAACAGACGGCGCAACAGACGGCGCAACAGACGGCGCAACAGACGGCGCAACAGACGGCGCAACAGACGGCGCAACAGACGGCGCAACAGACGGCGCAACAGACGGCGCAACAGACGGCGCAACAGACGGCGCAACAGACGGCGCAACAGACGGCGCAACAGACGGCGCAACAGACGCCAGAGTTCAGTCTATGAGAGCTTTAGCTTCCCTTACTGGATCTCTGGTTGCTCCGACAATTGCTTCCTGTTCTTCCCAGATTAACAGTCCTTTATTCCATCCTCTGCAGGCCTCCTTTTTGCGTCCCAGTTGGTCCAAGACCTCCTTGAGCATCCACGCAGGCCTCCCGGTCTTCCTAGACGGTTTCCTCTTCTTGGGATGCTCCGCTCCTGAGCTTGGAGATGGTGATCCTTGAATATATTCCAGGTTTCGTGGGCCTTCTTCCCTCCTGGGCTTCATCCCATTTCATAAGTCAAGTAACAACCATCCAGGCTTGTTTCGAAGCAAGAAAAACACCAACATTAAACAGATTCCATCTTATAGAAATGATACAGAGACAATTAGGGAAAAACCATCAAAATATTTGAAGGCGAGCTTACATGTTAACAATTTCTCTTGCATTCCTTACCTGTTTTCACATTCAAGTTATCTCTATGAGATATTCAAACCTGTATTTCTTACATCCTGAAAGAGGAGGGGAAACGCCGCCATAACAGACGCCATAACAGACGCCATAACAGACGCCATAACAGACGCCATAACAGACGCCAAAGTCAAGTCTCTGAGAGTTTTAGCTTCCCTTACTGGATCTCTGGTTGCTCCGACAATTGCTTCCTCTTCTTCCCAGGTTACCAGTCCTTGATTCCATCCTCTGCAGGCCTGCTTTTTGCGTCCCAGTTGGTCCAAGACCTCCTTGTGCATCCATGCAGACCTCCCGGTCTCCCTAGCCCATTTCCTCTTCTTGGGATGCTCCGCTCCTGAGCTTGGAGATGGTGATCCTTGTATATATTCCAGGTTTCGTGGGCCTTCTTCCCTCCAGGGCTTCATCCCATTTCATAAGTCAAGTAACAACCATCCGGGCTTGTTTCGAAGCAAGGACACCACAACCATTAAATCAGATTCCATCTTATAGAAATGATACAGAGACAATTAGGGAAAAACAATCAAAATATTTGAAAGCGAGCTTACATGTTAACAATTTCTCTTGCATTCCTTACCTGTTTTCACATTCAAGTTATCTCTATGAGATATTCAAACCTGTATTTCTTACATCATGAAAGAGAAGAGGTAACATGGCATAACAGACGCCGCAACAGACGCCGCAACAGACGCCGCAGTTCAGTCTATGAGAGCTTTAGCTTCCCTTACTGGATCTCTGGTTGCTCCCTGTTCTTCCCAGATTACCAGTCCTTGATTCCATCCTCTGCAGGCCTGCTTTTTGCGTCCCAGTTGGTCCAAGACCTCCTTGAGCATCCACGCAGGCCTCCCGGTCTTCCTAGACGGTTTCCTCTTCTTGGGATGCTCCGCTCCTGAGCTTGGAGATGGTGATCCTTGAATATATTCCAGGTTTCGTGGGCCTTCTTCCCTCCAGGGCTTCATCCCATTTCGTAAGTCAAATAACAACCATCCTGGCTTGTTTAGAAGCAAGGACACCACAACCATTAAATCAGATTCCATCTTATAGAAATGATACAGAGACAATTAGGGAAAAACAATCAAAATATTTGAAGGCGAGCTTACATGTTAACAATTGCTCTTTCATTCCTTACCTGTTTTCACACTCAAGTTATGAGATATTCAAACCTGTATTTCTTACATCATGAAAGAGAAGAGGTAACACGGCATAACAGACGCCGCAACAGACGCCGCAACAGACGCCGCAACAGACGCCGCAACAGACGCCGCAACAGACGCCGCAACAGACGCCGCAACAGACGCCAGAGTTCAGTCTATGAGAGCTTTAGCTTCCCTTACTGGATCTCTGGTTGCTCCGACAATTGCTTCCTGTTCTTCCCAGATTAACAGTCCTTTATTCCATCCTCTGCAGGCCTCCTTTTTGCGTCCCAGTTGGTCCAAGACCTCCTTGAGCACCCACGCAGGCCTCCCGGTCTTCCTAGACGGTTTCCTCTTCTTGGGATGCTCCGCTCCTGAGCTTGGAGATGGTGATCCTTGAATATATTCCAGGTTTCGTGGGCCTTCTTCCCTCCAGGGCTTCATCCCATTTCATAAGTCAAGTAACAACCATCCAGGCTTGTTTCAAAGCAAGAAAAACACCAAGATTAAAACAGATTCAATCTTATAGAAATGATACAGAGACAATTAGGGAAAAACAATCAAAATATTTCAAGGCGAGCTTACATGTTAACAATTGCTCTTGCATTCCTTACCTGTTTTCACATTCAAGTTATCTCTATGAGATATTCAAACCTGTATTTCTTACATCATGAAAGAGAAGAGGTAACACGCCGCAACAGACGCCGCAACAGACGCCGCAACAGACGCCAGAGTTCAGTCTATGAGAGCTTTAGCTTCCCTTACTGGATCTCTGGTTGCTCCGACAATTGCTTCCTGTTCTTCCCAGATTAACAGTCCTTTATTCCATCCTCTGCAGGCCTGCTTTTTGCGTCCCAGTTGGTCCAAGACCTCCTTGAGCATCCACGCAGGCCTCCCGGTCTTCCTAGACGGTTTCCTCTTCTTGGGATGCTCCGCTCCTGAGCTTGGAGATGGTGATCCTTGTATATATTCCAGGTTTCGTGGGCCTTCTTCCCTCCTGGGCTTCATCCCATTTCATAAGTCAAGTAACAACCATCCTGGCTTGTTTCGAAGCAAGGACACCACAACCATTAAATCAGATTCAAGCTTATAGAAATGATACAGAGACAATTAGGGAAAAACAATCACAATATTTGAAAGCGAGCTTACATGTTAACAATTTCTCTTGCATTCCTTACCTGTTTTCACATTTAAGTTATCTCTATGAGATATTCAAACCTGTATTTCTTACATCATGAAAGAGAAGAGGTAACACGGCATAACAGACGCCGCAACAGACGCCGCAACAGACGCCGCAACAGACGCCGCAACAGACGCCGCAACAGACGCCGCAACAGACGCCGCAACAGACGCCAGAGTTCAGTCTATGAGAGCTTTAGCTTCCCTTACTGGATCTCTGGTTGCTCCGACAATTGCTTCCTGTTCTTCCCAGATTAACAGTCCTTTATTCCATCCTCTGCAGGCCTCCTTTTTGCGTCCCAGTTGGTCCAAGACCTCCTTGAGCATCCACGCAGGCCTCCCGGTCTTCCTAGACGGTTTCCTCTTCTTGGGATGCTCCGCTCCTGAGCTTGGAGATGGTGATCCTTGAATATATTCCAGGTTTCGTGGGCCTTCTTCCCTCCTGGGCTTCATCCCATTTCATAAGTCAAGTAACAACCATCCAGGCTTGTTTCGAAGCAAGAAAAACACCAACATTAAAACAGATTCCATCTTATAGAAATGATACAGAGACAATTAGGGAAAAACCATCAAAATATTTGAAGGCGAGCTTACATGTTAACAATTTCTCTTGCATTCCTTACCTGTTTTCACATTCAAGTTATCTCTATGAGATATTCAAACCTGTATTTCTTACATCCTGAAAGAGGAGGGGAAACGCCGCCATAACAGACGCCATAACAGACGCCATAACAGACGCCATAACAGACGCCATAACAGACGCCATAACAGACGCCATAACAGACGCCATAACAGACGCCATAACAGACGCCAAAGTCAAGTCTCTGAGAGTTTTAGCTTCCCTTACTGGATCTCTGGTTGCTCCGACAATTGCTTCCTCTTCTTCCCAGGTTACCAGTCCTTGATTCCATCCTCTGCAGGCCTGCTTTTTGCGTCCCAGTTGGTCCAAGACCTCCTTGTGCATCCATGCAGACCTCCCGGTCTCCCTAGCCCATTTCCTCTTCTTGGGATGCTCCGCTCCTGAGCTTGGAGATGGTGATCCTTGTATATATTCCAGGTTTCGTGGGCCTTCTTCCCTCCAGGGCTTCATCCCATTTCATAAGTCAAGTAACAACCATCCGGGCTTGTTTCGAAGCAAGGACACCACAACCATTAAATCAGATTCCATCTTATAGAAATGATACAGAGACAATTAGGGAAAAACAATCAAAATATTTGAAAGCGAGCTTACATGTTAACAATTTCTCTTGCATTCCTTACCTGTTTTCACATTCAATTTATCTCTATGAGATATTCAAACCTGTATTTCTTACATCATGAAAGAGAAGAGGTAACATGGCATAACAGACGCCGCAACAGACGCCGCAACAGACGCCGCAGTTCAGTCTATGAGAGCTTTAGCTTCCCTTACTGGATCTCTGGTTGCTCCCTGTTCTTCCCAGATTACCAGTCCTTGATTCCATCCTCTGCAGGCCTGCTTTTTGCGTCCCAGTTGGTCCAAGACCTCCTTGAGCATCCACGCAGGCCTCCCGGTCTTCCTAGACGGTTTCCTCTTCTTGGGATGCTCCGCTCCTGAGCTTGGAGATGGTGATCCTTGAATATATTCCAGGTTTCGTGGGCCTTCTTCCCTCCAGGGCTTCATCCCATTTCGTAAGTCAAATAACAACCATCCTGGCTTGTTTAGAAGCAAGGACACCACAACCATTAAATCAGATTCCATCTTATAGAAATGATACAGAGACAATTAGGGAAAAACAATCAAAATATTTGAAGGCGAGCTTACATGTTAACAATTGCTCTTTCATTCCTTACCTGTTTTCACACTCAAGTTATGAGATATTCAAACCTGTATTTCTTACATCATGAAAGAGAAGAGGTAACACGGCATAACAGACGCCGCAACAGACGCCGCAACAGACGCCGCAACAGACGCCGCAACAGACGCCGCAACAGACGCCGCAACAGACGCCAGAGTTCAGTCTATGAGAGCTTTAGCTTCCCTTACTGGATCTCTGGTTGCTCCGACAATTGCTTCCTGTTCTTCCCAGATTAACAGTCCTTTATTCCATCCTCTGCAGGCCTCCTTTTTGCGTCCCAGTTGGTCCAAGACCTCCTTGAGCACCCACGCAGGCCTCCCGGTCTTCCTAGACGGTTTCCTCTTCTTGGGATGCTCCGCTCCTGAGCTTGGAGATGGTGATCCTTGAATATATTCCAGGTTTCGTGGGCCTTCTTCCCTCCAGGGCTTCATCCCATTTCATAAGTCAAGTAACAACCATCCAGGCTTGTTTCAAAGCAAGAAAAACACCAAGATTAAAACAGATTCAATCTTATAGAAATGATACAGAGACAATTAGGGAAAAACAATCAAAATATTTCAAGGCGAGCTTACATGTTAACAATTGCTCTTGCATTCCTTACCTGTTTTCACATTCAAGTTATCTCTATGAGATATTCAAACCTGTATTTCTTACGTCATGAAAGAGAAGAGGTAACACGCCGCAACAGACGCCGCAACAGACGCCGCAACAGACGCCAGAGTTCAGTCTATGAGAGCTTTAGCTTCCCTTACTGGATCTCTGGTTGCTCCGACAATTGCTTCCTGTTCTTCCCAGATTAACAGTCCTTTATTCCATCCTCTGCAGGCCTCCTTTTTGCGTCCCAGTTGGTCCAAGACCTCCTTGAGCACCCACGCAGGCCTCCCGGTCTTCCTAGACGGTTTCCTCTTCTTGGGATGCTCCGCTCCTGAGCTTGGAGATGGTGATCCTTGTATATATTCCAGGTTTCGTGGGCCTTCTTCCCTCCTGGGCTTCATCCCATTTCATAAGTCAAGTAACAACCATCCTGGCTTGTTTCGAAGCAAGGACACCACAACCATTAAATCACATTCCATCTTATAGAAATGATACAGAGACAATTAGGGAAAAACAATCAAAATATTTGAAAGCGAGCTTACATGTTAACAATTTCTCTTGCATTCCTTACCTGTTTTCACATTCAAGTTATCTCTATGAGATATTCAAACCTGTATTTCTTACATCATGAAAGAGAAGAGGTAACACGGCATAACAGACGCCGCAACAGACGCCGCAACAGACGCCGCAACAGACGCCGCAACAGACGCCGCAACAGACGCCGCAACAGACGCCGCAACAGACGCCGCAACAGACGCCAGAGTTCAGTCTATGAGAGCTTTAGCTTCCCTTACTGGATCTCTGGTTGCTCCGACAATTGCTTCCTGTTCTTCCCAGATTAACAGTCCTTTATTCCATCCTCTGCAGGCCTGCTTTTTGCATCCCAGTTGGTCCAAGACCTCCTTGAGCATCCACGCAGGCCTCCCGGTCTTCCTAGACGGTTTCCTCTTCTTGGGATGCTCCGCTCCTGAGCTTGGAGATGGTGATCCTTGTATATATTCCAGGTTTCGTGGGCCTTCTTCCCTCCTGGGCTTCATCCCATTTCATAAGTCAAGTAACAACCATCCTGGCTTGTTTCGAAGCAAGGACACCACAACCATTAAATCAGATTCAAGCTTATAGAAATGATACAGAGACAATTAGGGAAAAACAATCACAATATTTGAAAGCGAGCTTACATGTTAACAATTTCTCTTGCATTCCTTACCTGTTTTCACATTTAAGTTATCTCTATGAGATATTCAAACCTGTATTTCTTACATCATGAAAGAGAAGAGGTAACACGGCATAACAGACGCCGCAACAGACGCCGCAACAGACGCCGCAACAGACGCCGCAACAGACGCCGCAACAGACGCCAGAGTTCAGTCTATGAGAGCTTTAGCTTCCCTTACTGGATCTCTGGTTGCTCCGACAATTGCTTCCTGTTCTTCCCAGATTAACAGTCCTTTATTCCATCCTCTGCAGGCCTCCTTTTTGCGTCCCAGTTGGTCCAAGACCTCCTTGAGCATCCACGCAGGCCTCCCGGTCTTCCTAGACGGTTTCCTCTTCTTGGGATGCTCCGCTCCTGAGCTTGGAGATGGTGATCCTTGAATATATTCCAGGTTTCGTGGGCCTTCTTCCCTCCTGGGCTTCATCCCATTTCATAAGTCAAGTAACAACCATCCAGGCTTGTTTCGAAGCAAGAAAAACACCAACATTAAAACAGATTCCATCTTATAGAAATGATACAGAGACAATTAGGGAAAAACCATCAAAATATTTGAAGGCGAGCTTACATGTTAACAATTTCTCTTGCATTCCTTACCTGTTTTCACATTCAAGTTATCTCTATGAGATATTCAAACCTGTATTTCTTACATCCTGAAAGAGGAGGGGAAACGCCGCCATAACAGACGCCATAACAGACGCCATAACAGACGCCATAACAGACGCCATAACAGACGCCATAACAGACGCCAAAGTCAAGTCTCTGAGAGTTTTAGCTTCCCTTACTGGATCTCTGGTTGCTCCGACAATTGCTTCCTCTTCTTCCCAGGTTACCAGTCCTTGATTCCATCCTCTGCAGGCCTGCTTTTTGCGTCCCAGTTGGTCCAAGACCTCCTTGTGCATCCATGCAGACCTCCCGGTCTCCCTAGCCCATTTCCTCTTCTTGGGATGCTCCGCTCCTGAGCTTGGAGATGGTGATCCTTGTATATATTCCAGGTTTCGTGGGCCTTCTTCCCTCCAGGGCTTCATCCCATTTCATAAGTCAAGTAACAACCATCCGGGCTTGTTTCGAAGCAAGGACACCACAACCATTAAATCAGATTCCATCTTATAGAAATGATACAGAGACAATTAGGGAAAAACAATCAAAATATTTGAAAGCGAGCTTACATGTTAACAATTTCTCTTGCATTCCTTACCTGTTTTCACATTCAATTTATCTCTATGAGATATTCAAACCTGTATTTCTTACATCATGAAAGAGAAGAGGTAACATGGCATAACAGACGCCGCAACAGACGCCGCAACAGACGCCGCAGTTCAGTCTATGAGAGCTTTAGCTTCCCTTACTGGATCTCTGGTTGCTCCCTGTTCTTCCCAGATTACCAGTCCTTGATTCCATCCTCTGCAGGCCTGCTTTTTGCGTCCCAGTTGGTCCAAGACCTCCTTGAGCATCCACGCAGGCCTCCCGGTCTTCCTAGACGGTTTCCTCTTCTTGGGATGCTCCGCTCCTGAGCTTGGAGATGGTGATCCTTGAATATATTCCAGGTTTCGTGGGCCTTCTTCCCTCCAGGGCTTCATCCCATTTCGTAAGTCAAATAACAACCATCCTGGCTTGTTTAGAAGCAAGGACACCACAACCATTAAATCAGATTCCATCTTATAGAAATGATACAGAGACAATTAGGGAAAAACAATCAAAATATTTGAAGGCGAGCTTACATGTTAACAATTGCTCTTTCATTCCTTACCTGTTTTCACACTCAAGTTATGAGATATTCAAACCTGTATTTCTTACATCATGAAAGAGAAGAGGTAACACGGCATAACAGACGCCGCAACAGACGCCGCAACAGACGCCGCAACAGACGCCGCAACAGACGCCAGAGTTCAGTCTATGAGAGCTTTAGCTTCCCTTACTGGATCTCTGGTTGCTCCGACAATTGCTTCCTGTTCTTCCCAGATTAACAGTCCTTTATTCCATCCTCTGCAGGCCTCCTTTTTGCGTCCCAGTTGGTCCAAGACCTCCTTGAGCACCCACGCAGGCCTCCCGGTCTTCCTAGACGGTTTCCTCTTCTTGGGATGCTCCGCTCCTGAGCTTGGAGATGGTGATCCTTGAATATATTCCAGGTTTCGTGGGCCTTCTTCCCTCCAGGGCTTCATCCCATTTCATAAGTCAAGTAACAACCATCCAGGCTTGTTTCAAAGCAAGAAAAACACCAAGATTAAAACAGATTCAATCTTATAGAAATGATACAGAGACAATTAGGGAAAAACAATCAAAATATTTCAAGGCGAGCTTACATGTTAACAATTGCTCTTGCATTCCTTACCTGTTTTCACATTCAAGTTATCTCTATGAGATATTCAAACCTGTATTTCTTACATCATGAAAGAGAAGAGGTAACACGCCGCAACAGACGCCGCAACAGACGCCGCAACAGACGCCGCAACAGACGCCAGAGTTCAGTCTATGAGAGCTTTAGCTTCCCTTACTGGATCTCTGGTTGCTCCGACAATTGCTTCCTGTTCTTCCCAGATTAACAGTCCTTTATTCCATCCTCTGCAGGCCTGGCTTGTTTCGAAGCAAGGACACCACAACCATTAAATCAGATTCAAGCTTATAGAAATGATACAGAGACAATTAGGGAAAAACAATCACAATATTTGAAAGCGAGCTTACATGTTAACAATTTCTCTTGCATTCCTTACCTGTTTTCACATTTAAGTTATCTCTATGAGATATTCAAACCTGTATTTCTTACATCATGAAAGAGAAGAGGTAACACGGCATAACAGACGCCGCAACAGACGCCGCAACAGACGCCGCAACAGACGCCGCAACAGACGCCGCAACAGACGCCGCAACAGACGCCCCAACAGACGCCAGAGTTCAGTCTATGAGAGCTTTAGCTTCCCTTACTGGATCTCTGGTTGCTCCGACAATTGCTTCCTGTTCTTCCCAGATTAACAGTCCTTTATTCCATCCTCTGCAGGCCTCCTTTTTGCGTCCCAGTTGGTCCAAGACCTCCTTGAGCATCCACGCAGGCCTCCCGGTCTTCCTAGACGGTTTCCTCTTCTTGGGATGCTCCGCTCCTGAGCTTGGAGATGGTGATCCTTGAATATATTCCAGGTTTCGTGGGCCTTCTTCCCTCCTGGGCTTCATCCCATTTCATAAGTCAAGTAACAACCATCCAGGCTTGTTTCGAAGCAAGAAAAACACCAACATTAAAACAGATTCCATCTTATAGAAATGATACAGAGACAATTAGGGAAAAACCATCAAAATATTTGAAGGCGAGCTTACATGTTAACAATTTCTCTTGCATTCCTTACCTGTTTTCACATTCAAGTTATCTCTATGAGATATTCAAACCTGTATTTCTTACATCCTGAAAGAGGAGGGGAAACGCCGCCATAACAGACGCCATAACAGACGCCATAACAGACGCCATAACAGACGCCATAACAGACGCCATAACAGACGCCATAACAGACGCCATAACAGACGCCATAACAGACGCCATAACAGACGCCATAACAGACGCCATAGTCAAGTCTCTGAGAGTTTTAGCTTCCCTTACTGGATCTCTGGTTGCTCCGACAATTGCTTCCTCTTCTTCCCAGGTTACCAGTCCTTGATTCCATCCTCTGCAGGCCTGCTTTTTGCGTCCCAGTTGGTCCAAGACCTCCTTGTGCATCCATGCAGACCTCCCGGTCTCCCTAGCCCATTTCCTCTTCTTGGGATGCTCCGCTCCTGAGCTTGGAGATGGTGATCCTTGTATATATTCCAGGTTTCGTGGGCCTTCTTCCCTCCAGGGCTTCATCCCATTTCATAAGTCAAGTAACAACCATCCGGGCTTGTTTCGAAGCAAGGACACCACAACCATTAAATCAGATTCCATCTTATAGAAATGATACAGAGACAATTAGGGAAAAACAATCAAAATATTTGAAAGCGAGCTTACATGTTAACAATTTCTCTTGCATTCCTTACCTGTTTTCACATTCAATTTATCTCTATGAGATATTCAAACCTGTATTTCTTACATCATGAAAGAGAAGAGGTAACATGGCATAACAGACGCCGCAACAGACGCCGCAACAGACGCCGCAGTTCAGTCTATGAGAGCTTTAGCTTCCCTTACTGGATCTCTGGTTGCTCCCTGTTCTTCCCAGATTACCAGTCCTTGATTCCATCCTCTGCAGGCCTGCTTTTTGCGTCCCAGTTGGTCCAAGACCTCCTTGAGCATCCACGCAGGCCTCCCGGTCTTCCTAGACGGTTTCCTCTTCTTGGGATGCTCCGCTCCTGAGCTTGGAGATGGTGATCCTTGAATATATTCCAGGTTTCGTGGGCCTTCTTCCCTCCAGGGCTTCATCCCATTTCGTAAGTCAAATAACAACCATCCTGGCTTGTTTAGAAGCAAGGACACCACAACCATTAAATCAGATTCCATCTTATAGAAATGATACAGAGACAATTAGGGAAAAACAATCAAAATATTTGAAGGCGAGCTTACATGTTAACAATTGCTCTTTCATTCCTTACCTGTTTTCACACTCAAGTTATGAGATATTCAAACCTGTATTTCTTACATCATGAAAGAGAAGAGGTAACACGGCATAACAGACGCCGCAACAGACGCCGCAACAGACGCCGCAACAGACGCCGCAACAGACGCCGCAACAGACGCCGCAACAGACGCCGCAACAGACGCCGCAACAGACGCCGCAACAGACGCCGCAACAGACGCCGCAACAGACGCCGCAACAGACGCCAGAGTTCAGTCTATGAGAGCTTTAGCTTCCCTTACTGGATCTCTGGTTGCTCCGACAATTGCTTCCTGTTCTTCCCAGATTAACAGTCCTTTATTCCATCCTCTGCAGGCCTCCTTTTTGCGTCCCAGTTGGTCCAAGACCTCCTTGAGCACTCACGCAGGCCTCCCGGTCTTCCTAGACGGTTTCCTCTTCTTGGGATGCTCCGCTCCTGAGCTTGGAGATGGTGATCCTTGAATATATTCCAGGTTTCGTGGGCCTTCTTCCCTCCAGGGCTTCATCCCATTTCATAAGTCAAGTAACAACCATCCAGGCTTGTTTCAAAGCAAGAAAAACACCAAGATTAAAACAGATTCAATCTTATAGAAATGATACAGAGACAATTAGGGAAAAACAATCAAAATATTTGAAGGCGAGCTTACATGTTAACAATTGCTCTTGCATTCCTTACCTGTTTTCACATTCAAGTTATCTCTATGAGATATTCAAACCTGTATTTCTTACATCATGAAAGAGAAGAGGTAACACGGCATAACAGACGCCGCAACAGACGCCGCAACAGACGCCGCAACAGACGCCGCAACAGACGCCAGAGTTCAGTCTATGAGAGCTTTAGCTTCCCTTACTGGATCTCTGGTTGCTCCGACAATTGCTTCCTGTTCTTCCCAGATTAACAGTCCTTTATTCCACCCTCTGCAGGCCTCCTTTTTGCGTCCCAGTTGGTCCAAGACCTCCTTGAGCATCCACGCAGGCCTCCCGGTCTTCCTAGACGGTTTCCTCTTCTTGGGATGCTCCGCTCCTGAGCTTGGAGATGGTGATCCTTGAATATATTCCAGGTTTCGTGGGCCTTCTTCCCTCCAGGGCTTCATCCCATTTCATAAGTCAAGTAACAACCATCCAGGCTTGTTTCGAAGCAAGAAAAACACCAACATTAAAACAGATTCCATCTTATAGAAATGATACAGAGACAATTAGGGAAAAACCATCAAAATATTTGAAGGCGAGCTTACATGTTAACAATTGCTCTTGCATTCCTTACCTGTTTTCACATTCAAGTTACCTCTATGAGATATTCAAACCTGTATTTCTTACATCATGAAAAAGAAGAGGTAACACGCCGCAACAGACGCCGCAACAGACGCCGCAACAGACGCCGCAACAGACGCCAGAGTTCAGTCTATGAGAGCTTTAGCTTCCCTTACTGGATCTCTGGTTGCTCCGACAATTGCTTCCTGTTCTTCCCAGATTAACAGTCCTTTATTCCATCCTCTGCAGGCCTCCTTTTTGCGTCCCAGTTGGTCCAAGACCTCCTTGAGCATCCACGCAGGCCTCCCGGTCTTCCTAGACGGTTTCCTCTTCTTGGGATGCTCTGCTCCTGAGCTTGGAGATGGTGATCCTTGAATATATTCCAGGTTTCGTGGGCCTTCTTCCATCCAGGGCTTCATCCCATTTCGTAAGTCAAGTAACAACCATCCTGGCTTGTTTAGAAGCAAGGACACCACAACCATTAAATCAGATTCCATCTTATAGAAATGATACAGAGACAATTAGGGAAAAACCATCAAAATATTTGAAGGCGAGCTTACATGTTAACAATTGCTCTTTCATTCCTTACCTGTTTTCACACTCAAGTTATGAGATATTCAAACCTGTATTTCTTACATCATGAAAGAGAAGAGGTAACACGGCGCAACAGACGGCGCAACAGACGGCGCAACAGACGGCGCAACAGACGGCGCAACAGACGGCGCAACAGACGGCGCAACAGACGGCGCAACAGACGGCGCAACAGACGGCGCAACAGACGGCGCAACAGACGGCGCAACAGACGGCGCAACAGACGGCGCAACAGACGGCGCAACAGACGGCGCAACAGACGGCGCAACAGACGGCGCAACAGACGGCGCAACAGACGGCGCAACAGACGGCGCAACAGACGGCGCAACAGACGGCGCAACAGACGGCGCAACAGACGGCGCAACAGACGGCGCAACAGACGGCGCAACAGACGGCGCAACAGACGGCGCAACAGACGGCGCAACAGACGGCGCAACAGACGGCGCAACAGACGGCGCAACAGACGGCGCAACAGACGGCGCAACAGACGGCGCAACAGACGGCGCAACAGACGGCGCAACAGACGGCGCAACAGACGGCGCAACAGACGGCGCAACAGACGCCAGAGTTCAGTCTATGAGAGCTTTAGCTTCCCTTACTGGATCTCTGGTTGCTCCGACAATTGCTTCCTGTTCTTCCCAGATTAACAGTCCTTTATTCCATCCTCTGCAGGCCTCCTTTTTGCGTCCCAGTTGGTCCAAGACCTCCTTGAGCATCCACGCAGGCCTCCCGGTCTTCCTAGACGGTTTCCTCTTCTTGGGATGCTCCGCTCCTGAGCTTGGAGATGGTGATCCTTGAATATATTCCAGGTTTCGTGGGCCTTCTTCCCTCCTGGGCTTCATCCCATTTCATAAGTCAAGTAACAACCATCCAGGCTTGTTTCGAAGCAAGAAAAACACCAACATTAAAACAGATTCCATCTTATAGAAATGATACAGAGACAATTAGGGAAAAACCATCAAAATATTTGAAGGCGAGCTTACATGTTAACAATTTCTCTTGCATTCCTTACCTGTTTTCACATTCAAGTTATCTCTATTAGATATTCAAACCTGTATTTCTTACATCCTGAAAGAGGAGGGGAAACGCCGCCATAACAGACGCCATAACAGACGCCATAACAGACGCCATAACAGACGCCATAACAGACGCCATAACAGACGCCATAACAGACGCCATAACAGACGCCATAACAGACGCCAAAGTCAAGTCTCTGAGAGTTTTAGCTTCCCTTACTGGATCTCTGGTTGCTCCGACAATTGCTTCCTCTTCTTCCCAGGTTACCAGTCCTTGATTCCATCCTCTGCAGGCCTGCTTTTTGCGTCCCAGTTGGTCCAAGACCTCCTTGTGCATCCATGCAGACCTCCCGGTCTCCCTAGCCCATTTCCTCTTCTTGGGATGCTCCGCTCCTGAGCTTGGAGATGGTGATCCTTGTATATATTCCAGGTTTCGTGGGCCTTCTTCCCTCCAGGGCTTCATCCCATTTCATAAGTCAAGTAACAACCATCCGGGCTTGTTTCGAAGCAAGGACACCACAACCATTAAATCAGATTCCATCTTATAGAAATGATACAGAGACAATTAGGGAAAAACAATCAAAATATTTGAAAGCGAGCTTACATGTTAACAATTTCTCTTGCATTCCTTACCTGTTTTCACATTCAATTTATCTCTATGAGATATTCAAACCTGTATTTCTTACATCATGAAAGAGAAGAGGTAACATGGCATAACAGACGCCGCAACAGACGCCGCAACAGACGCCGCAGTTCAGTCTATGAGAGCTTTAGCTTCCCTTACTGGATCTCTGGTTGCTCCCTGTTCTTCCCAGATTACCAGTCCTTGATTCCATCCTCTGCAGGCCTGCTTTTTGCGTCCCAGTTGGTCCAAGACCTCCTTGAGCATCCACGCAGGCCTCCCGGTCTTCCTAGACGGTTTCCTCTTCTTGGGATGCTCCGCTCCTGAGCTTGGAGATGGTGATCCTTGTATATATTCCAGGTTTCGTGGGCCTTCTTCCCTCCTGGGCTTCATCCCATTTCATAAGTCAAGTAACAACCATCCTGGCTTGTTTCGAAGCAAGGACACCACAACCATTAAATCAGATTCAAGCTTATAGAAATGATACAGAGACAATTAGGGAAAAACAATCACAATATTTGAAAGCGAGCTTACATGTTAACAATTTCTCTTGCATTCCTTACCTGTTTTCACATTTAAGTTATCTCTATGAGATATTCAAACCTGTATTTCTTACATCATGAAAGAGAAGAGGTAACACGGCATAACAGACGCCGCAACAGACGCCGCAACAGACGCCGCAACAGACGCCGCAACAGACGCCAGAGTTCAGTCTATGAGAGCTTTAGCTTCCCTTACTGGATCTCTGGTTGCTCCGACAATTGCTTCCTGTTCTTCCCAGATTAACAGTCCTTTATTCCATCCTCTGCAGGCCTCCTTTTTGCGTCCCAGTTGGTCCAAGACCTCCTTGAGCATCCACGCAGGCCTCCCGGTCTTCCTAGACTGTTTCCTCTTCTTGGGATGCTCCGCTCCTGAGCTTGGAGATGGTGATCCTTGAATATATTCCAGGTTTCGTGGGCCTTCTTCCCTCCTGGGCTTCATCCCATTTCATAAGTCAAGTAACAACCATCCAGGCTTGTTTCGAAGCAAGAAAAACACCAACATTAAAACAGATTCCATCTTATAGAAATGATACAGAGACAATTAGGGAAAAACCATCAAAATATTTGAAGGCGAGCTTACATGTTAACAATTTCTCTTGCATTCCTTACCTGTTTTCACATTCAAGTTATCTCTATGAGATATTCAAACCTGTATTTCTTACATCCTGAAAGAGGAGGGGAAACGCCGCCATAACAGACGCCATAACAGACGCCATAACAGACGCCATAACAGACGCCATAACAGACGCCATAACAGACGCCATAACAGACGCCATAACAGACGCCATAACAGACGCCATAACAGACGCCATAACAGACGCCATAGTCAAGTCTCTGAGAGTTTTAGCTTCCCTTACTGGATCTCTGGTTGCTCCGACAATTGCTTCCTCTTCTTCCCAGGTTACCAGTCCTTGATTCCATCCTCTGCAGGCCTGCTTTTTGCGTCCCAGTTGGTCCAAGACCTCCTTGTGCATCCATGCAGACCTCCCGGTCTCCCTAGCCCATTTCCTCTTCTTGGGATGCTCCGCTCCTGAGCTTGGAGATGGTGATCCTTGTATATATTCCAGGTTTCGTGGGCCTTCTTCCCTCCAGGGCTTCATCCCATTTCATAAGTCAAGTAACAACCATCCGGGCTTGTTTCGAAGCAAGGACACCACAACCATTAAATCAGATTCCATCTTATAGAAATGATACAGAGACAATTAGGGAAAAACAATCAAAATATTTGAAAGCGAGCTTACATGTTAACAATTTCTCTTGCATTCCTTACCTGTTTTCACATTCAATTTATCTCTATGAGATATTCAAACCTGTATTTCTTACATCATGAAAGAGAAGAGGTAACATGGCATAACAGACGCCGCAACAGACGCCGCAACAGACGCCGCAGTTCAGTCTATGAGAGCTTTAGCTTCCCTTACTGGATCTCTGGTTGCTCCCTGTTCTTCCCAGATTACCAGTCCTTGATTCCATCCTCTGCAGGCCTGCTTTTTGCGTCCCAGTTGGTCCAAGACCTCCTTGAGCATCCACGCAGGCCTCCCGGTCTTCCTAGACGGTTTCCTCTTCTTGGGATGCTCCGCTCCTGAGCTTGGAGATGGTGATCCTTGAATATATTCCAGGTTTCGTGGGCCTTCTTCCCTCCAGGGCTTCATCCCATTTCGTAAGTCAAATAACAACCATCCTGGCTTGTTTAGAAGCAAGGACACCACAACCATTAAATCAGATTCCATCTTATAGAAATGATACAGAGACAATTAGGGAAAAACAATCAAAATATTTGAAGGCGAGCTTACATGTTAACAATTGCTCTTTCATTCCTTACCTGTTTTCACACTCAAGTTATGAGATATTCAAACCTGTATTTCTTACATCATGAAAGAGAAGAGGTAACACGGCATAACAGACGCCGCAACAGACGCCGCAACAGACGCCGCAACAGACGCCGCAACAGACGCCGCAACAGACGCCGCAACAGACGCCGCAACAGACGCCGCAACAGACGCCGCAACAGACGCCGCAACAGACGCCGCAACAGACGCCAGAGTTCAGTCTATGAGAGCTTTAGCTTCCCTTACTGGATCTCTGGTTGCTCCGACAATTGCTTCCTGTTCTTCCCAGATTAACAGTCCTTTATTCCATCCTCTGCAGGCCTCCTTTTTGCGTCCCAGTTGGTCCAAGACCTCCTTGAGCACTCACGCAGGCCTCCCGGTCTTCCTAGACGGTTTCCTCTTCTTGGGATGCTCCGCTCCTGAGCTTGGAGATGGTGATCCTTGAATATATTCCAGGTTTCGTGGGCCTTCTTCCCTCCAGGGCTTCATCCCATTTCATAAGTCAAGTAACAACCATCCAGGCTTGTTTCAAAGCAAGAAAAACACCAAGATTAAAACAGATTCAATCTTATAGAAATGATACAGAGACAATTAGGGAAAAACAATCAAAATATTTGAAGGCGAGCTTACATGTTAACAATTGCTCTTGCATTCCTTACCTGTTTTCACATTCAAGTTATCTCTATGAGATATTCAAACCTGTATTTCTTACATCATGAAAGAGAAGAGGTAACACGGCATAACAGACGCCGCAACAGACGCCGCAACAGACGCCGCAACAGACGCCAGAGTTCAGTCTATGAGAGCTTTAGCTTCCCTTACTGGATCTCTGGTTGCTCCGACAATTGCTTCCTGTTCTTCCCAGATTAACAGTCCTTTATTCCACCCTCTGCAGGCCTCCTTTTTGCGTCCCAGTTGGTCCAAGACCTCCTTGAGCATCCACGCAGGCCTCCCGGTCTTCCTAGACGGTTTCCTCTTCTTGGGATGCTCCGCTCCTGAGCTTGGAGATGGTGATCCTTGAATATATTCCAGGTTTCGTGGGCCTTCTTCCCTCCAGGGCTTCATCCCATTTCATAAGTCAAGTAACAACCATCCAGGCTTGTTTCGAAGCAAGAAAAACACCAACATTAAAACAGATTCCATCTTATAGAAATGATACAGAGACAATTAGGGAAAAACCATCAAAATATTTGAAGGCGAGCTTACATGTTAACAATTGCTCTTGCATTCCTTACCTGTTTTCACATTCAAGTTACCTCTATGAGATATTCAAACCTGTATTTCTTACATCATGAAAAAGAAGAGGTAACACGCCGCAACAGACGCCGCAACAGACGCCGCAACAGACGCCGCAACAGACGCCAGAGTTCAGTCTATGAGAGCTTTAGCTTCCCTTACTGGATCTCTGGTTGCTCCGACAATTGCTTCCTGTTCTTCCCAGATTAACAGTCCTTTATTCCATCCTCTGCAGGCCTCCTTTTTGCGTCCCAGTTGGTCCAAGACCTCCTTGAGCATCCACGCAGGCCTCCCGGTCTTCCTAGACGGTTTCCTCTTCTTGGGATGCTCTGCTCCTGAGCTTGGAGATGGTGATCCTTGAATATATTCCAGGTTTCGTGGGCCTTCTTCCATCCAGGGCTTCATCCCATTTCGTAAGTCAAGTAACAACCATCCTGGCTTGTTTAGAAGCAAGGACACCACAACCATTAAATCAGATTCCATCTTATAGAAATGATACAGAGACAATTAGGGAAAAACCATCAAAATATTTGAAGGCGAGCTTACATGTTAACAATTGCTCTTTCATTCCTTACCTGTTTTCACACTCAAGTTATGAGATATTCAAACCTGTATTTCTTACATCATGAAAGAGAAGAGGTAACACGGCGCAACAGACGGCGCAACAGACGGCGCAACAGACGGCGCAACAGACGGCGCAACAGACGGCGCAACAGACGGCGCAACAGACGGCGCAACAGACGGCGCAACAGACGGCGCAACAGACGGCGCAACAGACGGCGCAACAGACGGCGCAACAGACGGCGCAACAGACGGCGCAACAGACGGCGCAACAGACGGCGCAACAGACGGCGCAACAGACGGCGCAACAGACGGCGCAACAGACGGCGCAACAGACGGCGCAACAGACGGCGCAACAGACGGCGCAACAGACGGCGCAACAGACGGCGCAACAGACGGCGCAACAGACGGCGCAACAGACGGCGCAACAGACGGCGCAACAGACGGCGCAACAGACGGCGCAACAGACGGCGCAACAGACGGCGCAACAGACGGCGCAACAGACGGCGCAACAGACGGCGCAACAGACGGCGCAACAGACGGCGCAACAGACGGCGCAACAGACGGCGCAACAGACGGCGCAACAGACGCCAGAGTTCAGTCTATGAGAGCTTTAGCTTCCCTTACTGGATCTCTGGTTGCTCCGACAATTGCTTCCTGTTCTTCCCAGATTAACAGTCCTTTATTCCATCCTCTGCAGGCCTCCTTTTTGCGTCCCAGTTGGTCCAAGACCTCCTTGAGCATCCACGCAGGCCTCCCGGTCTTCCTAGACGGTTTCCTCTTCTTGGGATGCTCCGCTCCTGAGCTTGGAGATGGTGATCCTTGAATATATTCCAGGTTTCGTGGGCCTTCTTCCCTCCTGGGCTTCATCCCATTTCATAAGTCAAGTAACAACCATCCAGGCTTGTTTCGAAGCAAGAAAAACACCAACATTAAAACAGATTCCATCTTATAGAAATGATACAGAGACAATTAGGGAAAAACCATCAAAATATTTGAAGGCGAGCTTACATGTTAACAATTTCTCTTGCATTCCTTACCTGTTTTCACATTCAAGTTATCTCTATGAGATATTCAAACCTGTATTTCTTACATCCTGAAAGAGGAGGGGAAACGCCGCCATAACAGACGCCATAACAGACGCCATAACAGACGCCATAACAGACGCCATAACAGACGCCATAACAGACGCCATAACAGACGCCATAACAGACGCCATAACAGACGCCATAACAGACGCCATAACAGACGCCATAACAGACGCCATAACAGACGCCATAACAGACGCCAAAGTCAAGTCTCTGAGAGTTTTAGCTTCCCTTACTGGATCTCTGGTTGCTCCGACAATTGCTTCCTCTTCTTCCCAGGTTACCAGTCCTTGATTCCATCCTCTGCAGGCCTGCTTTTTGCGTCCCAGTTGGTCCAAGACCTCCTTGTGCATCCATGCAGACCTCCCGGTCTCCCTAGCCCATTTCCTCTTCTTGGGATGCTCCGCTCCTGAGCTTGGAGATGGTGATCCTTGTATATATTCCAGGTTTCGTGGGCCTTCTTCCCTCCAGGGCTTCATCCCATTTCATAAGTCAAGTAACAACCATCCGGGCTTGTTTCGAAGCAAGGACACCACAACCATTAAATCACATTCCATCTTATAGAAATGATACAGAGACAATTAGGGAAAAACAATCAAAATATTTGAAAGCGAGCTTACATGTTAACAATTTCTCTTGCATTCCTTACCTGTTTTCACATTCAATTTATCTCTATGAGATATTCAAACCTGTATTTCTTACATCATGAAAGAGAAGAGGTAACATGGCATAACAGACGCCGCAACAGACGCCGCAACAGACGCCGCAACAGACGCCGCAACAGACGCCGCAGTTCAGTCTATGAGAGCTTTAGCTTCCCTTACTGGATCTCTGGTTGCTCCCTGTTCTTCCCAGATTACCAGTCCTTGATTCCATCCTCTGCAGGCCTGCTTTTTGCGTCCCAGTTGGTCCAAGACCTCCTTGAGCATCCACGCAGGCCTCCCGGTCTTCCTAGACGGTTTCCTCTTCTTGGGATGCTCCGCTCCTGAGCTTGGAGATGGTGATCGTTGAATATATTCCAGGTTTCGTGGGCCTTCTTCCCTCCAGGGCTTCATCCCATTTCGTAAGTCAAATAACAACCATCCTGGCTTGTTTAGAAGCAAGGACACCACAACCATTAAATCAGATTCCATCTTATAGAAATGATACAGAAACAATTAGGGAAAAACAATCAAAATATTTGAAGGCGAGCTTACATGTTAACAATTGCTCTTTCATTCCTTACCTGTTTTCACACTCAAGTTATGAGATATTCAAACCTGTATTTCTTACATCATGAAAGAGAAGAGGTAACACGGCATAACAGACGCCGCAACAGACGCCGCAACAGACGCCGCAACAGACGCCGCAACAGACGCCGCAACAGACGCCGCAACAGACGCCGCAACAGACGCCAGAGTTCAGTCTATGAGAGCTTTAGCTTCCCTTACTGGATCTCTGGTTGCTCCGACAATTGCTTCCTGTTCTTCCCAGATTAACAGTCCTTTATTCCATCCTCTGCAGGCCTCCTTTTTGCGTCCCAGTTGGTCCAAGACCTCCTTGAGCACCCACGCAGGCCTCCCGGTCTTCCTAGACGGTTTCCTCTTCTTGGGATGCTCCGCTCCTGAGCTTGGAGATGGTGATCCTTGAATATATTCCAGGTTTCGTGGGCCTTCTTCCCTCCAGGGCTTCATCCCATTTCATAAGTCAAGTAACAACCATCCAGGCTTGTTTCAAAGCAAGAAAAACACCAAGATTAAAACAGATTCCATCTTATAGAAATGATACAGAGACAATTAGGGAAAAACAATCAAAATATTTGAAGGCGAGCTTACATGTTAAAAATTGCTCTTGCATTCCTTACCTGTTTTCACATTCAAGTTATCTCTATGAGATATTCAAACCTGTATTTCTTACATCATGAAAGAGAAGAGGTAACACGCCGCAACAGACGCCGCAACAGACGCCGCAACAGACGCCAGAGTTCAGTCTATGAGAGCTTTAGCTTCCCTTACTGGATCTCTGGTTGCTCCGACAATTGCTTCCTGTTCTTCCCAGATTAACAGTCCTTTATTCCATCCTCTGCAGGCCTCCTTTTTGCGTCCCAGTTGGTCCAAGACCTCCTTGAGCACCCACGCAGGCCTCCCGGTCTTCCTAGACGGTTTCCTCTTCTTGGGATGCTCCGCTCCTGAGCTTGGAGATGGTGATCCTTGAATATATTCCAGGTTTCGTGGGCCTTCTTCCCTCCTGGGCTTCATCCCATTTCATAAGTCAAGTAACAACCATCCTGGCTTGTTTCGAAGCAAGGACACCACAACCATTAAATCACATTCCATCTTATAGAAATGATACAGAGACAATTAGAGAAAAACAATCACAATATTTGAAAGCGAGCTTACATGTTAACAATTTCTCTTGCATTCCTTACCTGTTTTCACATTCAAGTTATCTCTATGAGATATTCAAACCTGTATTTCTTACATCATGAAAGAGAAGAGGTAACACGGCATAACAGACGCCGCAACAGACGCCGCAACAGACGCCGCAACAGACGCCGCAACAGACGCCGCAACAGACGCCGCAACAGACGCCAGAGTTCAGTCTATGAGAGCTTTAGCTTCCCTTACTGGATCTCTGGTTGCTCCGACAATTGCTTCCTGTTCTTCCCAGATTAACAGTCCTTTATTCCATCCTCTGCAGGCCTCCTTTTTGCGTCCCAGTTGGTCCAAGACCTCCTTGAGCATCCACGCAGGCCTCCCGGTCTTCCTAGACGGTTTCCTCTTCTTGGGATGCTCCGCTCCTGAGCTTGGAGATGGTGATCCTTGAATATATTCCAGGTTTCGTGGGCCTTCTTCCCTCCTGGGCTTCATCCCATTTCATAAGTCAAGTAACAACCATCCAGGCTTGTTTCGAAGCAAGAAAAACACCAACATTAAAACAGATTCCATCTTATAGAAATGATACAGAGACAATTAGGGAAAAACCATCAAAATATTTGAAGGCGAGCTTACATGTTAACAATTTCTCTTGCATTCCTTACCTGTTTTCACATTCAAGTTATCTCTATGAGATATTCAAACCTGTATTTCTTACATCCTGAAAGAGGAGGGGAAACGCCGCCATAACAGACGCCATAACAGACGCCATAACAGACGCCATAACAGACGCCATAACAGACGCCATAACAGACGCCATAACAGACGCCATAACAGACGCCATAACAGACGCCATAACAGACGCCATAACAGACGCCATAACAGACGCCATAACAGACGCCATAACAGACGCCATAACAGACGCCAAAGTCAAGTCTCTGAGAGTTTTAGCTTCCCTTACTGGATCTCTGGTTGCTCCGACAATTGCTTCCTCTTCTTCCCAGGTTACCAGTCCTTGATTCCATCCTCTGCAGGCCTGCTTTTTGCGTCCCAGTTGGTCCAAGACCTCCTTGTGCATCCATGCAGACCTCCCGGTCTCCCTAGCCCATTTCCTCTTCTTGGGATGCTCCGCTCCTGAGCTTGGAGATGGTGATCCTTGTATATATTCCAGGTTTCGTGGGCCTTCTTCCCTCCAGGGCTTCATCCCATTTCATAAGTCAAGTAACAACCATCCGGGCTTGTTTCGAAGCAAGGACACCACAACCATTAAATCAGATTCCATCTTATAGAAATGATACAGAGACAATTAGGGAAAAACAATCAAAATATTTGAAAGCGAGCTTACATGTTAACAATTTCTCTTGCATTCCTTACCTGTTTTCACATTCAATTTATCTCTATGAGATATTCAAACCTGTATTTCTTACATCATGAAAGAGAAGAGGTAACATGGCATAACAGACGCCGCAACAGACGCCGCAACAGACGCCGCAACAGACGCCGCAACAGACGCCGCAACAGACGCCGCAGTTCAGTCTATGAGAGCTTTAGCTTCCCTTACTGGATCTCTGGTTGCTCCCTGTTCTTCCCAGATTACCAGTCCTTGATTCCATCCTCTGCAGGCCTGCTTTTTGCGTCCCAGTTGGTCCAAGACCTCCTTGAGCATCCACGCAGGCCTCCCGGTCTTCCTAGACGGTTTCCTCTTCTTGGGATGCTCCGCTCCTGAGCTTGGAGATGGTGATCCTTGAATATATTCCAGGTTTCGTGGGCCTTCTTCCCTCCAGGGCTTCATCCCATTTCGTAAGTCAAATAACAACCATCCTGGCTTGTTTAGAAGCAAGGACACCACAACCATTAAATCAGATTCCATCTTATAGAAATGATACAGAAACAATTAGGGAAAAACAATCAAAATATTTGAAGGCGAGCTTACATGTTAACAATTGCTCTTTCATTCCTTACCTGTTTTCACACTCAAGTTATGAGATATTCAAACCTGTATTTCTTACATCATGAAAGAGAAGAGGTAACACGGCATAACAGACGCCGCAACAGACGCCGCAACAGACGCCGCAACAGACGCCGCAACAGACGCCGCAACAGACGCCGCAACAGACGCCGCAACAGACGCCGCAACAGACGCCGCAACAGACGCCGCAACAGACGCCGCAACAGACGCCGCAACAGACGCCGCAACAGACGCCAGAGTTCAGTCTATGAGAGCTTTAGCTTCCCTTACTGGATCTCTGGTTGCTCCGACAATTGCTTCCTGTTCTTCCCAGATTAACAGTCCTTTATTCCATCCTCTGCAGGCCTCCTTTTTGCGTCCCAGTTGGTCCAAGACCTCCTTGAGCACCCACGCAGGCCTCCCGGTCTTCCTAGACGGTTTCCTCTTCTTGGGATGCTCCGCTCCTGAGCTTGGAGATGGTGATCCTTGAATATATTCCAGGTTTCGTGGGCCTTCTTCCCTCCTGGGCTTCATCCCATTTCATAAGTCAAGTAACAACCATCCTGGCTTGTTTCGAAGCAAGGACACCACAACCATTAAATCACATTCCATCTTATAGAAATGATACAGAGACAATTAGAGAAAAACAATCACAATATTTGAAAGCGAGCTTACATGTTAACAATTTCTCTTGCATTCCTTACCTGTTTTCACATTCAAGTTATCTCTATGAGATATTCAAACCTGTATTTCTTACATCATGAAAGAGAAGAGGTAACACGGCATAACAGACGCCGCAACAGACGCCGCAACAGACGCCGCAACAGACGCCGCAACAGACGCCGCAACAGACGCCGCAACAGACGCCAGAGTTCAGTCTATGAGAGCTTTAGCTTCCCTTACTGGATCTCTGGTTGCTCCGACAATTGCTTCCTGTTCTTCCCAGATTAACAGTCCTTTATTCCATCCTCTGCAGGCCTCCTTTTTGCGTCCCAGTTGGTCCAAGACCTCCTTGAGCATCCACGCAGGCCTCCCGGTCTTCCTAGACGGTTTCCTCTTCTTGGGATGCTCCGCTCCTGAGCTTGGAGATGGTGATCCTTGAATATATTCCAGGTTTCGTGGGCCTTCTTCCCTCCTGGGCTTCATCCCATTTCATAAGTCAAGTAACAACCATCCAGGCTTGTTTCGAAGCAAGAAAAACACCAACATTAAAACAGATTCCATCTTATAGAAATGATACAGAGACAATTAGGGAAAAACCATCAAAATATTTGAAGGCGAGCTTACATGTTAACAATTTCTCTTGCATTCCTTACCTGTTTTCACATTCAAGTTATCTCTATGAGATATTCAAACCTGTATTTCTTACATCCTGAAAGAGGAGGGGAAACGCCGCCATAACAGACGCCATAACAGACGCCATAACAGACGCCATAACAGACGCCATAACAGACGCCATAACAGACGCCATAACAGACGCCATAACAGACGCCATAACAGACGCCATAACAGACGCCATAACAGACGCCATAACAGACGCCATAACAGACGCCATAACAGACGCCATAACAGACGCCATAACAGACGCCATAACAGACGCCATAACAGACGCCATAACAGACGCCATAACAGACGCCAAAGTTAAGTCTCTGAGAGTTTTAGCTTCCCTTACTGGATCTCTGGTTGCTCCGACAATTGCTTCCTCTTCTTCCCAGGTTACCAGTCCTTGATTCCATCCTCTGCAGGCCTGCTTTTTGCGTCCCAGTTGGTCCAAGACCTCCTTGTGCATCCATGCAGACCTCCCGGTCTCCCTAGCCCATTTCCTCTTCTTGGGATGCTCCGCTCCTGAGCTTGGAGATGGTGATCCTTGAATATATACCAGGTTTCGTGGGCCTTCTTCCCTCCAGGGCTTCATCCCATTTCATAAGTCAAGTAACAACCATCCTGGCTTGTTTCGAAGCAAGGACACCACAACCATTAAATCAGATTCCATCTTATAGAAATGATACAGAGACAATTAGGGAAAAACAATCAAAATATTTGAAGGCGAGCTTACATGTTAACAATTGCTCTTTCATTCCTTACCTGTTTTCACACTCAAGTTATGAGATATTCAAACCTGTATTTCTTACATCATGAAAGAGAAGAGGTAACACGGCATAACAGACGCCGCAACAGACGCCGCAACAGACGCCGCAACAGACGCCGCAACAGACGCCGCAACAGACGCCGCAACAGACGCCGCAACAGACGCCGCAACAGACGCCGCAACAGACGCCGCAACAGACGCCGCAACAGACGCCGCAACAGACGCCGCAACAGACGCCGCAACAGACGCCGCAACAGACGCCGCAACAGACGCCGCAACAGACGCCGCAACAGACGCCGCAACAGACGCCGCAACAGACGCCGCAACAGACGCCGCAACAGACGCCGCAACAGACGCCAGAGTTCAGTCTATGAGAGCTTTAGCTTCCCTTACTGGATCTCTGGTTGCTCCGACAATTGCTTCCTGTTCTTCCCAGATTAACAGTCCTTTATTCCATCCTCTGCAGGCCTCCTTTTTGCGTCCCAGTTGGTCCAAGACCTCCTTGAGCACCCACGCAGGCCTCCCGGTCTTCCTAGACGGTTTCCTCTTCTTGGGATGCTCCGCTCCTGAGCTTGGAGATGGTGATCCTTGAATATATTCCAGGTTTCGTGGGCCTTCTTCCCTCCAGGGCTTCATCCCATTTCATAAGTCAAGTAACAACCATCCAGGCTTGTTTCAAAGCAAGAAAAACACCAAGATTAAAACAGATTCAATCTTATAGAAATGATACAGAGACAATTAAGGAAAAACAATCAAAATATTTGAAGGCGAGCTTACATGTTAACAATTGCTCTTGCATTCCTTACCTGTTTTCACATTCAAGTTATCTCTATGAGATATTCAAACCTGTATTTCTTACATCATGAAAGAGAAGAGGTAACACGGCATAACAGACGCCGCAACAGACGCCGCAACAGACGCCGCAACAGACGCCGCAACAGACGCCAGAGTTCAGTCTATGAGAGCTTTAGCTTCCCTTACTGGATCTCTGGTTGCTCCAACAATTGCTTCCTGTTCTTCCCAGATTACCAGTCCTTTATTCCATCCTCTGCAGGCCTCCTTTTTGCGTCCCAGTTGGTCCAAGACCTCCTTGAGCATCCACGCAGGCCTCCCGGTCTTCCTAGACGGTTTCCTCTTCTGGGGATGCTCCGCTCCTGAGCTTGGAGATGGTGATCCTTGAATATATTCCAGGTTTCGTGTGCCTTCTTCCCTCCAGGGCTTCATCCCATTTCATAAGTCAAGTAACAACCATCCAGGCTTGTTTCGAAGCAAGAAAAACACCAACATTAAAACAGATTCAATCTTATAGAAATGATACAGAGACAATTAGGGAAAAACCATCAAAATATTTGAAGGCGAGCTTACATGTTAACAATTTCTCTTGCATTCCTTACCTGTTTTCACATTCAAGTTATCTCTATGAGATATTCAAACCTGTATTTCTTACATCCTTAAAGAGGAGGGGAAACGCCGCCATAACAGACGCCATAACAGACGCCATAACAGACGCCATAACAGACGCCATAACAGACGCCATAACAGACGCCATAACAGACGCCATAACAGACGCCATAACAGACGCCATAACAGACGCCATAACAGACGCCATAACAGACGCCATAACAGACGCCAAAGTTAAGTCTCTGAGAGTTTTAGCTTCCCTTACTGGATCTCTGGTTGCTCCGACAATTGCTTCCTCTTCTTCCCAGGTTACCAGTCCTTGATTCCATCCTCTGCAGGCCTGCTTTTTGCGTCCCAGTTGGTCCAAGACCTCCTTGTGCATCCATGCAGACCTCCCGGTCTCCCTAGCCCATTTCCTCTTCTTGGGATGCTCCGCTCCTGAGCTTGGAGATGGTGATCCTTGAATATATTCCAGGTTTCGTGGGCCTTCTTCCCTCCAGGGCTTCATCCCATTTCATAAGTCAAGTAACAACCATCCTGGCTTGTTTCGAAGCAAGGACACCACAACCATTAAATCAGATTCCATCTTATAGAAATGATACAGAGACAATTAGGGAAAAACGATCAAAATATTTGAAAGCGAGCTTACATGTTAACAATTTCTCTTGCATTCCTTACCTGTTTTCACATTCAAGTTATCTCTATGAGATATTCAAACCTGTATTTCTTACATCATGAAAAAGAAGAGGTAACACGCCGCAACAGACGCCGCAACAGACGCCGCAACAGACGCCGCAACAGACGCCAGAGTTCAGTCTATGAGAGCTTTAGCTTCCCTTACTGGATCTCTGGTTGCTCCGACAATTGCTTCCTGTTCTTCCCAGATTACCAGTCCTTTATTCCATCCTCTGCAGGCCTCCTTTTTGCGTCCCAGTTGGTCCAAGACCTCCTTGAGCATCCACGCAGGCCTCCCGGTCTTCCTAGACGGTTTCCTCTTCTTGGGATGCTCTGCTCCTGAGCTTGGAGATGGTGATCCTTGAATATATTCCAGGTTTCGTGGGCCTTCTTCCCTCCAGGGCTTCATCCCATTTCATAAGTCAAGTAACAACCATCCTGGCTTGTTTAGAAGCAAGGACACCACAACCATTAAATCAGATTCCATCTTATAGAAATGATACAGAGACAATTAGGGAAAAACCATCAAAATATTTGAAGGCGAGCTTACATGTTAACAATTGCTCTTTCATTCCTTACCTGTTTTCACACTCAAGTTATGAGATATTCAAACCTGTATTTCTTACATCATGAAAGAGAAGAGGTAACACGGCGCAACAGACGGCGCAACAGACGGCGCAACAGACGGCGCAACAGACGGCGCAACAGACGGCGCAACAGACGGCGCAACAGACGGCGCAACAGACGGCGCAACAGACGGCGCAACAGACGGCGCAACAGACGGCGCAACAGACGGCGCAACAGACGGCGCAACAGACGGCGCAACAGACGGCGCAACAGACGGCGCAACAGACGGCGCAACAGACGGCGCAACAGACGGCGCAACAGACGGCGCAACAGACGGCGCAACAGACGGCGCAACAGACGGCGCAACAGACGGCGCAACAGACGGCGCAACAGACGGCGCAACAGACGGCGCAACAGACGGCGCAACAGACGGCGCAACAGACGGCGCAACAGACGGCGCAACAGACGGCGCAACAGACGGCGCAACAGACGGCGCAACAGACGGCGCAACAGACGGCGCAACAGACGGCGCAACAGACGGCGCAACAGACGGCGCAACAGACGGCGCAACAGACGGCGCAACAGACGGCGCAACAGACGGCGCAACAGACGGCGCAACAGACGGCGCAACAGACGGCGCAACAGACGGCGCAACAGACGGCGCAACAGACGGCGCAACAGACGGCGCAACAGACGGCGCAACAGACGGCGCAACAGACGGCGCAACAGACGGCGCAACAGACGGCGCAACAGACGGCGCAACAGACGGCGCAACAGACGGCGCAACAGACGCCAGAGTTCAGTCTATGAGAGCTTTAGCTTCCCTTACTGGATCTCTGGTTGCTCCGACAATTGCTTCCTGTTCTTCCCAGATTAACAGTCCTTTATTCCATCCTCTGCAGGCCTCCTTTTTGCGTCCCAGTTGGTCCAAGACCTCCTTGAGCATCCACGCAGGCCTCCCGGTCTTCCTAGACGGTTTCCTCTTCTTGGGATGCTCCGCTCCTGAGCTTGGAGATGGTGATCCTTGAATATATTCCAGGTTTCGTGGGCCTTCTTCCCTCCTGGGCTTCATCCCATTTCATAAGTCAAGTAACAACCATCCAGGCTTGTTTCGAAGCAAGAAAAACACCAACATTAAAACAGATTCCATCTTATAGAAATGATACAGAGACAATTAGGGAAAAACCATCAAAATATTTGAAGGCGAGCTTACATGTTAACAATTTCTCTTGCATTCCTTACCTGTTTTCACATTCAAGTTATCTCTATGAGATATTCAAACCTGTATTTCTTACATCCTGAAAGAGGAGGGGAAACGCCGCCATAACAGACGCCATAACAGACGCCATAACAGACGCCATAACAGACGCCATAACAGACGCCATAACAGACGCCATAACAGACGCCATAACAGACGCCATAACAGACGCCATAACAGACGCCATAACAGACGCCATAACAGACGCCATAACAGACGCCATAACAGACGCCATAACAGACGCCAAAGTCAAGTCTCTGAGAGTTTTAGCTTCCCTTACTGGATCTCTGGTTGCTCCGACAATTGCTTCCTCTTCTTCCCAGGTTACCAGTCCTTGATTCCATCCTCTGCAGGCCTGCTTTTTGCGTCCCAGTTGGTCCAAGACCTCCTTGTGCATCCATGCAGACCTCCCGGTCTCCCTAGCCCATTTCCTCTTCTTGGGATGCTCCGCTCCTGAGCTTGGAGATGGTGATCCTTGTATATATTCCAGGTTTCGTGGGCCTTCTTCCCTCCAGGGCTTCATCCCATTTCATAAGTCAAGTAACAACCATCCGGGCTTGTTTCGAAGCAAGGACACCACAACCATTAAATCAGATTCCATCTTATAGAAATGATACAGAGACAATTAGGGAAAAACAATCAAAATATTTGAAAGCGAGCTTACATGTTAACAATTTCTCTTGCATTCCTTACCTGTTTTCACATTCAATTTATCTCTATGAGATATTCAAACCTGTATTTCTTACATCATGAAAGAGAAGAGGTAACATGGCATAACAGACGCCGCAACAGACGCCGCAACAGACGCCGCAACAGACGCCGCAACAGACGCCGCAACAGACGCCGCAGTTCAGTCTATGAGAGCTTTAGCTTCCCTTACTGGATCTCTGGTTGCTCCCTGTTCTTCCCAGATTACCAGTCCTTGATTCCATCCTCTGCAGGCCTGCTTTTTGCGTCCCAGTTGGTCCAAGACCTCCTTGAGCATCCACGCAGGCCTCCCGGTCTTCCTAGACGGTTTCCTCTTCTTGGGATGCTCCGCTCCTGAGCTTGGAGATGGTGATCCTTGAATATATTCCAGGTTTCGTGGGCCTTCTTCCCTCCAGGGCTTCATCCCATTTCGTAAGTCAAATAACAACCATCCTGGCTTGTTTAGAAGCAAGGACACCACAACCATTAAATCAGATTCCATCTTATAGAAATGATACAGAAACAATTAGGGAAAAACAATCAAAATATTTGAAGGCGAGCTTACATGTTAACAATTGCTCTTTCATTCCTTACCTGTTTTCACACTCAAGTTATGAGATATTCAAACCTGTATTTCTTACATCATGAAAGAGAAGAGGTAACACGGCATAACAGACGCCGCAACAGACGCCGCAACAGACGCCGCAACAGACGCCGCAACAGACGCCGCAACAGACGCCGCAACAGACGCCGCAACAGACGCCGCAACAGACGCCGCAACAGACGCCGCAACAGACGCCGCAACAGACGCCGCAACAGACGCCGCAACAGACGCCGCAACAGACGCCGCAACAGACGCCGCAACAGACGCCGCAACAGACGCCGCAACAGACGCCGCAACAGACGCCGCAACAGACGCCGCAACAGACGCCAGAGTTCAGTCTATGAGAGCTTTAGCTTCCCTTACTGGATCTCTGGTTGCTCCGACAATTGCTTCCTGTTCTTCCCAGATTAACAGTCCTTTATTCCATCCTCTGCAGGCCTCCTTTTTGCGTCCCAGTTGGTCCAAGACCTCCTTGAGCACCCACGCAGGCCTCCCGGTCTTCCTAGACGGTTTCCTCTTCTTGGGATGCTCCGCTCCTGAGCTTGGAGATGGTGATCCTTGAATATATTCCAGGTTTCGTGGGCCTTCTTCCCTCCAGGGCTTCATCCCATTTCATAAGTCAAGTAACAACCATCCAGGCTTGTTTCAAAGCAAGAAAAACACCAAGATTAAAACAGATTCCATCTTATAGAAATGATACAGAGACAATTAGGGAAAACAATCAAAATATTTGAAGGCGAGCTTACATGTTAACAATTGCTCTTGCATTCCTTACCTGTTTTCACATTCAAGTTATCTCTATGAGATATTCAAACCTGTATTTCTTACATCATGAAAGAGAAGAGGTAACACGCCGCAACAGACGCCGCAACAGACGCCGCAACAGACGCCAGAGTTCAGTCTATGAGAGCTTTAGCTTCCCTTACTGGATCTCTGGTTGCTCCGACAATTGCTTCCTGTTCTTCCCAGATTAACAGTCCTTTATTCCATCCTCTGCAGGCCTCCTTTTTGCGTCCCAGTTGGTCCAAGACCTCCTTGAGCACCCACGCAGGCCTCCCGGTCTTCCTAGACGGTTTCCTCTTCTTGGGATGCTCCGCTCCTGAGCTTGGAGATGGTGATCCTTGAATATATTCCAGGTTTCGTGGGCCTTCTTCCCTCCTGGGCTTCATCCCATTTCATAAGTCAAGTAACAACCATCCTGGCTTGTTTCGAAGCAAGGACACCACAACCATTAAATCACATTCCATCTTATAGAAATGATACAGAGACAATTAGAGAAAAACAATCACAATATTTGAAAGCGAGCTTACATGTTAACAATTTCTCTTGCATTCCTTACCTGTTTTCACATTCAAGTTATCTCTATGAGATATTCAAACCTGTATTTCTTACATCATGAAAGAGAAGAGGTAACACGGCATAACAGACGCCGCAACAGACGCCGCAACAGACGCCGCAACAGACGCCGCAACAGACGCCGCAACAGACGCCGCAACAGACGCCAGAGTTCAGTCTATGAGAGCTTTAGCTTCCCTTACTGGATCTCTGGTTGCTCCGACAATTGCTTCCTGTTCTTCCCAGATTAACAGTCCTTTATTCCATCCTCTGCAGGCCTCCTTTTTGCGTCCCAGTTGGTCCAAGACCTCCTTGAGCACCCACGCAGGCCTCCCGGTCTTCCTAGACGGTTTCCTCTTCTTGGGATGCTCCGCTCCTGAGCTTGGAGATGGTGATCCTTGAATATATTCCAGGTTTCGTGGGCCTTCTTCCCTCCTGGGCTTCATCCCATTTCATAAGTCAAGTAACAACCATCCTGGCTTGTTTCGAAGCAAGGACACCACAACCATTAAATCACATTCCATCTTATAGAAATGATACAGAGACAATTAGAGAAAAACAATCACAATATTGAAAGCGAGCTTACATGTTAACAATTTCTCTTGCATTCCTTACCTGTTTTCACATTCAAGTTATCTCTATGAGATATTCAAACCTGTATTTCTTACATCATGAAAGAGAAGAGGTAACACGGCATAACAGACGCCGCAACAGACGCCGCAACAGACGCCGCAACAGACGCCGCAACAGACGCCGCAACAGACGCCGCAACAGACGCCAGAGTTCAGTCTATGAGAGCTTTAGCTTCCCTTACTGGATCTCTGGTTGCTCCGACAATTGCTTCCTGTTCTTCCCAGATTAACAGTCCTTTATTCCATCCTCTGCAGGCCTCCTTTTTGCGTCCCAGTTGGTCCAAGACCTCCTTGAGCATCCACGCAGGCCTCCCGGTCTTCCTAGACGGTTTCCTCTTCTTGGGATGCTCCGCTCCTGAGCTTGGAGATGGTGATCCTTGAATATATTCCAGGTTTCGTGGGCCTTCTTCCCTCCTGGGCTTCATCCCATTTCATAAGTCAAGTAACAACCATCCAGGCTTGTTTCGAAGCAAGAAAAACACCAACATTAAAACAGATTCCATCTTATAGAAATGATACAGAGACAATTAGGGAAAAACCATCAAAATATTTGAAGGCGAGCTTACATGTTAACAATTTCTCTTGCATTCCTTACCTGTTTTCACATTCAAGTTATCTCTATGAGATATTCAAACCTGTATTTCTTACATCCTGAAAGAGGAGGGGAAACGCCGCCATAACAGACGCCATAACAGACGCCATAACAGACGCCATAACAGACGCCATAACAGACGCCATAACAGACGCCATAACAGACGCCATAACAGACGCCATAACAGACGCCATAACAGACGCCATAACAGACGCCATAACAGACGCCATAACAGACGCCATAACAGACGCCATAACAGACGCCATAACAGACGCCATAACAGACGCCATAACAGACGCCATAACAGACGCCATAACAGACGCCAAAGTCAAGTCTCTGAGAGTTTTAGCTTCCCTTACTGGATCTCTGGTTGCTCCGACAATTGCTTCCTCTTCTTCCCAGGTTACCAGTCCTTGATTCCATCCTCTGCAGGCCTGCTTTTTGCGTCCCAGTTGGTCCAAGACCTCCTTGAGCATCCACGCAGGCCTCCCGGTCTTCCTAGACGGTTTCCTCTTCTTGGGATGCTCCGCTCCTGAGCTTGGAGATGGTGATCCTTGAATATATTCCAGGTTTCGTGGGCCTTCTTCCCTCCAGGGCTTCATCCCATTTCATAAGTCAAGTAACAACCATCCGGGCTTGTTTAGAAGCAAGGACACCACAACCATTAAAACAGATTCAAGCTTATAGAAATGATACAGAGACAATTAGGGAAAAACAATCAAAATATTTGAAAGCGAGTTTACATGTTAACAATTTTTCTTCCATTCCTTACGTGTTTTCACATTCAAGTTATCTCTATGAGATATTCAAACCTGTATTTCTTACATCATGAAAGAGAAGAGGTAACACGTCGCAACAGACGCCGCAACAGACGCCGCAACAGACGCTACATTTAAGTCTATGAGAGCTTTGGCTTCCATAACTGGATCTCTGGTTGCTCCGACAATTGCTTCCTCTTCCTACTAAGTTACCAGTCCTTTATTCCATCCTCTGCAGGCCTCCTTTTTGCGTCCCAGTTGGTCCAAGACCTCCTTGAGCATCCACGCAGGCCTCCCGGTCTTCCTAGACGGTTTCCTCTTCTGGGGATGCTCCGCTCCTGAGCTTGGAGATGGTGATCCTTGAATATATTCCAGGTTTCGTGGGCCTTCTTCCCTCCTGGGCTTCATCCCATTTCATAAGTCAAGTAACAACCATCCAGGCTTGTTTCGAAGCAAGAAAAACACCAACATTAAAAGAGATTCCATCTTATAGAAATGATACAGAGACAATTAGGGAAAAACCATCAAAATATTTGAAGGCGAGCTTACATGTTAACAATTTCTCTTGCATTCCTTACCTGTTTTCACATTCAAGTTATCTCTATGAGATATTCAAACCTGTATTTCTTACATCCTGAAAGAGGAGGGGAAACGCCGCCATAACAGACGCCATAACAGACGCCATAACAGACGCCATAACAGACGCCATAACAGACGCCATAACAGACGCCATAACAGACGCCATAACAGACGCCATAACAGACGCCATAACAGACGCCATAACAGACGCCATAACAGACGCCATAACAGACGCCATAACAGACGCCATAACAGACGCCATAACAGACGCCATAACAGACGCCAGAACAGACGCCAGAACAGACGCCAGAACAGACGCCAAAGTTAAGTCTCTGAGAGTTTTAGCTTCCCTTACTGGATCTCTGGTTGCTCCGACAATTGCTTCCTCTTCTTCCCAGGTTACCAGTCCTTGATTCCATCCTCTGCAGGCCTGCTTTTTGCGTCCCAGTTGGTCCAAGACCTCCTTGTGCATCCATGCAGACCTCCCGGTCTCCCTAGCCCATTTCCTCTTCTTGGGATGCTCCGCTCCTGAGCTTGGAGATGGTGATCCTTGAATATATACCAGGTTTCGTGGGCCTTCTTCCCTCCAGGGCTTCATCCCATTTCATAAGTCAAGTAACAACCATCCTGGCTTGTTTCGAAGCAAGGACACCACAACCATTAAATCAGATTCCATCTTATAGAAATGATACAGAGACAATTAGGGAAAAACAATCAAAATATTTGAAGGCGAGCTTACATGTTAACAATTGCTCTTTCATTCCTTACCTGTTTTCACACTCAAGTTATGAGATATTCAAACCTGTATTTCTTACATCATGAAAGAGAAGAGGTAACACGGCATAACAGACGCCGCAACAGACGCCGCAACAGACGCCGCAACAGACGCCGCAACAGACGCCGCAACAGACGCCGCAACAGACGCCGCAACAGACGCCGCAACAGACGCCGCAACAGACGCCGCAACAGACGCCGCAACAGACGCCGCAACAGACGCCGCAACAGACGCCGCAACAGACGCCGCAACAGACGCCGCAACAGACGCCGCAACAGACGCCGCAACAGACGCCGCAACAGACGCCGCAACAGACGCCGCAACAGACGCCGCAACAGACGCCGCAACAGACGCCGCAACAGACGCCGCAACAGACGCCGCAACAGACGCCGCAACAGACGCCGCAACAGACGCCGCAACAGACGCCGCAACAGACGCCGCAACAGACGCCGCAACAGACGCCGCAACAGACGCCGCAACAGACGCCGCAACAGACGCCGCAACAGACGCCGCAACAGACGCCGCAACAGACGCCGCAACAGACGCCGCAACAGACGCCGCAACAGACGCCGCAACAGACGCCGCAACAGACGCCGCAACAGACGCCGCAACAGACGCCGCAACAGACGCCGCAACAGACGCCGCAACAGACGCCGCAACAGACGCCGCAACAGACGCCGCAACAGACGCCGCAACAGACGCCGCAACAGACGCCGCAACAGACGCCAGAGTTCAGTCTATGAGAGCTTTAGCTTCCCTTACTGGATCTCTGGTTGCTCCGACAATTGCTTCCTGTTCTTCCCAGATTAACAGTCCTTTATTCCATCCTCTGCAGGCCTCCTTTTTGCGTCCCAGTTGGTCCAAGACCTCCTTGAGCACCCACGCAGGCCTCCCGGTCTTCCTAGACGGTTTCCTCTTCTTGGGATGCTCCGCTCCTGAGCTTGGAGATGGTGATCCTTGAATATATTCCAGGTTTCGTGGGCCTTCTTCCCTCCAGGGCTTCATCCCATTTCATAAGTCAAGTAACAACCATCCAGGCTTGTTTCAAAGCAAGAAAAACACCAAGATTAAAACAGATTCAATCTTATAGAAATGATACAGAGACAATTAAGGAAAAACAATCAAAATATTTGAAGGCGAGCTTACATGTTAACAATTGCTCTTGCATTCCTTACCTGTTTTCACATTCAAGTTATCTCTATGAGATATTCAAACCTGTATTTCTTACATCATGAAAGAGAAGAGGTAACACGGCATAACAGACGCCGCAACAGACGCCGCAACAGACGCCGCAACAGACGCCGCAACAGACGCCAGAGTTCAGTCTATGAGAGCTTTAGCTTCCCTTACTGGATCTCTGGTTGCTCCAACAATTGCTTCCTGTTCTTCCCAGATTACCAGTCCTTTATTCCATCCTCTGCAGGCCTCCTTTTTGCGTCCCAGTTGGTCCAAGACCTCCTTGAGCATCCACGCAGGCCTCCCGGTCTTCCTAGACGGTTTCCTCTTCTGGGGATGCTCCGCTCCTGAGCTTGGAGATGGTGATCCTTGAATATATTCCAGGTTTCGTGTGCCTTCTTCCCTCCAGGGCTTCATCCCATTTCATAAGTCAAGTAACAACCATCCAGGCTTGTTTCGAAGCAAGAAAAACACCAACATTAAAACAGATTCAATCTTATAGAAATGATACAGAGACAATTAGGGAAAAACCATCAAAATATTTGAAGGCGAGCTTACATGTTAACAATTTCTCTTGCATTCCTTACCTGTTTTCACATTCAAGTTATCTCTATGAGATATTCAAACCTGTATTTCTTACATCCTTAAAGAGGAGGGGAAACGCCGCCATAACAGACGCCATAACAGACGCCATAACAGACGCCATAACAGACGCCATAACAGACGCCATAACAGACGCCATAACAGACGCCATAACAGACGCCATAACAGACGCCATAACAGACGCCATAACAGACGCCATAACAGACGCCATAACAGACGCCATAACAGACGCCATAACAGACGCCATAACAGACGCCATAACAGACGCCATAACAGACGCCATAACAGACGCCATAACAGACGCCATAACAGACGCCATAACAGACGCCAAAGTTAAGTCTCTGAGAGTTTTAGCTTCCCTTACTGGATCTCTGGTTGCTCCGACAATTGCTTCCTCTTCTTCCCAGGTTACCAGTCCTTGATTCCATCCTCTGCAGGCCTGCTTTTTGCGTCCCAGTTGGTCCAAGACCTCCTTGTGCATCCATGCAGACCTCCCGGTCTCCCTAGCCCATTTCCTCTTCTTGGGATGCTCCGCTCCTGAGCTTGGAGATGGTGATCCTTGAATATATTCCAGGTTTCGTGGGCCTTCTTCCCTCCAGGGCTTCATCCCATTTCATAAGTCAAGTAACAACCATCCTGGCTTGTTTCGAAGCAAGGACACCACAACCATTAAATCAGATTCCATCTTATAGAAATGATACAGAGACAATTAGGGAAAAACGATCAAAATATTTGAAAGCGAGCTTACATGTTAACAATTTCTCTTGCATTCCTTACCTGTTTTCACATTCAAGTTATCTCTATGAGATATTCAAACCTGTATTTCTTACATCATGAAACAGAAGAGGTAACACGGCATAACAGACGCCGCAACAGACGCCGCAACAGACGCCGCAACAGACGCCAGAGTTCAGTCTATGAGAGCTTTAGCTTCCCTTACTGGATCTCTGGTTGCTCCGACAATTGCTTCCTCTTCCTACCAAGTTACCAGTCCTTGATTCCATCCTCTGCAGGCCTGCTTTTTGCGTCCCACTTAGTCCAAGAGCTCCTTGTGCATCCACGCAGGCCTCCCGGTCTTCCTAGCTGACTTCCTCTTCTTGGGATGCTCCGCTCCTGAGCTTGGAGATGGTGATCCTTGAATATATTCCAGGTTTCGTGGGCCTTCTTCCCTCCAGGGCTTCATCCCATTTCATAAGTCAAGTAACAACCATCCTGGCTTGTTTAGAAGCAAGGACACCACAACCATTAAAACAGATTCAAGCTTATAGAAATGATACAGAGACAATTAGGGAAAAACAATCAAAATATTTGAAAGCGAGTTTACATGTTAACAATTTTTCTTCCATTCCTTACGTGTTTTCACATTCAAGTTATCTCTATGAGATATTCAAACCTGTATTTCTTACATCATGAAAGAGAAGAGGTAACACGCCGCAACAGACGCCGCAACAGACGCCGCAACAGACGCCGCAACAGACGCTACATTTAAGTCTATGAGAGCTTTGGCTTCCATAACTGGATCTCTGGTTGCTCCGACAATTGCTTCCTCTTCCTACTAAGTTACCAGTCCTTGATTCCATCCTCTGCATGCCTGCTTTGTGCATCCCAGTTGGTCCAAGACCTCCTTGTGCATCCAAGCAGATCTCCCCGTCTCCCTAGCCCATTTCCTCTTCTTGGGATGCTCCGCTCCTGAGCTTGGAGATGGTGATCTTTGAATATATTCCAGGTTTCGTGTGCCTTCTTCCCTCCAGGGCTTCATCCCATTTCATAAGTCAAGTAACAACCATCCTGGCTTGTTTAGAAGCAAGGACACCACAACCATTAAAACAGATTCAAGCTTATAGAAATGATACAGAGACAATTAGGGAAAAACAATCAAAATATTTGAAAGCAAGCTTACATGTTAACAATTTCTCTTGCATTCCTTACCTGTTTTCACATTCAAGTTATCTCTATGAGATATTCAAACCTGTATTTCTTACATCATGAAAGAGAAGAGGTAAGACGCCGCAACAGACGCCAGAGTTAAGTCTATGAGAGCTTTAGCTTCCATAACTGGATCTCTGGTTGCTCCGACAATTGCTTCCTCTTCCTACCAAGTTACCAGTCCTTGATTCCATCCTCTGCAGGCCTTCTTTTCGTGTCCTAGTTGGTCCAGGAGCTCCTTGTGCATCCATGCAGGCCTCCCTGTGTTCCTACCTGATTTTCTCTTTGTTGGGATGCTCTTCTCCTGAGCTTGCAGATAGTGATCCTTGAATATATTCCAAGTTTCGATGGCCTTCTTCCCTCCAAGGCTTCATCTCATTGTACTCTACACCAAGGAGGTCCCTGAAGAGGCTGAAGTCTGCTCTCCTGAAAACCAGGGAATTAAGCTTGCTGAGCACCCTCCTTTCCTCCCTAAGAATCTTGAGCTCCACCATTTCGCCATCAGTGCGGTCACGACTGTCCTTGAGCATCACGTACCTCTCCAGCCCCTCTTTGTCGCTGAGAACAAAGTTCAGGAAAGGGCCTCTCGTCGTTGGTTCCTCTACCACTTGGAGAAGGAAGTTATCATCAATGCATACCAGCAACCTCCTGGATTGCCTATGCCCGGCTGTGTAATCCCTGCAACAGAGGTCAGGGTGGTTCAAATTCCCCATGTGGACCAGGGCTCATGAACTTGAGGCTGCTCCTTAGAACCAAGGAAACCACAACCATTAAAATAGTTTCCATCTATTAGAAATGATAAAGAGACAATTAGGGAAAAACAAGATAAATGTTTGAAATCGAGCCTACATTTTAACAATTTCTCTTCCATTCCTTTCCTGTTTTCGTATTCAAGCTATCTCTATGAGATATGCAAACTTGTATTTCTTACATCTTTAAGAAGGAGGGCAAACGATGCCAAAACCCACTAAAGACTGCATATCCTTTATGAGAAAATAAATAACATCATCTGTTAACAAACAACCGTGCTTTATTTTACGGGTGTCTCAGAATCTCGTATTTCATAATCTCTGATACTCTGTATTCAGCACATAATTCAAAATAAATGGCTCCTTTATTACATCTTCTTAACAGTTTTGTGGTTTTGGTTTTTAACATGATACTTTGTAGCACTCAGTAACTTCTGCAGTGGTTAAATGTCAAAAGCTCTTATTTCCTTACTTTAAACACTGACATCCATAACTAAAAAATGCTGTTTTACACATAAATTGCTGTATCACATGAATCATCCAAATCAGAAGCTACACTTTAACAAAGCCATTCACAAATGCTCATAAGAGACTACCACCATCTTTCAGGTGGTAGTCTCTTTTCCAAAGTAATGACATTTTTGATCCTTTTGATTTATTGATTGCTCTGGTTGTCTTAACATTAACAAAACACTAGATGGAACTTCAGTAACATGACAGAATATTTTTTTATGGATTTTTAAACACACATCACAAGACTTACCACATCAGGAAGCAGGAAAGGCAGAGCTGTTCTATGAGAGGGGAGAAAGTCAGGATCTGCAAGCAACCCTTGGTATCTGAGCAGGGCTGGCATCATGGGCAGCTGCCAACAGTTCATCTACAGCCCCCGGCATAGCAAAGGGACAGAGAAGTTCAAGTAGCCTGGTCAGAAGCTGCAGGAATTAAGGCTGCAATGTAAGTCTCAAGTTCACCCAGAACACAGTAGCTAGAGACAAGGATGAAGACACGCTTGCATATACTGCAGCTCTAGGAACAACTGAGTCCCTAACCACGAACTTAAATGGAGCTCCTGGCAGAGGAGCCCAGGTGAGGCTCATCAAGGTAATTACAGCCTATTAGTGACCTCAGTGCCCTGCCTTATTGACTTAAGGGCTGTAATTTCTTTCACCTGTAATTTTGTGGGGTTTTGGGTTTGGTGGGTTTTTTTTGCTTTTAACAAGAATGGAGAATATACCTTCTCCTCGCAAAGTAACTTGTGCTTTAATGGATATTACGTTCATGACGCAAAATGAGAACTTACAACTGTTAAGAAAAAGATCACACTAAATCTTTAGCGATAACAATGTGAAACCATTACTTACATAAGCATACCCAATAAAGCATTATTATTACACCTTAAAAGTATTTTAACTGTGATATTTTAATTAAAATGTACTTTAAAAACTGGGTAAATATTTCCAAGTTTCACTATAAACACACTAGTGCCATAAATCACTTATTTCTTTAGTTAGTAACTGTAGATGTTTAAGTAGTTTTTTATGGAACGACACACCTACTGTTTTCTAAATGTCTGGAAAAGAAGAGTATTTCAAAATAACTCAAGCTGAGCAAGACTTAGACATTTATTTTTGCAGAATATTGTCCCTATTTTTGGGAAACAAGATGCAGAAAGATTTAGTGTACTGTTAGCCAGTGAGGACGTGATGATATGGAAGTTAGTACTACTTTTTGCCTCTACTGGTTGGACCTTGACGTGTTACTTTTTCTGTTTCTTCATCTGTAAAATCGTAATTATAACCTTAAAAATAGATAATAACATTCTAGACCTACTGAAAGCAGTACTAAGTGTTCTACTAACTTAAATTAAAGCCAGAATTTCACTTATAATAAGCTCTTCCATTATAAAATTCAGAAAAATATACGTTTGTGTATAGATTCATCTAGATTACATACAGTGCAGTCTTAATACAAACCTATGAAAATAAAAGAGAAATTTAACTGAAAATTATGTAGTCGTAATTAGTTCAAAATGTCATTTACAGGTGGCATCTGTTTTCTTTAGTTAATATACATATACTGACAGATATTTCTTCATGCAGACCAAACAGCTAGAAGATACTAATTCTACACAAAGACAAGAATACTGATGCTGTTGCATAATGCTTCAAATTTCTCATAACACTTCACAACTTGTTTGTCACTGGGTCTCTGTTAGTGAAACATAACAACTCCAGTGAAAACTTGTGAACAACCAAAAGGGAATTTTGCCCCAAATTAGGGTCTTTGTCCCAAAAGCTAATTTTCTACTAGCTTCACTTTCTGCCTTCCAACAGTTCTCATTATGAAGCTATGAACTCAGAGCAATGATTTATACGGGACTTTCAACATGAGAATATTGTTCAAAAGTGTATATATATATGATTTAATTATGATGCTGATAACCCTTTCTCATTTAAAAAAAACAAAACAGAATGATACAGATTTCTAGATAGGCATTAAATTATGTGATTTTCACATAGATTTTATTATATTTTTCCAGAAATTCTGATTACTACAGGACATTGCATCTTCAGGGCAACATTAACGAGAATCTTATTTATTCATCTTTAAATCTGGACTGTCAAAATCACAGCATGTAATACTAATTCTTAAATAACGTCCAGTGATGATAGGTGAGATTTTGGATCCTGTTTTGTTCTGCATTTTGTTACAATGTTATAAAAGGGCTCTACTATTTGTACATGATGAGTATAATGAAAGGACCATTAACGAGATTTGCTCATCTGTTGGTGGTAGAAGGATTTCTGGGCGGATCACTGCAAATAATGCCTAACTGTAGTCTTGGAATATTTTAGCAGACAAGGTTGTGAAGTTGAAAACCATATTTATATAAGAAAATGTGTGCATAAATTTCTCTCTAACAGTCCATGTACCAAGGTGAGTGGTGAGGATTATCACTGACAAAAAGTGAAAGAAATCACAGGAAACAGGCATTGTGAAGGGTGAAATTCTGCTTACATTTTTCATTGGTTGAATTTTGTTTTAAATAAAGTTCCTCTCTCACTGCAGTAATTCCCAGTGAAAGTCTATGGCAATTAATAGGAGTCCTTTCACTCATTTCAAAATCTTTGGGCAGCCTTTACGAAACTAGTAAATGCAGATTAAAACTGTATTAATTTGCAGTCCAAATATAGATAGGATATGGAGTCTATTCTAAATTTTCTTTCCACACAGACAGGTAAGAATGATGCCGCTGTTCCACCAGTTTACCAACCAGCAGATTTGAGTCAACACACTAGATCAGGAAAATACACTGCTAGATTCAAGACATGCATGCTTCTTCTCTGTCTGTACGACAGTGGAACAAAGGCAGTGCAGTCCTGTATCACAGTGCATGCACAAGATGGGAATTTAACGTCTCAGAGAGGAAGTAAAACTCAAAAGAATATTTGTGCCAGTAGTATATTCAAACTTCAAAATGAAAGCTACAGTCCCATTGCACTTCCAGCAAGTGAAATTCTGAAATGGACATATCTACATAGAATACATAGTTTGTTTTTTTTTTTTTTTTTCCTTCCCTGAAGGAAAACAAAGGAATTCTACAGAGCTCTCTAGATCAATAATCTCCTGGCATTTTACATGTGTTCATTTCACAGAAGTGACTACTCTACAATTTTAAGCAGAGATCTAGTAAAGGAAATGCTTCATTTGGTATAGAGTATTCTTTAAGTAGTAAAAATTATTTTAGCCCAATGGGAATATTTCCATAAACTCCTAAAGAAACAGAAAAGGACCTCCAAAGCAAATAAGGAAAAGGGACGTGACAGTATAAACAGAGCTGTTGTTTTGAAGTAGATAGAAAAGGACAAGTGTATGAATATACTTTTCTTTTACATTTACTATTTTTAGTTTATTTCCAGTTATAAATGAGATTATGTTGCACTGCTATCTTTAGATTAATCAATATTTACTAAAACAAATCTGCACATATTCTTCTACTACCCCATCAATTTCTTCCTATAGACTACATCTTTATGAATTAAAGTAAGCAAGTTACTGAAATACTATTTATAGGCAACTGCTACTAAAAATAAACTCATATACCAGTAGCAGGTTCCTCTTATTTTTGTGTCTTCTGCATTTACCCAGTTCAGTGTTATTCACCCTGATCTAATAAAAGAAATCTTGAAAAACGAAGCACTCCATTAAGTCAAAATTTTTATGGTGAGAAATCTATAAAGCACGCCCTAAAGAACTCAATTGCAAGGCTAGATACAATGTCATTTCCAAAGACAAAAACAGGAAAGCTCTGTGAAGAAATAATGTACTGTATGACGCAACCAGTGCATCTAAGGAGAGAGGCAGAAGTAGAGCTAGGTGTCTTACTGCTACAAGATAAAAATTTGTATACTTTACAGTCCTAAAATTAGCCACTGTCTGACACGAATCTGCTTATGGTTTTGAAATCTGTAGAACAGATAATTCAGCAATCCCTGGAATTATCACAGTCATCTCTTCCCAGAATAATATCGTATCTGATCTTTATTCACTACGGAAAGGCAGAGGCAGTCCCTCCAGCCATTTTTCACGTGAAGGGCAATGTAAGCATGTAAGTTGAAAGAGGACTCAAGAAACACGGATCCCAGCTGGAGGCAATAGCTGGTCAGTACTGTACAATAAGAAATTCAGAACTGAGAAAAGGTGGAGCTAAGACATCTCGCTTGCTTGCACCCTGGTAATTCCCTTTGGTTAAATTACTCAGATTTTCCTTCACAGAGGATAATTCCCTTGACATTGCACAAGGAGTGTAGCCATTTCTCTCAGTCTGAGAATTTTAACCAAAAGCAGACAGCACTCAGAAGATTGCTGTTCTAATGGTTTCCATTGTCATGCCTATATCCCTGGATACAATGTGTTTATTTATATACTCTGGATAGCACTGTATCTGTTCATTACAAAATTCATTTTTCTTCCAGCCCCTCGTCTTGATCGATCAGGGTACGTTCTGCCTCTTTTCAAGATGTTTGTAGATGCTGAAGCTCAAAAACATACTGGCATCCTCCTAGGAAAGACACATTTTTTTCTGCAGATAGATTTGCTACTGTGTTACAAGCAATGTGTGTAGCATTTTACTAAATATATGATTTCTGAATTAACCATTTCTAATCTTACGCTCCCCTAAAACCAGAGAAAGTTAATTTGATTGTCTCTAAGAAATCTTGATAGAACACTAAATAATTTCCTCCCTTTCTGTATACTTTTTTCCTTCTGTACCAAAAACTTGAGAAGATTTTAACTTAGCCTTCACGTTTTTTTAAACAAGTAAATATCTAGCTGACTTTTTTGCCTTACTAGGGTATTTTGTGTGACACTGAGTAGCAAAACACCTGTAACTGTATATACAATAAATAGGAGATGGAAATGATGTACCTGTTCTACAAACTTCTTGTTCATGGGCTTCTCTTCCTTATATCAAAGGGTCTTTGTGCAAGCACAAGGGAAAACTTCATAGAATAACTCTTTATTTGCAGGCTTTAGAAGATGTTGATTATTTTTTTAGAGGGGGGACAAAGGGACTAAAGAAAATGATGTTTAAATATTGTGTGTTCCCTTCCAGTATAACATAAATGAATGATAAAAATTAATTCAGGATCCCTTGAGCTATACAAAATGCCTAAGTATATGCATGTGAATATATAAAGCTATACATGTTTTCCTGGAGTTGATTATATTAGAAAATTGCCATTTAAAATATATTTCCCAGCTAAATTTTATAAAATAAAAATCCTGTGGCTTTTATTACCTTCTTTTAGGATATCTTAAGTCAGAAATTATCTACATTCCTGTTCATAACAGAACTCCTGGGATTTTTCCATTTCTAAATTCAGCATAACTGTTTGCTAGCAAAAGCCATTCACAGACACAAAGATCCATAGACACAGTCAGCCAGCACTACATCAAGCAGTACATTTAGGCACTGAACTGTTTGCAACACCAAAAGTTGGCACATATTGTACAAGTCAGCGTTGTTACATGAAGCTTTCTCCATCTTTAAAGTAACTTGCACAAGAAAATAATATTTAAATGCAGTTTATAATCTTTACATAGTTTAAGAAATGCTGTGGTTTTACTGAGGACCGAATTAATGCTTAATGATGAAAATAACTGTATTTTTTATCAGTAATAACCTGATATACATACATACGTATCAGAAATTTGACACTTCTTTAAAATCAGGAACATTGTATCAGTTAAATAAAGCAAAGCAGAATAAAATTTAAGAAGCAAACATTGATGTGTGAGTCTTTATACTTGTTGGAACACAAATTGCTATCAGATGAGCATGCATTTTTCAATACTTTTTGAAAACCGTTCTTACAGTCATAGGATGATATTTAGCAGAACTTTTGCAGTAAATATTCTTCTAATAAATCAAAACACATTTCTAACACTTTGTAACCATTTTGTCTCATCAAAAGAAAGTGCTAGAGTTATGTATGTTGAAACAAGACTATCTACATAACAAAACTGGAATTAAACTTAATTTTAATTCACTGATCCAGGATCTTCACTGTTCTGAACATTGGGTAGCCATTAATACTAGTAGCAAAAAACCTAAGCATTTGACCTAAAAAGAATTTATTCTAAAACTGTACTTTGTGTTGCTAAATTGCATGTTCAGATGTGGTAGCAAACAATTCTCATTTAACTATCCTTGATGTTAAAGAGGACATTAAAAGCTCCCCGAAAGCTTTATTTGTCAATGGCAAGTCAGTTCTATCAATGCAGCAACATTTCTGAGAGCTAATGGAGCTTTAGACAGTACTAACCCCTCTTAATGATTGTACGTGTATTTTTTTTTTAACCTGTAGATGTGATAACTTATTTACTATTGTAGCTATTTTCAAGATTAAAAGAAGCTTTTAAAAAACACTTCTCTCTTCAGCAGTGAGTGACAGTTAACTAAGCACACAAGTCAAAAGGAAATCAATAAAGACAACGTAAGGTCAGAAGTGAGAAAGTCAATGCTTGTACACAGTTAAAGGAACGTATCAGCAGCAGATGAAGTTAGAAGTAACAATGCAAGCAAACACTGGATTTTGCTTGTGTACTTTCTTCTTTCAAAAATTCATACATGCAACTTGCCTGATTCACTCAGGAACAGCTGACCTTCATGGAGTAAAATCTACTAAAAAGTCAAAATATGTTCCTAAACCATCAAAATATTATGGAAATGTGTTGTTTTTTTTTTTACTGTTTCGGCTTTTTTTTTTTTTCTTTTAACCTAATTTCTATTAGTTCAAGTTGTTGTAAAATAGAGATAAATCCGTCATACGCAATGAAAAATCAGTTTCTGATAATGATGTTCTTGTCTACTGCTAATTTTCAGTCATGAATATCTAGGATGTAAATGATATTAAAAATGCAGGTAAAGAGCAAAGAAATTTGTCAGAAATAGCATGCATAGAAAAGTTTAGCTAGTTCTACCTTCTCTAAGAGAATAATGAAGGGAAAATTGATGGAGACAGAGCTATTTGAGAGTATTTTAATTTGTCATACCCTTTCATACAACCTTGGATATACTCAGTTTGTCTAAATTCCAAGAAGGTCAAGGACTAAGGATGCATGGATAGTATGGCACCAGATCCCTACTAATTTACCTCATATTGAAACAGTGTGCATGATTTTACATTTGGAATTATAGTGACACAGCTTTTGTCATATTTAGGGAAGGGGAGAATAAGCACATATCTAGAAAAGAAGACATTATTATAACAGCAAAATATATATATAGTCATAGCCACTGTCTGTCCCTCTTTCAACACAGAACTAAGTGACCTGGGGTGCTTGATATTCTTGGGTGCAAATAGATTGACACTCAGACAAATGGGATATTACAAAATAAGCCCAACAATAAAGGAAAACATGCAAATCTAAAGTAGTTAACATCACCAAATTCCACACGGAACAATTCCTAATAAGGAATGGTAAGTTGATCAAAGAGAAAAGTGTTGCTTCACTAATGTACATAGCTTAAACAGTGGAAGTATAGCTAATATTTCCAAGTCACTGTATATTTGGTAAAAGTAAAATTCTTCAATATCAGTTCATTAAAAATTGATTGGTTGCTGAAGCTCAGGGACAATAGCAGAGAAAGGGGAGCAAAATTTCCCTTGTGGCTTACTGCCTATAAAAAAGTATTATAATTAAAATAATCTGCTGCTCTGGATCACCTGCAAGTGAACAGACTCTTTGGAAAAGGTTTTCTTCCTGTTACTCCAAACAAATTCCTATTTGATATGAATGAAGCATCCTCACTTCTTTTAAAATGCTTAGCCATAATGCAAATACTGCAGTACCAGTCATACAATCTGCGGTTTTCTTCTCCCTTCTTTAATTTTGTTGCTCAGGGTAGTGATGGAGTCTTTAAGAAACTCAGCTGCTCACTAATTTCAGTGAAGCTGATGAATAAATTGGATGCTACAACTGACCATCAAAACACCTTTTATTCTGCAATGAGAATGGTTCAAAAGCAAGTTGATGTTTGAAGGCTGTTGATGGGTAGAAGGGAAGGAGAGAGGTTGAGAGAAACATGGCAGAAGGTTTACAGAAATGGCGTAACAATAACTTGAAAACAGGCAAAAGAGAAAATAAATAAATAAATGTTTATTTCTTTTTAAAATGTCATTAAAGAGCAGCCCCAGTCTATACAATCATCTGAGAGAAAAAAAGACAAATACGTGCTATTCACAGGAAACTACTTGTAAATTGAATGGCTGGAAACTGATAGCGACATTGGAATTAAGACTTAGATTCAGAAGTCACTGGAATATGAACGGGTCGTTTTGAATACTTCAGATTATTTACAAACATATCTTTTCATATCTTGATGTAGCTTTGCTTTAGTGTGTCAACCTGGATTTAATGGAATGTCAAAACATTGTTTAAAAATGGAAAATAGCATGAATTTTGGACAAACTAAGCAACAGAGAGGTTACCTCAAGTCTCACGGCTTGTGCTGATCTTTGTATTGCTATTTGTATTGCTGAGACAAGGCTTCATGATCTACTCTTCTGCCTTTGTCAGTAGTTTAGATAGCTGAATCAGTTGGGTTTATGCCAATTCAAAAAACAACCTACTGAAAGCTGCAAATCTTTTTTTTTGAACAAAATACTGAGTTAAATTCTTGTTATGATTAAAAGATGTGATTTTGTTGATCAATATTTAATGAATTTTTTAGCCATCTTTGATAGGTAGATGACAAATCAAAGTGCAATTTTGCATGCTTTGGGCTAGGTCAATTTCTGTTCAGTTTTTAGTTTTCAGTTATCAGAGAACTAAGAACCATTCCTCTGATCAAATATATAAATTTGGTTTTCAAAGAATTGATTCCAGTGGCTACAGCCACTGACTCACCACAGATTAACCTATCTATTAGAAATATGCATCTCCTGTAGAAATCAAAATGGACAAACCAAGCTGAGCTCAAGTTTTCCACAAACTTTATTTTATATATGCCATGTCTTGTGATTCTCAGACCGTTGTGTAGGGTGTCATTCTCTTAGAGAGTTACTCTCACTGGCAAATTTCTGAGTATGTACTCTTTAAAGAGTCTTGTGTAAAGACTTTTTTTTTCTAGAAAAGAAAGGACATTGCAAAAGGGTACCCGTTTCAGTGACACACTTGAACTAATGTCAAACAGGTTAGCTAGAAGAAGCATAGTTCTGCTTAGCAGGGCTAATTTGCTTAAGCCAACCAAAGTGTCTTTTACCAATCTAGCAAATCTCTGTGTGACGCTACGTGGGTGTGAGCAAACAGAACTATGAGCAACCTATAAAATAAAATATTTAAACAGATAAAAAAACCCATCTTGAACTTAGCATCCAATTATATCTGTTTTAGTCTCAAATTTAAGTTAACCTTTCTGCAATTGGCAATCATAAGTCTTACACTCCAGCAGATGTTTCCCTTCATTGTTTTAGAATTTCAGTCCACTACTAGCTAAAAAGATTTAAAAAAGAAATAATCTGTTGCTATTATTTCTTGTTCAATTTCAGTCCCATTTTGATTTTTAGTCATTCACAGAACGTTTCCTAGACTGTTCTGAAACACATCTTCTAATAAATATTGGTTTAATATTCCAACATAGTCACGTAAATTCTGAATATCTTTAACTGTTACTGTTCTGCTAGTCTTGAAGTTAAAGAACTCTGATTCATATTTATTATAGCTCATTTTGGTAAGGTATTTCTTTCTTGAAACAGTATATGTTCTTCCACATAGTAAAGATCTCTCAAAAATGTAGGATGACACTATATTTTTCACAGCATCCTAATAGCAACTCCATAAATATAACTTGTCAGATATTTCAAAGTGTTGACCAATGCTGTTTAATGTATTCCAGGTTGGCAGTCAGGTTTACTGGGTAGAATATGACTTTGTATTGATACTGTAATTGCTCTGTAAGATTTGTTCAGCTCTGCTTTGGTAAAGTACGCACCTTGACTGAGCAAATTTAGAGCAGTTCAGAAGGAAAGCTGAATTCATGGCTGAGTGCAGAAAATCTGCGCTACAGCAGTACGCTAGACAACCAGTGCTCTGACACTTCATTACATAAAGCATGAAAATTTTTAAAAGAAACAAAATGGCAAAGGATGAGAAACATGACATTAATACATGCCTTTCAGCTGATACTTCTCCTCAAGTATACTTTTTTCAAGTATTTAGTGCTTCACACCACATATGGAGATTAAAAATGAAGTGGTCAGTCACATTCATTTTGAGGTCAGTAGGATTCTAATTATTCAGTATTTTCCTGCATTAAAATCTAAACTTTATTCTAGCTTGCAAAGACAGGAAACAAGGTTTTCTGAATCATGTTCATCAAGAAAAGAGGATATTGGAGATAACTACTGTGGATAAGACAGAGAAGGTTATCTGCAACAAAAGCTCACTAATAACCAAATTGTGAATCCTATTTTCATCTCTAGTATGGTTAATAATTTTTAGTAGTTGATGAAATGACCTTAGAATCCTCTAGCTGCTTACATGGACACCCCCTAATAAATCAGAGAGCATTCAGAAATGTAATTGTATAAAAATTGGCCAATATATTGTAAACTGAGAATAGCTATGCTATTACGTAGGCAAAGAATCTGAATGACAACTTTGCTGCATTCTTGAATTTCATTTGTTTTAAATGCACGCACTTATCTGAAAACTATTCCCTGTGCCAGAACTGTGCAATCAAGGGGGAACTTGAGTACACTACTAGACAAAACAGAAATGTTTCTATTACATATTTGTACTTTCTTTTGCAGTTTCATTTAATAATGGATAGATTCAACCTTTTTCTTTGACAGTAAGACTTTTTTTTTATCTGTGATAATCTCCTTTATCAGTCTTATATAGTGTAAAGGTGTAAAAAACAAATCCAGAGAAACATATCTTGAACTAGTGGCAATGGTATAACATTAAATCTGTGTGCATTTAGAGATATCCAAAGTAAAATTCACATTTATGTTTAGTAGTTTTTACAAATGGACACAAACTGTATAGAAACTATCTTCAAAATATTTAAATGCATTCTTTTAATTCAAACTAGAATGATCATTTGAAATACATCATCAATTCTGTCTTTATTTTTATTTCTACATGTTAATCATACAAGGCAAGAAAATTACAGTTAATAGACAGGTTTCTGAGTAGCAAATGCCTGGTGCCATTTCTTTTTTAAGAAATGTATTGCTGACTATTATCTACTACGCCATGAAATCTCAGCAGTGACTAAAATTATACTGGAAAAAAAATTTTTCTTGGAACAATGCTGAGTTATACACAAATTATACACACAAATAACTATGTTATATAAAGTAGAGAGTAATTTTTATCAAAAAAGTATTTTGTAGTTTTTTTGGCTTGCCAAATAACCTTGAAAATGTAAAAGACGTAAATGACTACAGGGTAAGTTCAGGCTTTGTCTGTATCATTGCTGCTTCCTCACTGGTAGAAAAAGTCTATTTCTGTTTCATTGCTATAGATGACAAAGACTCAGAGCTCCGAATACTAAAAACTCAGTTCTCCAATACAGGTATGTTAATAAACTAAAAAATTGCAATCGCAATCCCTTTAGCTTTGGGACAATATCACAGGTTAAGTTAAAGTTGCCCTCTCATCAGATCCACATTTATGACCTTATTCTTGCAGCACCTCTGAACAAGTTTGGGCAAAAGAAAAATATTTTTGTCCAGTTACATAAAACAATATATATCTTTAAGTCTTTCTCAGGTGTGAATAGATCAATTTAAAAATCACAGACTGATAAAATCGGTTCTACATAAATATTACTAAATCTTAAAAGTCAATGGCTAGCAACTGGAGTTCTACGCATTAAGAACTAAGTATTTAGAAGTTTTCAGTAGCGTATATTAATAAACATACAGACGTCGAAGCTTTTCTTACACCACATTTAGATTGTGTAATATCACTGATTTCTGAAATAGTCCTGATTCACAAGCATGCAAGTGAGAAGAGATGAAAGTCAAGAAAAACATCATCCAGAAACACAGATTTGAAAAAAAAAAATCTAAAGGCAGCTTTTCTTTCTCTTCTGTGTATGGTAACATAATTTTGATATATTGTTTTTATTGAAGACAGGAAATAATCCAGCAGGATTTGCTCAGGATAAACACCTTTTGAAAGTTGTAAACATCAGTGTCTCAGTGTAAGAAGAAATCTATGTAGTTGTCACATGCAATATAAAAGGTTGGCCTTTCAGTACTCTCTGTATTTCTGACATGCACATATACATTAATGTACCAGCTATAGTACTCTAGTAAAAACATCTTTTTCAATTCTTAATCCAGCCTTCTAGAAATGAGTGGCTGACACTAAACCTCTTCAAACAGCTTAGACTCTGAAGCAGGATTTGTGGTTTACATATACTCATTATTGTAATGAAAAACACATTGTCTCAATGCCAGGTTCTTAAAGTAAGGGCCCTTTACAACAAATATAATAGTAATTCCAGGATTTTCAGAGGAATAGCAATAAGCTTTCTCTTAAGGATGGAATTTACCTGGTAATGTAAAAGGATTCCATGCTTCCTTTAAAAAAACCCACACTTTTTAAAATGCAAATAAGGATGAAATGCAATGGGGTGATATTGCATAATTATGCAATAGAGCTGTGAGATTATCTGTGGAATTTACATTCACAAACCTTATGGATTCCACTCAGATTTATGAACTCTGTCTTTATATGCAAGACTGAAAATTTCAGTGGAAACTTCACTAGAAAGCTGAGTGTTGCTTTATTTATCCTAAGAGCTAATAATCATAAGGCTAATAATCCCTGGTCACTAATTTAAGTACAGTTTCACTGAACATGTAATTATCCTAAAACATAAGAACTTGGATTGAGGACTGGTTGTCAGCTCATGAACTCTGGAAAACTATTATATATATATTAATTATATTATATTATTTCCTTCTCTTGATGAACATGATTCAGAAAACCTTGTTTCCTGTCTTTGCAAGCTAGAATAAAGTTTAGATTTTAATGCAGGAAAATACTGAATAATTAGAATCCTACTGACCTCAAAATGAATGTGACTGACCACTTCATTTTTAATCTCCATATGTGGTGTGAAGCACTAAATACTTGAAAAAAGTATACTTGAGGAGAAGTATCAGCTGAAAGGCATGTATTAATGTCATGTTTCTCATCCTTTGCCATTTTGTTTCTTTTAAAAATTTTCATGCTTTATGTAATGAAGTGTCAGAGCACTGGTTGTCTAGCGTACTGCTGTAGCGCAGATTTTCTGCACTCAGCCATGAATTCAGCTTTCCTTCTGAACTGCTCTAAATTTGCTCAGTCAAGGTGCGTACTTTACCAAAGCAGAGCTGAACAAATCTTACAGAGCAATTACAGTATCAATACAAAGTCATATTCTACCCAGTAAACCTGACTGCCAACCTGGAATACATTAAACAGCATTGGTCAACACTTTGAAATATCTGACAAGTTATATTTATGGAGTTGCTATTAGGATGCTGTGAAAAATATAGTGTCATCCTACATTTTTGAGAGATCTTTACTATGTGGAAGAACATATACTGTTTCAAGAAAGAAATACCTTACCAAAATGAGCTATAATAAATATGAATCAGAGTTCTTTAACTTCAAGACTAGCAGAACAGTAACAGTTAAAGATATTCAGAATTTACGTGACTATGTTGGAATATTAAACCAATATTTATTAGAAGATGTGTTTCAGAACAGTCTAGGAAACGTTCTGTGAATGACTAAAAATCAAAATGGGACTGAAATTGAACAAGAAATAATAGCAACAGATTATTTCTTTTTTAAATCTTTTTAGCTAGTAGTGGACTGAAATTCTAAAACAATGAAGGGAAACATCTGCTGGAGTGTAAGACTTATGATTGCCAATTGCAGAAAGGTTAACTTAAATTTGAGACTAAAACAGATATAATTGGATGCTAAGTTCAAGATGGGTTTTTTTATCTGTTTAAATATTTTATTTTATAGGTTGCTCATAGTTCTGTTTGCTCACACCCACGTAGCGTCACACAGAGATTTGCTAGATTGGTAAAAGACACTTTGGTTGGCTTAAGCAAATTAGCCCTGCTAAGCAGAACTATGCTTCTTCTAGCTAACCTGTTTGACATTAGTTCAAGTGTGTCACTGAAACGGGTACCCTTTTGCAATGTCCTTTCTTTTCTAGAAAAAAAAAGTCTTTACACAAGACTCTTTAAAGAGTACATACTCAGAAATTTGCCAGTGAGAGTAACTCTCTAAGAGAATGACACCCTACACAACGGTCTGAGAATCACAAGACATGGCATATATAAAATAAAGTTTGTGGAAAACTTGAGCTCAGCTTGGTTTGTCCATTTTGATTTCTACAGGAGATGCATATTTCTAATAGATAGGTTAATCTGTGGTGAGTCAGTGGCTGTAGCCACTGGAATCAATTCTTTGAAAACCAAATTTATATATTTGATCAGAGGAATGGTTCTTAGTTCTCTGATAACTGAAAACTAAAAACTGAACAGAAATTGACCTAGCCCAAAGCATGCAAAATTGCACTTTGATTTGTCATCTACCTATCAAAGATGGCTAAAAAATTCATTAAATATTGATCAACAAAATCACATCTTTTAATCATAACAAGAATTTAACTCAGTATTTTGTTCAAAAAAAAAGATTTGCAGCTTTCAGTAGGTTGTTTTTTGAATTGGCATAAACCCAACTGATTCAGCTATCTAAACTACTGACAAAGGCAGAAGAGTAGATCATGAAGCCTTGTCTCAGCAATACAAATAGCAATACAAAGATCAGCACAAGCCGTGAGACTTGAGGTAACCTCTCTGTTGCTTAGTTTGTCCAAAATTCATGCTATTTTCCATTTTTAAACAATGTTTTGACATTCCATTAAATCCAGGTTGACACACTAAAGCAAAGCTACATCAAGATATGAAAAGATATGTTTGTAAATAATCTGAAGTATTCAAAACGACCCGTTCATATTCCAGTGACTTCTGAATCTAAGTCTTAATTCCAATGTCGCTATCAGTTTCCAGCCATTCAATTTACAAGTAGTTTCCTGTGAATAGCACGTATTTGTCTTTTTTTCTCTCAGATGATTGTATAGACTGGGGCTGCTCTTTAATGACATTTTAAAAAGAAATAAACATTTATTTATTTATTTTCTCTTTTGCCTGTTTTCAAGTTATTGTTACGCCATTTCTGTAAACCTTCTGCCATGTTTCTCTCAACCTCTCTCCTTCCCTTCTACCCATCAACAGCCTTCAAACATCAACTTGCTTTTGAACCATTCTCATTGCAGAATAAAAGGTGTTTTGATGGTCAGTTGTAGCATCCAATTTATTCATCAGCTTCACTGAAATTAGTGAGCAGCCGAGTTTCTTAAAGACTCCATCACTACCCTGAGCAACAAAATTAAAGAAGGGAGAAGAAAACCGCAGATTGTATGACTGGTACTGCAGTATTTGCATTATGGCTAAGCATTTTAAAAGAAGTGAGGATGCTTCATTCATTAATTTTCTATCATTTGCTGCAAGCACTGTAGTTGAAATTCCACATTCTCTGGTTTCTTCTGCCTCTATGTTCTCCAAAAGTAGAGCACCCTGCAGTTTCACCGCAATTAGACTTTGCTACTAAAACATGCTTTTCATTAAATTACTAGAAAAATAAAAATAAAAACAAAGCTGGCATGAAATTAGGTTACACAGTATGAAATTATTTACAGCAGTCCACCAAGCCCTACATCAGGTAAAGTCATAGTGTCTGAGTCTGCAGAATTTATGCAGCTTGACTGTGTTACATCTGGAGGGCGACAGCTGGCTATTATGTACACCTAATTTATCCAAGCAGTAAATACCACAAGTACAGAAATCTATTCACCTAAGGCTTACGGTTCAGTTGTTTTAGTATTTTATATTGAAAAAAAAAAGTAGAATAAATTACAATCAACTCTTCCCCACACTTCTTCAACAATGCATGATGCTCTATAGTGTAAATACAGTAAATGAAGTGTCTTTTGGTCTAATTATAAATCTGGCAATGAACATGATTACTAATTGGTTTCCACAATAATTACAATAATAATTTAAAATTCTAACAGTTTTTAGATAAATGACAAAGGATATTGGAACAGTTAAACCAAAACTGACAGTAACGGACTACTTAGGGCTTGCAACAAGAAGAAGGAAAAGAACCCCAGCAAACTGAACTTTGTTAGTGTGGTACTGAAATAACTTTAATATCAGCTAACTCTATCACTAAGCAGAATATCTAAGAAAGCTGTATGATAGAATGCTAAAAATTACATTATATCTCAGATATTACCCACTGTCATAAAAACATCTGAGACAATCTATATCCTCTATTCTTACAAAATGAGATTTTTGCAGGAAGACAAAATCCTAAATTTATTCCCCCTTCTTGCACCTTCTTAATCTATATATAAATCTGAAAGCATGCAGTTGTCTTCTTCCTGAATAACCAGAGGTATCTTTCTTTAATGTGCCATATACTCATTTGTAACAGCATAGGGTCTCTAAAAAAAAATTCAGATCAACAGTCCAAGGGAAAATTAGCTTGTACATAATCGGTAAAACACACATTGAGGTTGTAGCCAAGGTTTGAAAACCACATTACTAGGTTCTTGTTCAAAAAATTCTAAGAATCATTACCAAGTTCTCGTTCACACATATGATTAAGTTCTTCCTTCTTCAGTGTTTAAAGACTGTACACAAGTTTTATTGACTGTACTAGTTAAAAACGCATGTTTAATGTTGTCTTAAGAAAGCATGCCTATTCATCATAGTCTCAAGATTTGCTTCAAAACCTCTTGGAATCAATAGTAATTGTATAATTGACTTTAATGGTTACTAAACTAGAGCTGTAAATAGAATAATTGCAGACTAAGGCAAAATATTTGATCTTTGTTGCAAAACTTGATAACTCTGGATGTTTATAAATAGAATGCTAATGTCCAGAAACAAACCTTGAAAAGCTGTCAGGGGGTGGGGGAGACAGGACAGGAAGGGAGAAGTGAGAGATTTAACTAGAAAGCAGAGAATATTTACGGATTCCCATTACATTTCTTGTACAAAAACCATGGCAACCATTCACCAAACTCCATTCAACTGGAATCTACAGCTTACAGTAGAGTAATAATACTGCTTTGCATACCTATGCTAATTTCCATTCAGATATCTCTCAGCATCTGCAAACAGTGACTTAAACTTTACATTGGCCTTACGAGGATATGGCTAAGCATAATTAAAAAAAAAAAAAATTGACTACAGAAATAAGAATTTGAAGAATGAGATTCTCCAGATAATAGTTATCAATCTCACTGAAAAAATGAATAGAAGCACACAATCCAAATAATTTTTTTGTACCTATTTGATTTTAATGACCAAAAACATATGCATATACAGAAATGCTAAGTACGTTTCTGTTCAAATTACTTCCTGACTTAAAAGTCCATTTCTAGCTTTCTTACAATTCTCAGTGCACGAATGGAGTAGTCTTTTGGGGGCTTATCAGGCTTGTGCAGGAAACAGGGTATAAAAATCTACAGGTATATCTTCTGAAGAACAAAGTTGATTTGCTATTACTGCCTCCTATGGCCGTATGTCTTCACACTAAAGCAATATCAACCCATGATTTTATAGAACACTTCCTAAAAATTAAAACTACTGTTTTAAAATTAAATACTAGTCTTTTCAAATTATTCAAGTTTATTTTTAATGTATCAATAATTTTGAAAACTACTTTGTTCATAGAGGACAATATACAACAGGTGGGTTTTTCAATATTTGGGAAGAAATATAGTAATAAAAATTGAAAAAAATATCAAACTTCTGGAATTACTTAGAGTATTCATTCAATATTAAAGTACCGTCAAAGGTAGGTCATTACTTTACCAACTTGAAATCCCTGAGATTGCTAAATCAAGCCATCATTTTTTATTCTATCAAACAGATGTGCTAAGAAACATAACGATAGCCAGCCTAAAATTCCACTGCCTATTGTCACTCTATTATGCCATTACATTTCTTCTGAACATATTTCATCATCATGCAAGTGTCCACCCTTCTGCTCAGCTTGTTGCTCCATCTCAAATATCACTTACTCAGATTGCATGAATTTATCTTCTTAATGTTACCTCATAAATCATTCTCTAAGATAAAAATTCTTGGTTTTCTTCCTTCTCACCTCTCCTTCGGCTCATCTCTTTTCAAATAATTTACTTGTATTTGTTGCCATTGAAAGCAAAAGCCTCAAAATCTTAATAATACACTGAAAAAAGCTGATTTTTTGGGTTGAAGAGGAAAAAAACGCAATAGTCATCTTTGTAACAATAGTCGTCTTTGTAAATAACAGCAACTGAAGACTACAGCAGTTTCTGGAGAAGTTCCAAGCAATCTCTCCCATTACTGTAAATATTATCTCCCTATTATTGTATGTATCTGTTCCTCTGAGTTTCATTTGTACCCTGTTTACAGTATGTTTATACAACATACAGAGATTGAAAGGAAAACTCAGAATTCTTTTATTTGAATATAAGTTTTGTAGAGTGCGAACTGTCGTGGTTTTCTTCTTCAAAATTAATGCTTCTAAATGTATTTACATTTATTTATTTTAATTTGCTAAATGGATGATTTACATTGATTTGCGTAACTAGTTTCCTAATACCAGAAGAAACTTTACTAAGTACACACTTCATGATAATATATTTAGTATATATTTATAGTAAAAATTCACAAACATAAGCAAGAGGGAGAAGTATAATCAGGCCACTTACTTTTTGTCTTAATTGGAATCTGCAGTATCTGTATGTTTTCTGAAAGTAGTGGTACTAGAATTGGACTCTCTGCTTATTCGCCAGTCACAAGGAAGAACGGGTATAGTATTAAAAACTTGCACTACAATAACCAAGGGATGAGTCATTTGTGTTCTATGGCAAGCTTGGCACTCTCTACCATTCATATATGAAGAAAATATTTTCTACACAGATGTTCACGACACAATCCATGGTGGAAAATACGATGTTTGCTAGATAAAATTCTGATCAAGAAGCAGTTATGGTAGCTTTCCTTTGATTTCCACGTGTACCAGAAATACACAACACACATAACAACATTACAATCAGATTTCATTAGTTGTGTTAACACAAGTTAAGATGAGAAGAGCCTTGCAAGATATTAAGGCAGGTAGAAACCCAGTTATTCAACATCTATAGTGAAAGAGCTACTACCTCCTAGATAAGGTACTGGATGAACAATTCTGTGACCTACTACAGATATGATGTCGTTAGTCTCTTTTAGAAATTCAGGAACCACCTCAGGAGATGTCAAAATGAGATCTGTAACTTAATAATTGCAATTCTATTATTTCAGAAGTACGTTGTAGCGAGTAAATGTTAAAAAATAGGTTGCTATGCCTTTGTCAGGACTTGCAAAAATTATATTTAAAGAACATCCAGAAAATAATTCTTGAAAAGACAAATATAGAAGTGCCAAGTGGACAGCATTACGCGGGAAGTACTCTTAAATTTGGGGGGAAATTGTCACAACTGGATGTCCATCTGAAGTGCCTGTACACTAATGCATGCAGAAGTTTCTGCATGCAACATTATATTCCAGCTGAAGACTGCCAAACAAGCAACTGCCATTCACAGCAAAGCCCTACATCAAAATAAAACTAAATCAGTCTCATTTCACTCCTCTATCATGAAAAACGGAGCTTATTTCCTTCTAAACTTTAATTATCGTAAGAATCTATGAATTTCAGTCCTGGAAAATAAATTATTTTTACTTTTATTAAACTCTTACTAATACACTGGAAAGATCCAATGCATACTGAAGAAAATAGGCAATACAGAAGACTGAAGTACCTCTCAAAATAAAATGTGAGAGTTATTATACAGATTCTCCAAGAAGCCAGAATAAATCAGATTTTAACGTTTCATGTATACCTCAATTAAAAAGTAAACAATCTAAATTCAGCTCTGCATTATTTTCTAAGTTCTTTACAGGGACCTAAATCATATAATTCCAAGAAATTAAAGGTGGAGAACACCCCTAACAGTATACAGTGAAGAAAAGCAAATATTTTCTGGTTTAAAGTATTTAAAGAATCTCCATAAAATATCTTTCTGGAATACCTCTGCAGCTTTCACATTGCATCTAAGAAGATTTGCAGATAACACTTGATGTTAGGCTTGAGTTGTGAATGTCCAATTAAAGTTCTTTTTTAAATTGGTCATTTACGTAAACTTGCAAATCATTAAGAAGTTCAATTTTTAGAAAGAAGGAGTTTCTTCGAGATATCACAACCTAAGCAGTAGCAATTACCAGGTCTCATAATACAGAACAGAACCAGATAACAAGAGAGTCACCAGAATATGTTAACTATTAAGGACATTCCTTGCTAAGTTGCTGCAACTTTGTTATGTTCGGATATACAACATTAAAAGTACAAGCTAACTCTATATATCTGGGTCAAGATTTTCAAAAATGGTTAAATAAAAATTCCTGAAGGAAACAATTTTCAGAGGATAAATCTTCTGCACTTCTGAAAAATCTTGTCCTTTCAAAACCATGGAGAAAAAAATTATTAAGCTGGAAAATCCTAATCATTATATACAGCATATATGCCATACATTTATTCATGTGACATTCACACTCTACATTATGGCACTCTACAGGAACTAGGGATATAAATTCAGGCTAGTAGAATTAAATGCCTAACAGAGGTGGCCTTTAAAAAAAAGCTATAAGCACCTTACAGAACTACTAGTAAGTTTCACTGTAACAGTGTAATTCAGAGTAAAGACAGACTAATGGATAAAGTCAATTTACTAAAGGCACAAAACTTCTTTCACCAATCGATATGCTATCAATCTAAAATAGTCTATAAATTTAAATGCTCAGTTTCAAGTTTCCTCAGAAAACATGGATAAGAACTGCAATAATATACAGAAATTTCCCCTTCTGATTCACCGAGTAATGTATATTACAATAACTGGATAAATAAATGCTTTCTTGAATCTTTGTGGCCTCTTTCAGTACATCAGCAAGTCAACTTTCTAAAACTTGCAGCAGGATTGAAATTTTTGTGTTAAGAACAAGATTCAATGCTGATATAATATGCTGAAGTCCATAAAACATCTACAGATAAAGCGATTTTCACCTAATTAAGATCTGTTTCCAGTGATAACTTCAAGAAGTCTCTCTCTTTAATCCATTTAAAAAGAATAAACATAAATGTGATCTTTGTTTTGCAGGCTGTATTAGGAAGAGCTTGCCAAATAGATGCTACAGGGTTTGAGACATGTAATCTACAGAACATTTGTTCTGTCAAAGCCGATGGAGCTATAACAATTTAGAGTAGCCGTGGGTTTTTTTAACTGCAATAGGTTTTATCTGAAAAAGTCACAAAACACAGCAGTATGTTAATTACGCATTCCTGTCTATGCAGTAGATGAAAGTGTGTCACTCTTGCTACTATTAACATTGCAAGTTTATCCTGATAAATACAGTATTAACGCCATTGCAATATTGATTAGTTAAAGTACTCAGTAAGTATCATTAATTTACTTTTCATAGTAATAAGGGAAACTGAACTTTTGATCTCCTTGTAGAGGGTGGAATGTCAGCTTATTGAATGACTCAAGGCTATTTCAGATGTATGTTTGTGTTGCTGGTATTTCAACTACAGCTTTAAACCAAATAATAAGAAAAAAAAGAAGAAAAAAAAAGAAAACATTTTGAAGAAGCAAAAAAAAAAGAATACGTCCAAGTCCCAGATTTCTCCTCAGAAACAAGGCCCCTCCAAAATCTGAAAGTACAGCACATCACTTATATTACTAGCAGTTTAATATTAAACATAAAGGTGACTGAAAGAATAATGAAATGTGTACATAACACCAATCTAATAAGCACATTATCTTCAAAGGTTCAGGTACAACATATGTTAATGAGAAATTCCTTTGATGAGTAGGAATATACAAAACTCTCCACAAATGCTCATCTCAAAGCAAATGCACTTAAAAGTAAATGTGAAAATGTTTCACTTACAAAAATGAAACAGAGGTTAGTGTCTCCTTGGACACTAAGTTACTTTACTGTGTGTAGGGGAAAGGTTATGAGAGTTTATAAGATAGGCAGAAAAACACACGACCAGCAAGATAACATTTTTACAGTTTTACTGAGTTTTCTTCAGTGAAAGTGTTTTTAATCTTTTTTGTTCTTTTGTGTTTTGCTTGGAAAAGGACAATGCATCAGCAGAGTAGGATCTCATCCACGAGACTAGTACGATCTAACCTGCAGTACAAGGTTTCTCAGTTACATCAGTGAGGTTTGGTTTATGAAACAAACATCAAGAATAAAATAAATTCATAGGAAGTTTCCAAGCTTTTCAGCAGAGCCAGAATTCCACCCACTTGGTATCACGTAATGCTGATTAACACTGCCTGTACTTCCCCACCTAGCACCTTGACCCACTCCAACAGACTTCCATTCTTTTCCTCACACAAATGCTGTCCTAAACAAACTCATCAGCAACATAATTCTAAAACCAGGAAAGACTAATTATTCTTGTTCTCATTTTGTTCTCTATACCCAGTAGTGATGGTCTGTTTTCGACGCACAAATAAATCATGCCACAAGCTCTCTGATCTTGATCAACTTTTTTAGGGATGGCATATTTAAATTTTAGCATAATATTCCATACCTCATTCTATTACCTACAGACACATAGACACACAAAATATGCCAGCAGCATGCCTGCATGCTTCTGTTTCCCCCCCGCCCCCGATTGCTTAGTGAACGTGCTAGTCTATCTTTTCCTCCAGTACGGATGCTGCATTGTGATTTTACAAGCTGTTCCACTGTCTTTATCAAGGACACACTTACTTTTCTACTCACATTGCTGCTCTGATCAAAAGGACAGAATATAGTTAGATTTATCTTCATAATTCCTTTAGTATTCACTATAACCTGCAGACAATTAAGAATTCATGTGGTGTTCATGTGAATGTCACAGGTACTTCCATATGAGTTCCATTGCAATCCAGCATATTTACAATCCAATTAGTACCATAACCTGATATAGTTAATAATATCTCAGGAAGCAAAGAGCTCCTTATGCTAAAATCTGTCTTTTGGGACAATGTAGTAAATTGTCACGACACAAAAAAAGGGCTAACTTACAAATAAGTTAAGCAGTTGATGTAAATTCCATGCACTTCCAATACAAAATTTCGAAAGGAAGAAAAACCACTTCTGGTGCCTCCAGCATGGCAACACTTACCTCAGGAGTGTCCTTGCTATAACATGGCAGTGCTTACCTCAGCTGTATCCCTGCTCTGGCGTGGTAGTAGTTTTGGAGAAACTTCTCTCAGGAGCATTCCAGCTCTGGTGTGGCAGCAGCTACGGCGGCACTTACCTCACGAGTGTTCCCGCTCTGGTGTGGCAGCAGATGTGGCGGCACTTCCCTGACGAGCATTCCCGCTCTGCTGTGGCAGCAGCTATGGCGGCACTTCCCTCAGGAGTGTTCCCGCTCTGGTGTGGCAGCACTTTTGGCAGCACTTCCCTCAGGAGTGTTCCCGCTCTGCTGTGGCAGCACTTTTGGCAGCACTTCCCTCAGGAGTGTTCCCGCTCTGATGTGGCAGCAGCTATGGCGGCACTTCCCTCACGAGTGTTCCCGCTCTGCTGTGGCGGCACTTTTGGCCGCACTTCCCTCACGAGTGTTCCCGCTCTGGTGTGGCAGCACTTTTGGCGGCACTTCCCTCATGAGTGTTCCCGCTCTGGTGTGGCAGCACTTTTGGTGGCACTTCCCTCAGGAATGTTCCCGCTCTGGTGTGGCAGCACTTTTGGCGGCACTTCCCTCACGAGTGTTCCCGCTCTGGTGTGGCAGCACTTTTGGCGGCACTTCCCTCACGAGTGTTCCCGCTCTGGTTTGGCAGCACTTTTGGTGGCACTTCCCTCAGGAATGTTCTCGCTCTGGTGTGGCAGCACTTTTGGTGGCACTTCCCTCACGAGTGTTCCCGCTCTGGTGTGGCAGCACTTTTGGTGGCACTTCCCTCACGAGTGTTCCCGCTCTGATGTGGCAGCACTTTTGGCCGCACTTCCCTCACGAGTGTTCCCACTCTGGTGTGGCAGCACTTTTGGTGGCACTTCCCTCAGGAATGTTCCCGCTCTGGTGTGGCAGCACTTTTGGCGGCACTTCCCTCACGAGTGTTCCCGCTCTGGTGTGGCAGCACTTTTGGCGGCACTTCCCTCAGGAACGTTCCTGCTCTGGTGTGGCAGCACTTTTGGCGGCACTTCCCTCACGAGTGTTCCCGCTCTGGTGTGGCAGCACTTTTGGCGGCACTTCCCTCACGAGTGTTCCCGCTCTGATGTGGCAGCACTTTTGGCGGCACTTCCCTCACGAGTGTTCCCGCTCTGGTTTGGCAGCACTTTTGGTGGCACTTCCCTCAGGAATGTTCTCGCTCTGGTGTGGCAGCACTTTTGGTGGCACTTCCCTCACGAGTGTTCCCGCTCTGGTGTGGCAGCACTTTTGGTGGCACTTCCCTCACGAGTGTTCCCGCTCTGATGTGGCAGCACTTTTGGCCGCACTTCCCTCACGAGTGTTCCCACTCTGGTGTGGCAGCACTTTTGGTGGCACTTCCCTCAGGAATGTTCCCGCTCTGGTGTGGCAGCACTTTTGGCGGCACTTCCCTCACGAGTGTTCCCGCTCTGGTGTGGCAGCACTTTTGGCGGCACTTCCCTCAGGAACGTTCCTGCTCTGGTGTGGCAGCACTTTTGGCGGCACTTCCCTCACGAGTGTTCCCGCTCTGGTGTGGCAGCACTTTTGGCGGCACTTCCCTCACGAGTGTTCCCGCTCTGGTGTGGCAGCACTTTTGGTGGCACTTCCCTCAGGAATGTTCCCGCTCTGGTGTGGCAGCACTTTTGGCGGCACTTCCCTCATGAGTGTTCCCGCTCTGGTGTGGCAGCACTTTTGGTGGCACTTCCCTCATGAGTGTTCCCGCTCTGGTGTGGCAGCACTTTTGGTGGCACTTCCCTCAGGAACGTTCCCGCTCTGCTGTGGCAGCAGCTATGGCGGCACTTCCCTCACGAGTGTTCCCGCTCTGGTGTGGCAGCACTTTTGGCGGCACTTCCCTCATGAGTGTTCCCGCTCTGGTGTGGCAGCGCTTTTTTTTTTTTTTTTTTTCTTTTTTTAAATCTCCCACAAAGTGTACCTCATGATTTCTAACAAACAGGAAAAATGTCACTACACTGCAAACCTCAAATAATCCACAATTTAATTAGTGTATCTTTGATTTTGTCAATGAAAGCTTCTAGATACAATACATACTAGCATAAAAAAACCACTGAATTAACATGGCATAAATCAGATTGGGATTGAAGTGGTTTATTAATGATATGTCATTAATTGGCAAAATGTAAACCAATCACTGAGGATTCACAATTTCAACAGTAAAACAGATGAAACAGTAACACACTGAAAAACTGTTAATACAGATCTACAAACTTTTAAACGTACTTTTATAAGTAATTATAAAAAGTTCTGGTTACATACACACAATTGAGAGCTGTGAGACCCCTCTACTTTTGGAGGTGCAGGTTCCCATATTTACACATACTGCCTGTGGACACCCCAGATGTCACATGCTGGGGCGACTTCTGTGAGTGTCAAAATGGATTTAAACTGCTGCTCCAATATCCTCTTCTCATTCCAAGGTCCCCCACGATTGTTTCATACTCTCCATGTGTCTTTCATATTTCTTTTCAATTTACTTCTTCATTGTTTCAAAAGTTTTCTTGCAATTCCCTGGTTGCTCATCAATCTGGATGATGGTCATCATCATCTTCAGCAGAATCACTGTTGGGGCAAATGCTCTCAGGCAGTTTTGGCTCTTCCAGTCACCCAGGGTTACTCTCAAATCACTTCTTGTCAGCTGTTGGTATCCAGGACATTGTGCAGCTCTCCTTCCCTGCCCCCAACAATGCAAATCAGTATTTAGCTCAAAGATGGAGCTTGCACAGTATGAGAGGAAAAACTGTTTGGGAAAGAAAGCGAAATGGGGAAGTGGATCAAAACCACAAAACCAGATATGAATATAAGGCTCACCTGTGTTGAATCATTCAGTTCTAAAATTCAGAGTATCTTCTCATAATTAAACATGTCAAATACAAATTATTTGTAATTCAATCCTTAGTGATTCACATTATAAAAACACATCACTCGAAGTAAAAGCACTTTATGAATAAATCAAATACTCTTTTTTTCAAGAACAATAACAATGAAGAGACTGCATCACAGCTGCATTTGTTTCACTTTTTTCTTTTCACCAACTTTGTTCTTTGTTGAGTGTAGAACTATTTCACTCCAGTAGACTTCTTAATGAAAGTCAGGTTCATCAGTCCTGGTGTTATGCCATCTGTGTTATTAGAGGACTGCTTTTTCAGTGACAACAAGTTTTCTCACTAGATGTAAGTGGGTAGGATTTAAGTGTATAGTATATTAAGTATAGAACATATAAGAGTATTCAAGACAGTAATTTGTATGAGGAATATTGACTCTGATCCCTTGGCCTTTGAGGACAGAGCTGGACTGAAAGGTCTGTTTGTTCCTTTATCTGTGAATTTTGATTGGATATTTTAAAGAAAGCTAGCTGAGCCCAGGAAGAACTTCTGTTATTCATCCGCTTGTGTATATCCCACATTAATCACTAGAAGACAAAACAGAGGGAAAGAAAAATTTAAGTATTCAGTCGAACAATTACTAAAGTTATTTTTGATCCAGTTTTTGCAACTGTGTAATTAAGCTTTACAAAATATAGAATACTGTAATCTGACTCACCTCTTCTTGTTACGAAATGCAGAGGGAAAATAAGATTGTTGCACGAAGGTTCTCTCCAAATGTACTAATCAGAATACATATTTCTCATTTAGAAGAAAATACGATGGGAACAATCTTAGTGACTTCTAACTCCTGCTTGACTTCAGATCAAATTTTCTAAGGATTTTAAAATACAGAGCTATCTGGAATGTAACAAAGTTTATTGTTGATATTGCTTATGAAGAAAAGGTCTGACACAAAGCAAAATAAATAAGTCAATTTTTAAGCAGTGTAAAAACCCCACAATTAAGCACCTTATTTTACTGGTGCCATAACAATAACACTTACAAACGTAATTAACAGTCTATGGGTCTAATAAAACCCATTAAGTCAGCTGAAAGACTATAGAAGTCTTTTGTGGTCTGTCAAAATAGCCTGTTCCAAACTTATCCAAATTACTGTTGTATAGCAACACAGAAAATATTTTCTTCACCATCAGCAATTATTCTTACTTTGCTTTCTAAAATCAGAACATTATGACAAAAGAATCATAATTGGTGTACTTACTCAAATATGTGGTATTTTTAGAACGAGCCTTTAATAATTTCTGGGTTATCAAGAGAAGATAAAATAATTTATAAGGAAGCATCTTCATAATTGTCGCAGAATATTTAAGCGCTTGTTATTCCATATGCTGATAATGTTGTCAGGGAAGATTTGCTCAGAATGTCTATGATGTGCTTTTGTTCCAGTGTTCAATCATAATCAACAATTCTTGAAGTAGTAATAGTTCAAAATGGCCCCAAGGCCCCATAAAACAAGAACTGCTGGGCTCTGTGACCTTGATCTTTATAAAGTTAAAAAGTTTTAAGACTGGATCTGAATAGTAATGTTTATGATCTGCCGTTTAAGTGTGTCAGAATTTTCAAATACAATGTGTAATAATTTTGATTAAAGTGTTTAATAGATTCTCAACTTTATTGCAGAACTGGTGTTTCTAATTAGATGTAATTGGATCTAGTTTTCGGTACACAGCTACTAAAGAAACAAGATAAATGCTGCAGGAAGTGTGGTATGACCTTTTCATTATTGCTTTGTCAGGACATCTGTCAAGAGACTTTTCCTCTATTCCAAAGCAGTCAGACGTTGCAATGAACTGTAGTAAGGTATAGCTTGTTCTTGGTAGGAAGCCAGACTGTTACCCAGTAAGATTCATAATGTACTATAGTCAACAAGATATAAAGATACAAGGTACATAATAAAACAAAATTTGTCTTTTGAAGTAGTAAAGGTCAACAATGTACTGCACTTTAGAGAGGAAGATATGAAAGCAGAAGAAAAAAATGCATTTTCCACATCCCTGCTAATATTATCTGTGATTATAATCTGGAATTTTTATTACACAAATTTATTTCTAAAACGTTTTTAATAAGCACTTTTGTAACATCAGCAATGAAAGGCAAATGAGCAATGGCAGCTCAAGATTTGCAGAAGAAAGAACAGACACAGGCAGACATCGTTCTCTCACCAAAGGAAAAAATTGGTTAGATTTATCAAATTCTGGAGAGTGTAACAGTTATGACAGTTTTCAGGAAGCTGCTAAAACCATTCTGTCTTCTCCAGTTAAAATGAGTTGTTTCAGAGACAGAAAAAGCATGCCAGCACCCCACTCCCCCCATGAATAACCTTTTCCAAATGCTTGTTATATAGTAGAGAAAAAAGTGACAAACAGAGCATGTTCCAGCATACACAGTCTCCATATTACTTCTAAGAGAATTGCAAAGAGTAAGAAAAGCACAAGATACATGTCAGCAGTATCGGCAGTTCTCTCTACTGGAAACGCTTTAGAGGCTTGCTAAATCAAAAACATCACGGGTATAGAACAAGCTAAATCTTAATGCTAATTACCTGCTGCAACACCACACTCACAGACAAATATTTGCTACTCATGAGTAGTCATGCCTTTATTCTAAGGAATATACAATTGCAACATTTAGAATGTTCTAAAACTTTCACTGTAAAGCAAATATATTTACATTATAGCTGTCTTTCTCTTTTCTCCTGGTATTTCATGGAACCTGTTACATCTCTCATTTAATTAAGCCGCCAGCCTTGTAACTGATTATATGCAGAAAGACTGCTGAACCCGAAGTATGTCTCTTGGAAGTCTTTCTACCTCTCATTCTACAACTGAGGCATGAGACTACATTCTTTGGAAAATAAATCATCTGGTGCAAGTTTCTGGATTTCTTTTCTAAGTGAAAGAAATTATTTTATAACTTCCTATTTTAGCGAATACCTTCAATTTTCAGAACACATAGGTGGCAGGACATATTTAGCAGAAAGCAGCCAGTTATTGAAACGATGTGGGTTCAGCCTCACGTTACAAATGCCATGGGACTGTAGAACCCAAAAAGCATAAGTCATTATTATAAAGAATGTTTCCAAGATTTGTCAGGAAGGCTGCTTCCCAGAGTGTTATTAAGTACCATTGAGGAAAGACACCGTTGATTTAGCAAACACTTCCTTTCTTGTTTAATTGCATATAACGTTTCTAATGCTTTCCGATTCTTCAGTCAGCCCATATCCATCCTCCCCCCACCCCCTTACAAAAAAACACCCTGGGAGCCATGTTTAGTTACAGCCCAGTGGCCTGATTTATTGTCATTTTCTGGAATGGAGTCATGTTTTGATGTGTCCAGTTACTACTATTTCCTTAGACTTTTCACACAGTGAAAGCTGTATTTTCCGAGGGGCACACCCACAGGGCTACTGCAGCTGTCTCTGCTGTAAACGGTTTAGTAGTGACACATGATTTTGAGAGCTTGACATCCTACAGATAGTTTATAAATGAAATTATTCTCAGTCAGGAGAGTACAGGTTCTTAGCAATTAATCTGTGCTCAGTCACAAACTTAAACCATGGGATTTCTCATCTCAGCTTGACTAAATAAAATTGAGTTAGAATCATGAAAACTTGCAACAATCGTGAGGGATCTTAGAGTGAAAAGAAGATAACAGAACTGCCTTCTAAACCTAGTTTGGCACCAGTAGAAGTCACTCCACTGACACCATGACCTCTAATTAGGCCAGGCAGAGCATCCTTCCCCTCAAATAAGCAGCCTACATCCAGCTAGAGGAGTGACAATGCAGGGTGCAGTACCAGGGACCCAAACCTGGGTGTGCACACATGACTGTGGTGCCTTTCTCACCAGCAGGTGGATTAGTAAGTTTTAGGGAGCAGCAGGGTACACATAAAGCTGGGGCACCCACAGCTCTAACAGGAGATGTATGTAATAGGAGAACCTGCATACATGGACTGCGAGAGGGAGGGGATGTACATAGTAGTGGGTCTGTGGTTACAACATTTGAGGAGTAGTTAAAAAGCGTTTAGGAAATTGTAGGTCTTCATTAATATTTTGTGTGCTCTACTGTAGCTATCCTGAATGACTGGCTCACTAATAGACAGTTAATAACATGTCATTAATAAACCATTAAGTTTCTTCAATCCTTATTTGTTCAAAACCACGAGTTGAGCAGTTTTTTCTGAAACAGCCTACCTCCCATTTTTATTACATATTAAGATTTGTTCTGTGCACATGCCCAGAATACCTTTTTGACACAGCAGAGTGGAAAGGAAAGATACCTATACTACTTCTTCTTACTACAGATATTTATCCTGTCTTGAAAATTGTGCTATATATGGTGTCTATAGAGGTCTATATCGTCTCTAAATATGCCGGCATATTCACAGCTATCTGCTGCTGAAGTTAAATAAGGAAAGGAATGAGCATATAGAGGAGCTCTTCAAGAGACCATTGTCTTTTACCAGGGCCCTTGAAGTTTTATCAACTGCTCCCTAGAGCAATTCAGATTTAAGCAAAGCAGGTTCTGACAGGACTTGGAGCTATGGTAAATAGATTACGACCTTCAGAGGACAAAATAGAGATCTGAGATCACCTACAAAGAGAAAATAAGAAGGATTTATTTCACTAAGACGTATTTAATCTACCAAAACCAGACCTTTACACTGATTTAAACTGCTAGTATACGAAGCAAACAATTCACAAAAGAAGGCACTTAAAAAAAAATCATCTAACAATAATCTGACAAAATCAGGGTAGAATAACTACTGGTACCACAGCTGTGGTATAATGTTCACCATTTGTACTGTTTCACTGCGTTTAACTAAAAGTAATTCTCTAACCAAACGAGAAGGAATGAAGTTAAAGTGAAATCTTCTTGACATAAATAATATAGGTCAGTCATAATGATCCTTTAGATCTTGGAATATAGTCACCTGCCTAATATCATGCATTCCTCCTACAACTGTTAATGTCCCTCTCTTTGCTATGCAGAAGAGGTTTTTTCCTCAAGCTTAATTATATTATAACTAAAAGGTTATAAATATGCAGTGTTTATAATCGTGTTTTCATGAAATGTTGAAAATAGGATGAAATAAGTTCAAGATGAATTAAATAATAAGAAAATGTAATTCGAACAAATAAATAAATTCTGGTTAATATTTATTGTAATTTAATGTAGGAGTCACTAACTTTGAATTTGCAAAATACTCTATAACTTGGGTTTTATCAGTTAATATTGCTGTGTATTAAGTCAGCATGTGATTTTTTTTAGCCTTTTTCCCCAAAGTTATTCATAGATTCATAGATTTCTAGGTTGGAAAAGACCTTAGAGATCATCCAGTCCAACCGTCCCTAATCCCCCATTAAACCATATCCCTAAGTAGTTCATCCACCCTATTCTTAAACACATCCAGGGATGGGGACTCAACCACCTCCCTGGGCAGCCTATTCCAGTGGCTGACAACCCTTTCAGAGAAGAAATACTTCCTAACATCCAACCTGAATCTCCCCTGACTAAGCTCATACCCATTTCCTCTTGTTCTATCACCCATCACTAATGTAAAGAGCCCTTCCCCCACCTCCCCACCATCCCTTCTCAAGTATTTGTAGGCTGTAATCAGGTCTCCCCTCAGCCTCCTCTTCTCCAGGCTAAACAGCCCCAACTCCCTCAGCCGCTCCTCATTTTATTTTTATTTTCCAGCCCCTTGACCAGTTTAGTCGCCCTTATTAAAGTATTCCACTAAGTCTGGACAGTTTTTGACTACTTTCTAGGGAGGAATAAGTAACTTATTAAGTAAGAGTGGCTATAAATTTAATCTGCAGGAACCAGCTACAGAAAAAACCCAACACTAGATACAAGCATTTAAATTTAAGGGGGATCCAGTTATGAAGTAAACTTGCAATAGTGAATAGCTGCACAGTCTTTGACAGTTGTCTTTTATGTTATACTCGAACTTTCTCAATGACACCACTATCACTAACATTATCATACTGTAAACACCAATCTCTTGGCATGGTATCTGAATATACACAACAAACCAATTGAGACAAAAAACTACCTCAAGCAAAATATCTGCTTTAGGATATCATGAATTCCTTAAGGTCCCTAAAGACTTTGATATTACTTTTAATTAGATGTCGCTTAACAAGTTCCCTGAAGCTTGGATCTTGATGATAGCCAAACTAACACTCTGACCAGTGACTTCCTTACTTAAAAGAATTGAAGTAAGAAATTATCATAGTTGCAGATACATAAAGATTGAGACAGAGATTAATGTAGTGGAACAACCACGATGAAAAGCAATCTTTATTATTCGGTAAACCAGGCACAGGCAAAAAACTTTAATCTTTCTTAATGGCTAAATATATAGCTTTATACATAATAATAAAAAAAAAATAGCTTATGTCCTTTAGGAATAGGAAACTGTACTGAGAAGAAGTAGCACCACAAAGGGCCCTGGAAATCATGAGTCCTAAGTTCATGGCATGACAATGCAGTAGAAGGCGCTAAGTGTAAACTTCTGCTGCAAATTTAAGGCATAAAACAGCCACCTCATGTATTTATTTACCATGATATGACTGCTATTGGAACAGTGTCCAATGTCCACAGTGAATAAAACCCTTCCAGAAATTGAAAGGGTTCAACTGCAAATGGCACTGAAGGTTTGGAAGATCTTTAAGATTGAAACATTTCAGTATATTTATTTTACTTGAGAAAAGATAAAAGGCTAAAATAATAATAATTTATAAATAACAATATGGAGAATACAATGGTGAAGGAATTCAACTTCCATAGTTCTAAACGTTTTGTTTTTCCCCTTTTTTATAGGGCTAGAGAGAGGGATGAATTAGTGCTAGTAATGCAGTTCATACATGGACTCTTTGCTATAACTCCTCTGATACTGTAAGAAGGAACACATATATTACTGTAGTTTGTCTTTATGATAGAGATTTAAATTACTCCCCCATAGCAAGTGCAAGAAAAACAGTGCATTTTTAAAATAATATGCTTATTTCTATAAGCAAAACTGAACTTAATGATATTCCATATAACACTTGTTACATACAGATGAGTTCATTTATATATAAATATATATATTACATATTACTGCCTGCTTTCAAGTATGAATAGGTTTTATTTAGACTTAGTGAAATAAATCTAATTGATCTACATGGAAACAATATAGTGTAACATATTTGGAAAATTACTGTAAAATTGCATTTAAGAACCTCAAAAGATTTAAGGTTTGTTCTTTATTAATAAAATATCCCTTGGATTTTCGTTTTAAAATCTTATAGGAATAAAATCAACTTTAATGTTTGTAATTTCAGACACATAGAAAAATAGAGAAAAGAACTGTAGAAATTATAAAATCTATGAAGATTAGTTGTAGGACCTTATTCTCCAAAATATTCTCCAGAACAATTATTTTAAAGTTTTTGTTGACAAGGATTTAACTGTCTTCATGACTCATAGTCTGATTGTTGACCTGATTCTTATGAAATAACCATATTTGTCATACTTATTTTTGTTACATGAACCTACTCTTACCTTGACGTTTCTGGTCTGGGAGAAAGAAGGCATAGTATATACACTCAAGAGTTCAAGCTAGTATGTAAAAGTTAAGGCAAAGCGTGGAAGTAAGATTAAGGCTGAGAGCCATAACAATTGTTCCACAAAAAATAAAAACAAACTAGAAGGAATAAAGTTAAGATGAAATGGAAATTAGAAGTACTGCAGCCATGCAACATGAAAGAAATTAACAAATGCTGTATGTTCTTTATGTAGTGAAACTTGACAACAGACAAAGGCAGGAGGACTTCACAAAACAAAGAGTTTTGCTTTAATATAGTACGAATTAGTACGCATTAGTACGAATAAACAATCAAACATTCAAATATCTGTTGTGTTATTTAGGAAACATTTCTGTAAAAAGGAAAAAAAAATAAAAAACCCACAACCACAACAGAATTTTACCTTAAATATCACTGAATTGTTTAAATTGCTTTTTTTAAGCTGATAAGTAACTCTGAACAGACTGTGATACTGTTTGTTGTTTTTTTTAACACATTGTCTACAATAGAGAGGTACATCAAAAAATAAAACAGAGAAAATGGTTCATAATTGGGTTTAACAGTAATTTAGCCTAAATAAGGAAGGAGCATCATGAAAATAAGATCACTGCAGCTTACCTGAGAACTAAATATTACAGCACTTGCTTCTGACAAAGAGTCAACTCGGCCAGATTCCCCTACTACAAAATGTCAAAGCAGAGCTGTCAGGAAAACAGTTCCGTTTAGGACCACTTCAGAATAACTGTTTAATACTCAGACAACTATTATTAAATATGTTTAACTATCACGAAAACAAGAAGAAACCAAAACAAGGAAGAAAACACAGTGGACCAACATTCTGACTCCCATTAACTGAAATCTTACCTTTTCCTCTTACTGACTAACAAGGAGATAAGAGCTGATACTTTTGAGATGCTTTTGTTAGATTAACACAGATGAAACTTCTCTCTGCTTTCATTTGTTAGCCTCAGGGTGCAGGTACCAAGAAATATCTAATAGCACTGAGAAACCTCTTATTATTAGCGGTTGTACAAATTTTTGACCATGATAGCCAGTTGCATCCTTTCCCTTTTTGTTGTAACAGACAAGCCTAAAAAATTTCAGAGTTTGAAAGTGAAGGTAAACAGCAAGCAGCAAAATGTCTGATGCTTATTCAAAGCTTATCTGAATTGCTCATACTTCCTGAGACCAGTCAGCCTCAGAAGATCTTCAGTTCTTCCAAATTCCAGACAGTTCAGAAATACCAGGAAAATTGTTTTTAATCTTTGTATACTGGCATTTCTGTTTCTGTAGACTCCAGCTAAGACCTGAAAATGCAAAGCCATGCACAATTAAAAAAAAAAAAAAAAAAAAAAAAAGTGACTTAACCTAAGTCTGAATCTTAAACAGTTGTTTGATTTTTGAGGACTATTATTGCTTTTCTTCTGAGAGCCTTCAACTGCCATTCTATTCTCAGTCACGTCTGCCATATGACTTGCCAGAAGTTAAATGCTGTAAATCACATCACTCGCTTCTGCATCTCCTCATAGCTTATGTTTCTAAACATTAAATTATTTCTTTAGTATAGCAGAAAATTATGCACTCCAAAAAATTTAAGCTCTGGGATGGGAAAAAAAGGCACACACAGAAAAAAGTTGCTCTTAAAACAACACTCAGGAAGAAAAAAGAAAAATCACAGAATCACAGAATGTTAGGGATTGGAAGGGACCTCAAAGGATCATCTAGTCCAATTCCCCTGCCGGAGCAGGACCACCTAGATCAGATCACACAAGAACGTGTCCAGGCAGGTTTTGAACATCTCCATAGAAGGAGACTCCACAATCTCTCTGGGCAGCCTGTTCCAGTGTTCTGTTACCCTTACTGGGAAGAAGTTCTTCCTCATGTTTAAGCGGAACCTCCTATGTTCCAGCTTATATCCATTTCCCCTTGTCCTATCATTGGATGCCACTGAGAAAAGCCTGGCTCCGTCCTCATGACAGTCACTCTTTACATATTTATCATTTCTGCAACAGAAAAATTGGAAAGCAGTTTCAAAACAACAAACTGACCCTGTTATAATAGATTTATATTGAAACGTTTGACTAAAATCCACAACATTATAGGATCAATTTCTAAAAGCATCTAGTCACTACTGTAATTTACATTGAAATTAATATACTATTTCTACTCAACTCTCCATTTGTGAAGAGAGGTTACACTCTAAAGAACTGGATTTTAAGTGTGCATAATCATCAGCACCATTATATCCCCTTTTTAGAAGACAGGCTTACAGTTAATAACTCTGGCTGTATTTAGCAAAATCTTTAAGTGCAAAGAATTGAAATACAGCTCTATCTTCTTCAGCCAATTTATTAGAAGAATGTGAAATAAGAGTAAGGTCAATACTTGTACATAACTTTTTTTGAGAATGATTAAATCACCTTTTTTCACTCCTGGAAAACCTAGCAGTACAACTGACAGTCAAAATAAAAAATACACGACAACTGTAAACAAACACAAGAAGGACATGGAACTACTGGAGCAAGTCCAGAGGAGGGCCATGAAGATGAGCCAAGGGCTGGAACATCTCTCCTATGAAGACAGGCTGAGAGAGTTGGGGTTGTTCAGCCTGGAGAAGAGAAGGCTCCGGGATGATTTTATAGCAGCTTTCCAGTACTTAAAGGGGGCCTACAGGAAAGCTGGAGAGGGACTTTTTACAAGGACGTGTAGTGATAGGACAAGGGGCAAAGGATTTAAAATGAAAGAGGGCAGATTTCGATTAGATAAAAGGAAGAAATTTTTTACAATGAGGGTGGTGAGGCACTGGAACAGGTTGCCCAGAGAAGTTGTAGATGCCCCATCCCTGGAAGTGTTCAAGGCCAGGTTGGATGAGGCTTTGGGCAACCTGGTGTAGTGGAGGATTTCTCTGCCCATGGCAGTGGGGTTGGAACTAGATGATCTTTAAGGTCCCTTCCAACCCTAACCATTCTATGATTCTATATTAATACGATTGCATTACATTTATTATGAATGGCTAAATCACGTTTGACTAAACAAAACAAGGATTGAATATTTCTTCCTCTAGTCTACCTTATGAAAATCTAGGTTTATTCATGGTAGCAATCTCAACTGAGATTCCTACATCCAGCTGTGCAGGGGTTTGGTCTCTAATGTTCTTTGAAGTAGTTTCTCCTATATGTATTCTTTGGGAAAACATACCTATTTTCAGTACTGTTTCTCCTATTGCTGTAAGTATGAAAATATTTTATCATTAAAATATTATGAAGATGCAGCCACTCTAAGTTATCAGGAAGGTTTTAAAAGGTTTTAAAAGCCAGGAAGGTTTTTGTTTGTTTACCAAATTGTGTTTCAATATTCTGGAAGATGGAAATACCACTTGCATGACCCCTGCATGGGGATGATTTACTATACAATACATCTGTCAGATAAAAGCAAAGCACCATTAGATGTATATATATGGATATCATACTTCTGTAGGAAGAGAGTTTATCAATTGGAGCCACACTGCCTTTTCTACAATGCTCTTGAGTGAATGAAATCCCAAATATACAGCTTCAATTATTGTGGGTAACCACTCTTATTCCAGCCTAGCATTTCCTGGGAGAGAACAGCTGTTCTATAACAAAACCAGAAATACATGCTTACTAACTTGCATGAGGCATCTTGAAATCTGAATTGAGAAAGCAGAGGAAATTGGTTTGCTTATGGCATTTGTACTGCACTTCCAATACTTTCCAGCATCTAGTACACATGCTGAATGTCCGTCCACGAGTCACATTTAGATGTTTTTCAAGGTACATGATTATTTCTTTCTCTTTACACAGAACTTTCCCTCACTTGGAAATTGTCCTAGCACATCCTTTAAACGTACATTTCACAAGGATTTAACGAGATTCTAAGGTACACTCTGTATTGACCTGTTTGCAAAGTCAAACACTTTGTATCTTCTAATCACAGACTAAAATTCTCTGAATTAAGGAAAATGTTCAAGCCCCAGCCCTCAACGGCATGAACACTATTTTTGCATTGTTCATTGCACTAGTATCTAAGAATGTCCTGGAATTCAGAAGTACAGAGGCCAGAGCACAGAACTGTCTCACAGACAATGGTTTGTTCTCAAAGAAAACATTTTTTTCACTTGTTTCTACTGATTCTCCCACCCTTGATTTTACCAAGATCAAGAAACTGTGTCTAAAATTTTTAGATTTTATACATTCATGGTCTGTTTACTAACATAGTCAGCAATAAATAATCAATCCCAACTGCCCCTCCACCTGTGCCTTTATTTTTAACATCTGAAGTACTTTATAATTACCTAGAACTGCATTACGCAACGAATTACACCAAAATATAACCATTTGACAATGTCTGTATTTTCTGTGAAGATTTAAGCTTTTTTTTTCCTTCCTGACTATAATGGACTTCAAATTCTGAAGGTGCAAGCAGAAGGCCCCCATGTCTGGAAGTATTTCAGTTTCTGCCAAACCATATGGCACATCTTTATTTAAATGTTAATGATTTTCATGTTCAGCATGAACTCTTTGATGTAATGCTGCATTTGTCTTTGATATAAAGTAGTTTGATATAAAGTAGCTTAATTAAAAGTTAATTTAATAAGTTTTCAGTGTGCTGTAACTATAATTCTTCAGCACCAAACTTTCCAATCAGGACATGTTTTTAATTGGTAGAAGCGTTACAGTGGTTTTAGGAAATCTTTTTCAATTAATTTGGAAGTGTTGTTCCGGTTAGTAGAATCAATGCCTCTTGCTATTTATCTTCAAGGGAATGTTTTGTTTCTAAGCAAATTAAATCCCAAAGGACAAAAAGTTCTATTTTAGCAAGCTCTCCAAATGTTTTCTGTTTGAAATAATTGCAAACGTGCTGATTGCTTTTACAGCATATAATATGACTTCAACTTCTGTGCACAGGTCCATGAAAGACATTTTGGATATACAATTTCCTGGGGGAAGCAAATCCATTGTTTGAATAGAAATTGCATCAAGATTTCCATGCAAAAGCTAACGTACTGCAGTTTTAATGTTAGTTTGACTTACTTTTTGCCAGGGACCTAAATACAGGACTGTTTCAAATGGGTATTTGCTTATTTTTGCTCAAGAAGCGTACCTGTCCTGCAAACTAAAAAAACCCACAAGTTTGAAATCCTGTCTCACTGAATCCAAATTTCATTTGGTTTCTTGACCTACATGAAAATGCCATGCATCATTCTGATATTAGGCTAGACGTTTATGAATTGACTTTCCACTGAAGTGTATCTACCCTGTTCAAGTAGGGTAACATATATTTTCAGTGTCACCTAGCAACTTACTCATCCCTAGTCAAAAAATACTTCATTAATAATACAATTAAAAAATATATAGTCATCTAATACGAGGACATTTCTTCTCTATAGCACAGTACTTTTTTCCTTTGGGAGTCAAGCCATTCCTTCACTCCCCAAACTACATTTCATTCCTGTTGATGTAAAGAAGTTAGATATGCCTTCTTTCTCCCAAACCAGAAACATCAAGATAAGAGTAGGCTCATGTAACAAGAACAAGTATGGCTTTTACAAGTGTACATTCAGTCTGTAGAGTCTCCACTGATGCTCACCAATGACTTATCAGTCATCTATCCTTTCTCAAACTTTGCCTATCCAATTCCCCATCCCCAAACTCTTCTTAATTTCACAAGTTTTCCTCTCATATTGTCTTAGGCCACCAGTTATCTAACAGATTACAATGCTCTCATCATCTCAAACCACAGAGTACTCACTAAGGTTTTCCTCTCTGGCGGCTGAACTGTCAGTCCCTATTTGAAGTACGTATGGAATGACACAGTTATGGATTCACACCAGATCTTTATATTTAAATAAATTTTAACATTATAGAACTGAACATTGCGTTAAAACTAGAAAAGAGTCAGGCTTCACTTTCCTTAGGTAACTTTAAAAAAATAACACAAGCTAAGGTAATTTCACATGCAGACTTGAACTCTTCCTGTTCTGCAACTTACAATTCATTTTCCATGCAATGGGAATCAACTAAGATTTCACAGTCCTGCATCATCCACTAAGTACTGTCTAGCACGAACTTCAATAAAACAGAATTGTTCTACCTCTCCATTCCAGAAACTCTTTAAACCACCACTATTTGTAGCCCAGATTTCCCTTCAGTTTTATTAAATTTTAAAATTAACTAATTTTTTTTTCTATGAAATAAACAATTAATATGATTTGGGGACACTAGGGAGAGAAAAATCTATGTTTCAATACAATTATAATTGCATCATCATACAAGCATTTGCAACAGGCTACAATTTAAAGGCAGAAACTGAAGTGAAGTCGTCCTCCAGGTGGTAACAGCCAGTTAATCTGCATAACATATATCTGTGCATTACATGCAGGAAAGTCTTTAGTGGCTTGCTCAAACCCCTCTTCGGACAAGACTATTTGGAACACAATGTGAATACGCTGAAGAACAGACCAAAAGTAGGGCTATTTACTAAAATTCCAAGTAAGACTTCAAAACATTAAGTGGTTCCTGGGTGTGAAGCTAGATAAAAATACCTCTGAATATAATCTTAGGGATTGCAAGCCACATTAATAGTCTGACTTGGTCTTCTACGGCCTTGATAAACAGCCTTTTTCTCCCGTTTAAAAAACAAACAAACAAAATAGAGAAAGGGAACAAAAGTGAATCTGACTAGTTGCATCGTGATAGAAAGTTCATTTTCTTCTCTAACCATTCCTAGATGAGGCTTTGCCCTTTAATAAGCAGAAAATGGTAAGAAAAGGCAGAAGACAGAAAAAGAAGCTTTCAGAATTTAAAAGTAAGCTGCCTCAAAAGAAAAGTAATTTTATTCCTCTGTGTGCCAATATCTTCAGCAAAAAAGGCCATTTCAATATTATTGAGATAAATACAGGTCAGACCTCTTTTGCTATGAGCTCAGGACTGATCGAGAAAAACATGTTGTTCTCAATTCTAAACTAGCCCATGAGACATTTTGCTGTTGGGCTAAAGTAGTAACTTAGAAATCTTTCTGCTCTTGGACTCACTAGATTCGCCTAAAGCTTTCTGTTCAGTTGGAATAAGTCACTTTGTTAGAAATAAAATTTCTCAGTTAGTACATCTTCATACCTGAGATCCAGAGCCAAGCTCCTGTGCTGAACCAACTAGAGCACAAATGTGAGTCAGCAATGTCTCTATCGTCGAGACAGTATTCTTAACTATCCTGTGTGCCTTAATGCCCGACACAATCGTCAAAGACTCATGTTCATTCTAATAAAAATAAATATCAGAACACTGAAGTTCTCCATGAGAGGAAAACTTATTTTCTAGTCACTCTGATTCCTAAACTAATGATTTTTCACTGAATAAATTTCTGCAATCATGTTTTGAGTACAAACATAATGGAAGTGAATGGATCAGTACTTTACCACCTGTCATCCAAGCTGATCAGACAAAAGCAAGTTCTAATTCACAAGTACTAGTCACATTAGCACACTATTATGCTAAATGTTAGCACCACATCGTGCCTTCCAAAATGAGCTCAAGTCTGTATCTATCCACAAGAGATGCTCTTAAAAATATTAATTTCTGAAAAAAACTTAGCCAACCAGCCTAGAAACATTTATTCTAGAATCAAATGGGCTAGCGGAAAATTAAAGCTCAGTTTTTTGAGCACAATGTTCTAGAAAGGCAGAGAATTCGCTATGTATTCTACAGCCAAGAAATACCGAAGTCACGCGTGTAGCCAATTATTTTTGATCAATTCACCTTATAATTCAGTGCAAAGTATTGACTGCATTTCCTTATTCAGTTCCAGAAAAGACAAAATTGTCTCATAGCGACACTGGGTTGAGGGATTGATGCACTTTTTTTTTTTTTTTTTTCTACTTGGAATAAAATTTAATGGATTAATGTTCCTATTTGACCAGACATCCAAAACCCTTTGAGCTTTGTGTGTGCTGCTGTGGTTTTATGTAACATTAACGGCACCTTCTCCCCCATGTACATGTAGTGAGCTAGCTGGTGGAAATAACAGCAGGAGAAAAGGTATATAAAAACAAGATACTGTCTTACATTTTTCTGAGTAATGGATGTGAGTTCTTGATTGTAACCTGTGAGATATCTAGGAAGACTATTTTATACCAGTATGCTAATCAATGCAGGAAGTTTGAAAAAAAAAAAAAAAATCAAAGTACAACATCTGGGGAAGAATTCTTTACTCATTATTTAGCATTTAGACAACATTTTTAACTTCCCTGCCAAGTTCTTTTGTTATATTAATTTGTATCTATCACCATCTAAATTCATTTATAAACATATTTATAGAAAATAGTAGAAAGAAAATTTATGTGTTCTCTTCACACTGATACAGGAAACGCGTTTGTATTAATACACATAAAAAGAACTATCAGTCCTTAGTAGTGATACCAGTGAGCTGCTTCTAGACTGAAGAACATAAATCAGGTCTTTACAGTCCATTTAGAAGGCAGAGTATGATCCAAAACATAATGGGCAGGTAGCTAACCTGAGCACACTCCATGTACAGCTGCTTAAAGCAAACCAAGCTCTGAGGAATTTTGTGTTGATTTTTTTTCCTTAGTTAAACGAGGGAATGTTAAATTCTGCTTAATTAATGCATGCTCCCTAACTAATGTACCAAGCAGTTACTCTGTAAAAGCAGGATCTGCTTATATTCTTTCCCTCTGTTACCATGACACCGTGTTACGCTGTATTCAAAACTTATGTCTGCATTACAAAAATACATGTTGCTTTTGGCCATTTAAGGGAATTACATACCTGATCCATACAGATCTAAATATATAACTGCAATGTGTTTTTCCCCCTTATGAGGGAAGGTCAAAATGTCCATTTAGAAGAGACCTACAGGTATAAAAGTAGAAATCCAAGAAAACAGATCCCTTTAGGTGTAATTTATAGGAAATGTATCTCCTTTCTCTCATATTTCATGGTGAGACGACAGTGATCCTGTACGGTATTCAAGCTGACGCTGTCAAGCGTAAAGCATTTACTGTGTAATGATTATTTACAATGACCTGACACGATATGTCAGCATCCTCTCCAAGAAAAGGTGAAACAAGCTGGTGGAATACAAAGCACTACACAATGATCAATGAAGAAAACTCATAAGATCGGTCACTTGTCAGACATTAATCTTTTCTTAGAACCAAAGAAAGGATGACCACAATAATTCATGAATAATTTATCTGAAGATAAAACATTTGGAACAATAATCAACCAAAAATGAATAATTATTCTGAGCTAGTTAATGACCCCATTTAAGTGCTGATTGACAGTCTTGCACTACAGGACATTCTGTAATGGATAATCGTGGAGCGCAGTTAAGCGAGCATTACGCTGGCCCCTATTTAAAAGCTATGCTGCTTTTCTCATGCGAAGATTTTTACATGCGTGCAGCAGATGGATTGTCTGATAGTAGCTTGTGGATAGCTGTAGTGTTTACACTCATAGCAAAGCCAGTAACGCATAGAAAGTTATTGTACAAGCTTTTCCAGTAGAAGTATGATACAGGTTCCAGATTTCTAACACAAGGCATACAGTTAAAAACCATATTTGTCTTCCAAGGAAGACGTGGTACTTTTTCCCTCTATTTTGTTTTTCAAGCTCAGTATAATTCAGCAAAATCTATATCCAGGAGAGATTTGGTCCTCTTAATGTTGTATCACAGTTGTTAATGTTTCTTCACCATAAAAATTAAGACATTGTACTATTTGAAAGAAACATTATCTATACTTAAGCCACTAAATCCCAAATCAGAAAGAAACATCCATTGATCAAGTTCAAAATACCTAAATGTAATTCATGAAAACTACTCCCATAGTGAATTTCAAGTAGTGATCCAGAACATATCACATTATATTATAATGAGCTACAAGGCAAAATATAAGAACTGTATTTTGTTGGCAGCATTTTAGCAATAACTACTAGATAATGTTATTATTTCTGTTGTTATTTTACTGGGTAATCATTGCATCATTCACCTACATCACTCAGTTGTGTGTCTCTTCCCACTCTGTTTTCTTTCATCTCCTTCACATCAGAGTAAGTTCAGCACAGCAGCGTCCAGGAGGGCACGTACAACTTGAGTATGTGCTACTCATTTCAACTTGCAACTTGTATTTCACTACTTTGCTAAATGTGAATAGCAAGGAGGTCAGGAAATCACTAATAAGATGTTATCCCAAGTTTTGGATGTTAATTGTTTATAGACAGCCAATTCATTACTCATTTTGTTACGAATAAATAATTCACCATACAAATTAAGCCAAATTAAGTCTGGGAACACCGTATGTCAGCTATGTCAGGTCAGATGACAAATTCCTGCTTTCTGTGCATGGTTCAGAATGACTCAGGGCTGTAACATGCGCAGACAGACAGATAGTTCTAATTATTTGTACGAGTGGTACAGAGATACCAGAAATACCTACATGTGGTCAAGAGCTGAGGTTCAGAACTGTTTACACAAGACTTTTTTCCTTTACCTACCAAAGCCTTCTGAGAGCAATGTGTCTATTTGTTATTGTCACATGTTACACACATATGGCTTTTGGATTTTGGACCCAATGTGACAAGTATAGAGGGGACCAATCCTGACTAGATGGAATGTCATGTCCTCAGTGTGCCACTGCAAGAGAAAGACCTTGCTATGTGTAGTTACTGAATAGGAAAGAAGCGTTGATTGTCAAGGCCACAGTTTTTCTCAAAACATTATCATTGAAGTTGTGAAATAATTCCTGCAGAGTTAGTTAGATCCATAAGTTTTTTCCATGCATATTAGTTTTAGAATCACAAGCTAATAGCAATTACAGATGGAAAAGGCTTGGATAATCATGTTTACATACAGAAATAAGGATATACGACCTTAATAAAGTTCATACTCTAAATTATAGGTTCAATATACTAATATTACTCTTCCTGATAAGATGCTAGTTTTGTCAAACATCATCTGAGAAACAATTTTATTTGTCTCACGACAAGAATACTGAAACTTAAGTCTCAGAAAGCAATGTGCAGGAATAGCTCACTGTATGGTAGTGTAGTGCATAATTAGTGCCACTTGTTTAAAAATTTCCTGTTTATAATCTGTACTTAACAATAGATGTCAATAGATGGAAAGTCAACGCATCTTAATGGACATGTTGACTCATTTATAGCCTCATTGGATTTGCAAGCTGCGTGTGGTTTTTATTTCCTTCTGTTTATGTTTGGAAGGCTAACTCATTCAGCACACTAAGGGAAGTATTGATCTCTTCGGGAGATTACCTTCCAGTGGGCTGAATTACTTCAAAAAAACAACCCCCTAGCTGTATGTCTTAATGTGTTTTTCAGAGTTTCTCAAACCTGATCATCCTGTAATGCAATTACACAGAAATTTCTTTTTAAATTGCAATGCTAGGTGTTATTTGATCATATTTTTTAATTCTGATTTACCAATTTCTTTTTTTTTTTTTTTTCATCCACAAAGCATCTTCCTAGACATAGAAGACATTTTGTAGCGTTAAAAAAAGTGAGGTATGATACTGTATACTGTTTGTAACTGCTTACTTTGTTCTTTTTTCTGAATGGACCTATGGTTAAGAGAAATGTGGACACATACAATAAAACAAACAACTAAAATAATAATTAAAAAAAAGCCAAAAATATATGTGATTATTCCTGGTAGTAGACATAGAATCCAATTCAACTTTTTAAAGATAAAGCTTTATAGATTTCTAGCATCCCATTGCTTAGAAACTTAGATCTTAAACTGATGTCAACATAGCCTTTTATAAATTAAACTTCTTCCTTATATTCTTACAATTTAATGGTAAAGAACACTTTACTGGAAAACTACACGGTGGCAGCAAACATTCTTCTTTTCTCTGACTCTAGGGAGTCATTCAGCTTAACAGAAAAATCCCTCAACTCTACACTAGCTTCCTATGGAGATTTCAATAATAGGCTGTCAACACTTTCAGTTTCAGCAATTACTCAAGAGATGATTTCTTAATGAATTAACCAGGCTGCTAATTTACTGGAATTGTCTCATTGTCCATATGTTTAGTACTTCCTGCAAATGAAGAAATTTTTCTTTTTATTTTTTTCCTTTCCTTATCAGACAAGCGTTAATCAACTTACATTCAGATTTAATGTTATTTAACTTTATTTGTGCTCGAGGAGATCTTGTTTTACTGAACTAATTTTCAACACAAAATTGCCCTTTTTTGGGACACCTTCATTATTTTTCTGTGAAAACTCCAGGACATCTTCCAGAAAAACAAAACAGAAAATGTACCCTTTATTACCATTTATATGACTCCTACAATTCAGCAAAATTAAGTCTTCATTCAGCTCAGTTATATTTGCATAAGTATTTCACCACAGTATAAGGCAATATTTTTACACAGGAGATTTAAGTGACCTTTAAACAGACCCTGTCAGCTAAAATTAAAAGACAAGCCTCTTGCATCAAGAGTATTAGGTTCTTGCATGAGGAGAAACAAGTTCATCCCCTTTATGGGACAGCTGCCCCTTTTAAGACAACATAACTACCACTTCAGCCACAACCTATTAGATCACATCCCAGTATCACCTGTGATGACCTGCGTTATTCAGAAGACCAGAATGACAGAGAATTATCTATTCTGAGTAACATGTTTCTTGGGGAGCACTTTCAGAGTATGTTTCAAAACACTGAGCAGATTTCTAAACTGAAGTAAATACTTAATTAAAAAAAAAAAGGTGTGCTCAGATATTAAAGAATATTTGGGAAATATTTTGTTCTGTGAATTGTTGTCAAATAATGGCAGATACTATACAGAATGTAAGTGTCCTAGGTTTTGGGAAGATTCTCTGCTACAGCTGTTATAGTAAGTGATAGATGACAGTGCTATCTGGCAGTTTTCATCCAATCTTGAAGTAGGTTTCACTCAGACACTAATGCTATAGTACTGTCAGCACTGACACAGATCTCAAAATTTCATAAGATCAGATGATAACAAATTAAACATTTGATTTCTTCATTTAAGTAACTGCTTCTATTGCTAGATCAGTCCAAACCCTCTTACATATATTAAAGAGATCAGCACGAAGTGCAGTTACTTTTCCTTGGGAAGTAAAACTTTTCTAGTGGAAAAGTTTAAAAATCCAGAGAAGGCAATTGCTTTTTAATACCTAACAGATAATTTTTTTTGTTTCTTGTCTTTACCCAAAGTTGTCTACTAGATGAACTCTTTATATTGCTTTTAACTGAATAAAAACCCCTAATCTATACCAGAGCTGTGTTTTAATGTGGCTACACAAAGTAATGGCCTTGTATACAATTATTACTGTAGAAAGATTTTTTTAAAAAATGATTAAGAAGAGCTAAATAACTAAAAGGAGAACAGGAATCATGTGTTACTACCGTATATTTCCATCAAAAATACCAGTGAAGATTGTTGTTACAGCAATAATAATCCTAGTAAAGATAACAAAAATATTGTCAGTAAAATGAAAACGATTACAGATGAGATGAAAAATGAAAATCTGGCAAAGATAATGGAATCATCCAATGGAACAGAGAGATCTAAATACCTCTAACCTCGGAAACAAATTGTCTTCAGATCTGTATGCCCTCTATTCGAGTTGGGTTTAATACATATATGTATATATACATCTACACACATGTACATGTGCATATATATGTTTTGTACACATATATATAGAAAAACATTGTGTAAGTTCGAGGTTTCTGAAAAGAGCTTGCAGTGTTTTTGTAAGTTTTGATAAGTTTGCTAAGTGCCTCCATTTGAAAATTCCATCATGCAGAGCTGCTTAAGGTACATTTCACATATTTGCTTACCATGACATTTAAGTGTCTACTTGGAAAAAAAAAAAAAAAATCACCTTATCGAAATAACAGTTTGATTATGCATACACACATTTACTCTTTCATGACAATGTCATATTGGCCGATACTGTCATTAAAATAATTGTTATTCTCAACAATCCATAGTCAGCTTCAGCTATAAAAATTTCAGAATTTCCACTCCAGTATTTATTCATAATAATAATACTAATTTAAAAAAAAAAAAAAAAAGCCAAGACAAAAGTAAAATTTCATGGGCAGCCAGTTATAAAGAAATGGTAGGTTGGTTGGCTAATAAGATTGTGAACTTCTGAATAAAAAACCGTTGCTTTTCCTGCATTTGCACATGTTTAAAGCAGAAGAAAAAACTCTTTTTATAGTGACCACATAAACATGGCACACAAGTGTCTTGATTTTAAGATCTAGTGTTACAGCATCTTCCACTTCCTGAGGGTTTGGCTATCTGGGATCTTGTACTACATACCTTGTTGATCCTGATCCATGGACTACTTTCAGGCTTAAACTCAGAGTTGCCTCATCACTCGTCTGTTGATGCCTGAAGTCTTGTCTGTACCTGGCTACCCTCACCGGGCCTGCTCATTGCCTTGCTTAGGTATTGTGAGACCTCATCCTTGTCAGTGAGGGCACTGCTCTGCCTGGATGCCTGTGATCTCAATTCCTAAATCACTTTCCCTTGCAGAGTTACACCAGCTTGTGCTGCTCTCCAAATGATGGTCACTACAGAAAATCTAGTATGGAAATGGGAGGTGAAACTGGCTGATCATTATGCTAGAAAAGGCAACATAACAAGGCTGAGAATGTTTCTAGCTCTCTTACTTCAACTAATCTTTCTCTGAGAGAACCTTCCTTTACAGTGGGGTGCCCTTTGATCCACTTAGACATTCTTATATTCTTTCTCTCCTGCAAATGACAGTACCAGCATAGTATAAGAGTTTGAGCTATGACTTCTGACATTTTTACATTTCTAGACCCTGATGTGTGAATACATTAGAATCTCTGCTTAAGTAATATCTCCTTTTTTAAGCAGAAGTCAAAATCTCTGCTTTAAGTAGTCAGTTTCTGTCTCTCAAAAACCTTAGAATCTACCAAGCACAAAGCCCCCAAGATCTCACAGTCTTGATCAATGTCAAATTTTTCATTATTTTTTTTAATATACTTTTAACGCTCAGGTATTGCACTTTATTATAGTAAAGTTCCAAAGTTAATTTAAACACTGCAACACTTTTTAAGAGCAATAGACTTCAGAATTCATATATCTGCGGGAAGTACTTCATATTGTTGTTCAGAATGTAGTCTGAAATGAGACAAGCCTTCCCAAAAATACCTCTGAAAGTTATAGGGGGCCTATACCAGAAGCCAGCTTATACTTTGGGATTGTAAGGTCCTCATTTCACACTTGGGTTTAGTTGCATTGTCTTAACATATTATAACCAACAGACAGTAATACCTCAAAAAACTGTGAGGATGAAAGTGTTGTGGCTAAGTGTAGGCCAGAGTTCAAAAGATTAGAGTTCAAATGTGTCAAGTCAGGGAATTTTTCAACACACAAATTTAATTTTTTTAATACTCCCTTACATATTTAGACTGTTACGCTCTTTGAGATATGGCTTGTGTTTTATACATTTTATCCTGAACAACACAAAGGCACAACAGGAATAAACTGTGATCGTCAGTTGTGCTGAAAATTAACGTAAAGACTGATTTCTGCATAGTCCAACCACAAACATAACATAAGTGCTAAGGCAGGTACATCTTTCTAGTTTCTTTGCCTTTTTTTTTCCCTAATATATAATAGAATAATTTAGAAATATCATATATTAGGAAGTAATATTCCTTTCATGTACTCTCAGAGTTTCCAAAATTCTCTGTGGATTTCAGAAACATCAGCTGTACTCATTTTCACTTATCAGGATATACATGGAACTTGTAGCTTACAACAACAGTTCTGATCCTCTGCACTGCATGTCATGCAGCTGTAAAAACTAAGATTCACATCTTGAACTGCATTTTGTTATGCTGGTTTCCATAAGTCAATATCAGAAGTGAAATTTATATACAGAATATATTCTTCTGATGTTATGCCTTACTAATTCATATCTAGCAAACCTCATGAATCACCCAAATACCCAAGGATCAATGTCTGCCTACATTTGAAACTATAGCAATTTTTTCCTTTAACTCTAGTTGGACTAGAACCAATATTACACATTTATTTGCTCCTGGGATGACAAAGCACAAGCGTTTGACCATTTTAATATCTGCAATTATAAAGTCATTAAGGGTGACCAAGAATTTAAGGAACTAAGTATCCTGATAAGCTTTCTGAACTGCTTCATGAAGGAAATACCTACTGTTGTACACATACCACCAGAAATTCTTGAGAACACAATATAAAAATTATTCAGTACAACTGTGTGTCAGTAAATTTACAGAAGTGTCATTCTACAAAAGGGTCAGTCCAGGAAACACAACTTGTCTTATCCTTTCTAGAATACTTGAAAAAACATCTTGTTTTGCTTGTATCTGAAGTTTAAAAGAATTTGAAGAAAGCATCTTTCATTTTTTCTTAGGATATAACAGCCAACATTGGACCACTCTGCAGCTATACTGCACAAAGACAAGCTCTGTCCAAAGCAGCCCATATAAAAAAAAAAATCATAGGAAACAAATTGTACCATTCCCTTTTTTCAGATCAGGGCCTGAGGCCCAAACACAGTAAGACCTTTAGAAATACAAAAATTTTATCGAAGACCTCAACTGAATACAAACCTCTCAGTTTAGGTCACTAACCATACTATCACTGTTCGTTCTTGGTTATTTTTGTCTTAGTAGAAACCATGGGGCTTTTATTTATTTATTCATTTTTAAAGCAAAACAAACAGAAACAGGCTATAAAAAAACTTGCTACTACTCAAAAACGATACTGTATTCAATTTTGTTAACAATATTAACTTAGAAACTGTCCTGTACACTAGACCTTACTGTAATTCATAATTGCCAGTATAAATCTGTTTTCTGTATCTTCACTGCAATTAAGAGCATCATTTCCATATTACACACCAAATTGTCAGTTCTAATAATTTGTCAAGCTGTCTGGGAAATAGAGGCTGTTAATATTCATACTGAATGATAAGCTTTTTACATAGCCTAAACAATTCATTGCAATCAATGTTTCAATAGGTGTGTGATATTGGTTTTCAGTGACATTGAATTATTCAAATTCATTGTAGTCAATATGACCTTAATTTATTATATTGCATTATTACAATGTAATTGCTTTCCACATATGTGGTATACATCTTGACTGCTTATTAAGTTCTGTGAGTTTCCCATGGTGCATGGCATTCAGCTCAGCCAGTAAATGCAAGTGTTAATGCAGTGTTCTAGACACTGTACATGTCAATGAGCGGTGGATGAAGAATAAAGACCAAGTAAAACATTATTTCCAGGTCTTAGGACAGTACAGAGGTGGTATTTTTTTCTCTTCTACCTTGTCCCTTTTCCACAGTAGGAAAAAAGACCTGGGTTTAGGCTCAGACACAACTTTTCTTCACTTAGGATTGTGGTGACATAATATAAAATATTTCATAGATGTATCAAACAGAAGGACAACAGGTGACCTTCAAGTGTCAGGTACTTGAAAGAAACCTCCCATCCTATCATCTGTTAGAAACCTGATAACATGACTTAGTCTGAACTGAATCTAAATGAAATGATTTAGGGCTTGGATAATCAGACTCATCCCTGGTGATGTCTGTGAACTTTATCTTATAGGAGTGCCGTGTCACATAATTATGACAAAAGTGTACTTCTCACTGAGATCTCCTTTACTGGTAAAAGAGTAGAATTAAATAGACTTACACCAGCTTGCCCCAGGTAATTTATTAGACCAGCTATCTTATTATTCTGCAAACAAATGCTACTCTGATCCTGTTAAATTTGCTGCAATAAACAGAATAATAGATAGTTAAATAAACAAAATATTAGGGTTTTTTCTTCATTGCCTACAGTCACTTAACGGAATTGCACCTTTTGTATAATTCTTTGGAATGTCCTTAAGGTCTAGATTAATGATAGGACCACAGTACTTTGACAGCTCATAACAAAGACCATATGGTCTACTCAAAAATCATGAGACAGCCTATGCAGTGACGTCAAATTATAGTTGCTAGGAAAGCTGTAGTATGCTAGTCTCAGTTGCAGTTAAACAAGTCAAAAGGAATTTTATTACTATATTAAGAAAACAGTCAAAAAACCCTCATCTTATGCCAGTGAAGTACAGTCTCAAGATTTGAGTGTCTTTTATTACTGCAAAATGTACAGTTACCAATGTTTTATGTCTTTGTATAGCCTTGCATTGAATTAAACTTTGATTAAAGGACCAAATTTTTCTGATGTGTGTAACGAGTTTTTCAATGTGAATAAAGGCACTAGGATCTGTAACACACAAAAGCATCATCGCTTTCTGGTGAAATCCCGGCCATCGCAAATGCTTTGCAATTTATTTTGTCAAGTAAACACACAGAAGTACATTAAATGAAGAATAATTCTGGCCTCTGCTGTTTGCCATGCAGCCAGTTTTTGCCTATCTGAGGCGTGGCTCGCTGTGTAGCTGTCCTGGATAATCATAGACTAATCCAGTACAACCAAGTAACTGAACTGCTTTATGGAAAGAGTCCTCTGAGAAGAGTAAATTCACACAATGACTGAATTTTTCATTTGCATCTGAGTTAGCTAGAAGACCTAAAATTGTATGCAAGAACGACCAATAGACCCTGGATGTTCAACGCAATTCCAAAATGTTCAAGAAACAAAGTATTATGCAAAGAAAAACCCACTTCTAGTCAGTGGGAGACCGTAGAATATTTTTACATGTCTGAACAGTGGAAACAGTCACCTGAAGTTTGGGATGTTTTCTACTTGCTTTATTTGATCTGAAGCATAAGGACAATTTCCAAACTTCACAACATGTCATGTGCTCATCATTGCAGGGTCAAAGTACTAATGATAATGATCCATTATGCCAAACCAAATACGTTAGAGGAACAAACAAGAACAATTTAATATATTCTCCTCCTCTGCACATGGTACGTTGCTATAGAACTGCTAATGTTACTATATTATTTTCGTCGCGTGCTATCTACCAGAAAAAACAATAATCCAAAAAATGACAACTAAAATCACCTGATCAATCTGCATTATTTATCCCAAGTGAAAAAATGTAAAAATTAGTATTTTCAGATTTTTTTTAAATAATTGCATCAGTTCACTTAAGGATAGTAATAGACAAGGTTATGAGTATTTCTTGACCACAACAATTATATTCTTCCATTATACTAGCTGAACCAAATAAATGAGCACACTGACCATGCTAATTTCAGTCAATAAACTTGAAAGGCTAGTGGGCATGATTACCAATCAAATTTGGGTAGCGGCTAAGACTGTATTTAAATGGCTTTTTAAAGACATTAAGGTTCCCTGTATTACTTATGTACAGCTGTTAAAGACTACATTTCCTTGTAATAGTGGAATGTCCAACAGACAATCAGGAATTTAAAATATTTGCATTTCTAATAAGACACAGCATTTGGTAGACAGAAATAATATCATTATTAGAATCTAGTATCATTATTAGAATCATTGAAAACCTTTGGAGAGAGCTACAGATATTCTGTCACCCCTCAAAAAATAAATTTATTCCAAAACTATTTTCCAGTTTATGACTTAAAAATGTCTTCTGCAAGAGCACACAGTCACAAATGTCGGTATCCCAAAAATCAGGAGGGCATTATACAGTATGTTTTCTTTATCATAGGAAAATAAAATATAGCCATGCTCCAAGCCATATTCTGATCTACCGGGGAAAATCAGCCAACAGTAACTAATTTTCTCTTCCTTTTCTCTTATTCTATCCCCCAATTGTTGTTCAGCTGCAACCTCTTCTACCCCAATCTTTCTCAAGATGAATACACACATACCACCAGTAAATTTCTGCTGTATGGTAATTCACCTTTTTACTGACAAACACACGCCATTTTTTCTGCCATGTTGAAGTCAGAGAGTATCTAGTACTTTAGCTTTTTCCATCTGTTATTCTTAAAATTTTTAGCAAGATAGAGAGTGGTATACTGCCTTCTATACTTGATCTCTTTGAGATTCAACTATCCTAGTTTTAAGCAAGGCTATGAACAGGCTTTAGTTTTAGATATATTTTGAAAATTTGTGCTCAAGTTATTAGTTAACTTCTCTTCAATAAGGTCTTCATAAATGCGGTATCGGACCTCCCAGAAGCTTTTGTAGCTTAATGTTGATTGAGACCATGAACGTTTATAGCATTCCAGATAGAATTCATAGTGATGTTACTAGGTTTAATCAAGCTTTGACTAGTTATTATACCAGTTATCATATCATAATTTTTCATTCAAATAAGTTTTGTCAACTTTGAATCTTAGGAAATCACGAGTCAGGCTGTTAAGCCTTGAGGATCAAAAAAAAGATCATTAGTTATTTTTCTGTACCTTACTTCTGAACCATTAGGAAGCTATCATATTTTCAAGGTTTTGTTCCCTTGATGACTATGCAAAACTAGGGTTTTTTTTCCTAAATGGAAACTAAAATTTTTTATTATTATACAGAACTAAGCACTATAGCTGTAAGAACATTCACTACAGAGGCTAGGAATAATAATAATAAAAATTAGAAAAAAAATCACTAGAGTTAGTGCTCCAATTTCAAGGGACATTTGTATTAATTTAAAAGCTGGAAAAATCTCTCATCTAGCTGCAATTATGAATACTTTCATTTATATCTATCTGTAGTTTTTCTTTGTTTGTTTTCCCTTTCCAGTTGGGAAGACATGATGGACTAAAGCAGGAGTGATGTCATTTCCCTATCTGATACCAACTTTTTCAGTTGGACAAGATTCATTTTAACTTTTTAAGAACTGATTTTACTACGTTGTACAGTTTACAGTCACTGATAAGGGTAATTCCCTTAGACCTTGGTAGACTTTCTCTGCCTAGAGAATAAAAGCAATAGTGAGGAGGAAGCATGGATGTAGAAAACAGAATAAGAGCATAAGTAATAATAGAATAATACCCTGTTTTAAAATGAAGGAAAGAAAGAGAAGTTGTCAGGGCTTCTCAATCTGTTTGATCTTTTAAAACAGGTGAGAAATAATTGATTCATGGTCTAATGCTTCAGCTGCATCATTTCTGGTTATACAACACAATTATAAATAACACCAAGAGAGCGGTGTCAAAAACTGAAGTTTAAATGCCAGGTCATGAGATTTAGAAAAGAGAGATCTAAATCTGTGATTGAATATGTTAGGTAAGATGGGATCTGTGATTTGCTGAAGAGGACAATCAGTGCTTATCCAGATAGAACATCATGGAAGATACAGAAAATTAGGACAACTGACAATGTTTTATGGTGTTCCATTACAATAGATTAACTTAATCCAGCTGAATATGAAAGAAAATAAAATATTTACACTGTGAATATTGAAAACGTGAATGGTACTACTTCAAATACAAGACATAACTTGAAGCTTGAAAAGTTCATGCAAAGCAAAAGGGAGCTATAAGATCAACAAAAAAATATTGAGATTATTAGATTGAGTATTTATTTACAAGACTGTAGAAGTAAAAATACCGCACATACGATGTTAGGTAAATTGAAATAGGTATAGAAGATTCATTATTCATTAAAGACATTTTCTATCTATGTATTCAGTTTAGATCATACAAGCTTTCATGGAATTAGCTTCCATGATAATTAGCTTACAGATAATTCTACCATATCACAAGTTCTTGAGTTTCCAACATCAGGCTTCAAATTATCTGTAGTAAAATTGTAGTTTCTGTTATAGAGCAGCTGTCATACTTGGGAATTCACTGCTGAACAGAAAATGTTTTAAGTCATTTAACTATTTGCCTCAAGGACAGATTTTCTATTTTCACTGAGAGAAAATCTGAAGCTATTACAGCTGCATCTGTATGATAGTCTACTTGTGCTTCTAGCACACGTCTACGGGTAACTACTCAAGGACTAGGGTGCTCACACCCTTTACTGTTTCATGCCCTCTTTGCTGCAGTCCAGCCAACTGCACTGCTGTGCATTCTCTAAATGTCTCAATAAAGGAGAAGTATCAGCCTCTGACAATGTCTGAAGATATAATAGGCTGTATTGTTCCTCTTAACCAAATGTTAAGTTACACACAGAAAATATTTTGAAATAAAATACAAGTTCAATAGAGGAAAACTTAATTTGGAAATTGGATACTAGACTTAAGGAACATATACAGAGTGAGAGCAATCTGATCAAGGCCGCTCTGAGGACCTGAATTCCTAGCATATCTGTGTTATAGATATGACTTTTCTGTAATAGTCATTCAGTATAAAAAAAAACTTCACAGAACAGTTACTCATGCTAAGAGTGCTACTGCGAGGCTCTCATGCTGGATCCCCCCACTGTACAATGAAAATGAGCAGCATAGTCAGTACGGTCTCCACGAAGGCCATCCTGATCATTCAGCCCTGAGAATTTCTGCAGTTCCAAAGAACTGACAGCTTGCTCTGCTCTTTCAAGCCTTAATGACTGCCAAAAAGGTAACACAAGCATCACTCTGACACACTTGTTTCTACAGGCAGAAATGAAAAGTTTAAGTACCTGAGCAACCTATGACAATTTTTGAAAGATACTTAAGTATCTAAATCTGGATTTCAAAGGATTTGAATTTTAAATGTTTTGAAATTGTCAAACTCTCATATGAATATGCACACCACTAAATTTTCGTGGGCATCAGCTCCAAAATGCTTAAGTGCATCTGTAACTCTAGCAGGCAAAATGCATGTGAACGTACAGGTACAAAGCAAGTGCTACAGAAAATCAGCTCGGACATCAGAAGCATTAAAGCCATTTAGCATAGAGTTTCAGGAAATCTAACAGAACAAATCCCTGCATTAGGTAATTTAGTTTCATGCGAGCTGTACTACTTCCCAGGATCTGAGCTGATTTTGAATACACACGCTTAAGTTTTCTGAAACTTCATTAAAAATCAAACTTACACAAGTGGTCATATTTTCAGATACAAAAATCAAGTCAGACAATTCACTCCTATATTTTCATTGAAGACAACAGAGCTGTTCTGTTTCGTCTAAGAACTTGATCATTAAGATTATTTTGTCATGGTCATATAAACATATTTTGCTACATACCTTGTCTTCTGTCAGTTTATGTTTACTTACAAAGTAACACACCTTTGTTTGCTACCAGCTATTCCTTGCACCGTAAACCCTGGTAATTGCACAAATAAGAATATATTCTGAAAAATAAACACACATTGCACCCCACTCTCCTTCCAAAAAAAACCCAAACACCACACACACACAAAAAAACAGGTAGGGAACATATTGCTATTTCCCAACATTCTACCATTGCCATATTGTGTAACTTTAACTGAGGTCATTACTTCCTGGAACTTGAGCTAAGCAATAGTATTTATCTCTGCTTGCCCTATATAAGGAAACTATTGAGAGCATAGGACTTGTAGCTGCAAATCACAAACCTTGATAATATTTAACGATTTTATGGAAAACCTCATTAACTGTGATTTGTTACAAAAATGCTCCTTTCTTCACATTTGATTGTGATTTTTAATACTATAATCCAAACCTACATGTACGGAACATCCAAAGTTAAAACGAATGTGAATATTTCAAAAACAGACTGCAGACTTTGTTTCCCTGAAGATGGGCTTATGTTATCATTTATGACTTCTAATAGTGTCAGTATCTTTATATGAAAGACTACTGTTTTTTCCAAAGTACCTCCAGTTCCTGTGCATATTTTTATTAATGTCTTTTATTAGTGCTTAAATTCTGTTTCCACTGTGGGTCTGCTTTGGGGACTTTGTTCATTATCTAATTTGCGTTGAATTCTGACCCCCAGGTTATTGGCAGGAAACCGATTGCCCTTTATCTCTTTTAATTGCATAGTTAGAACTGAAGGAATAAAAAGTCATTGTGGAATGAAATTACACAAAGGTCAACTGTAATGATGGCTTTTATCTTCCCATGGTATTTGTTCCAAGTTAACTTTGATTAAACCAGGTACTAAGAAGGTGATCTGAAGACACTAAGTTGACCTTGCCATTGTTTACAGGCACAGATAATTTCATATTGTCCATATTCTTGATGCTATGGTCTCTAGCAATGTTGAGACTAACAGTGGATATCCAAAATGCTATTGATTTTTTTTGTTGTTATTTTTAATCATTCATTTAAGGAGAGAACCTCTAATAAAAGTTATCATAGATTAATCATTTTTCTATTACGAAAAAAAAACTGAGTAAACCACTCCAGAAGCAAAATCAATACCCCATCATACCAGCAATGAACATGACTAGTTGGTTGTTACAGTAAGCAGTTTACAAATAGAGAAGAAAAGATAATCATTAAAAGAAACGTGAGTATTTCAGAGGAAACTGAAAAAGGCTTACGTATGAAAGATTTGTAAATGGAAAATGCAAATAATGCTTAATGAATATTGCTTGATATAAAGTATCCAACAAGTCCTAAATTAATGGCATTTAAATTTGTCATCCATCTGTTAATTGGTCAGTTTAGCCACTGAAGAAGTGCCTAAACCTACTTTCCATCCCTTTCTTCTTAGAATGTGAATATTCTTTACAAAAAAACACTTCCTGTTATTAGCACAACATATATGATAACAATGATTTGCTGGAATCAGCTGAGATCTGTTGATTCCAATCTGTTCTGCAGTGCATGCCCATAACATACTTATGGACAGATAAATGCTACTAGAAGGAAAGCTTAAATATGTTCATACTACAGATAATAGACTTGCTCTTGCTATGCTATGTTTACAAAGCTGCCAGTCATGTCCTAAAAAATCCAAATTCAAAATAAAAAAATCGTAGAATAATAGAAGTAAGTCAAAGTGCTCTGCAAGACACAACAGAATGCTTCTAAAACATTTTAAGGATAACTCAATTGCTATAGTCATATTTCATTGTTAAACCTAAATGTGAACAGACTTCATAGAGCTAGGCAGGAAATTATTTCCTTGTCTTACGCAACTGAATTTCCCAGTGACTTCATGTGCTGGTTTTGGCTGGGGTAGAGTTCATTTTCTTCATAGTAGCTTGTACAGGGTTATGTTTTGGGTTTGTGCTGGAAACTGTTGATACCCCAGGGATGTTTTCATTATTGCTGAGCAGTGCTTACACAGGGTCAAGGCCTTTTCTGCTTCTCATCCCACCCCACTAGCAAGAAGGCTGGGGTGCACAAGAAGTCGGGAGGGAACACAGCTGGGGCAGATAACCCCAACTGACCAAAGGGATATTCCACATCATATGACGTCGTACTCAGCATACAGAGCTGGGGAAGAAGAAGGAAAGGAGGGACGTTTGCAGTGGTGGTGTTTGTCTTCCCAAGAAGCGGTTACGTGTGATGGAGCCCTGCTTTCCTGAACACCTGCCTGCTCATGGGAAGCAGTGAAGGAATTCCTTGTTTTGCTTTGCTTATGTGGCTTTTGCTTTACTTTAAATTAAACTGTCTTTATTTCAACTCACAAGTTTTCTCACTTTTACCCTTCTGATTCTCTCCTCCATTCCACCGGGGTGGGGGAGTGAGCGAGCAGTTGTGTGGTGCTTCGTTGCTGGTTGGGGTTAACCCACAACACCTCAGTATGAACACTGCGTACTCAGTAAGGCAACGTTTAGTCTTGAGTTACATTCCTGTCAGCATGGTAGCTGTCATGGAGGAATTTTGGGCTGAGGTATCTGCAACTACAGAAGCACATCACTTATTGACAAAATCTGCGACTATTTACTGAGCAAGATCAGTATGGGAGCTGGTAGCAATAAAGGCCTCTAATCACACTGTAACCAGTACTATGAACTCAAAGGAGCAGGAAACCACTCCGGATGGTTGAGGCAGCAGAGTCCTAGCTAGCAGCCTGTTTTTTACACATAGCAGTTCGACCTTCGGTGCAGCCTTCCATGTTATGTTGGATGCTCATGGATATATTTTTCTTTGAAGTGCTGCTGTTTTCACTATTTATTGATTTGAAAGTTGATTGGCATAAGCTGCCAACATCCTTATTGGTCCATATTGCATCCTTATTGCACCCCAGGCAAATCTCGGCCTTTCTTTGTATCTGGACTCTCTCCACTATCTCCATCTCTCTTCCACCACTGAGCCCAGAACTAGACACAGTACTCCAGGTGTAGTCCCACCAGCACTGAGTAGAGGAGAAGGAACAACTCCCTGAATCTGCTGACAGCACTCCATCTAATGCAGTTCAGGATAGTTAGTTTTTTTGATTCGAGGGGCTGTTACTAGGTCATTTTCAGCTTCCCAACCAGGACCTCCACATCTGCCTCTGCAAAGGTGCTCTCCAGGTGGTCAGCATCCAGCATGGGCAAGGGGCTATTTCCTCCCCAGATGGAGAACTTTGCAATTCCACTTGTTGACCTGTGTGAGGTTCTTCCAACACATGCTTAGATGCCCTCACGGCATACCCCACAGGATTTAATACAACCTTGGCATGCTCTCAAGACACCTTGTGCTGCAGCAGAGTCCTCAATTACTTCAGGGACTTTGAACCGCAAAAACACTATAAAGCAACTGCCTCAGGACAGTCTAAATTCCGACACTAAAAAGCCAAGTGCTACACCGTGTGTACACAGCCTAGAAGAAACCAACACTGAACAGCTAAGACACAACCCAGTCTTGTGCTACAAGGCTCGAGAGCTAGGAATTGATCCCTAGGCTTTCATGCCTTTAGTATTTAGAGGTAGCCCACATCCTCTCATACCTCAGATTTTCAGAAAAGCCAAGAAAGTTACCATATTTGAGTTCACTGTGAAGACACTGCACTTCAAGTAAACTCCAGGACTGGCTTAATCTGCAGGTTCATCTACTACATACACTGCAGTCCCTGCAGCATATCCCTCCAGGCAGACCAGTCACCTGACTTCATTCAGATTCTGAGCAGATATCCCAAGAGGAGGCATTAACCTCCCTCGTCCAGAATTAAGTGTTGCTGTATTTCACTAACTAGCCTAAAACCAGATTGCATACTCTTACTGCAGTTGGTGGAAATGTATGTCTTTAAAATGTCACCCACTTGAAAAATGTAGATTTTATTATAGACAACTAATTCCTATGAATTGGAAGCATGAAAGCCCAGATACTCAAGCATACTTCAACATCTCACTGTCAGCATTTCAGCCTTTTAGTAAGGGAACAGAATTTCACAGCATACAGGTGGAACTTCAATATACTAAGATTAACCAATTCTGCATCACTTTTGCTTCTTTATTGGTGAAGGATTTTTATTATTTTTTAAATTATTATGTGTGTCCGAATGTGTGTAGTTGTGTATCTTGTCATCTTACTCATTCCTTACAAATACAAAGAGTTTGCTTGCATGAATTTTATTGGAACCCCACTGATAATTTTTAAATACCAGTTAAGTGGACAAATTCCAAGGCTTTCCTTACCCCTCACTACTTCCAAGAAAAAGCTCAGCTTCTATACTGCTCATAATTTAAGTCTTTGAGCCAAATAGCATACTGGTTAGATAGTTTTTTATCCTACCATGAGCAATTACGGCTTTTCTCACACAGCTATTAGCGCATGTAAGGCTCTTGCTGAGATCTAACCAGTACCTTGTAATTCCTTTAATTTTGTTTTTATGCATCTGGGATTCATGCCAATATCCTGTTTTTTTTTCTGTGAAATGCCGACACCTTAAGGGTTTTTTTCTGCTTAGTGTTCCCATGGGTTTATGTAGTCATTGTATTCTAGCACTTCCTCCTTCTTATGATTTTTCTAAGAATTCATTCCTTTGCATTTATCTCCATCAAATTCTGATTTCTATACAATAACCCAGAACATCAGCTTCTATCTTCAATTCCTGCAGAAAAATACACACTATAACTTGAAACAAAAGAGAAGGAAGTAACTTGCACTCATAAACCATCTCTACCCCAAGCCAGGGCCACCTCTGAGTCACAGCACGCAAAAGGATTATCTAAAGTAACACAGCTGTCCCCAAGAGCCAGTATGATTACACTTGCCTATGCTGCTCAAGCTAGGAAAAGATGAACTCGATGTGGAACATCATAATGATATCACATGGCAAGAACTGGATGACCTTGGTAGCTGGAATAAAGGTAACGAATGAAGTTCAATAGTGCAAAATGAGGTCAAGTACCAACAACTATATTAATAAAAACAACTGATAAAAAAACATGTTGTGACAAAAGCTTTAGCAATAATCCAAGAATTTTGTAATCTGAAAGAACAAAGGAGAAAGATATCTTCAAGTGACTGGGTCATCATGTGACGATTATGAACCATGAATGAGGTGAAACTTTAACAAGCAGATATCAAGATAGAGAAGCACTAAGGGGTTTGGAGGAGATAAAAATGATCCTTTACCTGAAATGGTTTAATTTTTTTTCTTCAGCTTGGTTGCTGAAGAACCTAGGATAACTAAAGAGGTATCTTTTAGACTGGAGAATCTTAAAAAGGAGAAAGTTGACTTGTTTTGCTTACCAGTGTAAAAGTACTACTGATCAGTAGATCTCATTTTGAACAGGGACTGCAAAGTTAACATTTGTCTACATGCACTTTAAAATGACCCTGTGCAGTTGTCAGGAAAGAGGCTGAGTCATGAAATGTGAGCTTCAGAAACAGCAGAAATAAAAAATGTCAGAATCTGGTAGGTTTTCACAACAACTGTCATTTAAATACAGTGAAGAATTTACCCTTCTGTTCCTTTTACACTATGGAGGCTAGCAATTCTGCAGAGCCTTTATTTTCTAATGGGAAATGCCATTTCTGCATTCTGCTGCTACTTTACATGTAAAAATTTGGCACAGATTCACCTTAAAAGAACCAGCCAATAGTGACAAATCTTGCTAGTAGCTTATTTCGTCTAAAAGGAGTTTACTTCCTACCTGAGCTAAGCACCAGTCCTGATGGATCTTGGCACCCATGTGACTAAGTCAATTTTTAAGAGATGTTAATTTCAGTGGAAGATTTTTAAGAAATCAATAGTCTCTTCCACCTCCACTATATCCCCTTACAATTTTTTAGAACATGAAAAGCACTTTTTCTACACATTTGAAGTTACATGTAGAAGTTATTGGCCTTCCTCACAAAATCATGTTGAAAGTAATATTATACTGAAGAGAATATTGTATCGAAGAATGTGAAAAACAGATGGGCTTAGAATAGAGCAAAAGTAACAAATGATGGAGAAAATGGTACCTGACAAGAATATCAAGGATTAAGTTGGGGAGGGATAAAATGCATTGTTTTGCATCTCTGACAAGCAGCATCGTAAACTCGTAAGACTTTCTGATTGCTTAACTTTCAGTTACAGATAACCAATTAGTTAAAACTAATTGCTTCAGGCAAGTCACACCCTTAAACATAAGCATTAAACCCAGGAAGCATCATAAAACTTTTTTTCTTAATTTCTTCTTTATTCTTCTGTAACTCAGTCAGGTTTTCCTCTTGCTGTCTGTTGCACATTAAATCAACTTCAAATCCATCCAGCACACAAACATGTGGACCATAACATGCAGGACTGTCTGTACAAAGCATTTCTGATTCTCACTTTTGGATCCCTAAAATTCTGAATTCAAACCAAATAGCTGTAAGACACATTGTAAGTGTTCTATGTATCCTACAGTTTCATCCTAAAATGTGATCTGTATTGGATTTTGTCAAGCTGACCCTGAAATACTCATTACTTCTTTATGTATACATGAAAGGGAAAGATAGAGGACCAGGAAGACATGCATCTCCAGTCCTGAAGATACTACCAGATAAAGCAGCAAGTGAAGGCATTTGATTCACATCTACAGGGACAGCATCCAGAAAGCACCACCAGCCAGGATCAGGAACCATCAGCCCCACAAAAGCAAGACAAGACAAGCCCCACATGAGAAAGCCAGCCTGGCTTTTTTATTAATTCCATGTCCGAACAGGATTTGCTTGCTAAACCTCAGGGCAATCGGCTTGTCTTTACAGAGAAAAGACATATCTTTAGTACTGTTTTTGGTTCTGTAAGCTCTCCTAATGGAAATCAATTTATTTTAAGAAGAAGTAAATCCAGGTTCAGTAACCCTTCACAACAGCAAAACCCAAATCTTGACAGCAGGCTAGAAACAAGTGTCCATTCTTTCCTGGTCACTTCCACCAATGCTGCACAGATATGCTACATAAAAGAGCAAACAGAGACAGAAGGCTGCTCAATATTTGTCATGCATAAATGGCATTAAGGTTCAAATGTTGCTAGCAGCTTATATGAACTAGGTATTCCTTTTCCAATTCAGTTGAAAATTCCAGTCTGAAATAGACCTGGAATCCTCAGATCAATGAATTCTAAGAACAATCTTAGTAATCACCCAATAAACAGTCCTCCAATTCAAAGCACTTGGTATAGAATAGACTCCTCTAACACCACGGAAGAGCTCAAACGAGATCATTAAGCAGAGCAAGACCCACTTGATAGGGGAATAATTAATGTTTTTAAATTATTCCACTTCATTGTGGATAATCCCAGTAGCGTGCATATTATGTTTTGCAGAAAGGCTAACAGCACAGTATCTGCAGACAGCCATTGGCATTTTCAAGATTCTAACCCCTCTCAATCAGGCTAGCAAAATAATTTTATTTTAGTTAAATGAAGAAGCTTTAGGTTTCAATCCATGTTAAACAGTTGACCATCATTATCTTCTTCACCCTCCAACCCCTACTGTCTCCTCCAAAACTCAACAGTTTAAAAAAAAAAGAGAAAGAAAGAAAAATGCTCTTAATACTAAAAATGGTCTCTGCCTACTGCTGTTACCAGCCACACTGAGCATTTGATCTCAGCGTAAATACCAGATTATAGGAAGTTCTGCCCTTGAAACACAGATCAAATAACACTGTAAATGCATGCAGTATTCTTCCTTTTCAAGCATGCCAGTGAACTCAGCAGGGATCTTTAAAGGCACATTCATCGTTATGACTTCAGCAGTCTCTCTAGATGTTTCAAATTTATTTTTCCATTTTCCTCCAGCAAGAGATGCAGGTGTCAGGTGAGTAGCAGTACATGATACTAACCATAACTTTGTGAGCAGGCAACTACATGGCAGCAGGCTTCTAAGTGAACTAGTAATTATACTCTTTTGGACATAAAAGGAAGGCAAAATATTTACACCTTACATTAAGCTTGTCAAGTTTTGTTCTGAATGGTTTTTCACTGCTTTTTCTGTGTCTCCTCCCCCAATTTTTTTGTGTGCTGTAGAATCCTTTTCAACGCATAGAGCATTGCATTCCCACGTAAAGGAACTAGACCTGAAAAAAATTATTTGGATAAAAATTGTATAAAGAAACACTGCCGAAGCCAGCCACATACTACTTGTTGGGATCATGCAGAAGTGTTATGAATTGGATTTTTCTGACATAAATTTGGGATAATAGTATTTGCAAATGCACCATATCTTATTTATTCATACTTTCACTTGTAGAGCTTTCTCTATACAAGCATGGTTCTAGCCTGACAGCTGCTCTAAATTAATCATTTGTGGCACAAAAGACAAATGCAGATCCACTATGCTGCAACAGAGACTGTACTGTAATGCAATGGGTTTTAAGCTGTTACAAGTGCAGTTTTTGGGTTTTTTTTCCTTAGGATCTATAAGCAACTCATACCATTCTTTTTTTAAAGCAAAAAAACTCGTCCTACTGAAAAACAGTTTTGCTCTTGTTTACTCTACAGTAAAATGCTACTAAAATACCCAAATCACTGTATTTAGCTTTCAGCAGTTCAACATAGAACAGCAGAGACCCACTGAAGGTTATTTTCTGACCTAACGGAAATAATTGTCTTCAATTACTCAACATACAACTGAATTCAACAAGGCACTGTATGATCTCAGTAAATGCACATTATTCAAAGGAATTGCAGGGCTGTTAAAAAAAAAAAGGAAAAAGTACTGATGTTTATTTGGTTTTCAACATTAGAAGTAGCACATGAAAGCTGATTCAAAGCCTTTACAACTCAGTGAAACAGTTCCTTCTGAGTTCAGTGGACATCAGATGAAGCCTCTAGGGAAAGAAATGGAACACACAGACACGGTTTATGAAGGATAGTTTTGATTAAAAATGACACCTTCAAGAGGAAATGAAGACAAACAGAATGGAGTGCATTTACATCTATTTTGGCACTGGGTCATATGAACTACAGTAAACTGAAATTAATAATAGTAAGAGATTTCAAAACATAATGATTTAAAAGAATCTAGTTAAGAAATATCATTAGAGCACCTCCTGTGATGAACACCTGTTAGAGACTCTGCACAGTGCACTTCTAAACACTTGAGTTTGGAAACATTCTTTTTGTGCTAATTATCAAACTTTGGTCTGGGGTAGCAGGTGTGAAACTGCTACCATTTGAGATTTTCAGCTGTGTTTTCTTAAACAAATATGTACAACTTCACAGAGAATGAAAGTGAATTCAGTTTATGAGGCATCGGTCTCTCTCCAGTGATGTTGAGAGAAAGGATATAGGAAGGCCATGTAAACACGGACATCAGTTTTATTTCACCTTTTTCTTTTGGTTGCAAGGACTAAGCATATCAAAAAGTGAGATGGAATAGACATATGTAGCAATGCCAGAAGAATTATTACTATTAGCTGTGAAGAACTGCCCTAATCTTTGATTCCCTTCTTGAGCACATGAACTTTTGTAAGACTGTACAAAAACTGCATATTTAGCTTCCAAGGCTTATAATTCTTGAGGGTATAATTAATAGCTAAGCACAAAGTATAGCAAGTTTAAAGGAATTGTGCTGCAGGAAGCAAGTATTGCTGGAGAAAGAGGAGACAGAGAGTGTGAATGCACATCAGTTACAGCCTGTGTCCTTTCGTAGCCCAAAGACAAATAACAAGCTTATCTTAGCAGTAAATACTTAAGGTATTTTTTCTATTAGAAACGACTAGGTGACTGAAACGTATGACCAGGTATGACAGAAATGTTTTTCTTTCCTACATTACAATGCCTATTTTCTGAGAAGATGTGAATACAGATAACTTGAACCAGACAGATACTGCATGAGTTCTCAGTGCCATCTATAAAATGAACACTAACTACTTTTAATTGCCTGTTTTCTCATAAGAATTCACTTCAGAAATTGACTAGATGGTGAGCAAGGGGATTAGGGTTGAATTTCTGCCCTGAGCCACAGGGCTCTTCTGTGATGCTGAGTTGGTCACTTAAGCTTATGTATTCAAAATTACCTAAGGGATTACAAATGAAATTAAAGGCTGCAATTATCTATATGTAGAAATTTTTCTTCCACTTTTCTAGATCACTATGATGACTCTTAAGTTCTCTAGCATTTCTGAGCTTTCTGTATACTACAGCAAAGTTTTGGAGGCTCTGTAAAGACGTACCCCTCAAAGAGCATCAGAAGCAGGGATGCTCCATGAAGAGGGATGAACAGCAGCAAGGGAGATTGCAGCAGAGGCTGTGCCCTCACCAGGTAGCACCATCCCACAAAGCCTGAGCATGGCAGGCCGCACTAGACACAGTGAGGGGATGGACCAGGGCTGCCCAAAGAGTCCTACCTACCGTGTAGGTCTGAGATCCATGCAGAAGACAGAGACAGGTATATCTATAACACAGACCAGGGAAGGACCAGGGCCCCAGACCTGAGCTCAAACGCATACCATAGATGAAGGGCAGGTGGTATGAATGCGGGGGTCAGAAAAAGCTGGTCAGGGCATTTAAGGCCGTACTGCTGCCTTCAGGGCCATGAAAATACCCAGTAGAAGTCCAGTGAATGTGTTTCAGAAGTTAAATGAGTTAAATAGTTGCAATCTAGTCCAATTTGCTCTTTATCTACATAAAAGAAAGCTGGCCCAATTCTCAGGCTTCCCAGGAGACAGCCAGTAATGAGATGACAAGAGCTTAGCTGGACTGAAGCAAGTTCTGTTGGCAGAGCTGTATGGAAAAGCTTGTAGAGCACCTGCTCCCATCATGCTTGGCTCTAGCTGCCAGACCCAGCTTCACAAAATTTTTACACAAAATAGTTTTTCTCCTGAAAGGAACAAAACAATCACATAAAATATGTCCAAGGTAGCGTGTTGTTTTAAATATTTAAAGCATCAGAAGGAATCCACAGGAAAATCAAAAAAATGAAACACAGCTAACAAGATACCATTATGGCTTTATAACAAAAAATAGAGAAGTAACAGAAAAATGCAATCAAGAGATCTAAATTCTTCTGGCACAGTCTATCAATGTAGCTGCTTAGCAAATTTTAGAGGAGCTGTGGAGAAGACTTAACAGAAAATTCTTGGAATTAATGGCATTTCATACCCTTCCTGGATTCAGGGGCAGAATATTCTGCTGCCAAAAAAAAACATGGTTAAAAATATTAACTGACTTAAAAAAGAAAACAAGACTCTGGACTTGTATGGGTGACTTCAATTCAACTTTCATTATCTGCTTAAAATCTTGACTCTGTCTGTAAGCCTCTGATTCACCTCACTACCTGTTTCCTTTACTCTAATTACTATTAGTCACTCGGACCATCTGCACAGATATTATACTTTTTCCCCATCTCCTCAGCCACTTCATTTACATTCTGTTTTTCTTCATTTTCTTCATATGTTCAATTTGCAATTTTTTTCAACATTCCCGTGCCCTCTCAGCATCCTAATACCAACCATCAGCACTTAAATATTGCAATTAGTCTCTCTCTTTTCAGGTTACGAAATTTCAAATGGCAGGAATTTACAGCTGCTTTAGACAGCAAAAAGCAAAAGTAAATATATATTCAGCTGTGAATCTGACCATATTGAAGTGGCAACTTTGCTGTTTGGAAATATCCAAAAGGTTTGCTGGATTTAAAGAAATAGCTTCCATTTAACCACATACAAGAGTGTTTCGATAGGACTGTGACATCAGAGTTTACTACTTTGAAAATGCTTAGGCATGGTAGCCTTGGTATGTCTAAGTATGGATGAAGACATGTCAATGCATACAACATGTCACCGTTATTGCTATATGGTAATCCAACAAGATGTTTGGTAAGCCATGCTTGTATCTGTATATCCAACTACTTCCATAAGCCTCCGTGAACACACTGTGGAGAACAAATATATGGAAAACACATTATGTCTCTCCAATTCTAGCTCTGTCTATCAGTATTCAGTATAGATCTCGGGCAGCCAGAGTATTACAATTTATAAAAAAATTACATTTTTTTCAATGTGGAAGGCAGAAACAAACGGAATTGTAAAGCCCTTTTTGCTACAATAATAGCTTTAATTACTTGTCCAGATTAAAATTTTATTACTGACAAATTTAAAAGTAGTTTTTATAAGCTATTCATATTATATTATCTGTCCTCTCCAATAATCACAATGAATTGTCACTAGCTCAGCTTTTGGCTACACGACAGAGAAGATATGCTTAGCAGAGTAATATTACCATTAATTTTCTGTAATTAATGCAAGTTATACAAAACCAGTAAAACTCAATTACCAAAGAAATAATAACCTTTAAACTGAAAATGCAGCAGGAAACACAGAAGCTCAACTCATAATGGCTTAATTGCGGCAGAAAGAATGCTGAGAAGAGTCTTTAGATTTTGTTTCTCCATGCTAAGGGTGTTTATAAAAAGCTGCATGAGATTACAGAATGCTAATACATGGAACATAATACAAGAAATTATAATATATGAAAACATTCATATATAGAAAATTTCTCTTAAACTCTTTTATAAGATTTGATACTGTTCTTTAAACCTACTGTTCTAAAAAGTGGTGCACTTTTTAAATAGAGAATAGGCTACCTGGTTGCCCATACTGATGGACAAACTACACTCTCCCCTGTCTTAAATCAATAAAGTATACCATTCTTACAAAATTACCAGTTCATAAAGCCATAGCTCCATACACAACACGCCAACATGTCAGCATCTTGAGGTTTTTTGATGTGGACACATGCTTGCAATCCTAACCTAAATTCATTAAAACCTTTAGTCTCAGTTAAGGGGTCAGGAGTTTGGTTTTGTAGAACTTATATAATTTATAACACAAATATTATAATAAAGATGGAACAATTGAAATGGTTTGTAAAATTATGAACCAAATCACAGAGTTCATTGAAATCTCCTGGTACTACTGAAAAAAAAAAACAAACAAAACATTCTGGAATTGATGCCAAAGAACCTGAATTTCATCAACTGTTGTATTCAGATTGAAGATGAGGGGGTTTTAGCTTCACAGCTTTCCATTTCAAAGCTCCCTCTACATCTCAGTCCTTATTCCTCTAAACTTACTATTTAGTTGAATAATAGGAAAGATTGTACTAGATTATCTTAGTAAACCAACCACTTCAGGACATTTGAAAAATCAGCTGTTGAAGACAAAACATATTTTACTTCTGAACTACCAGCTATGAAATAACCAGCTTAAGATGAAGGTATTCTTAATTTCAAGCAGTGCATGATCTTGAGTATGCAGGTTTATGCAAATGTTAGATACCTAATGTAACCGCGGAAGTTCTCATGTGTTTCTTTTATGAATCCTCCAGATCTCACCAATTCAATTATCTTGTTCAGCAATCTGTCTCAAATATGAATTATGTGTGGTATTAAAAAAAGAAGCAATTCACATGTTTCATTTTACTTTGCTCCACTAAGATAGCTTTCTTTGGAATAAAGAATAGCAGGAGTGTTTTACACTAAACTTTGTAGAATTACACTTTAAAATTATATCTTGCCCTGGTGTCAGATATATGTCTATATCATGTTAAAGGTGTGAAATCACAGGTACTTCTTTAGAGAGGGTATCCTTCAAATTCACCTTGCAATCTAGTTGTACGTCATGTAATATAGGTGCTTTTCTCTGCAATTCAGGAGATGACGGCTTATATCAATTAAAAAAAAAAAAAACGCACAAAAAAAAAAACAGCTGCTGTTTATCTGAAGAGCAAAACCTCAAAGCTTAAACTGTTATTTTAAAGTATGTGTAAAATGGTGATCACACACTGTAAAATACCAGATAGCCTTAAAAACTGACAGCTGTGGATATTACAAAATTCTCTGGAGAATCAGCAAATGTCAGATAGTATAATGCTGCTGGCAAAATACAGCTACTATCTAGAGAAGAGTATAAATGTTTAGGTGATGTATATTTTAAAATAAATATGGTATGCATAGGTATATCTATAAATAAGAATTATAGGTAAAAAATATTAAATATTAGATAAGTGCCTATTAAGAAACAAGTTCCTTACCAGATCTGAGTGAAATAGGCACAATGTTGTTGACTATAGGCCAGACCTGGAGATAGGGTTTGTCAGTAGCTGCCTGTAATAAAATCCATCATCTTTGTAATTTTTCATATGTTCACAAAAGAACTGGGAAAAGCTAACGGTTTGATTCTGTGACTTCTCTGAAAGTTGATTTGCCCCTTCTTGGCCTTTTTTTTCCCTTATATTGACTTAAATATCTTGACTTGTATCAGTTTCATGATACTTTGAAATCAATTGGATCATTTACTTCCCTAAATCCACACATGCCTGTAAGTGTTGGCGAGATCGCTGTCCAAGCCTTCTGTCAAATACTTCATCCAGTATTTTTTCATCCTAATTGTCTCTGTATGATCACAATGCAAAATTGCTTTGGTTTGAATAGAAGCTCAGGAGTGCTTATTTTATAATATGCAGATTTTTTTAATCATTTCTGTACCACTGTGTATTCATCACATCAGCCTGTTACATGTTTTGTTAAGGACTTTTTTTTTTGTTGTTGTTGGGTGGGTTTTTTCCCCTCATTAAGAGAAGTTTAAAAGCCATAAAAAGAAAACTTACAATTGGCTCATTTGAAAAAATGAAGTGAAAAGGCAGCTTTGGAACACTGAGCCCAGACATTGCCGCTGTAGTAAGTAAAAGTGAAACCAGAATAAACGCCAAATGAACTGGTGGAAAAAGGCTAAAATGAGATGGTTTCTGGTCTGTAACGACAGGTATTATGAATCTAATGAAGAACCTAATAAGAACCTCATGAAGTTCAACAAGGTCAAGCTCAAGGTCCTGCACGTGGGTTGAGGCAATCCCAAGCACAAGTACAGGCTGGGCGGAGAATGGATTGAGAGCAGCCCAGAGGAAAAGGACTTGGGAGTGCTGGTGGATGAGAAGCTCAACATGAGTAGGCAATGTGCACTGGCAGCCCAGAAAGCCAAACGTATCCTGGGCTGCATCAAAAGGAGTGTGGCCAGCAGGTTGAGGGCGGTGATTCTGCCCCTCTACTCTGCTCTCATGAGACCCCCACCTGCAGTACTGCATTCAGCTCTGGAATCCCCAACACAAGAAGGACATGGAGCTGCTGCGAGTCCAGAGGAGGGCGATGAAGATGATCCAAGAGCTGGAACATCTCTCCTATGAAGACAGGCTGAGAGAGTTGGGGCTGTTGAGCCTGGAGAAGAGAAGGCTCCCGGGTGATCTTATAGCAGCCCTCCAGTACCTAAAAGGGATCTAAAGGAAAGCTGGAGAGGGACTTTTTACAAGGGCATGTAGTGATAAGACAAGGGGCAATGGATTTAAACTGAAACAGGGGAGATTTTGATTAGATATAAGGAAGAAATTTTTCACTCTGAGGGTGGTGAGGCACTGGAACAGGTTGCCCAGAGAAGTTGTAGATGCCCCATCCCTGGAAGTGTTCAAGGCCAGGTTGGATGAGGCTTTGAGCAACCTGGTGTAGTGGAGGGTTTCCCTGCCCATGGCAGGGGGGTTGGAACTAGATGATCTTTGAGGTCCCTTCCAACCCAAACCATTCTATGATTCTAGGATTCTATTACTCCCTATATCTAACTTCCAAAATTGCTTCTGTGTATCTTTCGTCTTTGGAGGATTCCATTTTCTGCTTTAATACATGTTTGAGTTTTGCCTTTCTAGGACTATAAACAAGTTTCTGTATCTTGAGCTATATTCATACAACAAATGCAGGGCAAGCAGTCACACCCATGCTAGCATTCATTTAGCTAGCACAGGTAGTAATGAAATCAGCTAGATACATCCCATACAATCTAGGTAAAACCAATCATTCCAAGGCACCAGTCTGAAGCTTGATTATTAACACCGTTACTACTGTTATTAACCATGCTACCTACCTCTGTCTTAGTACACTTATGCCAATGCACACGGCAATTGCCTTCTTTAGCTGAGCTTCGGGCTGACGAGAACATGTACAACTAGGTTCACCCACTTTTGTATGTTCCCACGTCACAAAAATAATGATTTAAACTCTCAAAATCATGAAGTCATCTTAGAAATCACTAAATATGTATTTTATAAAATACTGTGTTCCTAAGAATACAGAAGTTTAAAGGACGGTTTTAAAAATGCATCATTAATAGTATTTGTATACTAATATTACTACTCTTTTACTCCAGTTATGCCAATGCATAGTGTTAGCAGTTGTTGGAACAATGTGTGATCATTATGGCAAGAACAGGCTTTTGGAACAGAAAAATTAGGCAGAAAAACTGTCTCTATAAAGGACAGCTATGACCCTGTTACTCGCTTTGACTACGTATTCTGCCAGTGGCAATGCACACCAGCTGTTCAAGAAAGGTGATGTCCAAGGAGTTGATCTCATTTGCACAGCCTCATGCATAGCTGGCCCTGCTGCTGAAGCTGCCACCAAGGGCAGACTCAGAATGTAAGGAACAGGGACAGCTAATAGGGCAGTTATAGCTCCTACAATATAACCCTCTTTAAATATCTGTTACTATCATAACAACTTTTCTTTCCCTGCTGAGAGCACTAATACTCCTCTTTTCTCTTATCTTTAGGGCCGTTACAAAACCAGACCAGGTAAATAAATAACTGAAAGTAAAGGCCACCCAATAGCAGCTTTGTCCTGCTGCAGAGCTGCACTCCTGAGATGACTTATGTCCATATCAACAAAAACATTGTTTTCCTTGAAACGAACTGTTGGTAATTTTAGCAGGAATAGCATGGCTGCATAGCTTTAAAGACTACACTGCCTCCCCCTCAAATATGGTACTTGCATGCTTAGAACCCCAGTCCAACAAAACAACATTCAGATAGTTTGGATTAATTTAACAAGCACTTCAGTGTTTTTAAAATGACTGAGTTATTCTGTAGTAAAGACTGAACAAAAGCCAAATGGGCAGAAATAAGCTACGTTTATATCTGGAGGAAGATATAATCTATTGTCAGTTTCAGCAATCCCTGTTTCATCCTTTCAGACAATTAAAGAAAGTCCTTCCCATGAAATTCAGCATAACCACAGAATTTAAGTCTTATCTGCTTCAAGCTTTAAACACCAATTTAAAACTCTATCAATTTAAAGCTCTATCAATTTTTTGCAGCCGTATTTTTGGTCTTTGAATAAAGAAGTTCTATCTTACTTCTCTGATCCTGCTGAAAATATGACCTCAACAAAAAACCAATTAGAAAAAAAAAAACCACCAACAACAAACAACCCCACAACAAAAAAATCAAACCCAAACCCACAAACAAAACAAAAAAACTCCACATTTTATTTATTGTTTTGAGGCTTGGACTTTCATTGCTCCTCACTGCTCTTGGAAAATATTTCTACCTTCTCCTCTGGGAAAAAAAAATAAAATCTTTTCAAGTATAACTGAATTTTCCACTATGCCTCATGAGAAAACACAGGAAGTAAACTAAGATTTCTGCTACTTCTTTTAATAGATTAAAAAAAAAAAAGTTGTTTTTTTTTAATTTTTTTTTTTTTTTGTGAAGGCTGTAGAAAAGTCAAAGGTAAAACTGTACTTTAGCTGAAACCACTGGAAGCTCTGCCATTCACTTCTGTAAGCCAAGATTCACCTAAAATGTTTCCAAAATTCACCTTTCCCTACTATGTTGGAAATCCTACAAACTGTTTTCCTTGTGCAGTGTTCATGCAATTTAAACATTTGGCATTATCTTTGATGTCAGCAGAGCCAGAAAACAAAGTCCTGCGAGACAGCTCACTCCAGAGCAACTGGATTGTTAAAAAATAATCAAAACTGTTACTCTCCAAAAGATGTATCCCCAGTTCTACAAATTCAAATTGATCTTTGAAGAATTTTACGCATGCATGTCCATTTCCATTACTAGTTCCTGGACTATTTATTGTATTTTCTCTTTCCTTATCTTCTCTTTTTCCTAGTTTCATCATCACAAAGTGTTCTAGACTATGATAAGCTTGACTGTATGGGTTACTTTGTATGTTGGAAGCCACATGAAAATTTCTTTTTATATGCCTAATCTTGTTTAGCATGATGAATCTAAATTCAGCTTGGCAAGAGATGTTTGCCCTCTTCCTGAGAAAGGGGACTTCAATTGATTTGAATTCTTTGGAACACTGAGAAAAATTAGAGTAATGGTATGTTTGGGGCCTTTTTTTTTTCCCCTCCTAACTTTATCTAAATGTCTGAGAAAAAGTAGCAACATGTGTATTATGTTTGAAAAACCTATGGGAAAACTTTTATTACTATTATTTTGTATTTTACCTCAGAGAACTTTAATTTGACAATTAAATTTGTTTCACAAGTAATAGCGCTGTGTTGTTTCCTGTCAATTATATGGTTCACCAGATGGTGAATTGTACTTACAACTTGGCAACGCACAATGCTGACTGCCTTGATTTACACCTGGCAGGCCCAAAACTTGCAGATGTTTATGGATCCATAGCTCACTGTCCATATTATGAAGCTTACAGCTTTTGCAGGATCAACAACTGAGAAACTTTGCTTTCATCAGTTAATATTAACATTTTAGTTGACATTTTTACCGTATACTTCCACATGTTCTTCCCTGATGCCACTCTGAATTATCAACAATCATAATGTCAGTTTATCAGGCACTATTTAATGCAAATCAAGTTATTTTTCCTTAAGATCTGAGTTTCTGTTTCTAGAAGAGATAACTACCAGAGATAACTTCAATAAAAAATTAGCACTTTAGGAAGGAAGGAAATTTCCTACTTAAGCAAACTGATTAATTAATTCCAGACACAAAATCACTCCCTGAAAACAGAGAATTTTGTATTGAGCTGTACATTGCTTTTACATCTTTGTTTTACTGACATTAAGTAAAAACAACACACAAATATGCTTAGGCTGTACCCTGAAGGAATAAAGCTGCCCTGTCCTTCTTTCGGAAGCGCATCTCTAAAACCCTGGAAAGCTGCTACCAGTCAGCAACGAACCCTCTGTCTGGAGCAATAGTACTGCTCCGGTTTTCTTCGGCTCTTAAGAGCTCCTTAATGTGTTTATGAAGTTAAAGAGAGAAGGTGGGACTGAGCTGGAGAACAAAAATGAAGGTATTCTGTAGAAATTTGAGCCTTTGATTCTATGAATTTTTGATAAATTTGAAGGACTGTTAGATTTGATAGATCTATAGTCTAAAATATTTAATTTCATTATCTCGATATTACACAGAATGTATGGGGATTCTGTCTCTGTCAGACACCTTTATTCTTATTTCTAATGAACTAGGGCAACATTTTTATTTGGCCATTCTTTGGGCAAATCATCTTGACATAAGCAGATGAGTTGTTCTTATTCTAATTCTAATTTTCCCTTCAATTGTCATTCTTTGGCAGCACAGACAGAGCACTGAATTAGCTAACCATTAGCAGCATGGAGATGCTGTTTGGGACTAGACCAGAGCTCTAAATATTTAACTTCTGTCACTGTCTATGTTTATTGTCTTAACAAAATGTTATTTCCTTGTCTCTGCTCCCATAACTCAGTGTGAATTAGAGAGTGAATTTGATACCTTCAGCAACCCATGATAACACAGACAAAACCACCTGTTCTCAATGGGCTAAGAGACTGAAAACAGCGACTATCACCTTTACTAACCCGAACATTTATATTTGCACATTCACCACTTTAACTGCAGGCATATTTTGATAAATGTGGAACAACAGAAATTATGTAGACTAGCTACATTCAAGGAAATGAATATGAGTCATGAAACTACACGTAATACCAATCATTTTTTAAATGGCTTATTTACAACCTTTTATGATTAGAGTAGCCTGTATAACGAGATTGCAACCCTACGTCCTTGATGTGATATTCCTAACAGCAAACTTCTGTAGATTTTAATTACCTAGGATATGTACAAGTATTATGACTACCCATTTAGAGCTAAGCCTTTAATCTACCTTCTAAAATAGAAATGCTATTCATCAGAACCAGACCTGCTGAACCGGTAACAGAAATCTCCAGTATTTTCTGAGTATTCTATTTTCATTTTACTGAAATGAAGTCCAGTTTGTAATGATCCAGTGTGAGTATAGATTGACCCGAGCCAGTCTAGCAAAAATGAAGCTCAATTTGGGAGAGGCAAGCAAAACAAAAAAAAACAGAATAGCAATACTCTTCTGTTCCTGGTAAAGGACCCAGGTTTCTAAGGTTCTTATAATTCTGGAAAATTTGCTACTTTGCAGGACTTATGTCCTGGGAAAAGTCAGCTGTAAATGCAATAAAGTTTTCTCATTTTTCACCTACTGTGGATCTGATTCCCTCTCTGCATGTGTCATGTACACATTTAAGTTGCAGTGTACTATTAGTATTACCACTATGTCTCAAAAATGCATCGATAGATGGAATGACGCACAAACATTTCTCAGTATGTTCCCTTCTGTACAGAGCGAGTAGGGGAAAAATGTCACAGGGATGATTTACTGTTGGAGCCCAATTCAAAATGAGTGGAAGTGTCAGTAAATTCCAATGGAACTATCCATCAAGTTCACTCTTTATTCCGTTTTGCAACATTTAATGTAAAGAATAAACGTTTAGCTGACACGTTGCTGTGCTGTCATTCACCCGTCCTGAGTCTTCAAACTATGCTTCTGATTGCTTCCCAAACAATTCCTAAACTATCGTTAGAGGCCTGGCAGCTATGTGGCTTCCCAATATCTCTTTTCTTCCATTTCCTCTCCATACAGACTACAGATTCACTATTGCGTAGTAATATTATCCTATTCAACCGAAGCAGTGTTAATAAAAGCAGGACAAAAAACAAAAACAGAAAACAAAAAACATTTCAGAGTAAAACTGTACTAAAACAAGTAAAACATTTGTTATTGCCAAATTTGTCTGAAAGTAATTGCTTTCCTTGAAGAATCAGTACATACTCCTGTGGAATCAGGAGCTGAGCCTTATTAATTTTCTATTTTCTCTTCCTTGATGTTTAATACTGATATAGCCAAGATGCTACATACAAGCATATTTAAAACCGAAGACTGAAAAGTGGTCTGAGAGCTTATCTGGTAAAAATTAGTGTCAGTCTCCCTGCTTAAAATAAAATATTTAATAAAGTCACTGGCAGCTTCAGAGGATGGCTAGCCTACTACTATACCACAGTTAGGTTGTCATAGAAACAAGAAGAGGTTCAGGATCATTTGGCATTTTATGAAGACATTTTAAAGCTATTTTATATACAGAAAAAATGTAAATTCTAAGGTCCTTTTCCAATTTTCCAATTAAACGAGTCAATACCAGAAATCCAAACATCTATTTCTTATTTGTCTCTGAAATAAAGTAATAACTAAGGATGAGCAGACATCGTTATCACCCGATGCTATTCTTGACTACTATTTAAATCCAGTTGTATAATATACATAACACAATAAAAAGAATGGCTGGTTACATACAAATTGTATTAGAGGTTTTCTGTAAATCTGCAACACAATTTGGTGTTAAGCAGCATGAAAAAAAAAAACTCAAAAATCTAGTAGAGACTACATAAAATATTTTTAGATGTAAGAATAAAATGCTGTACACACATTGTTGTGGAAGTAATTTATATGTTACCTTGAATTTATTATTAAAGTCTTGGTAAACTCTAAAAAGATATATGTATGAAATTATTTTATAGCTAGATATTTTTTTTTGTTAAATCAGAAGATTGCATACAAAGTATTTCATTAACTCAGAGGAAAAGAAAAAGGAAATTTAAATGAAAAAATGTTCGAGTCTACTCAGATATCTGTGGTTAAATATAGAACAACTGCTGTTGATGTAATGATATAAAGTTAATGGTTTAACATAGACTAATGGACTACTATAACTTGACTGATTATAAATCACAAGTACCACTGTTAAACAACTGTATGTTACATAATACTTTGTGAGAAAAGAAAACATACATGTAACGTGCGTGTACATGCACACAGACGTTCAGGCTCTTATGTGGTGAAGAAGAGAAGTAAAATTTTGTTTATATCGCTTCATATATGTATGTGCACTGCAGCAAGTATTTAAAAAGATACTTGTATTGTAAATGAGAGCACACCCATACACGTAAGTATCTGCGTGACACAAAAGTGATTATGATCCACACGCTTACCAGTATATTCTTAATAGACAACCAGAGGGTCTCAACGTTTAGAAACTGACAACAGAATAACACTGTTTGTCTGTTGAATGTCTCTGAGTCAGTAGAAATAGACTTGATTATGTTTGAGAATTATTTACGAAGATAGTAAGACTGATAGAGATTTTTAATCTCAGAGAGAGGTTACATCTGATATGTATTTTAAATCTCATCTTTGACCAAAAACAGTCAGATGTATTAAACAGAATATTTTCTTCTTGTTATGAATAAAGTTACCATCATTATAAAAAGTCTTACTATGGTAGGAATGCATTTGTCATAAGCCATCTCAATGGATGTTCGTGAGAGCAGAAGGAATGAAACACCACCTAAAGAGACAATCTCAGACCCAGATGAAGGATTTTTTTTTTTTAAGAAAAAAAGCTCTTTTCTATTATTGCACAAGTAGCCGCAGAATCAGTGGACAACTGAAAATAAGAGCAAAATAGTAGAAGTTTAAATCTGGAAAAAAAAACAAAAACAAATATTAAAAGCCAGAAAGTTGTTTAAAGGATGAGAAAATGGCTTTATATTGCTTTAAATATTAAAAAATTCAAAAGCAGGCAGACTACTAGTGCTTAAAAAGGCAATTTTTCTTGTTCTTTTTCATAGCATCTACATTGTCACACCGCATCAGACAAACGTCACGCAATATTTACAGCATTACTTTACAACGTACTTTTTGTTTAATGACACAAGATCTAATGCGTTGTTTACAAAATGAAAAATAACTCTATTACATTGTGCCAACTATTTTTTTGCATGTGCTGTATAAGGACAGAAATTGTCTTAAAGCATTTTCAGATTCTCAGCAAAACACTTAATCTCTTTTTATTCTATTAAAGATTATACCTGCAACATCATCTCGTATTAATTTTAAAATTATCTATAGGAAAACAATGTCATCCATGTGTAAGAATGAGCTTATTCTCAAATTTTCTTACAGTTGCTATCACTACTTGAGTTTGAATAGACAAGATAACATCAAGGCTGGCACTGGCACGTGTTGATTTTTGTTATAAAGCCCTGAAACTTTTATTGTTTTGTCCCATTAATGTCTCTCTCTTCACTGCTGTAAATATATGCTTATATCCTTGTAATTTTCCTAGTTAGAAAAGCACCATATTATTTATTTTATTGAATCAATTGAATATCTGAAAGCCCAAGGATATGCAGAAGCTCAAAGAGCAGATACAATAGTGATGAAAAATCAAGTGGGGAACTCTTGTCAACTCCGTATATCCGAGTACCCAAGACAGGCTTCCCTCTCAAATTCTATTGTAATTTTTCATACATCTGACCACAATTCTCTCTTTCTTTAGTTTTCCTTTCTTCATTTTGTTACATTTGTATTTCTCAGATGTAAACCTGTACCGGAACTTTCCAATCACTTCTAGTTACACTGGTCCTACTTACACTGTTCTTCCCTCGCATATGGAATCGACATGTGATCTTTCTTTGTACCTTTCATTTTTGCATCTTTAATGTCATCTCATTCACTAATATATTGCAGTATTATAATAACCTTGCTATGCAGATGCAAAATGAGATAATATATACAACACAAAAGTCAGTTAAAATTAAAAGTTTTGATTCTTCTTTGTTTTACATCTTTAGAACCTTTCTTTTCTCCTATAAAAACTGCTTCCACATTCTAAGGACTCACTAGAGCACTCTGAATTCCCTAGATGTGTGCTTTACATGAAAACCAGGATGAATTTATTGAACTGGGTTTAGTACACCAGATGTTGGAAAGGATAACGTTAGGTCTTTCCTGGAACTCTGTGCTCTGAGAGCTGAGGAGGAAGCTGTAGAGATTGGTTGTTGGGGGTTGTGCTGTAAAATGAGGCGTCCAGCTCAATCTTACCTGGCAATCCCAGGTAAGCAATCCCAGGTTTAGTTCTCCATTCCACTTCCTTTCTATAGTTCTTTTTCATTTGGCTCTTTACAGCACAGGCCCTTGTGGCTATTTATACTGATGGGCTTTACAGAAGCAAACTCTCCGCAATAAGCAAGACTCCTGCTATCAAACACGTCATCTTTTTACAAACAACAAGAAGTCTAACCCAAATTTACAATGGGGCTAATGTATTTGTGCTCCATGCCAATCTGCTTTCCCAATTCTTGTTTCAAAGGACAACCCCAAACAACCTGTTTGTAATGATTCCTCTGCCTTTTAATTTTTCATTAGACTGATTTTACTTCTTATAGAAATATAAGAACACAGAATCATTTCACTATTTTGAGTTCACATGTCAAATGACATCAATATCACACTCATGGAGAAAATACAGAATGCACTCAAGAGCTGCCTCTGTTGACACTGATTTGGCCACGTATTAAAGGTCTTGAAGAGTATCAAAGAATGCCAATACAGCTAAACAAAGCTTTTCTATTAAAGTTTTTATTTTCTTGGTTTTGGCTGACATACCTGCAGCTAGAGCTTGCCTGGTAGATTGTGGAGATATTTACTCTGTAAGTATAAAATGATTATAAATGCTGAAACAGGAGTGGAAATCCAATGCTTTTACCTTACGTATGCAAGATATGTGAAGCATTTCCACATCTAAGAGAACTTCAAAAGCTACACAAACCTCTGTAGATGACAATCTAAGCAAAGGACTTTATGACTCACACAACAGCATACTCTATAATAATCTATTTAAGGGAGGGAGGATAATTCCCAATCTTTCATGTGGACTGTACCTGATTGGAAAGGTACAGGAAGATAATATAAGAAGAAAAAGATACATGAATAAAAGAATAGGGCAGAAAGACAGATTCTTCGTAAATTTCACACTTTGCGTAATATACAGACCTAAAGCTCTGAAATTCAGCTGTCCCACAGGACAGGTTATTAAAGCATCAGCAGCTGTTTTCTGTTTTATTCTACTTCATTATATCTCATGAAAGAGTTACAGCTACAAACAAGAATGAAGTAAAGACTCTGTACTCCCTATTACCATATTGCCTGCCAGTTCTTCAAAGCACCAAAGAAAATCAGGAGTCTCATTGTTATCCTAATAAATATTCCCACCTCACTCTGATTTCAAGGTACTCATTGATATGAATCACGCACGTAATAGAATATTTTTTCTTTCAAGAACAGCTAATGATACCAAGATGTTTTCCCCCAAACGCCCATTACAATATTTTTTAAAAGTTTTATATATATAAAATATAGATTATTTTAACATCTCAAAGTGACCAAACATAAACAAAGCTCATAATTTTTTCGTTATTTGTGTTTGCACTGTACACTTCCATTAAATTTTATATTGCTTTTATTATGCTTGAAAATCTTTTGTTATAGATGGTTTTCATTGAAATTTGAGGAGTAATATATGAGGGGAATATAAAATAACTTTTTCTAGGAGAACATTATCTAGATTACTAAACTTGATAACTGCGAATAAACTGATAGTTAAAAACAGAGTACTGCTTGGTGTTTTTGTTTCCCAATTACCTATTCTGTCATGATGACACCAATGGTTGTTTTCTTTTTCAACACACATGTGCAATATCTATAAAGGCAGTGTTTTAAAATATTTAAGAGTTTCATAAATAACATCAGTTTTTAATATAACAAATTTAGCAATTTCACAAAGACAATAAACATGGTACTTCTTGTTTACTGTTGGAACTGTGAATATCAGAATCACCAAACGGCCTGGATTTCAAAATACAATCCCTTTATGTAGTTCATTCTTTGACGCTTTAGACTGCCATTACATTTTGCTTATATTCAGTACATTTTATGCAACAAACTTTTTATGACTATTTATTCAAGAATGCCAGTTTCCATTACAGACATGACAGAATTTTAAAAGTGGGTTTGCTTTTTGTGGTAATCAAACCAAGAACATGGAGGCTGGTTATTTAAATGGATAATAAAAAGGAATGTTGAAAGAGCAAAAATGCTAATGAACTTTGACATAACATATCCTACTAGAATCCAGCATCCTTTCACAGAGCGAGTACAGATATAAGATGTAACTGCGTAAGGTTTAAGAAAAGCCAGGAATGTAACATTTATACTATCCCTATTATAATTCAGTGTTTCATACAGTATGCTTTAAATAAAAACCGTGGAACTCAGAAAGAGATGCCTCTAAATCAGGCCAGAAACTAATTTAGAATCACATCACTATCAAAGACAGAACCCAGACAAAACAAAATAAGAATGTGTCATCCTGAAAAAAAAAAAAAAAACAAAACACACCAACAAACGAGAAACAAGTCACGAAGCTCTACAATTACTGAAAGTCCTTCACACAGGAATGAATTACAGTGTGAACCACAGTATATGCAGAAACACTTGGCCAGATGTACTAAAGACCTGGCTGGAAAGGGTAAGAAATTCCTGCCAACACCAGGAAGCTTTTTTTTTTTTTTTTAAAGTAAAAATCTGTGTACAGCTTGTTAGTTCAGACTGTATATATGGGAATGGCATCTTTCACAGTAGCTGTTACATCATACATTGGCACCAACCAAACATTGCATATTTAATATACTTTTAACTCGGGGAGGAGTAGAGCACTCCAGAGAAATCCTACAACAAGATATTGACAATAAAACATGCTATAATTGAAATGTATTTTTAAGAAACATTATAAACACTGCAAATTTTACAGACTCTCTGTAAATTCATTTCCTTTTCTAAAGACTTCCTCACTCCTGCTCACAAAGTCTGACTACCATTTCAATCACCTCATGGCCTGCTCCATGTCACACGTGCACAGACCATTTCTTAGCCTGCATTTTGCAACTAGGAGTATGTTGACGTCGGTTCTTTACTAGGTGGCTCTTAATCTACTTACACCACTGACTATTTTTCTCAGCCTTCTCCTGGCCTAGCCTCCAGTCTCTGGGCTGTTCTGAAGAGCCTGTGGAGTGACAGAAGCCCTGCAACATCTAAACTGCCCCATTCTTTTTTCTTGTTAACTGCCCCACGGATTTGCTGCATCCAGATGAGCTCAGGAAGCTAAGTTTCAGTTGCTGCTTTTCAAAGAAGGCTATTTTTCCTGTGACAGATTTTTAAATGATCTCAGACTACCTGCTTTCCAAGTGAGCAGGGACTGATCTGGATCTTGGACCTCAAACAATGCGATTTGATTCAAATCTACAATCCAAAGCCATACAGAGAGCAACGTAGAAAGCAAGTAATGCGCTGAGATTACAGGAGAGAGAGACACAACCTTATGTTAATACACATACTAATGCATAAATACAGAATTGGTATTGCAACATCCAGATATGCCCAAAACTCAGAACCAGACCTGCTAATTTTCCATTTAGCCTGAGCTACTGTTTTCAGCTGCTTTTTTACCTTTACAGTAAGAACTGGAATGGATTTCTGCTGCTCTGCTGTGAGAGTGATATTTATTATCAGCTGCTGTGCCCTGCATGCCTCATTATAAGAAAAGGAAGCAGTTTATAGAAGCAAACACAGCTACTGATGAGTTGTCTATGTATCTACTACAGATTCAGATGATGGGTTATTTGGCTGAAGAGATTTCTGATATACATGCCAATGCCTTAATCCCAATTATTAACCATAATCTTCCATCAGAGAATAGCTACTATATCTTCCATCAATATGTCTAGACATTAAGATATTTTGGTGTCTAACTCTAATTGTGATGGATAAGACAGCTAAGTAACTTAACGAGTTTGAAATCTCGGCCTAGGCATATAGCAAATCAGTCTGCAGCGAGTTTCAAGTTAGCTTTTGCAACACCTCTTGGAAGAACAGGGAAAAACAGGAAAAACTATGCTTGGAATAAGATTTGATTTCTCAGAGTCCTGAAAACTCTCATTTTCATAAGGTTTAAGAGGAAAACAGCACAGGAGGAAGTGAAGAATGTTATACCTGACATTGGAATATAGAGGGAATTTGGCTTGACTGACTGTTATTAGAACTTGCTATTTGAGCAGCATATTGGGGTTAGTGATCCTATTTACAAAAAGTATCACGGGATCACAGTTGACACAGACCTTGTGAATTAATATAGACTAGCTGATCCAAAAGACAGTATGAACACAGGCTCAGAGCTCCCTGAAATCACACTGAGACGGGAGATGAATATCTCACAGGATAATCATTTGCAATTCCTATAACATTTATCATTCAAATATTGACACATCTTAGCCATAGTTAGTTTGGGTTTATTTCCTGTCCCAATGGCACGATGAAGTGGCGTTCAAGACACTGTAGCTAGCTCAACAGTTTCAAAGTGGTATAAATGCATACAGACGAATACCAGTATACACGTCAGAGATGGCACATGCAACTAGCCACAAGTGTTCTGCCTATCCTAAAAAGCCCTTCTAAGAAGCCAAACATACTTTATTAGGTATGACTTGCTTCCCGGTAAGGATAAAAGCAATAATCGTGCAGTGCCTTGATTTTTCTTATCTTTTGCCTGTAACATTCGGCAGTGATAAAATCCTGATTGCATACATATACAGTGACCAAAATATCATTCTTTATTTTGTAATACTGTTTACCACGCAATGAAAAAGTCATCATTGGGATAGTAAGCCAATTTTTAAGTAAGCCAGTTTTTGTGGCCAATGCACACCATTGCACTCAACCCTTTTAATTTTCCTAAATAGATGATCAGGTACCATCTTGTATTGTCCAAGCTTCCTATAAAAACTAGTCAAGAAGAGATTCATATATTTGAATCCTCAGTTAACACATCCTAACTCGTGTTAAACCAAGAAACAAAAGTTCTAGGGAAAATAGTTTGTCTAAGCAGATGGAAAGGGGAATATATTCCACTGAAAACACTTCATTACATCTTATTTTTCTTATGTATGAAGGAGAAAAATTCAAGTCTGTATATACCAATCCCATGTCCCACCATGAATGACTATGTAGAGGACATATAGATAAAAGTTATCCATCACTTATTAATTAGGTGTGCGTAACATAAAATAGGACAACTTTTTAATTTTGAGAGTACTATTTTATGTTGGATTCTTACAAAAGGATTAATTCCAAAATATTGATTTGCTGATTCATAAGGATAAGAGGGCTGGGGTTTTCTTTTTCCTTATTTCTTCATTTCAGAAACTACTAAGAGAAATTCCATAAGAAATGACATAGTGATACACATTAGTGTAGTATTAGGATTTATTTTAAAAATGCAGCAAGCTAAGTAGATTTCTTTGGAATTGGTTTTCTGTTAATTTAATCTTTAACAAAAAGCTAAGACTGTTGTATAAAAAGAGCAAACTTGAGTTATTTATTCCTAAACTCACTGTCAGTATCAATCAACTTTCAATTCGTAACATAACTTTCAACTCATTCTGCTTTGGCAAGCTGTACCTGTTTTCTGATGTTAGTCATAAACTCAACAAACAGTAAATTCCATGTCCCACCATATTGGTAATTAGTTTGTAAAATGTATATGAGTATAGATGAGAAAAACCACTGACTTCTAAAAAGGAACACACACACTGAAGAATAAATCCACAGAAGGAAAAGAAAGAAAAGTGTAAAGAAAAAAACAAAGACATTTTAAAATGTTTAGTAACAGGGGAAGAAAAATATAAACTGATCTTCAAATTATATGGTTTCTAACATGTAGTACTTTGTCTACTTTCTCTCCTGTAAACCTTCCCTTGTTTTTATCATGCCCTAGAAAGCCAAAAATTACTGCACGGCCCTTTGAGGGGAAATTTTTAGCTCTACACTCAATGATGGAAGTATTTATATGATTTACCTTTAAGTGTGCACTTACCTTCTTTCTTTTATAAAAGCCCACAACAGCTTTCATTTAACATATTAAATTAAACAAGCCGGCTGTAGGGATTTTTCAAGAAAATAGTGTTTATTTCCCATTATAATAAAAGCAATAATTAATTTTTTTTTTCCATTTCACATCATTGATTACTATATAAAGTCAGTCAAAATGCTGCCATATGAATTTTCACACCAACAGCTACATTTTCTCCTTGTTTAGCAGTTGCTGATTAAGTCTCTCATACAACTGTTTGTGTTGCCACACTTTCAGCTGTACTTTTGCTTCTGTCACAAACTCCTCAAGTGATTTCTTTTTGTCTTTGCAAACAAGAAAGCTTTCATGCAATTCACATGCAGACTGAACTACAAATAAACCCATGTGGGAGCCTAGCCAGCCCTCACCTCAGGATAATACAAGTGAAAACAAGCATACCCAGTTACTTTGGAGTCATTCTGGGCATGTTACAAATGAGATTCTGTTTCCCAGAAACTCCTCTCCATCTTTTGTGTTCTATGTATTTCTTTAGGTAAAACCACCTACAGAAGCTGTAAGGATCTTTCCCAAGTTCATCGCTTTAACAGTTTCAGCACACCTTCGGGAGACGCAGCAGTTTCCCAGTACACAAGCCATCTACGGCATCTACAGCTGGCACTTAGCTTTACTTCTTTAGTAAAGCTCCTTGAATTTCAATCTGTTGCCTTTTCATCATGTTTCTGTGCTTTAAATAGGTAAGACAAAGGAACAACCACATTTCTTTGATAAAGGAAATAACTCTCTTCTCTCCAAAAGGTATAGAGTGTGCTCACCTTTGTCCTGAAGGAAAGGAAAAGAGAATGCTTTTCACAAATTTATGCACAAATGGTTAGCAAACTCTCGCCTTTTATATAAGCTATAAATTTTATAATTTTTATGGCATACTTTACCTTTATGGATTATACTTTTTTTTCCCCTTTCACAATCACTGAAGAGCTTTCACAATTAACGATGGCTACATGATTAATTTATTTATTCTTTTTCCAGCTTGCATTACACAGAAGCCTGTTTGCTAAACTCTAAGTGACGAGAAAAATAAGTATTTCCAGCTATGCTTCTTTTGTGGTTTACAGAAAAAATAGCAAATCCTTCTTTTCTCAAAGAGATTAGATGGCCTTTTGAAATATTGATCCTGCAGATAATAATATATAACTACATTTCACATTTAGCCATTCCTAGCCCCAGGTACTCAATAGCTGGTTTAAGAAGAGTAAAAGCTGTTCCAAATTCCCAAGCCACAGAGCAGCTGTTAGAAAATTATTTTTTCCCAACTAAACCCACAGTGAAGTAGAAATAATTCTATCCAAATTCTGTGCACTACGTAACACATTTGCACATTTAATTTATAAAGAAGGTTAATTACATTGCTCTGCTAGCATGACCTGCTTCCATGCTGCAGCCAGAAAGCGTTAATGATTTTAAAGAATGCATTGAGGGAGTGGATTTTTTCCTCTAGGGTTGCTTCTAAGTCTTCAGTGCTCAGCCAAGCAATAAGAGATGTACACATATCTGCTGTGATTATATTCAGAATTTCAGGAAGTCTGAACCCGAAGGAACGTCAAACAAAGCTCAATAAAATGAATTTTTGATCCCAGAATCAAAACAAAACAAGCAACATCATTTCTATATAAACCTTAAGTTAAACACATTTCTGGAAAATTGTTAACTGTGTACCCTGTATTATTTTACCATTTACAGCTAATGAGTTAATGCATTATTCAGGCCACTTATTTCCTAGTAATTACAATTTGAAACAGTAGGATAGATGATTTTTTCTTAGAGAATATCAATGGACAGAAAGTGATACAAGCATATTCACTGTTTGTAAGATGCAGCACATTCACAAAGGGTATCTGGCTTGACTACACTGTTACTGCAAGCAAGTAATGATCATTTGCTGTGTACTGTAATCGTGTGATAAATATGTGAGACAAAGAATAATAATAATTCTAGCGGCATTAGTGGGAGTACTGAGTAACTAGGGAATTATTGTTTCAGACCTCTTAAGCAGAGGGCAAGATGCAACCAGTAGAATATGTTCTTCCTTTAATATGAGGACATTGATTGCCCCCAGCGTTTACATAAGATGCCTGCATGAATTCCATAAATAATACAGACCTGTCACATACAGCAAGTCGAAAGAACTGAGGGTAAATAGTGCTTAGTCACACTGATGGTTACTTTATTAGCAAACCTAAATCACACCTCTGATGGATTCCTCACAAAGATTTTTCCTGAATTGGATGATTGATTACATGAGAGCAATTTTAATACGTTAAGAGCTTCAACACTGACTTTCTCCTAACTTAATGTGAGAAGGAAAAGTTTTGGTCATATCTACAGTTACGTAGAAAGATACAAAACACTACTACTCTCATGCCCCGTGCATAATAACAGCGAGAATAAGGAGTGGTTCAGGCTGTTACACCAGGGCCCTAAAGACTTCTCATCTGTAGACTTGGCTCATGTCTGTGTGGATCAGCAAAACGAACTCATATTTGGTGGGAAAACATGTTAAATAGCTTGCTCAGATTTCAGGGACACAAGTAGTCGGTCTAATGGGGTCTCTAATTAACTCCATAGATTAAGAGTAACACACTCAGCAAGTAAAGTGCTTTTGAAATAGCCACCTAAACCACTTACATACAGTAAACAAGCTTGCACAAGAAAGTTCCCATTTACAAAACATATAATAAGATTTTTTTTAAATAAATGCATGAAAAAACTCTCATCGATTCAGCTCTTTCTGACAGAAGTCAATATTTACTAATATGTAGCTATTTACTAATAAACAATCTAACACTATGGCTGATTAATGCTAATAGCACTCTGTGCTTTAGATACGTAGCAACTGAGGGGAGAACTGCAATGCCTGAGCAAATTGGAAAAGCTTTATACGGCATTCTGTCATGCAGTTATTTATTTGAAATGAGAAATGGTGTCTGACACAGAACAGCAGGATATCTGATACAAAAAAAGCAAACAGTTCAAGAAAACATTTAAAATAACCTCCAACAAGCGTAAGCATTGGATAGTCCACATAAAACATAACAGGAAAGTTGTGGTTTATGCATGCTTTTCATCCGTGCATATGATTGGGGGAAAAAAAAGCATGATTCTTTCATAAATATATATACACGCACACATAATTTGTTTGCTCTTTTGCTTTTACTGTGTTGACCGATTGACTCTTCTTTTTCTTTTGAAGCATATTTTATTTTTCACTGTGCAGCCCCCAATAAATACCCATGTGAAATGTTTCAAGTCAAGACATCCTTTTTATCATGTTAGAAATTCCTTGCCTATTAAGGGAAAGTACCTAGTGAATCAAGTAAAAAAACTGTACTACTTTAAAGAGAAATGTCAATGTGAAACACACCCTTCCAGACAAGCCACAATCCCTCTCTTAAACCAACTCCCCTTAAAGCCCAGTGAAATGTCCTACTTGTATTAGCAACATGTTTTAAAACATTCCTTGATAAAGTATGTGTGACACACTTTGCTAACCTCCTTCTGCGAGGTGTATGAACAAGGCATAAGCAGTAGAAAAGTAGATGTAAACACTTAACACTCCTTTCCCCATTTAAAAAAATGAGATGTATTTTTTTTGTAGACTTTCCCCAACATTAATGCCTTACCATTTATTGAAGTGTCCTTTGTTTCTAATGCACAAGGATACTCAATTGTCAAAACAACAGCAATATTACTTTTAGTTCCACAGGCTTTGCCTACACTGTCACAAGGGCTATAACAAAGGCTAAAAATAATAATAATTACTTTGTTTAGGTATAGACTACTACACTAATTAAAATGCTCCTTTATTTGGATTTTCAAATTCAAGTCAAAACAGGAATGATATAGTGCCAATGCTAGGGCCTAATTTACTGCAGATTTATTATTAAAAAAAATAAAAAAATAAAACCACAAAAAAACCCCACCACAACAAAAGAAAACTAAGAAAAATCAGTGAGTATTTTATTGTACCCCTACCTACCCTATTCTCCTGCACTATTACTCTGTTGTAGGCATGACATATTATCTAATTATAATACAAATAAAAAAAGAAAATAAGTGCATACTTAAGGATTGTCATGTACGTGAACATGAAATTTTATCCAGATCAATACTGGGCAGTGTAAGTAGATGATGGAGATGTACCTTTCAAATCTTCAAATCTATTAACTGTAATTACTTCTATAAGACAGGCTTATGACTTGAAAAAAAAATTTAAAGTCTTTATTTTTATTGCCCTATGTTGAAATATTTTATGTTAATTACTTGTACTGTACATCTTAAGCCTTCTTTATTTTATACTTGTATGGCATATCTCCATTACCTGTAAAACACAGCATTTATAGAAACATAAGGAATTTTTCAGTGTGTCAATAACAATAAATAAAAGTTTCAATCAAAGCAATATTGGTTTGAACACATGCAAGGATTCTAAGGTAATTCTCAAAATTTAATTTTACTGTAGGCTCTAAACTATTTTAAACCCTGATGTCTAGGGAAATTAAGATTACATTGACACATGGATTTCTGAGCTGCTCCTAGAAGTTTGAATATTTATACTTCTATTAAGTTGGGAAGTAAGCTGGGTCCCCTTCCTAATTAAATGGTCATTCTGACTGTTCTAGCATGATTCAGAGAGGGTTCACATCATCTGTATACTGCTTCACCAACATAAGACTATTAGAGATTTTGTTTTGAAAAAGGATTTAAGTAATATATTTAATTTCTGACATCTCAACCTGCACAAAGTTTTGATGTAAACATAATTAGACCACGTTAGAAATAAGAAAGTATTGTACTAAAATGTTTGAAAATACCGGCTGAAAATGACATTGGCAATGAATTGTTACCAAAATACACAGACTCATCTAAAGAATAGAGTTCTCCCTGTCACTACACCCTTGCATGCTTTTAATACTAAAAAAATAAAGATATGCCTTATAGTAACTCCTTGTGTTCAGTTCTCTGGTAAAGAGTAAATGGTCAAATGAGAAAAACATGAAAGACTCTAGAAGTCCTACTGTAATGACTATTTCCTTAGAAGGAGTTAGATTTTTTTTTTTTAAGGGAAGAAAAAGGTTAAAACTATAATAGCCATTTAATGTCTTTGTCTTGTTGACAGCAACTTTCTTTTTGAAACGCTGAAAGTTCTTTCTTCAAATCTCCATACGTCCTTGTCTTTATCTCTGACAGAGCTAAACTAAATTACAGCTTTGCTATGCACAGAAGGTCCAGTGAAACTACAGTCTAGGTTGTGAGAATCATTCCTCTTGTAACACTATCATGACCTACAGATCAGATTCTTCAAAACCGAGGTTTAACTAGCCTGAACACTTCCTACTTTGTTTCTATGTGGTGCCATGAGGCACAGACCTCCTGAGGGCAGGCTAGGCAGGCTTCCCCAGCTGAGTTCCTCAGATGCTGCACAGGACTTCAGCTTCTCTCTGGTTTCCCTGCAGCAGATGAGGAGCTGTGAGGCAGCCTGAGAGCACCCCTCTCTTCTGGGCTGCTGGTCACCACTGTGGTACTGCAAAAAACTGGTGGGCAACCTCGGCTGCGGTCCAATTGCACCATTACGCTGTAGCATGCCAACCTAGGGCCTGCCCGAGCTGTTGAGTAATTTCTGTTGCAGACATGCATGGAAGACACAAACAACTACTGCTTTTTCACAGCAGATAATTCACCAGCTTACAAAACCAGGGTTAAAGGAAAGAACGTCACCAGGATTTGAAGCCTGATGAAATGGACACTTCACTTTTCCTCTTTCAGGTCATTTGGAGCATCTGCCACAATCACTAGCAACTCCAGCACCTAAGTCAAAAGATGATCATCTCCTCATGTCCTCAATTCCAGACTGACAGAGTACCTGCAATCTCTGTTTAACAGGTTGCTTCTTTAATCGTTTGCATTAGTGTTAAACAGACGTACGCTTTCTATGCAGTTGTACCCAAAATTTTCATTTAAGATGCAGGACAACAGTGAATCAAGTCCAAAGAATGCCTCTAGACACAGTAAGAGGGCGTCATGCTTTGAAATCAATGTCTCATGCCTGATCTTATCAGCAAACAAAAAAAACACAATGACATATTTCTATGTTTTACTTTTCCTTACCTACATTTGTATAGGTTTTGAACAAATATTGCTATTGGATGCATGCAAGAATTTAAAACGCTCTTTGAACAGAAAGTTTTACCATTTCTATTTATGGAAACCAGATAATGCATACACAAAATTAAATTAATGTTATACTTGTTTCCCTAATTAAATTTCTCTAATTGCATTTGAAAGTTTGAACTATGTGTTACTGTAGATGTTGGTAGCAGGAAATGTTGGACTTCTCACTAGTCAAAACATACATGAGTGATTATGAACCAGAATTCTCTCATTAATTTCAACAGAAACTTAAATTTACTCTTTGGCACACATCTTGCATGTTAAAACGTATAAATAATTTCCCTTATCGTGGTAAACATAACTGAAGATGCAGACGACTGCATTTGCAGCACTTAGAATGACATCTTTGGAGTGCTACGCATGGTTTGTTCAGCTAATTGATTTTACGCATTCTTACTGATTTATGTTTATTTATCAAATTCACAGAATGCAAATGCTGACCAGCATTTCCACACAGGGTTTGGAATTTTCATAGGTTTTCTAATTTGAAGGAAAAGTTGAGGATCATCGATTACACTTCAGAAAATGAAAATATATTTTTCCAGTCACACATGTTAATCCTTGATCATACAATGTTCAAAAAGCAAGCTGCAATTAGATGTCAGTGGCCTGGAAATTCATCCTTTGGTTGCTTAAAATTAATGTACTCAATTCCTCTAAAATGTTACCATATAAAACGGGGCATAAAAAGAAACAAAACAAGCTCTCCTAAAATAAAATATCAGCTTTTCTTTTAATCATCTTTAATTTTTCCTGTTAAAAGAGCAACAAGTGAGATTTCCTATTCCATTACTAATTTCTTCACACACGGAGATGGAAAGCCTTAAAAATATTTGTTGGTGGATTAGACTGCCTCACTTTTCATTGAAGTAGATGAAAATTATTTTTTTTCTGCTAATTCAGCTGTAGGATCAGCAATTTTGAGCAGAGAAACAAAGTCAAATGTCTGGAGACTGCTAGTATCTTGCCTTTTCTAAATGTATCTTTGTCTTTTCCTAACACATTGTGAGACCACACCTCCTATGTTTCCCTCTTAGCAAACACGTTTGCAAATACTGTGGTTTATATGGTAGAGAGAAACTGGTGGTACGAGAAGATCCAGTAGGTAAAAAAATTAGTTCCACCCTACACACACATACACCTACTGATAAGGATGTAGAATAAACAGAAATTTATTAGTGAAGAAACGGGAATAACCAATATACAGTAACAGACATCCTGCCATAAAGCAAAGAGAAGTAGAAAACACTGTGCAACAGAATACATACAGATTCAACTAAGAGGTTTCTTCAAATATTTTTTTGAAAAGAATAGTTCTTTTCCATTATTAAACAGAAAGAATGCTTCTGTCTTTTATTATGTTAAATCTTTTATTATATTATGAAATCTCTCATTTCTACTGTCAGGCTAAATAAAAGCATCTCCTGCTTATTCAAAACCTGTTTAATGGAAAATCCGTGACACAGACTGCATATCAGGGATCTGATTCTTATTTACATTTCTAGACGAGAGATGCTTTTCTTAGAAGAGCATTTTATTTCTGTTTTACTTCCTATTTTATTTCTAAAAGGCGCCTAGCACAAGGTTTGCTTTAGCTTCAGATCCATGTAGCATACGATCATGGGTTAAGTTTGCCAAGGGTGATTTCTGTGCACTTCATCTGAAGTGCAAGAAAGGTAGGACAATAAAAGGAAAGTTACAATTTATTAATTGCAAGAGCAATCTGCAAAACTGGTTTCTGTTCTCAGAGTTAACAGATGCCAACTTGTCCTCAGGTTGGACCTGTATAAAGCCATCACCATTACCGCACAGGAAAACATTTTTCAGAATAGAGCATTATTTTTATCTGCGACCACGAAGTTGTGGTCTAAAAGCTGACCTTAGCAGTAAGTTAAGTAAGACTTCCCTTATGTCTTTGTAGGTTTCTTTTCTGATGTGAAAAGCCCATTCATAATTTTTCAGGTGAAGTACTCTTGGCCACTTCAGGTACACAAGGGATTAAGTAAAATAGAGCTATTTCCTTCTAGTTCTGAAAGCAAGAAAAGCTTTTGGGATTCAAGAGGAAGGAACATGAGGAAGCTAAGAATCATATGTATTTGATCTCTTTGCCATTTCATTTCTTGAAGTGGAAGACTGAAAAATAAAAGGATGTTAGTCTCTAGACAGCTGAACTCAAATACAAGCCAAGAGACACAAGATTTATATAGTGGAAATACGTTCAGGATGAGATCTCTCAGCATGTTCCCTCCCACATTGCAAGGATTTCTCCATTTATATAGACAACGTGGAGTAAACAGAGAGAAGCCTATGACTCTTGTGCAACAAATGCACCATACTGCCATATCAAAACGTAGCAGAATTTTTACACAGTTTGAAGTAAAGGTGTGTTATGCAAAGGCAACATGACATTATGTGTTTTCCACATAATTAGTACACATTTAACATTCCTGGTAGTTTCATGTGGGAAATAGGACAGTATATATAGAGCAACAAAAAAAATCAAATACTCATGACAGTAGGGCCCATTTCTACAGCCTGATTCTTATCATCTTGAGCTGCAACCATCATGGGAGCCAAGCAGGAAGATTTTTAATTTGTATATGTTGGCAGCACTCATGGATGGAATAATATCATTAGGCTTCTGGTTTGGAAAAATGTGTTAACCACAAGGCCCTTCTACAGTCTATAGATAGAAAATAATTCTTATAGTAAGAATCTGAAATTGAAAACAGATAGATAAACTTCCTATTAATCTATTCAGTAAGTACTACCCATCAATAGGAGAAATCCTTACCTCCCCATTTCTGAATTTTATTAACCCGTTTAATGATGAGAATAGTTAACAGACAAGTTAGTCTACACAAAACAAGAAAAATGAAAAAAATCTCTGGACTCCCAAACCGACTGCGAAAAAATCCTTTCTACTATTTTTTGACCCTAGCAAAATAATAAAGCCTTTCTGAGAAACAGTCCTGCTCTGAGCAGAGCTCTTTTAAATTAAGGGGTTTGTACTTGCTGGAAAGGAAAAGCAGACACAGCTGAGAAGTTTTCAAGTGATTACCGGTAGAAATATGAGCTAATCCAGGATGTAAAGGGTAACTAAGTCTACATAGGCACCACTGAATAAAAGCAAGTCAGTAAAAAGGTCAGGTTCTGGGCCTCCTATTAGTAGCACTGCCCTTACCTTTATTTTAGTATACGCTAAATGGTTAATTCCAATAATAAATTCTAAATGGTTAATTTCATACTAGATTTATGAATCTCCTATGGAGTTAATACTTTTCTGTCTCAGAATCAAGGACAAGGAAATAATAAAAGGCTTTCTACTAGTTTAAAAGCATTAAAAATAGTCAAGAAAGTAAAACAAATGAACACAATGAACCATCAGGTAAGAAAAGAGAACCAAATAATTATTATTTTTTTTAAGTATATAGGCATACACATTATATGTGTATATGAGGTTTGAGAGCCTTAACATAACTTGTTGCTGCAGAAAAATCACAAATGTTTTGATGAGAACTTGTCAAAAGTTAGCACCTATTTTTCAGAGCATCAGCAGCATGTGCCCTCAAGCCTGCAGAAATATAGCGCACAACCGAGGGTGCCCTGCAGTGAGACAGTGCAACAAAATAGGTTATAATTATGTCTATTCTTTATGTTGGAAAATAAGTTAGAAAATAGTAACGTTTTGAAACCCCTCTGCAAGTAAAGCTACTCTTCTTACTATATCTTGATAGATATAAATGGCTCTGCATTTTTATCTTTGGCTTTGTATTCTCATCCTGGGGGACAAGGCTGTTGGGATCTCATCCTGGTTTTAACTGGGACTATACAGAGGAGCTCTCCTTCGTGCCAGCTCTCGAGAGGAAGCATCACACAGAATAAGGAATACAGTTTCTTTGACATCACTCTTCACATGCTCTCCTCCCTAGGGGCTGCTAGAAGCAAAGTATGACTGGTCCTAAGTGTGTCTATTATTAGATTCCCTGCTTTGTAATGTCATAATTTTGAAAATTTGATTTTCAGAAAAGCCATCTTTTTGTGCTTTTATCAGAAATAAGTTATTCACTTAGAAATTATTATTTTATGTCATTATGACAACAAATACTTTCTATTACAAATTACTATTATTCATTTGAACTCTGTCAGATTCCTAATTTCAAGAGAATACTCAGAGTGACAAACTAAAGAGAACTGTCACAGGTCACTGTAATTGGAAACACTTTTCAAAGTGCTGTGTAAGGCATTAGCAGCTATAATATCATCCATAATTCGCTAAAACTTAAAACATTCAAGTGAATACAAAAATGCTATATGTGCAACTTTGCCTGAAAGGCTGTGTGCAAGAAGAGATAGGAATGTGTTCTGGTTGTATGATAATTTCCCTTTTATTCAAATGACCTAATTTTAGCTGTCTGTCCTATGATGTGATTACTTTCATAGCACAAATTTCAAAGCTGTGATCAATTTGAATGAAAAATGATTATGACTGGATGTTCCAATTCAATGTTTCTACAAGATAATAAAATGAAGGTAACAGGAGTTTAGCACATTATATGAGCATTAAGGCTCTGAATAGCTGAAAAATGTGGAGAAAACGTTTTGAGAAATAACATCCTGTCTCATTTTCATGCCTGCAATGCACTTAATTAAATATAATTACTGATTTTAAATAATTTAATTGATAAAACTCTAAGTAGACTTCTAAAGACAGTTGGTCTAGCAGCATGCCAAATAAGAAACTGTTATCATTTCACATCAAAATGGCTTTTGATTATCTGGACTTGGTAATTTTTCTTGTTTGTTTTTGCTTAACTTGCAAAGTTCTTTGTATTTTTTTATTCAAATCTTTTAAACTCATTCATTTTAAAGAGGGGTGAAAGAAAGAAAAATCTACAATCCAAGAACTAAGCTGCAACTGATAATACAGCATCAACTCCAATACCGTTTTGACTCCCAGTGAAAGGATACGTAAGCAAGTAGAAAAAGAAATACACACACAGATTTTTTTGTCATGATCTGTCTTACAAATACAATGCAATTTGAAATTTGTTTGTCTATAACTGTCTGCACCCAGTTCTGCTAATATTTTGCACTAATTGACAGATTTTCTGTATTACAAAAATTGGCATTGGGGGCACTCTGTTATGAGAACACAATAAAAATTTTGCTGGAATTACCATTCGGATTTCTTAAATTACCTTTATAATCTCCTTCTTCAAATACATTAAGGCAGTCAATAATTATCTTGAGGTCACGCTACATATCAATGTAGTAACTAGACTGGGGTTACTTATTGCTCCCTAGATAAATATGTGAACATTTTAATCCAGTTTTCAATAAGTTGGCCTGCAGGTACCATATAGTCTTATAACATGGACAATTCGTTTTGAAATACCATCCTTATTATTGTCTGATTCATGCTACATTTTGGTAAACAAAGCTTGGAGTCTGTTACAAACATGGTTTAGAGGAAAACAGTTACAAGTAAGAGACGACACCTACTTTATAATTAGGACATGTCTGAGATACTTAGCTGATTGGTTAATACATCAATTAGGCTTAAGCCTAAAGCTGGACCTTTTAGTGAAAAACTTAGTTCCTTGTATAAAACTCTTCAATTCCTATGAAATTCAGATATTTTTTTCTCTCTCTCATTAGACATACTACACCAATGTAGTATGCTTTAGTTAGTGACAATAAGTAACAATGATTTCAGTTATACTCATTAACATAAATACATAGTTACTCTACTCTTAAGCTAATGAAGGACAGCATTAGAACTGAAGTAATAATTTCTATTTTTAAAAGTACAATATCACAACAATCAATAGCATACAACTAGGGCCAGCATCTAGTGTTCTGCCAACCACCATCATTCTGTGGAACTTCACTATCCCTAATCTCTTGTAAAAAAACAGTTCCACATCTTAATTACACTCTGTGACTCCTCAGTCAGTTCTTTTCCATGCTGAAGATTCCCAGCTTATTTAATTCTTTTTCGTATGAAGCCAAAGGAGATCATCCTCATTTCCCTTCTCTCTACATCTCAGAGAACAACTATACATGAGTAACAGAGATTTCTTCTCATATTTCAAAGTTGGCTTCCATACATTTTAGTAAGTATTTAGTGAAACATTTAGTTTTCTCTAATACTGATATGAAGACTATTTACATTGAAAAGAAAAGGCTCTTCCTAATCAAGAACCCGGATGAACACCCTCAACACTATTTAAATACTTGGAAGAGGAGAATCTGCTTGAAGTTCCATACAGAATGGATTAAACCTATTACATACTGTTTTATTCACATGACTGCACTCTCTGCAGCATTGGCAGGAAGTCTCAAAATGGACAGAAATAACTAATCCCAGTTATCACCAAATCTCCTTTCCATCTAGATTTGAAAGGTAGATGAAATAGTACATCAAACAGTCTACAGTTTAGAACTCTCAAAGTCTTTCATTCACCTATTTTTCCCCTTCTCCTAATGAGCTGCAGAACAATGTTTAGCCACTATTTAGTCATATTCACTAGAGTGTTGGTTTGATGAAAAAATGATTAATTTTATTCCTCCTTCAGCAGTCTTTCCTTATAAATGCTGACCTCAAAACTAGTCTCATGGAGATAGAAACACTCTCACCAATAACTATTATTAAAACCCCCAATGGAGCCCTGACCTGAGACAGCAGGTCGTCAACACACTATAACAGAATATACTAGCAAGTAAGGAACACATTAGCACAATCTATCTATGAATTTAGAGATATACTTATGTAAAACCTTTAAACTGAAAAGGTTTCCCGAGTTACTTTTCTTGTTGCTTTTTTTGTTGTTGTTGTTCTGTTTTGTGTGGTTTGTTTTTTAAAAGCGATTTAACACGGGAACTCCGAAACGAGGGTCATTAGTAGTCTGCAACTCAGAAGGGTTTTTTTAAGCTTCCTTGTACACTGTTTGATAACAGGACAGTCAAATCTGAATATCGTTTAGGTGAAACTCAAAACTGTAGGTCCATCTGTGCATTTCTCCCTTCAGACAGACTGCAGAGCTCTGACATATCAGCTGAATTGTCACGGTAAAAATAAGCCTAAAAACCATTTTATGAAATAGAACTCCTGTCTAATCTGAAGCCATCTGCTTCAATTTTCATAAATCTTAATAACCATACATTAGCACATACTACCCTCCTTTAATCACTATTTTCTATTATATTAAATTTCCAGTAAGTAAATGCATTTGAATCCTTCCGAGTAGAAGATGGGACATTCTGTAATGTAAGTGAAATTGCTTAATAGCTGTCTTCAAATCATGTGTTTCAGACTTACTTTCCCCACAGAAAAAAATGAAAACCAAATTACTTCATTTTAATAGCAGTTCCTACCCTGATAATAGTTTTTAATTCACAGTGTACGCTTCTGTTCCAGAATTTTCATCTCAGACAAATTATGCTATAAAATACGTTGTTCCTCCCTTTTACAATATCATTGTTCAGTTCATTCGTACTCCCGTTATCCTGCTTTCAGAGGTAAATTCCCAGTGAATTCAGTCACTTGGTGACATGTAATATCACAGTTCAGTCTAATGCAGAAAACTGAAAAACAGATGAGGAAAAAAAACCCTCATGTTTTAATTATTGTTATGGTTAATAATTATTATTACAAAATCTCACTGTGCAATGGGACTATAATAAAAGTATAGCTAGTGAGAAACACTTGGGTTTTGTTTTTCTGGAATTTTCTGTTAAGCAGTACTACGAAAAGCGAAGGATAAAAGTGTAAAAGTTATTGCTACAGTACTTGGATGTAATATGACAATCTATAAAGAAACAGCTGCTTGACCCTCCTCTTAGAACCTCTATACAGGTTAGTCCATCAAATCAAGCGCGCGTCACCATCTTATCTCCCAAGTTCTACTGCTGCACCACAGTGCTCTCTGTGGGACTGTGATAATTACTCAGAGATAGCTAGCAGAGGCTGACAGTTTGCAGAATTCAGAATAGCAGCATTTCCTTCTAAGAGGCGTTTTTCCCTTGCTGAATATGTTATAGAAAAAAGGTAGTATCTATCACTTACACCAGTGACATATACTGGCCAGCTGTCCATCCGAGACGGCCACTAGTGTCCTGCTCAAAACAAAAATGATACATAAACAATGAAATGTAGTTCAGTATCTCATTATTTATTGGTACTGAAAGCAATCCTTTGGTTTTGCTTGTCAACGTTTCCCACAGAATTTAGAGTCCTTAATATTTGTTGCAATCACAGTTCTCTGTAAACTGGAAAGTGTCAGACTCTTGCATGCAAGTCATTCAGAGCAGAAGGAGCTGAGCTACCGTGAGAAGGTGGTAACTGCATGGTGCATTAACTCACTACCACGTTCACTCAGTGACCTTAACAGGTACTACAGCCCCACTATTACCAAAAACGTCATTACTACCTGACCTCACTAGTTCAAAGGATCTTATTTCATTCCAGTATGGTGCTTATCATTTTTTAGATTAGCGATTTAGTCCATTTTTCCTGCAACAAAGTTGAACAAGAAATATTAGCTATTGTCTAAATTTCCCAGAAGAATGCACAGAAAATACACATTCGCTTGGAAAAAATATAATTGATTACACGTTTAATCGCATATGAAAGAGACAACAGTAGACCTACAGGAAAATACCCATCAATATAAGGTTCAGTAATGCTATTTACTTACTCAGACACAAGTTTTCAGCTGATCTAAAATTATTTTCTTTTTTTTTTTGAAATATTTTTCTTTGAAGACTATAAATCTAGATGTACATTTTCCACTATTTCTACAATTCTAAAGTCTGTACTTTACAATGAAGTACAGAGGAAATGCCACATGAAATATTAAACCCAGAAAAGTTCTATTTCCACATTATTTGAATTCCATTGAGCTGACAGCAAAGTTTTTCAAAAGTCTCAAAGCAGCAGTAAAATTTTTTGTTTCATCAAAGCTTTCCTATTTGGTTTTAATATTGTCCGAGGACTTTAAAACCCTGCCCTCATCTCCCCCTTCGCACTCTCTCACAAGAGGTTCTTGCACTCGCCGCTTGGGAATAAGCGCCACACAACTCTCTATTTTGTTTTACAATGCAGAAAAAGTCCCATAATTTGACTAAGCAGTTGTACCCGGCAACAAAAATAATTTTCCTTGTGCACTGTAGGTTATTAAAAAAACAGCTGTTACATTATCACTCCTCTATTGCTCGTAGTTATTATTTAAGCATGTTTTATTTACTTGCAGAAACAATCACAGATATTTACATCTTTCACGGATACTTCGGCAAGAGTACAATTAAAATAATATTGCTACAAAACATGGGCCTACAGTTTTCATCAAATGCTTACAAAGCCTAACAACTTTGCAAACAAAGTTTGTAATTGGGCGACCAAGCAAATTGTATTGGGTAGAACATCAACTACTATTAAAAAATTCTCCAAAACTGAACCCTACACTACCCTGTTCAACAGTAAAGAAAGATTTGAACCTAGTGCTGCAAAACAGTACTATTGATTTTTCTGGTGTGACTTAAACTTATAGAGATATAAAGAGAGGTTTTTTCCAAGTCTTCCAGGACCACAAACATCACCCGTGATGCAATTAGGGACAGAACAGTGTCCTGGATGATACTTGCTACACCCTTTGAGACTCCGTGAAGGAGCTAAGTGAGCCTAGTGCGTGCGTAGGACGGTTGGTTAACCACAAAGGCCTACGGTTCCTCTCAGTGATTGCACTGAAGAGGAACCTGTTTCACTTCATCACCCAGACAACTAAACATCAATTTCAATTACCTTTTGTCTTCTCTTATTTCACATGAATTATTTATTTAGAGATAGTTTGGTTTTTGTTTCTGTCTAGCAGTATTGATGGTAGTCTAGGTATAGTCATATTTGAACGAGATTAGATTTTATAAATAAAGCCCCATATTACATAATAAATCATGTAATAATAAGCATTATATCAGATAATATTAGTAGCAATGCTAATAAAATCATCAGTAGTAAGGGACCACGTTACTGATAACACAGTATCTTTTATAGGCTAGTGACACGGGAAAAAAATTTCAAATTCTGAAATCTCTATCCTTTTACTTTCAGATTACTTTTACTTAAAAGATGCTGTACTGCAGTACAGCTTCATATGCTGCATAAAGCTCCTTCATCCATACACTGTGATGTGCTTTTTAGAGCAGATGTCTAAAATTTCTTTGCCATACTTCAGCTCTGCAGCAGTCAAACCAGGGAGGCAAACTCATTACAGAAACCCTAGGGATATCTTAAAAAGGTACGGATCTCACAAACACAGTTTTCTCAGGCATCAAAGAGAAGTGAAGATGCTCACACACACACCTAGAAGCAAAATTTTGCGCATGTTTAAGAAACATATCACTGATAAAGGTATATTTACGAATTAATAGCAAGTTAGGACAAATTAAAAAAAGCAAATCTTTATTGTGCATGGGCCCATGACTAGCCATCAATTTTGCTATACAGTTATACTGAAATTTACCGAAAATTATCTTGTAGGACAGTGACAGAACTAGGTTTTCTTTCTATTATGAAAAGTTCTATATGTCAGGTACAAAATAAACGTGTGGATTCATTTAAGACTGAAAAATAGACTGAAATATAATTTAAACAAGCTCCAAGCAAATAGCAGAAAACCATTATCAGGCAGTCATTTCATTTTCAAAATTAACATGACAATACACATCATCCTACAAATTTGTTTCTGATGACTTCTGGTTTTCCTCAAACTCACTTAAGCTTTAAATTAATCCTAAGTGTAATGCAAATAAGAGAGAAGTTTAACTTTTCCATTTTTTTAGATATTAAAGAAAGAAAAATTTGTCAAAGACTTAGCCATATATTTATTTAATTGTCAATTGGAGAAAATACACAAAACATCCAATATACTAAATTCATTACTACAGCAGACTATGTTAATTTCTCTGAAATTCAATTACAACAAAACTGATTTGAGCAACTTAATATTTGACAAACTACAAATAATTTCCGTTAACGAGGCAGTTTTTATAATTAGCCTTATGCCACATTTTGCTTTTGTGAGATCATGTTCAGTGTAAGCATTTTTACTAAGCTCATTACTACTACAGTATCCCAGCATCTATTTTAGAAAGCTCTTCATACCAGCAATGTAATTTTACTCAACTGTGCAGAATGATGAGAATATGCACTTTTAAAATAGGAACAATTGTCATTTGCTCCAAACTAGCAGCGCACAGCAGCTCAGGACCTAATCTAAAACCAGGTTCTCTACATTCACTTCAGGGAACTCCAAGTTTGTTACAATTACAGGGTGTGGGTTACTGAACTTCAAGAGCAGCTAGCTGATTCCAGCCTCAGGAATCACTCCATTTGGAACACTTCACAATATATTTTGTGCTTATTTGGAAGATACTAAAGTGCATTACAGATGCTAGCCAACTAGATTCTCAGAATTTCAGAACTGACCTAATTATTCCCATTAAAATTAATACAAGATTTACTAGTGACTTCCAAGAAGACAGAGCTAAACTAGAGGTAAGTAATTGTGAATTTGCCCTTTCAGAAACGATATGGATTTACTGTTTGCTTCCTTCAGGAGGGGAGCAGATAGTGCCAGGCTGAATTTTAACATCCTTATCTAGACTTAATTTCCACTCATTTAAGTGGAAACACACCTGAATATAATCAATGAATTGATTAAGGATCTGGGGATTGACCCTCTGATTGAAGAAAAAAGAAAGAAAAGGTATTACTTTGCTGTTTAGAAACCTACAGTTTCAGGAATACAACTTCCCAAATGCCTAGGACTACAGAGGGAAATCCAGCATGTTTCACAAAGTGTCCAAAGAAACGAGAGATAAATAAAAAGTATTTATATTTGCACTTAAGATTTGAACGTAAGAATGTCTAAAATCCTTTGTCAATTAGGCTCACACTCCCTTAAGTGTCAAATGCCCTATGGAAAGTAGAATTATTTTTATAACTGTAAAATAACAACTAAAACATAGATACGGGAGTTCATCAGGACAGAGAGAACCTTTCACAGATTCAAATACTGGAATCTACAAATCTGGTCTAAAAATAGATACCCATTCAGTGCTATTACTAGATAAACTCGTTTTTCTTAAGAGCTGCCAAATACACATATGGAACAGTGTAAAAGCCTAGGAAACTGTAATTAAACAAGACATTTAAAGTCAAAGCCACTAGGTCCTGGCAACTCTTGCTTCTTTCTTGACAGAAATTACTGAGCACATAAGAAGTCTGAACAAGGCAATTGTGAGGTCAAAACGTAGATGGAGGAAAACAGGGCTGCTGCATAGAATTGCTGAACTAGAGTGAATACCAGAAGAAATGCATATTGTACCTACTAAGGCCCTATATACGTTAAAAGAAAATACACCTTAGATTATAATTAGCTGATTTTTACGTTAATGTATTTATAGTTTCAGTTTGTTGGGATAAGCAGAGTATAAGCTCTTCTGAACGTGGAAGGGAATCAACATGAAATCATGAATATGGATTTCAGTAGTTGAGCTAATAAACTAATTTTGTCATTTTTACTAACTCATTGATTCTAATTTATGGCTGTGAAATAGTGTTTGTGTTTCAACACTTTTTTTTTTAATGTGAAAAAAGCTGCTGTACATGAATGTATCATAAATGAGCACTATGAAATACTTAAATTCCACACACCTTAAATCTAGAGCACACTAAAGAGCAGGTGAGTGCTCTCTTGTTATCATGGGCAGTATAAAGCACTACACAGTGCTGACAAGAGTAAAGGAAAATAGTTCTCAAAATTTTGATGAGCTACATGTTGCAAAACGTTTTTCTGTTTTACTTTGGGCTTTGTGGGCATGTTTGGTTGTTTTGGATTTTTCTTTATTCATTACCTCTGTTATTTAGAGAGACTGATGATGTTTTGAATGGAATTCTTTATCCAGACTGCAGGCAAATTCCAGACCTGCAGACAAATATGAATTATAATAGCTGGCCTCTTACGTGCAGTAGCTTGAGGGAGGACTGCCTATTGATTTCATAGCTGTGCATATAGATCTCAGCCTTTTTATGTGAATCTGAGAAGATTTCATTATTAGAAGCTGTTCACGTGGGGTTTTCTTTCAAGAACAGCAATCCATGGACAGGTGGTCTTCAGAAATTTCTTTGCTCACTTGCTGTCAAGCTACTTTTTATGGATCAGTGGTAAGGTATAAAGAAAGATCAAACGAAGTGACTGATGGCACAGTTCAGGGGAGAAAAGGACCACAAAGGATGACCTACTATCTCTGTGGAGGTCTATACTTTATTACAAGGCCATGCTCTGCTCTTCTTTAGCAGTACTTAGCAGAAGAGTGGCAGCAATATCTACCCTGAAATGAAGGAACAGTACTAAGCTGCCTTTCAGTAGAACTGAAAGGTCAGTACTAACTGAGATAACTATTCATTTCAGCCACAGAAAGGACACACATCCTGCCTGTCCAGGGTGCTTATTTAGTTCATCCTACAGCAAATTAATCTTGCTATACAAGGAGGTGGGCTAGCAGCCGTTAGTCAGTGAACCGTGACTTTTCTGCACTCTGCATGTAAATAACTCACTCAACAGAAGCCTACAAAGCAGAATGTGTACCAGTCGCACAGCCTGCACCAAGCAGACTACTGAGGTTCTTACCTTGCTCTACAGTTAGAAGTACATGATTCCCTGAAGGAAGCTCTGAGAGAAGGCAGCCTACCTGCACTCAAGGTCCTAAGACACCCAATCTTAAGAGGATTCAGTAGCAACGTGCCCACTTACCTGGAAACCTCAAATAGTCACTGTTTTTTTAAGGAGAGACTTGTACTAGGCATTTAGGTGGCATCAAGAGTCCCTAATTCACACTGGTATTTATATATTGAGGCAATCTTCAACTATACTGTCTTCTTCAGCATCGGGCCACGAAAGGAACCAAAGTTGTATCTTTCATTAGGTGTGAGTGACCTACAGCTAAGAACTTGCTGTATTTTCACCTGCCCACTAGGCCACTATTTATCAGTTATGCACCATTGTACTGTGAGTAATTTTTAGTTCTATGCATGACATTTGCAAAATGTAACTGGCATGAGACTCTTTCTATTATCTTAAATAAAACAGCAAAAAAGAAGAGTTCAACTCCAGGTTCTCAAATGCAGGTGGAGTAATAGCAGAGGGTGGAAGAGGTGACTAGGGAAGATTGCATCAAATCTTAATTTTAGCCCTTTTCAAGTCTTGGGAGCTTCTTCTTGCAACAATTATTTAACATAATATTCTGCGTGAAGCACTACATAATATTTTATTCTGTTAATAGTAAGTGTACCATGTAATTCATAATAATATTATTAAATAAAAATACATCCCCTCCTTAACCAGTTGTGTCTGACAGCACACAATTTAAATCTTGACTGTCCCATGGAGCATTCCAAGCAGAAAGCATGAAATATGTAAATGAGATAATTAGTCTGGAGATGAGACAATTGATGCAGATGTACAGCTATGCATGAAGATTCTGGGGATAAGGAAAAGGCCAGGGAGTACTTTTCCTTAAGTCTCTGAGAGCTGTGCTGCAGATTTATTAAGAGGAAGAAGACTTCAAAACAACTACTTCATTGCAAAACAACTCAAATTTGAATTATACTGTCTTAACTTTTGAAAAGCTGTCAAATCTAATAATTCCACAGACCTCAATGTTCCAATGCATGCACAGCCTATTTTATATTTGCATGAATATAACATATACCACAACGTGCTATGGGATAAAAACATCGCACATACCTATTGAAATACATTTAATATAGACAAATTTTATATTTAAAATCTAGTCCTATCTAATGTGTTTAGATGTGTTCTATTCTTTACATGTGTTTATGTGTGGATTGTCAAACTGGATCAATTTGTCCAGTAACAGACTGAAAGCATAACAACAATGTGAAATTAGAGCTCCTAAGTGGTGGGACTGAACTATTACTACTGCAGACACGGGGTCTGGACTTCTCTTGTGAAGTGCTTCATATCAACCTAATTAAGTTGCCACTGAAGCAACTGATGTTAGTCGGGGTTCAGTCTTTGGCAGCCACACCAGCCTTGTGCTAGAGATCTTGCAGAGTGCATACATCCATACTGGCTGTACATCTGCAGAGAGAGCACATTTGATTGGGATTCTACAGAGCTAAGGTATTTCCACAGACTATCCTTTGCCTCTAACCCAAGTTTTAGGGCAGCGTTTGCTGTGTGGCTTATTACAAAATAAAGAAGCTTTCCTTTTTTCCAACTATTTTACCAGTATTCAGAACACTCAGTGCAAGTGTGTATCCTGCTGTGCCTTGAGATCAGTGAGAGATTAGCGCTTTCTGCATTTAAGGGCTTGTGGTTTTCACTGTTGTTGGTCCTCAGCAAGAGAGATTTAGAAGTTTCTTTGAGTGATATTCACTGTGCTATACATACACCTTCACAGACCAGCTGCAATCTGCTCCATTATTTTGATACACATATTTTGTACATTTAAAATATTAGTCCAAAACTTCAGCTGGCATTAATCAATATAAATCATATAATAATTGACAGACACCCCTCTGTGGTTATGCAATGAATGCTTGTGTTAGATTATTGTAAATACAGGAATTACAGACCAAGCAGAGTACAGAAGAGAAGTACGAACAGTATAAATGAAGCTATTGATTGTTTAAAGAGTAAAAAGGGAATAATGGAGACAAGAGTGTGAAGCTAGAGCTTGACCACTACATTTGTTAGAGGAGCAACGAGTAAACTCAGAGTAACCCACAGTAAATGCTACAGGGCTACAGCTAAAAGAGGGTGTGGGAAGCAGGTCAGTAAGCAGCAGATCAGTATTTCATTGGGAGTGCACAAGACTGTCAGCAAACATGCCTCCCTATTACTTAGGGTTGGTTCATTTTCGGCTATGTTCATAACAGAAATCTACAGCAGGGCAATCTAATCTCATTAATACATCATTAACATCTGCAGGTGCAACTGCAAAAGCATGGCAGAATTGCTTTGCAAGAACTATAGACAATTTAAGTGATCATGTGGTGTAACTTAAGAGTTCCTCTATAAAGTATTTTAAAACTGCACTGCTCTTATAAGCTACCATTACAGGTATGCCATCTCTTTGTCATCATTTGGAAATCTTAAAAGCATTCACAAAAGAATTAAGGCAAAGAAAAAATATAAACCACAAAAAATAGAAATACCGTGTTAGAAACATCCGTAGTTTTCAACCTTGCATCCTTCTGTGATTATCTGACCACAGTGAGCCAAAGAGATCATCAGTGTTCATAGTTATGAATAATGACAGTGATTTGAACAGTCAGTTCTTCCAAGGAAAAGCTCAAATCAAATAAGAAAGCTCACCGAGGAACTTTCTCCATTTAATTAAACAACGGTTATTTTCAAGTTCTTGGAAACAATCAGTGCCTACTGTTCTCATTCTTGGGAGAAAAGATTTAGTCAGCAACATTCAGCAGCACCAACTGTGCCCCCAAATGCTCCTTATCTTAGTAAGTCTTTTTAATCACAGATGCATTTGTGTAATATCCTTTGATCCAGAAAGCATCACTCAGCCAGGATTTGAGGAATTATTTCTTCTCATTTTCCTGTTATTTTTCCCTAGATCTCACCAAGTGTTTCCCCCATTGTTGGCAATTCCCATTTGCTTCTATTTTCCTATTCCCTTTCTCTGCTTTCTTTCAAGGGATACTGGTTCTGCTATTCAATTGGAGGCTGTTTGCCCTAAAAAATAAAATCTGAGATGGATGAAGAACACAAACCAGAATGGTTCTCATGAATTTTGGCTTTCCTCAAAATACATATGTATGGAGAATAATAACCTTGTTGATGTTGATGGCAGGTTTGGGTAGCTGTGGAGACAATAGCAGGTAAAGCAACAAAGTTTTAGTACTGGGTTCAAGGCCTATTTCTTACTTTTCATACCGATACGTAATGCATGCTTGTATTTAAGGCATTGGTAAAATGCATATAGCTACCAACACCTAAATCCCTGTCTAGTCATTACCTCCATGTTCTTTATAATAAATGGAAAAAGATGAGGAACATAAATTTGGTGAACAATGGGGTGTCTGAATTTAAGCTATTCACTACTAATATTTTAATCTGGCATAGAAACCTGGCTGCTGATGAAATGTCCTCGCTTCATTCAGGTCTAGTTTCCATCATGATACCATGTATTTTTCATGTGTGAAAAATGAATTAGTTGTGCAATGCCATCATTCTTTCTTGGTGCTGCTTTGCAAATAGATCATGCTCCCTTTGCACAGAGGTTAACAACCATGCCAAATGAACTGGGGCCAAAGCAGAACGGGAGCAAATAACTCGATGAGAAACTTCATGAACTGAATTTATGTCAAAGTGCAACTGTGATTGCCTGCAGCAAAATATAAATTAGAAACTTGTGTGTTCTGAGCCTGCCTTCAACTGTAGTTCCTGTGCTCTGAAGGTGATATTTTTTATCTAGGTTGTTCTCAAACAAGACAGTATTGGTAACTTTAACATTCCTACTAACACAATGCAACAACTATTAACAAATCTTCATGTATTTTTTAAAGAAATATATATTCTGTACATGCAGCAGTGTCAGAGTGTGAAGAAACCACCTTGTGCAGTACTCGAACATAGAAGACAACAAATGTTGTCATCATCAGCCAGCCATCTTTCCCCAAACTCATCTCATCCAAACTCCAAACACGTTTCTCAAGTTTCCACAGACCTTTTCAGAGAAGACATTGTTTCTCTGTAACGAGAAACTTAAGTGACTTGGTTTCTTGATAGCCAAACTTCTGAATCCTTAGCAACATTAATTTTGGAGGCCTAAAATGTATATTTTATCTAACACATTTAGGAGACAGCACCTTATTTAAATTCATGTGCAAGGCTGTCTATGTGCCTAGTGTGTAATGTATACATTAGCAAAGAAAATGGTTAGCTTCAGAACTTGTACGACCAATCCACAGTAACATTCCCATTCCAATTGTCAAGTTTGAGGTTCTGTATACTGCAGGTACAGGTCAAGTCTCCTCGCTCCATATTAATCTAAATACTGAGCTATAACTGTTCAACTTGGAACATATTACAGTTATATTGCAAGTACTCTTAGGGCTTTTTTTTGACTGCAGATTTACAATTACAATGAAGTCTCATGTCTGATTAAGGAGTGCATTTTACTCAATACTAAGAGCCCTGGGGTGAACAGCATAGAAAATTTACTGTGAATGCATAGAAATGACCATATTACTTTTACATTTAGCTACAGGCATGAGTTCCTTCAATGACGCTGAAAAGTTTTAATGATACCAAAATATATGTCAGAAAATTTTTAAAAATATAATGATAAATACGGTAAGAACCCAGTATTTGCCTGGTAAAATAACACACAAATATGTTTAAATAATTTATGAGACTGAATACACAGACTGTCTGAAAGTCCTTTCATCATTTCACACTATCAAAAAAGGAAGACTACCTTTACATAGTGAAAAGGAAATACTGAAGTTGTAACCTCCTTGCAGGAGATAGAGAGGATTCTGGAGATCTTAATGATAATGAAACCCCACAAAAGCTTCAGGGATATGAAAACTAATACAGCGAGTCAACTAGCAGACACATACCTGAGCAAAAAAGAGCAGGTGCTGTTTGGAAAGAAACAAGAGATCTTTCCAGTTTTAAGTTCTGTAAGTAGCACAGGCAATAGATCTTAAACCTCAACTGAATCACTCCTGCCAACAGCCTACACACACAGTGCCATTAGGAGGCATCTAGAGGAAATGATCACCCACACGTTAGCCTGTCTGGTACTATTTCCAACAGAAGCAACGAATGCAGAAAAACTAGCCAAGGTAATGGACGGACTTCACATTTTTTAAGAGCTGAGTGTTGTTAAAACATATGTTAAAAGTTATGTTCCAGATAATAACGATGATGAAAATGCTGAGCAACGAGAGTTTGGATCAGAGTCCTGTAAATATTCACAAAAATAAAATAACATTATTTAACTGTAAAAATATCATTTATCATTGAAGAGCATAGGACTGAAACAACAGAGTAGATATAATCCCAGTCTTACAGTGTTTACCAATCCAACAGACATGTGAGTGATGCTGAAGAACACTCCTTATGTTTGCTGCTTTTACACACAGTCACAGCATGCCATTATAATTAGTGAAACAGTTAAATTGCTTTATCATCACTACAACATCATATGCATACACAAACTCATCACAGGCAATTTTAAGACCATCTTATGAATGAATATACCTTGTGAGATACAGTAACGATAAAAATTTTGTAATGAATCTTTATATAAAAAGATATGAAATAGTTTTTACAGTTGGCCGCTGAACTTCATGCACTTGTAACATACAGCATCTCCCATTTCTTACTTAAGAGCAAAGAAAAAAAAAAAAAAAATGTACTAGATAATCCTGTGGATAGATGGCTCCCACAGAGGTCAGAAGATTTTAAAAAAAGAAAAAATGTATTTTTTCCAAATTTTAATACTCCCAGAGATAGTCAATCACCAAATGGAGAAGGAAAACTCAGGATCTCTCGTTTATGGATCAGACTGACACAACTGAGCTGTGTTATATAACACAAATATATTTGTATATGAGTTCTAAGAGCATTCACATCAATTAGAAAATGAGTAATCATCTTATTTTGTTTGGTCAGTATTTCTCTTGATGTGAATGAACAATTGCTCATTCGTCCCCCAGTCACATCTTCCCATGATGAAACAGCAAATTATTTCCAGCAAAGATGTTGTGTTTTCTCTTATTATGTACCTGCTCCCCTAAAGAGAGCAGCTGCACAGCACCTCAACAGCAGAAAGCACAGAACACAAACACATTTCAATGCTTCAATTCCCGTTTCCTCAGTTAGAACCAAAAGCTCCCATCCATCTTATCGTCAAAATGCATCTACACAAAGCATTTTTACTAAGAAGCAATGAAAAAGACCAATAGTAGATGCTGAAAAAGGAAAAGTTTAACAGACAGCTCCATAAAAGAAAAATGACCTTTCTAACACTGCATCAACTTCACTGTGCTTTAAATTAGGTTTTAACTTTAGGAATGATTACGAATTGCTTTCTCACAGATGGTGGAAGATGCGACAAGACATCACAAATCTCTACCATGACCTTCATGCCATTTCACGTTCTCTTTTAATTTTCCTCCTGTTTATCAGCCTCCATTTCATTCATGGAATTCAGCAGAGTTTGAGCTACACATTAAGACTTCCAGCAGTCTAAATCATCTATACTCTCTTTTTTCTCCCCCTAAAATGTTTCTTTTTCCAGTTTTCTCTTTAATTACAGCAAACACACTGGAATTATTGAAAAATTTAATTGTTCCTTTTCTTATCGAACTGCTGTTTGCTCATTTGGTAATGTTTCTATGTAATTTTTTCAAATACACTCAAATATATTTATTTCTTGTATGCTTAAAAGTTTACGTTTAAAAAAAACCACCAACAAGCCTATGCTATTTTATGCCCCTCTACTCTGCTCTCGTGAGACTCCACCTGGTGTTCAGCTCTTGGGGCCCTCAAACACAAGAAGGACATGGAGCTGCTGGAGTGACTCCAGAGGAGGGCCATGAGGATGATCTGAGGGTTGGAGCCCCTCTCCTATGAAGACAGGCTGAGAGAATTGGGGCTGTTCAGCCTGGAGAAGAGAAGGCTCTGGGGAGACCTTCTCAGCACATTTCCAGTACCTAAAGGGGGCAGGCAAGAAAGCTGGAGAGGGACTTTTTACAAGGGCATGAGGGATGAGGCTTTGAGCACTTGATCTAGAGGAAGGTGTCCCTGCCCATGGCAAGGGGGTTGGAACTAGATGATCTTTAAGATCCCTTCAAACCCAAAACATTCTATGACTTTATGAAAATAGGGGAAATAAATAAGTTATGTTAATTGATTTTGTCTGAAGCATAGTGAATCTAAATACCACTGTAATAATTAGATGTTATTTTAAATGGCATTAATCTATTTTCTTAAATAAAAAGCTTTCTCTGCCCTTTTTCTACTGTTACAGCAAAACACTGCCTCCTTCTAAGCTTGTCACAGGATGTGAGTTCTTTCCATGCCTGTTTGTTCAGCAGCCAACCCTGAGTGCTGGGCAGCTTTCCAGTGTGAGAATTTGGACTTTAGAGCCTGACCTTTAAGTATTCTGCAGTCAGTGTGAAAGTTCCCATTGATTTCAATGGCATTTGGAGCAGGGTCTTGGCCCTTATTTGACCTTATTTTCTGTCTAAAATGTAAATTGTTGACAACATTGGCAAAGGATGCTAAGGTAATCAATTCTAGCCCAGCACTAAATTTTATTTTATTGGTTAGTGCAGCCTTAGAGATATGTGTGCAAAATATTCTAAACCAGCACAGTATCATATGCCTGACTTTACCAATTTAAAACAATACAGAAAAATCTTTAAAACACACACACATCCACTATAGTCCTATCAAGATTTTTAAAGTAGTTTGTATATCTAAAGATTTGCATTTCAGTACACTCTTCCAAACAATGTAGTCTATAGGTAGCAGAATAAAGGAGAGATGAGTTTACTTCAATGAAAGGGAGTTTTCATTAGCTGAGGACCTGGCCGCTGCATTGTTTAATAGGTAAGAAGAAGTTTCTGACATCTATCTATAGATACAGAGGTGTATCTTGAGAAATTATTTTATTAGTTCATTGAAGTTAATTCACGTCTCACCTGCATTAAAACCAGGAGGCCAGCACACCATCTCGTCAGAGAGCAGAGTCCAGTACCACTTGGTACCACTGACCATCTAGGCAGTTCATTCGAATAGTACAGACTCAGGAGTGCATCACCATTCCGTGTAAAGAGGTTTCACTCTATGATGTGAAAAACTGACCTTGTCTGCCCTGTGCAGCTGTGGTTCAGGAGCCAGAGATAGCATTTATCCAACTTGAGCTGTCAGATGGAAAGGGCAAATGTACCGGCAGGTAAGTGAATTAAGCACTGTTCAGTAGTTAGTATATCTAATTATTCGTGACACATTTGTCATATGCTATTAGAAGACATTAAAAATGCTAATGTCTGGCCATTCTTTTCAGTAATACATCTGCGGAGAAACACAGAGTATACATGTTTCAGTAACTGGTGATTGCGTTTCTCGCTTTCTTCCCCTTGTATAAAACATATTTCATAATTTTCTTTACTTTCAAGTGGATCGCAGCTTCCTTTATGAAGATGTAAGAGCTAATGCTCAGCTTATGAAAAAGCAAAATAATAGAGCTTGAAAAATCCACAGTTGCTTCAAGACCAGTCTAATAACACACTGTACTGTCTGCTGTTCGTAATCTAGTCAGAATGTTAGACCATTGCTCTGTATCTTTCCCATGCAGCACAGAATAGGCATTTTCATTTTTTATTGTTTCTAGCTATTCAACTTTCTTTATGGATGCTATACGAGGGGTTTTGTAGTTTCCTATAAACAATAGTCATGAACTCCATTACTGTAAATGAGACAAATGTTTGACCTGAATCTATATCAAGTTAAGCAGTAAGAGGATGAAGATACACAGACTAAGATTTGCAGAACCCAGTACTGAAATGTTCAGCTTTGGAACTTACCCTAATAAGAGCTTTAAATATCTCCAATATAATCAGGTATTTCATTTCTAGAAACGAGCAGTTTAAATAACATCTGCTGTTCCTCACACTTTAGTGGGAACAGAGCATGTTCAATGTGAGGCTATCTTGTCTGAAATAAAAATGTCAATATTTCTACTGAGGCTGCTTCTGCATTCTTAATGAAAGGACTAAAATTTCTGAAGAAAGTTGAAGTGTGCCAGTCTATATAGTTTACTGCTTTACAGTTACAGATGGAGCTTGTATTCATCACTATCCTCATTTTACTGTTATTAGCATTAACGTAATATATTTTATAAACATCTTCTGCATAAGGGTTGTTTTGGTAGTTACAGAAGTACTGACATGTGATTGTCAAGTATAATATGCCCTCATCAGACACATAAAGAAAGTCACTCTTCCTCCTGGCAGTTTAAGTGCCAAACACAATCAATTCAGTCACTCAGCACTTTGCTAAGTTCCATGTACGTCTTGACTTAAAAGCCTAACCACATGGTACTTGACCTGATCTGTAATAGCAATAAAGATGCCCAATTCCTCCCTTTCCAGTACGGCCACATCCTTGACCACTAGCTGAGAGGATCCAGCTAAGCAGCCAGTATTTCACACCGCTCAGATACCTGTAGCACCTAGAAGATACTGACTGATGTAATTCTAAACACTTTCAAACAGATCTGCCTCAGAGCAGGTAAGAACCTTCAGGGTGGGGTCCAAAGTGCAGCTAATCTAGGGAGTCTGTAGCAGTCAGAGCATATATTCATCGTACTGAATTACTGTAATCGGACATTTCTGTGTATACTGTTGCAGTCTCCATCCTTGGAAGTTTTCCAAATCTGTCTAGATAAAGCCCCAGGAAACCTAGTCTGAGCCCATAGCTGACCCTGCTTTGAGCAAGGACTCAAACAAGAGACCTCCCAATGTCCTTGCTAACCTGATTATCTTATGACTTTTCAGTATTGGGGAATAATAAGCAATCCTTAAAACTGTAATTCCTGAAAAAAACAGAAAAATCATGGATAAACTGATTCTTCCACAACATACACTGTTTAGTTTAAGTTTAGAGATATTGCAAGGAAGAAAGCTAACAGGGATCCTACATATAGAATGACTGTCTTATTTATTCAACCACTTCTTATAACTTCCCTTTTGTAAATATTAGCCAAGTAATATTCAACCAGTATTTGCTAAAGTCAAGCCATATATAATTATGAACAACCCTAATATTAAATCCTTTGTAAGGAGAAGAATGATTTTGAATACAGCAATTAAGCACTTAGGGATATAGGCATCCTCAGTTCATGCACACACAACTCTCTAATATTAACGAAAAATCACATGCCCAGATTAACAGAGAGGGTAGCTTTAGTCTCAGCATTGTATTAAATTAGGTTCTATAAATAAATCTCCTGAGTATGACTGTCCATAATTTTTCCCAATGAATTACTTCAATTAAATAGAGTTCAAGATGTACTATAGAACTATGACTGTCTCTCTACAAATTCTTAATGTTGTTCTACAGCAGGGCTCTATTCTTCTGAGTTTCTTTACCTGAATTACTTTGACAATGGAGAACAGAATTCTTTTGAAATTTGGCAAGTCAAACTTATAACAGTTTGGCCAGAGTAGGTGTATCCTGAAATGGCCTCTGTAAACTGGATTTTTCATTTGTGCGATATACGGAGAGGAATGCAAGCTAAATCACGTACTATGAAAACAAACAATCCGATAGAACTAAACGCACAAAGCTGAAGTCACCACAAATAATGAAGTAATACTATTTAAAAAAAAAAAAAAAAAAAAAAAAAAAAAAAAAAAAAAAAAATACAAATCAAAACAAAACAAATAACATTGAAGCAAATTCGGAATTTCAATATTTGGCAAACAGGAGCCTGTGAGCAAAAAATACACGTTAAATCGGTACAAATGTGTGTGTAAGAACACCTGTTTGAAGGAAAGCTATTCAGGCCCACAAGTAAGTTAGAGACAGCTCAGCTGTGCTTATAAAATAGAATGTAACACACAGTATTGGGAGTCATTTCTATTCATCATCAGCCGTTCTCTAGCTGCAACAGGGCAAAGGCTTCATCTGTACTTGTCCTGTCCATCACGCTGAAGGGTTTGGCCAGAACCCCAGCAAGCCGGCAAGAATCAGTTGGCAAGTTCATGACACTGTCATTTAAGACCATCTCCTTGCTGACCTTACCACCAGCACTGAGCTTGACCGTAATAGTTCTCCTCAAAGAACTCAGAGACTGTTATTTGACCGAGTTGTCTGTAGCCAGATACAGATACACTGAGATGAGTTTCAAAACCTATTTGGCAAAAAGTTATTAATAATACTCTAAGCTTTTCAGTGCTTTCAATGTATCAGACCAGATGCAGCCACAGTGTGAAGGAGAGGTACGAAGGCAGAGGAGAAAGGAGATTGTGCAGAACTGTGCAGCTATTTGTGTGAAGGAGAACAGATGTGCCACACCTGGGAGAAAGGGAGAGGGGGCTGGTCTCTCTGAAATCCTCCCCTCAATAAATCTACCCCTCAGTACACAGGAAATGTTATTTATAAAACTCAGGGGGCAGGTCTCAGTATAAATTATCTCAGATATGTTCAATTCAATGCAGTTATGACAACTAAAAAAGATCAGAATTTCCCACTGCAATGTTATAAAATTGAGGCTTTTTTCTTTTACAGCTGAGTCATGCAAGTCATAAGCAACTCTAAAACACAAGGAAAAATCCAATTGCAAGTAAAGTAAAACCCCATAAAAGAAAACAACAAAAAATGAGATTAAAAAGCACTGGAAGGTTCAAAATAAAATAAAACTTCACATTTTAAATTGTAGCTCTGAAAGATTTATTAGCCATTGATTATAGTTCACATTGTGAGGCTTACTTTCCCATTTTCAGAAGTCTAACCACTTTCTCAGCTCTACTAAACTCACTCAAGATTTTTTTCCCAAGGACATTTACAATTTAAAAGTCCCAAGTGGATTGATTAACATTTCCTCACACCTTGCATGCATGCTTGAAGAGCTTAGGGTATTATTCTTTATTTGTTATTTATTTTATTTTATTTGGTTATTTAGGGGCTCTTTGTGATGCCATGGTACTGTGTACCATGTGGGCAGATGGTAAGAACCAATCTTTGCTACCATTCAGTCTAATTAGATCATACCAAGAATTAGAGAAAAGATAAAATACTTATTGTATGGCTAACAGAAATAGCCACATAATAAATCAGTGCAGAGAAGTCAGTCAAGTATTGATACCTTGATTGTCAGTTAAGCAATTCATCCCTATAGGACACCAACACCCTATTGTTCTCAATATGAAATAATAATTGTTATTCCTCATTCATTTAGTCTTTGTAATGGCTTTCAACAGCAATGTCATGCACTTTCCCAGGTCAGAATGAAAAAGCAGGAAAACAAACTCTTCAGAGTCTTGTAAGAAATGACTTGTCTGACACATTGCTCATTATACTTGTTTCTCTCAGCTCAGCTTCCTCTTTGCTGCACTCAGAATTTCAAATTCTTGAGCATTTTCTAACCTGCATGAGCGGACAAAGGGAAGAAAACCACCCCTCCTCCTCTGTGCAAGTGAGAATTTTGTCATTGATCACAAAGGCCTGAGGCTTTAACAAGAAGGCCAGTATTGTGACTCCAGCCATAAAAGCTTCCAACCCTATGCAGGCTGGGAAGTCAGTAAATACAGTGTTACCATCACCTGTAATAGGCCATAAGCATTTTGTTAAGGTAACAGCACAAGCCTAGGACTAGTCAGTCCATTTTAAAGCTACTAACTAAAGGTTTCCTTTGTTGTGACACATAGAGGATGTTTTTGTATCAAGAGGAAAAAAAAAAAAAGAACGAATCACACAGACTCAGTTTTCTGTTAACGTATTGTTAGTGAGATTGTCTGGTTAATGGTTTGAAAAAAAAGTTCCACTGCTCCATTGATGCTTCATGAAATGAAGCAACTTTGTCATACTTCACTGCATTTAGACCTAACACATGTCAAATTTTTCTAAAATAAACTGTGGGCCGTTGACTGAGACAATTTCCTCTGGCAAACCATATGCAGTGAAAATTCCTTTATGGTTTGTTTGTTTGTTCATTTATTTCATCCTAGGGTACTCTATATTGCCACTACTCCAGATGCTGTGAAGTTGCTGAGCTTTCAAAGGGAAAGGCAAGGTACAAATAGAAGTCTTCAATATCACTGAGAATAATTTTTTTAAACTTTTCCTTTATCATACAGAGTGCCTACTGAACTTTGATTACTCATCTCCTACTTTGTGGCTAAATTCCTGAACTGCTGAATGAGTGTATGTCCTTCACTTGGTGTGGTGGTGAAGCTTTATACAAAATCACAACATTTTGTTTTATCTCCTTAAAGTCAAAAGCACTGCCTGTTGAACTGTTCGGTGTATGTGTCTGCGTTCTATTTAATTTCTCATAGCCTTTCTCAGTGTGACAACAAAAATTATTCTAAATACTTAGGCACTCACAATTTCTTGCATGTTTTATTGGAGGTTAGTACTGATAGAACAGATTCAATGTCCTCCAGCAATGATTTGTAATTCTGAATAAATTGTATAGAAATCTAAGTCTAACTGCATACAACTCAACCAGATCAACCCAACCACCGTACAGCAGAGAATTGACCAATACGGGTTTACTTTATGTTGCATTTCTAATCCCTGTAAGATCTTACTGCAATTATTCATGTGTCTAAGACTCACTGAACTTCATTTAAGTAATCTGAAAAGTATTTGGAGGAAATAAGAATGTGCAAATGAACTTTTCCAGTAGTAACAGTTTGAAAGTGAATATATTTTGCTTACTATTAGGCTGCAAGACCTACATGAAACCAAAGAAACATAAGAGGAAATGTTTAAAACAAGTTGGATTTTTACATAAAAAAATAACCTGTGAGAAACAGTCAGATGATATTTCAAAGGAACAATAAGGCTTGCAGGGAATAAATCAAAGATTTGAAATTTATCTTTCTCCAGTCTTCCTGTAAGCTTCTTTTTGTTTCACGTCCTTTTTGTGAAGCTTTTGGTGTTTGCTCATTGTGTGGATATCAAAAAGCAATATCAAATATTTTCCGTTATTTAAGAATGTCATTAAGAATAAGGAGCTTCTCAGAACCCCCAGCAATAGGATTAGTAGAAAAATGGGGTCTAGGAAGCTGCCACACTTCCATTCTTGCAAAGATTTTTTTCTCCTATTGTGAGGTATTTGGTGCACTGGAAGTTTCAAGACAAAAGCTGGCTTATTAAGAATTGGAAAGAACAAAAGCAAAAGTTCTGCATTCAGTCCATCAGGGACTAGAAAAGCCAAGGGACCAGAATTAAATACTTTCTCCAGCACCTCCATAAGGAGATGCTGAATACATTGCTGTTTCTCAGCATATCAAGTAAAAATTCCACCATTTAGTACTGAGCCTGGTGTGTTATAAAGAAAACAGTAAAATTCTAAGAGTAAAACTTCTACAGAAGACAAGAGTAGCGAACTGTGCAGTAATGGTGTTGCTTTATCACTTTACAGCGGCTGGGTTATGTACTTTTATCGCTGCCCCAGTCAGAGCCCATACAATTGGCTCGTTTGGAGGGATCTCTTTGGGAAATAATATGTAACTGCTGGAGGATCAGTACATATTTATGTTCTCTTCTGCTGAGATATTCACCGTGAGGATCATAGATGGTAGTGTACCAATACAGTTCTGCTTTGCCTCACATCTACTCACCTACTGCACGGGCAGCTCCTTGCAATATAGCACCAGAATCAGTTTGTTTTACTTTATCAAGTAGCCCTTATAGAAGTTTTTGATATCTAATATAACAGATAGCAGCACATTAGTTCTTCTTAGCTGAAGTGCTGTTTTTAAGTGTAGAATATATAGAAGTTCTAGACCGCCATTCTGCAAATCATTGATTTAATTGTTCAGGTAGACTGCAATGACATTTTTGTGTTATTCAACTTCAGATTACTGATCTCTGCTGTATTACTATATCTTCCTGTTAATGTCTGCAGTATGCTTGGCCCCTTTTAGGAGTAAACAACCAAATTCTTTTTTAGGCACAATACGTACATTTAACTTCTCGCTTTCACCTTCAAACTGGATGAACTGCTCCCTTCCTTTATCTCTTAGCGGAATCAACTTAGGAAGTTGATCTCAATACATACAGCAGTACTTGCTTCTGCTCTGCTTAACAATTAGGTTTTTCATGAACACGGAGGAGCCGGTCTTTAATGCACACTTAGCAGGTTGCAACCGCATAAGCATCTGTTTGTACTTGCCTTTCAAATCTCCATGGTAGAATCATTCCTGCCATACAGCAACCAAGAACTGGAATTGCCTTTATCAATTCCAAAACATATTTCCTTCCCACAGTAACGCAGTTTAGTCAGACTACGAACTAAATTCACTGAACAAGTTGCGCAGTTGCCCAGATTCCCTTTTTCTCGATGTGCCACGGGAACTTTGCCTGACTATCACGGTCGGCTTCTTAGAAAAATGTGGTGCCATTTATAGTACAGTCTGGCTTCCCTGCTGTGTCAACTACAGCTCGCCCATTTAAGTAATACAAATCCAGGAGACAAACAGGACTACTGCCCTGCTAGTAGCCTTGACAGGCACGCTGGTCATGGACTTTGTTGTTCAAAAACCTGATTTGATGCTTAATCATAAACAGTATTTTTCATGTTGGTATACTGCTGCCTGACTTCGTCTTGGAATCATAAAGGGACTTGAACCATTGTTTGATTCTATGAATTATTTTTAATAAGGAAAATAAAATCTGCATTTACACAGTCCATTGTATGAAAGGCTGTTTGTTGAATTTTCGTCAGGTTCATTACCACCTCCTGAAGCAGTGAGGCTATTGTTTCCGCCACTATCATTACCTACAAAGTCTATTTGAAAGAGCTGCTTTTCAGCAGGACTGTTTGTTAGGATACAAATTGAATAAGTGAAATTGTTTAGCTGCAGCCCAATGTCTCACCAAGTTTCCACAAAACAGTGGTTTTGGCTCTAAATAAACTGAATTTTTGGGGCACTGAAACTGAATTCAGTCTATCAAATATTTATACCATATTTCCCATAGAAAAATTTCATTCCTATAGGATAATGTAAACTTTCCCACTACTTCCACATCAAAAGTTTCATTCTGTTAAATCACATGAAACAGAGCAGATTCCAAAAGCTGCTTCCTGAACGCTGCATGGGCTGCTGGCATATCCACCCCAAAGTATTTTATACAGGTGGTGAAAACTCAGTTTAACTGTTCCACCCACTGCTTTCTACTCTCTTCTCAGGGCACTTTGTGCCAGTTTTACTCTTTTTATTAAAATCTCAGCCATATGATTAGAGTTTCTATAGGTTTTGCTGTAGTCTTGTCTTAGGATGTTCACCCTCACTGCCTATTACCTATGATAAACTTATAACTATTATTATACTATAGCGACATGTTTATTCTTAATTTAGCAGCATTTCAGAAGTCTGAAGACAATCTTGCTTATCTCATTCAATACATGACAGGATGGGAAAGGCTAGAACACTTGTACTACGAAATGTAATTTATGTCATAATTTTTTAAGATATTTAGGGTTAATAAACGTTATTTAGAAATCTGCTTGAAAAACTTCAGAGCAGATGAGGTTACTTTCAAGTCTACCACTTCATAATTTCCTCTGATGGTGACCAACCTCCCTATGCTGCTGACAAACACACATCTTGCTGCACTGGTCTTCTCGATATTACAACCTCCTACCCAGCACTGATCCATTTCTCCAGCAGTCTTTTTACTAAATTTGTAGCATACAACTTAGGACATTGCCTCAATTTTTCCAAACTGGCCTTCTCTATACAAACAGTTTGCAGGCAAAAGAAAATCTTATCAGAAGACAACAATAATTATTACAAATTATTGTTTTATCCAGCATGAAAGCATTAATCAAAACGCAGTTAAACACAAAACTGACATAAGAAATCTTGTGTACAGCTGCAAATGTGTGCATTTTCTGAAGCTATTGTTTCAACTAGGTGTACTCTTGCAATATATGAACTTTCAAGATTACATAGTCCAATTCTGCCTCTCTGAAATACGCATTGGTCAGAGAAATGTCAAGAGGACTGGGCCAGCGAACACTAAATAAAGGCAGTCTGACTCAAGATTAAACATGAACAAGTAACAAACCAATGCTCTCCTCTGGTCTCCCCACTGGATTTTTACTTTTGGTTTTGCGTGACTTTCTACAACTCTCCAAACCAGTGGCATGAGCAGGAGGAAGCAGATGACTGGTTTAAAACCTATGGATTCCTCCTCAGAATTTGAAAAGTGAGCCAAGGAAAACAAGGATATCATTAGGCTCCTCCAGTAAAAGGACAATATTTTAATCTTAAAAAATTACTACAAATAATTCCATTTTGAAAGCAATTTACACGTTATGAGGTGTCATTTCCAAAGCAAGATGCTTCACATTCATAGCTGAATTTGCAACTGCTCCTTGTGCCATAAAAGCCTGGCTGATTTCTCAGTTAGCTGAATACAGTCTCATGAGCGCCTGAAATGCTGCAAGAGAACCCACCCTTTCTCAAGTTTCTCAGTTTTTTGAGACATCTGATTTTAAAGGGAACACTGGTGAGTTCAACGCATTGAACTCTGGCCATTTTGGCTTCAGGGAGCCTGCTAATACAATATTAATCTGCTTCACAAGAACTTAGATTCACAACTAGGATCTCAATCTTATTGCCCAGTCTGCCATTTTTACTCAGTGAAGAACATCAATTCTGTACTATTTTCAACAGCTAACTGTATAACATGATATCATTTTATGTGTTACATACAAGCAAATCTAGACCTGTGTATCTTAGCAAGATACTTTTTTTTCATCTAATACAATGGCATCAACCTAAAATAAAAACAACCCTTCTGTATTACCTGTACGTTGTTCCCTTCAATAGCCCTGAAATAAACCAAAATAATATATTTTGAATAGTGTTATACAATAACGCCCCTGTGAAAGTAATGCACTGTACCATGTTTCTTCAACAGGGAAAACACCTTTCTAATTCTTTTCTCTTTATGATGCTCACAAATAAGGAATGTATAAAGTCTATAACAAAATCATAAAATTCACCAGAAAGAATTGTTCTTTGCTTTTCATTACCTTGGAAAAGACATAAACAAATTCTGGAAATAAGTAAAGGCCAGTAATTTAATTCAGCTTTGTCTTTTTTTTCTTCAAGACAAAATTTAGACCTATTACTAACTAAATAAAATAATATTGTACAATTAGCTTAAATACTTTATTTAATTTCAAATTTAATACCTTAGTGACTACAGGAAGTCCAAATAAGTAACTATTTACTTTAAAGGCAATTCTTCTCTTAAAATAAAGCAGAATTTTTATTTCCTGTGATGAAAAATTGCTTTTTAGAAACTTGAGAAATTATAAAGAATAAAAATATGAAAATGGAATGTGATAAATGAATCATTTATATGACTAAGCCCAATTTGACTGTTAAGCACCTCAGAAAGCGACAGCGATAATGTGTGAGACTTGAGGTCAATGGTAACATCCTCACAGGGAATCATGACTTCGTATGCATCAGGTTTTAGAGCCACAAGAGGATTATTGTGGCTGTAAACAAGAAGCATCAGCAGTCAAACGTAGCTCTGCAACTGCTTCATGACATGACTTGTGGCAATAACTTGCTATAATCCTTCCATGTGTTCATTTGCTCCGTTGTAATTACACCGTATTTTCAGATTCTAGGTGAAAGGTACCATTGGATATACACATATGTTCAGTATTTTAATGTACAAGATTTTTCTATCTACACAAAAAATTATAGTGCTATATTTCCAAAGAAAGTCTCCATGATTCAAAATCCCTAAGACAGATGATTGCTGGGTAAGTCTCACAGACAGGAGGCAGAACATGAATAAGAAAAGAGTAAAAGCCACTCCTTTCCGGGCACTGCAAGCGCATCTGTTCTTCATGGGGAAAGGAGGAGATGTGGCAAAAACCTGCAATGGAGTGTTGATTCTCTCTGTGTAGGGGCAGGAGCTTGCACAGACACAGCTTTTTGAGAACTGCTATGAGACCACTATGAAAACCCTATATAAGCACTGAAAGAAGCAGCAGGTTTCCCACAATCAACTGGGGACAAAAAAGAACACGGTATTGGACGCTAAAAACAAAGCCTAGAGTTAACAGCACCATTCTGGTCGAACTTCTAGACAAAAATCAGGTAGTAATTAGCTCCCAATTTAACTGGGATGAAAAATGTAGAATTTGGTTTTTCAACACTAAGATATTTTGATATCAAACAGTTTGAACAAACCCACATATAAGGCATTTGTTATTTCTCTGAGCACAGGGTTTAATTCCTCCCTGGAGTAGTGCCAGGGAAGTCAATGGAGTTGCCTGAGGGATAAACTTAGGGATGTTCAGATGACCACAAATGATCAAATTACTGCATTTCATAATATTCTGCTCTCACCAGAGATGTTCTAACAGATTGTATGTATTTTCTAACTCAATTGAAGGACCCAACTAACTTAAGTTGAAAGGAACAAGGTTAAGTCTCCAGCTTGCACTCAGACTCCCATTACTCCAGTCTACCAGCAGGCACACTTACTAATTCATCCCTTTCCCATTCCCTAGTCAATGACCTAAATGACACACATGCTGACCTCATGTCTGCTGGACAACAGTGAGCCTTAGCAGTTTGTAGTCATGTACAGTCAGTGCTATGCTAACAACAAGCTGTGCACTTACAATTGTGTGAATGCACTTCAGTCAGAAGAGTCTGAATTCAGAACAATCGCTTATGGTTCACAACCTGGCACAATCCCACTTACGAGAGCAATTCTGAAAATATTTTAGGCTTTTTTTTTTTTTATTCCAATAACACAATTATAATTCTGCAGCTAATTTCACATTTTCTTGCACATATATTCATAACAGATTGGGTGCTTTGCTCGTAGACACGCATACACTGAAACAAATGTCTCTTTTCTACCTTCATGTTGCTGTATGGTTGGTTTTAGAAGGTATTTCACAGGATACCCTGGGCATTAGGAAGACAAAACCTAATTCCCTGCATTTCAATGTCCATTTTGTTTCCACAGAACAGCTCTGAATATAGCAAGCCAAAGGTCAGATTGTTTGTAGATGTATTCTCAGTCGTTTAGTCCAGGAGCCTCTGGAATTTTCTTGGACTTTTAACTACAGCTACCAAGCAGCTTATTCATAGAGTTTCTCAGGTGTTTTAGGAATCGAGGACATACATCGGAACAGGCGTCTTAAAAAAGACGTAACAAGAAAGGTTGTACATTTTTTTAATAGAATTATTCTCATTAACCCTCTGGGATCAGGAATTTCTGCCAGTAGACTTTCCTAAGTTTTTGCCTTTTTGTGTATGTGACAACAGTACAATGCTTATGAGGGACAGAATTTTAAGCAGGAGCACAGACTCAGAGAAAGACTGTAAATCTATCTTCCTACTTGCAATGTACAACTAACAGCCGAAAAATTATTTGCATATTGGGAATATGAGCAGATCAATTACTAGGTGGGGACAACCTGCATTACTTTACATAATTATGTAGATTAAGGAATATAATTTATGATACTAACACATTATAATCTCAAACAATGATTTCCTTAGCTTCCATATACAAAACTTCTCTGATTTTTTACTGTTCAAATTTATCCAGTTCTCTGAAGAGAGGTATGTCTATTAAAGACTGTTTCAACTAATTTATTATTCTCTTATTCCACTCCTCTCTAATTATTTTCTCCTGTGGATTAATAAAATAAGGGTCAGGCTTCAGAGAGTGACAAAGCATGAGTCAGTTAGGATGATTTATGGTTCAGCTGAGAGTGCTAACGCACCGTTAGATAAATATTCCAATCATTTAAAGTTGTCTCATAATGATGACAGTGAATGTTAGGAATAACCTCTCAAGCAAGAGCTGCCAGCATGCAAGAGTTAATAACGGCAGAAAAACAGGTAAAGGGCTAACTACTGAGGAGCCCTTGGAGGTTTTTTGTAATTTGCATCTAAAAGAACATGACTAGAAAACTGAGAATATAAAATTTTGCATCATCTTGTTTTTCAATTTAGGGAAGCAGTCATCAGAATGAATGCTTTTTAATATTCTTGGTTGTTCTGTAGTTTAGCATGGAAATCTCTTCAAGTAGAAATACAAAGAAAAATGTATTTCTGTAACAATGTACAAATGGTGTTAGAGTGAAAATGGTCTTTAGAAACAGTTAATGTCTTCAGGGAATTCACATATACATAGAAAGCTACAGTCAAGATCTAAAATACTGAGCAAAGAGACTCATAACAGAGTATGTTAAAAATGGGAGTATGTAAAACAGTATGTTAAATTCTGCTAAAATCTGCAGAAAACGTGACTTAATGCAGTATTAACAAATGCTTATTAAGGAGCCACATTAAGCAAAAAGAGACATTGTCTTTTAGGTGCTGCAGACTCTATGCAGCAAGGTTTATGTGCAGAGAGGTGCGCAGGTGCAGAAGAGAGTCATCTGCACCACTTGGGCAAGGAGCATTGAGCCATTCCACTATGAGACCACTGCAGCTGTGCTTGGGGGGAAAAGCTGGTGCTCCCATCCTGTTTAGTGCTGTCATGTCCAGTGCTCCCTGGAGAAAGTAATGTTCCAGGATAAGACCATTTACAATACTGAATTACAGTGTTTGGAACTATTACTTTAGAAGATTAGAACATTTTATATTGATCTTAGACTGTTTCACACTCCTGAGGTAATTACATGCCCAGGGAGTGCCTCCAGCTCTATTTATGGAGGGGATTAAGGGGATTGTAGGGATAGGGTTACCTTTCAAATTTAATAGCTACCCTTTTGCTCACAGATAGAACACTTGGTGACCGATTGGTAAATTCTGGGGCAAAACTTCGGGGATAAGGCAGATATTTAAGAATCATATATTGAGAGTGAAATATTTGACTCCTCTGATATGCTAACAATGAAGACAACTCTCTTAAAAAAACAAAACAACCAACCTTGTGAAAGAAAGCAAAAAACCTGCACCATCAAAGGTAAAAACTGTACAAAACATGAAACAGTGGTGTATGGGTACATGTATTGTATTTGCTTAATTTGACAGGCTGATGGATATAAATTTAGATCCAAATTTCTCATAGTAACCCCAACATCAGAAGATACTTCAACCAAGTTTTGTTGCACAGTATGTCGTGAGTTCTAAAATCAGTTCCTGCATTACTTAGAGAATATAGATTTATATACAAATCCTATTGGCTTCAGAGAGATTTAAATGAGACCTGTAACAGTTGCTGTAACACAACTAATTTCACAAATAATATTAATTTTTAGGCACTTTATAGAGTTTTCAGCTCATGTAGCCTTGAAGCTCATCTGCTTACCTGATCAAAAAACAGCACTGCAACAAGGATTTGAGAGCCTAAACAGTTTCTCTAGCAAGCTGGAAACCTGGCATTTCAACTTCTAAGAGAATAAATCAAGTTCTATCTATTTGTTTCAATGGATGTCTCTAACCTGTTGTCTTGGAAGCACGCTGGTGACATCTGAAATTTCTATTGAAAACTTATTTTCATGTAAATTGATTAAAAATAAACAAAGTGCATGTGCACCAAATTAGCATTATGCAAGCCAGACATGGTAATGAAAGTGTGACTGATAACAGGCAGCAGTGACTGAGCATCCCCACCATGTATGTTGACTCAAAGATCGATCACTGGTTTGGTTCCTCATGCTCCTACGTTAAGGGCAGGAACTCATTTGGGTACAAGTCTGAGCTCTTGTGTGGTCCTGCCAAAAAGACAGAATTTGAGTTGAGGACACCACTTCTTCAAGATCCATAGCACAAAACAACTCCCCTTTCTGTTCCAAACTTTAGGTCATGAACCATGAGGCTTCAAAACTTTCATGCTGCCCAAAAGCCCTAGAAGCTTCTCTTAAGGATTTAGAGAAGGAAAGCACTGAGAGAATTCCTGACACTTACTAGCCCTGCTGTGCAGGTGTGAACTCATTAACTCCTGTGCCTCAGCTATACCAAGGATTCACAGGGGTTTTGTTCTTGGCTTTACAGCATCGCACCTGAGAATCTTGCCAAGCGATTAATCTTCCTGTCCAGCCATAACTATAAAATCTTGCTGATTTTATCAGTCTGCTAGATCTGAGAGCTGGTCATTATGGCTGAGCCAGGAACCTTGCAATTTGGACTCCTAAATTCAGTCACCTTTAAGATTTTCAAAATACTTTTAAAATTTATTTTCTTCCAAAAATTAAATTTTGGAGAAAAAAAAAAAAAAAACTTTGTTCTGAAAAGAAACCACTTTATTCACTGTCCCAGTCTTCCATGGAACAGACCTAGCAACCAATTTTTTGTCTGTCTTAGGCTGCAGAAAGCTTAAAATTAGGGAAGGAATGTATTTTGTAATATAATGACCTTTCAACTACTGGATCCTAGCAGGCATATAGGAGATATATCAAGCCTAACTTTTTTCTTTTAAACACTACTTTACTAATGGCAGAAGAAAAATGATTTATCAAGCAGAGAGTGCCCACAAGGGGAAACGAGCACATGTTGAGGAAGCTTTAGTTATTCGCTCACAAGCACTGCTGAGGGCAGCACATGTTCCCCAGTTATGTGCTCCTCCTTGGTCATGTTCTGAATATCTACAATATCTGGCACCTCGTGATGATACTTAAGCTTTGCTCCCGAAGCAGAAGAGGGCTGTCTTGACTTGCTTTCACTTCTCCCCAGCAACAGAATACAACACTCCAATGTTTAATGTGTGATTCTGATTATACCCTCTAACTGTGCATGTAGAGTAATTATATACAACATTTGCTCAATCTGGCTATATATAGTTCCTTAATGTTTTCCTGCTAACAAATGGAATTACAGCAACTAGTAATAGCATCAGCTTTAATTAATTTCATCTCTTATTTGAATATATTCACTTACTTTAAAGCCTGAGTCGAGTCATTTACGTTCTTACTAATATGCCCTCTTTTGTAAACACATTCCCATGTTTCTGACAAAGATCTGCATTAAACTACAGAGGGAGCAACAACAATCACTATGGTTAAGACTACAGAACTATTTTATTTCTCTTCCTTCACTTTAGAATAACAGGCGTGATATTTTCTGTGATCAGCCTGAGCTGGAATGTGAATACTTTACTAGTTTGATCAAAATAAAAGCATCTTGGAGTTGGGAAAAATGCACATCTATTATAATATTCTTCTCATGGAGGTTTTTTGGGTTTGGTGTTGGTTTTGGATTTGGTTGTGTTTGGGTTTTTTTAACAGTACTAACTGAAACAGCAGTTTAAAGCTCAAGTTTACCACAGAAATAGCTGTCAGTTGGAAATAGTTTCTTTGCTTTTCTTCTGACAGATACTGCTTTTAATTTGACTGTGTTACAGGTATAAGTCTTTGCCACTTAGGTGCTACGTCCAAAACTCATACATCGTGCAGTTAAAGCCCCCTCTGCTACCTTCCGTTGACCTTCCATTAAGCATCTGCAGTGATTCATTGTGCATGTGCTTGGATCCCAGGTGCACAGAATATAGCAAGAAAACAAAAAGTGGTCGGGCTGCCTGGATCCTAAGGACATGAACAATTGAAAATTTTAAGATGAGAAGGGGTTGCAGTATGTCCTTTGCATTTTTCCTTTTATGTGCTAACTGATCAAGCTGCATTCTCACAAGAATCATTTCTTGACAGAGATGCCAAAGAGATATCTTTGGAACACATCGACTATTTTTCCAGAACAGAACAACATGCTGTGACTTTGCCTCCAATGGTAACACTTCAGTAGGAGAAAAAAAAACAAAACAAAACAAAACAAAACAAACACACCAACAACCCACACCCAAGCACAACTGTGCCAGGAAAGGGTTGACTTTAAAGCTAAGGGTGAACACCCCAGATTAAAACAAACTAAAAAATGAAATAATTTGTGAATTACACAGCTCAGCCCTGCAGGCTTTTTGACACAGACTTAGGTCTAGGACTCAGTAGGAGCATGAAAATCCTAAAATCAACTATTGACATTTTTCAAAAAGAACAAGTATTTACATTGATCATTTTTAACATGTCTCTTTCTAAAATTCATTAAATCCTTCTTCTGTTCTGGAAATACAGATCAGTGGTACATCACAAAAGTAATTACCTCACTACAGCATTACTTTTTTATATATATATAATTTTTTTTTTTTTTTTTTAATCCTCTGCATTTTTTCTCCAAAGTAAGCACTTTCAATCTTCTAAATCCCCTTACTACGGAACACTTTCCTCATCTCTAATCATTTAATCATCTGAATATGAATCTCCTCTATTCCTGTTTAGGAAGGGTTTTACTGGAATCCTTGGACTTCATGGTGCTGTAAGCTATGCTGTCTGCCTCTTCTTAAGGAGGCTGTAAATCCTTCCTCCTCTGAAGAGCATGGTATTTCAGACTGCATTTTCTAACATTCATCTTTTAGTGTTTTATCAAGGAAGAGGAACATTTAGAGCACTATAATTTCTAGAAGGCATGTTCCAGAGCCAAAAAAAAAGCCAATTAGGAGAAAGTAGGAGCTAGGTAGTATTCTTTTTAGAAGAGAGGATGTCAGAGTTTTTAAAGACTTATTGCAGGGATTAGCAAAATATTTTATGAGGAGTATATAAATTAATCAAGGGGAATTATAAAAATTGTTCCTAGAGATAAAGATGAATTGGCTATTGCAGATTAGTCACAGTGAAGCTGTCTTTATAGAGCAGAAGCAACAGTATTTGTACAGGTTAAGAGGGAGCTCTGTCTGGTGCACTGAAAACAGTACATGCACCGTATAACACAAGTACAATTCATAACTACTATGAGGTTACAAGGCCACCATTAAGTGTGTCGTTGCAGATGCTATCACAGCAACTTGCAACAATTAAATTTAATGCAAATGGTCTCACCTGATTTAAAAAAATAAGTTCCTTCTAGAAACAGTAAAATAAATTAGTATGACCAGTTTGTTACACAGGTTTGTTATGAAAGCATTACTGGTGCATCTTCTGAAATGTTCCTGTTTAGTATTTATAATTGTACATAGAAGATTTGTTTTATTATCATTCCAGTCTGAAGCATATTCAGTGTTCAGTCAATTCCAATGTGCTTGATTGTACTAACATTCCCCAAACAGCTCTCATTATAAAGTAGAAAGAACAGACTTTCTGAAATCAACTCACTGATGATAAACATTTTTTAGCCAATGTAGTGGTACATGATCCTAGAAAATTGCTTTCACTTTTTTTGCCCTTGCAGCATCTGTTTTTGCAGATTTGAACCCAGCTGCCAGTTTAGTTTGAAAATGAATTTCACACATTTGAATTGGTACAGGAATTACAGTCATGGCTAGTGGGATCAGAACGCTCTCAGAATCAAGTCTCAGAAGCAGGGAAGGTCAGTTTCTACACAGAGGTTGTTAATGACACGGGTGAATAATTGGCACTTAATGAGCACTGAAGAACCTCTCGTAAGCACTTTACTAATCTTCCAAACTGCTTCAGGAGATAGCTTGTTCCATCAATTTTATAAATAGCTGAATTAAAACAATGATACTTCTCAAACCTAGCTAAAAACTCAAGAGAGACTAAGCTTTCTGGCTCAGAAAATCTGGACTTTAAGGTTGCCTTGCAGCAGGTCACACAACAAAACGTTCTACTACTGCAGTCCTGACTCAGATATAGCACTGAGGTCTCCTGCCCATCTGCTCAGATAATCCATGGTTGGTTTTGGTAGGAGAAACCTATTTGTAACAGCCCAGCTCTGTGTGAGGATAATTTACTACCCTGCCACAGCTAGACTATTTCTCATTAGAACTCATTTAACACTAGCTCAGTTTTTTTTCTCCGGTACATTACAGTGCAGACATACCCTTAAAATGTTATATCGTATGGGTTCATTTTGCAAGATGATCTGCCCCAGTGGATTCTTATATCTACACATTTAGGTGACAAAACCAGGACCTCTTCTTGTGTTTTTGTAACTGTTTGCTATCCATTCTGTTCAAACAAACAGCAGGAATACGAGGTGAAGTTAACAACTGTAGCTTTATCCTGCAGTGTAATAAAAATGTCCTTCATTGAAAGTTAGTGCAGACTCTTGAAGTAATTTCCTTCCACTGCTTTTTACGCGATTCTCATTGATATCAAGAGCACCCAGTAAAAGAGGGCCTTGTGTTATGAATTTATCTTTGCTTTTGACATGTTACTCTAAAATGTGCTTGATCATTTGTTAAGTATTTTCTTCAACACTGAAAACCAACACGAAACATGCAGTTATTAAACGTAATGCCTTACTGTTCTTCGCTTTTGTTAAACGGGCCTGGAAACAAGGGGCAGAAATTGCTCTGGCTTCTCTGCAATGCATAAGATTCATGTCACTGCAGAGTCTAGACCTGTATTATCAGGAATTCTGTTCCATCTTTCCAGCTTAATGAACACAAAATGCCGTGATGTTAGTTTTACAGTAAAGTTGAAGTTTGCTTTGTACAAATATGGCTATCAAAACTTCAGACTCCTCTAATCACTGCAATCAGTCCCTTAAATATTAGCTTGTATTACTATGCTTGCATAATTTGACTGAGGTGTCAGCAACACAAAAGCAAGATTTCTTACGAGGCATCTGAAATTGCAAAAAACAATTTTATTCTTGCAGTTGATCATGTTTTTAATGCAACTTTCAAAGCAGATCAGACAAGCTGCACAACAGACAGCTACAAGCATAAGCAGTTATATACTTCTGAATCTTAAAAGTTGTAGTCACAAACATTTGCTCGGGCAAAGTTGGGCCTACAACTTAACAATTCAACATCCTTCTGCAAATCAGCACACAAACTACACATCAGAAGCAAAGATAAAGATAAAAAAAGGAAAGCTACAAGATAGAAGGATTGAATTTTGACAAGATTTTGTTTAATTACTCAGAGATCATGCCTTGTATTTGGAAATCATATCGCAAGTTCTTTTTTAAATGGGACAGTCCTGATATTGTTGAACAGTCTCTTAAATAATGCTTATGCAATCACCAGCATGTGTGGTTTCTACTGCTGCTATTTGATCAATCATTTTTATAAATCTAAAAATTCATTTTGCTTTCATCTTAAAACAAAATAAACATCAAACCTTAGGTTGATGCTAATACTCGGACCCTTCAGTCACAATTTGCTGAATACCTGTGCCTCTTGCAACAAATGTTTGTTGTGGTGCTTAGTTTACATTCCTGACGCAAAATTTTCTCCCATTCTTAATAAATTATAGATCATAGTTTTAGCAACATAGTTATTGAAGCAGACAGTATTTGATTCAATGCATTAAAAAACTATTATATTCCTACATCATAGAGGGATAATAATTGCTTTACTACTAAAACATGCCTTTCATTCTGACAGTGTTTAATGCCTTTTCTGAAATCAGTGCAGCACAATAATACTGACAGAAAGCTAAAGGTTATATGGACAGCAAAATGTCATGTGTTAGCATTATACAACATAGAAAAGGTTTCCATTTATAGATTTCATTATCAACTGCATTTTATGTTCAAAATATTTAATCTTTTTTATCTCACAATCCTGTGTCGACCTTCATCTTTAGCAGGATTTAAACTGTGTACAATGGTACTGTTCAATCATAATTATTTTAGCTTTCCTGAAAGTTGTCTATTAAAAACAATTCAAAATGTTGAATTTGTTATTCATTTCTTCTCTGTTTTGTTTTTTTTTTCCCCCCTCAAGAGGAGGAGCCTGGCTGGTTAAGATATCCAGTGCTTACATCGCTTTTGTACACAGGCAAAACTGTAAACCTATAGTCTAGAAAGTAGCAAGTTTAGTGTTTCTGCATGTTTCAAACATATTCGTGATACGTTTTCCACGTACATTTAAGAATGAAGAACAGTAAAAGTGTGATCAAAATGATTGATTCTCCTACCAAAAAGAGCCTTAAAGAAAAAAGCATTTTTGAGGTCACTTTTACAATGCAATCACAGTATATTATTACACCTGTGGCGGTGTTTGAAAAAAAGCTTTTTTCCAACTAGTTGACCGCAGGCGTTCTTCTGTTACCTTACTGCCTGGTGAGTAGTACAAAATAAGAGGACTTGCCAAGATTTGTATTTATATGCTTCTATAAACCAGTGTTTCTAGAAGGCAGTTCTTCAGAGATTGAATTACAGTTTATGTTGGAAACGAAGATAAAAGGAGCAATTATAGTAGGGCTATTTATAGCAGGCTTTTTGAGACGTGCTATTTGGTAAGAATATAAAATATAAATACCTTTAGCAAATAAAATTTGTAAATGGAAAGATAAGTGGATTAAGGGGACAATCAAGAAGATCAGTTCCCTAACCTTGCCCAGATATCCCCGCACAGGGTAAGTTGTCAAAGCGCCACCGATTCTCATGGAGTTATGCCAATTAGACAGCTAAATACTTGATCTACTATATTTACATTTTAACTTAGTTTAAATTGATCCTATCATATACCTGAAATATTTTTTTAAAAAAATTAAAATCCGCTAGTTTGTTATTCTAAAGTTCAAATGACATAAACACACAAACTTAGAGATAACAAGACAAGCTGTAGAAAATGGGTTAACAGGTAATATAAAAAGTGTCTTGGCAAATTAGAAGACTAAGTCCACTTTAAAAATTGCATGGCTACTTAACCTAAATTTTACTGATTGCCAGTGTGCCTAAATGCCTTCATTACGTTTGAAAATAGGGTTTGGTACTTAAGAGCTATATACAAAAAAGCATAAAGTTACTGGAATGCTGACTTCTGAAGGGCATATATGGCCATGGTGTCTGTTGCAGTCCATGGTCCCTTGTTATGTACCTATGCTCAGGACAATGGAGAGGAAATTAGATGCCTGCAAACTGGAGTCATCAAAAATACTGTGCATAGAGCATAGTGTCCAGCCATTATGATATGCTAGAAAGGCTTATGTCACAGTTCTTGCCTCTCAGTTCTTACCATTCTCTCAACCAGCAGGTAACAGCCCACTCTGAAATAATGAAAAGATTCATAAAGGATTACGCAATGCCAGATGAGACCGTGCCTCAACGTCTGTCACTGAAATACTCTCCTGCTTGTGATTTCAAAAAGTTTCAAGCCATCTGACATCTAAAGAGTTAGTAAATTAAGCAGATTCAGTGGAAGACCTAAAAGACCTGGCGAATCTTGAATACCCATTACCTTAAGCCTTTGACCACTAAGCTGCATTTCATTATGCTCTTTCTGAAGAGGTTTATACAGTGCCCAGCTGCTTGGAGAGCACGTGGAGATATGAATGCAGATTAATGCGGGTGCTGGAATGACTCATAGAGCTCATTCTCAAAGGCTGTCTCTCATAGCCGTTAGGACCAGACAGAAAAAGCATTGGAGGCTGAATTAGTTGTCTTAGAAGCTAAAAAAAAGTCTCACAACCATGATCTTCCTCGGAGACCGCCTTTCCTCATTCCAATTTGTGACCAGTACATATCTATGATTTGACAGGGAAGACACTCTTGGAAAGTTATGGTAGATCAGGTGAATCCAGGCTAAATCTAGAATATGAGTGGAGGTTAAGTTCGATACAGAGACTGAAGGTATTTACTCTTCCAGTTAGTTACTTCAAATTCCAATTAACGTTATGGACATATGTTATTTACAGAGACTGAGATGATCAAACCAGACCACTGATGTAATTTAAATAGATTTTAGTAATGTTCAGTTCTGAACAGAATATTCATCAGAACAGGACAAGTATTTCACTTTTGTTTTGATGGTTTTGATACTGTCAGCTTTGGGACAGTTTGTCTTCCTTTTCTGCTGACTTACACAGCCTGTCTAGAAATACAGTGACCAGCTGGCATTCGTTTTCTAAGAGGAAAAAAAAAATTCATTTAATGGAAGCATTTGCTATCACTTTAGCTTTATCCATTTTACATAGATCACAAAAGTAGAATATATATCCAAAGTCATAGCAAAGATAAGCATTATCATAGCAAAGCACTGTAAATGCAAAGGACTTTCTAAGCAAAGTTTACCAATCAAAATATATTTTCCAATAAACGGAAGAAAACTATTTTAGTCTGCAAAAACTTCTTCCATCACAGTGATGGAAAACATGTTACAACAAAGCCCTCTTAGAATGGCTGTTGAAAAGTTCTCAGGCTCTTTTCTCTGACAGGAAAAATTAATAAACAACTTGGATGTGTAGTGGGAATCTCTGTCTAGCTCTTCTTCCTGCATGGTCTGGGGATATTTAGAAATTCAAGAGACACCTTACAATGAGGCTTGCATCTGCTGAACGATATGCATCTGTGTACTCTGTTTATCTACATTAATTTCTTTACAGTATAGATAGATCGGAACAAAGTGCTGCAATTCTAATATGTATGTATTTACAGGGTCACTTCTATGAAAATGCAATCTGAAGTTATTACAAATGGTCTACAGTATTGCTTTAAAGTTAACGTAAATTTGGGGCCTGAATTGATACATTTTTAGTTCTAATAAAACCTCTCAGTAAGTAAAATTAATTTTAGAATTAATATTTAATGATACTTAAAAAATTAAGATTATTACTAATATTCATTAGTTTATGTAAAATTGATTTCAAGATCTCGGAACATGCCTCCTTGGACAGAAGTCTGTGTTATGATTTCAACTACCCAGACATCCCTACGTTTTCATTAAGGAACAAGCACAGATTGACTTTGAGGAGAGAAGTGAGAACCAATTAATCTTGGCTCTAATGTGACCCCAAACAAGCACCTTAAACACTGCTTCGGTCTCCTGCTGTCCACATAATTTAAAAGACAAGGAGTGAAAGTATGCTAACAAGCTAAGATATTCACACAAAAAAAGATAGATGCTAATTAACTGGGAATGTTTTGTGCTTCCATCACAGTTTGAGTGGTAACAGCAAACAGAGAAACAGATCAAGGCAACAGCAAGGAAAAGCTGAAGTATAGGCACTTGATCGATTTAAGCTGAGCAGCCCATCCATTCAAACGCAAAGGTTTAAGAGTTTGATGGCAGCATTAGGTGCCTGGTACACTGTTAGCAGCTTTCCTTTTTTTCCCTCTTCCGCCAACCTCTGATCTCCCAAGAGTCTTAACATTGATGTTGAACTCGCAACATCTGACTTTACTCACTGGAGGTCAGTGTTGGGCTGGCAGAGGCACCGCCACTGTACGCCAGTGATGAACGTTAATAAATCCTCCAACCACACAGAGATGGAGACAGGAGGTTGATGCTAATGTTACGAAAGATCAGGAAACACTGATGGCACGGCAGTTTCCAGAACGGAAAACAGCAGTTGGAAAGGAAAAAGCCAACAATCCTTGCAGGTATCAAGGAGCTGTGCAGAGTCATGTTATTTCAAAAGGTGCATGGTGCAGCTCCGCTGCAGAACTGGGCCGAGGCGCATCAGTGGAGGAGGAAGGTGCAAGCTCCAGGTCAGCTTGCAAAGGCAGCCATTAGAGACAAGGGGGACTCTGTGACACAGTAGTTTGTCAACCAGAGAAAACTAAGCAGGGAAAGAATCCTCTATATAGGAAGAACTTTACTTTCCTAACAGCACCGCATTTTGGACATCCATTTGTGATTAGTCATCTATTGAAAAACCTGTTTGTTGATCTTTGTAATGACTTGAAAAACTAAATGATAGAGAAGAGGAAAAGAAGGGGAAAGGGAAAGGGAAAGGGAAAGGGAAAGGGAAAGGGAAAGGGAAAGGGAAAGGGAAAGGGAAAGGGAAAGGGAAAGGGAAAGGGAAAGGGAAAGGGAAAGGGAAAGGGAAAGGGAAAGGGAAAGGGAAAGGGAAAGGGAAAGGGAAAGGGAAAGGGAAAGGGAAAGGGAAAGGGAAAGGGAAAGGGAAAGGGAAAGGGAAAGGGAAAGGGAAAGGGAAAGGGAAAGGGAAAGGGAAAGGGAAAGGGAAAGAACAACAGACCACTTTTCCTTGATTATCTCTCCCATATATCCACCTTATGACTTGAAACATGTCGTAACACTACAATTGAAGCTGGCTGGGTTATACTGAACTGAGTTCAGTGGCATGACTTTTTTTCCCTGCAGTCATTTGTTTTCACTTGCTTGAGAATCTTGCCTGAGGTACTGCCTGACAGTCTCGGATTTTGCAAAACTATGTCCTTTTGTCTTGTAAATCTGATGTACATACTATTTTTCTGCACTAAACCTGTGTACATTTTTATCTTCTTATTCTTTAGAAAACAATGTAAGTGAAAAATATTTCATTCACTGATACATCTTAGAAACTTTACATAAATGCTATTTGTATCCTTCAGTGCCTTTCACAATATCTTTTACTGTTGGCACTCGCTGGCATCAATGGAATGGCAAATGTCATTTGGTATTTCTTTTCACATCATTGCTGATCTTCAAGATGTATATATTGTTACTCTAGAAATCATTGAGGCCTTAGAATATACATAATTCCTATGTTTTATTTAATGCTAAAAGGACTCTATTCAGTCTTGCTTTCACTGAGCTTTCAAAACTCTGTTAATTCATTTTCAAGAAGGGTTTTGCTCGCTCACCCAAACCTAGTACCTTTCAAGAACCTCCCTATCAGATGGGTGTATGAGTTACCCTAAAAAAACGGTAAAAATAGCTTCACATAACAACGTGAATGTCAGGCTAACTACATTTAAAAGTACACCAAGACTAAACATTTGTACTAAACTCCCAGTAAAGTCCATGGAAATACTGTGTCTGTTCTCCGTGGAAGTTGCAAATATCCTAAGATTCCTCAACTCAATGGAATACAGAGCATCAGATTCATCCATACGTGATGTACTAATACCGAAGTAACTCTGTAGATTCATTTTATAACACACTATAAAAACATTAAAGAGCATGTACAGATTTCCCAAACCAAGAGATCAGTAATAAAACGTTCAAACCTTTTTCACTGTTGGATATTACCCAACAAATTAAAGTAGACTGAGAGAAATACTACCTTTCTTCTCCCGATAGTTGGAGACAGAGCCTTTTCAAGCTTTTGTTATGGCCTGATTTTTCACTAAAGATGCAAAGTTATAAACTGGCAAAGAAAATTTTTTTTTTTTTTCAAAGATATCTTTCTTTGTTAAAATGGATATATGTACAACTTTATGGATAATTTACAGTATTTAACCCAGCTATAACACCGATATATTGATTTCTTGATCTTGCATCACTGATGAATGCAATTCCATTGAAAAGATATGAAAAATGCCTATAGCTAGACAGGCCTTTGACAGAAAAGAAATGAGACTGAGAAAATATACTCTGGAGTATATTGAAGCAGTCCACTCCAGTGAATTATACATGGTGATATTTAATTGATTTTGCTGCACATTAAGAGAACAACGAGGCTCACAGAACTTTACCATTAGGAAAGCTTAAGCCCATATAAATTGCACCTCAGTTTTATCCAGCATTCAGTTGCTGCTGCACTGAAGCTGCTTAGAATGAGAAGCGCCAAGAAGGGAAGAACTAAAATGAATTAACATTCCTTAAGTCTCAGACACCACAGAACTGTTAACTGGTGGTAGGAAACAATATAGACTACAAGGCATCTCAAAATTAAGAGCTCAAAGGCTTCCCAGATCTACCAGCAAAATGCAACTATAAACCATCTAACTTCACTGCTTTCACCAGCATTGGACAATAAGTTCTTGTTCATTTCACTTTTCAGGAATAGAAAAGAGTTCATATATATTTATTTAAATCTGAGGCAGATTCTGCACATTTATTAACTTCAAACACAAGAAAGAATTAAAGGGATTCGAATATAAACAACTCAAATTGCTTTGTTTGCTTAACAGCAATTCAATGAGTCTATTATTTTATTGTTCCTATTTAAAACAACACAGGACTGGAATATCAAAATCTATATTTATGTTTTAAATTCAGTATTATGTACGCAAACTGGCACTGCTAAGGCTTCAAGAAACTTGAACTTCATATTTATTTAAACTCTCTAATTCTCTGCTGCCTTCACTTTTACAATGTGGCAAAAAAAAGTGAATTTAACAAGAAAATGCTGCCTGGACCATAACCTTAATCACCTTCCGATAGCCGGTGTTTAGTTTGTTTTATTTTATTCCATATAATTACAACCTGTGTCTTCTGTTACTTTCTTCATATCTGCTTCAGGTTTACAAACTACATGCAAACACCTGTAAGATTGCACTGATGAACTAATGCTCAAAGTAGATGATTCCATTCATTAAAGCATATTGAAGAGTACTACTGGTAAAATGGGACAAGACTGATTATCTGTGAAAGATCAAACCTCTTCTGCCCTCAAATTCAGGGTCCATATGCTAAGAAGCTTAAAGAAGCTACTGAGTTGATTATATGGATCAGGTGTTAAAAGCCTGGAAAGTATTACAACAAGAATTTAAAAAAAAAAAAAAAAAAAAAAATTAGAATGAGACAGTCATCTACTGGACAAAACAATGGGTCTGAATCTAGGTTCAATTCTAAATTATGGCATTAACTTCCCACATTTTCTTTAATGTGTGAATTAACCACTTACTCCACAGAGAAACACACATAGATGGATTTCTACTACACACCAGTCCTTTTAAAAATGTCATGTTAAGTCCCATTTTTATGGAAACATTAATTTACACTTCTAAAAGTGACTGCTGTCATAAAATCAGTGCTGTATTTTGTTCCCATTGAATACCTTAAACATAATTTTTAAATCACTATGCTTATAAAGACACCCTATTATTAATAACAGAAGAATTAAATAGATAACATTCTATAAGCAAAGTACTCATGATAGTTCTATTCTGCTGACAGAAATACAGATTTTTAAGTCAATTAAAGTCTGTTTGTTCATCTGAGAGAATAATATTTTGTTGAATATTTTGCATATTCATGATAAATCTATCTACAGTAATTGACTGGATTTTGTTTGAAAACACGCTGCAGAGCGTTACCGAATACACCAATGTAATGAGTTGCAGCTGCTTGTTGACAACAGTGCACAGTATATTATGAGGAGATTTGTTACATCTCTGATTACCAAAGTGCTTTTTCACACCTTTGTTTAGTAAGAAAGGTTATATATTTGCCCATGAGACTGTTTTTTTCAGTCTACTACCTAAGAACTTCAGTAATTGGCAAAGAAAATGTCGGAGTATTCAGCTCAATTCAAGACCAACATTAGTTGCTTCAGAGTCAAACTCTCCTTTCACTGCACTGGTTAATTTCAATGAAATAAAATATTTGACAAAATAAGGACAGCTCTGAAGTATTTAAGGCCCAGTAAAAAAGCTGATTGATAGAATTCTCCTTCCACAGAAAAGAATATGGTTGAGGATTTTCAAGAGCCAACACCATTGTGTAGTAGTCATTTGACACCTTGCCATTGATCCAGAAATGCAGGGTCATCCATTTCACACTTCTACCTAATGCCAGTAGCAACCCAGGACTGACTTCAAAATACTCTTGGCATCATTTTTTTCTCTGAAGACGAGCACTTTCCTAAAAATACATACATTAAAATCATGGTCTGCCATGTCAAATTTTTTCTTTCAAAACAGATAGCCTTATTCTGATGGTTCTTCTATAAAAGAAAAAAGACGCATAAACATCAACAACCAGAAAACCTCCACACAACTCAGAAATCACTCAAAAACCTACCATGAACTTTCCTGGGAGGAAATTTATCTCCTAAGAAAATCCCCATCCTTCTCATTAATTTATTTCGTTCACATATACATATGCACCCATCCTCCAAAAGAAGTCTTTTCCTGGTCACGAAAAAATAGCATCTAATGAGTTAGAGTTTCTAAGCTATTTACATACCCAAGACAACTGATAGGAAACTACTTGGATTTTCAGTAGTACCTACACAGGTTATGTTCTTGGCTGCCACTGGAAAGAGTAATGAGTTATGCAACAAAAAACACATGTTGACATAAATTATGCCAAACTGCCACACACTGTTTTCAAATTACAGCTGCAAAATACACTGTATTTGTCCAACAGCTATTTCTTTGAATCACTGAAAATCTCTTGATCCGGGGTCAAAAAAAAAGTCTTAGTTTCATGAAGGTTAGTGCTTAACATTTCTTACATCTTTAATCAATTTTCTCTTTCTACAGATAGTCCATCAGTATTATTGTCATATGATTTTTACTGAAAAATTTTACAAGCCAGTAGTATTACTTCCAGAACTGGTAGGTCATGAAAACCCTGAAGCTGTCATTAAAATTCACAAACATTCTCTCATGAACTATTTTACCCTATATATATATATTGCTGCAGGGTGGCTCAAAATATGACAGGTGCAAAACCAAAAATATACCTGAACTGCATTTTAATTGTCTCTTGCATATTCATATTTCAAAAGAGTTTTCTTTCTACAAAGACATTTCTAATAACATTATAAACGCATTCGGATCTACAAATAATTGCTAATCCTTTTCCAGGTCATAATAGACTTACTTTCTTTTAAGATATACCTGCCTGCAAAGGGTTTTGCAATTTTAAAAACACATTTTCTCCTTAATATCTTGTGCTTAATGTTTTTCAGAGAAGGGGGGCTTCAGATTTTATTCAAAGGGTATTAGTGAAATTCTTGTCTATATATAACATGCACTCTCTACATTGGAAAGAAGGCTGGCTCTAAAGCTCACTAGAAGAACCTGCCTGTTGATTATTATGGTCCTTGCTTCTCCGTAAATGTCTCCTTCCTTTTAATACTAACGAAGTCCTACCTTTGACTCTCCTTGGCTTTGCTTTTTAACTTTCCTTTACCCCAAAGGTAAAAGACTGGAGATCGGACTTTATGCCACAGGATTACGTTTTACTCCAGTATTACAGATAAATTATTTTTTTTTTTTTTTGGGGGGGGGGGGGTGGGGTGGGGGGAGGGAAGGTGGAAAAAACAAACTAGAAGAAAAATAAAAGAAAATTCTGGTTTATTTTAATGAGGTCAAAACTTTATTCTACATATTTTTGGGTTTATTCCATTTAAAGTAACAAGACCTTTAATTTAAAAGTTACATAAACATGCACAAGCCTTTCTATTAAAATATTATACAGCCAAAAACCTGTTGTTGTAGCCTTGAGATCCCTGACCTAGACCAGTAAGATAAATTCAAACTTTTGAAAATGGAGACAATCATATGGGTGATAAGTCACTTGTATAAACAATAGCAAAATCTTTCTAACTATCAGAGATAACTTCATGCTACACTAAAGCTCTTGATCTCAAGCAGCACCCTATAAATTCAAAATTAATTATTGATCTTCCCCAGAAGCAGCTGTTTTGACTGCAGGGCAGATGAGGCTGAATGTCTCTCAAATGGTTTAAGTACCACACTCCCACATCAAGGTTGTACCAGTATCAGACAACTCTGCTAGCACAGATTTGGATTCTTGATAAAGCAAACACCAGCTGCAAAAAGCAGCAGTTAGTAGTGACGCTTTAGTCTAAGACTATGGAGTTATCCTGGTACGCATCTATCCAGTCATCCCAGTATGAAGTGGTGGGAATCAAAGATCCATACGCGATCCAGTTCAAAACACTCCTCTCAGACTCATAAGCTGTTATATGTCATGCTATCTCCAACAGCATTTTGCAGGGCAGTTTGTAGGATCAGGCAGGCTGGGCATTTCTACATAAAACTAGGGAATCATGCCCACATTGGTCTTCCTCTATTCCTGTGAATATTTGCCCAGAGACATGTGGAGTCACCAACATTGGAGGCATTCAGAACATGGATAAGCAAAATTCTGCTAACCTGATCCAATTTTGAAGATGGACCAGATGAGCGTCACTTAATTATTCTACAATTAAATGACTCTATTGAAGTATGTGGAAAACTTCCATGAAGTGCCATTCCATAACTAAATCTCAAAATATTCTATTTACCTGTTCTGTTTAGAATTCTAATTATAGAGATCCTAATTTTAAAATACTTTTGGCCATTTTATAGTTGAATGGAAAAAAATAAACTCTGAATCTATCAGATCCTTCAGGAAAATCAGAAACAATAATTAGTTATGCTGTAATTTCATCACTATATCCATAATTTTCCAAACGTTAACAAATGAGAGTCCTACTTAACAGTTTGGTCAGGGTTCTTAGGTTTTGCAATTTTAGTGCCATTCTGGTGACATTTGAAGTTTGATTTGATACTTTTAGATGTGGATTCTAATGTCTTCCTTTCATTAAAAAGAATATCACCTTCATACAATAAGTTATGCACGGACTAGCACCAGAAAAAAAAGAGAAAAAATATTTCCCTTTTAAGAAACAGTATGTTTTATACTGAGAAAGAATTCATATATTTGATTAGCAATACTATAGCACTGTAAACATATATGGGCATTGATCACTTAGTGTTTTCCACAGATGCTATTTATCAAACTACCACATATTTTTCTTGCAGAAATTGTGTATTCACCAAGCTTTATTGTCCATATGTCCTTTAGAGTGTGTAACATACCCCTGTCGAAGATAGAATCATTCCTTTTTCTATTTTTAAAATATTCCAATTAAGAAATGGTACCTCAAATTATTCTTTTGTAAATTCTTACATGGAAATATTATAGAGTCAATTGATCCAGATATAATTAAAGCGGAATGGCTTCCAATTCCTCTTCTGTAGCCAGCACCATACACTCAAAACTATTACGACTTTCAATATGAAATGCAGGTTAATACTGCCAAAAACTGGTAGGTCCTCAGTACGCCAGTTTGTTTCTAGCAAAGCGCACAATGCAGGATGCATCTGACAATATCATATATATATTAAATCTCTATTTTCTGTGCATATGATACAGGATTGCACCATCTACATGCTGCAGATGTTTCTCAGGAATTTCTCATTTGGTCCCCACAGCTCTTAGACATCTCTAAATCCAACAGACCACTGTTCAAACATAATAGGTAAATCTTCAATTGCAATATAAACCAACTCAAGTAGCTGGTTTGCTTACAGAAGACAGTGAAGTTCAGTAAACTACTTAACTGGAGAGGGGAGATAAGAGGGTGGAATCTACAGTTTTAAAAAGACAATTTTCCTAAACTGCCCAAAAGTCAGGTGAAAGTAACAGTTCCTTCACCCTAAGTGGTAGATTGATGCCACTAAGCATGAAAGGAGAGGGTTCTTTCCACTTAGGAAAGGAACTGTAACTTTCATGAAAGAAAGCATCAGCAATCAAGAGCCTGATTCAAAAGAAAGTAATGAACACTTTCTAGAAGCCAAGCATTCTCACTTCACAGTAAAATCCAAATGGAACCAGTTCATTCTGTACCTGGCAAAAATCTGTCATGCCACAAACCGTAAGACAGTGCAATATGTCTATTTGAGAAAAATCAGGATTTTCAACCTTAATTTGAAAAACTGGCTTATTTCTGAAGAAGACATTCCAAGTAGGTATAAATTAGAGATGAAATATAAATCCATTTCTTATTAAGTGTCATGGAAACTTAGAGCAACTAAGAACATAAATATATTTCACGTTTTCTCCAAAAATATATCTGTATTTTGGAAAAACGATAATCAAAGTTAACACAAATGCAGACTTACAAGGGATGGGAAACACAGAAGGTTCTAATTTCAAACCATAGGTACTACCACCTGTCATTCAACTCTGCACAGACCGACAAGAACCAGACTGAACTCTGAAATGCTAAGCCCCGGATTTGCTGCTCTGGCAGCATTCCTCTTTGGCTGAAGCGATCGGCTTTGTGACTGATCCTGTTTTAATGACTTACCTTCCCCAGTGAGGAATTAAGCTTAGTTATTATTATGCTTGCCCAATTATAAATACAGCAGATAGGATAATCAAGCAATAGAAGGACTGGATAACTTCAGGAGATTTTAAATTCGTACATTATTGAAAATTACTCAGAAAGAAAGAAAATGCATTGCCATTCAGAAGTGTCCGTGATTACAGACATGCTGGTTTTGGCCAGGACAGAGCTAATTTTCTTCATAGTAGCTCGTACGGGGCTGTGTTTTGGATTTGTGCTGGAAACAGTGTTGATAACCCAGGGACGTTTTCCTTATCGCCACAGAGTCAAGGCCTCTTCTGCTTCTCATCCCACCATCAAATGGGCTGGGATGCACAAGAAGTTGGGAGGGGGCACAGCTGGGACAGCTGACCCCAAATGACCAAAGGGATATTCCCCACCATATGACGTCATACTCAGCATGCAAGGCTAGAGAAAGAAGGAGGAAAAGGAGGACATTTGGAGCAATGCCATTTGACTTCCCAAGTAACCGTTACATGTGATGGAGCCCTGCTTTCCTGGGAACGATGGAACACTCGCCTGCCAATGGGAAGCAGTGAAGGAATTCCCCGTTTTGTTTCACGTTGCTTGCATTCTTTAGCAGCATTACATCAGAACAGTTTCACTAAGGCAAATATATGGAATACAGCTTAACATTTAGCTCTAAACAGTTCCTTGTCTGCACTAGATTTATTTATTTATTTTTTGTTAAGTGCTCACACTATTGGAAAAAATGATTGAAAAGAATTAAAACTCTGTATACAACTGTGAAGGGAAGAAACTGTAGCACAGAAACAGTTTCACCCGGTGGCAGCTTGCCACTGAAACGACAGTAGGCAGTTCGACAAAATGGACACCCTACATGAAACTTCATTGCCAGTTTTCTAGCTCTAAAGGATTGGTGCTTGACTTTGTCAATGGTTATGGACATTGTACTGCCTGTAAACTTACTGGATTAGAAAAACGTATCTGGAGAAAATATGGCCCCTAGCGCAAAGGCACGCTGTAGTTTGAAATGATCCATACTGATTTTGATGTGCCTCCGTAAAGACATGTATGATACTTCAGATGCACACGTTAACAAGCCTGAGAATTTTAACAAGTCTTTACTGAGAGAAGTGGCATGTTCAAAGAGTAGAAAATATTCCAGAGTTAGCTAGGGGCCCAACTGCTAGATAGCAAGAAAAAAACATCTAAAACCAGAACCATATTCTCATGCTGTTCAATGGGTGCTACATGAGAAAATTAGTTTTAAACTCTGCTTCTGGCTTAAACTACAGGAAAATAACAAAGTATTTCCACTGAACGGCAAAATATTTCACAATGAATTCTAAAGAGAATCTAGTCTCACTGTAAAATTACATTCTAAAAGTGAAACGCAGTAGTTTTACCCATGAAACTTAGTAGCATTTTCAGATCAATTACTCTCCAGCTAAAGAACAGACTTTCCCAGATCTGAACGGGAGCAGAATTAAGTATCAAACTCTGCACTAGCAGAGATAATTTTCCACCCTTTATTTAATGATTCACATATTGAGAGAATTGAAATCAGTATCTGTTTCCAGGATGTTTACAGGAAACAATCAAAGTCACTTCACTGGTCATCTTTATTATCCTTAGTAATAATATCTACCAGGTAATACACAGAAAAAGTAATTCAATGACTTAAGTAAAAAAGTGAACTGAATCAGTAGTAAGCATGGAATAAAGTATCATATGGCCTTTTACCTTTAGCCTTGAAAAATCACAGAATCATAGAGCGGTTTGGGTTTGAAGGAACCTTAAAGATCATCTAGTTCCAATGCCCATGCCATGGGCAAGGACACCTTCCCCTAGATCAGGTTGCCCAAAGCCTCATCCAACCTGGCCTTGAACACTTCCAGGGATGGGGCATCCACAGAGTCTCTGGGCAACCTGTTCCAGTGTTTCATCACCCTCAGAGGGAAGAATTTCTTCCTTAGATCTCATCTAAATCTCTCCTCTTTCAGTTTAAAGTCATTGCCCCTTGTCCTATCACTACATTTCAAAGATGGCCAACCTGAGCAGACTAATGGAGGAGTAAATAGAGATTAACGCAGCAATAGAGACTGCTAAAACTGACAGATAATTGACCACATTATCATCAGCATCAAAGCCAATATTTGTGTCAAATAGCAGTGAGAGGTTTCTTCAAAACAGTTTACTAAAGCAGAAGCCAATAGAGAGGAAGATTTGCTAACCAGTCAAGCCAAGCCACGAATACGTGCTTAGTCTTCGCGAACTCTGGTCCTGTTTGCTCAGCTACCCTTCTTCTCATAGATGAGGTGGTTGTTGGCTTGATTACAGCATTAAACAAACCTGATATACAGTACACCGTAAAACACACTATGCTATTTTTCAAGTACACTCTAAGATTGCATAGCGCCCTGAAGATTTCCCTGAGTTCCAACATGCGTTTCAGAAATAGCTTTTAAAAAGTAGATAAGCCAGGTAGTGCACTAGAAGATAAACTATGTTTCATTTTGATTCAACAATTTCACTATAGCATACTGTTCTCCAGAGTCCAATACTACCGAAGCAACTGTCTTCAGAAGCAGGTCTTCTCTACAAAGCTCAGTTTTTCTGTTGGCTTAAGTCTTTTTGTGTAACCTTGACAGGGATTGACTTCCTCAGCGAAAATTGCCACTCCTTTCTTATCTCAGAGAATGAAATATAAATTGGCTTTAACTTAATCTCATAATCAATATGTAATATTTCTGGGATAGGAGATAGATGGTGCTTTGGAAACGGAGCCATCAATGCACAATACTCTAGACACCTACATGCAGATAACACAAGTTCTGATCTGTTACTGCCAAGTGTTGTTCAAAGAAACATTTTATGTTTAGAGCTTTGTGCTTTAAAGGTCGTGACTGCAAAGCCAACTCTGCAGATTAATATCACAGATCCCAGCAAAATAAACCTTCTATGGAAATCCTACAACTTGAATGATGTTTTCCAAAGACTTCTTCATTAAATAAGGTAAGAAAGACGTATGGATTAAAGAAAATCACAAGAAAGTTTATAAAAAATTGATGTCACTAAAAAAAGCTACATTAACTTGAACACTGTATAGGTTATAAAACTATTTTATAAGCACTAACAGAAAGTCCACATTATCTGTTAAAACATTTATCAGCAACCCTAAAAAATTACTTCTTTTACAGCATAAAACATAATTGAAAGGAATAAACAAAAAGAGGCTAGGCTAATAGCACACAGCTATAGAATAAACTTTACTGTAAAGAACTGTGAAAAGGAAGATACTGAATACATTTTAAATCATGCTGCACAATAGGAATTTACTCAAAAAGTGACACTGAAAAAGCGTTGCAAGGGAAATGATAATACACCAAATGTTCATTTTCCAGGTGTTTTTACAGATAAATCTGCTTTTTACTGCATGTGCTATACATTTTCTGGGTCGATTGTAAGTTAGGATGAGTTTGACTGACTTAATTTTTTCTTGCTTAGAGAACAGGAGGGGAGGTGGAATCCATTCTGCAGAATTTTTTTTTTTTTTTTTAAACACAGCAGTGAAATTTCCTCCTAAACATAGCATTTTGTGAAGATGTTATATGTGAATTATACGATGTACAGCTACATAATTAATTTTCTTTCAAAGACTAAATGCATTTAAAGCAAAACACGAGGGCGGAAACTGCATTCAACTCAACGTATTAGGCTGGCAAATAGGTCAGCATATACAATGTTCGGATTATGAGGAAGGAGAATTGATATTTGCAGATATAATGTCAGCTGGGAAATAAATTGTCTGGTTGTCTAAGATTAAACTAAAAAGACATGTTAATCAATAGTAGTGTGATTAACTTCTGTGCAATATCTTGCACAATTTTGAAGAGAAGAACAACTTTGATTTCTAAAATACGGAATTTGTAAATTTCTTTACTGCATAGTAATAATAGAATGCAATTCTATCAGTTTCAGGTATAAAGGAAAATCTGAAAAAATGTAAACACTGCTGTAATCCAACATTCAAACAACACGAGAATTAACATTTTGCTGCTCTAAGATTAAACCGTGTTCTCAAAATAGAAATATGGGCATGAAACATTTCAGCTAAAGAATTTGAGGCTCAAAGCGAACATATTACTAAATAGACACATACCCAAAGAGGGGTGTGAAGACACAACATCTGTATCATACATCATCTATAAATCTTAGGAATTCATGGGATCAAAGTTCTCAGCATTGAGAGAAGGTTATCGTTGCTGAATGTTTCGTGGAGAAGCATGCTAAAAGATCCAAGTCAAGCATCCTTTCTTATTAATTTCTTCTGTACTTCCAAAACATAGGAGATAAACGCAGGAGATAAAGATCTCCCACTGACCAAGCAATGAAGAGACCAGTAAGGGTTTGTCTCTCACAGACACCCTGCTGAGAGCAGAATAAAGGTTTTACAGGACCTTATTCAGGATAATTAACTAGTCATTCAAACTCATACCAATACACTTTTTCTGCCACACCTCAGTGCCACATGTTCATACACAACATCATATAAAAGCCAAAGCACTTTTCTTTTTAAAACAGATCATGGCTGTGAAGAAGAGGAAACACACTCAAGTGAAGCAAATTACACAACTTTGAGATCAAATTCACTTTATTATTATTATTAAATTAAGTATTCTTGAGTAGAGATCACACCTACTTCTCAAGACACCAAGAGTTTTCTACTTATATGAAGTGTAGTGAAGTCTAATGACTTCACAAAAATTACCTGTGAGGAAAAAAGAGCAGTTCCCATTGACTTCAAAGCATTTTGGACGGAACCCTAAGGAAGACGGGAGAGCCTTAACGAGGACAGAAGACTTGGATAAAAATAATTCACTAAACTGATATTTTTAAGAGGTAAGAACAATGAAAGAAATCTTTAAAACAGAAAAGCAAACAAAACAAAAAAGCAACTGAAAAACAACAGCAGCACAGAGGAGTTTTTAGCAGTTTAGAAAATATCCTTGTAGAAAGATAGTTACAGATAAAGAATAAGGTGCAGAGAAACATAAAGCTATTTCTAATAAGAGGAAATAAAATTTGGTAATTTATAGTAGTCCTGATTAGAATTTTAGCATTACTTTTATTCTGAACTAGAAGGAGAAGGAATGTGAATTATGAATTATCCATAGGATCTGAATCAAACTTTCATGTTGAATTCCCTAGCGTTTGCTGGCTTGTCCTACTTATTTCAGAATAATTTAAATGTGTTCTGTTAAATTAATTTGATTATAAAAATCTAAGCTGGTTTTTATATTTTCTATTTGCGATATCACACAAGTTATGTCTCACTTACTGTCTCACCTCTCGCAGTAAAGCACAACACTTCATTTTGTGCAAAAAGATCGAAACAAAGCACACAGAAGGCTAAATGCTTGTTACCTGAAACAGCCTGTGTTTCAAACAGATCCCATTTCAAGGTAAATAAAGGCCCATTTAGCAAGTCTGGCATTTGGTCAGCTATACAATTTACCTTGCTGCAGGCCATAACTTTCAAGTTACCACAGAATGATGACCTGCATGGGCTGTTTACTTCTTAATACACTATATTACACTGAACAAAGATAAAGCTACTTCATCCTCAAAATATCTAGCAACAGCAAAAGATATCGTTAACACATGACACAACACTACTTTCAAGGCACAACAGTCTCTCGGACACATACCATAGCTCTGCTGCTGCAGAGGCTGACAAAACATCTGGTTGTCCAAACAAAAACAATTAAAAAAAATAAATCAGTGTATCAACTTTATAATTGAATTAGATGAAATACAGCACTGTAGGGAAAGTCTGGATAGAATAGCTGTTAAGGCAGCAATCAGAAATGGTATAGCCTTGAATTTATTTCTTGGTTTTGTCATTAGTTGGTTTTGAAATAATTTTCGTATCCTCCAGGCTAGGAGGAGTGTCTCCTCCAATACTTGTGCAGTGCCTGACAGGAGGACTGAGAATAACAATCAATCATTTACCCTTTGAGCAGCATGAGTTGTATCACAGTAGAGCAAACTCATGGGACGGCACATAGCTCTGAAGAGCTGAATTCCTTCCTCGGCCACTGTATACCAGTACTTACGACTTCATAAGAGATTATTTGTATGCAGCAGTTCAGCCATCACGAAAGTCATCAGCAGCAGAACCTGGTGGGGCACAGCCAGCTCTCCTAAATACCACTAAGGGACAAAGGAAGTGTGAGCTCTTGGTAACTAGGGCAAAGCACAGGTGTTCTTGTCACCAACTCGGCCTATTCTTCAGACTTTAGGTGCTTTGTTCTGCTCCCAGTGAACATGCTAACACACAGGTGACTGCTCATCTAACAGCATAACATTATATGAAGAATAAATATGGACTTTGTACCTATCTCAAGGAGTTGGAGAAGTACTGCAGTTCAGAATGCCTCCAATATAAATGAGATAAAGATCCCCTGAATGCCTCCACATTACATATGTCCAGCTTTCACAGCACTTTTCATGTGTGCAATTGGATTCCTTTCAAAGGAAACTAAATCAGCAGCTTTTCTCTGAAAGCACCCCAGCACACTGCTGACTAGCTCAAAGTCATCCACTGTGCACCTAAAACCTTTTCCCTTCAGAACTCTTCAAACCGTATGTCGATATGGTGACAGCGGATCAAAGGAACCAAGTAATCAGAAAAAACCTTGAATCACGTATAATAAAGATACGCATAGTCTTAGCAATAACTGCCTCGATGTACTTATATTGCAAAGAAATATCTAATGTAAACAAAGCCACAATTCAACTAATTTCAAAATTCGCTACGTGGAATTTCTGAATCTGTCCATTTCAAAATTTGCCATCATTGGAGTAATAAGGATAAAAACCATAAAAGTAATCTCTAAGAGCACACATTTTTTCAAATTGCTCTGATGATTTAGAAAGAGTACCGGGAAATAAAATAAGAAAGATGCATTATTAAGAGATGAGTGTAAAATTCCCATTTGAAACAAGCGTGGGAATCATGCTTTGGTAGAACATGTTTTAAGATGGTGACATTTTCTACTCAGTAAAACCAGTTTCCGACTGAAGTAACACTCAGCTTCCAGGTTTAAATCAAGCTATGAGTGACAACCATCCTTCATGTACCTTTCTCTTCTGAATATTTTTTCAATGATTAATCTTTATTCCTCAAAGATAGTTTTCTTTTATGAGCTCTCATGCTCTGCACTGTTCTCTGCAAAATTATTTTTGCCCAGAGACATCATTTGCTCTATAACTTCCAAACTGCCTTACTTTGCCTTGTTATGACATTCTAATTTTCTATTTCCTCAGACATATACAACCTGACTCCCGTTTAATTTCCACCAATTTGTACTACTGTTAACCACACTCAGTGAACTCTCTCATGGGTTTTATAGTGACACAAAAGGAATTCTGCACAACTGAGTCTGCTTTAGCTGCCATTAACTGTTTGTAGCTGCCTCCAAGGTGCTGGCTGGATTCTCAGGACTGTAGTCAGACGGGTGTCCTTCCTATGACAAGAGAAAGATGTGCTACCTAGTAGCTGCTGAGTAACTCAACACCCAGGGAATACTACTGACACAAAGAAAGGCTTATTAATTGAATGGCGATGACAAATGAAAGAATAACAGATAACTCCTATGACTAAATTTTGGGAAAGATGAGAAATATTCCTAAAGTGATCATTTGAAACTAATGGGAAATACCTCCTCCTTCAGAAAATATGTCCCTTTCCCATCATACCCCTTTCTGATAATTTAATCTCAGACTTCACGTTATTTCAGGCAGCCACATATGTAAGTACAGAAAATAATTTTCATTTCATAAATAAAGACCTTTGAGAAGTGTTCTTACCCATGGGTCTGTGTTATGATTAAGGAATATGCGGCCTTACATATTGCTCTTTCTTCATACATATCAGTTGAATACCTGAGAAGTAAACTTCCAGGGGAATTTTGCTATAAACTAAGTCATTCCATGGACAAGCAGTGAACAATCTGGAGGCAAAAACCCCTCCTTATCTGCATAAAATAGCAAACAGCCTCCAAAAGAGCAGCATGTTCACAGGCTATTCACAAACCAAGATAAAGGGCTGATTCACAATCAGGACAAATACAACTGGGCACCACAGCAGCTGTGGAACACTCAGTTTTATCTATTTTACCAATAAATAAAATACCTCCTATACTGACACAAGAGTCCCTGGATGAACATCCCAGGTCCGTCCTTCTGCAGTGTCCTTTGCTTGCAGTATAATGAAAGAAAATACAAAATGAAAATAATTTCTTAGAGGCACAGAATTGGCATATTTTAAGAAAATGCAAATCACCTTCTTGTGTAGTTATGACCATATCAGCACTATTTCCAGTGTGTTTTTGCAGAGCCATTGATAGCAAATCCACTGCTTGAAGATACACAACTGGGGTACGCTTCCAATAACATTTCCCTGAATTACGTTTATGCATATTTATGATGATGCTGTTCATACATTTCGTGTATCATAGTCCATAATACAACAGAAGTGAAACAGAGAATTTAAGGTCGACAGAACACATTTCCTCTACAAAATTTCTAGTGTCTACAATAATGCAAGTCAACAGATGGCTGCTTTTCAATCGGACAAGACTATGGAAATGTTTCCCTTAGGAATAAGAACCACTAGGTTTAGTGGTAAGAATGAGACAGAATGACTGGCAATGTACTTGCTCTTATGTGTTTCTGTGAAAGCCGCATTTTGAAGGGTATGAGCAAATGATCAGAGTTTGATTCAAAGAAGAGCCGAGGCCCCTACACTGCAGAGAAGCTAGTCTCATTGCTCAGGGAGGTTCTGGATAATACAGATCTTGCAGTGACGAGGCTGGAGTAATACCTGGATGTTTCACGCCCAGTCTAAACATATAAATAGAGCCATGGAGAATCTCATTCACTGTATTATTCAGGAACACAGAGTATGACAGAAAGGCAGCTATACTAGCTTTCCAATGAGAAAAAAGAGTGCTCCCTGATTCCCAACTACACGTGCCAACTAAATTGTGTAAAAGGAAAATCCTAGCAATTCCCAATGTTGATGTATTAGCATTGAAATGCTAATCTGGACATTAATTAATGTTAAATTAGTTACAGTGGAATAAAATTACATCAACATGAAAATCAAAGGAGCTAAGCATAATTTGCCACTTAAGATAAATATTTCTGCTTTTCATGGGAATTGTAACAAATGATTTTTATGTCAAGTTAATTGATGCCAAATAACAGTGAAATTCCCTTGGAAGCAAATATTACATTCACATTATTTCCAATTAAAAAAACTAACTGTATTGTATATGCTGTTAATATAAGAATAAGATTCCCACAGTCTGTACCTTGAAATGCAAAATATCTTACTATACACTCAGGGTAGAAACACTATACCACCACCACTATTCTGTCCAGAAAAAGGGTGAAACAAATTTTAAAAGTTCTGCCTATATTTAATTGTATTTGTGAAAGTACCCATCATCCCGAATGGAGGTTTTCATCTCAGTGAACAACAGATAGTGTCTTAAACCACCTAGAAATATTCTTGCCAATTGATATTGGCTTTGATTTAATGAATCTACTCAAATGGCCAAAATCGATCTCTTACTGCGATGGCATTTTGCCTTCTTCAAGAGATGAGCATCAAAACCAGATTCTAGTTAATATAATTTCTTCCTTGTAGTAAAAACAAATTGAAGGTGTATTTTTTTTTCCTTGTAATAACTTTTATGTGTTCTAGATAAGTTTTTGACCACTCTTGAGGATACAAAAAATTGTGATAAAGTTACATAAGCATTTTGATATATATCCTTAATGGCAGAAATATTACCTGTCTTATAAGTGGTATCTATCTATTATACACAGTTTTACTGCTGTTATATAAAGAATCCGCCACCAGAAATTCTTCAGTTACACATATACTTGCATTAAAAATGTAGCATCTTGAATACAAGCTGTGTGTCTCAAAGAACTTATGTTATTAGTATGTATGCAGCAATTATTCATGAAACAAAATTAATTTGATGCAACTCTAGGCTAAAATAGGTATCGAAGATACATGGGACGAATTATCAATATTTTCAATCTACTTTAGAGAGTCTATAGATGGAATTAGACAAGTCAGATCCCATTTTTACCTAGAATTTTCTAAGCAATAGTGAGGCCTCCAAGACTTTTCAAAGCCTCGTTTTGTTAGAATACATAATTCCCTAAGTCCCCTTTCAAAATTCTAACTTACAGTCAGACTTGACTTCAGTGAGCAAGAGCGATTAATGAGTATTCACGTTCAGATGGAAAAAAAGAATTACCTAGCAACAGGTCAATACATCAATCATTGAGGTTGGTTGAGGGGAACTGCACACACTTATAACATACTGCTTGCAAAAACGTTCTCATCCACTTCCAATTCAAGAGGTCACATTTATTTTGCCATTATACCTGCAAGAATAAAGAACTAATCTCCCAGAACCCCTCAAGAAAAAGTTATGGTTTAATGATTAAGTTTTCTTCTATTTTTATTGAAAATAAGAAACACCAAATCCATGACATAAAAAGCATCAGAATGTTAAACTACATTCCTCACACAGTTTTCTGAATAAGACCCTGACCTTTAATGCTGACTTGTTTTCCTTATTTGTTTTTATTCTGCTTGGTAAATTACACCTTTTCAGAATCTCCTCTTACTCGGATATATGAAAAATAAAAGCTAAAAATAGATTTAATTAGAGGGATTTCAGAAATTGCATTCTATCAAAAATTCTGTTATAATGAATGAAAAAAGCATTCCTTCCCCAGACGAAGCAGCACATAACTATAATAGATTGGCATGTTATCATTTTTTAGAACAAAACTCAATAGAGTACACTTTTGATACTGTATAGACGCTCCCCCCACACACACCCCTTTATAAATCCAATTTGTGTCTGAAAAATGAATTGAATACTTTAGTCATGCAAATATGTACTGTTTTTTATTCAGACTTATTTTCCTCAGCCCATCCTTGTTACAAAAATTACACTATGGGTTACAGTTTTCAAGGGTTTATGACGTCGAAACGGATCTCTGCATCTGTGGACAAAAGGAGACTGGACTGTGCATCTGCTGAATATTTTCAAAGGAAAGTGTAAGTAGAGTCTTCTGTATAATTTTATTATGCAAGTATGTAAATTGGCACATAACTGCAGATTATGTTTAAATTTCTACAGAATTGTGCTTAAAAAAATCTAAATTTCCTTTTACAAAGAAAACTGAGGAGCATATTTTTTTCCCTTACTTCCACTACTTCACATCATTTTAGACCTGCAGAGCAGCTATTAACTGCGATTAACAGGTTGGTTAGACAGGTTTATAGTTGCTTTATGTCCTTGCAATAGTATGTATCAAGAAAAACATAGTCAAATTTGAGTTTGAGGATCTAAACATTATTCCAGATACAGACCTAACCTTTTAAATGTGGCATGTATAGGATATCTGCCTAAGGCTGCAGACAGCTTGAAACAATCACATGGCAAGATATGTTTTTATCCCCTTCATCTCAATGCAGCATTAATTCACAAATCTAATCTGGCTGGATATTAATGCAGTTAACTGCTTAAGTGCTGATAAATTTATTATTTTCAGGTTTATTGATCAACAAAAAAGTAATGAGGACTATTTCTGTAGTTTCTAACTAATTTCAACAGTTAATCAGAATATTAAGTTTATATAGTCCTACATTTCGAGCTAAAGTGACAGTAAAACAAAACTACCTCACAGATGTTTCAGAGTCAGAATAATTTGTTAAAGCCTGGTTGGAATAGCCCCTGGAACACTGGAAATACCATTCAGAAACTACACCTTTTGCACCCACTGAGCAGTAAGCCCTCATATCTAAGTTTGTATAGACAACAGAAAAACTCTCCCATTTTATATAAATTATATAAATTGAGTTTGAATTAATTCCTTATTGATTAGGCACACATTAGCAGCAAGAACAGTTCAGAGAGAGATAAGTAAATTCAGTGAATGAAGCCCTAACAGACCTTGCTATCAGAATAACAGGTCTACATGCACAGAATTTCTAATTAACAGGTTGTATAATATAGGACATTTCTGATTTATATTGACATGTTTGCTCTAAGGAACCATAATCCAGGGGAAAAGATCGGGAGAAAAATAAGAAAGAGCTTGGTTTATGATTCACAGATAACTAAACCACCTGTCTATCTCTTCACATGATGCAGTTATTTACCAAACAGTAATGGATACATACAGAGATGAGACTTGCTAGATTCTACCTTTGAAAAAACAAAACTATAAATAGTGATGGAAACCATCATACATGGCTGCTATGTTTGCTAACCAGAAAGAGCTGGCATATTAAAAAAGACTGAAAACTAAAATTGGAAAGGACCAGAAGCAAATTCTCTCTCTTCACTTGCCCAAACAACATTCACCTATGGCTCCTTCAGCTCATTTCCTGATTTGGAGTACAAGTGCAATAAAAATAACACCATTAAGATTGTTAATAAATACGTGTTTTAACTAAATTTCTTGTAGATTGCTCATTTAGTATTCTTTGGGATCAAGCTAAGAGGTGTTAATGTCAATATATTCAAAAATATTCTTTACAGTTTAAGGAAGTTTAATATTTCCATTAATTTCTTGGTTAGCACAAACAATTTTATCTTCACTCTGATTTAAAATCCACAGGAAGCAATAGGAGAGTTTATAAACATTTCCATGCACTTTTGCTTAGTGCAATAAATAAACTAATCAAAACAAAGTCCAGGGTACAGTACTTACAGCATAATAGAAGTTTAATCTAATACATACTTCATCCACACACCAACTGAAAAACTTTTCAACAGTAATAAAAAAAATGCACTTGGTATTAGCTTGTCCAGATGATTTTTAACAAAAAATAAAGATCTATGTAGCCAACTCTAGTAATAACTTTTTATATATGTATTTCTGACACAAAGTAGATATCCATTAAATATAGCAACAGAAGGTAAAGCAAACAACCGCTCCTCCTATTTAAGTTCAAGTTTACCAAGTAAAAACGTACTTTCAGTCATTCTATGATAAAAAAAAAGGAAGAGAGATGAGGAAGTAATCAAGTTAAAATGTGTTGGTAAACAACGTTTAATATAACTATTTCTGATGATCTCTGCATCTAGTCTGCACACAATAGAGGAGGATAAATGTCACGTATTTTTCTCTCTAGAATACTACACTGATAGTGTTTGTTGGAAAAAAAGCTTACTGAGAGATTGTAGGGAAGAACAGTGGCTTTTTAAAGATTTAATTTATATTTACTAGTGCAATTTTTTTATTTATTTATTAGCTTACATTTAAAATTAAAAGTGGTCTTCTAATTTAATGCTGTACTTATGCTGCATTTCTTATTTTTAAAGCAACAGTCGGTGAACTGGAAAATGGTTGTTGAAGCTCTATGCCACATTCACTAGAGTGCACTACTGATGATATGGTTTATGTGAATAAGCAAGATCAGTCTCCTTTCTGCATTCTTTTGAATCATATTGTGCCTGTTACTGGGATATGGGGGGGGGGGGGGGGGGGGAGGGGGGGGAATAAAAATAAAAACAGCACTATGAGATCAGTCACTATCAGCCTTGAGAGGTCATGGCAAATGGAGGTTCCTGACGACAGGAAAAAGCCAGTCAACACACTCATGGGCAAAAGCGATTTACAGGCTGAGTCCCTCTAATCCCACTCCCTAAAGGGTTATGGAGCAGGCCTAGGATGAAATCACTTGCAGGCATATGAAGGACAATATCCTGACTGGTTACACCCACGAAGGGCAAAGCACACACTGAACTGAACGGCCGCCTTTGAGGAGCTGACTGGCTCCGTGGATGGGAAGAGAGCAGCAGATGTAGTTTAACTTTCAGAAAAGCTTTCAGCACATATCCTACAGTATCCTTGTAGCCAAACTGGAGGTGTACATGCACTTGTGAGATATAGAGGTGGGTGGCAAACTGGTTGAGTTACTAGGTCCAAAGGATTATGTTCAGTGATACGAAGCCCATTTGGGAGCTGATAAGTAGAGGTGGGACATTACTTGCTGAATGGATCTCTCATAGCAAAGTGTTTGCTATGTATGAAATTTTTAATATTTGTTTCATTTTTATTTCCCTTTTCTACTTTAGTGTTAAGCATTTATTAGAGAGAGAATACAGATGCTGGAACCACCTTAATATCAGATTGAACTCAGAAGTAATGAGATAAAGTAAAAACACTTACTGATAAATTATGGTATTTTCCTAAAAAGTGAAATTAAATGTAACTCGAAACAAAGCTATCTTTAATATGAGCAAAGAAGATAGGTTATTTTTTGAAACAAAATTTGATTAAAAGATACCCAAGATAAACTCAAGAATTATGCCACCAGAAAGAAAACACAAGTCAATGTAACCCAGCAAATTAGCAAACACACTCCTGTTTTACACCTGAAAACAGTCATGCTACTCTCCAGCCACGGCATGATGCTCTGATTTCAAACACTTGGGTTTTCGAAGGTGGCCTAAATATGTGGGTGACATTAATTGTTCAAGTTAAAACCTCTAATGTGTAACAGAAACTGATCCTACAAATGAGACTGCTCAGTACAGATGGATTATTTCAATTTAACTGAGAAAGATGATCCTAAAATTTGGATTAGGATTTGGAAAACCTGTGGACTATTCCTTTAAAAATCATCTCCAACATAAGTCTGAGACAGTATTTCTCTGGAAACCAGTTTGGTTGGGTTTTTTTTTGAGTGCGTTCTGATCACTTTCTTCCAATTCAAAGATTTTTCCAACAAAACACTTGAAATTTTTAAGCTGTTTTTTCATCTATTAAATACATCTAAAGTGTAACAAACAAAATTAATAAAAGGCTAAGAGAAGGTCTTAGAATCATAGAATGGTTAGGGTTGGAAGGGACCTCAAAGATCATCTAGTTCCAACCCCTCTGCCATGGGCAGGGAAATTCTCCACTACACCAGGTTGCCCAAAGCCTCATCCAAGCTGGCCTTGAACACTGCCAGGGATGGGGCATCCACAACTTCTCTGGGCAACGTGTTCCAGTGCCTCACCACCCTCAATGCAAAGAATTTCTTTCTGAAACTGAAAGTCGGTGGCTGTGCATTTACTATAATGCACTGACAGCTCTTAAAAGGTGTAACAGGTAGGAAGCTGTAGTGCAGGTAGAATGAAGGTTCTGCTCTTCTAAAACACAGCTAGCACAACCAGCCTATGAAGGAATCTAGGCTTACTGCTTTTCAGAGTGTGCCAGGTGATCACTTAAGTGGTCCATACTTGCAGCGTTCTTATCAGATTAAATGAGAAGATTCTCACGCCATTCCAAGATTAATGTTGTACTTTGCGGGATAAGGCTCCAAATGGTATTTGATTCAACACTTATCCCCCACTGAGAAAGGAGTTTGGGCATTGCAGAAAGCCAGTCACGATTAAATCTGGGTTATCATCACTGATTAAATTTAAACAAGTCTTTTATGCACATTTACACAATGAAAAGCTTTTGATATTGTTCCAAAATAAAAATCGCTAAAACTTTGCAGCTGTAGAATTCATCTAATAAACTATAGCTCCAAGAATTGTTGCCAAATTTTGAACTACACTTTCAGAGTAGAATTTGATTGGATATTTAAAGAATAAAAACGGTCATGCAGCATCTGCAAGAAAGCTTTAGTGTCTCTGATGATAATTATGGTTGTGCTTTAGCAAAGTCTTTAGGATAAGACTGAAATAGTGGATCTTTAGATATCCTAAAGTATTTTTTAAGAAGATTTTAAATGTCCTAAATCTAAAAGTAAGCCACAAAACCTAAGGACTGACTATTTCACACAACTAAATTTTGGCAGAAAACTTAGGAATCCAAAGTTCTGTTCTCCCTTACGCTCTGAGACACGATGATTTTAGCTGAGCACCCACTACTTATCAGAAATCTACAATTCGCAAACATCTGGTCTCACACAGAGGTTTCTATGAGAGCCAGTCTAATAGGACAGCCTCTGTCTTCAGTATTCATTGATAACTGATTTGGCTGTCACCTAAACCTCATCAGCAAGCTTGTTCCTCTGGATTCTTGTTTAACTGGTTATAAAACAGGGCATTGTAAGCACCTAACACAATAAAAGTTCCCAAGTATTGAGGCCTGGGCCATGCCAGACATTCTAGGGTTTGTCTACAGTTCCACTTCACTATAACGAAATATATAAAAGGCAGAATGCACTTAGGAAATGCACAGGATGATTTTCCTTAAACTACCAGAATATCCTAATATATTGTGTATTGAATTCAAGCTCTTACATTCCACTTAAGAACCCACTACAAGAACCTGCTCTTCAGCGATTACAACAAACTCCTAGGCATACCTTAAGAAACCAGAAAGTGAATGTCTGCCACCTGGTCCCCACTAAACTGTAGTCTACTCTAGTGGAACCTACAATACATATATATTGAATTTTTCAAGTCTTTAAACTTTTAATACCCTTCCAGGACTGAAAATTTCAATTTAGGAAACACAGTTCTGGCAGGTTTCATTCAGCATTTCAGCACCCAGCTAGTGTCTAATGCTGATAAATGTCAACATACTACTCCTTTTCAGAGTGTAACTAAATCACACCTACAGGATCAGACAAATGCAGCTTTCTTTAAAAAGTGAAGAAACAAATCCCAATCTTTATGTGTAATAGTCTAGTATTTTCAGTAAACTTCGGTACTTTGGTAAGGGAGACCAAAATGCCTACCCTGTTTTTGCCCAAGGTTGTTCAAACTCCTGTCTCCCAAGTGAGGACTCTGACCAAACAAGGGTTAATTGAACATGGGAGGCAGCGGAAGGCTTTCTCTAGCCCTCATGCTCAAACTGTGCTAGAAAGAAAGCATTTCAGGAGGTAGTGAAATATATAAGAACTAAGCACAAGGGAAAAAGAAATGACAGGATGATCATTTAAGGTTTACAGAATTGCATATCTTATTTTTAGATCTGCGTTACACTGAAACATGATCATAATAGCTCTTTAAGGCCAAACTTAACAAGAGCTCGACATGAAACTGATGAGCGGATTTTGAAATTCAGGGCATAAAACAAATCACAGTTAAATACTTCAGGATGCTTCTAGACCTCGCTGAAAATGAAAGGTCACGTCTCACTGTGTGACCAGTATTTAATATGAGTTAGCAAAACGCCTAACACTCAGACAGTACTCTGAAATAGTAAGATTTAGCAGGAAAAAAACAAAATCTTACCATAAAAAATTATAACTAGACAGAGATAAGTAATGCATAAATCACAAAAGCACTAAGGTCACTTACATGAAACAATCACCAACTACAATTCCCAAAGAAATACCTCCCAGGGCCATAATTAGGTGCACTATCATGACAGCCTGAATCTTTCTCTGAAGTGCCCAGGACTGCTTATTGACTAAAGATAGGATGCCAGTCATGACTGATCTTTATTCTGCAGAAAAATTCTTAGGAATTGGATATGGAAACCTCCAGAGATGATGTGGGAGGTACCCAGTAATACATAGGCATCAAATAACCTATAATACAGTCTAATAAATATAATTTGCAATATATTTTACATGATGTAAACAAAACTAAAATACAATATAACAAGCACAGAAAGCTCATTTGGCAAACAAGATCCTTCAAAAGACAGCATTTGCAGTGCTCAGAGCGCTCCAATTTGAAGCAGATAAGTAAGGACTATTATCGAAGGGATAATAACCATCTCATACTTATGCGTGCAGCACAATGAGCAGAAAAGCACAATAAGGCAGATATGTTAGATTAGCATAATTTTATTCCACTATTCAAATGTGTAAGTTGGAAATGGGTTTTGTTTCAATTACTGCTTTTCTCCATGGGTTTTAAACATTTAATTCAAAAACCAGACTCTCTTATTTTGGTTTTAGCCAATTATCTGCAATTACCATTTACCTTGCCTTTGTTTTACCAATGGATACAGCTTTTCAGATTATCTCAAGAGTCTTAAAGCCACATTAGGTCACTACTTACATTGCCTAGTAATATCTTAATGGTATTTCAGATAGATTTTGTAAAAGGTTTCTCCCATTTCTTCCTTGGGTTATATGTTTAACTTCTCCCCTTAGCTAAACATTCCCTCTGTCAGAAGTACAGTATTTGGAGCCTTTAAAGCTTTTCAGAATATTTTACTCCTGTTAGACACGTCATCTTTAACATCCATTGTATTAAGTAATTATATTCTAATTTAACAGTACTGGTCAAAAAGTAATTACTGCATGTGAAAGTCTAGCCTACTGTATACGAAAAATTACTACATTTAATTCATTTCCAAGTATTCAACCTAACAACTTCTTCCTAAAGGAAAGTAACCCTCTGGAGAGGCATAGTTTAAATTTTAACCAAAAGAAAAGACAGCAGTTCCTTTAGGGAACTGTTCCAATGGTTAACTACCATTACTATTATTGAAAAAAAAATACATAGAAGCCTTGTATGACTTTTTGTTTTACTTCAAGTACTGACAACTGCATCATTTTCTTTTAGACAGACACAGGGTATTTTTCCTACCTCTTACACTATTGCTGAAAAAAAAAAGAAAAGATAAATGCTGTCCAAAAGGTAAGTCTTACCTAAGGCATTCTAGCTAGCTAGAAATTAATTCCATAATTTTTTTCGACTGCTCAATTTTTTCTGTACCTTTCCTTATGCACATGAGAACTAGACATGTTGCTTCATTAAAAGCCTAACTGGTGTCATTTAGACAAATAAAATTACCTCTACAGGCTCCTGCTCTCATCATAAGTTTTCCCATTTAAAGCCAAGACTATCCCTTTTTGCCATGATACTGCTCTGAAACTTTGTCTTTAGAACATGCTTCACTAAGGACAAATTGTTCCTGACAAATTTGGTGGCCTTCTGTAACAGGGTTACAGCACTGGTGGATAAGGGAAGAGCAACTGACATCATCTGCCTGGACTCGTGCAAAGCATCTGACAACGTCCCGCATGACGTTCTTGTCTCTAAACTGGAGAGACATGGATTAGACGGATGGACCACTCGGGGGGTAGGGACATCATGTAGTGATAGGACATGGGGCAATGGCTTTAAACAAAAAGCGGGTAGATTTTGATTACATCTAAGGAAGCAATTCTTCCCTCAGAGTAGTGAGGCACTGGAACAGGTTGCCCAGAGAAGATGCGGATGCCCCATCCCTGGAAGTGTTCAAGGAGAGGTAGGATGAGGCTTTGAGCAACCTGATCTAGTGGTATCCTTGCCTTTAGCAGGAAGGTTGGAACTAGATGATCTTCAAGATCCTTTCCAGCCCAAACCATTCTACGATTCTATTATTTCATTCTGCTGAAGCCTCTTGCACCCCTAACATTAGAAGCACACAAAGCAGATGTTCATTTTTAGCTTGTTTTGAACCCTAACATAAGCACAACCTTTATAATTTTTCTAGCTAGACATTTAATAAAACCAGCATTATCATTGCTAGTAGGAGGCCACAGGCATTTTGCTAACTATGCCTTTTCCTAACCGCATGAGACCCCAGTCCTGGCCTGATAGGCTTGTTATCAACTTGTCATAAGAACTTCTTATGTGAGTTGGAGTTAGGTACCAGATGTCTCTTGTTATGATGTACAGTTTAAGTGTGAGATAGCAGTAAAATATGTGCATATACTGAAAACTCCTAGAATTAAACGCAATTCACTGTTAGTCAACTACTGATCATTCAAGAACTGAAATTACAAAACCTTGAAAAAAAAACTACTTTCGCTTTAAAAAGAGAATTAAATTACAGCTATCCAGAAGTAATTCTACTAATTAAAGATTTTTTTTATATCAGAATGAAGAATTTCTACTGATTATATTTAACAGAGTTGATCCTGTTATAAATACTGTGATGTGTATTTATTCAGATGAGATACATTTTATCAGAGTACAAACAAAACCTGTTTGTTATAGAGTTGCAATAAGGAGGCCGGGGAATCAGGAGTGCAGGATTATTGTAAATATTTGTGTCTGATAAGATCAGGTGCTCTGGGAAACTAACAGGACTAGAAGAAGAGACCACAGCCTTCACTGTATCCTTGGGACAGGAATCAGTGCAACTACTCTATGCGCATCCTTCCAGAACAGATTGAAAGTTACCATAGTATATATAGAATAAACAAAGGTATAAAAAAATTAATAAGTTACTGTAATGCATTAAATAATTCCCTGTTATCTTTCAGCTGAAAGGCTATCTGAATAAAATGTTCAATCCTGTTTATATAATTACTTATTGAAATCATTTCCAATAACACAAAATAACTAGTCAGCCAGGGAGTAATAAAACTAGTAAACTGAAAAGCAAATAAAACTACAATTATTCTGATCATACACTAGCATATTTCCCCGGATTACAATGCTATACTTGCATCTAAAATAATGGCCTCAAAAAGGTTGCCTCATAGGTAGCAAGAGATGATCATGTCTGCACTGTTTCTCAAGGCAGTCGAGAAGATAAGGGTAATATGAAGAGAAACAGTCATTTATTTACTATGCAAACAAGATTTCCTGAGCTTGAGTTTTCAGTTTCACAACACAGTTGCATGGCTTCTTGTCAGGTTACTATTAAGTGACCAGGGATTTTTGGTCTGGCACAGCTTGCATTCATTGCAACTTCCTTCTATGAAAACAGTCGTTCTTCACTGTACACGTTTGTTTCTGCTCCAACCTGATATGCTGTCAGACGGCATTTGTTCCATACCGTAAATCAATTTATTTTCTTTAGCACAAAAACAGCCCTTGCTTAAAGAGCCTGATTCAGAAATGTAAGAATATGAAATACAGAAAGCATACATCATTGCTCAATGTGGTATTGATCTGTTAATACATCATGACTTGTTTAAGGAAGTTGTTTCTTTGTTGGTTTTTTTTTCCCCAAAAATCAAGAAAGTAGCTTTGCTCAAAACCAATCAATTGAAACCCAAAATATCAAACAACCTTGTCTCTTTGTGTGCATATTTATATTTTTATATATATATATACACACATACATATTTATATATATAAAAAAAGTATCCATTCAATACACCCAGAGCAGCTGTGAATGCCCCATCCCTGGAAATGTTCAAGGCCAGGTTGGATGAAGCTTTGGGCAACCTGATCTAGGTGAAGGTCTTCCTGTCCATAGCAGGGGGACTGGAACTAGATGATCTGTAAAGTCCCTTCGAACCGAAATCATTCTATGATTCCATGAATACTCTGATTTCTAGAAATTAAATGCAATTAAATAATCCACAAAAAATATGGAAAATAGTCTGGTACCACTTAATCAGAAGACTTAATGATTTTATCAAGGTTAAACAGATCCAAAGAGTCAATTGTCTTTTTATACCATCTGCCGTTACGTTAGAGCAAGGCTGGATTCTGCACAACACTGAAACTCTGTTACACTAAGAAGAGAGAAGTATATCAAGTCCTAATATCAAAGAAGAATCCAGCTGATTGAAAAGAGACTTCCTTATTGATCTCCCAGATATGCCTGCAGAATACGATAGAGCATAGTACCTTTTTATACTTTTACTGTCATTTCACCAACATTTTCATGCAGCTGAGCACTTGACTTAAGAGGTCTTGGCTAGGTCCCTCTGCACAGCACCTATATATGAATATACCCTGCTCACCTATTTGTTCACTTCTCCAAGTGGTCAAGGAAAGGATAAGACAACAGTGGGTTTCATGCGACATGGAAAACAACTTCAAAATACAATATGAGATACATATAAACACATTAAATATATATGTGCACACACACAGGGCAGCATACAATTTGAAAATAGAAATTTAGTTTTTGATTAAGGCCACAATGAAGCAGCCATTTACAGGCCTCTGAACAGAAGCTCATGCAACAGTTACGAAAACATCGTTGTGAACAACTTTCAACAACACCACTCCTGCTAAAACTTCAACACTGTTATTTAAACGGTGCAGCAATGTTTTTGGTGACACTACCAACAACAGGTATTCTAGATTTATTTCTGTTTGAAAGCCTGCAAAACAATTCTGCAGGAAAAAGCTAAAGCCATGAGAGAACACCTTTTTTCCCCACCCCTTTTAAACAATGCTTGGTTATATAGTGTGAATTCCTGGCCTAGTAATAGTACTAGTAATTCACTAGTAATTCTGCAATTAATTAAACAGTGTAGGATTTCATTACTTTCTCCCCTGCAATAACCAATACTTTTACTTTCTTGACAAACGGTAAAGTCACAGGAATCATACTGCTCAAGAACCTGTATCTACAACCTCCTTCTGGTAATAAGGATCACTAATCTTAATACTCACATTAAACAATAATAATCTTCAACTAAATAATCATAATCTTAATACTCATACTACATATCTCTGCATTGGAAGTCATATAGCCAGACACAGTATGATTACTGGTATTACAATTAAATCTGCAATAGAGAAACAGCCCTTCATCCAATACCATGTACTGATTCTACTATGCAGCATACATGAAGACGTCTAAATTTTGTAATTACTTTTGACAGAAAACATGATACATTTTCAAATGTATGTTTATTTATATGTCTCTAGACTAGTAATCAGCACGGAAAACAATAGTACAACACTAAAATGCCCTTGAAGTTATCAAATATACACTAACACATTGGATGCTGGTGTTCAGGACAATTAAAAAAGTGTGCACCTTTTACATGAAGCATGAAAATAGATCATTCACAACTTGTTTTTAAAAAGCACAACCAAACAAACAACAACAACCAAACAACAACAAAAACTGTCATTTTGTAAGAGCATGGATAGTTAGCTGTTTAACTGAAAGTGAACCCCAGAGATTCTACTGATAAATATTGGTGTAGCGCTATTAAACTCAGTGGTTTCAAACTAATCCACTTGGACTGAGATTACGACCTAGGGTATTTTATTATATTTGTAACGATCAAAGTAGTAAAACATAATCACAGAATTTTGCTTGAAAGTCAGAGTACCAGTTTTTTAGTGCTTTGAAGAAATATTTTGACTGATCTCCCTAATCTCATGTCTAAATCTTTCCTGTTCTGTCAGACAGCACATATACAGTCATACAATCCTCAGACATTAAATCTCTTAAATCGAGTGATATGCTACATTCCATAAACTTTCCCTCAAAGAAAGTCTTCTTTGCAAAGCTCGACAATTATTTGATCTTTAGGTTAGCTGAGAGTTTAGTTGCCACACAGAAGACTCGTATCAAACTCTAAATCTGCTGATAAATTGTTGAAATACATGGTTCCCTCTCTTATAGTTTCCAAAATATTTTGCTTATATTAAACTAGAAACAATACTCAGTAGGAGGATTCATCCTTGTTTCAGCAGCATCTGTGGTAGTTCATACAGGGCTGTATTTAATTATGCATGTTCTCCTTTATTTTTAAGTCTTGATAATGAGAATTACTTGTGCTGGTACAGTGCAAGATATACTCACAAGTGAATAGCAAGAGCTCCTTACCAATGGTTTCTTAACATTCAGGGAATTTGTATCTTTTACTTCAACCGATTTCGGAAGGCTGCATCTTTATACAAAAGACCAGCAGTCTTGTTTCAGCAGTCATTCAGGAAATTGAACAAATCAGAAATTTTAAGTCCACAATCTCCTTCCCCAACTAACAAACTATAAACTGTCTTGAGAGTGTCCAACAGTCCTTGCGTGAAGGCCACACAGTGGAGTTATGAAAACAGAACAGAGGAGAGACTGTGGCTGTAGGTAAGCAGACAAGGCATTTAAGGTGATGTGAACTTCAGTTCTTGACTTTGCTCTTACGGTTATTTCTAATTTTAAGAAATAAAAATTAGGATAAAACATGAAACACGGATGGCTCTGTAGTCTCTGTAAATAGATACATAATGACACTGATAGTTCCAGAGTCAAAAGGAATTTTAGGGTAAAAAGAAAAATTACATGATTGAATCCCTGGTTTATGAAAGCGTTCTCGATTCTATAAAAATGAAGAATGACATCTACTGCTCATTGACATTCTCTATTCAACAAATGACTCAAACATCTTTTTCCTGTTACTCACCTGCTTAAGTATCATAACCAATTGAAGCCTGAACTGTCCTGTTTCTCATATAAATCCGTGCTTAGCAACCTGAAATATAGGAACATCTTTCTTGCAGAAGCTAAGGTTGAGGTCTGTTCTTAGCAACAGACAACATATAAGGATATAGAATGGAATGGGGACATAGAATATCCATGTGAAATATATATGTCATGAATAACAATCTAACTTGAACCCCATGCCAAATAAGTAAATCATTCACTCAAATAAAAATATTTTGTCTTAGGACCTTACAAAGAGTTCAGCCTAGTCACTGCCTAAAAAAAAAAAAACACCACAACAGTAATTTCTTGACTTCAAATACAATTATTTTGACCAGATCACTCATAGATAGATATTTCTATTTCATGCGAAAATCAAGTCCTGAGAAGTATGCACAATAATAAAAGATTCAAGAAATACTACGTAGACAACTCTTGAAACAAAAGTGAATCTTACGTGACCTGAATCTTTAACTAGAAATAACTTTTTCCTTTGAACAACAAAAACTCTTTAGGTGCTACACTCTTAATTTGGTACTTTGCTTAGGTATCTTCAGAGAGATGATGAAGATCAGAGGTAAAAAAAAGCACATTAGCGTACTCACATACACTCATGTTCTCTGTGGCTGCACTAGTCACACAGCAATATCTTCTGCTGCGCATATCGCCACCACGAAAGTACCTCATCATTACCAGAGGCAGTTGCAGTGAAGTATAAAAATGGATCTTGCCACAGAAGTGATTATTAGCAGTTTTAAGGAGCTGGAGGAAATATAAATGCCTGCAAAAGGTCAATGAAAAGTCAATATTTCTTTCTGTGACATGAAGATTTTACAAATGTTTCCTAAATAAGAAATATCCCATATCTGTAAAATGGTCCTTCCCTTCTGAGACACAAATTCTTTCAGCCTTAAAACGTTCTCTTCCTTATCTAATTCTGACTAATTAACATTGAGAGCTTTGGCTTTGTAGTCTACTTGCCCTGCATGTTGTTAAATTGGTCAAGTAATAAGATATGACAATGCAAGTCAGGTAGTTATGAGATAATCATTTTGCCTCTCCAAGAAAAGGGATGAGAATGAGATAAAGCCAAGTGTCCTTCAGGCTAATGGATGTAATTACTTAACAGTGACTATTCTCTGTGGAATTTCACATTCTTTTAACAAAGCTCATGTTGTGTGGAAGATATATTGATATGCATACTATCTCCCCGCACTGTACATATGCATGGAGTCTTTTTTTCTCATTTCCTAATTCATGTAGAAAGCTCAAAGCCTAAAGATCACTGATATACATATCCGCAGAACATTTGTGAGCTGATGACTTCTGCTGTGAACAGCTAAATGCAAAATGGAAAAAGTGTGACAAAACATCATGAAACTTGAGTGCCTTTAAATCTAAGAGCCAATGATTAAAATATAAAGGTTGCAGATTTAAATGAGGAAGTTCTCACCGATGGAGAAAGCAAATAATATTTATAATTATTTGTTTACAGATGGATTTCAGAAACCACAGGATTGAAAAATACATGAAAAGAGATTTATTCAGTCTTTGTTCAGAGGATTCTCTGAAGCCTCCTTTATAGTCCTTTGCAAAAGTTTTTTCACAAATTGGGTGGAAAGTTCAAGCTAGAAGAAAAGTGGTTTAGGGCTAGAAACAAAAATCTTTGCAAATATTTAAGTGGTCTGTGAAATCTCCCACAGAACTCTTAATGTCTTCCTCTAGTCTAGGGAGAAGAGCTCACCTCTCTAAGTTTCACCCAGGGAGCTGCCCTAACAGCTGTTTTCTGTTCTGAAATGGATGAACAGGTTGACTGATGTCCTTTGTTTCAGGTTTTTTGTTTGGTTGGTGGGTTTTCTTTTGGGGAGAGCACTTGCTTGATCAAAAATACGTTCTTAGACTATATTACGGTTTACCTGCTACTGGAATAAATAATTTGTCCTCAAAGCCTTCTACTGAAACTCCCTTCCCTGAAAGATTCAATTTTATCATTCTTAGTTCTTCTGGAATACAATAATTCTCAGAAATTAACATTAACCAACCTCTGATTTTCTGGGCAATGGCCTCTCTTAGAATCACTACTTGCAAAACCAAGCTAAAATTTTGTTCAGTTTTTAAGTGGGGATTAGAAAAAGGAATTTACAACCAAACATTTATAATAATACTGCACTCAACACTTGAACAGTAGCAACAAAAGCATAATCAATTCCCTGCTTCATATTCAGCATAAGAATCCATTTCCTTCATCGTGCTCAAGTTCTGCTTAAAATTAGTCATCAGTTAGGATCACCTCTTTGTACTCCTTCATTGACTATACCCAATTTTTTGTGACTTTAGAAAAAGGAGGTTCCAAAGGAAAAAATATCTACAACTCCGAAAATTTACAAGATTCGCCTATCCAGAGCAAGAATCATAGCTCATGCTGAGCTTTTGTTCTAAATTACAGCACATCTATGGCTGCTTAAAAGCCTTCTATAGTTCTTTGCTGTCTCTTGGTCCACCTGTCAAATACGAGATGGTATACACAGAATGGAGTTAGGGCTTCAACATTTCCATTTTCTCCAGACTCAAAATAGTTTCAGTTTTCTAGTAGTTTATTTTTTTATTCAAATACTTCATGTCTAGAGGCAGATGAATACTGAGAGAGGAATATGAGGAAGACAATGCAAATGTACCAAAAAGGTGGTTTTCAAATAAGATAAAATGAGATTTTATTAGAAACCTTGCAGATCATCTTTCACATCTATTTCTAATATTTTTCTAACATTTAATCTACCTTTCATTTTAAACAACATTTAATATAGTAAAAGCTGAATGTTTATTTTCATTAATGCAGGTTTGTAGGCACATGGATCACCGGGTATGTTTAAACACTAATCTGCAATAGATAAATCTGTTTATTTTCCCTTAGGGATAATACTGTGCTAAAATATAGTATATTATTTGTCTAATGAAAATAAGGTAGTTACTCAGAGCATATGAAGTTTACTATCATAAAACATCACTTAGCATTTATCTACATTTATTTACTGCACTCATCTCTTTCTAAAAGGATAATTCAATGTAAGTAAAATGACAATATCATGCCACATTATGGCTCCTGCAGTCTAACCTGTCAATCGTATAAAAGGTAACACAAGCCTTCAGAAATAGTCTCCCAATCCCAAAAAGTTCCAAACTTTACTTTCCTCATCTCCTTTTTCCTAAACACGTTTTATTGTGGAGTAACAGAATTGCTTTAGGCAGTCAAGTACAGAAATGCAACACAGTTACTACTGGCTGTGGAGTCTTTAGCATTTCATCACTCTGCATTTTACCCTGAGGTTGGTACTTAATAGGTATAATCCTAATGCAGTAATTCTTCTACTGCTGTATTCCAGGAATCCCATCTTTATGAATAGTAAATCTACTGCAGATATGTAAAGCACCCTACTCTTGACTCTCGTATTCAGTTCTCACAATGTTAACTCATTTATTCCTTTTATTTAACTGAACTAGAAAGGGGGTTTGTGTTGTTTGGGTTTTGTGGGGTTTTTGGAGGGTTGGGGTTGTTGTTTGGGTTTTGGGTCTTTTTGATATATAAAAAAACCAAGGATTCTACATTTTGAACTCTGCAACCACTACTATTTAATACTTCAATTATGTGATCATGCCATTAGATACATTTCTCTATAAACACATTTGTATGGTGCCCAGTAAAGCTGCAGTGATTTTTGTTAAACCAGTATTTACACACTGGAATCGGGCACCACAAACCTTTTTTCTTTGTACCATACCACTATCAGTGGAGAAAAACTGTGCAGTTGCTGTACAGTCAAGTATACAGTCAAAAGAATTCAGCAGGCACAAAACCGCAATAAGACAACGAAGACAGAGTAGCACTAAGATGCAGGCACAGACATGGCTGGACTTGGACTGGGACAAAGCAGGCAGCTGTCTGGGACAGAGGACGAGCACAGAATAGGAGAGGAACTACCCCTACCTGCCTTCCATACCGCTCTCAGAATCCACTGTACCATCACAAAACTCATTTTTCCCCTCTCAGTGCAGGTAACAGTTATCTCTGCTCTCCCTGCTTCTTAAGCCTATTTTGGATTATGATGTACAACTCATCCGAATGAGCCATCACAGTTCTACCAGGCAGAAGTTCTCCACATACAGTGTCTCCTCACTTTGGGATTTATAAGAGGTTAAAGTCTTCTAGTGGAATCAATTAGCTGGAAATAATTGAGTCTCTTTGCCTTGCATAACCAGAGCTATATGAAGAAACTATAAGTTCAAGAAGTCAGCAAGAGCCTCAATTTGCTTTTGATTTATTTTCAATGTTTACACTGTGCTTAATAGATTGTTGTTGGAGAGAGAGACACAGTAAAAATTCCTTCTGGTAAACAATTTAGCTTAAGAATTAAAATTAGAGATAAATAATGATGCCATTTTATTGAGACTGAACGCAACTGAGAAGAATGCAAATTGAAGCATCTTGATGGCAAATTAAGTTGTTTCATTATCTTTCATAAATTGCTTTGGGAGGATTCACTCTTGGCTAATGAGTATAAAACTGAAAACTGAGTTGCATTTTTTTCTTCCCCAGGAGTTTGAGTCTTTGAGGTCAAAGGGAGTCTCAAAGTGACTCTAACAGAGCTTATCCTGGGCCCTTGATAAGTTACTAGAAGCAACCACAGTTCTCACGCTAGCTCCACTAAAAATCATGTCAAAAAACACAGCAAAAATCGATCCATTTCTAAATTCACTTCATGGTCATTTCAATTAACGTCCTTTTCTCTCAAAGATATTCACAACACAAACATTTTCTATGAGGTCTATTGTTCACAGACTAATATGCACATACCATACCAGTAAAAGTTCGAACGAAAATATATTCAAAGAAAAATCTAAAAAAAAAATCACATAATAATCCACATTGAAAGAGACTTTTTAAGGTCATCTAGCCTACTAGCCTGCTCATAGCATCCTACTCATGGTACCATACTACTTTGGGCTTGCTGAGAAGCCCAAGAGAACATTTTAGCTTCACACAGTTAACAGAACACACACTTCAGGTGCAGTGTCTCTATGTGCTTTGGTCCAGTACTTCCATATGTAAAAGAAATTCTTCAGATTCAAATAAGTTGTTTTTAAATAAGACACAGAATATTGAAGTATTTCCAGAGTATGTTTTTCTAAATCATTCCATGCATACTGGGGAGTCACTGTTGCTTATTTTCGATCTCACAGTTTGCCAGCTTCCATAATTATGATCTCATAGGCTTTGGTTTTCATCTTAGCAGTTCCACTCAAGTGGATCTCATTACAATTTGTATCTTAACCCTGGGATGCTGCAAAGATTTAGTGTTTTGAAACACTGACATAACCTTTGCTGAAATCCACACTGCTTTTATTTTGCTGTGCTGAATTCCATATTGGATTCCATATTGCAAGCTTTCTACAGTTTTACATCATATTGTGCAGAAAGACTACATCACTGGACTTATAAGATTGTATAAAAATCACATATAAAGTAGTAACCTCAGAATCTCATCTCTCTCAGATTTTATATTTTTCTACTTTGGTTAAAGAAGCAGTCATTCCTAAGAACCAAAAAGTTTATATACTTCCCAACAGTAGACAGTGGATAACAAACTAAGCGCCTCACTACTCTGCATAAATTTGATGGGGAAAAAGAATCTGAGCTACTGTATTGCTATTCTAACTTCTTACTTTTTGCACATATTTATTAGTTTGCTATTATTAGATTGAGTCTTAAAAAAAAAAAAAACACACAGAAGTCGCTGACAGAAGTTGTGTTGTGCAAAGAAAACAAAATAAGACAACTATCCATATTGCTTATAACAATCGATTCTAGCAGCACAGAAGATTTCTCATACTTGCCATCCCCACACAGTAGAAAGAAGATAATGGAATCTGCCACAGCCTTAGCTGTGGAAGAGTTGAAAAAAAGAAATCCACACATTAAACACCCTTGACACTATTTACATATTATATTCAGTCATCTATCAAAACATCGTATACGTGATCTCCAAAATGCACTTTGGCCACCACGTTCAATACAGAAGCCTGGCTAAAGAGACCGGTTTGCAGAACAAAAACAACACATTAAGAAAATAAACGACCATTTTATAACCATATGTATCACCTTATTGGGCCACTAAGTTTTATATTTTGTCATCAAGAGTAGCCAGCACTACCTCAGATGTTCTGATAATAAATTAATAGTTCGTGTAATTGACCTGCACAATCTCTCTGTAAACACAAGGAAAAATTCCTTCAGTGATTCACGCAGTGCTCATTCCCAAACTCACAACATAACATTCACGCAAGACTGCGTGTCACAATAATTACTCCGGGACTAATTTAGAAGCACCCTGGACTTCGTTGGCTCCGTGACACACTCACCTCTTGTTGCAGCAGATCCTACCAGACCACCCCACACTGTGCAAGGTGTAGGCTTTTTTTCATTTGTACTGGAGCAGATCAAGTAACACGAAAAACTCTAGGCCTAAACTGAATATTTCCATGACTAATTCTGCTTTTCAGTTCACTCTAATCTATTATTGATTCCAGTTCGAAAAGTACACTTGCATCCAAAAGATATCATAGCCTCAAGCATACGTGTTAAATCTTTAGAAAGAACATAAAATTTGTTACTGTCATTAGAGCTAAACTCAGTTATGGCACCTGAAAATCCTCAGTTTATGATTCAATATCAAGCCTTTCAAAATAGTATGTTCTTATCATCACTGATTCCTCAATCCTCACTATTGACAGTTTTAAAATAGTTACAGGAAATAACGAGTTACAGGCAAACAAATTAACTACCATAGAGCAAAAATTCTGCATGGATTTTCACGGCTACATTACATTATTTAATAATTAAATTTAATCCAATGCTATTTCACCGGCATTTTTCAAATCTGAAGAGCTGGAGGAGCAAGACAGTCTATTTATACGAAGTGCATAGACCAACTAGACTGCAATTAATGAAAAACTCTTCCAAATTATTTTTGCTCATCCTTCAAATCGAGAATAGAAATCAATATCAGAAAATAATTTCAATAAACTATTTAGAAATCAAGAATATAATTACAGAAACTTCTGACATCTTCAGAAAATAAACAATCATGAACAGAGTTTGCCAGACCACATCTCTATACTGTAAGGTTGATTGTCAACCGAACTTCTTTCTACCCCGAACACTGAACAAAAATCCTTCTAAATAAACATCAAGGTTTAAAGTTAATAGGTATCCTAGAGCCTTATAAAGTGTAGGGGTTTTTACACTATGCTGTACACAAAACCCTCTTCCTTAATACTTTTTTTTCTTGCATTCTTCATTCCTTTTCCAGTTGTACTGAGTTTGGATTGAATGGAACATAGAAACTCCACAACTTCATCAGAAGTTAAAAACTGTTCCAATATTTCATGAAAGAGGATATAGTTTTAAACTGCAGTATTAAGATTCAGATCTGCATTACTTCTCATTCTTCTCTGTTAAGATTTTTACTAAAACTTCACCTCTTTGCAAAAGCCAGAGGAAAATAATCTATCTTTAATATAGAAAAACTTTCTGTTGATTTTTGCAGTCTAATCTGATATCAAAAATGTAAATTATTCACGTCAGTAGCATTGTTTTTAAACCATTCATTAAAAGTGGGACATCCAATAAGTTGTTAGCTTTTTTTCTGACTGTTTTCATCTGTTCCTATATCTGATGTGCTGTAAAGAACTGCTAGAACCCTGTAGTCTTAGGATCCTACAGTTACTGATTTTCTGTATTGATCAAAAACGCTTCTAATAGATGAATCCTAAAAAGATATGGGTATAGCTGTAAAAAGATGAACAGGACATCACATTAAGAAGATTCTACTGTCAATAAGTTGTGGGGGAGGTAGATGATTGAATGGGACTCGTAGTTCAAGAAAGTTCACATTGGCAAGAAGGAAACCAGCCAAGTATCTAGTGAAGTTGTGTGTGCTTCATATTTCCAGATCAACTGCCTTCTTGTGCAAAAAGGAAACAAGAAATCAGACACACCAATGACAATCCCTGTTAGGTTTAACAGGTAACAGGAAAACAGAGCATGGCCCAATAAAGTGGGACAAGCAGTAGACTGCTGCATGTATGGAGAGAATGCAGACCAAAAGCTCTTCCCCGCCCCCTCCCCCGAGTCATTTATCCAGACAGGCTAAGGATTAAAAGTAAGCTTTAAGGATAAATGTGTGCAGAGAAAGCAGGTTATACAGCACTGCTTTTGAAAAGAAGGTCCCAAGAATTTTACATGTGACTGTTTGTTTCAGCACAAATGATCAAGTCTTGGAAGAGTCACTCAAACGACCTTTTAAGACTTCCACGAAAGCTGGGTTTAGGCAACATTACAGACCAAATACACCCAGCTGAAGTAGCGTCCTAATTGGTCGCACTGAACCTGAGCAGTTCATTGAAGCAGCTCCAATCACACATTTCGTTAGCATGGTGCCATGGATTCATTTAGGGCTATCTCCAATACTACGAGTAGCATTTTTTCCAAGAGTAAAAGTGGTACCTTACAGCTTTGGTGACCAATATTAAAAACTGTGTGAGATAAAAGGGGTTATGGAGGCAAGTGACAGGAAGCCTGGGAGATTCTGTTTAGTGGAGGAAAATTTCAGAGGCATTGGGTCTAGACAGACTATTTATAGCAAGAATCCCTCATTTAGAGCCAAGCAATAAATCAAATTAAATACTTTCACAGTCTAAGCAGAAAAAACAGTCAGAAAACAGCAAGTTTCCATCCATAAACTTTGGAGTAAAAAGCAATTAAGCGAGCTCTACTTCATTCATCTTGTGAACAAAGCCCCAAATCAGAAAAAAGTACCAAGATCGTTAAACAGTACATTTTGTTATTTAGTCAGAGCTTAGTCAGGTCAGCAAGAGTGAAACTCCATGACTTAACCTACCTATAAAAGCATGGTTTTGGAAGTCCGAAGTTCATACTAGTATCCCCAATAATAAGAAAATTTCTCTTTCAAATAATGTCCTACAGTGAACATCTAATCTCAGTTTAAAAGAAAGGATCTAGAACTGGCCTTTATATATATTTCTATGTATTCGCAGAGAATTATGGTAGTCAGGAAAGCCAAGCTGGTGTTTCACCTCTGGTACTGAAGAACCATTACTGCCTACTTTGAAGTGACAACAGGTACAGAGAAAAATACAGTAGAGTGAAACTAAGGAGTTCTTGAATATATGAGTTATTATCCATATATATAACATATTTTAACTCGAGCTTCACACTCAGTAGCTCAAGCCCAAGTCTGTATTCTAAGATACATGCTAGTCATAGCAGCATTGTTAAAACACTCATGCCTCTATGTTAAGTAGCTTAACAATAGGGGTTATTACACGCATGTATTGCACTCCCCAAGCGTACCTGAAGATACCCTTGTGTCAGTATCTGTCTGAAAAACATATCAGAGATCAAAATCTTTAATATTATTTGTGGCACCATTTAGACTCATTTGTGGATAATGTAAAAAAAACAAAGTTCATTTAAAGTTTCCTTCTTGAGCTCCCACTAAATAAAGAAACAAAATCCCCAGGTTATAACAGAAAAAGAAAAGGAAATTACCTTAAGTACAAGCCACATTAAAGACATTTCAAAGTTCAACTGAGAGAAAGTATGGTACATACCAGCAACACTGCTACAAACTCCATGTTAGCTGTCATCCGGTAAGCATGACAGCTGTGGCAAGGTTGATATATTTAGAAGACATTAAAAAATTAATTCTTGTTAAAAGGTAAGATAACATTTCTTCCAATTTACATGTAAATAAGTTTGCAACACCCCCATCCCTCCCCACTCCCCAGCAAAAATTCCCACCAATTTCAAAAAGGCCAAGATTTTACAGGTCACATTGTGCCTATGTCTTGTATGGATCCTGCGTGAACAGGAGAATCTAACACTAAAAGAATAAATTAGTCTTCTGAGAAGAGAACTTAAAAGCAACTTTGTTAGATTGCTCCTTTAAAAAAGGACAAGGGGAGAGTGGAGCTGAAGAGAACCAGAAGATATTGAACTAGAGTATGAGCAGATGTACAAATGTATTTTCTGTTATAGGGATAAGAGGGGAAAACTATCTTAGGCTATTCCTTCAACACTTTCATGTTCAACTGCATGGCCTTGTACCTGTGGGGTTCTATTGTGGAACTGAACACACACGAACTTTCTATAATTGTAACTTTGCAAGCATGAGGTTTACTTTTCCAACATTGCAAGGCTGCTGATTTTAAAGACTGTACAGAATACATGCATGCAAGAACAAAGTCAAGCCAGAAAAACATCAAATGGATCTGAAAAGGAACATGTTGAGCGGCTTGGAAAGCTCTCATTATCAATTTCAGCTACACTTGGCTCAGACAAACATATTTGGCACCAGCATCAGCACTCTGTTAGTCTTTACGCTTGTGAAATATTCACAAGTGCTACAAGGAGGGGAGAAAGTAGTTTATTTCCAATTTACCTGTTTTCCTAACCTAATTAAATACCTATGAAAGCAAATTATGTTTACTGAAATTAAGTTTTTAATTTTTCTAGGATATAATGACTAGGATTCACAGGATAATCCATACTGCTTTGTGCATCTATGAACATCAAAGGAACACTTTTCCCATCCAAATAATCTCCCCAAAACAAACAGTTCAATTAACTTGGTTATGAAATCTGTACAGTGAGATCTCAAGAGCCAAAATGCAAGATCACTAATACACAGTAGGCTCATGAAAGTAAAAAAAAAAAGTTAAATATTTACATCTGTAGTGTCTCAAAGATCTCTCAACACAGAACGGGACATAACTTAGTCATCACATTTTAGAAAGGAATAAGAGATGCAAATGAGAGGACTGCTAACAGGTTATATCTAAGCAGAGAGTGCAAACTGGTTTAAACAGCAGCCAGCTTTCAGCTTACTGCTCAAGGACTAGACCAGGTTTGAGCATTAGTGAGCCCAGAACACAGCCCAATCTTTGAATTTTTACTTGTAAGTCAAGTAGAGAGTTCAAGTCTTCACCTTGATTACAGCAAGTACTATCTCATTCCTCAAACAGAACCACTGAATTGAGCACCAAACTTTTGGAGTAAGGAAATTAAAGTGATAGTAAGGTGATGTGATTTCAGATCTCATCTGTACATAGCAGCAGCTGTCTCATTTCCTTACTTGCTTAGCACCTATTACGTTATCATGAGAACAAACCACAGTCATATGAATATGCGGAAAGCCAAGTGCAGCACTCGCATCAGCCATTCTGCCAGTTTGTCAAAGAATAGCTTTAGCCTTTTTTCCACCTGAAAAGTCACTATAGTTTTAATCATGCTTCCCCCCCCACCACCCCTTCTCTAAACAGGGTCATGGCACTTCCAAAACAAAATTTGTGCTATAGTTCACAATGTGTAGTTTCCATAGTTAATGTAAATGGTTAATGTAAAAGTTATAAGCTTTTTTAAACTCCCTAAACTTAATCTTTCTCAGTAAAAACATAAACAGCTTTTCTGAATTACAACCTCTGCATTCGTTATTAAATAGAATTCAGGGTAGCAGATCTTAAGAGTCCTTTAAATTAAATGAGAATTGAGTTTAAGTGATGAATATACACCAATTTTGACCTGTTCTTCATACTTGACACAGTCACCTGTGACACCCTAAACAGCTTCAGTAACTATTTCTTCTGAAGTTTCGGCAAAACAGATACAGATCTCCACAAATTACTAAACAAGGAAACCAACTTCTAAAGCAGCTGATTAAAGCCAAGCATTTTCCAGTCTTGAGAGCTAGACAGCTGTCAACTTCCATAATGGTTCCTTATCACAATTACCACTAAAAAGGTATGACATTTGGGCTTGCCAGACAAGAGATCTACACAGAAGATCCAGTCTCAGAGAAGCAGGGTACTGAATGAGATGGATTTTGAACATGAGCCAATTTGTAGTTCAATATTCCAACGATACAACAGGCAAAGAATTATACAATCAGAGCCTTTGCCAAGGAATGAGAGTTGGCAAGCTAACCTATGCTGATCATAATGGTCTATTATCAGTCTAACAAAATTATTTATTACTAGGACCTATAAACTCAAAAGACTTTTTTTATAGGAGTGCTCATTCTTCCACCATAGACTGCATGGTGACAGCATAAGCAACTGAAGTCTGTAGCTCAAGCGTGCCATGCGTATGAATCAATAGCAGATAAATTAGTTGTCAGGTGGTGAGATTTCCAGCTTTTACCTTGTCTGCAGCATTGGCATTTTTAATGAGCTTTTTCCTTATGAATGCTGAAAAATTAAAACCAAGTCACCACTGCTTCCTCAGGTGATGTCACGAAGGAGCACACAATCATTTCACACCACTGAGAACGAGCTTCCTTGGTCCTGCATGCTTCTCCTCCAAGCCCTTGATAAGGGCTTTCTGCCTTTCCCCTCAGTTTCAATGTAAATAGACACAATATAGTTACTTGTGTATTGAAAGCATCTCAGCATTCTCTGAGCTTAGAAGAGCTTTCGAAATATAGTGCTTCCTGTGGGGCATAAAGATCCTTTCCAGATTGTCAAAGGAAAGGTTATCTGCAATGAGCCAGAGACACCTCTTTGGAAAAGAATCTTTTTCTTCCAAGAACTCCCTCCTCCCCCTAAGAACTGTTTTTCTTCACTTCCTTTAACACTTGACACAGTTTCACTTATTTATTTCACCTTATTACACCATTACAGTCATCACTGCCGAAACTCTGTCGTCCTTGTTTTGCATAAGTATTTAGAGAGTAGAGTTTTGAAAATTTAAAAAAACCTAAAATTACATCCTACCTGAAGCAAAAAGTATATTATAAACAAAGAAAAGAACTATCCATGCTGAAGGTCTCAGTTCAAATAAAACTTAAAAAATCCACTCCTCCTCCAAATCCAGACCAACAAGGGTTGCAAGCATCTGAAGACTCAAAGCTCCTGCCTTGAGGTTGTCTGCACAAGCTTTCCCAGAATGTATTACATCAACTGCACAGTGTAAACCTCAAAGACAGCATGGATTAACACTTACAGTAAGGCTGTGGATCATGGAAGTCCAGACTGGCTCCTGTTCTGTCATTTGTGTCCAGCTTCTTCATAAAAACTCTTGTTGTTGAAATCTGTGCCCAGTGCACACTTCAAGTGAACAGTTGTTTTCTGTATAGAGCATCTACCAGTGCTGTATTTCTCCATACCTGCAAAAATAAATGCAGTTATTAAGGAAAGGAAAAACCAACCAAACAAAAACAACACAAAAAAAACACACACAGAAAAACATCTGTTAATTTTGTTCCTCTTTTTTTTATTGGTTTGGGGTTTTTTTGCTAATCGAGGAAATCTGGACGTACAGTCCATATCCTTTATAAGAATAGGTAAATGGATATTGCCTAAATGGGTAACTTGATTGGATTAGAATTTGATCTTTAACTGATGTACATTATATTTCTTTCCAGGTTGCAGTTTAAACTCATTAGCAGTGTAACAAAACAGAAGAAAAGAACATTAAATTTAATCCCCTCTAGTTCTCAAAATACTTCGCCCCTTAGTGTTCTCCATCTCTTTTTTTTAGGTCCAGTTTCCTGTCACAAGCAGTAAGATCAGTATTAAACAATAAATTGGCAGATTTTTAGCAACTAAATTAAAGTATTTCTATAGCCTGCATACAGATTAGCAATCAGATCTTTCAGAAAGATTGTGCGGCATTTGGTACATTAAAAGTATCAAGAGTATTCCCAGTATATTTAAACTAGAAATCTATCTTGTGTCTAGTATTGTTAGAATAAAGATTATTTCTTATGTCTTTTTTTTATAATAATAAAAAGTTAAAGGCATATACACATTCACTATGTTTTTACACTCAAAAAATCAGGGCCTATCACTCAAGCAAACAGAAAAACGTGAAGAAAAGTGTCTGTCACAATTATAATTACTTTGTGTATCAAGTTACAACACTTAAGCACAGATGTGGCAGCAACATGGAACTGAACCATGTCTAAGAGCGTATGTTAGTTTCTCAGAACTTAATCACCTGCTAACAAAAATTTCCTTATGTCAGTTAATAAACTTTTAAGGACTTTTTAAAGTCTCCAGGATATAAAGTCATAGGTATAGCTTTCCAGAGGTTGGAAGAGCATCAGCTTATCAAGGGCATGAGAAATAATTGAAGAATGACTCATGACAAGGTACACACATGAATGTGTGTGGGTCGCTTGTTCTCCTCACCTAGAGCATTCAAATCCAAATTTGAATTTTCCAAAGTTGATGGAAGAGTAAATGTTTCAAAGACACTATAATCCGCATGCAGAAGGACAGGAATAGTTTAAGACTTCTCTCTGTTTAGGAATTTGCTAGTCTAACTTACTTAGAAGTTAAGTAAATTTAAACAAACATAAGAAGAACACAATGCTTGATCTTGATTCAGGAAAGTGGTCACTTTTGCAACTCTTGCTCATTTGAGCAATCTTATTGCAATTATTCTCATCAACTCTTGAGTGACTGTGCAGCATATAGGTTTCACATTATACATTTGAAAGAATCATGTCACTAGGTATTAACAGCATGTAAACTGAAACTGAAGAAATGACAAAAAAAAGGAAAAAAGGAGAGGAAAAAGGGGGTATACATAATGTATGCAGATTTTATTATCTGAATACCATGAACTGAATGTTTTTAAAAATGCTGAGGTAAGAACAGACAAAAACCATCTATGGGAATTTCTCTTTTTTATTATAGAAATAAGAATTTTCAAAGACAACACTAATATTATACAATACTAGAATTTGCTTCTGTCACTTGGTAGTTAATGAATTTGAAGTCTAAAAGACATTTCTAAATTTGCATTCCTATAGAACAGGAAAAACATTGTATAGCAAATCCTGTTGTTCTGGAGGATGGAGGTGTTTTGTTTAGGTGAGAGTGGTACCACCACAAATTCATTCATTCACTCTTGAGCCATTTAATACCTCTGTGAAGAGCTCCTCCCTTACCAACGACGGCTAGGATTATCCTTTTCATTTATTTGATGTTTACTCTACACTCCAGGCAATTGCCATTCCACATCTCAGTCATCCCAGTACAGACTCAGGCTTTTCATCTCGTGCTCTTATATTCTCCTTTGGCACTTCACCCAAGGGAACAAATGTGGGACACAGAAGATAACTAAAAGCTGCTTTTGCATCATTCGTGCTATTAATTAAATATAAGAAAATATACATGACTAAACGCAGCATTTTAGGAAATGGAAAAAGCCCTTAAAGTACTTCAACTGCTCTTCCCACCCCCTTATCTTTTTTTTTTCCCCTAATCAAACCACCAACAATGTAGATCTCTACAAATAACAAAGAAAAAAATATTTGCAAAACCCACTCTATTCACATTAAAAAACAGTGTTAAAATTCACAATATTTCATGAACACCACAATACAAAAATAAACAATCATTCCAAAAATAGAACGTATTAGAAATCTACTAAAACGTGGATCTATACTTTTGATTTTAAACTTTCCTAAAAGGCTTGAATCTCTCTTTGAAAACACTGTCTACTTAAGATGTCGAAGTGAGTATTTACAGACACACACAAGGAAATTGCAATGCATTCAAAACACAAAAACATGCTTTACTCAAGGTCTTATCAAGCAGAAATCATGAGCACTGAAATGACTAAGCTGTTATGCGAATATGCCAACTAATAACTGGAAAAATTGGAGCATGGGCAGAGTCTAATGTTTAGTTAATGCAAAAAAACACCAACGTTTGAAAATAAAGCAAGAAAATTACTTTCTTTTAAACCAGAGATACACGCGAATATTTACTTTTAAAATTTCAAAGCATTAGCGAATTGCAATATTCCCTGTCATTACTAAGAGGGAATTATACAACCGTTTCTGAAGTGCTGAAAAGTACAGCAAGTTTACAGAATTATTTTCAAGTCAGATATACCCACAGCTCCTCATTTTATCTTTTATTCTGTAACTGGTGGACTTCAACTCTCATTTAGTGTATTTTGTATAAAACCCACCATCTATGGCTTTTTTTTTTTTTTTTTAAGATTGCCAAGCCTTAGAACTTCTTAAAAAGCTAGAACTTCTAAACACAAGAAAGCTATGTCTGCGCCCTTTCCATTTTCTCAGTAGAAGTTTCTCTCTGGATTTCTACCATAGTGTATTAACACACTTATGCTGGGCTTATATAATAGAAAACAGATAAAATTCAAGCATTTGTGGATTTTGTGTGTGACAAACAAATCTGCTTAGCTTGAGAATATATTTGTTTCTCAGATAGTTTCTCGGTGGAAAAAATAAATCAGAGCGAAAAGGAGAATGAAAGATTGATTAAAAAAGAGGTAAGACATTCAGGCATGTCACTGTTGAGTTTTAGTTACTTTCCTGATCACTTCAACAGAGTTTAAGTTTTCAACATTAAATGCACTGTAAGGAAAGGTGTTTTCAACACTTTAGTTTCAATATTAAGCCAAATAAGAAAGGATGCATGACAAGAACTGAGAGGTCAAGCTTAATTCAGAACACTTCTTGCTTTTATTCTGAAATATATTTGTATATGAAATATATTTTATATGTTTAACATGGTTATGGAGTCGAGTAAAGTACATTAAAAAAAATCTAATGATCTAAGTAAAACTAGTGATTAAAGGCTTAAATGCAGGAAATTGTAATCTTCAATAGCACAAAAATTCCCACCACACAATGAACAGCAATCTCTATCAGTGCATTAGCAACTATCTCTGTGGCAGTCATCCATCCATCCATACTTTCATAGCAATTCATGCATTTTAAAAAGTTTAACAAGTTTCCTGTAGCTCAGGTTTCTGCATAGTTACAAGGGCAGCTTTTGTAACAGAAACATTCACCCGAACAGAAAAGAAGGTTATACTGGATAACAGCAGGATAACAAAATTATTCTCTCTACTTTTCCTGCATCTCAGCTAGGGAAGCTCCTGCTAATTTGATGTTGGTATTCTCAGAACTTCTCTTCCTGGAAGAAAACACAAGCCAACAGTGGCCTCTCTCTGCTTAGAGCAACAAGGTCTTGAATGAGAACACCACAATTTGTGTGTACACATGCAACAGAAATATTTTCTTAGCTATACAGTAACCCAAAAACACACGAGTACTTAATTTTATTTTGGATCAGGTAATGTTGAAAGTCTTTATGAGCTTCTGGACATCTGTTAAAAGTTTGCTTTTAAAGTATATTTTTCTGATTCATATGCAAATAAAGCAAGGTTTGTTGCTCAACACCCTGCAGCAAACAAGACACTTTGGATCTATTCCGAACAAGTTGATTTGTTTCACATAATCACTGGCCAGATTTCTTTCTATACCTCAGTTTCTTTTATGTTGTTTTAAATAAGAACAAAATAAAGATTAGAAATCCAGTTTATTGGTTGCACTTTCATACTATTTAAAAGGTATGCAGATCAATGGTGGGCTGCTGAGAATGATTTTCAACAAATGATTTCTTGTTTTACCAAATCACATTTCTGCATGTCATTCATTGTAAAGCCATTTCCCCCTACAAATTAATGCAAAGAACCAGGCTCACAGAAGTCCAAGAATGAGTCACAGTAATTACTAGAAACTTACCAAGCACTTCCCTGAGTTTAAGGTTTCTGACACAAGAACAAACACTTGCTCTGTCATTAACTCCCATGAACAACACTAGATCATAATCTCAGCTGACATATTTCTGCATGTCTGCATCAGGAACAAAGTTCTTGAGCTATAACTTCTGTTCAGAGCATCAACACTTTTCATAGCGATCATTTAAACTATGATCACTATTGCCTAGAGGATAGGAATTAAAATACATTGATCTTGGTTCATGCAGCAAAACTTATCTTGCTTAGTTCCCTAAAAACATTTCAAAACCCACAACAGTATTTGATGGCAAACTGCATTGAAAAAGGGATTTGACAAACAAACCTAATCTGGAGTGCTGTGTATCTTCTAGGTTTCAACAGGACCTGCTACAATACTTCATTTTAACAGAACACTGGAACAGGCTGCCCAGAGACGTTGTGGAGTCTCCTTCTCTGGAGATGTTCAAAACCTGCCTGGACACGTTCTTGTGTGATCTGATCTAGGTGGTCCTGCTCCGGCAGGGGGATTGGACTAGATGATCCTTTGAGGTCTCTTCCAATCCCTAACATTCTGTGATACTACACAAAGAAGCCCTATTCCTTTAAAACACAGAACAGTACTGTTCATTTCTGCCTTCTCTTGTTCTCCAGCCCCTAATTTGCTTGGAGCTCAATTTCAACACCATGGGAGCACAGAAGCTGAAACCACCACAGTAACTACCAGCATCAATTTCCCGTTACTACTTTCCCACAGAACAAGCAGCACCTTACATTACCCTTTTCCTTTTCAACAGAAGGGAATGTGAATGCCAAGCCTGATGTTATTACGTTAATTTAGAAGAATGTGTCTAGTGAATTTCCTTGATATAGCCTGCAGTTGAGAGTACAAAACTCTCCTCCTGATTGTTGCTACACCACTTAAGTTCCTGAATTTATTAACTTCGGTAGATGCGTCAAGAAGATACAACTAAACAGTTCTCTGATTAAAAAAGCTTAGATCAGCATCTCTGATACAAACTCAATATATACATCAAGTCATCCATTTAAGTTTCAGTTGGTGTCAAGACCACTCTAAATGCAAAGAATGTAAACAAGCACAACCAAGATGAGTAGTCCCAGTCAATATTGTCATGAGACGCCTCTACGACTGCATACATGCCTGAGTAACCAACTGTAACAAGCACTCCCTCTTAAACTACCAAAGAAATCTTTGCTTCCCCCCAAAAGGGGAAACACACTTGAATTAGTTTATTCCTATCTTGCATCCAGCACTACTTTCACAGGGGATACACATGCTGTAACACTACCACAGTTCGCTCACACGCGGCTGTGGATTTGCCTCAAACTCAGGATGCTCAACAGACAGTCTCGTACCACTTCTGGCTTATGAGGAGAGGCATTCACCATTGGTATTTCAATGCCAGCAACATAAGGAGAAGCTTCTCCCTCCCCACCACCACCTCCCTCCATTTTATTTGTTTGTTTGGGGGTTTTTTTTACGTATATAAAGGCAGTTACTTATATATTCTTTTACATTACTCTTTTACATTATCTTCTGACAGGAAGATCTTGAACCATAAAGGTCTTATACAAACTAATATCTACCGCAGCATGGGCTTCAGCATGTTAGATCAGCCTGGAGTACTCTGTGAAAAACAAACACTGCCACATTTCATAGCCAGAAAACAGCAAAGAGGTTAGAAAAATAAGTTTGGCAAAACGCTCTGTGTAGGAGATAGGGATATCCAAATTCTATTCTATTCTTTTCTTAGTGTCTGATTCTGGGATATTTATTTTACTTTTCTTTTTTTGTTTCCACTCCTTCTTGTCTGTATATACCTTTGCACAATGCCTCCCACAGATTTTGGGCTGCCTAGACAGTACTTTAAAACACGTTATATGTTGAAGTCATTACAAAACCAGAACACACCCCATTCACACAAACTATTATTGTCCTTCCCAAGCTCCTTCAGAAAATCAGTTCTGTTCAGTTTTGCAGAGGCATCTCTCTGGCAGATGGCATTGGTTTTTTTTTAAATAATAAAAATATATAGTTATTGAGAATGGAAGAAAATCTGTAAAGGACAATAATATAATGCAAAATAAGTTTAACAGGAGACCATGAGCAGATGACCTCACATCAAACAGCAAAAAAGACTAGTATATTTCTTGCCTACACAGATATCTGGATGATGATACATTTAAATATAACAGAGTAATTCTTCTCTACAGGCCCATTGACTGTACTCTGATACATAACCTCCTGTTAAAAAAACAGCTCTATTAATATGATTCAATTCTAGACAGAAATAATTTCCTTGAAATAACAGACACAGGAGAGTACCAAGTTTTCTTCATTTCCTCTGGGAATTAATAAATTTGCATTGTTTTGTAGCCTGACCTTGTTTACAGTTCTACTCTATTCACATCCATTTCTGCTTTGCATTTAAATCTCTTAACTGTATTAATCATAACTTTCTAATTACTTCCCTCACATACTCAATGTATCTCTATGTTGTGTTTCTATTCTCACATTAAAAATATAAACTCATTTGGACAGCAATTAAATCCTCACTACATGCTTTTATGTTAGGTAGCATACAGGAGCTGCAAAATCATACCTTACTAGAGAAAACGAACCCCCTCCCTCCTACTGAAAATGCACGTCCTAACTTTTGATCGCTATTTTCACCTGACCCCTCGCAGCCATACTGTCTCAGCTTATAATGTCTCTCTTTTCTTGCTCCCTCCAAAATTTTCTTCCCGTCTGAAAGGCTGAGCGATCTAATGGATCAAGATCTGTTCGGAGCTGCACGCTTCTGCAGGAACCTTTAGGAGAGCCACTTGCTGTGTCTCCGAACAGTTGAGGAACTCAATCCCAACTACAGTTCCTTTAGTGTTACCCAGCAGTATTTAGCTATGACGCCCTTCCATTTGCAGGCCACTGATTTCCACAGACTTTACAGAAACATAACTCACCTTGATCTCTCTTGGAAATTTTACAAGAGCTGCAAAACTTGTTTTGATCAACCCAGATGAACAATATGTGTGTATTAAAAGTGCTCAAAATAATATTCTACTTGTATTAGTGGTGAGAAAAATATTATTCTTTATGTAAAAAACACAAATATTGTCCAAACCACGTAGCTACATACCTGAATGATAATCATTGACTATACTCAAATATTCAGTGAATATATTAATTTTCACTATTGACTATGCTCAATGCTATTCGAGCCACTATCTCTAAATTTTCCATCAAGTAATAGACCATAGCACACTACTTAAGTAACCAATTACATACTGTAAAATAATGAATAGCAACTGAGCAAATAGATCAGCTCACAATCAAATGAATAGGTTAAAGGCTACTTATTCAAAAGATTATGCAAACATATAACAGTACAAAAACATCTGCTAAAGCTGAAATCCCTTCACAGGTTCATGAGCAGGAAATTTCATGCGAATAATAATAATGAATTCTGACTCAAGATTTTACATCTAGGAAATCCATTTCCATAGTTATCATATTCAAATCACATGCATGCTGTGTAGATCTCATAACAGTATTTTTTACAGGAGGTTCTCACTTTTAATTTTCATTAAGAGGCACAACACAATTCACACTTCAGTGATGTAACGACACCGTAAGACTCCCTTCCCTCTGACATTTCCCATTCCCCCATCCTCCCTGCTGTATATTCCATCTTAACCTCAAAGGACTAGCACTTTACACTCAATCTTCTTTGAATTCACATTGCTTGATCTTGAGCAACCAGAGACAGGCATAGTATCCCAAGACAAATCCTCACCAATTCTTTATACAATTGTGCTTCTTTCTTTGAGAAATACCCTGCTGAATAGATAATAAATTTGTCTCTCTCAATCATCCTATGATCTGCTAACACACTTTCTTGTTCCTCTCTCATTTCCTATGAAAAGATTCTAGCCACCAGTAGGAATCTTGTTATTAGTTCTAAGAGCACAAACTTTTATTTGGAGATGAAATATCACACTATTTTAACTGTAATACATCTCAAGGACATCCAATTTAAAGAAAACAACTAACATTGAGCCTGCTCTTCTTTGACAGTGCCACTCAACTCTAATTAACGAAGAGAGCTATTCAGAATTCAGAAAAGGCACAAAGGACTTAAGGCTTCAGACTGTTTTCCTACTATGCAAGTTTAACTATGTAATGTGGAACAGGAAAACAAAGTAAAATGAAGAACTGAAGCCTGCTTAGAACAAGGAAAGGCCACGTTCATGTTACCCAGTATCTACACTAATTACAAAAAAAAGTTATAATTTTCAAACTAGTGACTTTTAATAAAAATCACTGGAAAACCAAGTTCAATATACAATCACAAATAATGTTTCATAGCAGTCTCCTAAAACTATTTGTTATACAGCCATTATTGCAGTATTGCTCTGCTAAAGCTGCTAGGTGCAACGTGGACTGACACAACTGTGGCAGGAGCTTTGAGCACTCGAGGAAGCACATGACAACTCGCACACTCGCTGGGACCCGAATAGAACGACACTGGGCGAAAGTTACCGCAGATCACAGCCCTTCTCCTTCCGCAATATTTGCATGAAGCTGTCCTCAGTATTCCTAAACCACTTTCTTATTCTGATTTTCATAATAAAATTATTCAAACAGAACTGCAGCCTACTATTAAAGGTCACATGTTTAAAGAAGTTAAAAACTTAGATTTTTCAGAAATCTTGAACCATCTTCATAAAACCTTGAACCAACGAGCCATAAAAACATGAAAAACATCATAAACACTGAACAGCAGACACAAAATTAAGAAGTGATTTGAATAGACTTATGTATGGGGGTAGCTGAAATAAAGTCAGCTTTACAGCAGAAAAATCAGGATTTTGGCTCAGTGATCCAAACTACATTTCAGAATATACAGACTGGAATTGAAATAGCAGTGCTTTTTGCTTGACTCAAAATTATGATTATTTTTGGTGGCGTAAAACCAGCTGTTACACAGAAGTCATTGTTCGGACTTTTTCCCTTGAAGTAAATTTATCTCCTTGCCAGTTTCATCACTCGGCTCTAGATTTAGTAGTGATGAAGAACAGAGTAGAGGCTTGGATAGCACACACTGTGCTAGTACTCAGACATACTACTGATTTTTCCTGCTATCAATTTTATTCTGACCAGGTTTTAGGCAGTGAACTCTTCAATGATTGTATCGTGATATTAGAATACTTACATTTCCTAATTCAAGCAGCCTATTTGTAATCAGTTCAATGAATTTGAAGAGGATCACTTCTAGTCAACTTTTCCCAACCATTTCCTTTGCTACAATTTCTGTGCTTTAAATTTTCCCTGCTTATTTCACATTTTCATTTTCCTTTAAACATTTCATACTTCTGACATAAAAAGATGTTGCTGGCAGCAGTAATTTTCAGGAAAAACAAACCACCCCTCAAAAAAATCACTGAAATGTGTATAACTTTCACTACTGAAATAACAGAAAATAATGTCAGTTCATAGCAATTTGCAAGTGAACAAGGAAAATTTTCTGCCCATCCCCCGAAGTTATTCATATACTTAAATATATCTGTTCCTAAACCAAAGTTTTACTCCACACAAACACACACACACACTTTAGCCTACAAGCTAAACTGTAAACCCCCAATACGCATATTTTGACTTGGTTTCTGATGTTTGCCAGGTTGCAACACCAGTTTACAGAAAAAGAAAAGTTATTCAAATTGGTTTTGTTAGAGAAGCCTTACAAGGATAAGACCCCAAGGGACACAAAAACCCTCAACAAAAAGCCATGTGTCTGAATTTGGTCTCCAACAGGGTACTTGTATTAATTTTTCTCTTGCATTCAATGATTTTTTAGAATTATTTTAGAGCTGTTGCTGGTAATCTCAGAGGGTCCATAGATAAGAAATAGGAAGCAAAAGAGACATTGCATCATAGCATAAGAAAAATCAGTGCATTTTGAAATTCCTTTCAGATATTGAAATGAGATTTGTCTGTGCAGTATTAAACAGGTTGTAGAAAGGTGTGTCTCCCCACAAGACCCTTTAAAAAGTATAATACCCACAGTTCTATTGATATTAGGTTTTATAGACAAGAAAGAAAAAAATGAGTATCTGAATATCTGAATCCCAGACATAAGTCATTCTGCTCACTTCTCACTATTCACAAGTATTTAGGTGTCTTGTTGTTCTAAATACATACACAGAGAAGATCAAGAGACACCTTTGCTCCCTGTCGGAAACATCTACTAAATATGCTTACCAGTCAGGTTACGAGTGTAATACACAACATTTTCTAGGTTGTGGTGTTTAATCATTTCATAATGTGCAAAAATCTGGCCAGAAAGGCTAATGAAATTTTTAGACTTCTGAACACAGGTATTGGCAACATCAATGGAAATATAAGCAGCTCCTTAATATTCAGTACTAGGATTGACTATTGCTAGAATATGATTATCTACATTTGTGTCCACAATTTAGGAAGGAACTGGGAGCATTCAGAAAAAGAACTAGAACATCCTTTATTACAGAAGTGTTGGGCGCTTTTTTTTTGTTTGTTTGTTTGGGTTTGTTTGTTGATTTTTGTTGTTGTTGCTTGTTTGTTTGTTTGAGGTTTTGGCGGGGGGGGGGGGGGGGGGGGGGGGGGGGTTATTATTTTATTTTTAAGCCTCTAAAAGCTTACACTGTATGTTAGGTTCTCAGAAAGAAGGCTAAGATTATGTGACCACAGAGTACCTAGATGACAAACAAACCTTGGATTAAGGGTACTTGTGGTTTATAACTCTGAAGAAGGCAAAAACATTGGTCTCAGGGGCCGCTAGGAAGCGCTGGATGAAGATTAAATTGTGCAGTATCCCACTAAAACTATATGCATTAAAATCAATTTGGATGACAGATTGTGTTCAATATAGGATAAGCCACCTTTGACTTGTTAGGAATCGCAGCAAAACCCTGGTTTACATAGAGATAACCTTATTCATAGTGAATGGTGGGTCTTTTGGTTATTTTCAAAGGGATTAAGCCAACTGGAGAAAACACATCTTGTGCGGCTACTTACTGTTAGAAACAGTGTGAATATATTTCCATTGTAAATATCAGGAAAAAAAAACATCTATTGAAATACTAAGTTTTTTAATTGTTTGCTATATTTAGAAACAATTATTTGGCACTAATGTTCATGTCACCCATGTTACAGAGTTCACTATCAAGGCCTCATAATACTTTAAACTACACAATATGCATGAACCCGAAGAAGACGAAATCTTATCAAGATTAATTTTTATTGTAAAATGGAGACAATCTACCACCTCTTTCATTTGATCTGTCATGCTGAGTAATTCAGATGAGACTGAATACCTCACTAGATTTTCTGCTGTTCCAGCAGTCAAATGCAAGGGATCCCTTACTGAAATCACTGAACAGAGGAAACAAGCTCTGCACAACACCACCCAACTGATAAAGTTGCGTGTCAGCATGCAGGCACCCTGAGGTCTCTTCCACAGCAACAGTCTATTTCTGAGTACCCTGAATAACCAAAAGTATTTTCAAGGTCAAATCAAAGGTTGAAAACAGGGAGGTTATTGGTGTGTTCTATGCATGCAGGCCATACATGCATCCATCCCCATGACTTCTCTGTGCATAACTGTGTTTTGCCAGTGTTGCAATCTGCATTTCTGAACTCTCCTGGCACAGTGAAAATACTGTCCATGCCCATCACTCACTAGTGAGGATTGCATTCCTTGTAACTGCTAACACACCCTCTTATTATGTACAAAGGACCAGATACCAATAGGAATCTCCATTAGCAGCAGTTTCATCGCAAAGTGTTTGTGACATGGTCACCTTTCACTTCCTTGTGACTTCAAGGTGATGAATCTGGACAGTATCCAAAGAAGCCCAAGAGGTCCATACAAGCTTCTTTCCCAGCACAAGCAGTTTTAACACACCTCTAGCAGGGCAGAGCCCTGACTAGATAGTGATAGCTGAAACCATGTAACAAACAAATAATTTGTTGTATATTTAAAATATTGGTTAGTCCCTTATTTAGTGTATCGACCTTTAACTGTTTATATTTGAAAGAGGTTGTTTCACATCTCAACAATTGTAGGATAATATTTCTTATTTACTGCCAATCTGTTAATATTTCTGCACCCTCAATGCCCAGAGCTGCTCTTGAATCAGTTGTTCATACTCCCCACTAAAATCATAATCAACTTTGAAATTACTTTTAAACTTTTTCTATAATGATATTCCCTTAGAAATCTGAAAGCCATACATTAACTTCCCTGCAAGATTTTATGTTTCCATATTTGGTTAGCATTGATTTTCCTTTTGTATTGTTTTTCCTACAAGCACATAAGATAACAAACCCATTTCAGTACACTCCAGTGCAGATGCACCAGCATAATGAGTTTTTCCAATGCACCTCTGGGAAAACTGTTAGTAATTAACTGCAACTGCCACAGCTGAGAGGACACAAAGAAAGCCTTTGTGTTGATTTCATGAACACTCCAGCTATCTCATAGTCAAAAAACACTTTTGCTTTCATTTTATATTAAGTATAGACATTCAGAAAAACATTTTACTCCATTTTATGTGCTAGAAAATTGTATTAAGTGCAAATAATGAAACAGAGTATGAACTCAGTAGGCCATCACAGCTTCCGCCACCAATTACAAAACAGTGTTTGGGTGACAACTATTGCTGAGACATTCAAATCTCTTAAAATTTCAAACAGCCAACGTCTATTCAACATGCAACATGAAACACATCTATAAGCACATCTATGGAAGATAGTGTCTCATTGTGGCCAAACTACTCCTTTCATTTGATACACTATAACACTGAATTCTAGTACATCCACAGCTGGTAGCAAAATTAATTCTCATCCTCTATTGACAATTTTTTTCAACATGCCTGACTACATTTTTTTTTTTCTTTCCATGAAAGAGGGGACAGTGAGTAAACAGATCACAACGTAAGAAGGAATCCAAGGCCCTGCACTGTGTGTTTATAAGTGTTACACATGTGCATATCTGTGCATATTAATACGCACACTGCATCTATTTTCTGCTGATTAGTCAAGTTCACAAAATATATAACCCAGCAAAGCAATACAGTACAACCTTCACGAAAAATCCTGCAGATTTTGGATTTACTTCATGCCAATCTTGTACTAGCAAGTTACATCTGAGTTGTGACCAGTTTTCTAAAAGCTAAGCAAAATCAAAAAGGTAAGTTGCATTGAACTGTTTACCATTATTCCCATCATTAATTTGATCTAACTGCTATAAACACCAAACAACTGTCTTGATCATTCACTTCTGTTTGCTCTTCAGAGGTTCCAGGTCACTCAGGCATATTTGCAAATGTCAATGGGCCCAGTTCCAAAGGCTGCAAATTTGGTTTACAGAAGCTGAGGTTTCTTTGCACCTGAGAGAATTATGGAAGCATAAGTACTCAAGCTTGTCGTTGCATTTCTAAATGCAGAAATTTGCATTCAAATTTCCTGTATGGAAATTATAGAAAGCGTTAACCAAAGAGCTTTTTATTGCCTGTGAAGTTAGTGAGTGAAGTTGAAGCACAGATCAAGTGAATACCTATCTTTTTAAGCAAGTACCAGTGATTAATTTTGAAAATACAACTTTAAAGCCAGAATTTAGTGATGTACCTTTAAAATACAAGTGATATAGCACAAGAAAAAAAAAGAATCCAAATCCACTTACTTGTTCAGTATCTTAGTTACATGTTGGGTTTTTTTTTGTATTTTTTATTTACACTATTAGATTCAAGTGGGTTCCTAAAAGTCAAAGAAATTTCTTTCCTTCAGGTAACATTTTAAAGTATTGTAAGATTTTGTATTTTTCATTCAAATCATTTGATACCAGTCTTTTTAGCATCTGTAAGTACCCATAATAAGTTATATGTAGCCATTTTCTCTATTTTAATCCCTGTACTTATGTTAAATGTCAAGATTCAAACCAAATCTTAAGTACACAAGCAGTCTCCCTAACAATGTGGGTAGTCTTACAGAGTCACTCATCTCAACTTTGTGATCAGACATATTCCTAAATCTTCTTAGACATTAGGGTTTGAATATCACAACTAAGATGTTGAGCAAAGGCTGAAAAACTAACAGGGTATATGAACATAACTGTTCATAGGCCCCAAGTTCACCAAAACCTACAGGACGGTGTGAGCCCAGCACTAAGTGTAAACTAAAAATATTGCTTTATTCTATAGACAATCCCTATTATTCAGGTTCTCACATAACAGTTAAAATAACAAGGGGCTTCTGCAGCTTTCGCTTTGTTTGTATCCTCAGCCTTAGAAACAAATCCTGAAGAGGCATAGGTGCTACTTTGGTCCGTGTAAGCCACTGAAGTTCCTGCTAGACATTGTAGAAAGGACACTCTCTTTGTCCAGTTTAGACAGCTCTAAAAAACTGCCTGAAAGCCAGAACCTAACTCCTTGCCGTTTTACAAGGAAAAATATTACTAACTAAATGACGTTTAACCACATGGTTCAGTATTTAGGTTATTTACCTTGCTTAACTTCCCTTTGTTGCTATCAGATCTATTGCCACCTAAATGGGTCACTGCAAGCTGCACTCAAACACCCTCACAAAAGAAGACAGTCACTAAGGTTACAGCCAGATTACTACTTGGAATTGATTTCACCCTATGAAAAGGTATTTGGATTCCTAAGAAACATTAAAGACTGGTGCAACACTTCATTTTAATAACACTTATTAGAATGAATTTGCAAACAAGCTTTAGCTACACCTATTACCAACCTGAATATATTAACACCAAGAGGAACAGTTCTTTTGCACAGTAAAAACAATTGCATTTATTCTTCAGCATTTTAAATTCCCTTTAATTTATTCATTTATTTATTCAACATACGTATTTGAGTTTTGCTGCATGAGTTATTCAGACACAGAACAAAAGGTACCCCTGCTGCAACCACCTCTGCATAATTTCCTCTGCATGAGTCAATACTCTTTCCTCCAAGGAAGATTTACATTCCAGCCATGGGTGGAGAGTCCCAGAGTACATGCAGTTTTCCTATGTCTTTTTGCCAGAAAAGGCAAAATTCAAAGCAGTGGTACATGAAGTAAATGCTAATTGTGCTACAAACAAATACACAAGCAGATGGGCCAGGGTACCAGCAAGGCAAAGGACAGAAGTGAAGCAAGCAACGCTACCCAGAGCCACCAGGAAGAAAACCCTTCCTCCCTGTACACAATCCATTATAGCTTTCAAAAAGATTCAGCCCTGAATCCTAAAATCAATGTGCTCATTTTTTCAAGTGAAGACTGCTGTAATATCAGCTACCCAGACTGACTTTTTTGTTTGTTTTTCTAAAATCTACTGCTTTACACATAGTATAAAAACTCACCACAGAAATGGTGGAACTCATTGTCAGCACACAGATCCACAAGGGATGTATTCTATTCCAGAAACTCCTTGTTTTCAGCGTTCTACTGTAATATGCAGTGATTTGCGTCTTTGTCTTTCACAATACCAGATGACTTCCGTTCAACTATTAATGCACAACCACTATCCAGAGCCGAGTTCTAGACTACCAGTTTTCAATTTAAAGCACTTTTTAACAGGCAGAAACAGAAAATTGAAAAATAAAGGACAGATCAAAGAAAACTATGGAAGCTGAACCTTAGCACTACATTTAGTTGCAAGAGAATCAAACCCAGGCATTCTTATTTAGAACCTACAGTATACATATCTAATCAAGAACACATGAGCAAAACAAATCAGACAAAATTAAAATATTCTTCTAAGTGTATAGACATAAAAAGTTCTTAACAGGTAAAAGTAGTTCTGTTTATTTTTGTTAAATCATAGAGGGGTGTCATTGACAAAATTATAAATAAAATATTGCATCAGAAGCCAAAGTCCTTGGTCATGTTTGCAGTGGAAACATGTTCACACATTTCAAAGTGAAAACATAACTTCTCAAAAATAATATGAAAATATTCTCTTTACGTTGCCAAATAAATCACAAGGTTTTTCATAGTGAGCAAAAACTTTATCAGGATTTATTTACTTTGCTTTTGTTTTGCAATATAGTGAAGAACTACACCCTTCTGTCTTTTACTGACAACTTCCTCTAAGTGTAAATCATCTCTGAATTCTGGAACAAACCAAAGTGCACACAGGCCAAGCCAAATTCCCCTTAGAAGGGTTTCAAACAGGAGCACTTCAGTTTCCCATGAAGGCATACTGTTCTGTGCTGGCAATGAAATTACAGTTAATGCAATTAACTTCTGGTGTCACAGGAGCTGTCGTCCAAGTCTTTTGTCCACAGACAAGCTCCTCTCGTCTTGATGTTTGTTCAAAGACCTGTCACACTTCAGATCTTCGACACAAATGACATTGTTTTTTAATAGGCTGCAAGTTTAGATAAAGAAGCGTTCTTTTTTTTTTTCCCCTAAAGTCAGTTAAGTAATTTATTTATACATTCTACATGTCAATTACCACAGCTTCCCATAAAAAACTCTAATTACAACACAGAACTACAGCCACTGCATTTACTGCCAAATCAAATCTTTATGTGTCTCCCATGTATTCTTCACGTTAGGGGGATTTTCGCTGTCCTCTCTGAAACATCTTTTTCAGCTTTCCTTGGTGAAACGTTTTCCTGTCCAATCTCCCCTCCCACCTCCATCTCTCTGGCTGAGGTTGCTGCTGTGCTGCGGTCACTGCCTGTCAGGACACCACCATCTCATTGTTTTCTCCAGACTGGTCTCTGCAATCCCCTATTATGTCTCCTGCAATGCTCAGCCAAAAGGCTAAAAATAAGCTTACCATGCCCTTTGAAATTACTAGAACACATCTAATATTGCATATTTTCTTTTGAAAAAAAAAGATTACATTTCATTATAGTTACCATGACAAACTCTGAAACTCCAACTGCAAATAATGTTATCAGATATAATATTATTGCAACCTTATTTACTTTCTGCAGTGCAGCAGGCATGACAAGCTCCTTGACTTATACTGGGGGGAGGACACACGCGTGGTATTAAGGGAATAAAGGTGTTTTCCTTGACCTTCAACATCCAATAACAGTTCCTAACACAGAGGACTTCCTGAGAACAGCTGTTGCTGATACGCTGCTTTGCCTCTTCAGGTTTAATGGGTTTTTGATAGAACCATTTAAAGCAAGGCTTTAGTTCAAGAAAAAATTCTCTCGTTAAAGAAATTTCTTATCAATTTAAGACTTATAGTCTATGTTTATGGCAAAATTTGATACTAAGACTTCCTCACTCATGTAAAGAAAGGCACTAACTAGTAAAGCCAGCTGCTTGCTTTGTAGATGAATCCCAACAAAGCCAGGAATCAATCGTTGAAGTAAAAAATATTGTGGTAAGCAGCAGTATTTCAGATACCTTCAATAAGCAAATGTCTTGACTACACACAGAAACTGCAAGTTCAGTTTTCCGGCTTTAAACAAAAGGAAAACATGAACCAATAACTCCAAAACACCAGGAGCTGTTATTCACCTTAGACCTTGAACCAAGGCCTGAAATCCTTGTGGTGAACAGTCTTTTTCAGAGTTTGGAGGCTGGGAGTATTTTCCCCTCAGTATCTGTGAAAGGTTTTAAAACTTAAGCTGCGAGAAAATCTTACCCATTCACTTCACCAGTTGCAGCTCAAGTGGCTGTTACCAACTTATTTCTTTCTTACTTAAAAGCTTTTAGTAAGAACTCTCTCTTATGCTCAGTGAAAACACTGTTTTATAAACATACATCATAATATGTGATAAATACTTAAGCAGTAGATACGATAGACTGAATCATGAAGTATAGCATTTAAAATTAAAACATTTTACTGATTAGCACAAGTATTTCTTGCTTTTTGGTCCAGTCTAAAAATTCCAATTATCAGATGTACGAAATAATGCCTTGAGTTATTCAAGTAAAAATTTTTCAGGAAACAACTTTACGTAGTCCAAATGAAAACAATTGTAGAGTTCTGGTTCAAAGCATCTCTAAATAGCTCTAACAAAATACAGAAGCCCTACAATGTTTTTGTATTCAAAGTGAAAGATTAAATCTAAAAAAGTTGATTTCACCAACTCTGTTCAGCTCTTGGATTGCATTATCATCCTTCCAGGAAATGCACAATAAAATCTTCCACGGTTTTCTGTTAACAAGTTTAGTTTCAAGTCCACTCTGAAGATGCCTATTTTCAGGTATATAACATACATGCAAAGTTTTATTTAGATTTCTGTGATCTACCACAACTAAGCTGTAACAAATTTATAAACAATAAAAACCCTACAGTCTTCCTATTCAAGTACATCACTTTGCTTAAGCTTTCCAGGATATTTACTCTAGTTCTTGCAAATTAATACTGTACATGACAATGTTTTATTGCCAGCAATTTCTACTAAATTCAACTGAATTTTAGTACATTTCTTTTTTGTTTCACTAAGGAAGACAGCATTCCCTCAACTCAGCATCTTATAATCAAGCAGAGAGCTGTTCAAGTTTGCCTCCTAGATCTTTTATCTTTAGAGCTGATAATGGAAGATAAGTCCTCCTTTCATCAACTGTTTGCTACATGTTTTGCTTCGGCATTATTATTTCTTGTACCCTTCCTCACTTTTTCTTCTGTTTAATTTCAGCTTCAATTGAACCATTCATTTAGACTTTCTGTAAAATAAGCACTGCATTTATATTAGTAATGCAGTTAAGTAAGCACACTCTATCAAAAGCTCTGACTAGCTCTATGAACCACCACTGAACAAATACAGATTCACAGTGAGATATACCTAGCCAGAATGTGTAATATTTTTTGTAATTCATTAACAAGTATGATTAAGATGAATATGCATATTTTGGCGTATTTATGAATATAGTTACTTCAGAAGGAATCTATAAAACTCAAGCTAGAAATTAGAATAGATCATCGAATTAAAATGCAGGATTTAAACAAGTTGCCTGAAATGTGGAAGATGTTGTTAGGACAAGCTCATACATAGTAAAAACTAAACTATGATTAACATACAGCTTCCATGGTTACAATACCACCCAACAGTTCTCAGAGCACAAGGGACACCTTCCCATCCCTCAGATTTCACTCCTGAGCTATGAAAACCCATCAAGAGGAGTTCCTAAGGCTTTCCCAATTTTCTCTCTGGCACTAGTCAGTGTTTACAAAAATGATCTACATAACAAAACAAAGCTACGAGCAAATTGTAGCTTGAAAAACATGAGTTGTGGTGGAAGTTATGATTTCTGGGAGAGGATTTTCATGGTAAGTTAGCAAAATAGCGTAAAAAAACATAAGAAGCAATTTGACAAAGGGAAAACATACTATGCATAACACAGCAGAGTCTCATGAATAAACAGGTTTGGCAACAGTACTGCAAAATAACAGTCTGAAGAATTATTATAAGTTACCAATTGAAAGAGACTACAAATTGATGCTTTTGCAAAAGAAAAAAAAAAAATTATGCAGTAGCAATATCCTACGAAAGGTAGTAAGTCCAGTGTACTCAGGCGATTTCCTCTGGACTACTGGACATCAAAAGATCAAAATAAATTTCAGATTATGTTTTCTAATAAAGGATCAGAACAGACAGATTAGAGACTTCTATAAAAGACTGTGATAACAAGACTGATGCATAAATAACTCATCAGTTATTCATTCATTTAGTCTATTTACATTGAATGTAAAGCAAAACCTAAATAACTTCATTTGCAGCAAAAGAAATTGACATTTTCTATACAAAAAATCTTTTCAATTATGATTTTAGGTAGGCATTGAGGCATGATATTTATGTAGGCTATGAATACCCATTGTTGGTTTTCAAATATAGGTGGACTAATACTTGTTGAGGTTATTGTTCGTGTTCCATGACAGAATGACCTAGATAATACCACAGGTTTATTTCCCTCCAGATATTTTTATTCTTTTATGTCCCTCTAACTAAGCACAGGATGTAAAGTTTGTGCTGTTGCTGCAGGAATAGTATATAAAGAAAAGAGCACTGTTGTCACACTCACACCATAGATGAATCTTACATCACTGGAGTAGAAGAGAGTTACACTAAATACTGCGATAGTTGACATTAGAATGACAGGACACAGCTCCAAAGCTAACTTCATTTAGAAAAAAGACCTTCCTCTCAGCACAGTACTTTACAGAAAACTGCCTACTTCTGTAGTTAGGTATTTTGTCCACAACAGCCACACTGCAAACACATTCAGTTGATACCTACGTAGCCTCAGAAGATGCCACTCCAGGTGGCATTTGCCATTTCCAAGTGTTTCGTGAAAAGCTATGCGTGTTTTCTTCCGAAAGAGACAGGAAAAGAATAAAGAGAAGTGACTGACTTCAAAGCAGCGTGAGTGCCAACACCTTATGCGAAAAAGAACGTCTACAGTGCAATGTGAAAGGCAAACATCGTGCACTGAGGTTGCTCTTCCTGCAAGTTCAAAGGCACGGGAAGAGAATAAAATAGGTGCATCCGGATATGGACAAGAGAGAACAAGAAATGCAAGATGGAATGAACCAGAATAGCCAGGCACTGTCTGCCAAAAAAAAGCTATCGCAAAGGGAAAAGAGATAGACAGAGACAACCATAACCATCTCTCCTACCTGGAGTAATCATCACCTACCTGTGTTTCAGCATTGCCACTAATTACAGTAATGAAGCTGCAGCACATCTCCATCACCACTCAGCGGCAGGATGTGTCTGCTTTCCTCGCCCTCGTCCCCCTCACGCAGCAGGCTCAGCGTTGCTATGCATATCCCTATATGCTAGTTCAGGCAGTCTGAGTCAGCAGCAAAGTAAAGTATAACCTGAAATTGCAGCTCAAGAAGCTTTTAAATAAACTCTACTCATGATGTTTCTATAACAGAACTGACAACTATTTCACTCAATTAGCTGTTGGTGAAACCGTATGTAAAATTTGAAGTGACCATACTTGTCAAATATCCAAGCTGATCCACTTCTAGGAAGTTCTGCTCGTTCATTTTGTACTCAAGTGGGCAGAATCCAAAGTGTCAAACTGATATGTTGATAAATTAGGATAGGACAGAGTCTACACTTAATGAGCGAATCTTGATAGTTTCATTGAAGAAATCATCCCGTTTTAAAAAACTAATAGCTGTTTTAGCCACAACAACTGTTATTGCCACTCCTACACAAACATCTCTCATCTTCAAGAGCAGACAGCTTTATTAAGTTGTTCTTCTAGAAGAACAGATGCTACTCACCAACTCTACTCATAGTTATTAATCACATAACATTAGAATGCTTTTCAGATACTCTGAAGATCCCTTCCCCCAAAACAAAGTGATAAAAGCTTTATCATTGACCACAGCAACAAGATTCAAACTCTATTCTTCAAGGTTTTGAAGAAAAAGAAAAATCACGTTATCTTCTTACGCGAACATTATACAGATGTATGTCTGACAGTTCAAGGACCGTTCATCACTTTAGGAAATGCAGTGCAGACCTCCCTTTCTTTCAGAACACGCTGGGAAAACTGACTGGCATGGAATGCCTGCAGCAAGATTAATTACCAACACAGAGAAAAAGCTGCTACTCTGTTGTCCCTTCTTCAGTCTCTGTACTGATTTCTCAAAGTTTCAGGTTCATTTAAAAATGTTGATTCTCACATAGAACATTCTCGAGAGCTATGACCGTCCTTATTTTTCTGAGGAAACATGAGTCTGCTTATACTTTCCACTGACAGTTTATGCTCTCTATAGCTTAGTCTATTAATTATCCTGAAATCGAAACAGAAGTTGGCATGTATCAGAGTCTAAGTTCTACCTTATGGGGACTGCTGACTTAGAATCCAGCAGCCTGTTCTGTATCTGAGTTTAAGGTAAAATAAAATGGTTTGGGGGATTTTCTGCAAGTTTTCAAGCGCATCCAAAAGTATTCATCTGCCCTGCCTGCATCTCTCTCTCCTGAAATAAACTTGTTACACATCATTAGCAAAAACTTTTTGGCAAAAGACTTCTTGTACTTTGATATACAGGAAAGACTGAAGTATAATGTCCACTTCAGATTATCACTCCACTTCATACTTTGAGTGACTGGACTCCAAGGAATCCTACCACCAAGAAGGAGAAAAGGCAAGAGCAAATGCTAGTAATTAGCTCATTATAATGATGACAGTACATAGACCAAAAAGCCTCTAGGAATAATGTACATATCTACATATCTGAAAATTACAGACATAGTAGCTCAATATTTGGTCTTTGGACCCAATAAAAATTAGCTTGAAATGAAAGGAAGAGGAAAAACCTCTATTAATTGCACCCCAGCATTTCTAACTGCAGTGTAATACTGACCAACTTTGCAGTCAATACTTCTAAGAAAACAAAATCAGTATTTTCTCTGCTACTTTCATTCCTGTTCATCTTTATCCTATAGTACGTCCTTGCTTTAACTGTTCCTTCTCTGCTTCCTCCTTTCCCCCATCTGTTCTTCTCAGTCTCTTCATAACTCTTTTTCAAGACCCAGTAACATCTCCAGGAGAGACTGTTTTTAAACAAGCTGAATTGAATCAACATACAGCAGTATGGAGTTTTTTTCTTCCATTAGTTAATTGGACTGTTTTTCTAAACACAAGTCTTTTTTATAACTATGATGATGAAAAAGTGCTGACCAAAACCAGCAGTTGCCTCAAAGGAACAATTTTGCTAAGTTAGACAAGAACAGCCAGCGCTCATCTCCCAGAAATTCACAAAACTAGATTACAGCTCCCTCCACACATCTGCCAGTTATACATAAAAAGTACTGCAAATATCTGGGACAACCACTATTTATTCAATCTGGGCAGTTCAGGATTAAAAAAAGTCTCTAAGAAATGTATAATATGCATATAAAAGCACTACATAACTTTAATGTATAAATATAAAAATTAGTAGAGTGAAGCAGTTACAAAGTTTTTGAAGCCTACAAGAGTATAACAAAGACAAAAGGTCAGATGCTGCCCAAGACAGAAAACAGAAAGCTGCCTGCACCAGCTAGAAGCCAGTGAGTCACCAAACCAGAGTAAAAATAAATATTCTAGGCACCACTGGAATTTCAGTTGCTGCTTCTTCAAGTCTCCAACAAATAAACTCTACACATCCTCAAACCGAAGGCTAGCTACTCCAATCATATATTCAGAGGGTCTTCTGGCCTAAAGATCCAGGCATTAACCAAGTCAGGTTCTGAATCATGAGCTTTCAACCACATAAACCCAGGATTTTATTTATTACTAGAACTAACCAGCAAGCACATGTAAAAGAACAAAATGCATCCATTTGTTAACTAACTACAACATGCTGATTATGGTTTTCAACACTTGGGACTTAGAGATCTTTTAAAATATATAGATAATAATTAACGTCAGCCCAAGAATCTCTTCAGTTCTGAAAACACCTTTAAACAGTTACTGAATCTTATTCAAGTATAAAGGAAAATAAATTGGCTTATAACCCAAGGCTGTTTCCAAAGAGTTCAGTTAAATTCAAGAAGTCAGGTAAAATATGATAAGCACCCCTCAGGACACCAGCTTCTCTGCAGTTTCAGAATACCAAATATTGCACATGATCATATCTGTGAAACTGAAAAGGACAGCTGTACTCTGCATTTCCATACCCTTAATCTCAACTCTAATCAATCCGAGAAACATGAAAACTTGCAGACTTTCAATATCTTGACTTACTGCATTCAGATAATAGTTCTGACTACTGACAGGAAAAAGTTGTGTATCAGGAAGCCCCACATCCCCCAGTACTGTCCGTCTTCCAAGGATTCAAGGCCTCAGTCTGATACTTTGGTTGAGACATCTATAGAAACTGCTGTGCTCTAAGAATCCTGTGAGGGAGTCTGTGGAGCAGAACCATAAAAGACAAAGGTAAAACCAGCTTCACAGGTGCAACTGTTGAAATAGGAATTGTTAGTTGCTCTGATATTCAACAGGAAAAAAAAAAACTTAACATGTTAAGGTATAAAACCCTAACAAATTAACAGGCAATAGGTAGAAGATGTCAAGTCAACAACATCACAAATCTATTTCAGGAAACAGCAGATGCCAGCTCCCTCTCCTGACTGACACCTGCCAGCAAAAGCTCTTTGGGTATCTTATCCCAGGCAGTGAGAATACTAATGTTAGCTTAGTAGATCATTAAAGCTTAGAAATCTTTTCTATCTGTTAGCCAATAAGTGCATTATACTCGAGTTTTTCATCTCCTGCTCACAGATCCTTTTTTCAGACACGTTCCAAAAGGGAGGGCCAACAAGGCCGTTTCCTAAAGAATTAAGGAGATTAAAGCATTCAGATTTTCAAAATAGATTTAAATCCGAATTTAACTAGCAATTGTTAAGAAATTAGATTACTTTTTTAATATGTACCAGGTTCCTACTACACTTCTTACACATCTAACTTGGAGCGCTTGATCCTAAGCTTGCTGTTGTTCAGAAAACAACCATAAGAGCACTACAGGAATCTGAAAAGAAATACATGACTGGATCTACCCATGAATAAGATCACAAGAATTATATTAATGAATCCTGCAGACACTGAGAATTCTCCTTCTACCACTGGTTTCAGAGGGTGTAATCAAAACATGCAAGTTAAATACAGGGATGTTAAGAGGTCAGGGTGTAGGGTCAGCATGAACACATATTACAGCATTGCTTTCATGACTAAACAGTACACACGAAGAATAGAATATAGTTTTTCTTGTTTAGGAAGTCTTAAGTTCAACTTAAAATGCTGTTTATAAATTGAAATAATACCTGTACTTCTCTTTCCTGAAGAAAGAAAAAGTATATTGTGAGGAAGAAAAAGTATTCCGTGAGAGTAAGTAAACTGAGTTTGATGAACCTCGCTCTATAGGAATCATAGAATGGTTTGAGTAGGAAAAGACCTTAAAAATCATCTAGGTCCAACCTCCCTGTCATAGGCAGGGACACCTTCCCCTAGATCACATTGCTCACAGCCCCATTCAACCTGGCCTTGTGCACTTCCAGGGATGGGGCAGCCACTTCTCTTCTCCAGGCTGAACAACCCCAACTCTCGTAGCCTGATCTCATAGGAGAGGTGCTCCAGTCCTTGCATCATCTTCGTAGCCCTCCTTGGGACTTATTCCAACAGGTCCATAGCCTTCTTATGTTGGGGGCCTCAGAGCTGAACACAGTACTCCAGGTGGGGTCTCTCATGAGAGTAGAGCAGAGGGGCAGAATCACCTCCCTTGACCTGCTGGCCATGCTTCTTTGGATGCAGCCCAGGACACGGCTGGCTTTCTAGGCTGCCAGCGCACATTGCACAAATGGCAAAGGAAGCTAAGTTAGAAACCATTTCACTACCAAGCGAGAGTAGCCTCCATTGATACACAAAGGAGTATCACAGGATATTGTGTGAAGGACAGAAATGCCTCCTACAATCCTGAAAAAATATTTTCTTTTCCACTTTAGAAGAGTAAAAGCACCTCACTGACTGTAAACCCAAATCACTTTTCTTCTTTCCTTGCAGCATCAATCCAGTTACAGTAGTATCTTTCATGTGCTGACTACAGACATTTTACTTAGTTTTTTTCATTTCAGATGTTACTCTAACAGAAAAGATAGTTACCCAGATTTGGATTCTGACATTTATTTATTTTGAGTAATCTTTCTCCTGATATTTTCATAGCTGAGAGTGGAGAATGTGAGCTTAGCTGATAGTTAAGTAGAAATACTTCCTACATTTCTATCAGTAGCAAAACAAATAATATGTTGTGGGGAGCATATAGTCTTTCCTGAACAGTTTATCAAGAAAAGAGACTTGAAAAATGCAGTCTTGTAATATTTGGACAAATTTTCTTAAATACAGTGTGCAGTTTTCATTGTGTAACATCTATTTGGCTATTTTACTGCTGCTGAGCAAGGCAACATTCTCATAATTATTTTCTCAGTTTAATATCTAAACTACAGCCTGTTGTAGACTGTGTCTTACTGTGACATTATGAATTCCACATTTAATTTGTCATATTGTTGCCCTATCTCACAAAGTTGTAAAGTACGATGCAACTGCAGATAGCATCAGCTTTGACTAACCAGGAAGACAGTCAGCAAACTGGACAGTCAAAATACTCAGTGTTTCCTACTTGATTGAGTACCAACAGTAAAAGCATACAGCCTTGAAAATCCTGTTGGCTACCTTAGCTTCCAAGCAAAAACCACTTGACCCTTTGTTCCCTTAATCTACTAGTAAATTCATGTTTAGGAATCTTCTCTTTTGTCAAATACTGGGGAACTGACACTTTCTAACTTTCTTAAATTCTCAGACTTTTCTTTGTAGTCTCTTTATCTGTCAAACAAGAGAAGCTATCCTACAAAGGCACCTAGAGAACAGCAACACACTCATGCTTGCCAGTTACCATCTTTGTCTGAAATAACATACTGGAGTAAGAATCCAATATTAATACAGATTAATACTTTGTTCCTTGACTGAATAAATCTGTTTCATTCAGACAAGGAAAATATAAGACGTGACACAATAGTAAGTGCACCAGAGTCAGATCACTAAGGAATTCCTGCAGTCAAGTACAGTGTTTTAGAAGTTCCTCTAGATGTATCCAAGTTTGTCTTCCTAAGAAGTTCCACACACAACTTCGTTTGCTTGAATTTTAATGTCCACAAAACACTTAAATGCTGTTCAAATGTATCAGTGTTACAAACTTGAAAATGGAAATTTACCTCTTTTATACTGCTCTCTGCACTTTTTCGAAGTGCCTGTATCTCTGACTGAACAAGCATTCATAGCACTGTTCAAGTTATATACTATGCATGATGCTGTTCCATCAAAACCAAAACACAGTAAAACAAACAGCAAGTTAAAACCAGATAAAATTCTTGTCCTAGTTTTAGCTGGGACAGTGTTAGCTCTTCTTTTTAACAGCTTGAAGAGCTCCGTGTTTTGGTTTTACTCAGAGGCTCGCTCTTGAGAAGAATGCTGATAGCAAGTTGATGTTTGAGACTCCAAGGACTTTTCAGTGTGCCGGAGTGCAGAAGCACGGCGGGATAAGGGAGGAGCATAGCTGGGACAAGGGGGACACGATTCCCCTTGTGATTTGTGGTGGAACTTAAGACTGAGGGCCAAACTGGCCTATTAGTATTCCATATCATGCAGCGCCATGCCCAGTATAAAAGTGAGGGTCAGCCGGACAGAAGGGCTTTTGCGCTTTGGCTCTTTCGCCGCTTTTGCTCTTTTGCGCTTGCTGCGCTTTTGCTCTATTGCCTTTTTTTTTTCCTCTCTCTCCCAGTACTCCCACTCTCGGAGTACTATCTCTCTCTCTCTGCCCCTCTCTATTTCGGGGCCTCGTGTTCGTCCGGGATTTGCAGTTTCGGGACAAGACGGGCTTCGCATACGAGGGGGTGGTGAGCATCTACACTGTGTATTAAATCATCTGTATTAAATTGTTTTTATCTCTACCCACGGGTTTCCTGTTTCTCCTTTAATTCTCTCCCTCATTCCTGGGGGTGGGGGAGGGGGAGTGACCGGCTGTGGGTTCAGCCTAACCCACGACAATTGTCTAATCATTTTTTCTAAATTGTAGCACTGCCAGAATTTGAGGGGGGAACAAAAAAATGAAAACAATTTGCTGCAAAATGCTTCAGTTGACTAGTCAATTGGATATATTTTTCATACATTAGGGAAGGAGATCTGCATGTTCTATAGTTGGTATAATACTATAGTTGGATAAGTCACTGTGGTGGTGATTGAGATAAGTACAGGAGTCTGGGCTGTTAGTTATACAAAGCTGATTTCATATAAGGGAAAGTATACCCATCTTGGACACTCTTCACCTGAAAAAGAAGGGGAAAGCACGACAGGGCTTGGCCCTTGAATCCAAAAGCTGTCAATACTAGTCCCTCTGATTTCAATAACATCGGACAAGAAAGCTGGAAGGAAGCTTTGTTAACTGCTCCACTGGACATCGGTTTAATACTGAAATCTGGTAAGACATCTTGTGAAATTTCAAGCTCGTCTTCATTTCCAAAATTTTCACCTAGAAATTTGAGATTTTTGACTCAAAATAAACACCGCAAATTCCTAAGTTACCTAAAATGCTAAGTTTGTCCTTCGCATTTATCTCCTTGTGGATAATCTCATTTTACACAAAAGAACTATTTTCAACCTTGCACATATTGTAGCGCCTGGTAAGATCCCATAAGATTTGATAAAATGTGGAAAAAATCTAAATGCACACTTAAGATATTTACAGATTAATATATTTATTAATCATACTACTAGTATTATATATACTAGTTCTCATTAATTTTCATAAGAGGAAAACTTAAACCACTATAATTTTTTTTATTAGTAGGTATTAAACGTCCTTAAATCTATATCCCCCATAAAATACTGCCTGAAATAAAAATATTACAAGTCTTTTGATTAATAAGTTAAATAAAATTGTATCCCTAAATGCCATGAGGATAACCAAAGGTATACACTAGCTGTTCTCATCTGTCCACAGATACTTGCTCAGGGCTTTTCTTGTCCCTGACCATGGCAAGAGGGTTGGACTAGATGATCTTTAAAGGTCCCTTCCAACCCAAACGGTTGTACAATTCTGTGATTTCTCCAGCCATACCAGCATTACAGATGTCTTAATTTAAAATGAATAAATAAATAAATCACTTTGCACACATTAGGTAGAATTTATTTTAAAGACAAGCAAGTTCACATCTGAATTTCACTTGCCCAGAGATTTTCAATTTACAGAAAAGATCCTCTTTTAGATGAACACACTCATAAATTGGCTGCTTTAGAATTTATTGGTACAAATCACCAGTTATAGACAAACTAATATTTATCAGAGTGAAGATAAACAAGTCTTTTCTGTAAGTAAATCATAGGCCATTGTCAATTCTTTTCGTACTAAGATCAAGAGAAATCCTTCTACTGAGTTGGCATGAAGAACTGACTGGACCACAAAAGATTTTGCACCAAATCCTGCATGTATCTGAAATTAGTAAGTCATCGCAAGAGATTTGCCTAATTCTGGTATAAGGCCATTAAAACAGGTCTCAAAACTCAGACAGCCTAGTTAAGTGTTATTTTCTTTGGACTAAAGAGTGAGAAACTGATTGGAAAATGAGAAGACCACCAAATCATACGGGCTTTACCTGCAGCAATCAGAGATATGCAGAACTCAGAAAGAAGCTGCAACAATCCTTCAAAAGGGCATCATAACTGATGATAAACATGGTCTCCATGATCTCTAACTAAGCATAACATCAACGGCAAAACATGAGGTAAGTGAAGTAATATATTAAATATTTCCCATTTCAGAAAACTGCTGACTGAGCAAAAGAAGTTCATCTAAGAAATAAAACCATTGAGAACACAGGAACTGATTTCAGAAATGAAAAGACAACACTGATTTACTACATAAGAGGCAGTTAGTATCTAGGACACCTGAGATTTGTCTAATACCAGTAGAGGCTAAACAAGACAACTGCACAAAACTTCAGCTATCCATTAACAAGTCAATAAGACCTCACACAAAGGCTTTTAGCAAGGAAGAATGTGAGACAGCAGTGTAATATTGTTATTGAATTTCTCAAGCTGTTTCTTTAATTTATACATTTGAAGAGTTAGTCTGTCTGGGATTACACAACCATAGTAAATGAAAGTAATTTATGATGCAAAATTAGTGTGTTACTTAAGTAATACAAAAATTCCAAGTAATTTCTCCTCCTCCTCTCCCAAAACAAATATTTTCATCCTGTATGCATTATTTAGCATCTTAGGCCTTCAAGCCACTGCTTATTGCAGCAAGCTCATAAATCATCTCTTCCACATCAGTCAGCTACCCTTAGAAAAGCATACAAAACAGGGCTTTTTATACAGTATCTCTCTGTGACCGTAATTACTTTACCATATAAATATATTTCATCTGCAGACTAATGTGAGTTGATTTTTATATAGTATCACACTAGATCATTAGCAAATAAATGTATGTGTCTGAACCTGATAGAGCCATTTCAAGAGGAAAATTTATTCATGAGACAAGCGAAAGAAAACCAGACTGTCCCAAAGCATGTGGTACCAATACGGGAAAGATATGGCTTTTATTTTCTTGTATCCTATGAGTAAACAGATTAAAAAGGGTCAGGACCAGCCTCAGGTTCAGCCTGTCAGACAATTACAATACACACTGCATAATCTCAAGAAAATGCTTCTTATTCTTCTTTATTTCACCTGTTGTTGTCATTGACAGAAGATGACAACATTTGTTATGGTTAACTTTCCAGTCTGAAACAATTACATTTTCTTTTATCTGCAATGTGTTCCAGGAAATAGTAATCACTTTCGTTCACATCAGGCTTTCTGGAGGAGGGCTGATTCTTCTGATGACAGAGCAACACAAAACAGCAGTTTTTGACTGAAAGTACCAATGTAAAAATAATTGCAATGTGTTGAGGAGAAAGAGTTGAGTAAACAATGTCCCTTTCAACATCTCTCAGCTCTAACTGCATTCAAAAAGGACACTGAAGATTATATACCAAATTGCACTTGATGGAGATCATCTAAACATTATTATTTATAGTAGCTTGCAAATCCAGATATCAAAAGGGGTGGCACTAAGTTGCAGGCACAAGTAGCATGTTATTTATGGAAACGTTTTTGGTCACCTCGAAAGCCACAAAGGCATTACTCTCAATCAACTGCTCTTCAAAGAGTATAAAAACTATTAATATGTGTATATCATTATCATATATAGGGGCATTTCTCATTTAAAACTGTAATTAAAAGAACACTTTCTATTTCTGTAGAAAACATCACCTAGTACTAAGGATCAGAATTACATTGTTGATTTAGGCTACGTTGTTGTAAATTGCTAAAAATTCCCACTGCATGCAGCCAGACAGGTGGTATTTATGAGCTTTAATACTTGTGTTTATGTATTAACTGTTCACTGTGGCATATACATACATAGATAAAATGTGAGGAAAGCTGCACATGGAGACAAAGAGCAAAGTACTCTGAAACCATGAAGCACCACTAATATTGGAGAGAACAGCAAACTAGTGCAATAGGCTACTGTTCATATAAATGTAAGCCATCAATATGAGCATGCTGAACTCCAATCCACAGCGAAAAGGAAACTTTGGAAAGACAAAAGCTTGCTAAAGGAATGCAGAAATTTACATACACTGATTTAAGGCCGGGCGCGAATGTGAAGAAAAAGATTATTAAGTCATAGGATGCTTAGAGAAAGGCATTTGCCACTTTATGGCACGAAAGAGAGAAAAAACCTCTATATTATTCAAAACACTTACAAGACTCCCCAACTCCTAAATGCTGTTTATACCAACATAAAATGAGAAGGGAAAAGTAGTGATGCTTAAACCGCTCACTTTGCTTTTTAATAAACAGGGAATTACCATCTGTATCAACTATTTATATCCTACCACAGAACCAGAGCAGTGTTACAACACTAAAGAGTAAAGGAAAATGAACTTGGTCTTTATCACTGCATTTATATTCATGGTGTTTTCTTTTTCAATTTCAAAATAAGCATTTTGACATGGTTATCAAATATCATTATCCACTATGGCACATGACATAGCTTTTCATTTAGGCAGAGTTGTTTGAGTCTGGTTTGTTTTTTTAAACTTTCCTTGTCTGATTTTATCTGAGTTAAACAAATATAGATGAACTTAAATACAGAGGCAAAGGACATATCTTATCTAGCATGACAAGCTGAACCACCTCCAGGGTGTCCATCTACTAAGGAAGTCATATTCTATCTTATCCAATGCAATTATGAAAAGTGACAACACTACCCAAAAGATATCAGTGCACTTGAGTAGGCTGTTCGGTCTTGCCATTGCAAAATTTGGTCAACTGGCTTTCTCTGATGGCATTCACGAGCCAAGACTACGAAGCAGGTCCTGAAACCTCACTTTCACAGAGTGGCAGTCTGCCTGCTGTGGTCACAGGTCACTTTACCTTTTACTACCTTCATATGCACCTTAATGACTCCACACAGAAGAAAACACACCTATAGTGGAGTATAAGCATCGACCACAAACAGTGATTCCAGCTACTATAGTTTTACAATAAGCCTCAGAATATTTATATGATTTCTTTCATCCTTTAAGATTAGTCAGATGTGAATGTCAGATTTCTTTTTCCCAAGCAGCAATCGTAGTTTGCAAAAAAGCAAGTTTCTTGTATTCATGACTTCTGAGAAAAGATCTTCAAATCGTGGCCATTGTGAAGCCTTTTAGTATTATATCAAAAAAGATTGTTTGGGTTGGTTTTGGGGTTGATTTTGCTGGGGTTTTTTTGAAAACTTTTACGACCACTTCTGTGTTTTATTTTGTGATCTGCGTTTGTGGACACAGAACCATACGATGCCTGGCTCTATTCACATGAATAGGAATTAGCTTGTAGGCACAGTGGGACATGCTCTCCTTTGACAGCAGAGCCTGCAGGAAGGCACTGGCCACATCGCTGGCCAGCAGACTGCAAAGCAGAGCCAACCTGCTCACCTGCCTTGCTGGGAGACTGCACTACGGTCTCACCAGTTTTGGAGACACTGGAAACACTAATGCAGAACCATGAACCACAAGCTTCATACAGTGTCAAGGTCATGACTTAAAAGATCTGTGCCTTTGCTTGATCCATTTGCTAGGTAATTTAAGAAGTGAAAATAAAAGAAAACAGAGTCAACTTACCCGTACTGTTGGAAACTACTGCTGCTGTATGAGAGTTACGATTGCTATTGAATTTGCTATTGAGTGACCGCTATAGAACTGTTGTTATAATTCTTTGACTATTCTTTTGGATAACCCTCATGCTAAACAAGATTTAAGTCTTCTCTGTAGAGCACTTCTGTAATACACATTGTTTCAGCTGTTTCAGTATTATCTGCTGTCATGCAGTGACACCAACCCAGAGGCAACTTGCGAGACCTTGATGACATCTGCCCAGCTCTGACTCATGCCTCCATGATGCCACCCAAAGCACAGCCAGGGAGGATGCTGTTTCCTTTAGAAATCGCGCTCCTGACCCAAAACAGTATGTTAACTTAGAGATACTCAGTATTTTATATAGCAATAGGAGTACAGACAGATTCTCCTAATATAATGTACCTATCATACATCTTCCCTGCATCCTCCAGAGCCAGCTGACCAGGCTACATCAGTACGTGCTTAACTTTGAGTTCCATGAGCTACTCAGGTACTTCAAAAGTGATGCTTAATAGCATCAATGAATCAGACCTTTGTAAAGAAACAGCTGAACACTCACATGAGCATCTACACCGTTTCAGAAATCTTGGGGAGAGAGGGGAAAAAAAAAAAAACACACATCAAACCACCACACAAAAACAAGCAAACAAAAAATAAACGCCACAAAAACAAACCCCAGACATTCAGTCCAGGAAGTTAACATCAAGGAGGTACAGCAATCAGGACAACGCTATGCATATGTTCTGTTAACTGCTTTCTGTCTTTCCCCACGCACTCCCTAACAGCTATACATACTCTTCTTCCTAACCTTTTAGCCCATAAACACTGTAACAAAAGGACTTAGTTGCACAGTATCAGTCATTAACTTTGGATCTTTTAAAGGCAAAATAACAGCTCTCACTGGTAGACTGCCTATCTAAGCAGTCACTCCAGCACCACACAGCATATATATTAATTAAACCAGTAACTTTTTCTCTTTTTGAAAAGGGGCGAGGGGCCAATGATGCAAGAAAAATCTGCTTTATTTTAAAGATGACCTCACAGCGGTGTTTCTCCTAACAGACCATTCTTTGCATTAATCATTTCTCAAAAGTTATCAGCTGGTGGTCACCTTGACTAAATGTCAGACTCTTTAAAATGTCATTTACAAAGGGGGCTGACTTTCAATTATGTGTGCAGAGGAACAAAAGGTTCATGGAATAATCTGAAGCAAATCATGATCCTACCTTAATTCTGACTGCTGTGATTCTATCAATCCTCAGCTTTTTAGTATCAGGACACTACACAGGAGTTCACATTTGCCTTACGTATCTAATACAAAGATTCCACGTCAGTGAAGCAGAGATGTACAGCTCAGCCAACAGAGAGAACTGGAGCTGAGCAGAGAAACAGCAAGTCTCAAATTTCTGCTCCAGTCCTAGCACAAGCCAGCACCCAGCAGCCCCTCGGTATCCAGCACGATTCAGTTCCTGTCCTTCCTAACAGACCCAGCTGCACTCTTCATCATCCCTCCGGTCAAATAAGTTTCTGCCTTCCCACTGTTCTCAGAAATTTCTGCCTGAGAGCATTTATACTGTACGGAACTGAACAACGCTACTGGAGGACTGTCAGATTAGTAACTCTGCAATGTCTGTAAAACCTGAGAAACCCTAAGAAAATAATATTTGTTTTGCTTCATTACTTACCAGCATTAGTGAGTACAGTCTCTCTCACAAGTTCGCATAACTGCTTAGAAGATTCAGCTGTTTGCAGCCTAATTTTCTGGGAGAGTGACAATGCTATAAATAACTATGCTTTTCAGTAAAATAGAAAACAAACCATTATTTATACACTGAGCATTGACAATTTTCTCAGTTACTTTTGGCTTAGCACATCACAGACAACTTGCAAGACTCAAGCTAAAAAGATTTGAGTCCAGAATACGGTCACTTGAGAGGACACTATAAGTGTAAAGGGGCCTGAAATTACCAGGTCAAGGTCTTCCAGTCACACACTGTGGGAGCAGACAGCATCCTACACAGGGGAATTCACCAGAAAAACACCCGTTCTCAGTAAGCCATGAGCTGGGCACAGCGCAACCACTGCCACCACGCACAACTTGGAATACTCTTAGGGATGCTTTAAACGATAACACAACACCGATATTTTGGGTGAAATAACTTACAGCTTAGAGCCTAAAACAGTCTTAACAGTCTAAAATATTCAGTTTAACTGTGCTTTTTGGCAACTGGACTATTAACAGACTACTCCTATCAAATATCTTTTAATGTTTACATGTTGTGTCTAAATATTTGACCCATAGGAATTCTGTCTAAGCTAGTAATTTACAAAAATTAGGCCGAAAGACAGAAATTTACAGGCTACACTTTTGCCACAATGCTATAAAATCAGCTCCTGATATAAGTCTATACTGGAGTGTCTTTTCTGGTGCAGGAAGAAATGTATTTCATGCTGATTTAGTGCTTGGATGAGTGACTTTGGTATTTTTTTGAATTTTTAGTGTTAAATTAAAAATAGCTTGGCTATTTTGTCTGGAGTATTTTTTAATGCTGTAACTGGTCCTCATTAAATTTTTTCAATATGCTTAGTTGCCATGGAGCCTAGAGTTCTTGCACAGCTTGTTTACTCTAATTTACTACCATTTAAATTTAAAATAGTTCAACAACCAAAAAACTCTAAATTTAGTTTCCAAAATTTGAGATTTAGACTCAGGATTTTGATTCACATGCACCTTTAGTAAATATTAACATTCTCCTACAAATAAAAAGATTGTTATCATTCTTGATGTGAGCACTAGGGTTTTGAATGAGACAAAACAATTTAACAGAAATGTGTAAATCAAGGTTCTTCCACAGTAGCGGTATGATTATAGCCACGTTTTGCATGTTTTTGATTCAAATTAAAGTGCAAATATTGTCCATACATAGTATATTTCTTTGCATTAGCTACAATGCCCGAAGTCTGCTACAGTAAAAACCTCTGAGATTTCATGTCACATAATCATGATTCACGTTTCCCTTAGTGATAGCAATAGAACGATGTGCAGAAAGATTGGTGCTAATTTGGAATTACGAACCTTGAATGTCTGGGAGCTGTGCCCTTTCAAATATGCTGTCCCAAGAGGAAAGTAATAATGAGGCATATTTATAGCCTATAAATGACACACAATATATAAAAGAAGAAACGGGGAAGGTACAAGTAGACTCTTCTTGTGACACACGAGCAAAAAGCATAGCCAGTCACACATGCTCCCTCGGCTTTCTCACCAACACCCTCTGAGAAACTATCTGTACTGATAACTAGTCACCAAAGATGTGTATACTGAAATCAGCATCTCCTCTGACACATCCTGACCCTAATTTGTTGTTAGTACACCTACTTTTAGTAAGTGACACTTTCCTTTCAGTCAGCACCTCTCTCCAGTGTCTGCTCAGCTACTCTAATATTTAAGACTAACCACAGTTCAAAACTCCAACACAATCAAATGAGTGCTTAGCATCCCTTTAAAGTGCACAACCTGCACAGCACCCTGGATGACAGAACCACAAGATGCAATACACAGACCCCCTCGATTATTCTCACCCCAAACTCAGCTCTCTCCCTCAGGCATTTACAAGGGTAATAGACTGTTTCAAAAATACATTTCCTCTAGAACTCCACATGTATTCAAGTGTTTGCACAAACACTGCTACTTGTTAGATCCTAATAAAACTGTGTACTGCTGAAAATGATTGCAACAGAGGTCAGCCACAGAAGGTCTGATCTTGCATTTCATCCCCAAGAATCTACTGCTAAACTAATTTCTCCCCCTAACAACACAAGACAGACTAAAATTAAACTTCACAGTTGCTTTAAACTAACCTTTTGGCTGAAATGTCCATGCCCTGTTTGGGGATGATTTGCAAGTCTCGGATCACTGCCTTAAAACTCTCTGCTTCCTCTCTTTCCCAGCACATCAGTACAGGAAAAAGTGGTATTTAAACCAGCTTTCCTCATTCTTTGCAACAGATAAAGCAGGTCAGTGAAAGTCTGATCTGTTTTTTTGGTCTCTTTGTATTATCAGGTCTGATCAGGTAGAGAGGTGCCATCACTTCACCTCAGTGCCTTCAGGAGACATCAGCATCCCCCTGAGGGCATCCTTCACTGTTCTCCCATTGTGGGATTATGGCCTCCTGGCATTAAAAGAAGAGATTATTGAAAGTGCAATACAAACCTTTCAAAAAACTTTTCGAAACTTTTCAAAACAAAAAAAACTTTTCAAAAGCTTTTCAAAAGTCTTACCTTCCACTTAAACGTTCTCTTAGCAAAATTTATCCTAACAAGAAGAATAAATTATTCAAATATCTCCCTGAACCCATAATTAAGTCATTCATTCAAACTATGATGAAGAATATACCTTCTAGAGATCACTAATTGTTCTATTTAATGGCAATGTCTGTTAGCTCCTAATACCAGTAATGCTGATCACACATAGACCCTATTGTGCACGTTCTTTTATTTTATAGAAAAGATTTTTTAAAAAATCATATTGTAATACTATCATGAATTTAATGAACTTAAATAAGAATTTAGAAGGACACAAACCCACTGTCACCATATGCATAGGCCAAAGTTGGAAACAGAATAAAACAAGCCTCTAAAGAAGTCAGTTATTAGTATCCCACTTGTTTTAGAAGCTTTGTACACACAAAAGTCGTGATTCACATATTCTACCATAGGGTATGGGTATATCCTACGTGCAATTTTTATAAGTTCATTTCACCTGGTAAAATGAATGAATGAACCTGGTAAAGTTGCAGGGAGGAAGACCAAAAAATGTTTTCTCATTACATAGTTTTAGGCTTCTTCCCCAATTTTCTAGGAAAATCCCAGCGAAAATAAAGTGAAAGCATAGGCAGTGCTTTGTAGTGTGGTTGTTTTTTTTTCATTTATATTACTACTCTATTTGAACTATTATTCATCAATTGAGTAGAGGAAAAAGCATACTTCTCCATGGTCAGAGAAATACTTTCTGAAGGTCACATGATCCAGAAATGAGGTTTCAGCTTTGAAAACTGGGGCATCAAAGCAGATACCAGTAGACAATGAGAAGCCACAGACTATTAGGCAGCTGTATGTCCAAAGAACAGAAGACACAGAAAACCTACAAAACAAGTACAAGAGGAATAAGTAGGAAAGAACAAATAGGCTTGAATAAAAGAGGTATGGTATCAGGGAAAAAAAGTATTCTCGAAGAGATGATGTAAAAAAAAGAAAAACTGAGAATGTAAGTGAAAGAATTTAGTATGAATGAGGAAAGAGTAAGAAAAACACGGTATATGCATTTTCTTATATAGAGTATTCCTGAATAAATCTTTTGTATTATAAGGTTTTTAAAGCAAAAATCATCTCATTTGAAGCACATACAACACCACTGCACTGCCCTGAAGTTTTACTGAAGCCTGCAACAGTATGCAATATAAAGAGTAAACGACTAAATGGTTGCAAAAAAACCCACCTTCTTCCAAAACAGGTGGAAAAAAAGCTATGAAGTATTACCACTGGACTTGGAAGAACACCTTGTTCTCAGTGGTGGACTAATTAAGTGTACTTTAGCTACCATTTATCTGAACGCAGCAGTCCAGTAATTACAATGTACCTGCATGTACCTGTGGCAGCACAGGAAAAAAAAAAAAAAAAGATCTTTCCCTCTATTCCCAGAGAAATTTTAGCTGATGTGCTTTACTAACAAAAAGTTGAATATTCCTGTTTCCATCAGCAGTTGTTAAAGTTATAATTTATGGACTTAAAGTCAGCAACGCAGGGTATCCTTCAGTGTATTACTTCTCTTGAGCAAACTCATCTCCACTGGAACATATTCTCCACTATTGCCACAAGTGAGAGAAAGTACAACTCACTTAGTATCAGAATAAATTCCAACTTAACTTGATACACGTTTCTAAAAAAGATGGTGTCCACTCACTCACTTGCCTCTTGGGAGAGCACCTACCTTAATAAAGCCTTATTTCCCTTCACTTAGAGTGGCTCAGATAACCATCAAAAGTGATTCATTCACCATTACAGGACTTTTTTTCTGGGGCTTTTTTGTGGTTTGAGAGTTTCTGCAGCTGTGTCACATTCAAAACTCAGTTGTTTGTTGAGCCACAGTGAAAGACAATTAAAAATACATGACTCTCAAATTTAGATTCATTTAAATTCTAGAAGGAACGTACTTTGACAAGACCGCAGTTCTTTTTTGGTACACTTTCAAAGCTATTCTAGTAACAGAGTTTACTCAATAAGAAGTGTTACCTTTACATAATTATTAAGGAAAACAAATATCAGATAAAACATGCTTTTTGAAGTTGTCTCCATATAACCCGAAAACAGTTTTCAAATTTTTGGAGGTGTTGGTTGATGAGAAGCTCAACAAGAGACAGCAATGTGCGCTTGCAGCCCAGAAAGCCAACTCTGTCCTGGGCTACATTAAAAGAAACGCGGCCAGCAAGTCAAGGGAGGGGAATCCACCCCTCTATTCTGCTCTCATGAGACCCAACCTGGAGTACTGTGTTCAGCTCTGGGGCCCCCAACATTAGAAGGATATGGATGTGTTGGAGCAAGTAAAGAGGGCTACGAAGATGATCCAAGGGCTGGAGCACCTCTCCTATGAAGACCGGCTGAGAGAGTTGGGGCTGTTCAGCCTGGAGAAAAGAAGGCTCTGGGGAGGTCTTATAGCAGTCTTCCAGTACTTAAAGGGGGCCTACAGGAAAGCTGGAAAGGGACTATCTACAAGGGCATATAGTGATAGGGCAAGGGGCAATGGATTTAAACTAAAAGAATGTAGATTTAGATTAGATTAGATCTAAGGAATCAATTCTTCCCTCTGAGGGTGGTGAGGCACTGAACCAGGCTGCCCAGAGAAGCAGTGGATGCCTCATCCCTGGAATATTCAAGGGCAGGCTAGATGCGGCTGTGAGCAATGTGATCTAGTGGAAAGTGTCCCTGCCCATGACAGGGAGGTTGGAACTTAATGATCTTTAAGGTCCCTTTCAACCCAAAACATTCTACAATTCCGTTAAGTTCTTACAATGTATACAGCCAAATAATTTTGAATATCGATATCACGTAGTAGGAAAAACTGGTGTCAAACAAAAAAACTACTAGCAGACATTCCTGGAAGAAAAAAAAATTAGTTCTTATAGTTTTAAAGAATATATAATTCAGAAAAGACTGATAAAGAACTGCAAGTACAGAAAGGCCAACTCTCCAACACATTATTTTACAGGTCTAAAGCTTTTGGTGCAAAACATTTCTACAGTAAAGCTTATTAGTTGATTAGAGACGTTTTCTGAAAACAGCTTATATTCATCATCAAAATCAATACTAAACCCAATTTAAAGATAAGTAAGCAGAGGGCAAGTGTTTCTCACTAATTTGTGCAGATATATTGGAAATTACTAGAAGCTACAGCTTTTTGATGTATGAAGATATTCCAGAAACTGTTCATTTTCCTCAACTCTTTCCCCTCAAAGCACTCCCCCTACAAAAAGTCCAAGAGCACGGTTTATACTTCCCAGAATACTGATGATTATGAATTAAGTCTTTGAACCCTTGTCTCCGAGAACCACAAAATGAACATCATTTGATACCAATATGTATTCCTGAAAAAACATGCCTTGAATAATTCTACACTTTTTGTGTTTTGTTTTGGGTTTTGGTTGGTTGGTTGTTTTTTTTGGGGGGAGGGGTGAAAGATCAATGAAAAAAAATCCCACAACCAAACAAAACCTCACCACATGTCACTGGAAAATTCTGAACCTCAGAAAAACTGAACGTTTACTGCATTGCTTGTAAATCGTTACAAGAACAATGCTATGAATCAAAGTATTTTTAATACATGTGTCCACCAAACAGTGAATTCTTGTCTGATGGTCAAGGTATATTCCACCCAGACAGCAGTTACTCAGAACTAGCATGACTTTCACCTAGCAGATTTTCAGCAACCAACCAAAGCATCCATTCATTACCTATTCATAATTGTTTAAAAACATAATATTCATGCTAGATTTTTCTGGATAGCTATGTATTCTGCATAAAGATGTGTACGTAAATTAATGTTCAAATATCTTATTTAAATATCAAAACATACTATATAGTATCTCTTCAATTAAGATTCTATACAGTATCTCTTCAATTAAGATTCGTTCAAATATTTAAACAGCAGCAATATTTGAGAAATGCATCCTCCATATTAAGTTTTATATGAAAAGGCTGACAGCTCTTAAAAGTATATTCAAAGGAAAAATGATGGATTTAACAAACCACAAATGAACATTCGTTTTATTCTAACACTTTTTAAAATTTGAACTTCCCAGGTGTGCCACCCACTTACAGACATGTATTTTAAAAGACAATAAGTACTTATGAAAATGTTTTGAAAGAGCAGAAATAGCCAAAACAGAATCGTTCACCCTGCCACGAGGTTGGCTGGGCTAGATATCGAAGACCCTCAGAACTAACAGCTACCTGATACCAGGATAACAGTGCACACAGCCACTTAACTTCAACTGGTAACCCCAGTCAACTACCAACTCTGCAAAAATCAACTTTCTTGCTTATTGTTCCCTGCACATCAATAGACTTTAAGTTGTCATCATTCCAACCAGGACATGTGAACCACATTATAATCAGAGGGGGGAAAAAAAAAAAAAAAAACACACCACCACGCAATTTTTTTTTTTTTTTTTTTTTTTTAAATAGACAGGACCCATGGATCAGCTTCCTCTTGCTATAGGTGTCTTCAGTGAAGACATTCTGACATTTTATCAGAATCCAGGACCTAGAGTGCACCCATTCCCTGCAGAATCTGTGTTTAACATCACACCTGTCATTGCTACGAGTGTATAATTTTCAATGCAAATGTGTTGCTGTAATTTTATTGGATCTGGTGTTTAAGAAAAAATTCCAGACTTTTAAGAGATCATATAGTGGACATGATTCACCTGTTCACTATCTGGAGACTGCATAACGTTTCCCCTATAAGGTGGTAGCTGTCTAGGAAAACTCAGTGAGAAGCATTTCCAGGAAGCTGACCTGCTCTATATCATCAGTTTGAGGCTTATAATGGAGAAAATCAGTATAAAGCTGCTTTTTTTTTTTTCCCTAGCTCTTTGTAAGTATCTTTGTGTTAAGTAACAGGCTCAAAAAAACATAATTCAGGTTCCGGCACCAGTTCATCAACTGAAAAATAAACACAAACTACTGAATGTGGCTGAACAAGTCATAGAAAAATAGTTATAATTTGGTTCATGAACTGCAAATATCACAAAGACTCTGAGACACCCTGAACCTGAAACTTTCCAAGCAGATTAAAAAACAAACTGGCTACTCTCTCTCTTCCCCATACCTTACCCTTCAAACAGACATGAAAAACAAATCATGCACTTCCTGCCATTAATGTTAAAGTACCATAGGCTATTTAATCAGCTTTAGATCCCAATTAAAAACTCACTGCAGTCAACTGGAATTTTTCCTGCTGTCTTCTGCAGGTGCAGGATTAACAGACAATGCTGATTTCTGGAGTTTCAGCATGACAGGAACTTTCACTGAAGCCAGCGATACATACAGAAAGAATAAACTCTGAAAGCCTAAACCTATTCGGGAAATTACTTCTTGGGTAATTATCTTTACTTTTATGCAAAAGGAGGCTGTTAGCATCTGATCACTGTAGTCAGTTCAAGCTCATTTACAGGTGCTAATCAGAGCAGATTCAACCTCACTTTTTATAGCGTATTAAATCTTTGAAGGCTTCTTTATAAAAAGTGCTTCCTTGCAAAGGACTTAGCACATTCAATTCCAACTCATTCAGTAGAAACTGAATGGGCTTTGCAACCTTCAGGAGTCAGTAATTTCTTAGATTTTTAAAGCCAGAATAGACCCTTGTGACCACTTAGTCAGGCCTTCTGCATGCAATTTCACTGAAGTTGAGAGAGGTACCTAGAATGCCAAGCAATTATTGGGAGAATGAGAAGAGGCTGCCCAAGGCAGGCAACTGGATTTGGAAAATAACAGGTAAGATTAGGGTGGGGTTTTGTTTTGTTTTTCTCCAAAGTTTGCTGTCTAGAAAATATTTTGAGTAAGGGGAGGGGTGGAGGGGAAGTTGTTGGTGTTTGGGGTATTTTTTTTGGTTGGTTGGTTGGTTGTTTTTTAAACACTAATTCCTCATGACAGAAGTACAAATACAATACAATAACATTCAACTGATTTCTGGACAAAGACTGCTTAACTGAAATCTCACGATGAAGAATCTGGAATTTACATTACGTTCCATGGGGGTTAATAATGAAGTAAGGATTAGATGGTTTTTGTAGCTACAATGTTAAAAAAAATTTAAGAGTAGTCACAGAGAACAATGGTAGAGAAATATCAACAAGCTGGTTTACCTACACTTCAACTGTTGCTGGGATACTCCTAAAATTTTTGAGTGTGTTACTCAATACTAGTACATTGCCTCAAGGAAAAACTACTCAATTCAAAACCTACAAATCAATTCACTATCAAAGCAGTTTTATTTATTAGCAACACTTAGTCAGTTGTGCATGAATTGTATGTTCAGGATCAATACCAGCAATACAACACATAAACCACAATATTTGACAACTACAAAGTATTAATATATATATCTACTGATTTCCTAAGCACCCTTCAATAATTATTCCCCCAAAGCTGTAATACTGACACCCCGACAGATGTTAAATGCTGTTATAGGCACTCCTCCCACTTCTTACAGAGGTGCAGGTTCCCTTATGCACATCCATCTCTTGCTGGAGCTGTGGTTGCTGCAGCTTTACATGTACCCCTGCAACCTGCTAATCCATATGCTGGTGAGAAAGCCACCACGGCCACCCATGCACACCCAAATGTGGATTCCCTGCTATTGCACCCTGCCCTGTCCCCTCTAGCTGGATGTGAGCTGACTGCAGTGTCTGACAGGGAGGACGCTCCTCCTGGCCTAGGCAGAGCTCATGTGCCAAACGGGGCAACTTATGCCAGTGCCAATCCATGCTTAGAAAGCTGCTCTGCTATCCTCCTCTCAACCCAAGGTCCCACATGATTGTTGCTTATTTTCATGCTTCTTTCATACTTCTAAAAGCAGACATCTTTGTTTCAAAAGTCTCTTTATAATTGCTTGCCTTTTTTTTTCTTTTTTTTTTTCTTTTTTTTTTTTAAATCTGGTGGTTGTTATCTTTTTTTAGCAACATCACTGTTTGGGTAAATGCCCTCTTGGGTAGTTCTGGCTGTTCCTGGCACAGTCTCTCACTCCATGACACACACAGCCCTCACTCCATCCCACTCAAACATTTGACCAACAGGAAGGTAAATATAGGCACCCCACATCCACACTTCGTTACTTTTCCAAGGTATTACATAAACTATATGCAAGTACCAATAACTACATTGGTTTTATTGTTTGTTCAAATTAAATAGCTTTTAATTTATCTAGTGAGCTTTACAAATGTTAGCTTGCTAAAGAAGAAAACACTTCTTAAAAAGGTTCAATCATTTTCCCTCTGCTCCCTTAAGAATAACCTACAAGCTGCAAATATGAAAGAGAAATGCCTGTGGACTGATATGAAAATACTATCAAATTTGCTATCTCAAACACATTTGAGGCTAAAAAGGGCAGATTAAAGAGAATCAGGATGAATCTCTTTGCAGGTCTTTACACACACATCAAGGGAAGCAATCACCCACTGATTTTGTATTCCAGTGAGTATGTCAAGGTAAGAAAGAGTCATATGGAATAGTCCAAGATTATTATTACTGGAACCTCACTACAAGTATAAAGCATTCAGATAATATAAGACGACAATATTTCATTCAGCAGTAGCATTTTCAGATTGAAACAGCTATATTTGAAAATAGAAGAGTCTGTTGTAAGGTATTAGGCGAAGTTAGATTCTGTGAACGTAGAGGGAGTGTGGAAGAAAAAGAAACTAAGTAATATACACTGTAATAACATGAGCTCTGTAGTTATTGAAATGGCAATGCATCAAGCTAATCAGATTTTTCAAGTGACCTTTCCAAATGGATCTGTAAAAATTCTTGGGCACAAAAACTGGTATAGTACATCACATCATCTTAAAATATGATACATGGCAGTACCACAAACTGGTAAGCACCAATAATAACTGAAATAAGTTTCTGGATCTTCGATCCTGTTCATATTCTCAATGGAACAGCAGTTATCTGATATGAACACACTCTGGTCAATAACAGTAAAAAGAACTTATGAGTTTTCTCAAATTCAGCAGAATTCCTTCACCATCATCTTCCTAATCTATTAAAGTACTCTTCGTGACAATGAGGAAAAAAAATGAAAACTATGTGGTTTCTAGGTAGTGGAGCATGTTTTTAATGCTTAAACTTAGCAAAGCTGTGCAATTACCAAAGCCAGTGACTCATGATCTTTCAGCAAGACATTTTCATTCTTTGCACAGAAGAAAATTTGCAGAGGCACCACAACTGAATTTTATGCAATCTCTGACAATAAAACATGTTTGGGTTATTACTGTATGAATAAACCATTTCCCAGAGAAAGCAAAGTAGTTTCTAAAAGATATTGCACAAACTCACCAGCTAACACCCCAGAGGAAAACTGTCATTAAAAAAGCAATTTGATGAGTTTGATTCTAAGAATTCTACCAGAAGTGCATCATCTAAATGGAATTACTGAAGTCAGTTCTATGATGCACAGAATGAAATCTAAAGAAAAATAAAATCAATGGCACAATATAAGAAAGAGGTACTGAAAGAAGAAATACAATACTCTATGTATTGAGTATTAGTGTCAGCAGATATATTTATAATACATGTATTTTATATTGCATACATTAATATATATTTCTTATTAATCTGAAAAAGCAGTTAAGTGTTTCATTGTCATCACTGCCTTCAAATCAAACATGCATAAGTAGAGAAAACAGAAATGCACGTGGCATACTCTGATGTCAAATAGTAACAGCTGGCACTGACAGCCTACCCCTTTTCGAAACCAAGAAATTGTGCTGTACGGGCAGTTACTGATATGAACAGTTTTACTCCACGAGCTGTTTCAGGTGATGGGGGACTATATTTCCCAAGTCAGTCAGGAGGCTGAGAGGACCTTTCTTTGTAGTCATATTACACCTTACAGTACACCATGACAATTTCATTTCAAAATTCATGGAATTCTTCAGATATTCTGCAGAGGTCCAGCTCCTATTCATACGAGCTTAGCTTTCTTACAAACACAAAAAGTACCTAAAATTTAGAAATCCTTCTTACTTTCTAATTAGAGATGCACATCATCTTGTTATTAGAACTTAAAAGACAGACATTGGGGACGGCAGAAATACATGAATTAAGGTCACAATTACAGACAAGCACTTCCAGTAATTAACTTTTTAATAAGAACATAAAATATAGTCTTTTAAGGTTTCATAGCAGAAGCTCTAGTTTAGTCAATATTTTTGGTTCCATAATTTAACTACAGAATTAAAACCCGTTCCTTTTTTTAAGAAAGCCTGATATGAAGACTATAGAAATATATCTACAGGTGTTCTGAGTGCCTTTGAGAAGTTTTATGCCTAAGAGTCCCTATGAAAAAAAAAAATCACAGATTTAAATTAAAAACACCCACATAATTGTTTCTTTCAGATTCTTTTGGCATCACAAAATAAATTTGAGTCAAACCAAACATCCATCCAAGTCTTGTAGCCCATCTCCAGTGGTGGCCAAAAGAACAGCTTAAGCAGATCATGCACTATTCTATACTCAGATTTTCCACAAATACTTAATGCCTGAAATTCACATGTTCAAAATAAATTTTGTAGTACTATAAGGTTAAAAATATATTGCTAATATATTGCTAAGTTAACTCCGCTATTTCTATTTCCACTTGACAGACAATACCACAGGCTGAATAGTGCAAAGGTACAAGTATCTTTTCATATCTCTCATCTTCGAAGCTATGCACGTGGACACCTGAGTACCATGTCTGAAATCTTTATTTGTCAACAATGCCTTAAAGGAGAATTTCTGATTAATTCTGTAAGTATCATTCTTTCAAACTCCTTGATATAACCACTTAAAAATTAATTCTAGAAATAGAACTGGATTAGAAATGAAGCTTCTACTAGTTATTATTTCTCTTGACTGGCATTTGATCTCAACTACATCTTATTTTCCTCGTGAGCAGGCTGTGTTGTGTGTAAGGCACACAAGCAGCACTTCCTTTACCTTCTCTGGATTAACTTATCATACAGTTTATTCTTCAGAAAAGCAAGCTGAGTATCAAGGCACGAAACAAATATACAACATATAGATACACAGATAGCTTCCAGAGATTCGAAGTGTACCCAGAATGGGAGTACACAAAAGTACTTTCCACAGATTTTCATACAGGAAAAAAAAGAATTAGACATCTGACAACTAGAGATCCTTTTGATCATTTTATTTCTACTCTACAATGCTTATGCCCAAGAGGCATTTTGCACTCATTTAACACAGGAAATGAAAGGAACATCAAAAGCATAGATGCGATCTCCTTCAACTGAGGTCATTTTACCTGAATTTTGTGTTCCAAAGTCCAAGAAATATCAATAACTTAAAATTTCTCTCTACATTCTAATAAGGTCAGATTCCAGAAGTATCCTATTCCTTTACATGTTGATGATATATTATTGAAAGTCTCGGTTTCTCATACAACAGTGTTTAAAAAAGACTAGAAAACCATGTTGTATCTTTCATTTTTTCTGCCACAAAAAGGAATTAACCGAGAAGTCCAAAATCCTAACAAAAATTCAGAAAAAAAACAGTTTCAAACAGAATTCAACATTTAAATTTCAAATCTACCACCAACAGCAATGATCAACTCCACAGTGGCGTGGGGGCAGGGAGAGCACAGAAAGAAAAAAGCAAACAACACGGATGTTATTGTCAAGTCTTAGGATAAGTCAAGGCTTTTCCTTCAGAAATAGAAATGCAAGTGAATTCCTATCCACCATAACAAATTACCTGGATGATTCCTCAACAAAAAATTGCAGTATACGTTATCACTTCCCATCAGGATTGCCAGACTAGAAAAATGTAAATGGACAAAATACTAATAGCAAATCAGAAATTTTAAGGAATCGCACTTTTGTTTTATCCGTAACAGATCAAAATTGAAAATCTTGAACATCTACAGCTCATCCTTCCTTGACTTGCCATCCAACTTGAAGTTACCTAGAACACTCAGTTCAGCTACCACAAGGAAGCCATTTAACAACCAGTCATGACATCCTCCATGGTACATCATCCTTGCTTTGGGTAAAACTAAATTTCATTTGGAAAAATAAAAGTAACCTTGCAACTTCCTTTCATTAAAATGCTAAAGTCAACCTTGGATTTTCTAGATCTATTCATTGCTGTTCAGTCTCACACAGACATTGATTTTCAAAGATTTTTCTTAATATAAGCTGTATGAACTACGTTCAGATACTACCACTGCGCCCTGTACGAGTCTATGATCTTCCTCAATGTAAAACAACAGGTAAGACTCATAAGCACACACACAAAAAACCTGCTCTTTACTTCTTATCTTTGCAGACCAAACTCATACTGATTTTAACTGACTAGGAAGGTCAGAGTGCTCAGGGTTGACACAGCAGTTGTGTCCTGTTTTCATAACCAAGTCAAACAATCACAGAAGCTCAACAACACAGAAGCACAAAGTGACCCAGACACGAGTCTAAGGAGTAAACAGCAAAGAACGAGCTCCAAGTCTTGAATATGCTTACTCAGGCTTCATATCTTTGGCAAATAAGTTACTTATACATAATTCCAAGTAACAACTCTCTTGGTATGTGCAAACGCATGCCCAAACCTACAGGTTTCACATTCAGAATAGGACATTATTGTGGAATTAACTCTGTTAAGTTAAAAGCAATTACTTTCTAGTTGTGTTTTTACTATTCTTCTAATAACCAATGAAATTATCTGTAATTGTGTATGCAACACCATTACAATGAAATATTATTAATAATGTTTTCTGATTTAACTCTGTGAGTAGTTTACTAGATTTAACACAAAAATCTCCTATGGCTGTTCATCTTGGAAATAAGGCCAAAGATTGCTTTGATGCAGTAGATTTAATAAAAGTCCAGGTCTTACCCTAGTCAATTTAGGATGAAGAGTATAGATCTTTCTTAAAAATACACATTATTAGAATCACTAAAAATTTTATTCTTCTTCACAGGTTATTCAAGAAGTTCTTTGTTAATTATTATTATTAAGTTCAGTCCACAAAAATCCTAAATAAATGGTCCCTGTAGCAAAGAACACTTCCGATACTGTTCTGATGCTTCAAAAACACTGTCAATGCAATTTAATTTTGTCTACTAAATATAAACTGTTGATTGAATTATAGGTTTCCTTCCTTCAATCTAACTATCCTGGAAAAGTATGATGAGTCCACATCACCAAAACCACTAAAAATCCAAACACATACAGCAGTCCTATAACGCTCAGTCAACCTATCTTCTAAACAATCTACAGTGAATCAGCGTAGCAGCTAATGATTTCCCAGACTTCTCACAGTAACCAATCATTGGATGACACAAGTGAATGAAAACTTAACATGAGGTCACAATAGAGGTAATGACCATATTGACATGGGTTTGTCAGTTTCTAGCACTGGGCTCATTTTTGTCATGGGGACAAATTCAATCTTTTTACTATCACTGAATCCCAGTGGGAAAATATGCATAACTGAAATGTTAAAGTAAACCATTAAACCTGAATTAGCGGAAGAAAAAAAAAATAAGAAAATGTAGTATTGTTTTTAAAGTTACACTACTTGTTTACAATTCAGAAGTGACATGGATCAATGTCTAAGATAGCATGCACAAGAATGACATCCTTACAATGAAAAACGCCTGCTTCGAACAAATCCTATTGAAGCCAGCCTTGCCTCCAGAATCACATCACAGCTTACGACTCAGTTACATTACAAACTTCGGGTGTAGTTTTGTGAAACTGCTGAGCCACAAAGTGATCCTACTACACCTTTACTGAGGCTGGCTGTCATTAGTGACTAACCCTCTCAGAAAGGAAGTTAAACATGAGCAAGTCTAATGAGCATGAGAGGCAGTACAAGGAATGACAGAGGAAGAGGGCAGACTGGGTTGCAAGAGCATCTTGTGAAGCTTCATGCATTTATGTCCGAGTGAAGAATCACTGGCATAAATCATACACTGTCAGCTCCTCTGTAACAAACTTGTTTATCTGAATAAATGCTATTAATATTCATCTGAACATAAAGTAAATGTGTTAAGACCTGAAGAGCCAGTATGATAGATCTATTTTATTTACAGGTTTCAGTTCAGTTTTTAGTGTAATGAACTGGTACAAGTGCCCATGCTTTAGAAGTTTTATTCATGAGTATTAAGTGAATTGCAGTTGACATCGGTGTTATTTTATCTGATGAACTCTAGAAAGATCTCAACTAAATTAAATAATATGGCCTTTAACAGAAATTCATTTCAGTGCAGGGAAGAGACCCATGCAACCAGGTATTCTTGAGAGAAATCTGTTGAGGCAAAAATTGTCAAAAACACGACTGTCAATTATTTAGTTATCTTGACAAATCTTGCTCCTCCTTTATTTATCTTTTAAGGTGAGGCTAACATTATTATATTTAATATAATATTGCAAATTTGCTTTTCTTTGCTCCACCCAAGTTAAAATATAACTGACATTCAGCATCATTCAATAGAGCATTCAGCTTTTGAATGCTCTATTGAAAACATTCTGAGCTGTACCAAGTGTAAAGATGTCACCTATACTACCTAACTTTTAGAATCCTGAAGCCTTGTGCACTGGATGGTGTTTGCACATCTTTATGTTCATAATTACGTAACTTATAAAAAAATAAAGCTACTGCCTACCTTGATTAGTATATTAGATATTTCAAGATAGATTCTTAAGTAACAATCATGTATTAAAATGAATCTATTTTATAATTAGAAAAACAGTAAGGAGTTGGGTTTTTTTGTTCTGCATATATGAACACTTTTCCCTCCAAAAATGAAACCAAACCACCACCACTCACTATCTTTACTGACTGCACTAACCATGGCTATAGCACAGAAAGAATTACAGGAATAATTTGTTCTTCAAACCATTTGTCTTTTTCACCCAAGAGGAACACATGTAATCACAGACGGACTCTCTTTCTAACATTTGCAGATTTTTGTGCCTTTTGCTTTCTCGTTTAAACAACATCAGTTTGTTGAAATGACCATTTGTCAGGGTTTATTTAACCCCAGTCGGCAACTAAGCACCACACAGCCGCTCGCTCACTTCCCCTGGTGGGATGAGGGAGAGAATCAGAAGGGTAAAAGTGAGAAACTTATTGAACTGTCTTTATCTCAACCCACAAGTAATGCAAAAGCCATGAATGCAAGCAAAGCAAAACAAGGAATTCCTTCACTACTTCCCATGGGCAGGCAGGTGTTCAGCCATCTCCAGGAAAGCAGGGCTCCATCATATATAACGGTTATTTGGGAAGACAAACGCCACCACTCTGAATGTCATCTTCCCCTTCCTTTCCTCCTTCCCCCAGCTTTATAAGCTGAGCATGACGTCACATGGTGTGGAATATCCCTTTGGTCAGTTGAGGTCAGCTGTCCCAGCTGCGTCCCCTCCCAACTTCTTGTGCACCCCCAGCCTACTCACTGGAGGGGCGGCATCAGAAGCAGCCTTGCCTCTGTAAGCACTGCCTAGCAATAACTAAAACATCCCTGTATTGTCAACGCTGTTCTCAGTACAATCCAAAACACAGCCCACACTAGCTACTACGAAGCAAGTTCACTCTATCCTAGCCAAAACCAGCACATTCTCCAACCCTTATTCCATACCATTTACGTCATGCTCAGCCCCACACTATCCAGTGCATCCTCATTAGCCACATCTCCCTTCCCATCCTTTGATACAATACACACATATCATTCCCTTAGTCTATGGACCACTCCTGTGTAATGTCCACCAAATGTCCACTGAGTTCATTTAGACCATTGCTTTGGGCTCCACCTGTTATGGTGGTCACTCAGGACAGAAGAGGTGGTGTGTTGCATGGAGTTGTTTGGCACCAAAGCCAGCTCAGGTCAGGTCACTGCTGCACTTGCACTGCTTCTTGCAAGGCTTGTCCTCCATTGGTTCAGGTGGTTCCTGCTATAATAATTCATACAACATGCACCTCAAATCATGGGTTACAACAATTTAAAAGTATATTCATTACAACCTCCACCCCTAGTCCCTCTGGACCGGACCACAGACTTTAACATTGCAATAAACAATTCTCCTCACTCCTAGCCTGGCTAGCAACAAGTGGTTCTTGCTACATTGTGCGCTTATCTATGCCACAGGCTTTGAGGTGCTCCAGCATGACCTCATGCACAGCAACTGATGCATCAAGGAGTACCTTCTCCAGCATGGACTCATCCTTGGGTCACAATCCCTTCAGAGGTATACCTTCTGTGGCACAGACATAACCACAGCCACAGACACTTCAAGATGCATCTGCTCTGGTGTGGACATAGTCATGGGCACAGGCACTTCAGGGTGCCCTGCTCCCGCGTGGACTCATCCACAGGTCAGTGTCCCTTTGACTGTGGGAGTTCCAGCCTGTCCAGTGCAGCAGCACAGAAACAGCAGCCATGCCCTGGCCATCTGCCAGCCCAGGCACAGAGCCATCGCTGTTATCAAAACATTTCAAGGCACAGCAGAGTAAGATGATCAGCAGTACAGTAAGCAGTGAAAGGAAAAAGTAGCCATTAACGAGCACCAGACTCATTACACTAAGTATAAGTAAGACATAGATAGTAAGGCAAGTAAGCCCCACGGCAAGCACAGGAGCCTACCAACTAATAGCTAAACAGCAGTAACTATAAATTATAGGTAACTATCGCAGTCAAAACCAGCACAACATTTAAGTGTTATCTTAAGACAATGAAAAGCATTCAAAGAAATCCACACACTTTTTTCTACTATTTGAGCTTATCATAACCAACACAGACAGAGTCTCCTCTCCAATTTCTGCCTAACACCTCCTTGTATTGCAACAGTACTGATGAAATGGCAAATAAAATAAAGTGGGTCACAGAGCTGGCAATGAAAACTCACTAAGAAAATTACACTGAGGACACTTGAGCCACTACTAATGATTGTGAGGTCGAAAAAAGAGCCCTGTCCTCTTCACTGCATGTTCTCAGTCCATCAAACCCCATAGAACTTTTCCTCTTATATTTTCCATAGCTTTTATTCCTCTCCAAAAGAGCTTGTTACTCATAAAGGTTGTTCTACAGCTCTAGCACCACTTTTATGTTTCACTGATTATAAAACACATGTGTTCCTAACATCAATTCTGCTTTCACTCTACAGGCACTATTTTTAAAAAAATGACAGAACCGATAGGAGTCTGATATAACAGCTTTGTAGGTATGTAAGTCAGTTTCTGTATCTTATGAAAATGTATCTGAAGGCAAAGTTTGTCATTTCTGTTAATAATAATGAAGAAATATTAGAGAAATATTTTGTGCCACATCAAAACCTGCCGCTAACAGGATACGTAGCAAGGAATAAAATCAAGGTCTCTTTGCTCACTTCCACACTAACATAACATTTATGCCAAAATTCTCTCACCTTCCGTGACTCTCAGTTCTGTGAGAGACAACATGAATTTGTTGTTCAAAACGTTTCTGTTCATCTCTGAATCAAAGAGATGTCCTAATTGTCTTTAAGAATAGGGATTCCGCATGTCTAGAAGCAGAGCTGACATGTTGAACAGTCTTGTGAAAAGGAAAGTATGGAAACAGCCTTGCTAAATGTAAAGGCATCCAGATGTGAGATACCCTGTGCGATAATCACATCTCTCTGTACAAAAGCCTACTGCATGCCAATGCGTATTTCCATCCTCCTCATCCGCCATTCGCATAACTATTTTGTTTCCTCATCCTCATTTCCTTTTGCATCTTCATTCCTCATGCAATGTTTCTCAATTCTTCCCACATTCTGAATTCCACATTAAGTTTTGCCATGCTGCTCTACCTTTAAACAGCCAAGTATCCCATGCAAATCAAGACTAATAAGAGTTTAGACAAGATCTCTGACATGGGTCAAGTCAGTAGGTGACATCCTTTTCCTTTCCCACATACCCCTCTTATTTATTAGGTTTGAGCTATGAAATAAAATTATCCTCAAATTCCAATAGTTCAGATAAATCAGAAATGAGAAGTGGTGAAATTAGGATTTCCAGAGAACTCTTTCCTGAAACATAGACATTACATCACAGTAATCTCACAAACAATGTATTACATGAATATGTGAGCTCAGTAGGAATACTGAAGTTCTATTTTTTCCCTCCTAGAAATGAAAAAATACTAAATACATTTAGTTTCGTGTGTTGGTTAACACAAGTATGACTCAGGATACAAAATTATTTTGCAAATTAAAAAATCCATTATTAGTTTTGAAATCTGTGTAATAAAAAAAAAAAACAAACCACCAAACCCCCCTTCCGCAAAAAATCCCACGTTTCATGCCAAGTACTCCCTAAAACTTAAAGAAACAAAAACCAAGTTTCACTGAGACCATACGAATTTTCTATACTTTTTTATAATAGAACTTGTGGATATTGTGTTACATAAAAACACCTAACTTGAGCATTGCTAGTTATATTTCTGTATAAGGCTGTTTCCAGATAACACATATCAAATTAACCTTTGTTGTTGTTTTTTTGCTTTGTTTTTAACAGGAATTAAGACCAAAATTATGTTAAACGATTTCCAAGTCATGAAGATGTAAAGCTTAGAAACAGTGTCCTCAAACACACTGCTACAGACATCAATCTATTGCTCACTTTTCATTTATTTCACACATTAAGACATACAGTCTCCCACTCTACATAATCAATGAGTGATATTTCATTTATGCATCAGTAGGAAATATTAGAAAAGCTTAAAATAAACTTTTTACATTTCCAAAACATTGTAACTTAATAATTTCAAGTTGCAGATTGTTTATTAAATAGAGTGCACACTAGCAAACATATCTACATTAATACATTGACACACCGATGTTTTAAACGAAAAAACTCGATAGAAGACAATTTGAGTCTAACAGTGCTATTTGGTTTTCACTTTTCTTTGAAACCACAAAGAAACAATGAAGGAAAAAAAAACAACACTCATTTGCAAGAACTGAGGACACCATTTTAACTCACAGGATACTGATGCGATCACTGTCTTTATCAGTCTAAACGTAGCACTGAAGCTCAGATTTTTGCTGACTTTCAAAAAGCCAAAAATTTAACATCTGCATCTGAAGCATTTAACTCCATTTTCAGGTTCTGCCCAAATTTTCAGAATCCTTTTTTACTCAATTCATTTAAACAGAAGTTTAATGGCCCTATTCTCTCCAGTAAGATCTAATAATAGTTTTTTTTTTAAAAAAAAAGGTCATTTACACTACGTTATACAGACTCTAAATGATTGTGCTCGATAAAACAAATGCAAGAAGACTAAAGCCACCAGTCACGTTCATGAGAATAGAAAAAACATTTAGTGGAAAAAAACTCAAAAATTTAAAGCTCATGAAAGAAGTCAAAAAATCACGTAAAAACTGTAACACTTTATTAAAAGTAGGGTAATGACTGCTGAATTGCTTTTGTATTTAATTGAGCACCTTGATAGCATTGACATATTTCAGGCCAAGTGTGGCTGAAATCTTCGCATTATTGTTATGCTGCCTAAATTGAACAAAGTTCAGCACTGATGAGTTAAGCTGGTTTTACTTAAGCAAGCTTTCATTGATGAACAGAGAAGCTATGCCCACTGCATGCATTCTCTTTTCTTTCTCTGAATATTTTTAAGGAGAATTTGGGAATCTTACATCAATAGCAGTTTGTTTATATCATAATGATGGAAGTTACTCACCTATACTTATGCTAAAAATCACTGTTAGTACAGAGGCATTGCAAGATCTAACAAATTTTGAAGTCCAGAAAAATCCATTTTCTTCCTGAAAAGGTGTCAAAATCACCCACATTTTTCATAGCAGTTGCAAACTTCACTGAATTATAGTGCTATATCTTGTCAAAAACAGTAATTCCTGTTCTGATCATTGTCTCCTGTTTATTAGGGATGTTCCACATACAGCGTACTTTCAAATTGGATTGGGCTTTTTTGCTGGGAGGTTTTTCACTGAATACTTCCACTCCTACTTAAAGGAATCAAGTAAGTTTAAAACAGGTCTGTAAATTCACTTACAGCAGAAATAGAGCAAAATCTGTCCCTTAAGTTCCAGATGACAGGGACACTGTGAAGGATTGTTCTTAATATCTATCCCGATGAGCATTCCCACAGAGATAGGCACATCCCATATTAGGGCACATAATACAAAACTTCAATTTGGTAAACTGATTCCTCAGAATGCTTCTTTTATGGCAAGCAAGACAGCAATAGGAGGACACTGTGCCCATTGGACTGTAAAGAAAAGAGTCTAAGACATATTGGCAGAAATATTTGAATAAAGAAAATATTAAAGCTGCTAAAGAGCTCTACATTATTAAATTCTGCCAATTAGAAGTACAATGAATATTGTATGAAAGCAATGTACGAAGCATTTCTTGAAATTTTATCTGAAGGACTAATTAAGGTTAGTGGTGACAATATGGAAGTGCTCATTACTTATTTCTCTCACACAAGAGAATTATTAGTGCTTCACAAACAGTTCTAATCAAAACAGTGAAACTTTTTTCTTCTCTTTTTAAAAGGGATTCTGAAATTGCCCATATTTCACAAATAGCAAGTGATCAGAACAAAGACAATTTTCATTTACTTGACAAATGAGGCTTTTAACTCAACCCCCACCTTTTTGCGATAATGAATGACTTTCCTGCTCAGTTCATCTGGAATACATCATATTAGGATAGAGAGATGACAATGAAAGGCAGGAAAAGGAACTGAACTAAGAAATTCAAAGTATTATCTCCTTCCTGTGTATATTGCCATAAAGTAATAATATCTAGACAATAGTCATGAATTACTATTACATCAGAAGGGTGAAGAAAGACTAGTCAGAGTTGTGTGGTGTTTGTGTGGGTTTGGGGGGGTTTTGTTTGTTTTTTTTCTTTCTTACCTCTGTTTGCATAACATATACCACGTGAGGACATGTCAATCACAGTTTACATCGACTGTGTTCACACTGAAGCTGTGTTGTTGTGAACAGACAGCACATCTGCAGCCTCCCTAGCTTGACAAAAAGGCAGTATTCCCTCAGCTCCTAAACACAGCAGAAAATCTGCTAGAGACAAAAGTTTTATGAATTCAAAGCTAAATCAGTCACGTATACTACCTGCCTCAGCTGTTGGAGCAAACAAGGAAAATGAGTTCATGCCCTACCTTTTTCCTCATCACAAGGAGTTGGTCTATCACTTAGTCCTGATAGCCTCTTGCCAACCCAGCCCCACATTTAGACAGTTTTGATGGAGTTTTAAAGTATGTTTTCAGTTCTTTTCTGTAGATTACTTCCAATACAGCTTTATTAAACCCTAAGTACTCCTCCATCATTGCATGGTGCCTGTTGAACAATTTTTGTATTCTGTTTTCAGAATTTTTTTTCTATCACCTTTCATTTCTTTACAAATCCAGAAATTTTTATGTAAGAGATGAAAATAAAATTGCTTTCATTTCCAACTGTTATTCACTTATGGGTAACTGAAAACCACGTCACAGCATTATGTATACCACATAGCTCTTCTACAGAAATGAGCTTTAGGAACATAGAATCATAGAATCATAGAATGGTTAGGGCTGGAAGGGACCTTTCCGATACCTAGTGGAAATATATTCCACGTAGTTAACAAAAGAATACAATCAGGGATGTGGGAGAAGGGTTAAGACTAATTTAGAACATTATGCAGCCTAACCAAGGCCAGAAAAATTAAATATATATATGCACACACACACACATATATATATATATATATGCATGCCTGAGTGGAGCACTGAAGGCACTTCAACCATACCATTTTCCTGTTGGGTAACTTAAAAATTAGCTTCTAGTATATTACCTGGAAGCTAAGAAGGTACTACAGAAGCTAAAGAAACTAAGAACTGATCAAGGAATAGTACATACAACCTGACAAGCACTTTGCAAAATCAGCTGCCCTCCCACGCTAGGACAGATGCTTTAAAGCAACTAGAGAAATACAGTATATTTCTTCAATTATTCACTAGTAGCAAAAGTGAAAGTGTAGAAGACGATTTAAAACTACCTCTTCCAGTATGTTGTGTTCAAGGACTTACAGACCACACATCCAGAATAGTCTGTGTGCTTGTAGGAGAGCTATCGGCATCCCAACATCTTGGTCCACAGTGCAATACACTGAGGAAACAGCTCGGTCATGGGGAATAAAACACTTTTAGAGCTCTGGGCTGAAGAGTGGCGAAATGTATTAATACACATACACACACAGAAGTGATGAAATACTGCAGAGTTCAAGTCCTCCAAAAAAAGGCTTCTCAAGAGAAGAACAGGCCATGCATACATTTCACTAGGGAGTTCACACACTGCCTTTGCCTCAAGATACCTCTATTCTCAGTCTCCTAGCCTATTATCTAAAAATATACTTGGGCCTCAGGCTGTATTCATAAAATACATCACTCCAACTGCCTGCTATAACATATTACCTAAAGCAAATAAATCAGGAGTCCAAAGCCGGGGGGGGGGGGGGGGGGGGGGGGGGGAACCAACAACAAAACAACAGAAAAATCAATTGCTTCATGTCATCATGGACAAAAATTCACCGACAGTCTGTCCATAATTGACTGACTTGGTAACTTCAGTATCTTATCCTCTTTTAAAACAAACCAAATGGCATGAAAAAACTTGCTATTTGGGAAGTCTGTCTTTTAGAGGAAGAGACTTGCTTTTTCAAACAGTAGTTCCGGAATATCCATGCTTCAAAGAAAAACCAATAAAAAACAGAGGTTTAGTCTTTTAATGAATCATCGCACATAAGCGCAGACTTTATACAAGGAACAAAGTATCCTACGAGATACCAAATTACACTGAGACCAACAGCAGTTCAACTAAACGCAGATCTAGGTTCTTTCTTCAGATTACCTTCTGTGACAGACAGAGAGCCAAGATGAACACCCACTTATGCGGTCAAATAATCTCCTAGTTATTTTGAATATGCTAACAAGGATAGTAATTTAAAACACTCAAAAATACGTTGTTGGAATACACATTTACATGAATCTTGGCATGTATAGTTTACATCTAATTAACAAGCAGCATGGCTCAATGTACTTGTAGAAGAAAAACACTTAGCACTGAGGATCAATAACCACATTATATGCATTTCGGTTCATTTTTCTCCAATTTTTGCTCACTAAACCAGCTCTAGTACAGACTGTATTCCATATCCAGCTGGAATGCATCAGACAAATAACTTGAGATCTTAAATCAGATGTCTTAAATAGTCAATCCCTCAAACCATAAAAACGTGCCTAAAAAGGATTATCCACCAAAACCCTCCTGAAAATTAATAAATCTTTTGAAGAATCCATTAATAAAATATGGACCCAGTAAACACCTCTAATTAAAAGTTTTCTAATTTTCAGTCTTTGGAGAAAGGTCTAACATTTGAGATTTGGGGAAAATACACTTGTATTTTTCATTACGTATTTCTAGATGTATCACAGGCTGTCTGTTGGTGTTATATAATGGTGGCCTACTTTTTCTAACAGTACCTCTCCAACCTTCACATGTTTTATGACCAGAAGATATACTTAGTGTCACATGATTTTAAGAAATCCAAATTAGTGTAGAAAATACTTCATTTACTAGGAAATTAATTTCTTAAATCCAACTGAAGAGCAATAAAGAAGTATTCCTGAGAGTAAATTCTAAATACGATAACCAAAATAAAAAAATATTTGTTAACCAAAACAGTGATTACAGAAACATGACCATCCGCAAAGGATATTCAAAACAGACTTCACGTTAATAGGAAAAGGATGATGTATTTGTATTTTCTATTGATCAGATCTCATTACTGGGAAGGTATTTTAAAAAACCTTCAGTAGAAATGTTCAATATTTACTATGAGAACACTGATGCAATGGGAAAATTTTATTTAGGAGGAAGACATCTCTTTCTCGGGCATGACTTTTTTTTTCTAAAATACTTTGCAAACTGTTATCTATAACCTAAAGCTTACTTAGTGAAGAAGGTTTTCCAATGAGGTAATTAGCCTTGAACAAAATATCTTGCTCAGCTTAACCTTCTCTTAAATGAGGGATTACAGTTTTAAATAAAGCATTGCTAAAATCAAATAAATGTTGAGTGAGTTTTGTTTCACTTTCTAGTATGGAACAGTAGCAGAATGACTACAAGGTACTTAAAAAGCACAGATTCAACTCCCTCACTAACTGAACGCAAATACCTGCTTACATTCTCCAATTACTTTTTACAAAACATACCAGTAAGAAAAGTCACAGTACACAGAGATTTGTGATACTGTTCACTAATTTCACTTGCCACAATGCAGCATAAGATACTCAACTACTAAAAAAGAACAGTAAAGCTTTTGCTCTATTAAGTTTCCATAAAGAGCAAGCAGCATTTTGCACAATAGAGCATGAATAGCTTGATACAGCTCTTTTAACACGCAAAATGATACAAAACCACTGAAAACACAAAAGGTTCCACCAATCAAATAATAAATGAAAAAAAAAATCAAATAGAGAGGCAAACTTTTAAAAGCCATGTTTTAAACTGAGCTTGCCCCATCATTCCTGAAACATCAAATACAGTCCAAGAAGCTATATCGGAGGCAACTTCACAGCAATTTCATTCAAGTTTCCACAAATGTTCATGTTGTGCTTCACCCACCCTCTACCATCCCCCTAAAAGACAGAGTACAAAGGAGCATTTCAGAAAGCTGGAAATTGCAGTGTGACAAGAATCCCTTATCGCGGTTCAGTCCATAGTGGAGTGTGTTAAAGTGATGGATGAGAATTCGCTTTCTGCATTTCCTCTGTTGGCATTCACAACATTTCCTATCAGGACTGAAACACACGCAGCTGTGCTTGCTTTGATTGAAAAGGACTAAATTGGAGACAATCCCACGGTAATAGAACACTTTGTTTAAAATATATGCATTCATATACTCATGCTTTTTAAGCTTCTTCAGTGTATTTAAGACAGAGGAAGTTAACTATTTGATCTGCTGGATATTTTTCCCTAAAGCACATATTTTTTAAATATGTTTTAAAAATGCTATCTAGTTTTTCCTTGCTGAACCCTGGAAAACCTGGAAAGAACAGTAGGCTATCTACTACAGTGATCAGGTTTTCTCCTCTGTCTTCACAGCAGCAGTTAGACACCTGAAGATTGTTAAGAGAACTGATTTTACATGCAGCCTAGACCATTTATTTCTTTAGTTCAGAGGTCTTACCACAGATAAATCAACTACAACCTTAATGTGCAAAACAACTATCTACTTAGTCGGTCCTTCTCATTTAGTTTTTCTTTTCAGCTGAAGTACAACTTGTACTCTTTCCTATTGAGCAATTTCCAACCTCACTTCTCTCCCCAATCATATTCACCATTTAACAAGATCATTTTGAATTCTCAGGTTATCTTCCAACATTTAGAACTCTGATAGTTTGTTTCAGCTTGGTTCTGTCTGAAGACTCTCTATTCCATCACTCAGAGTGTTTATAAAGAATGGCATGGGCTGAAGCACCAGTGGATTGCCATGCAATTTCCATGAAAATACTAAACTTTCTTATTAAAGCTTTCTGACAAGTTCTGTACCATATTGATGTCATTTAGTTGATTTTTCTTCCTACACGTACTAATGCTAGGCTTCTGTATCCATCTTTAACAAGATGACTTTGTGTACACTCTCTTAAAAATTCTATGCCATGTTTGATAAACATATACTTGTCACAAGATTTCATGTAACATCTGAATTGTTTAACAGCTAGCTGCTGCCAAAAGTAGACATTCACAGGAAAAGAAAAAAATTTAAAAAAAAAAAAAAAAATCAAGAATTCTCACCAAGCTCAGTTTTCCCAGTCTGCTCGCTATCTTCTCCAAAGCACCAGAGCTGGTTCAAGGAAAGGGACTCAGAGTGGTAACAAGACCATCTTCCTTGGCTGCAGATAGCTTTTCAAATAACAGCTTTTCAAGCTCCTAACAACTTTAACAAGCTGCTTCATAGAGTTCTTACTTTTCCCTCTGTAATGGGATAGCATGCATTTGTGCCTTTAATATACTTAATTGGAGGGACTGCAGTTTTCTTTAGTACCTCTGAGGAGCCTTTCGGAAGATTTTACTGACCAGTTCTCTGAGTCTAACAGAGCCTGTCATACTGAAATTTGCTTTTTTTTATTTTGCTATTATTGCTCCTTCCTATCCCAGAGATCATGACTTTCACTAGTGACAGCTGCTCTCACTTAGTATTCCTTCAACCTTGACATTTTTAAGCACTTTTCTTCTTATCAGTCATAAATAAATCTTCAAAAGCCTATGCTTAATTGCTTTTTTCTTTGCATGAAAATAGTCTCTGAACACATTTAAGGAACTGTGTTCTGTTTCATCTTCTCACCAACAGATTTTCGGGCAGTTAAAAGTCTCCCTACAGCCATCAAGCCTCACAGTTCAAATGGTGGAAAAAAAAAAAAAACCACCTCATCTATGAATCATTTACTTTTTTTTTTAAGAAGATAAATGTTATTTAATAATTTCTAAGCCTGCTTTGAATTCATGGTGCTTTTGATTGCATAACAAAACTTGATGATACAAAAAGTTTTTACTATACTATTCCTGCTTTCACAAAATTGAAAAAAAAAAAAAAAAAGATTTATTCAACTTGAATCTGACTTTTGACCAACACACTGGTCTCTAAACCTATTGCAGCCTGTAAAGGAATTGTCAGGACAAAGTAGGTAACTGTTTTAACATAGAAAACAGAAACTAGTTTTGTGTCCCTCAGAATAAGGGAAACCATGGGCATCTACCGACTGTCAGTGTATCCTACAGGTCTCCCAGTAACATCTAAACCAAAAAAAATCTCTACAGTAATACTTTTCATACCTTCCTCATTATGTTAAGGAAATAACGTAACATAGAATAATTTCTGATGGAACTCCAAAAACAATTTAGGCATTAAAGAGTTGAGTATTTCATTAGATTTCAGAGAAGGGCAAAAAATCAGACCATTATCCTACTGGTAATTTACACAAGGCTGAAATTGACTCTCAGATAACTTAAAACGTAGGTATTCACTGAGCCTAAATTTGATTAGACTAACACAGTTTCTTATGCAAGGTTCTGCTTCATATAATGCTACAGACAAACCTGTCACAAGACTCAGCTAAAACTGCCTAAGACTACACTGTTAGCATTTGTTAATTTTCAGGTGCTTGGCTATGCAACATCATCATCTTTTAAAGACAGTACATTAAGAAGAACAGCAACTGTACTGTGGCCCAGCCTGCTTGTGTTCCAGCTTTTCTGGCTGGTCTATCAGAACACTAAGGTCTAGTCATGCTTGTAGCAAATAAAAATTACTTGTTTATGAATATTCTCACAACACGGTGAGGCTCTTCAAAAAGAAACTGCCTGCATCTTCTCTAAGGATTTTATTATGGAGGAGAAATAAACAAGGAAATACAGTCAAGGAATGGTCATGAAAAACAGGGGGTTTTTTTCTGTGGTTTGTTGTTTTGATTTGGTTTTCGTTGTGTTTATTTTTTTTCTCCATAGCACATTGTAGACTATACCCTTAAGCAGATGGATAGAGGACAATGAACAGTCACATCTTGCCTTCTGAACAGTACAAAGAGGTAGGAAAAACAACCGTGAGGGTACTAACTAGCAGTTAGATAGAATAAAAGAGAATATAAACAATATAAGAAATAGGGTAAGAATCTGCTCCTGTAAAAGATATGATACAGCCCTTTATATAGTAAACAGACATAAGATTCCAGATTTTTTAAAAAAAAATCTCATGCACAGTTGCAAAATTAACTTTACATTCCAATATTTCAGTTTTTAAACACTTCACGTTAACATTTTTGAAGTCACAAACATCCTTGTTATAGAAATTCTACTCACCCAGAAGGTTGGTAAGACTTAAATTTCTCTCTCAACCTTTTCTCCTATCCTAAAAAAAAATTTATACTGTTATTTAACAGCTGTTCGGTGTAAAACTGTATTTAAGTTGTGAAAGCTGTATTCTAACATGCTGGGCTTCCACAGTAATCATAGCTCTTCATGGCTTTTAAGTCGAAGTACCACAGCAGATTCTTAGGTTATTACTTTTAACAGAAAACACGTCAGTTGGTGCCAGAGTATGTCATGAGTGTATCGTAAATATGAGCACAGATATGTAAGTGCACTCATGACCTAGCAAGAAAACGATTGCTGACTTGTTTATAGCAGAAGACTTAATTAAAGGAGTCAGAGCACAAAAGGAAAAGATAAGCAAAAACTGCAAATAAAGATCTATTCAGGCTTACTGCTGTCAGTACAGTTTTCAAATAGTCCCGTAATGGGGCTTTTTAGTTTGAAAAGTACAATCCGTCTGACTTGAAAGTTTGGCACTGAATGAAAATTTGTTAGTGCCAGGAAGGCAAAGTGTGGGAATTGAAAGTTATTCATCACTGTAACACCTTACCACAGCCTAAACAGCGATAAAAGATTCTGTACAGGCCATAGTTCCCAGTATAAGAGCCTTTTTGTTAACTCATCCTATTGGAACATACAAGATGCTTACACACAAAATTATTACTTCCGGGGAACAACCTACAATACTTCAAGTTATTTTTACCATTGAGTAAAGACATTCTTTAATTACACTCCAACAATACTAATATCCAAGCTCCTTTACTGTGTATGTTTCTAGTACAGAATCTTTTTGGTTTTAAAAGCTTTAGCACACTCACTGAAAACTCCTTGCGTTAAACAAAGCAATACCCACCTTTCCATCAATTTTAGACTCTAGACACTTTGCGTGGAAGGGAAATAGGATTTGAAGGGAAACAAGGTGAGATAGTGCTAATTCTGTGTTAAGTGTCAGTTACGACAGTTCAAACAGTCATGGCACCTTTCTACTGCTAAATATGGAAACATTTGCCATTGCTGGATAGCTATCATGAATGAAAAATGGAACAATATTAACAATATTTACCATGTATCTTTTTTGGTACTGATAAGAGTTTGCAATACACCACGCAAAGAAGTCTCCTGGAAGTCCAGTGTGACATGACATGAATTAATGTCCACTTATTGATTAAGCTTTATATCAGCTAATAACGGAAAAGAATTTAAGGCATGAGAATAATTCAGTGACCCTGAATCAAAACACATTTGAAAAATTCAACAAGTATTTCTCATGACATTAAGATTCCTTTCAGAAACTTCTAATTCAGATATTTTGGGTAAGAAAAAAAATCTACACAGATAACTTGGCTTTTTTTTTATTAAGTTGTAACAACTAGCTTGTCATCGTATCATCTGGAGTCTTATCCTTTACTGTTTGATAAATACAGAGTACAAATACTAAATTATAAAAAATGACGACTTTCATATAAAAGCTTTCTAAACATCATCACACTGAAAACAGACCATTTAGGAACCTTTCATTTTGCTGATAAAGTCAAGATACGATTGCTTATCAATTATAGTTACCTAGGAAAAGTCCAAAAGCATGACTAAATTAGAGAAATCCAATTATTTAGAACCAGTTCCGCACATTTAGCCTGTTTATGTTCTTGGCAAGATTATATAGTACAGATATTTCATACAATTCATGTATATGGGACAACCTGATGACATTCAGTAACACTCCTCCTCTTAGAAATTAATCATATAATGATTTTCCTTAATATTAACAGCTTCCATATTACCCAGAGTTGATCCCAAGTCAGGATAGTGATGAAGATCACTAATTTTAATGGTTTAAGAGCAGTCATTTTATAACCTAAATTGTCTATCTGCAACCCTTATCATTATTTAGCATACTGACAGAGACACGTTTTAGCGCAACAGCAAAAGCATACACCTTGAGTTTTAAGTGTCGTGTTTCACCACAAACATGAAAAATGTTGTTGTTCAAATTTCTATTTGCCTATTCATGTTTAACACTGCCTGTGCATAAACATCTACAGCAAAACGGTTTTGCAATAAAGACCTGTGCTACTCACCTCTTTCCATAAAATGAGACCTTGAACCAAAAAAGCATAAACTTCTTTTTCCACTTTTCTGAAGTACTTAGAATATAATTCAGCCTAATTCATGTGCTGTCATTCACAAAGTGCTCACATAGATTATAACATCAGCCAGTGTTCAAATCAGTTGAAGATGATTATTTTTTGACATTTCGTATCAACAATTCAGATTTTCCCGTCCCAAAAGTAGCATAACAATTATAGCTCTTTATGAAAATTCAGAAATCTATAGACACGCTTTGCTTGAGACAAAGGTAATCACGTGGAGAAAAAGGTGTTGTAAAATAAGAAAATACAATTTTAAAAATACATTGTTGCCTTTTTTACATTTTCTTTAAATTGCAGAATCTATTTTGAAATAGGCAATAGACAACAGGCAATTACAAGTTGCTATAAGAAAAACAGTAGTTTCCTTCTTTATCGATCCAAAATTTAAGTGGGAAAAAGTCAACATTTTCACAAGTGAAAAGTCTGACGTGTTAGATTTTCTTATTTAATATCAAAATTTAAGATGTTTTAGAAGCAATAACTTTTGTCAAAGCTGCTTATGTTACTTTTGAGAACAGGTCTCATGGTCCTAATGCACCTAAAAAGTTAATCTGTTAACTGCCATGCCTGAGGTTGACTACCACCAATGTAACAAAAGAATCTATACCCTTCCAATCCTATTGATTTCTTCCAAAACAAACTAACATAACCCTTAGGCTCCGATTCACCAAAGCGTTTAATTACCACACACTTAAAATCTGCAAATCTATGGAAATACAGCAAGCATTCTGCTGCAGCTCCTCTATTTTTCTGTACTTTTGTACAATGTTCGTTATGCACATTTTGTTCTCAGAGAAAGGTGTCGCCTGTAACATTGATTAATAATATCTTAACTAACAAATATCTTAGGGCCTTAGCCTTTCTTCACCTATTTGCAATGGTTGCAAGCCATCATGTATCATTATGACTAAAAAAAGACCTTTTCTATATTTAGCAAGAATTTAGAAAGAACTGTGCACTAAATGTTATCATTTATATACAAAAAAAAGGTACATAAACCATACAATTAGAAATGTGTTTCCTGCCAAATCGATCTCAACTACTCAATTTAGAATAACGTTGATGATCTAAAAATTTATTTTTAGCTCTCACATTAAAATTTTAAGGTAAATTCCTTTATAACTACTGTATGTACTATACTTTTGGCTGCATATTGAATTATACAGCTTTAAAAACCTGGAGGTCTTGCTTTTGCCCCAATCAACAGCTAACACAGAAAAGGAAAATTCATCAGAGTTTCTCACCCTACACCGATGGATAAAGGATAACGGAAATACAGAACAACAGACTTGTCCCCTATCAGATTCTCAGTTTGTTAATAGATTTAGCTGGTGCCAAGATAACTTGAAGTTTTGATGTATTCTATACTGCAAAGAGTAATCAGATCATGTTATAAACTCCATAAACTTAAGAGACCACTTGTTAGAGAGAAGCTAGCCAGTATTTCGATCTAGAAATAATAATTAAAAAATCCATTATACATAGAAATACAGCAACAAACATATATATTAGAAAATGTCTGTTACAAATAAACGCTACAGAAATGGCATAAGTTTAATGTCTGACATTTACCTAGCACCTATCACTCCAGAGAATCCTAATGGCTTTAGAAGGTATACACGGGGATCAAATCATCCTGCACTGAATGAAAACAGTCTTGTTAACAATGTGTTGTGTAAGAATAGCCAGGAACAGGGTATGACTATCTTACCCAGACCAACATGCAGCAAGTATATTTTATCCAAGCCCACATCAGCCTGGACATAAGACAAAATACATCCATCTGTTAAAGTAAAAAAAAAAAAAAAAAAAAACCAAAAACCAAAACACAACAAAACAAAACCCACAAAAAAACACAAAAAAAAACCCACACAAACAAACAGAAAATCAAGTACTTCAGTACTTCAGAGAACCTAGGCCAAACTTTATACCTTCTCTCAGAAATTACAGCTTCCAAGAGCACACTTTTTAGTAAGGTCTAAAATAATTTTAAAATCAATCTAAAGTTTTCAAGCTGTGAAAAAATATCTTTCTGCCTCATAAAAAAAGGTAAATCTCTCCATACACATAAAGGCCAATATATTAGGCTCCTCTAAAACAAAAGGCAGATGGATAGCATTAAAAAAAAAAGTCATATTTTGGCTGGTTTTTAACCAAAAAATTCTATCACAGATTAGAAACCTCTTTCAAATGAAAATTCCAGCAATTATGTTCTGATTTTTTCTACAGTTCTCAAAGAAAACCTGTCTTCAGTAATAAAAATTTCCAAAGCCACTCAAAAACGTAATCATTGCAGAGTACTGACTGCACCATTTCCTAGGCAAGCAATATAACCAACTGAACCACGCTCATCAGATTCCTTTGATACCGGTCATTTCCCGGAGGTCCTTCAACAGACAAAACATAATTTCAACTTTGTTTACAAGCTGAAAATACTGTTGCTTCTCTCCCTGCTTTCCTCTCAACACCAACCAATAACTTCTCACAAATGTGGAAATTCTGTCCCAGAATTAGAGATATTTTAAAACATCACTGAGAAGTAGACTGAAGACAAATAGACAATATGAGTGTACAGGCACCCAAGTGAAAGCAAACTGCATTTTTCACGGCTTTTCCTGACAGCCAGAGCAAAATTCTTTCTCCAAGGACATTGTTTCCAATAACCAGGTACAACTGTTCTGACGAAAATACAGCGTTTTATCTATGGATGGACACTAAACTGAATAGCTGGTTTCTAAAAGAAAAATCCATATTCATATACAAAAGGGAACTGCACTACTTGCGTTCACTTCAAATACCAACATGCTACGATTACAAGACTCTTATTCTGTTTTTCTACTTGTTAGATGTTCTCCAGCTTCATCTTCTCCTATAGTTCTTCCAACATTTACACAAGAGCTTGGAATATGTGAACAGTAAGGTTCAGACTACAGTACTTAGACCCAACTGCCTTTAAGCAGCCAAAGCATAAACAGAGGCTTAACAATACAAATAAAATTATTTCACACCTCTTTGCAGCACCAATACAGAAAATTGTGCACTAGAGAGCATCATGTGGATTCTTTTCTTGGTCACATACAGCTTTGGGAATTACTCTGATACCAACATGTCCCATCTTATACAGTGTATAAGATGAGAAAAGTCCTATAACTCACCTAGCAAGTGAAATAGGTATCATTGTATTTAAAAATTATTCAACATTCATGGTCATTTGTATTGTGGACATTATCTAAATACAGCTAGATAACTCAATAGCTTCAAAGATGCTTTTGCCATAGAACCACGACATTCCGCAGAGGTACACCAAACTTCAGAAAAAAAGGAAACTATCTGTATCATTTACTCATTATCCCAAAATAAATACTTATAATTTCTTCTGAATAAAAACACTGAGTAAAATAAAATGGTACAATGAATTGGTTGGTTTTGCAACAGAAGAGCAGCCTGAGAGTTCCAGGTAACAGAATACATTAGTTACAAACAGGGAAGACAAGAGCAAAGCTCACATCGTTAGAAACAAAGTACAGCACGGATACAGCTGGTCACAGAGTCTTCCCCTATGCCTAAGAACAAACTTGGTTAGCATCTCTTGTTTACCAAGAGGAGCCTTAAGGAATGCTGAGGTCTGAAAACGCACTGAGCCAGCCAACAACTAAAGCATGCCATGCATCACTGCACGTTCGGTTCAGGTCACTCAGCTGTTGTACCTTAAACATCACATTTTTCAGAAGAGATTAAAACATTCACTTCTATTTCTCAATAGCCTTTGGAACATACAATTCTGCTCCAAGACTGGGAGAATAAAATTCACAAAACAGTGCTCACACAACAGTGGAGAATTATTTTACTACCTTTAGCTCTTCTCAGACAGGAATAGGTATTTAACTCTTTACTAGAAATCAGGTGGAGCTCCTGGGCAGAATTCACAACAAAAAAAAGTTCAATTACAAATAACAGAGCCTTAACAGGGAAATCTAAATACCATCTAGCTTGCCAGTGAGAACACAGAAAAGACAATGAAGGATCAGATGATGCTGCTAATTGCAGTGATAACCCCAGTCCTTTATTTTCATATTTTCTTTCCTTCAAGACTTGAGTATAATGTACGAGTTAGCATAAATCATTATCTTCCCTCTGATACTGGTGCTTTCTTGGGTATCTGCTTGGACCTGCATAGTGAAATAGCAGCAACTTGTTCCCTTTATAAACACACATACATATATGTATATTTTAACTTCCTCTGAAGTCACTAACTTTTCACTGCAACTAGCATTACGATAGCAATTCCATTTAATAGCCCTCGTGAATTAATAAAAAAATCTCTTAAAAGTTCAGTAATTACATAACTAGTAATTAAACCCACCTTGCCATAATCATGTTTAAAATACATTTATTTATGACAGGTTAGAGTGGATCTGTGAATTTGCACCACTACTCTCAAACTGAGAAAACTCAAACTTCCTTTTTTGTGATGGTAAGTAGTATACATGTTGCAGAAACACTGGGAAGTAATCGGTTTTGGTACATGGTAGCACCATATATTGTGTCGTTGCTCATATTAGCAACTTGTCTTGCTTCATCTGCCCACCACTCTCCCAGCACTTAAGCTAGCAAATTTTAGAGGGAAATTGTTTTAAATTTCTTTTTTGAAGTAACACAGCATGTCCAAAACAGTGATTTAAGAAATCTACAACTATATGCGAGGACAAGTGCCTATACTTGCTGGGCAACTGTGTCTAGAACCTCATTTTTCTGCTCCTTCCCACCACTTGTCCTGAGCAGTAGGCCACAGAAGTACACAAAGCTTCTCCCGTCATCCATTTAAAAAAAGTTATTGGTTGGAAATTTCCTGTATGCATTAAAAGAAGCTTTAAATACATTCTGTCCCAGCAAGTGTAACATTACTAGAACACCTTCAAAGTAGTCATTGGATAACTTGATCAAAAATTTGGTCAAAAGAGATGCAGTGGATTTAAAATCCTAGATATAGCTGAAGGAATTGCACAGAGATTAAGTGATCTTTCATTTCTTCCATCTAAAAAAAAAAAGGCATCAATACCACACAAGAATTTTTAAACCAAAAAGAGATTCTCACTGGTATCACTATATTCTTTTTCAAAAATCAAAAATTAGGTTAAACAGAAAAATCACCTCAAAAAATAAACCACCATAACTGTAAACAAAAGTATTCCATTTTATTCAAACTATTGTAATTCCGGAATGAGAACATCTTGATTAAAAGTTTCAGCTCTGAGAAACAGGGTGCCCAACAGCTTTGGAAACAGTTTCAGCTGGACAGTATATTTTTCAAGAGCAGCTACTTCATTATACAGGTAGTGTGATTAATATTTAAAACTGTGTGAGGCGTTTTTACAGTCCTCACAGCTTACAATCTGCTGTACTCTAGGTGGTTGTGATATAGCTAGCAAATGTCAATGGCTGGCAGCAGTACCAACGGTAGTGATTAACTCATCTCAGAAGGGTTAGGTATTTAGTTTCTATAATTCAGGAATAAGAAGTGCTGAATAAAGTCTGGAAATTGCTCAGGTTTTCTAGTCCTAGACTTAAGTTTTTATCCCTAAATCACTTAGCAGATACATTAAAAAATAAACACACTTTTTTAAGTTCCTCCAAGGAAAGGCAACTACCTAGGAGTGACTTAGCATCAATCTAAATTTGAACTCTGAAGCTGATAGTTTTTATTTGGCTTTGTGACAGGATGCAAACTCCAACAGACTAACTTTTCTATCATTCAAGATTATGAATGTCAAAAATTAGCAGCCTATCAGTCAAACAAAGCTGGCTTTGAAAGTGTTTTGAGTGATTTGAATGGGTTGCTCTGGACTTTATCAGACTACACCCCAGACCAACACAAAGTCGTGGAGTTTGTTTGTTTGTCTTTTTAAGGCCTACAATTCAATTCCAACAGTTGCCTAATGAAAAGATAACTAGGGGGAGAAGTTTCACAAAACAAGGGGTTTGGCAGCTTTGACAGTGTAAGAAATTGTCTTTTCTTATCTGCAGTTACAGATTCTGCAGTGCTGTGCCTCCTCATCTTGTGCCAATAAAACCGTTTGTAAGGCTGAACTAAGAATTAAATCAGTGGTCTGAGTGAAATAAAGAGACTTTTCTTTATCCACATAGGCGCCCTGATTCAGACTCTGCCAGATCTGCACAAAACACTCGTTTTAGAACACCTGTAAAACAGTGCACTGTACAACAGAAGCAGGAACAAACAGGCAAGAACAGGAATTCTGTAAGCCAGAACTGCAGTGTGACAAAACAGCATCCTTACAATATTTGCTTCCCTTGCCAGAGCTATCTGTCTAGCGATGAACTGTTCAAGCAGGAACAAAAAGGTTTTATGCTAAATTCTTCTTCTTAAATTAGAATATAATGAAGAGAAACAAATGATCATTGTTTGGAGGCTTTATAAGTCTGCAAAGAATTACTGTTAACAGCTGCTCCTTACCAGGATTAAAATTCATCTCTAAAATGTAATATTTACATGATCAGTTGTCACCAGTTTCCTTGCTCAACAGACAACTAAACTTTACTTCCTAAACAAGGACGGACATTTAGCACAGCCAGACAGCAATTACTGTGCCACAGCAAAGGTTCTGGGCTGGTCCAGAACTGGAAAGGGCAAGAACAATACAAGGTATGATCAATGAGAGGATGAACAAAGGACATTTAGCTGCTAATTTCAAGCTGCTGGGCAGCCAGCTACAGAATGAAGCTTTTTATATCACCTGTGGAAAAGAAACAATAACTTTTTTATAGCAAAATTTCATGTCCAGATCTTCCCTTATGTCTTTGGTAGTTTTCTCTCATCAACAGTGATCAGAATTTTTTTTTTTTTTAGACCACATGATCAAAAGTCAATTGCTTATTTCACAGTAGCAGTAAGGCAAGACAGCATGCAGAAAGAAGCAATGGCATGCTGGTACAGTCAAGAAACCAACTTATATTTTAAACAGAGTTTTCTGCTGTTTTTCCACATCAAAACATACTCCTGATAGAGCATAAAGGTAGTGTCAGCTGGAGGATGTTATTATTCACAAGCTAAATTTTTCATTTTACAAGTGGAGAGAGTTGAGCATCATATAATGATTCTACAGTATTGAATCACTCTGAGGAAGGCTAGTACCTCTTCATGAGCTCCTAAGGCTGTAACTTCATACGTGTAAGGCTGACGGCAACTGAATCGCACAAACTGTCACCTGTGAAGGGATTTTTCAGCTCAAAGTAAATGAGTGCTATGCTAGGCTGAATTTCGGTTGTACACAACAAGAAAAGTTCTAACAGTCACCATCAGTTCATGCAAAGCATGAAGGCAGATAAAAGCAGCAAGCAGTGGTAGGGACTTGCTGAGCAGCCTGAGGACAAAAGTCAAAGAAGGTTACTCGGGCTTAGAAGAGTGATGACTGGTTCACACCAACGAAGGAAAAGTGGTATGTCAAATCACAGCACGCAGTAGAGCCAGAGAGAAGACAAAACCATCTACCTTATTTTCTCACTGAAACGATCATGTCAGTAAGGGGAAAGGGGGGAGGTGTGAGCTCATCTCCCCGGAAGCATCAGAGACAAAGAGAAGGAGATAAACTACCTCCAAAAACAAATGTGGAGATCAGGGATGGAATGGGGAAGACTAAAGGATTAGCAAAGAGCTGTCCCAAAAGATATTACATGCAAAGAGGTCTAACTAGTCTAACATCTCACCTCGGCTCCCAGACTTGTAAAATTCAGTGAGTTTTATCTCTTACTGCGTGATAAACAGCTGCAAACTAAGTTAAACACTATTTCATATTTTCATACTCTATTTTTTCATAGCTCTTCACATATCCTCTTGATAGCAGTCCATAGCAGCTATTTCATGACACAGAAATGGTATCCAGTATTGGTAGAATGAATAGAGGCAGAGGGAAATTCACAGGAGTAGATTGAGGATAGAGCCCTCAAGCAAACACAAGCTGCTACTAAAAAAATCATAGTAATGGTTGCACAGAGCATTTCCTGCAATGGAACTGCGCACATCTGACTAGAAGCAAGGGTACACAGCTCAGCTAGTGCTGAGAGGGAGAAACTGAGTGCTGTTCCCTCATGCATTGATTATAGAACGCATATGTGCAGAGACAAAGATCTGACATAAAAGAGAATCCCCATCCCTATCCTGTCTCTACAGACAGAGAATAATAACCTTTCAGAAGGCTGAGTTTTCATTACGGATTTCGGAACAAACTCTCTCTGCACTGGAACAAGTGTGTGTGAATACACATTCTGATTCTGTAGTTTACAGTCAGCAGCTCCCAGAGTTTGTAGGCTGCTTGTAAGACAATACTGAATCTCACGGCAAAAAAACTGTTCCGGGCATTAAAAAAACAAAAATCTTTAATAAAAACACACCCTTAACTTTCTCTGGAATTTAAAAGGATTTAACAGGGCAAAGAAAAGTTGACATAAGTGCATTACTTACACTAAAAACCAAACTACAACACAATTGACGTGTCATCAGTAATTCCTAATTTATGCCTCTATTTTTCTACACTTTTCCCTAGACAACATTGTCACACATACTACAAATAGTAAAATTAGGATGTACTCCTCACCACAAACGCAGCTAAAGCAGGTCACAAATCATCTAGGAAACAAACTGTGAAACTTTCTAAAATCTCAGATGTCAAACCATCAGCATTTTCTCTGTTAATTGTAAGTGTACATTCAACACAAAACAAGGAGGTGAAAGATTACATGCCCCAGGACTGCTCTGAAATTTACTGAAATATTTTTCCTCCTCTCTTTCTTAAAGACAGAAATGAGTATCAACATATCTAGGTCACCAGACCTGAACAGTATGCTCCTACAGGAACGGTCCTTTATACTACATGAACTGGTAGACTACAGAGAAGGAAAGGAGATTCCATCCACCAGCATCTGGAGAATCAGCTTCTAATCTCAAAATTATTTCAAATAATCTCAAAATATGTTTCCTGACTCCTAATATTTCTTGCTCTTGGCTATAGCCCAGAGTCAATTTGTTTGACAAGAAATCATTTACTTGCTATGTATTACTCAAACTAGATGATCTAATGACACTTTTTAAGTTTAAAGCCAGAGGTAAGTCCATGAAAAAGAACTGACAGTTTTTAATAATAACATTTTGGTCGAATGTTGAAACAGGAAGTTTTAACTTACATATTAATTTTCCAGTTGCAGGACTGGAAAAGAAAGGATTATCTCCCTTTTTCAGAGTCCCTGAATTTACGCACAGGCAGAATATTAAAAGAGGAGCTTTTAATAAAAGAAGAAAAAAACAGCCGAAGAATTTATGGAAATGTAGCTTTGTTCAAGTAATATCTTGGATAAATGAAAATATTTTTCTTTCATAATCAAAGACACACAAAGGTACAAATGTAGAAGTACAGAGGAAAAACTAAAACTACTGTCAGTCAAATACTTGGTAACAATTTCTCAAATCGTTCCTGAAGGAGGTGATAAAAGGAGCCTTTTAATTAAAATTAAACAGCTGGAATATATCTGCAAATATTCACAAAAATTATTTTATTACTTAGGTTAGGGCCTATTGACTGTGAGAAAACATATTTTTGTTTTAATTGCCAGAAGAGTATGTCTATTGTTATTACATAATGCAAAGAGCACTAAACTTAAGACGTATCAGCTTTTGCTGAATTTTTGTACTGTTCTCCTCCAACTTTAAATTTATTGAGCGTTTTGCAATTAAAGGTCAACACTTAGCAGATTTTATTTAAAGGTCATATGAAAGCGTTTTGGTTTTTTCCTGTGAACACCAGCTAGACAGAAATTCCTCCCTCAAAATGTTTTTTTCAGGCTTTTCCTTCAAAATTTACAAAGGCTACCATTTCCATGAAGATATTCCCTCTGTTACTTAGAGCTCAACTAGCATAAATTTACACAGTTCTACTCACATGTTCCCCTATTTGCTAAAAGAGTATCACCATTATCTAGTTACTTATGTAAAAAAAAAAAAAAAAGGAATTTAGTCTGCTGAAGGGAATTCATCCCACCAACATCAAAATAATTTCCGAGTTATTTGCTGTCTAATAAACATATTACTTGGAAAACCTCAAGTCAAGATTAAATTAGGAGGAGAAACCATGGAACTGGTCATTAGAGAGACACAACAGAACAGAAATACTAACAGTTTCAAACTACATAATGTGTTTTTTTTTAAATCAGCTCAAATTCCTATTTAAGACATGTGATTCCCACAACACTTGCCATTACTGATTTTAGCAATTTTCATGTCTTTATTTTTAGTTATGAATGTTTTGCCAAATTCTTTCCACAATAGGTATTAACCTTGGGAGATAAATTAAGCTTTTATTGAGAAGGCAGAAAAAGAGGATCAAAGATATAAACAGTCTAGTCCTATTTTGTCCACGTAGTTTGAAAATTTATCAGTGAGATCCATAAGATAACCAAGAAACTTAAAAATAAGTTTTCCAGCACCCTGTTGGGCTCTGATGAGGACCAAAGCCACCGAACAGTAGTCAGAAGCCAACAACTGCTTTTCATCTTTGTTGTAAATGTCTTGTCTTTTCATCAGACACCACTCTTCATCTCTCATGAAAAGTCTACTTTCTGTTTTACTTGTTATTTATGTGTGTTTGAGTTTGTTTTTTTTCTTTCCAGGTTTGTTTTGGTTTGGCTTTTGTTTGCTTGGGGTTTGGGGGTTGGGTTTTTTTTTGTTTTGTTTTAAACTACACTCTTAGGCTTCAATTGCTTCCTAAATATTATTAAATCAAGCTTGTTTTCAAGTCATTCCTCAGTCTCCATAGTAGATGGCAGTGAGGTACTTTGAAAAACGTAACTGGAATAGCTAGATGGAAACCCCATTAAAATCTCTCAAGCATCATCAATATGTTAAGATGGTGTTTGCCAGATACTATCAGTTGTTCATTTCATTTTAACCAAACAACAAATAAATCACGGATTTATGTTGAAATCCCTCATTCAGGAAGACAGACTTCTCTAAATTTTAGATCAAGATATTTATCCTAAATACCCAGCAACTTTATAAGTAGGAATCTTTTTTTATTTATTTTGTTTATGCTTGAGTTTGGAGAAAAACATCTTTTACACATCTGAAAATCCTGGTCAAATAACCTTACAAACATTTAAAAAGTTACAGGAAGCACAGCATCCAATACTAAGGACAAATAGCCCAATTTTCTACTAGGGCATTTTTTCCATAATGTGAGTATTGCTTTTTTGATCATAACCTTTAACCCCTTCCCTTTATTTAAAGTAAGATTTTACAGAAATAAGTAGAGGAAAACCTGAAATATAAATAATATGGTCTAATTCTATAGCCCCTATTCTCAAAGAGAGGTAATTAAATACTGTTCTGTGCAAGTTCAAAACCAGACTAAAGTCACACGGAACACCTTTTTTTCTTAAAGCAGAAAATGGACAAGTACTACATATGACTCCTTAAGATGAAGAATCATTGTCTCAAGTGCAAAGTAACCTACAGTATAGTTAAATAGCTCAAAGAGCACAAGGGCCATATGTAGACAAAAATGGAACTCTTCTCGGGAACCAGTAATATTCATAGCAATTAGCCGCTCATCTGAAAATTTACTCAAGTCTAAGATCTCTGGTATGGCTAGGTCAGAGGCTTGCAGGAGCGAGTGTCATTTGCCTTGCTGTATATGCTTTTTGCTCATGTACTCACTAAACGAATGCAAACAAACGGCTATTCTGACTGAATAGTCACTTGGACTTTGCATTCAAGGCTGTAGCTAAAGTCAATAGCAACTTAATTTCATATACTGGAGGGCAGAGGGGGAACAACCAGTTCTCAGCACACCTCCAAAACTGCATGAGGTTTTACTCTGTGCTATTTTGTATCAACTGGTTTAAGTCTTTGGGTTTACGTATATATTTATTTTCCGAAAAATCATTTTAAAACTAAAATTTTGCAGGACAGATTTATTCATCAGTTTCGCCAGCTTATTCATCATTAGCCATCCTATATAAACTACAGCTAAGTCAGTCCTACTTGAACCAGATTGAAAAGGCGTGCTCACGTACCCATGAAAACGCACATGAAAACAGTGACTGTACCTGTTTGCAGTCAAATTGTCAATTAAGTATGGTTAAAAAAAACAAGGGCACGTGATCTATGAATCTGTGTGAAAGGAAAACAGAGATTTCTCAACATTTAGACTAGAAAAATCTGACTACCCTGGATTTTCTAAAACCAACCTCATCAGCATAAAATTTCCCTGACCAAGTTTGTTTTCAGAGTAAAGCCTTATTTTTTCACACTATAATATGAAAAAGGACCTTAGAAACATCTAAAATTTTTCTCCTTTTGTCATTGCTAATACCACAGGAAAGATTACACAAGCACATCATGACAATGAACCATGGAAATAATGAAAAGAACAGTTACCTTCTATTTAATTATCTTCTATTTAGTACTAAACATAATAACCTGGATACAGGTTATCAAGCTTGGGAAAAGAGCCTTTGATAATGCAGTTAGGGGCTGTTCTATAACACATGGGGCATACATTATGCCCAGGCAACTGGCATGAATTCCTGTCCCTTATGACTAGACTATCGCCTTATTCTGAATTTAAACCGTGCAACTACACAGAATAAATATAACTATAATAAGTACAACAGAAAAGTACAACAAGGCTGTACACAGAGAACGTACATCTGCTCTACATAACAAACGAATGCACAGCATTGTATTTTGGGGGCAGCCTCACTGAGCTATTACACTGCTGGAAGCCACTTCTTTTGAAGAGAAACAACAGCAGGCAAGCTCTGTGAGAAAACGGTGCCCAACAGCTTCGGAGAGAGATTCTCTGCTTGCTTTTTCTCTTTTGCCTCCAGTTTTTGGTCTCTGGAACTCTGCCTTGCAGAAGAAATCTACCCATGCAGTGACTTCACATCTGCTCACAGAGTCCTCAACATGTCAACAGAGTCCTCATGTTGAAAGCACTCAACATGAACATTCCATTAAACTAATGAAATCATCAATATGCTTAAAAATAAGCCCATGCTTTAAGTGTCCTGATGAACTAGATCTTAATCCAAAGCCCATGAAATGCAACAAGAGTTTTCAATTTTGTTTCAGCAAGTTTGGACTTCAAAGCGCTTTGGATTTTAAGTACTCTCGTCAACTAGGTTTAAATGTTTCCTGACAAAGCAGATGTACCTCGTATCTTTCTTTCACATTTATTGATTTAGCTTTTGTTTACCAAAAATTTCAGGTTGGATAATCACGATCAACATTTATGGCAGGAATTCCCACTGGAAATGCAAAGTTAAATCTCTGACAGGGCTTTGCTTTCTTTCTATAAAGAAAATAAGCAAAACAAAAAACCCTGAGATACAGCATCCTCATCATCTGTGAGCTGGCAAACACTCAAGCTCAGTGTTACCCAACTGAATATTGGACCTCCCCGTACATGATAAATTCAAGCCATTGTCCCTCAAACCCACCTCCTATATAATGAAGGAAATTGCCTGCCAACTGTTTAAAGAAAGATTACAATCTGTTACTTTAACCTTAGTAATATCAACCATTTTTTTCCAGCTCTTCCTGAAGACTAATGATGCTTCCCTTAAAAGAAAATTTGAGATTGCCTTCACATTTCTTTCCTCATGTTGGCTTTAACACCATCATTTGAGTCCAATAAAGATGAAAAGGGACAGAAAGTCTCCCCATTTTCACTTCTATGCTGTGAATGGGGTACCAAAACACCTGTCTTGAATCAAATCATTTGATATTCACTTCCTGCAATCAAACACAATCAATCTGCGACACCAGCTTGTCTTGCAAATAGATTCTTGTTTAGGTAAAATGTCTTCACCAGTACAGGAGTATCCTTTACAATCTGGTTAGCTATTGATTCTCATATTTAAGATGCTGTTACACTTAACACTATAATAAAGCTGTATAATTGTAACGTTCTATGCTTTTCAACATAGATATAGCCTTTTTTCTGACTAAAGATCCACCATTACACTACCTATAAGTAACATCAAAGGAACCTAGCTGTTTACTGTATGTCATTAATATAAACTGTTGTGCCACAAAAATCAATTTTCTCATCAGATCAGCTCCATTGTGTTGGCATTCAGAATAAGCATTCTTATCCAAAGGAGACTGGCTTTGCAGATACTGTCATATTTAACATTAAAAAGCAAAGATTCCCATGAGGAGGACGGACTCAAATATATTAATGTAAATAGTAGTAGTCACTCTTCTGAAATGAAGATAAATATGAGTTCCTTACCATCTGTACTTTAATGTCATGGTGCCTTTAAGAGAAGTTTTGGTCTCAGCACACAAGGATGCGGTCAAATGCAACACTGGTGTAATTATGTTCTTCCCGAAGTTCCCCTTTCATTTAGCTACTTAAACTGACTTTTATTTCCTTTACATTTTACAACACTGCCGGGACAAAACTGATGCTTCATTCCACCTGTGTCATGTTTCAATTTCTGTTTATGTAACAATACTTGCACCACATAGTGCAAGCCTGCTACTTACGAATAATGTTCAGCCTCTTACTTTTGTATGAATAAATGAACAAGTCTAAGTGTGCTTCCCAGTGAGAGACATGGTTCACCCGGGGATGAAGTTTTTTTAGGCTTGCTGTATCACTTTTTCCATTGTTCCTGTCCACACTGTCATTACCCTTATTTCTGCAACTATTGCCACAAGACTTGATTAATTTTTATTTGTTTTTTCTTATTATTAAATCAGATCTTATGGCAAAAACATTTCACAGTCCCACTTTCTATGCTATCCTGCAAAAATTAAGCCACTGTATACATCCACTCCATACCATTACAAATACAGACATATTTTAAGAGGATTAGATATAAAAGAGGTTGCAGGTGGGTTTGCCAAGTTTCTGGACCACAGCTTTTAAACAGAAGAGTTAACATCATTTCTTACAAGTAAAATCCTACAATGACACATCACAGAGAAATGAAAAGGTGGCCCAGTTCCAGTTGAAAGTCAAGAAGTTTGAGACACAAATCTAATTTTCAAAGTCTCACCTGAAGTCATGTAGTCTCAATCAAGCACTTTGCATACATATTAAGTCACATGTTGCCAAATGATACTGCAGCATTCCTATATGCTAAGCAGAACGTCATAATCCCTTCTACAGACATCCCCTTGAATAAAATCTACTTGTTTAGTAAAACCTGTAAAAAAACCAACAAACACAACAGTTTGTCCGTCAAAACGTTACATTTTCCACAAGAAATACAGCCAAAGTCCTTTCTGTGCATCTCTCATTTCTTTAGCTCTGTGGAGTTTGTCCACAAGATCAATTAGATTTTTTCAAAAACTTACAAGATCCTCCCATGTGTGTTTACAACTGATTTCTTTTTAAACTTACGTTTGCTGAATGGAACAAATTTTTTATAACCTTAAAATGTCATTTCTAACTTTATCATTACTTTGTCTACAGATGAGTTCGTCTCATGTCTTTTCTAAAAGGTCTGTTACTGTTAAAGATAACAGCAAAATTCTAAATTACATCACTGAGACAAGGATCAGATTTGATATACTCTTCAAAGCAGTGGAGGAAAGGATGGATTTATTGAGACTCTGCTTGAAAGTAAAAGGAAAAATGTGATATGTATATTAATGTTTTCTTAAAATATAAAAATAATTAATTTCATATACTGGAAATACCAAGGCTCTTTCTTATGTAAATGTTTCAGGTTCCTCCTGCTATTAATGTGTCAAACACTTTCAAATACACCAGTTGTTTCCAAAACCCAGAATTTCAGCAAACAGAGGGTGTAGAGGTTTTGGGAGTTCTGCTATTATGCACAAAGAATTAATTAGCTGCATCTCCTTAGAAATGTGCCCATGCCATTAATATTACAAAGGATGCAACTCAGATTTGTGTGAAACATTTCAATTCTGAAACGCAAGCAGTCTGTTTTCCACATAATTATGCTGCCCAGTGGCGCTCTAATGAGCATCTAATATTTCACAGACTCAGCAAATAAACGTGATTGGTTTTTTGCCGTGATCTCTGTGGGAGGGTGTTAATATCTGTTATTTTTAATAACTCTTTTATGATTATACAGAAGCATCCAAAGTGCTCACAATACAACATCAAAAACTGAAAATGCTACCTTTTGTGAGGGTTACAGTTTAGTTTCCAAAACAGTTGAGATTTCACCTAGCACACTCTAGCAAATCACCTTCAGTCTGTCTATATTCCATTGACTCTATTTTTCTGAAAGCTTACTGAGATGTATACAAGTCAATATATCTCAGTAATCACTTAACTGCTAACATAAGTACTATTACTTTTAAGCTCCATCTACCACAAGTATTATTTGTAAAAAAAAAAGTAAAGCTGTTTGTAAAGAATGAAAAATGAGTCGTTCAGTAGCTCTATGCAGACATGGATTTCACTGTAGCATCAGTGCTATATTTATTAAATGACACTTTGATAACTGTCAGTAGGTATATAATAAACACAACTTTTATGGAGCTACTGATTCAAATCAGTGAGGATCTCATACTTAAATACTATTTCCTCTATCCCAAACAGGGACTGAAATCTCCAACCACTACAAGCATTGAGCCATGAAACATATACTCTATTTCCCTCAGTAATAAAATTTCTCAGTTGTCTAGGTCAGTCATAAAATTCCCCTAAGCCTACAATTTCCAGATCAGCAGACCAGCATTGCCCAGGCTGGCAACAGGAGACAACTCCAGCAACCTGCATCCTCCACACCCAAAGTAAAGGCTTATGATTGACAAGATAGTGGCAGGACTGTTTAGAGCAGGACAAATTATCAGCTCATGACCTCATTCTACACAGAATCCTACCATCTAATTATCAGCCTCCTGGAAGATTTCTCTCAACATACTGAATTTCCTTTGCTAGCTGAAAAAAACACAAAAAAAAAAACACAAAACAAAAACAACAAAATAAACCACAAAGGAAAACAAACAAAAAAAAACACCACAACAACCACAAAAAAACAAACAACATACAAGGAGCTTCAATAGAATGGGAAAAAACGCTTTCAGATTATTGAAATCCACATCAAAGGATGTTTATCATTGCATGTCATAAGCAGATAATTTACTATAACAACCTATGAATGATTTGATACATAGAAATTTGAGCCTTACTTCTATTTTCACTTGAAGCAATAAAGAACTAGGGCATCCCTTCAAATTAGCACAGCAGTAGTTACACTAGTTAAGTAAGATATATACATGCCACCATATTGGTTATAAAAATATTTAACATGAAGGTCAACTTGCATTCTGTTTTCACACTAGTGTAAATCTGAGGCTAAACCATTCATTTCAGCAATATTTGTCTGTACGGATAGCTGCACAACACACTAACTCTGGGTTCACCATGACTTTAATTTGCTTGATCATTTGAAGAAAAAAATTAAGCACCTATCCTATCACTACAGGATAGGAGAACCACATTTTTAGCCTCGTTTCAATGACATCTTTTTTTTCACACTGATAATTATTTAAAATCTACAAATCAGCAAGACAGCAGAGTAACCTAGGCCAGCAAGTCAATACAACCGCTCTCAAGGACGGTAATCTATGGCAAAACTGCTTACGAATTTGAACCTACTCAAGATTCTAAATTAGAGCAAGCTAACATACAAAGAGACATTATTTAGCAACAGGCTGCTTCCAGTCACCGAAAGAGACGTAATTATGGTTTAGAATCAAACAGGTGAAAAAGGCAAGTTTACACTCCTGACATCGATCTTCCTAAATATTTTTGCCATCATATAAACAAGACTCCTGCTTCCAGCAATGGGAAGACTTCAAATTCTCACCTCTAAGGGCTTTCAGAAGCACTTAGAATTTCAACAACCAAATCAGGAATGAAGTTTAAAATCTTTACTCTCAAATGCTTTGGCTATATATGTGAGTGTGCACAGGTTCAGAATACCTACCTAATTTCAATTTGAGTATCCTCTCTGATTAGACTTCCTTTAAAGAGTAAAGAAATTGCTACAGTTCACTATTTTTCCTCTCCAATTTGCTCTTGGCCAATTACCAAATTTTCCATTGAAAACGCTGATATTCTTTGCTTCAGCTGCTGCTTGACTTTGACAGTATTCTGGAATACACAACTGTAGTCATGATCTGTTACCTCAACATGTTGATAGGTTGTTTTCCACTGATAAAATATCACTAGTGAATTAAGCCCATTTTCTTAGAAGAGCAATAAGAGTGCAAACGTCTTAATCTGTTCTGCTTGGCGTGTAACATAATGCATTGTTCTATAATAACTCAGTGCCAAACATACTGCCAGACAAACTGTGAGACATGAACATATAATTTTAATGTCATTATTCCTGTAAGTACTACAATGAATTTAACGTACAATCTTGCATAACTCCCCCATTTGTATGTTCTACAGTAGATGTCACACAGCTATTAGAGTTAAAATAAACATGGCTTAATTAGATAGCCTTAAATTACTCTATTACACTTCTCTTAGTGAAGCTTAGTAACTTAGAAGCTTCTCTTATTATTAGTCCTGATTCAAAGTTCCCTTTGCTCACAAGAGCAGACTCTGAACTCAATCTTCTACTTCTACTACTATAGCAAACCTGTTGGAGAAATAAGGGAGATAAAACTGAAAAGACTCCTCAAAACTGGTTGGAGAAATGAAGGTGATAAAACAGAAGGGACTACCCAAACTCTGTAAAATATCCCTGAGGAGGGGAACAGGATGGCACTGTAAATCCATCAAAGAAATACTAAAATAAATTAGCCAAGACTGAACTCACACTGAACTTTTACTCATTAGCACGGTAAAAATACATCTCTATGGGAGAAAAAGCCCCCTGCCACTCCTCTCTGAGGATGCACGGTAAAACACTTGTGTACTATCCCTTGAAATCAAAGCGTAGAATTAGTAGGCCAATCAGTATCAAGGACTCTGACTAAAGTATGAATAATGTATTAATTGCACAACTTTAAGAGTCTAAATATTCTCTGTACTGTTACAAAGGTGTGCTAGCCCATCTCTGCACAGACATGCAACAAACAAAGATCTCTACTCCGTGTGTGGATTGGCTTTTTGCACACAGGGTGAAAGAACCCTTATTTTGGGGGAAAACAATCCCACAACAGATGATCCAGAAAATCCGAAGACAAGCAAGATCTACTCAGTAATAATTGTAGTACCAGATGCACCAGACCAAGACTCTACTGACCACTAAACAGCTATTGTAAACAAACAACCACGTACACAGCAGCATCTAGCACTACCTGAGAAAGCCAGAAGAGCCTTCAAGAAGGACTAATTAGCCCAGGTCATAATCATATTAACACAGCTATGCTGCTTCTCTTCCCTAAGCCAGCTTCTATGGACCTCTTCTGCATTCCATTTATTTGTTATCCAAATGTTTTAAAAAAAAAAAAAAAAAACAGCAAAAAATTCACCACTCCACTTTGCAATATATTGGGAACACTACAGTGGAAACAAAATAGTTGTAGTCAAGTGCTAATTTTTCAACATTAGGAAAACATTATTATAGGAAGATGAAAAACAACAGTAATGCATAGATTGGTGCTAGGATTATTTTTTTTTTAAAATAATTGATTTTTCCTTTACAGAGAGAAAAGTGATCTTTTAAATTACTATAGGATTTTCATTCAAAGAAGCTGCTGGAAAGCTGGATGAGCACAATCGAAAAAGTACTCTGTTTAAATAGAGGTTTGGTAGAGTGCTGTAAAGATAAGATAGCTTTGCCTTTCTTTAAGGCAGTACTACGAAAAAGTAGTCTACTACGCTTTCTGTCTCACTGTTCTAAAATTCTGTTCAGTTTATTAAACAGCTATACTTTATGCATTTTGTATTCTCAGTCACTCTTTGCCTTGCTCAGTGCATATTAAGCAGGAGATTTTAAGATCTCAAGAAACGGCGCAGATTCCCAGTCCATCTTCAGCAGAGCCCCTGCGTGCACATGCAATAAAATGATGTTCTGTGTGCTGCGTTTATTCTGGTGTAGCAACTTAGAGCTCTCTGTAAGTCCCTTTTTGCCATTTAAACAGAGTTTAATTGCACTGTTACACAGCATATGTGAAGTAAGCAGAAAACATGTAAATATACACAAATATACCCACACATACTAGTTTCACAGCACATGGAATGTAACAGATACCACGCATACACAAAGATTCCAAGCTTAGGTAGAGAAAACAGCAATCTTAAGCAAGAAACACAAATAAAATTAATCTCAACATTAAACGCATTTGAAAGGCTGCATATGTGGACGTATATCTGAAATTACTCCCAAAAAGAACTCATTTCATAGTGTAACAACCTTGTTTTTATTATTTGGCTTAAGGCTACAGCTGCAACTCCCAGCCATCAAACTCTGCAAGATACTAATTAAGTACATAACCAAAAAAAAAGAAGATCCCTGCTACACATCAGGTCCTTTTAGTGAGTAAGTGATGAACATTTGTCCTCACAAGACTTTGCCTGTATCACTACAAACTTTCATTGTCACAGACTCCCAAAGGTCTCTTTTATAGATACTAAATCCATCTGGTTCACTGTTTTCAGACAGTTACGAAACAGAGGGACCAGCTGCCCAAACAGCCCATCCCAGAGTCTCAGTGTCTTGGTGGTTCTTGCAGCAAAAATAAGATGGCAAGGTCTGCCCCTCTTCAAACATACACTTGAGAGGAGCTGTCAGAGGTTTATGCCAGTTTTTCTACCAACCACCCATTGTAAGAAGCAAAAACCTCTAAATCTGTCACTTATTGTTTAAATGCTTGATTAGAGAAAAAAAAAAAAAAAACAAATAAACTAAGTAACAACTGCCATCTCAGGACATCGCCTTGAACACTCCAGCTAAAGCTACAATCATGGTTATTCACTCTGGCCTGTAAGCTGTGGCCAAACACCCATTCAGTCTTTATAGTCAGCACTTGGGTAGCTGGGGCCCTGCACCACTCCTAAGCACTGGTCTTAACAACAGTAGATAAGTATCTTCCAGAAACCCTTTGTCCTCTCAAGTGCACCACTTAGCCCTCTCTATAGCCCGGCCCACTACATTCCAGTTGCATTCACTACTCCAAACCTGAAACCATAGTTACTTACTCCACTCGCAGCAGCATTTATCATCTAAACCGAGAGAACACTACACCGCAGTTCAGTAGGCTACTGTAATTTCTCATCTCCTTAAAAATTAAACTCTGACTCATAAAAAGATGGTTGGTGGCCTTACTGTAATAACAGCAGCAGTATGAACAATCTGTTTCAAGGAGACTGGTAGGTTAAGTGTCATTATTTTGTTTCTCAATGTTTTATAGCTAAAGAGCATGAATTTTCAACAGCAAAGATACGCCGTATGTTCTTTGACTGCACAGAAGTGGTGATCACCTTAGACAGTTGTAGTATTGTTACACACTTTCTTACTATAGGAACATAATTTCAAAAAAGGCAAGAAAAATAAGACTTCAGAATTTCGTTTGAAAGATGCTGAATAATCACAGTCAATAATAAATCTTATGTAAAACCACAGAAATACCAACAATAGGAGTAGAAAACTGTTTTCCTTCTCAGCTTATTCCAATTCTGTAGGAACTATCAATGTTTTCTCGCATAAACTAAGATTAACAACACTTTTAGCTAACAGCTAACTAGATCTGTTCAGATGTTAGATTAAACCGATAAACTTGGATGGGCAGCCCATGAGCTTTCAGGCCAAGTTTTAACTCCTTGTTTACTACAGCCTCTAAACAAATCTTTTAACTCAACAATAAAAAGTTTTTTGTTTTTTCCTGTGTTAGTGTAACATTAACTCCATGGACTCAATTCTTGGTAATAAAAGGGAAAAGCATCACATGAAAGTCTCAAGTGCTAACATATGACACGAAATGTTACAACAGGAAGCTTTTAAAACGTACCTTACCATAACGTTCCAATCCCCATAAGCAAGTAGGCTCCACTTCGCCAAAGTGCTTGTGTTCTTATTCAAAGATACTTTTTACTTCCAACTTCTTCTTAAGTGGCACATACTGAAATAACTGATACTGAAATGACTTCTCAACATTAGGCTTGAAATATGTTTATACGAACCGGTGCCTCTTGCTATTTCCTTGCTTTTTTTCTGCATGGCAGAATCTGGAAAGGACACCAATTTAACTTACCAGCTGTGTGTGTGTATGTTAAGAATCAGTTTATGTACATTTATCAAGTTTAAATTCGAAAACATGAACATTTGGAATTTTTATATAAAAATACTGATGATTGCATAACCACAGTAGCCAGAAGACTGTGATGATAGCTTTTTTTTTTTTTAATATATTTTTGTTTGATTGGTTGTTGTATTTCAGGGAGGTGTTTTCACATATTCTTCACTATGCAGATCCTTCCATAAACGAAGAGGGGACGTATTCTCAGTAGCACTTAAAGTTATCATTGCTTTATTTTAAAAGGGCATTTGCTTTCAAGTGAAACATGCGCAATGTTTGCTTTGGCAAACTGAAGATGATATAAATGTAAGCCATCTTTTGAAACTAAGAAGTAGAACACCAATGAAAAATCAACTCTTAACTAGTAAGTACTCCCAGTTCTGCCAGAAATAGAAATCAAACACAATAAGAATGCTGCAACACACTTTATATCTTAACTAGATTTTCTTTATGAATGTTATTTCTAACATGCAGAGCTGTGACCCAATTAATTGCACATAATTAAACCATCATAAATATGGTGTGACGACTGCAAATACTAAGAGCTTCAGGGGATGACAAAGTTTTAAAATAACCTTAATTTGTTCAGGCCTCATGAGCTTTATATCAATGAAAATATCATGAGAAGTAGGTGTTCTAATCTACAGGCTGAACGGCAATAATACACAATGAAGGGCTGACTCTAGAACTTCCCATTTCTAGGATGCGATTGCACACATAACTAATGTAAAACATTTTACCATAATCAATTAGGCAACTAAACTATGTGAAAGGCAGCAGTCAGTTTAACCCTGCTCTACCAGACACGCGTCAGTGTTCCCAAAAGCTGTTCTCACCAGTGGCATTCATGGACATCTTCACTGGGAACTCAACAGACAAGCTAACCTTGGAAAGGTTCATCTATAAAATTGCCTGGGCATTTTGACTAGGCTCACATGTGTAATTTTGTTTTAAAATGAGCTAAATGAACGTCAGGGAAAAAAAAACATAAGGCTTTAAAGAAGGCAATAAAGACAAATCTCAGTTTCAGTCTGGCAGCATGAACTCCACAACACATTTAGATTTTGGCTGAGTCGACTATAAACAAACTCTCACATATTTAGGAATTTTTAACTCTCCAACAGATCAGGAAAGAAAGCCCACATACTGTATTTCTCAGTAGTACACATCTTGCATAAAAAGGAAATCATACATGGTAGTAACTTTGAGCATGCGTTCAATTTCCTGAAGTCTTCAGAAAAGAAAGAACCATTTTTGCTCAGAAATTAAGCAACATAAAATAGAAGAGAGCCAATGAAAACCTGACTCTACAGCAACTAATCATGCTGCAAGAAGCAAAAACAGCCAAGATCATGAATAGTCTAATGCAGACACAGTACTGCAAGTTATCATTTATTCTCACCTGCCCAACAGGGAAAAAATAATTTAAAAAAAAAAATAAAAAAAAAATGGAGTCACAAGCAGTGGTAAGGCTGAATTACAATTTAGACTAATGCTGCAGGTAGACATAAATGTAACATTCTCTTTAGTATCATTTCATGCGTTAATGGCTGCAATAAAAAAAAAAAAATAATGCAAGTGAAAATAAAGCTCATGTTTTTTCTGAGACAGGAAAGCAAAATAACTTGTCTCCAGTTATTTTTGCTTCTTAGTGGGGGAGGGAATCAGAACTTGTTGCATTTCATAGTTTTATTTGCTTCAAGCACTGAAGTTTGAGAAACTGATCTGTGCTCATTAAGTAAATACTGTACTGCCTCAAAACGAGCACACGCTGGAGCAGATATACACAGCAATTTGTCAGATGGAAAAACCAAGAAACAGATAAAGCCTAAAGAAAAATTCGAGATGAATGAGAGACATGTAGAAAGCCACCCCATTTCCTCATTTGTCTTGTATTACTCTGACTGAAGCAAGATTAAATATCTTTTGCCTACCAAGTACAAATATTTACCATAATTTTTCAGATACAGGAAGACAACGGCTAACACAAAGGAGGCAGAGCTAGCAAAAACATTTCTTTAGTCTGACAAAACAATTCGTGTAATGTAAACACAAGCCATTACTAATATCTCAAATAAGAATTAATCAATAATGTAATTTATAGATTTAGGTATCATACAATCCAGGTTCGATGAGCCCTAATTTAAACATGTGCATGTGTGATAGTTTGATGTGGGGAGGTGTTCTGGTGGCAGGAGAGGGGATTTACTCCCTGTGCCACCAGATCCGAGTCCCATCCCCCTCGGGGGGTTGAGCCAAATTGGCGCCTCTGCGAATTGCCCTATTTAAGTTGGGACAAAGGGACGGGAGACGCGGTTCTGTTTGCGGGCTTTTGCCCAGGGACGAGGAGAGGGGCTGAGGGCGCTGCCCTCGCTCCCGGCCGGCGCCACGTGCTCAAGATGGCGCGGCCGGCGCCACGTGCTCAAGATGGCGCCGGGGGAGCCGCATGGGGGACTCGGTAAGCGCCCCGCTCCCGGGGTGCCCGCCGGGCCGAGCTCCCCCAGAGGGGATTAAGATCTAAGAGAAAACAACCACAACGACCAGGTCAGTCAAGATGGAGCAGGAGGAGGTGTGCCAGAGCTGAAGTTTTCTCTTGCGATCGGTGTGAAGATGGCAGGCGGCCCCCCTGCAGCCAAGGTGTACTCGGCGGAGCAGGGACCCACTCCTGGCCCGTGGAGAAACCCACATCAGGGAAGAGATGCCTGAGTCCAGGAGAGGTCGTGGAGCAGGGGATGCACGACGAGGTACTGTTAATAATGGGCATGGAATGCACGACGAGGTCGTGGAGGCATCTGGAGTCCGTGGGACGACCCACGCCGACGTGAGTGGCAGCAGCTCCCTAAGAGGCCGAGACTGGTAAAGCCCAAACTGGTGCAATCCATGGGGAAGGATTGCAATTCTGCGGGTAGGACTTACGCTGGAAAAGTTTGGGGATTTTTCCTCGTGAGTAGGGGATCCACTGAATCAAGGGAAAAATGGTGTAAGGACTCCTCCTGCTTTAAAAAGGAGCAGCAGTAACAACATGGATGAACTGACCTGCCCTCCCCCATTCCCTGTCCCTCTGCACCGCTGGGGGAGGTAGAGCCAGGAACAAAAGGAAAAGGGGGTGGGGAGGTTGTTGTGTTTAAGATCTGGCCTTGTTTTCTCTTTCTCAAGTAAACGGTTTCGTTCCCTTTTGTCTCTTGTTAAGTAAGTGTTAATAAATTCTTTTGTTTTAAGAAAAAAAAGCCTGAGTCATGTTTTGCCCGGGACCATGGTTGGTGAGTGCTCCCTTCTCGGTTCTTGTCTCGACCCTCAGTCCAAAACCAGGACAGCATGTATCTTGTATGCTGCCAAAGTATACTTTGTAAATAAGTACAAGTTACTGTTTAAAATACTTTAAATAATAATATATGAGAAATGCACAAGACCATTTGAAACATTTACTTTGGTTTACTTGTACTAATTGGGCAAGTGGAACCTTCACAGAAGGCAGCCAAATTTGCTTGACAGCATTTTGATTATTCTTTTGCAGTTAGCTGTTCAAAATCACTATGTTTATAAACCAAAAAAAGCAGAAGTCAAACCTCTTCGATCAGAAACATACTTTAAGTTCACTAGTGAATAATGTAAAAATCATTTTCTCATTATTTTGAATTCCCCACCTCCACCAAGTTAAAGAAACATTTTAATGAACCAGTAAATCCGTTTTTTTACTCTGTCACATTTGAAATACAGCTAGGTTTATATATTTAGTTGTCAATATCATGCGTATTTGGGAAGGGGAGGATTCTGCCAACAGGAAAAAAAATGACCTCTGAAAAAACATTAGGGCCATTCATATACCAAATACAACCAATATCAACAATGGAAAACGCTGAAGCTCAAAGTCTGGTAGCAATCCAGCTGAGACTCAGGTGAGCTTTGGAATTTGAGTAAGAGCATGAACACACCACTTATGTCAACGAAAATCTGATACCCGGTTTTAAAAAGTAACAGACCTGAAAAAAAAAAAAAAGCAACTGCTACTTTATTTAAAACATCTACCACTAACATGATTGATTTACACAGCCTCACTATTGCTCTCAGCTCAGACACCATCCAGGTGAAAGCAATAAAGGCAGCCTAGGAATCAATGGCTTCACCATTTTAATTCCAACTGAAAATTCCAACCTTATGGTCCTGTGACTTCTAAGCACCAGCTCACAAGCCATTAAGGGGAAAAAAAACATTTTAGTGATACAGTGTTGTTTTAATTTGTCTTTTAAAACAAGTAGTAACACAAATTCAATTCTCAAAGCTAACCGGATAAAGAGAAGACAAAATCTGAAAGACAGATGACTTCAAAAAATACTAAGTCACAAGTTTTTACTAAGAAAGTCTGATTTGCAGAACAGAAAGCTACGAATACAGCAGAGCCCTTGCAATATGAACAAAATAGGTTTCAAAAGGAGTCACCGGCTAACACAAAGAAAATTCAGACAAGAGTACACGGACAAAAACGGGGTTTGCTTTCCCAAGAATGAAAACACTGAAGTTGCAAGAGCGATAGTGGCTGGAGTCACTGGAACCACAGACGCAGCATGGAGCACGGCATGTCGGCGTGCTCTGGAGAAGAGTGCCCAACCGAGACGAGGTATTAGCATCCCAAAAATAAAAGCAAAACAGAAAAAGGAGGGATATTCACACAGGCACCAGAAGCACGCGGATGAGACGCTCTGCACCCTGGCAGAGCACCCCGGCACGGCCGCCCAGCAGCGCCCAGCTTGGCCCCGCACCTCCCTGTGGAGGCCCAGCCAAGGCCGGAGCGCCACGTGCCACCGAGACACTCACGAGGCACCGTCTGCTCCTGGATTTCCGCTCGTCTCTCTCTGCTTGGAAAGAGAGCGAGCAAAACTCGCAACTGTTGAGACACTACGTGCAAAACCTGCATTTCTTTTTTTAATTGCATCATAGGTGAAAGCATTAAAGCTTCTACTGCACCGCACTAAACTTCCTCAGCTGTAAAGAGGACCAGAAACAACTCAGTTACCGGCCAACGAAGCTTTTAACCCCTTCAGGTGTGCTACGCCTACAAAACTCACAGAGCCCCAACAAACACAGGAAAACAACGGAAATTTCTTTCTTTCTTACCCCCAGGAGCAGCGGCAGGAGCTGGCGGCGACCTGAAGCTCTGAGCCGGCAGCCACAGGGGCTGAGAGGCCTGCAGACGGGCCGGGGCAGTGCCCGGGCTGCTCAGGACACCCCAGCGGCTGCAGGAGGACTCGGAGCCCAGGAGCAGCGCCAGGCAGCTCGCAGGGAAAGGGCCGAGCTTAAACACAGGGGTGGGCAGGGCGCGGGCACAGCTGGCGCTGAGCAGCCGCTCCCGAGGTGCGCCCGCTCCGCTCCGCACCGCCCCCGCGCCCCGGCCGGGGGCAGAGCCGCGGCGGGGCTCGGAGCTGGGGGGAGGTCTCGGGGACCGGCCCCGCGCCGCTGGCTGCGGCACCCGCAGCGAGGCGGAGCGGCGGGAGCAGCGCGAGACGCGGCGGGAGCGGCTGGCACGTGCGCGCAGCTTCGCGCCCGCGAAGGACGGTGACACGCGCCGCGGCTCACGAGCCCAGCTCGCGGCCGTTCCCGCGGGAACGAGCAGAGGGGTACCTGGAATCCGCAAGGAGTTTAACCGGGCACCGCGCTGCAGCCGCGAGAAGGGCTGTCGGGCGGCGCTGATGGCCGTCATCGCCGGAGCAGCCTCAGCAGCGCCCGCGCCCGCCCCCGCCCCGCCGCACAATGGCGGCTCGACCGAGCGGCGCTGCAGCAGCACGTGCGTGCGGCCCTGCGCGCAGCCGCGTACCATGGCCTGCTTCCGGGCACAGAGCGGGGCCGCAGAGAACAAAGGTTGCTGTGCTTTAGTGTCACCTCTTGAAATGGAGTCCTTTCTGTGTGAGCCAGGGCATGAAACTTTTGTGAAGTATCGCAGTATGCTAGTAACTTCATGGAAAAAGGATGCGTCCATACGCACGCGTGGAAAACCTTATCCACAGTTCTTCAGAAATTTCTGGTTGGTTCTTAGAGATAGAAGAAAGCAGCAAAGATAATCTGAGATATTGCCATACTGGGAAGCGTCATAATTACCTTAATCAGCCTACACAAATAGTTGAAATTTTAGTTATTCTTTAGTAAGATCATAAAATAGTTATTAGTCTGTTATGGCAATGGTTGGGGAAAAAGTGTAACTGAAATTCTCTAAGGACGCAGGAGTTTTGCTTTCCTTTCCTAAGTCTTCATTATCTTTAAGTGAATCCCATAAACATGATTCAGGGCACAGAGACAGCACAGATAATAATGAATTGCTATCTTAATATATCTGAAATCTACAAAAAGCGTCTCTTTTGGAAGTGTTCCTAATTTACTAGGATACATATTTAGTCAAGAAAGACTGATTGTAATTAGTTTCTAATATTCTCAGGTACCCAGTGAGATCTTTTCAAACCCACTGAAGTTTTGTGTTTACCAGCAAAAGGAAATGGATTTCACTATGAGTTTTGCAACTAATTCCAAAATTGTGAGCAGTGACGTTGTGGTTAGGCACCTAAAAAAGCACCTAGAACCTGTATCTCATTCAGGGCTATTGTTTCACACGAGTGTTGCGCATAAGCAAGGCAATAAAAAAATCTATTTGGTAACAAGAAGTGACAAAACACAAGGTACCTTTTGAATAAACTGATAAACAGGGTTTTTTTGAATAAACTGATAAACACAGGTTTCAAGGAAGTGAATTACGACACTAATTTTGTCCAACAGGGAATCTATCTCTATGTTACAAGAACTTTCAGCATTGGGGTTTGGGAGGTTTGTAAGCAGCATTACTGTCAGGAGGCAAGAGAGGAATATCACCATTTTCCCGAAAATGCTTTTCAGCTTTCCATTGCCATCAAAGGAACCCTTTTCGGAAGTTTACTGAGCTAGTACTGCAGACACTGGAATTATCCAATTTTCCATTAAAAGGAGAGAGCTTCACAGATAAGCTGAACTGTTGAAACACCCAATATTTGCCCAATGCTAAGTACTGTTAAATATAGACATCATATGCTAAGTGTCTATTTGACCTGCACTTCAAAATCTTTTGAAATTTGCCAGTGTTCTCCTCCTTACCTCGTGTCATCCATTTCTATGTGAACAATGTAAATGTTTCCCATTTCAATGTGTTTTAATAGCATGTTAAAAACCATCTATAAAAAGAAATAATTGAGGTTCCATTCTTGAACATAAATGAGATGGATGGAAATTGGATGAGTAATTACAGCTGTCATTAACAAATAAATCTGCATTACATCCACTGGCGTGTTATATGATTTTTATAATGCTATATCAAATTATTCAGCAAAATTCCAGATTTGATTGAGTTTTAATCAAAGTACAGCTATAGAACTGTTAAATCTAGCCTACAGGGAACGGATTACACTCCAGCTTTAATTCGTATTCCTATATGAAACTATAAAACATCAAAGAAATAGAAGTATCAGTGAGGTTTCCTTTTTCCTGTTACCCTCCTTAAATCATATAACACAGTGTTTGCAAAGATCCTGATTTAACAGTCCCTACATTGTGATGCTTCCAAGCAACCACAAAACTATTACAAGAAAAAAGCAACAGAGTAGCACCCCCATAATGATGTGCCTTAATACAGCCCTGTAATAGAGTAATATGCTGTTCCCTTAGTGAAGCAGTTTTAAGAAAAAGCTAACAAAGCTGATAGAAACTTGGAATTTTTCTTCTGCGGACAATTCTAAATTAGGAGAAAGGAAAATTATTCTGCTCCAGAATGTAAAGTAGATGTGTCCCAGTTTTGCCTGCACAAGAAATTTTAACATCCTTTCAGGAAGGCTGAGTTGCTCTGCAACAGGCAGACTCGAGTAAGAAAAGTTTAAGACACATACCTGCAGTCTGTGTTTTCTATCAGTCATCTTGCTCTAGGCAGTTCTGTGATTTCTGGCCTGCCACTCCTGCCAGTGGAAATCCCCAGTTCCAGTGATGGCTGTTCTATAACTCAACAGTCACACGTGCATCCTCTAAGGAATCTGAGCATCTAGTACACAGTACAGGACACCGCAGTGAGCTCCAAATGCCTGTGCTAAGGGTATCAGTAGCTCAGGTTTTATTGCTGTCCCATCACCAGACCTCTTTGAGACCTTGCCCATATAATCTCTGTGTTATTTTTGTTATTCTCCAGTGCAGACTGAGACAAGTATCTTGTGAGGAGTAGCAGAGATTATAAAACAATTAAATTGCATGGGTTTTCAAGAAAGTCCAATAAAATGTAAGTGTAAACTTCTTATTAAAAAATCCAAAACTGTTTATTATGTTCAGCTCCACACTATGCCTGTTCTGAAGACAGAAAGAATAGATGGTAACTACTAGAAGCATTTTTTTTTTCCTAAAAAAAAAAAAAAAACAAAGTTACAACTTTCACAGAATCATAGAATGGTTTGGGTTGGAAGGGACCTCAAAGATCATCTAGTTCCAATCCCCCTGCCATGGGCAGGGACACCCCCCACTACACCAGGTTGCTCAAAGCCTCATTCAATCTGGCCTTGAACACTTCCAGGGATGGGGAATCCACAACTGCTCTGGGCAAACTGTTCAAAACTGATAAGCTCAACTTTTTCTCTTACAGTGGTGAATGTCTTTGGAATGATTTGTAAGAAGCCAAAAAAACCTATACAGTGACATGTCAGAAACACCCTGTGTATCAAAAGAAGGAACTTTCAGATTCATTATTAATTTCCAGTGCTGGAACCTAAAATACATACTTTAAAATAACACTAAAACACTGTAGCTTGTTTATCCTACCAACTGTCTGAGAAAATCTGTTCTGTTTCATAGCATGTAGGCCACAATTTTCACTTTTATTTAAAATCTTTATTTAAGACTAGAACTGTTTATAAGGTCTGCTTTATCAGTAAGTCTTCTAAACAAAAGGACAAACAATAGCAGATGGTATACAATGCTTTAGAGGAAAAACAAAGAAGCTGCTAAGCCTCTAAAAAACAGGGCAAAAATTGATTTCAGATACTTTCAAGGAAGAAGTATATTCCTGCTTTTATGACTTGTGGGCTTTGTTCCATATATTCATTGTGTTACTATCCTCTTCAAAATGTACTTCAAAGTCGGTTGGTGAGTGTCAGCATACTCAGAGGTTTTTATAAGTCTTGCTTTAGCTCATTTCCTTCCTTGTCATCTTCTGTCACACTAGCTGCCTTCTAAACACTTGGACTGACAGTTTATCATTATCTCTGTTTATCTGTTCAAACTAACTGGCATTCAAATAGCTGTGAATAAAAGTATCTATGTATGTTATCAATGTCTGTACAGCTAATTGCTGTATCCTTTGTGCACACCAAGTTGCACATGCAACCGTAACCTCTAAAATTCCATTTTCTAGAATAAACATCCATCTTTATTGATAGGAGTACAGAAGGTAAGTATCACATACGGTTCAGATATGCTGTTAAAAACTGTGGGAGACACTCAGTCCAATGCTGCTATTATCACTTGTCACTCTGAAATTGTAATAGTAGCAAGAAAGTAAAAAGCTCTTTCATCTTCCTGGAGAGCTCAAATAGCATTTCAATGCTACTTTTAGATCACTCAGATGGAACTTTCCAAGTCTCTCCAGCCTTGCTGTGAGACAGATTTCCTATACAACATAAGAACATAATACTTTCCATTACTTGACATGTACACTCAGAAATGAAAATCATTCTTCTAGATTTTCTGCCAGGAACTCTGAGAACCAATAGTTAAAGGAATGTAAGACAAACAGAAGGAAAGATACAAAAGACTTTTTTTACCACGTAAAGATAGAAAACATTGCAAGAGGTTTGTCTGATATGGTCTCAAAGACAAGTATTCTCCATGGCTTTTTTATAACATTTGAATAAAATTCATACAATTTGTAAAAGACGTATGATTTATATTACAGTATCAAAACGAAAGTATTCTTTGATAACCTATATTTACATTACACAAACTGTACTTGAGACTGTGAGTAGGTCCAGGGGTAAACTAAAAATAATACAAGTAATGAGTAGCAAAAGACCTTAGAGAGAAAATTAACAAGCGACTGGATTGAAAAGTAACATTTCCCAAATACTGTTTTGTAAGATGTTCAGGTACTGAAAAATTCCAGATTCTACTTTTTGTTTTGCATTTGAATGACAAGATTTTGCTCAGTAAGTGAAGAGAGTTGTCTGACATGGTAAATTTTCTGGTGCTAGCTCATTAGAAAGGTTTCTTTGGTTTAAAATAGTAAGACCTCATTGAACTTTTCCTGCATAACCTCTCCTAACCCACTGGTCACCGCTGAAGGAAGATGAGTTAAAAGTCATCTCCACAGAAAAGGGAAAAAGGTAAAGGATCAGAATTGCACTTGCTTATGTTGCTGAATCTGAGTACCTACTGAATCAAACAGACAAGACACTAAACAGAGAGGGAAGAAAGATGCCAGCTGAAGCCTAGCAAAGAAAAAAGGAAAAAGAAAAAAGGATTAGGAAAGCACTAAGTTGTCAGCCACGCAGGCCTAATTTTACACTACAAATCTGGAACTGCATTCACAAGACAGAATCCTAAAAACTAAGGGAAAGATTATGACTCTCAGAAAAATTCAAAAAGAGGAATACTAATATAGCTAAGGAGGGGCAGGCACAGACATTCTCCATCTGACAGGTGTTCAGATGATGTAAAACCTAGAACATTTCTGGCTAAGCTGCAGTCATGAGATGTTATCTCTAGATGCCAAAGTGAAATCTAGCAGGAAGCAAAAGCGGAGATATTCAAGGTTCGGGTATTCCTTTCTTTCCCCTTCCCTCAGAAACATCACAGGACCTTATTTTAAACTGTACCTCTTGTGCTTTACCATGGTACCTACTTTTTCCTAAGTGAAACGTCCTCCTTAAATTGTTGTGGGTTTTTTTCCTTATCATTCTCCACAATGACAATCTATGTCATAGTCATCTTGTAAATAATCTTTAATACTTTGCAATATTTTAAAACTCAAGTATAAATCACCTGCATAAATTAACTTCTGAAGGCATCTTTTAGAGCAGTCTGGATTTGGCTGCAGATTTGTAGTCCTCTCTTCTGTGTTCTTTATCCAAATGTGCCTGGATTATTAATCAGTGTGACATTGTCTTTGTGACTGAATTCTTGCTTTTTTCCTATAACCTACATTCTTCCATCTCAGCCATTTTTATTTCCTTTCAAGATCTCTCATTGACAACAGCTCATTGTGTTCATTTATTTACTTAATTGACATTCATATAACTCTGAATAACATGATCTATTAATGTTATTGATTTTTGCTAGGCTGCATGCTGTATCTGTCGTAAACATTGATTTGAATACCTGGACACAACCTTGAAAAGTTTCCATTTATGGACTGAACTACCAACTCCCTCCTGCATTTGGTTCCCACTAATTACGAGATTTACATTTTAGTTTAATAAAAAGAAAACAATGTCACAAAACAAAGACCTTTATAGTTTTAATCGCACTGTTAGTATTCTGGTACCTGTAAGTACATATCCTTTATCTTTTATGGACATTCTGTTAAATGTTACTTTATTGGTTTTTTGCATGACTTAGTATTTTTCTGCTCTGATTCGCATCAAATAGTACCTCAACTCCTTGAAAAAAGCCAGTGAATTGGCCATTCGTCTGTCTTTTATGAGTCCACAATCATCAAAATAACAAGAAAACTATACAGCATGAGAAGTGACTTCTTTTTCCTCTCCAGGCCTGACTGAATGTAAATTGATATTTTTCCATACTCCATCTCTATACAAAAGTGATATGTAGCTACTACAGGTTCATGAGAGATCAGGAAACCCACAGCAGGCTATCAGCTAATATTGAAGAGTAATTCTGAAAACTGTTATAAACAATAAGCTTATGCTCTTAGGCAAGAGAATTGTTTGCCTACATCTGTCAAGTTTCATAAATGTGGTACTTTTAATTATTTTTTTTTAATTTAATTGTCTTAAATCAGGTTAGAATAATGAACTAAGTTAGAATCACTGTTAAATGTGCAAACACACTCAAGGGACCAGGGAAGTAGTGGTGCCATCACTGATGTAATTTGACCAAGAAAGTTCACCAGATCCTAAGGACCTTCTTTTTCCCAAGAGCCCACATGTAGGAAAAGTTGCATATTATACTAAAACTGATAGCACGTTAAAACTTAGCCACATCTTCTCTGTAAAATAGCAAACATAAAATCCCTTAATGCCATTTTAGATGTACCTCAGAAAAGAGAACGATACTTTACATGAAATGACAAGACTTAAGACAAAAAAAAATCCATGTCCCTTGCAAGCACTGAAAAATGCTCTTACCTTGCTACAATGTGTCTGTTAAAATAACACATATTCTACTTAAGTGCACACAACAACCTAATATAAAAGGAGGGCGTTCTTTTTCCCCAGTGTGATGTAAGGCAAACAGAGCAAGTAATACTGAGAGAGAGAAGCCCTCATAAGCTATATAGTCTCATGTAAATCTTTATTAGGCTAGCCTTTGTATCTGCCTCTCCTGACCCCACAACGTAGATTTCCACACAATTTTCCATTCACTGAATCAGACACAGGAAATCCTGCAGTAAGCATTTTGTTTTTTTTTTTTTTTCAGAAGGGAAGAAAAAACAGCATGGGCATGGAGAGGATGCACTCTGTATGTATAAGAAAAAGACAGACTTCCCTGTCTCACACTAAAATTTACTAAAATGAAATAACAAAACTAGACAAAAAGAAAATGCAAGAATATTGGACTGCAGAAAAGAAATAAGAGGACGTTCAGCCTTGTCTCTGAATAAAAGGGTATGTTTCCAGCATATTCACAAATCTACAGAAAAAGCTTGGATGGGCTATGATATCACTATCTCATCAATCCCTGAAAACCTGAAAGGGCAATAGCATCAAGATGAATGAAAGACCCTGTGCTATTTGCAGGACACTGTGTGTGCTGGTCCACACAATTACCAGCTATGTTTTTGAAACAAAACATTTTAGGAAAGCTATTTCATTTCTTTCTGCAGACTGCATTCTGTATTGCCTCAGGGACATGTTATCTGAAGATTATTTCCTAGTTGTCTTTGTTGCTGTTGCCAAAAGGCCTCAAAGACTGAAAAGGTGCCTTTGAATGATAGGAAAGATATTCTGTAAGGGCATCAGGCTGTCTGTAAGGCTCACTGGCCATTTACTGCTATTCTTTTTCTCTTTGCATTAGGTTTTACAGCCCTTCTCAGGAAGTTGCATTTGAAAGTATTTTTAGAGATATTAACTGTACTTATGATAGTTTTACTTCATACAAGTGAAGCCAAGAAGAAAATAGACTTATTTGGGGTTTGCTTATCACCACTGTATGATTGTGACCTTAACTAAACCTGGAAATCCTTACATCAATTTCAATGGATTTTGAATTAAGCCCTAAGAAAACATTGTCTGCATTAGTGACTTAGTAATAGTCATATATTCCAAAGGATTTACCAGTTCCTTTTACACAGTTCAGAGACTCAGATTCTACTAGCAGCTTCCGTTGTTCTGTAATAGTAAAAATATTAACTCTGGCATGGATTCCAAGGAGAGTGTCATAAGGTTATAAACTCATTCTCGTTCTCTAACTCAAATAATGTACAAAGCAATTAATTATTAAAACAATCCATTAGCATGAAATATATGAAGTGAAATAGCAGCAATTTTGCAGTGATTGAAGGAGGGCTAGAAACTTTGCCTAATGACATTCCTCTATGATAAGCTTCGTGTGCTACTAAATTCTATTGAAGTCTCTTTGGTAAAAATCGCTGTGTCACAAAAAAAAAAGGAAAAAAAGAATATGCACAATTTTACATGCTTAAGAGACTTTTTTGTGAGTAAATAAACTCTAATCTCAGGGTAGGAATTGAGGAGATAAGAATGAAAGACTGAAGGAAAGGGTGGGGAAGAAAGGTTTTTTAGTATCTGTATATTTTGTTCTCACTATGAAAATCTATTTTAAATCACAATAAATTGATTTTGCTCAAGTTGAGTCTGTTTTGCCCAACAACAGTAATTGGTAAGCCATCTCCAGGGCTTTATCTTGATCCAAGAGCTTTCTCATCCTGTTTTCTAACCCCATCCCATGGGGTGGGTGAGTGAGTGGCTGGCTGTTAGCCAGGGCTAACCCACCACACCTCCCAGCACTGAGACAGAAACACCCCAGAAGGTACTGCTCTTCTCTTAACATCCTAGTCACATGTTGGGGGAAACTGATGTTGCACAAGCCTGTATAATATTTGACTTCAGCTCTTCAAACACAGGTCTAGATTCAAGAAAGACATGTAACCTCAATGCACTAAAGTTTTGATCTGGAAGTGTGGACCTCTGCTTGCAAATTAGTAGTGAAATAAACAAGCCTAAATGAGTCCTTCAAATAGTGAAATTTATCCTCAGCAGCTTATACTCAAAGAGTGTAATTTTAAAAGGAAAAGAGAAGATACATATTGAAAAAAAAAGTGTATTGAAAATGTATCAAAAAAGAAAAGTTTTAAATCTTCACCTACAATTTCAAATGGAGAAGGTGAACATTAAGTTAACAGTTCCAATACCTAACAGGGTTATGGACATGGTTTTATAAGACTATCTAACACAGAGTCACAAAAACATGTTCACTTCAACCTAAATAAAAGACAGTCTCACAAAACAAGGCATCACAGTCTGCTGAACTTGTCTGAGCTCTGTCAGAGGTTACAAAAGCTAAAAGGCAAACTAACATTTAACAAGGTGCCAAATGACTTTTTTCAGATATTTAAAACATCTTATAGAAGAACCCAGTGAGACAGTAACTCATGCAAAAGATAAACACTCCGTTACACAATCTAGATTCTCACTAGTGACAAGGAAAACAGGCCAAGAAGATGCTGCCACAAATCCTAAAGGCATGGAACAAAATAATTGCAAAAACTCATTAAATAGTGCTTTCTCAATGCCTTGGCTGTGTCTCCTGGAAGAGCTGCATAAAGCTAGAGGAGTACCTGCTCACTGAAAGGGTCACAGGGACAAGCGTCATGTGAAAGGGCAAGGGATTTTGGTGCTTTGGCTGTAGACCAGGTAAAGGAAGAATGCAATGATTACACTCACTGTGAACTTGCTTGATAATTGTCTAGGCGGACAACTGAGTAGAAAGGATGCTTCTTGACGACTTGTTTAGTCACAAATGTCCCTTCAGAAAAGGCCTGAGCTGTGTAAGCTTTGTTATTAAAATATTAGCGCAGTTAAAGTAGCAAAAGACCAGAGCTAAGTTTAAAGCGAGCTTGAAATGCCAATTCAACAATTTAGCTTCCTCCTCAAGCTGCTGCTGTTCATTATAAACAATTACAGTGACTGTTGAAAATAAGTTATGAAATACTTTTGTTTATGCTGGCACAATGTTAATATAATGGTAATGTGTTTGTTCTTTCTGTGTCCCCATAGAAGTCTACTTGAAGAATTTGGCCAAATTACTATTTTTTCATTAATTATTCTGAGACCAATATCATAATGTGTTTGTATAATGTTCTCACTACAATGCAAATCAACACCAAAGAGAACTCTTCCATTCCAAAATTATTTTTAACCTTCTAACTGCAGAGATAAAAACAGAAATATATTTCTGGATAATTCATCCATAAATATTAAAAATAATTAAAATACTTCTACTATTGCCAAATGAGCAAATTATCAGTAACCAAGGATTCAACAGCTTTTTGTCAGATTAAATTTATGAAAGGAAAACAATAAAATTAATAAAGAGCCAATAAAAATAAAAAGAACCTTTTAGAAGATGCATAGCCATGCTATAAAAGGTTTTAAGTAGAACACACATTGTAACTGAGGACATAGAGACCTACAATGAAAAGTGAAGAGAAAGACTCACAAACACCTGCCTGCATGTGGCCATGACGAAGTTAAAAATAAATCTGATCAAACCCATTAAAACACAGATCTATTTGCCATGTCACTGCTAATTGATGATCCCACCTGCCCAGTGACAGTTGCCTACAAAAGAAGTGAGCAATTCCTATCACAGTTCTGGAGAAATGAAAAGTAAAATAGAAACTAAATATGTATCACAAACTCCAATTCTGTTACCACTATGCCAGCCACATTAATTCCTTCTTTATTAAGCAAAAACAGAATCAGATCACTTAAGATGTCATATCAAAGAAAATTTGGCTATGTATTTGTTTCACTGGGATTAATTTAGATTTTTAAAACATGATATTCTACAGTATAGTGATTCATGGAAGACTTGGAAATAAAGTTGCAGGGAGGGCACATGAAAGTTTGAGATGCCAATTAAGTTCTCTGAACTCCACGGAGGTCATTGGAAATGCAGCGTAGGCTTACTCTCAGCTTGGCTTGGCTCAGCTGTTATTTGTTATCTTTACCAATTCTCATCTTTTACACGGCCGTAGAAGAGGCTTGCCAGCTGCTGCATATACAGCTATCGTACAACATAAGCTGGTATAGTACATAGGACAATTATTCATTTAAATAGGTCTATTAATCATTATAGTTTGTCATTTGGCGCATAAAATGGGCCTGTATTCATTTTTTTCTGTGTGAAGTAGGCATTTTAAAATCTTTCACTGTCAAACAGGCCTGTTACACAGCCAGTGCAATCTTTAATGCTGTTTATTTATCAAACTTAATGTAATAGGATCCCTTGACATGGCACACTGATGAAGAAGTGAGGTTCATTTTCAGAATCCTGAAATAAAGTAAATGTCCAGTAGCTGATATTTTTCAGAGTTTCCATAATGCACAAATATATGTACCGTCTCAACGTGCAATAATTTCTACAGCAACCCACAGATTTTGTAAGATGCAATGAAAAAACTTGCTCCAAGACCTGTTAATCACTGAAAAGTGAGATTGCAAGCTACAACTGTGGTCCACTGATTCACAGATATGGTTATAAACTATTGACAGATGAGTCTTAGTTGTTGCCATATAAGAAGTATTAGCAACTCCTGGATTTAGGTAAAATGGTGTGTTATATATCGTAACTAAGAGATTGGTTTGTGAAAACAATTCCCTCCTGCAACGATACGTAACTGCTCACAGTCTCCAGAGGAAACAAGATCTTTTGAGTTCATACTGCAATAAAAACCAAATTAATTATAATTAATTATTAATTAAACCAAACCAAAATAATTATAACTCTCCAGATATTTTTTTTTTTTAGGGAAATAGTAAAAAGTGCTATAAATCTCTGTTAGCAGTACAGCAAAACTTTAAATGTTCTGTGTGATAATGTCTACTGTAGGTTATATGTGTATGAGATCTGAAATTGTACTTTTTCTGTTTATCGGATGCAATTACTATGTACTAAAGCACACAAACATTATCCATTTACCCCATGTTAATTACTTTTGACAATCAAAAATATCTTATTTTTGGGCTATCCAACCTCTTTCTTTCCCAAGCCCAATGTCTTATGTCATAACCTGAGACTATTGTTATATGAGAGATGGAAAATCTTCAGGTAAAATTCCAGAGCACGACTTAATCAAAAGGCACATTAAAAAAAAAAGAACATAGTATTACCATTGGGTATACACACTCACCCAAGGATTTGTGAAAAATTCTGCTTTTTTAAAAAGCAGAATTGCAGTGTTTATCGTGGGTATAGTGGCTTTTGCAAGAACAGTCACAATGTTTTATAGTGTTCCCATCAATAAAGCTTTCCACTTCTAATACAACTCATTAGGGAATGTGCAGGTTTATAAACCAGAATTTTCTAAAAGGCAAGCAATAAGCCATGGAATACAGAAGTGTTTCTTATATTTCATGTGGTATTTATAGTGAATCCTATAAATGCAAAGTAAAAAAGATTGTGAAAGGAGCTAGTTCTTCAAACATTGAAATGTTCTGAGCAGATACATCCACCTTTTCCTCTTTTGCAAAATATGTTATATAAGCATGCAACATGCACAGGCTAGGAAAATAACTTGGTAGGTAGCTTTTCCCTTTCCCATAGTGATTTGGCCAAAAATGCATGGCGATCTAACCAACAGCAAATCTGAGAATTTTCCAATGGGGTCTTTCCCCCTGCCCTCTCTCAGAAAACACAGTTTCCAGATGTTTTTCTGGAAACATTCTCATGGGAGAAAAGGTAACTATATATTTTCTAAATGCAAATGAGAGAGAGAGCAAACACACCACAGAGCAGCCAACAGCCTTGTGATATAGGGTAAGTCAGGTCAAAGTAATTGGCCTTAAACAGCTGCAGATGGAACCTCAGTGTTCCTGTCTTACCTGGTGGGGAAAAAACCCAAACACTAGCCACCAGCACACACAGGCAAGCACGGCTTTCTAAAATAGCCGAATAAACCGCATATGTTTCTATTTTCCTTCAGTTATCTCTGAGGCTTATCCACCCTCTTGGCGAGCCAGTTTATTTTGCTGAATTAGTAGAGAGGCAAACAAAGGAAAAGCAGTTTGCTTCTACTTAGCAACCTCAACGGTGCACGAATGGGCCAAGCAGCCCTAGTACCAGCACAGGGGGAACCATATGGGCAAGAGCAAGGCTTGTGCCCCTTCAGAGGCAGTGAACTGTTAGACTGCCTCAGCTGTCAAATCAATCTGCAATATGGGGTGCCTTGCCCCAGGAAATATTTAGAATAGCTTCAAGAAGAAACTGAATCTCCAGGCCAAACAAACGCACCTTGGTTTCAAATATCTTAGATCAGTCTTTTGCTATTTTGTCATTGACAAAGAGGAGGAATTATTGGAGGATTACTTTTTCTCCAAAAATAGACTTTTTCCAGAAAAGTAAGGTTTTTTTTCCCCAGTCAGCTCTATTTGAGAACATCAACATATGGAGCATGTTAGACATAAGGGAGAGTGCAATATGTTTTGAGAAAATTCACAATTATCTAACCTAGATAATGTCAGCAGAAATTTCTTTATTTGCAGTGTGTATAATCAAAGTCAAGAGAAGAAAACATCTTTTTTTAAAAAAAGAAAAGTATTTCTGTAGTGGAATTAGGAGTAAAATTTTGGGAAGATAAGTAAATACTTGGAAAAGACCCAAATGCCATTTTTAAAGGTTTAAATTTTAACTGAGTCCATGACGTTGAAGTAAGCCTTTTCTTAAGATATATGTCCCTAAGAAATGTCATTTAATAAGAATTAGAGGGGAGAGGGTTGTTTCTTTTCAATCCTAACTCTAAGGCATACACACACAGAAGCACATGCACGCAGGCAGACTCTTTAACGGAAAGACAAAATAATAATAATAAAAAAGTCTGTTCAGAATGCCTACAATATATTTAATCCATCAGATGAAAAAGTGTATTTATCTTCTCAATGTTTCTGTGAGCCTGAAGCAGAAAATCATAAATGCAATCTCCCATGGGTGTGGAGCTATAACATCTGGCTCTTGTCTTACCTTCTTCTTTTCTTCATTTCTCTCTCTATGGCTTGGAATTGAACCATAGAAAGGTCTTGCTCCTTCTGAAATCAACAGATATTTTGACATTGACTAGAATACATTGTATGTCATTGAATTTATTATTTTTTTTTAAGGATCATAGGCACACGGGAAAATCCAAATGAAAAAATCCTTCAAATGTGGGATGTCACTTCCTTGACAATGTCTTTTGGTAGCAATGCTGACCACTGAGCAACAAGGTGTCATTTACCATCCATTCCTCAAAAAAAATACAGCGGATTAATTCTAACACAGAAACACGTCTTCAAAGTCTCAAGAAAAAAATAAAGTTAATGAGAATATAATGTCCTTCAGGACTCTGGGAAAACAGAAATAGAGGTTTTAAAATCCTCCAGTTTAGGGTCTTTGCATCTTCCCTTTATTTATATAGGACTATATTTTCATACAAAACAAGTTAATGTAGATATAAGTACAAGTAGTACTATCTTCATGGTTGTGGTGTTCTGCTAAAAAAAAACCTCACCAAAACAAAGCAACAAATAAAAGCACTGTTGGTTTTTTTTTTATAATTTGATGTTTCCTTTTCATAGCTACTACAACAAAACAATAAAAACTCTTTTAATCCTGTATTCTTTTAAAATAAACCTCAAAAGTATTTTCTAGTACTACTAGAAATGAAACATTTGCACTGAACTATTGACTAAAATGATAGTTAATCGATTTCTCTCTATTTCATATTAAAAAGCTATTTAGAACTATTTCTATCATAAAAGATTTTTGATCTGCTACAATTGTAACTGAGATGAGAATAGAAGTGAAGAATGTTTTTAAGGTATTTTTCAACTTCTCCCAAATTTGTCTAAAACTATGAGAAAAAGGATCTTTTTTTAAAAAAAAAAAAAAAACTAACCAGAAATTTTCTAATTCAATAAAACAAGTATCATGTGAACTCTGTGAAAGTTTTGATTAGTTCAAATTAAAAACACCAGATAGCCTATATTAAAAGGCTAACAAATCAGACTTGGGAACTTCACAGCAGATATTGAAACAAGGTGCTATATTCTAGTTCCAATATCCAAAACCCAAAACTATCAGCACCTCAGAGTCCAGTTCATAATTACGTTTTCTAAATTAGTTGGTTTGTCCTACAGTAATACCATAGCAACACATTTGAACAAAAAGAAGTAGAATTTATAAATCAAATGTTGTGAAGGAAGACTAGCGATGTTATGGCTGATACTGTTAATTTATTTAGCAGACTGTCTTTGACTGCAAAGACAATGGTTTTTCACTTGTTCAAATCGCCCATCAGATGTATGGTACCTTGGGTTAGAATTAAGTTCTTCACCTGAAACTTTTTAGCACAGCAGGATTCTTTCAGCATGATGCTCTTCCTGAACTACTTAGCAGAGCACCTTTGCTTTGGACACTGATTGCTGCTGTTACGTAGCCATTTCATAACAACAAGCATCTCATGGCTTTCAGATACAGTGTATTTGGCTTACTGAAAATGAAGCTGTTTGATTTGTGACATTCTTGTTGTTTTTCTATTTTATCAGTTTTTAATCAAGTGTTTATCCATTTAAAATCTGAAGCATCGAACACGATCCCCTATAAACCAGATACTTCTCTTTTGATTCATTTGCTTATCTAAATTAATAAGAGACTCTATATTTTTTTCCCTTAGAATTGGCCTACAACAAATATCAACAGCTATTAACAATATAGAGAATTTCTTCTGAATATTGTCCTCAATTGTGTATTGTTTTATAGGCCAGCATTTGGGTTCATAACACATTCCAAAGAATAAAAGATCTGCAAGTTAAATCTCTTTACAGTCTACAGCAGTCAGATATCAGGTTCTATTTAAACACAGTATAAAATGAAATATAACATTAGGAACTCAAGAAAGTAAGTTAAATAAATGTTAAATTAAAAACAGTAGTCCCTACATATGAAGTATTTCTAGCAAACCATTACACAACTATATTATGCTACTGGATTGTACTCAATAAATGAAAATTATTTAATCTTAAAAAATAGTCAAATTATCATAAATAAACCCAAAGCTTTTAAGTATACGTCAATATTTTCCTCCTTGACACTTTTTTCTTAATTAGACTCCTTTTTTACTACATTTCCAGGAAAAGCATTCAAAGAAAATCATCATGATATTATGAGATGCCACACAAGGGACAGGGAAAGTCTGCAAATTATTCTTTGAGAACGAAAGCAAAATGCGTTTCTGTCAAAATTATGTGTTTTCTCATGCAGTGCAGGCTTCCAAAGATGAGATATACCCAGAAAGCATTAATGTGAATCTGAAATGCGGAAAATCCCGTAACTATGGACAGCTCCCAGGTGGCCTCTTGCCAAAATTTCTTGATGAGTATACAGAGTGCATCCAATTTGGATTTGTACTTTAGCCCTTGGGAAAGTCATTATGTATCTAAGGGAAAAACAATTCTCAAGTTTAACAAGCAGGAACACATTTGCAAAAACTTCCTGCTATATTTAGCAATGTGTTTCTGTTATAATTGACTAATACAGAGAAACAAGCTAATACAAAAAGAAAGATTATGTCTACCAGCCTTATCTTTAACATAAGCTGGGAACAATGATTGCTGTTTTTCTTTTCTCCTTTTTCAGGGTAACTCTTCAAAGAACTCTGATTCTGATTTTGATAAAGTCCACTAAAACCAGCCCTCATAGATTGCTTGTTTTCCTTGACATCACTGATTACACTTGTTTGCCTGCTCCTAAATATCTCTCACTCTCGTCATAATCCTAAATCCACTCCTGACACACATACACTCTTCGCTACACCATTTATACTGTAACGCTACCTTTCTGCCTCTGTTTTGGGCAAAACTCTTCCTCACATCTTAAGAGGTCTTTCATCCCCTGCCTTAAAAAAAAAAAGTCTTTAATATCAATACTGTAAGACAGTCTGAGTTTTGCACAAAGGGTTTATAAAAAATTATAGTCCACAATCCATTAGTAACTATATTCAATCTTGCTGCACATGTGCATTTCCTGCCTGGCTGTCCAGCTTCTTCATGATTTTACTGTAAAATCTGAGTCAGAAGATGTATTATGAATCCTTTCTTTTACTTAACTGTTCTCTAAAAAAATTGCTGCGACTTCAACCTGTAATTTTATACTAGCTTCCCTCCTAGGTCAATAGTTCATTTCCCCTCTGCAAGCAAAAGGTCATTTTAATAGTGTATGTCTGGTCATTTTCTGTTCAGCCTTCTTACCTGATCTATCCACATTTTGAGTCTTTCTTGAAAAAATTTTTGGGCTACTAATAGAATTATTCATCTGGATAAAAAACATTTTTCAAATAATTGTCTAGCAATGCGTGCCTAAATTTATGTTAAGTGTTCACCTAGCTGACCTGATTTTTTTTTCCAACACCACTTATACAACGTGGGAAACCTGTCTCACAACAGTCTAAACCCAGCTCACGTTCCGTATTAGTGGGTGAATAATCCAATGCTTGGTGAATTCTGCTTCACAATGATAGGAAGAGCTGAAAACTGGATGCTTTATCTAAAAACAGAGCACCCAGCTAACATTAATCATTCTAAAATTCTACAAAAAAAAGAGTAAAAAAATTTCTAAAAATATTTTACTTTGATATTCTGTTTTTTAGACTAGCTTTTTTTTTTCCAGATCTCTATCTCTACTGCTCACTTAAAAAGAGCCCTTAATAAGCATATTGCTGAAGTACAAAGACACATGAAGTCCCACCTTATTTAGAAGTTTTACAAAATGTATAAAGGAATCTGAGTGGATCATAAATATGCAAAAAAACCCCATATTTTTTTGCTTTTGAAATATGCCCTGCATCAAAACCCCATTTGATAGAATTGAGGACTTTGGGTATAAAGTTCAGTGGAAGCGTGCGTTGGTAAATGAAAAATTTGTCATTCCAGAATGACAGGCTATAAGTCAAGATGCCAATCATTAGAGGATAACAGATGCCTTCAACTGTCTGCTGGCTCTTTATTTTGATTTTATTGTATTACAGAGATGGCCAGGAATACCAAAAGATAATATCTCTTTATCAGGATGAACAGTCCACATTTGCCCTACTGAGCAGTTAAAGTAAGGAACAGAAATTCCCCAAGAAATAATATCAGCAGGAAACGGCATGTTCTCAGTAGCTACCAATACAATGGCAGTAAATGCTTTGCATACAAGCCTATTATCTACGTTGCCCTGGGCAGTAATAGTCTGGTTAAATAAAATTCTTCAATAAAGTCGGCAAAAGTCAAAAGAGTAAAACAACTGAAAAAAAAAAAAAAGCAACTTGACTGTACCTGCCTTAGACGAGCTAATTAGTGTGCTGGAAGTTGATGGACTAAAATTGGAATACTGAAAATTAGGCATAGATCGAGAAAGTAATGGGAGAATGTAATATTCTTCTTATCATAATACTTTTGCTCCTTAAAAAAAGCGAATTTCAATAAGGAATTATGACATGAAATGCATAAGAATACACTGAAGCAAGCGTATTGCAGCCCTTCTGCTACTTCCACTGTTTCTTTAGCTTCCAGGTTACTGAAGACATTATGGATACTTCAGTAGAGTAATGCTGGCCATTATCCCAACACAACTAGCGTGAGAATTGCCACGACACCTCCCATGGTCACCTTCCTCAGTTTTGGCTAAGAGGTGAGATATGATAGCTGATGCCGTTGTTCTGTCTTACTTCTTTATGTGCCTGCCTTTCCATTCATTAATTTTCCTACTCCTTTTTGTCTTTTGCGTAAAGAAAATCTGTATCTGGCAGCTAACATGGAATCCTGTCCATCACTTAGGATGATATATGAAAATTAATGTTTCAAAAAGTATTTATCATTATCCATCTTTGTCACTCATGGAATAGTTACGAAAAACACTGTGTACTATGCCTGTTCCCTAGCTGCCAGCTTGCAAATAAGAGTCAGTAACAGAAACAGATATGTCCTCTTAATGTCCTTTGCATGTTTTTAAACTCGTGTTGTCTTAAAAAAAAAGGTTGTAATTTAATAATAATGACAACAGTAGTAGCCTTTCTCAACTCATTTCTGAACCATAAAAATACATTTATGCCCAACTTTAAAACTGCCTAAATGATTCCCAAAATACTGTACAGGTCAACAGAAAGGATGTAAGGAATAAAGTAAAATCTAAATTTTAAGAAATGTCCCACATTTCAGATCCTTGGATAATTTTTCTTATTATTAAAACTCATTTTTAAATTTAAAAAAAAACTTTAAAAAACATTCAAAAGTACATCTTGATGCTATTTTCATACAACAGGGAGGCAGTCATGCTTTGACATCTGAGAGCCTGAATCTTTTGAACTGAGGACTTAATCAGTGAGAGGTCAATATTAACAGATTTGATCCTATGGGCCTATTGATTCCAGAAAATCTGCTAAAATATTCAAGAAACCTTGTTTTGCTACTAGACAGACTTTCATACTATCTTTGAGTATAGTTCCAAATACAGCTACTCAACACAAATTTTACAAAGGCATACTTAAATTGTGGAGTTTCTAGAAAGTGTAGTTACAAATGTCCAAAACGCTCAAAAAACAGAAGTAGCTTTCACCATCAATACCACCTGAGCCTCTAAAGCAGTTAAGGATCTGAAAATCACAGCACACATTGCAAATATTAAATCCACAGCTATCACATTGTTCTTTAAACCATTCTTTAACTCAAAGTATTTTCCTTCTAGCTGGATTAAAAGTGATGATGCCTTTTGTTTGATCTAGGAAAAAAAAACCACTTGGATCCAAAATCTACTTATCTGATGAGAATAAAAATTCTATGTCACTAGCAAACCAAAATATACCGCAGCTGATGTTTTGTTATGTCAATTATTACAAGAAAATAGCAGCACTTTTCAAGCTTGTGGTATTTTTCTAGAGTTTTCACTGATACAAACTCTGAACTCATCACAATGCTTCTGGGGAAAGGACAGAAGCATGCATTCTCTGCTATGTTGAGCTTACTCCATCAGCCGCAATATATGTGATAAAGCACACTAAATAACCTCCAGTGAACTCTTCTGTCTTTTATGGATAGCAGGTATCATGGTTCTTGTGTATTTGTCATTAGTTATGGGAAATCTTGCACCTTTGATAGCGACAGCTGTTAGAACATTTTATTAACTAATTTCATTTTATTGTTCTGATTATCCCTCAAGGAAAACATAGTCAAATTTTCAGCAGAGTAAGCATGTTAGACAATAAAAGATACATCTTTGTGTAAGCGTTTTTATCAGCTGCCCTATTACTACAGTAGCTGATGATGAAAGCTTTTCAATTTTTCAGGTTATTAGAACACATTTCTTTTTCTGTTCACATTATTAGGAAACACTATCATTCACTGTTCCCAAAGACTACTTTATATAGATTTCAAGAAAAAAAAATACACCCAAGTAAAAGCTACAAAACATGACAATTAAAAATAATTCTTCAATCACAAACACCTACTTCAGTCAAAGTACAAAGTTTCTCTGTCTTTTTATTTCCATTCACACATCCATTTGGAACAATTTTCACATGATCAAAATCAAGTCATGTCATGCTGAGATCTTTGTCTGAGTCTTAAGAACATATATAACTATATTTGAATACCTGAAACATTTATTTGCTGTCAAATTGCTGAACATAACAATAATATTAAATAACTTTTTCAGAGTGCTGGAAAAAAAACAGTACTTAACTCACTGAAGCTTAATTATGTTTCTGTCAAAATGGTTTAACAGAACCAGGAATGACTAAAATCCCACAAGAATGACTAAATACTCTGTATCTTCTTCATTAAAGGCAGAACCTAGAACAGTGGAGCATACAACTATTTTCAACTGGATTTTCTTTTTGCTGTTCAGTGCTTTATATAACATAATGGAACTCCTGTGCTCAACCATACCACTAGGAAATACTGTTATCTTAAGTTTATTGTTGCTCAGGTATTGACTCAAGATTAGTAGAATAATTTAGAAGCTAGATCTGAATATAGATTAAAATAGGTACAGCTATAAGCCAGGGACATTTTGTCCTAGTTTGCATTATTTGTATAAAGAGAAGATTTACTAGAAATAACTAGAAACGTGGTCAGTAATGTTGACAAGAAAATAAAGGGTGACTGAGTGGTGACTGGGATCACAATTAATAAAATATTAATCATTTGTCCACAAGTCTGATTATTGGATAATATTAAAAATAAACAAAACAAAAAAAAACCCCAGAAGAGTTAATGACTAAGAATTACTTATGGTTAGCCACCTACCTTTTGGAAAAGTCCTCCACTTTTCTTGCCAAGATGTTCCTTGAAGGCTAGAGTCCAGTTGCTCTCTTGAAAATCATCTAGACACCACCACGTATGAATTAAATACCCTAACTTAATACCTTCAATTACTTTGATGTGATTTTATCTTCTATATCTTTCACATATGTTGAACATTGAGTTATGATTTGCTCTGTGATTTTAATGTTATTATGGTTTCTCAAAGATTCAGTATCGTTAATTTTTAAAAGATTGATGCCTTTTTATTTAAGTACCTTCTGTCAACATACCTGAAATGTTCAAATGTTAACAAATCATAGTTTTGGGAGGAATTTAGAAACATGACATTAAGATCTTGTAAATCACTGGTGCTATCTTTTGTTATTATTTATAAGCAGATATCCTTTAGCAAAAGTATGCTAAGCTGCTAGTACAGTAGCAGTTGGTGCTGCTCTAAGACTCCCTTTACACAGGCAATAAATTAGGTGATTTAACATTTTAACTTGGGAGTACTGGTGGATGAGAAGCTCAATATGAGCCGGCAATGTGCTCTTGCGGCCCAGAAGGCCAACCGCGTCCTGGGCTGCATCAAGAGGAGCGTGGCCAGCAGGTCGAGGGAGGTGATTCTCCCCCTCTACTCTGCCCTCGTGAGACCTCACTTGGAGTATTGCGTCCAGTTCTGGAGCCCCCAACATAAGAAGGACATGGACCAGTTGGAGAGGGTCCAGAGGAGGGCCACGAAGATGATAAGAGGGCTGGAGCACCTTTCCTATGAGGACAGGCTGAAAGAGTTGGGGCTGTTCAGCCTGGAGAAGAGGAGGCTCCGGGGTGACCTTATAGCGGTCTTCCAGTACCTCAAGGGGGCCTACAAGAAAGATGGGGAGAGACTGTTCAGGAGGGCCAGCTGTGATAGGACAAGGGGTAATGGTTTTAAAATAGAGGGAGGTAGATTCAGGTTGGATATTAGGAAAAAATTTTTTACCATGAGAGTTGTAGAACACTGGAACAGGTTGCCCAGAGAGGTGGTGGATGCTCCATCCCTGGAGACGTTCAAGGCCCGGTTGGACGAGGCCCTGAGCAACCTGATCTAGTTGGAGATATCCCTGTTCCTTGCAGGGGGGTTGGACTAGATGACCTTTGAAGGTCCCTTCCAGCCCTAACCATTCTATGATTCTATGATTTTACTTGATTTGAAAAAAAGCAGCAGAACTTAACTGTTTCACATTTTTAAAATAAACAGTAAAAAACCACTCAAAAAACTTTTTTTAAAAAAAACTTTATAAAAATTTCAATGGTCTTTTGCAGCTTTATAAAAATAGCAGCATTTGGTTGACGTTAAAAGTTGATGAAATTTGTTACCTTTCATTTTTCTTGGAAATCTTTCTTAGTGGTGGACTTGGCAGTGTTAGGCTTACAGTTGGACTTGATGATCTTAAAGTTCTTTTCCAACCTAAATGATTCTATGATTCTAAGTTAGCTTCACAGTATATTAAATTCTCGTTGGAGAAAACTGAATTCCTGATCTAATCCTCACAGTTTAATAAAGTTAACAAAATAAAGATGCATCTGATGTGAAGGACCTAAAGGACAAATAGCAGAAGGAGATATATGATCTTAAAACTAGTAATCAATTGCATATAAACAAGAACATAAAGAATCCCAGTAACTTTAAATTGTATCTTTGATAAGAGGAAATTGATGCAGGCATCCCTATAAGTTACTTACCTAAAAATTGCAATTATAAACGAATGCATTTGTTTACTACAGGCTAGAATTTCAGTCCTTTAATTACATGTTACATGCATTTTCAGATTTTTATTTTTTAATTAATAAAAACATTAGCAAAGTAACTGTTTAACGTAGCTGATCATTTTCTTGAAGTTAATTCTGAAGTGCTAAGCGTGGTTTGAGCTAGGTAATGTCCATCTGTTCTGCTACATTTAACCATTCTATCTCCTATAAACTCTCTTAAATATAAGTACTATTTCTATATCCCTAGTACCATTTCCATTTAATTTCCTTGTGTGTTGTATTTCTTTGTGCAATGTGTGTCAATTCTTACTAGATTAACATAACGTCAGTTGATGACATTCTGACACTTCGAATTTGTACACTAAACTTAAAAGAAGTTTTCATTTCTATATCAGGATGTTAATATTTTCATTTAAAGGTAAAAATATTCAAAAGCTCAAACTAATACGAAATGTTTATTGTTAGTGTTTGGATATGTTTCCTACAGGAGTAAGCAAGTATTTCCTGAGGAGTGTAAAAATATATATTCTTGTATGCATCAACACTTGAAACTTATTTTCTGCAATTTAAGTTTTATATCATAACTTCTCTATAATGAAGCTCAATTTTGGTGATTGGAATGCTTACAGAAAAAGAAAACATATTTATAAAATGAATTATATCTTCTGATGACTGTATAGTTATGATCGGCTTTATATACACAGACCCTTATGCAGAGTTTGATTTTAAACATAAAATGTACTTCTTTTTGTGTATTCCAGTATAATGAAAGAGCACACTCCTTAAGATGACAGTGCAAAACTGTCTTTTTTTTTTAAAGCACCTTAAAAGTTCCCAGTTATAAAGTTACAGGAATGAATTTTCATTTTTGCATCTCTCTAGCCTGTTGTACCCTCCTAACAAATGAGAGGTCAACGGCACTGGTTAAATGACACGAAAGGCGGGAGCTGCCATGTAAAGAGATGGACTGTTCTGGCATCTTCTTCATGATGAAAGAAAGAGGGAAAAAGATAAGGAAACATATGTTTAAGGAGAGTCCACAGCTTCAAACAAAGCAATTGCCAGCCAAACACCACCATGTGAAAACAATGCGGCACCACATACGTACACACCTACGGCAGCGTTTCCTTCTGCTTTCCCAAGGTTTATATCCTCTCCTCACCAGACCAGAAGTGAGGAACTATTCTTTGCCATTTCTACGGAACCTAACTTTTGCTATAATATAATATGAGAACAGACAAAATCTCATCTGTCCACAGTGCTAAGGGAAGCACTGGAACATAGAGAAAAATAACGCTGCCAGGACAGTCCAGAGTATGTGAAGAACAAGGGCACTGAGCCTGGGACACTCAAAGGTGTAAACGAAGAGGAAAAAACCAGCAGACAGTCTGACTCTTATGTTGATCTTGATCTGCAACTTTTTCAAATGGCAAGAACATTCCTGAAGATAAAAAGGTCAGATGGCACTGGTAGGAAAGAACGACACAAACCTGCCTACATAAAATAACAACAGGCAAAGACTCCCAACAATATTTTTGGCCCTTGCACTCTGTCTGGAGGTACTCTCTCCACCACAGTATGTCAGCACCAACTTTTTGGTAAATCCCCACCCTTAGCAGAGGGTAGGACAGGACAAAATGATGGAGGAGAGGGAAGCCTGTTAAACTAACAGTTTCAATGTCTTCAGGGAAACTAAATATTAAACCAACTGTGGAGAGGAGAATAATTAGTGGACAGCATGTGCCACAGACTGCAGAGGAAGCAGATAAATTTAAGAAAGAAATATTCTACTAGGAGGCCTGGGGCAAGAGGCTTACAACAACACGAATTAACAACAGGGCAAGTTGTGCTAACAAGAGTGCTAGACTATATAAATACATTTTTTCCTCTTCACAAACCTACGATTTCCTGCCAAGGAAAAGACATATGTGATTAAAATGGAACTACAGTTCAAAAAATAAGTGTGTTTTATAAAAGATCTCAAGTTTTAAATTTCCTAATTTAAAATCTCTATGATGATATATTTAACCAGATTATAATAGTATTGTTCATACTAACATATTGAAATTAAGCAAAGAGAAAAACTCACCATAGTATTAATTACGGAAAATCAGTCTACTGAAGAGCACTGCAAACCAATATGTCTATCTCATTAAACAGACAAGTCTTTTAAGCACAAAAATAATATTTTCTATAAATTTACAGAAAAATATATCAGAATCTTTTACATCACACCACAACTGGAAGTGATAAAAAGCGAGTGATTATTTTTTCTTTTCCTGAAGCTAAATTTGCCTGCTGGCTCCTTGTTTTCCCTGGAGTTTCAGAAAATAAAAACTTCTATATTCTCCACAGAAAAAAACCCAAACCAAATAGCTACGGCAACTGTTTCTACATATACTGTCTAAGAGGAAACTGTGAACACATGTCCTTATAGTCAATGATTAAAACCTTCATTTCTTTTTATCTATTATTGGGATATTATTTTAATTATATTTTTTAAGCCTCAATTTTACAGTAGCAAAGGAAGTTTCCCTTTGCATTCAAAGCATGTTTTTTAAAGAAAGGGAATAAATGAAGAATTTTTCATTTCATAAGCAACACTAGGTTTTTTTAAATTTGTTTATTTAAAGTTGCTGTGATTAAAAGGAGAGAGATTCTAACTATATAGCAGGACCTAATCAGCAAATAATTTAGTTATGCAGAAAAGTTTTCTTAGTTATGGATTTCCTTGCACTATTAATTGTTTTTGCTCTTTGCAAATATGCTATATCAGTACTTCTCAGTGAACACGCAGCATGCGAATCCCTGTGCTGCGGTTGACAGGCAGCCATTATTAGCCAGCGTTAAAAGATTTGCATGATCACTGTGCAGGTTTTTCTCAGCAACACTATTAATATGCAAATTTATATACTCCAATTCACCACCATAATCTTTTTGCTTTGATTGGCTCTTATGCTCAAAATTTTCAAGATGTGCCCAGCAACAAAGACATATCTCGGCTTCTCATTTCTTGTTAAATGAGTAATAAACTCCAAGGTCAAATCCAGGATAGTGTAATTACCTCATTAACTAAAAACACCCTCAAGTTATCATTTTAATAGTATTAAGGAGAAGAAAGGCTATGACCCATAACAGTGAGTAGCTCTAGTTGACATTTCTGTTTCAGCTAGCCAATGCTGATTGAATGCTCTAAATGCTTAACCTCAGTACAAACCAGAAGTTTATTTCTGACCAAGAAAACTATTCTGTGGCCTCATCGGACTGTATTCAAGTCAGACATAAAAGCTGAGTGAATCGACCGAATTGGGGAAAATTTCCTTGAAGAATACTCACTGTACAGGCTTAGCACTTCCCCATATGGTATTTAATTCTCATTACGCAGCAGCATGGCTCGCCATTGACATATACTAATGAATGTTTCATTCAGTGCACTTTGTTTGAAGGTATATTTAAAAAAATAGAGAATACATCAATTTTTCATCCCTTTATGATTCTGGTCCTGCAACCAGCGTAGCCATTCACGAGCTGATGACGTCTGAGCAGACTGTCTATTTGGGGGCCAAAAGCCAGCATCACATTGCATGTCTGGTGCTCTCAACTTTCTGATGTTCTTTGTAGAGTCATATTCAGGTGAAAGCTGCAAACATTTCACTTGTTGTAGTCTTATGGTGCAAATAGTGCTAATTAGCCCTTTTAGGATTCAAAGAAGAAATCGCGACCCTCAAAACAGACCCCTCAAGCTCCTCTAAGCCCCCTGCACCATGGCATCCTTCTTCTCAAGCTGCGTTGTGTTGCGGAAGTTTTCTGGCTGCTACATGGGCTACTACAATAGAAAGCACCGGTGCCTCGTCAGGACAGGTGCTGTGAGTCACGTTGGTCAGCCGGAGACCACGTGACTCATGGATGGTTAAAGACGGGGCACTCCCAAGAGGGAGTGGGGCAGTTCCCTCCTGGAGACTGGAGTGGTAGGAGCCCCCGGAGAGCGGTGTCCTGAAGCTCTCTGTTAGAAGCCTTTGATTGTGGTATAGACCTTTAGAGTGAAACAAGACCTTCTGATATACGAGGGGAATCACAACAACCTTCTGGGTTGTGATTCCTGAAGAACGAGATACAAGTGGTCCGCGACAGCGTTGTACACTCCTCAGCCAGAGCTGAGCCAAGAGGCCTCTCAGAGGCTGGTCCACCCATTACACTGAGTGCCTCAGTGTTTTGGCACAAGGTGGATAACAGAGAATGAAGGGCTTGCTACTCCAGTCACCAGAAACAGGTCCTTTGATGTATATTCTTAAACTGCTCAGATACCATGACATGCTAATTTAATCAGACAAATATACTTCAATTGAAAAGTATTTAGCACAGCAATTAACTACTGCATGAATAGAGTATTTCAGAGGAGATGAGAGTACATTCTTTCCCTATTTAGCATTAGTATTTATTCTCGCCATGTTTCATGACTCACTGTACGTTACTGTGTTCCTGTAGTAATGATAACCTCAGTTATTAATCCATCTACCATTTGAAAAAGGGAAAAGTTGAAAAATCTCTGCTTTCTCACTATTTGCATATTACAAAATGAGGTGTTTATTACTGTGCTCATCTATTTGGTGACATTTGGGAAAAACCAATAACAACACTGAAATATCTGAATACATTTACATTTGAGCCTAGCACTTAAATTTGATTTTAACATCTACAAATCTTGAACAGTTAGCATTAAAGACACATAAATCCCATAAAATCTCATTCAGATGAGAAGCTACTGAGTTCACAAAACCCATTATGAACCTTAATAGTGATGTACTGTTCGGTTACAACAAATTGACTAATCCAGCATTGGGGTGTGTTTTTATCATTGTAGCTTGCTTGATTTAAATAAACCATGTTAGAGATGCTATCATGTGCACAGCTCTGCTAATAAAACCCTAGGTTGCAATAGAAAATAGTTGATATAAAGATTGTAAATAGCAATTTATCAACTCAGAGTACCAAACTATTAGTCTCTATTGCTATCTTGTATTTATTTCATAATTAAAAAGAGCTTATACATCTTCTTTATTATGATCAAAGAGTAAAATACAGGAAGGTCTTCCAAACAGAAATTGAATCAACAATTACATCTATGACTGAGAGAAAGTCTCTGGGCTCTACAAAGATAAGGAAATACAGAACCAAGCAATTATCCATGCAAAGTCATTGAAACGAATCTTATGTTTTCTAATTCCATTTTGTCACAGTAGATTTACGAAAAGAAGTGTCTCCCTTCCTCCTTCATGCCCCACTTCAGATTAGAGCCAGGTTTGCCCCCACAACAGCATTTGTAAGGACAGTCTATTGCTAAAAGACAGAAAGACAAGATGACCGTGACCTTCCTCAGCCTTCTAATAGTTCACTTGAACCCATTGCATTAAATTAGTTAATGCCTTCTCCAAACAGAAACAAGAAAACAGGAAGCAATCAGAGAAGTCTCATAGGTGATGTTTTGCATGCTTCTCACATAAGTCTATGGGAAAAAGCAACTCTGACACTTTCTGACCCTTTTCCTGTCCCAGGAAACCGTTTTCTGCTCCCTGTGTAGAGGAAATGAATCACAGCTGCTGCAACAAGAGTGACAGTCTAAGCCTTGTGACTGCAAACAAGTATGATTTGCTCCTTATTGACTGTTTCATAAAATTCAGTGATTGCACTGGATATGTCAATTACTGTGAATTAATGGCATTCTACAGCATGTTGCCATTCTTCACTTCCTGCATCTATCATCTGGAAATTCTAAACAATTCCAAATAATAATTAAACTTTATCTGTGGAGTAGTAGTTTCTATGGGAGTCGGTCATAGTCTAGCCTCTTACGAGAGAGAGGTAATCACAGGACATTACTCACTAGACAATAGTCACGATTTGTCAAAAATTACAGGAAACTGATGTTTAGAATAGTACTATTTTCTCTACTTAAAGCAGAATTATGATGTCCCTAATAGACATACACAAACTTCTGAATGGAACCATCAAATATCCAAAAATGAAGCCAATTCAGGTTTTTTCAGATGTAGGGAATAAAGCAACCTACAATTAAATCCACATTACTTCATTCTTGGATCACTCTTCGTATGATCTTCTAAAATGCTCTCTCTTCATTTTAAAAGTCTGCCTATTCAACACTTCTCACATTTAATTTTCTTTCTACTGTAACATATTATCTCCCCATCTTTCTAAAATTCCATCCTAGTTTGCGTTATTTTGTTGTTCAAACATTACGGATATTTCTTTTAACACAAGCCTGAGCAGTCAAATGTACAAGTAAGTTTTATGATCAAGGATTAAGTATGAGATACTAAATTCACAAAACAGGATTTCCCACATTCATTCTGAAGCAGAAGTTTTTACTTACAAGGTCATTCTGGACATAAGACATACAGAGCTGTCTGCATATGATGAGAGTGGTGACAACCCACCTCAAATGGTCATGAATCTTTATGTCGGCTCCTATTAAAATACCTAGTTATGCAAGTATGGGAGTTTGTAACCTTATGCAAGCAGATATATCCATCATCATTCATTAATAATTCAATCTGATTTTAACTTGGAAATAGTTGAAGAAAGAAAATGTTATACTCCTGTGTATTCATCTGTGGAAAAATAACAGAAACTGGGGAGTGAATGGGAGAATATTATCCCCCAAAGTTCAGCTTACGTCTTAACATGAGCTGTAATATGAGAGCAGCCTTGAGATAAGACACAGTTGCTGCTCCCAGGAACAGAACGCACTTGGAAATGGACAAGGCCTGCATCTAGTCAAATGGAATGTGCAATATCCGTGACGTGGGGAACAGAGTGGTACAGAGGTACTGCGGCTCATGCCTGTTATCACGGATAAAGAACGTCTGGCAAAGATAACCACATATTTACTATCAACGAAGATGGATTGCAAATACTGCCTCAGCAATGATGGTGGAATCGTGTTCTGAAGCTGAACTTCGCTCATTATAACGTCAATATAATACCAAAATACACCTCCACCTCAAAAGCTACCCGCCTCCAGGCTGCGCAAAAGTATGTATGACTAAAGTCACTCAAGCTCCACCTGAAAGTAAAGAAATAGTATAAAATGGCAAAAGAGAGGGGAGATGTTAGGGAGAGGACCTCCATCGAAACGTCTGGGATCAGTCGACGGGCTGGATCTCTCTTCTTCCCCCCATAGGGATGCCTATTGGCTAAGAGCTCTGTGTTATGCGCATTTACTTACTAGCATCTTGCTAACTGTTTAGTATTGTCACTGACCAGTTCTAGTTTTATATTATTCAACATCAAACCTGGTTTTGCAGTCAGTCCCTATCACCGGCTATCTTCCAATCTGTATCCTGTCACGAGCATATGTAATAAAATTTCTTATATATAAATATAAGTTCCCGGAAACTCCATAATCGATAGAGAATATAAGCAATTTGGCCCGTTGCGCTGCCCATGAGGTCCCTTGAATAGGTTAGGCGAACACCCTCTGACTTAGCGGGCTGTCCAGGGGGGGCAGACGGGTCGGGTACAAGGGTCTCGTCTTTCTTGGGAAGCCGGTAGACTGGTCAAATTCCTCCCTGGCCTCTGTTGACTTGACCTTGTGTCATAACGTGACACATCCAGCATGAAGTTCAATACAGTCCTCAACTCCTATAACCACATTGCCAATAAGTAGCTAATAATAAAGCTTCAGCTGCTCCCTAATGGAAGCTTAGCCAGAAGCCAAGAGTGATCCCAATACAGCCATGCCCTCTCTAACGGCTTAGGCAGGGTGGGCAGCCACCAGTGGGTCCATCACTAGATCTCCTCTCTACTCCTCAGCAGAGACCAGGGGTGGACAACATCCTGGAGTAGTCCTAGACTAATGGGAATGTCAGAGGTCAAGTATTCTGAAGACAACTGAACAGCAAAGAAAGGAAGAGCTCAGTACCAACAAGATCATTTGGGCTGAGTAACGGGGATTACATTTTTACTTTCTGACAAATCTTGCGGATTTCAAAACATCGTTCAGTAAAGTTCCAAAGCTTCTGACATCATTTATATGAAGTCTTATTCTTACTCTAGCACAGTTCTCTGTTTTGATTTTCAGTATTGGCAGCACTGATTCATTGCCAGATGAAAGAAAAGCATTGACATGATTGCACACAATATATGTTATTTTCAATATCGGAAGCAACATATTGATTTACTAACATCGATTAATTTGGAAAAAAAATCACAACTACAGTACTAGCAGTAACTGAATTTCTTTTTACATCAAAATCAGAAGTTAATTTTTACTTTCTAATGGTAGCCAATGATCCAAGTGAAAACAAAAGTTATAACCATCACAGAGCCTCCGAGATGACCATCAGAACACCCTCGCCCCTGAAGTATGCAAATGTGTAATATGGTAAAGTACTTCGTACCAGAAAACAGAGGTATTTCCATCGAAAATTAGGAACAATTACACAAAAAAAATTCCTAGCTGATATTGTTATAAAAAGCTTCTGAAATAAAAGAAGGAAAATCAAATAAAGATCCACTAATATAAACTACGAATAAGGTATATGTGTGTATCTTCAAAATACTCACTACTTTCATTTCCATCAGACTGCTTAGCATTCATAGAGAAAACTTTCTAAACTAACTGAGCGTACTTGCAGCTTTCCTTCCTTGCATAGAGCCCTAGTAGAGAATCCTTGTCACTACTTACAACACTACAAACGCAAGTTTTAACTAGGCTTTATTTTCCTCCTCAGCAAAAGTATGATCTTCAGCTGTTGTACCCAGTAGCTGATCAGGCTTCATCTATCAAAGGCTGACAGCCTACTGCTGCGTAATAACAGAAATCATTACTACAGGCTAGTTCGAAATCTGAGTTTCTACTTACACTGTGGAAATGGAGTTAGAACTATTCTAGTTAATACTTTTGCCTTAAAGGATCTCAAATACAGGCGAACAGGAGATGGCTAGCACACCTCTTCACTGCTGTTTTTCACTTCCATTAAAGTAAGCCAACAGAGAACACCTTCCTTCTTACACAGACCCAGCAGTTCAGAGCAGTATGGGGGATTGTCTCTGCTGGAAGGCATCTCTGCCTGCTGTCAAGCTTCATTTCTGCACCTCCTGGCTAATGCTTCACTCTAGTTCAGTGGCTCCCAAACTAGCAGTTGTGACCTCAAGGGAGATCACAGCAGTTAAAATAGGATTATAAGCCAAATAATCCCATGTTTCACAATCAGAAGTATACAACTACTGCTCCATTTCTCCTTTTTATTGATCTACTAATGTTCAGCGACGAGGACATCACAGTCCTCCTACATATCTTTAGGCTCTTTTGTGATGGACTGCTTCAGATCCATCATCGGTATACTGACATGAGATTCCTTCTCCAATACACCATTTGCTAAAACAAGTGATCAAAAAACCTTAGAGGGCTCGCTATGAAGATTATTTAATTTGTAAGAGGAAGAACTGAAAAATTATTGGCAAATTCAGTATTTTTGGATATATTTAGCTACTGTTTTCAAAATAAAATTGTCCAATTAACCATTTTTGTTTACATTTATGATTTTAATGCTTGTCAAAAATTTAACTAGGAGCAAACCTTACACACTCAGAAGCCCAAAGGCTTATGTTTTATTCAACTTGGAAATGAAGATGTAGAGAAAAAAATAATTCTAAGTTGTGATTTAACTCAAGTTGGTTTTTAATCAATTTCACCAGTGAACACAAGCATCAATTATTTGAATACCTTTTTTATTCTTCTACATTAAGCCTTCTCCTTCCTTTTGTATTTCATTTAATCTACAACCACCCCATTTAAAACACTGGTGGATGCTTCCAGCTAAAATATTACTTTCTGTTAGAAAATACATGTCTATAGTAGAAATAACCTGGGTCTACTTGGCTGCACATCTGCCTCTTTTCTCTTCTTGTCAATCTTATTCTGTACTGCCTAGCCATTTGCTCCTACTTAAACTTTTAAGTGTTCTCATTAATTTCACTGCATTAAATGTGTATATTAAATGCGTGCACCTAAATATGTACACTTGTAAGTATAATGAAGTGCCTTTCTGAGAACGAAATTTCAGGATAAGTACAGATCTGGGCCTATTTTTTCCAGCAGTTACTCCTGATTCCCCTTCAGGCAGAGATCTTAAACACTTTCATAGCAACAAATAACTCCAGTTGCTCGAAAAAATATTCACAGCTGCGGAGCGCATAGCATTGATATTGTGACTGCAGTTCTGTTCAGATTTTTAATCCCATTCATACCGGTACCTCAGAAGTACCAGACATGCAGATAAGGACTTCCCAAATTATGCCCATGTGGCCTCATGCCTTTCCCTTTGAGGTCATGACAAAAATGTCACTGGCTTCAGTGATTCAGAATGAAGCTTTCCATTTAGAGTTCAATCAACTTAAGCTCTTAAAATAAAAGACATCAGAAAAATGTCAGCCGCTTATTCACTGAAGGAAACCATTTGAGCAATTATTCATTACTAGCTTAATGGATACGAATTAAGCAATCAGATATGTCTAATCCTGGACTGCTGAGAACTGATGAGGAAAAGGGAGTCCCTGCAGCAACATACATAGCCCTAGCTTACAGACAGTGATGAAAAGCTGGCAGCAAAGCAATAGGGAGTGCACAGCTGAAGACACTTGCAATTCCTGTTTATAGCTATTTTGAAAACATTTTTCTTCCTGGCTCTGAAGAGAAAGCATCTCAAGAGTCTTTTTTCCCTTGATTATGAACAGAATTTGTTCACTGCTATGAACACTTGCCCACAGAGAAATAAATGGATGTTATGCTCAAAAATAAGATAGAACTCAAACTATTTTTTTTAATGTCAATTTATGCTGATGAGTCTAAAGTAGGTATGACATAAAACCAGTCATAAGAAAGAAATAATTATTTCTGAGACCACTCTTCTAGTGACCTGGTTTTGGAACTGTGAACCCCAATATGACGTCTAGTATGTGTTTGAAAAGTTATTTCAATCCTCTCTCTCCCAGTCATTCTTGCAGTTTTCTGTAGTTAGTAAACATTGTTTCTGAATCTCTATACTATCTCATACTTTCACAGCAACCATCAATAATTACTGATCAATCTCTGTACCTTTTTTTTTTTTTTCTGGGACAGTGCTAGCAGATAACAATTTATTTCAGTTTTCAAAGATGTAAATACAAAGTGCATAGGGTGAGATACAGTTGTTGAACTCTGAAATGAGAAGGAATCTTCACTAGAGATTTCTTAGTTTTGAAGAACTAGCATTTTGACCTTAATAATCCAGCACAAGTCACCACAGTGCCTGTGGACCTCATTATTGAATAACCTGAGCCTTAAACAGGGTTACCTTTCTATAGCAAAAAAAAAAAACAAAACCAAAACCACCAATCTGATGTGATTTAGAGTGATTTGGATATAACATATAATGGTATAGCATTTTTTTAAAAAAGCTTTTCCAATTCTATTAAATAATGAGTATATTAATTCTAGTAAGAATGAAAGATGTATAAAATAACTGAATATGAAAAAGGTGGATTGGCAAAGCCTTCTTCAGGAAGCATATTTTTCACTGCTACAAAGTAAAACTCATCTTTGTTGTGGAAGTTAGCAGCAATAAGCTATGACAAGATTAATGAAAATATTCAAGTCCCTATTCCCAAACATGCCTGGCAGAAACATGTTCTGTCTTTCCCAGTGATAATGCATCTATCAACTCTCAAAACAATTTGTCTTCATGGATTTCATTTGCTATTCTCTTCAAGGACAGAGCCAGTCTCTTCCAAAAAAGTCTAAAATTTATTCCAGAAAACTTTATTTATTTTTACTCTGTATCCTCTGTGCTGGTATGACTGATGCTCTTCCTTCCAAAGATTTTCCATGAGATCAAGTCACAAATTACTATTCAAATTAAAACAGATGTCAGAAATGGGCCACAATAATAATTACATCTTACAGGTGTGATACAAATCTGGAAAAAATTAAAGAAATGAACAGAAAATTGCTACAAATTTTCTTAGGACTGCTTTATTATGGATGTTTATTTTATCCTTTTCTGATTTATCATTATAGTTCTCCTAAGAGGGTAATTCTATATGGCCTTTTGCAGTTTTGCTTTAATTATAAAACTTTATAGGGCTTTTATTCCAGTAACAAAAATCTCTGGAAGAATCACCAAGGGCAAAGTAAACTCCACATATTCAATGTATGAATAATCAAAACAAAAGAAAGATACAGCACCCAAGAAAAGAAACATGTTTCTTTTTGCA